>NC_090921.1:1507262611-1508512611 GCF_040938575.1 Ambystoma mexicanum | reverse complement strand
GACTACTGCGTCTGTTCTGGTGACTAGCAGTGATGAGTGATGATACTGTCAACTCTATCAGTGGTATCAAAGTGGAAGCTGGGTTTGGTGAAGCACAGCTAGAACCTCAAACCAACAACTCCTGGTTCCTTTAGGTTCAGACCATCTCCCAAAAATCCCACCCAGGAGGATAGAGAATCCCCTTATATGATCCAGTCAGCCCTGTCTAGTGGTGTGGGTTGAGGGAGCAGGTGGTAGCTGCTGTTTGGAGGATTTTGAAGCACGTTACGCTTATTGTGCCGAAGCTGTGGTTGCTGGAGGTGAGGAGTTGCGCAATGAACCAGAAGAAGGATTTGGCAGAGGTCAAGTTTTGAAAGAGGTGGTAATGCCAGGAGGAGCTGGTGAGACTTGGAGGTAATCTAAGGAAGAAGTAAAGAATTGGAGGAGGTGGTGGTGCCAGAAGGGATTGGTGAGAGTTTGGAGTAGATAATATTAAGAGATAGGGCAGATTTGGAGGACATTGTCATGTCAGGAGGAGGGGCTGAGAGTTTGGAGGAGGTAACATCAAGAGGAAGTGAAGAGGTGGTAACATCCTGAGGAGAAGGTGAAAGTTTGGAAGAGGTAACATCTGTAGGAGGCAGAGGTCATTTGAAAGATAGGAAGGTAACAACAGGAGGAAGAAGGAAACTTTAATACTCTGATTCTCCAAAGAGCTTTTCTACCCACTCCCCTCACACTGTTGCCAGTGGGCAAAATATTTGTCTCAGAAAACACTGCTTTGGCTAGTAATGTTCCTCATTACTGGCCACGTGTAACTTGTACAGTATTTCACTTCTCCCAGTACTTTTCCTTACAGACGCCTTCAAGTTTGCTTTAAATAATTTGCTTACCTACTTTCCTTAATCATGCCTTGTATACTACTCAAACATCTCAAATGTTTTTTTGCGGGCAACAGTGTAAACCAACATGGCCAGATAGATGTGCTGTATCAATACATTATGGTTCTGATTCACAAAAAAACGGGCATCTAAATACAGTGCAGAGAATTTGCTCTTTTTAGGTGCCTGATTTTCAGAAACAACTTTATTCACAATGGTCCCCTGCTCTTTTGTGGGGGGCTCTGTGCCTGTCCAAATAATGTGACTGTCAGCTCCCTTACATACATCAGTGCTGGAGCACACATGCAACACCATCATATGATATGATGTGTCATTTATAGCGCGCCTGTACTCAAGTGTTTCTAGCTGCGCCAAGACAAAGGAGGGAAGACAGAGAAAGGACAAGACAAACAATCTTACTAGGCCTTGTGTATTTCCGATCGTGCAAGTATGACAACACAACTCAAAGTGCAGGGAGAAAGAGAGGGGTAAATGCCAGGGAGTGGGAGGGGGAAGTGCAATCAGGACAGCATTGTTCTGAGTAAGTGCAGTCAGGGCAGTGCAGCTCTGGGTAAGTGAAAGGAGACAGGGGACTGCAGAGGTTACAGTTACAGCCATAATAGCACCGTAGGCCCGGAGGCAGTGCCGGGGGGACTGATCATCGAGGAGCCTAGTACCAGTGAGACTCTGAGGGTAGCCAAACAACAATTTAGCGCAGCAGACAGGTAGGTCATTAGGGGAGGGAGAGATAGAAAGCAGAGGAGATAAGGAAGGTCTTGAGCTGTTTCCGGAACTTCAGATGGTCTGGCTCAAGTTTGAGAGGGGCAGGGAGGCCATTCCAGAAGGAGGCACTGGCAGAGGAGAGAGATCTACCCCCCACGCTCTGTCTGTCTGTAGAATTGCCTGACCCTCAGAGAGTTGGAGGTAGCTGGGTGAAGGGCTCGAGAAGGAAGGTATTTTGGAAGAGAGAGTTGGATGTAGTGCAGGCCTTGTCGACGATTCAGAGGGTCTTGAACTTGATTCTTGCAGCCACCGGGAGCCAGTGGAGAGATTTCAGGGCTGGATAGATACGGTTCCTGGGCTTGAGGCCAAGGATAAATCCAAGGATAAGGCCAAGGATAAGTCTTGCAGTCCTGTTCTGGATTATTTGCAGAGGGCAGAGAGTAGAGAGTAGAGGGAGGCACATTGAGAAAGAGGCTGTTGCAGTAGCTCAGCCTAGAGAGAGCCAGGGCTCTGGAGACTTTGAGCTTCTGGGGGAAAGTGAGAATGGGAAAAATATTTCTGAGGAGGTGCAGCTGGTAGTGGGCCTTCTTGGCAAGGTCCGTGATGTGAGGAGGGAAGGAGAAAGTGGAGTTGAAGATGCCACCAAGGTTTTATGCCTCACAGGAAGGTGAAGGAAGTGGACCCAAGGAGGGCGGCCAGAGTGAGAGAGGGAAAGCGGGAGCAGGGGTCCCAATGTGAAGGATCTCCAACTTACTGGCATTAAGGCACTGATCATTGCAGGTGCACCAATCCTGAATCGCGGATGGACAGGAATGAGTGAGAGAGGAGAAGAGGCTGAGGGGAGCCTTTAAGAGAGCTGAGTGTCATCTGCATCACACTGAAAGTTAGAGGAGAAGGTAGACATGAGGTGGGCAAAAGGAGCCAAGTAGACATTGAAGAGCCAGGGTGAGGATAGAGCCCTGCGGAACACCACATGTGGAGAGAGAGGTGGTGGAGAGAAAGGACCCATGTTGGACCTGGGAGGGTCGAGTCAGGAGGAAGGAGATCAACCACTCCACGGCCTGATCCGTGATGCCCAAGTTCTCACAGAGTCGAGCGCGTGACTGACTGTGTCAAAAGCAGAGGAAAGGTCAAGGAGGATGAGGACAGAAGAAAGGCTCAAGTCAAGATTAGAGAACAGATCTTCACAGGTGTTCAGGAGAGCAGTTTCCGTGTCTCTGGCTGCTCTGAAGCCAGACTGATGGTCATGAAGACAACCAACAGATTCAGTGTGGAGAGTAAGCTGGGAGATGGCCAGCTTTTCCAGCATTTTGCCCAAGAAAGGAGTGATAGATATCGGGCGATAGTTCACCAAACAGGTAGAATCGGCAGAAGGCTTTTTAAGGGGGGGGGTTAACAAGGGAGTGCATGAGAAGAGAGGGGAAAGATTCAGTGGCGAAAGAGTGATTTCAGAAATCGGCCAAAGCTGAAGCGACGGCATCAATGCGGTCCTTGATGGTTCTGGAGGAGCAGGGGAGCACCTGTTTGGATTACACTTTCATAGATTGGACTTGTCTAGGAACAACGTCAGGTGTTGTCTGAGAGAAAGAGGAGAATAGCTGAGAGAGGTAGTGGGAGAGGAATAGGAGAGCGAGGACAGGATGTCCTGAGTTTTAGTGGTGAAGTGAGGGGCCATAGCTGTACAGAGGGCCTGCGAGGGAATAGGAGAGGTGGAGACTGCAGAATGATTGGGCAGCTCCTTGCAGATTTTAAAGAGTTCGGCTGTGTTTTTAGAGGCCGCAGAGACGCAGATTTGGATGTAGAATCTCTTCTTGGACAGGACAGAGAGTCTGTATTGCGTTTGGAGCAGACGGCAGGCCAGTTTGTCAGAAGATGTGCCTGAAGCCCTCCACTTGCTCCCAGCGACCCTGCACTTGGGTTTCAGGGCGGCAAGGTCGCCTAATGTATGGCAGGATCCCAGCACCACCCTAAGCACATTCAACAGTGACAGAACCTAAAAAGGACCTGTCATTGGCAAATGTTCAAATAAGTGATAAGCATTTCTGTCCTTGTTTAAGGGATAAGCATCCAACCTAAGATAGGCAGAAAACTCTGAAATAATACTCTTTCATTGTGCTTCCTTTACACCTCTTCAGACCACCAGAGGGGAATGTGTCTGTTTTTTCCGCATTTTAATATGGTAATATTAGCTTCAGAGGTGGTCTTTACCATGTTGTAATAGCCAATATAACGCCCCTTGTAGGGGTGGGCACCTTAATCACTTCAACCCAAGCTGGCCCACCACTTGAAGAACTAGTGCATGTTTGGTACATAAAGCAAGTTATGATGTGATGTGGCATTTATAACGTGCCTGTACACAAGTGTTTCTAGGCGCTAAAAGACAAGGAGGGCGAAACAACGGAGGACAAAATAACAATCTTACTAGGCCTTGAGTTATTCAGATTGCGCAAGTTCAAGTTCATTGTACAATTTTCCAGGGAGCAGTTAGATGGTAACGTGAGACGAAACAAACCCAAGTCTCAACAAAACACATCAGTTGACATCTTTTATACATTTTTGCAACAGTTAAAACACTCCCGGATACTTTATTACAATTTACCCCCCCACATGTGATTGGACAAAAGCCTCTTCAAAGAAATCCCACCTTTCTCCAATTCCTACGTTTTCATTGGTAGCCCTTATATTAACTAACATCTTCAGCTCAGGTGTAGGACACACCTCGGTGGGTCA
This sequence comes from Ambystoma mexicanum, assembly GCF_040938575.1. Taxonomy (NCBI): domain Eukaryota; kingdom Metazoa; phylum Chordata; class Amphibia; order Caudata; family Ambystomatidae; genus Ambystoma; species Ambystoma mexicanum. The sequence continues at coordinate 1,508,508,301 of NC_090921.1, read as the reverse complement.
TGACATCAGTATTTAGTAAAACATTGTTATTTAAACATAATTCATTACTAGCAATAACTGGCCTAAGCTCTTTTAACCTTAATGTTTAATTGCACATAGTTTGCGTAAATATTTGAAGTGATATTGAAGCTGAGTTAATAATTTCTCTTTGAGTTTGTGATGCTATCTCATTCCCCAGTTCATTGGTTTCAATGGAAAATTCTAATCTAAATATCCTGCTGCTTTATCGCACATAGCCCATCTGACAATACAATTGCAACTCCTAGGGCCTCATTCCGAGTATGGAGGTAACCATGCCGCTTTTAGCGGCATGGCTACCCCCATACCGGGTACCAGGTCTGGGCTCCCGGAATGGGGAAGTACCGGGCCATTCCGACCTTGGAGGACCCGGTAATTCCCCTTCCCGGGAACCCGGACCCAGTACATCCCCATTCCGATTCGAGCCCCCATAGGGCTCAATGGGAATGGGGAGGATGCAAACAATGGGCCCATTAATGACGGGCCCATTGTTTGCATCCTGGTCTGCTCGCGGGACACGCTAAGGACGCCTGGTTAAACTGGTTCTTAGCGGGTCCCGCGAGGAGAACTTGTAATGGGACAGTAGAGGGATAACGGGGCCGGCATTCCTACCGGCCCCGTTATCCCTCTACCGCATACCTCGTAATGAGACCCCTAGTGTCTTATTAGTAAGCCTTGGGCATTGGCTCATCCTCCGTTTCACTGCTAGCCCAAACAAATTGTGAAACTCCTTTTGTCCTGCTCCCATTCATTGAGAGATATTACCTCTGCAGTCTGCGATATTGATCAAACCATAAAACCCATGGGCAGTTTCTGCAGCTGTGCTGTACGTAAAGGTTGTGAAGTTACTTATTCACCCATCCCCTGGCTTGTAAAAACTCACAGAATCAGTTACTTAACAGTCAAAGTTGACCTTGCAAGCAATTCCGAATATAGTGGTTTTGATTCATTTGTAAAAGCCTAATATATTGAGATTCATGAATTCCCCATGTATTTGTACTAATGTGCATTTATGTTTTTACATTTTGGAGGGTTTTACATTTTATCGTTCTGTGCACTTGCAAGCTAATATGTATTAATTCTAAACAATAACACAAAAAGTAACATTGCATCCATAATTAACTACACTTTGATACATATGAAATTGCAACATTGCGGCCAGTCTGCCGCCACCCCCAGTTAGCAATATGGCATGTACAACATAAACCCCTCGTAATCACGGGGATCCTTCCTGACCAACCCAATATTCCCCCCTTAAGTTAATACTTTAACTAACAAATCATAATCATCTCCTTGGGGAACAACCCCACCACCGTCTCTCACACCGGTCTCAATATGGGCATACTCCTGAGCCGAACAAACCCAACTCGTCCCCCCACCATTCCTGCAGTCTACCTGCTGCTCCACACAAGCATGCCGATTTCAAAAAGATAATTGTCAACAATTTTTTTCCTCTTACCATTTTCTCCTCAGATTCCTTAAAATGAGACATTCGTAAATGTTCTATATTTACACTAGTTGTCGTATTCAAACATAATGACACAAGGACCAAGACAAATATAAAAATCTTAGACCTTTCTTTTTCCTAAACTCAATGATTTAAATTCCAGATCTCTGTTCGCACCCCCGCTTTGCACTGAAAGGAACAGTGAATCCTTAGGGTGTACTTCACTTGTATGCCTGCTCCTTTGCTTGTGGAGGGCTGTCAATATCACTGCAGGGATCACTAAGGTATATCCAATTCAAAAATGTGCTCTGGTGAAGAATCTTGTAACTGCCTAATGGGGTGCCAACTGTGTGCATTAGTGTCATGATGCCTACCCCCGGGGACCCAGATCAAGTCCAGCAACCCCGGAAGCAGGCATCAAGTTATACTAAGCAAACCCAACAACCCCTGCTAGGGGCTATTTGGGTGCAGTCCTGGCGCCTATGGCGCCAGGCTCATATGAAGAGTCAGTCCTGGCGCCATAGGCGCCAGGCTCATAGATTAAAACTTACCTGATGCAGACCATGCTGCAAACTCACCTGATGCAGACCATGCTGCAAGAGCTCCAAGCCAAAGGAGGCTTGGAAGGGACTACTTTACCTAAGGGACTATTTTTTTACTCGGGTGTGGCTGGGGAGGAATACTTACCTGGGACTACTTTGGAGGCTATTTAAACCACACCCGAAGAGCAGCACACGCTTCGCGTTATTCTGCATCCAGCAGCGCAACGCTCACCGTGCCTGCAAGTCTGTAGCCAGTCTTCTGACACACCCGCCTCGTGTCCGGAGCTCCTAGAAAAAGGGGAGAGAAGGAGAAAAAGTTAGAACAAGAGCAATATCTTTGATCCTTACCTGAATTCCCAATCCATCGCGCCTTCGAGCTGGAAGAAAGAAGTTATTTTATGTGCGTCGCCTCGCCTGCAGCAGCGCCGCGCTGAACGCACCGGCCTTCGCAGCATCTTCACATTCCACTGCATCCTTCTGCATGCTCCGGCTACACTCCGGCACCTAAGGGGAAGACAAGAACAGCAAGGTGAGCCAAGGGAATACACAGAGGCAATATTAGTTACCCCCATAGACTTACCTAATTTTACCACTGGGGGTACTATTCCTCTTCACGGGTCGGCGCAGCTTCCACTGCATCCTCGCTGAACCCCAGCCCCTAAGGGAAACAAAAGGACAGCAAGGTGAAACAAAGGGACAAACAAGGAGAAACCTCCTCACCACAATAGACTTACCTGATTTTACCGCCGGAGGCATTATTCCCCGAGACTTCAGATTTTCTCTCAGCGCCTGAATAAGGGAGAAATCAACAGATTACATATTGACATTATTTTATCGAACTGTGTTGGATAATACAAATCCTTACCTGAATATTACCGGTTGCCACGAGGAACTCTTCGCTAGGGTCAAGCTGCAACCTGCAAGGAATCGGACAAGAGTGAAAGTCAGACATTTGAACTCTTACGAACTACATACTTACGGCGTCTTGCCGGGAATCTCAGAGTCAATATTGTACTGGAACTCACCAATTCCTTCGAGCCAGTGAAGCAACTGGTTATCAACGCGCCCCTGCGCTCAATGCAGGATGGAGAGCTCATCTTTCCAAACCATCAGGTGAGACTATAAGAGGGGACATCAAAGGTGATCAGTGGGGAGAACAGCGGGAGTGGGGGAGGGTTAACGCTCATCTCCAAGGGTGGTTAATTCCCTTTCTCCATTTGCAGAAGAATATTCCTACGGGCCAAGCAAACGAAGCTAGGTGGGCCAGTCCAGTCCGTCATCTCGGCACTATGCGTCACATTGGTGGAGGCCGCAGCTGTCCAGTTCAGCTCGACGCCCCTGTGGGAGGCAGGTGAGCATAACAGAACGCAAAGCCTACCCACAAATTCCCAGCCGGGCGTTATGGATAACTCAGAAACTGACCAATTGGCCCTATTACTAGGGGAACTGAGGGCTAAAGTGCATTCCGCCCGTCCAGAAACCAATGCTCTTAGGAGAGAACTGATTTTGTCAAAGAAGCGAACTGATGACCTTGCTAGGCAACTACTGCAAAGACAGGCTCGACAAGCACCCCTACCAGGTCCCGGGGGGAATCCAGCTCCTGTGTCATCGAGTAACCCTGTGCAAATAAACCTACCAGGAAGTATTCCATTAGCTCCGCCCGAACGCTTTGCCGGAGATCCCAAAAGGTTTGTCGTGTTTATGAACCAATGCCGCTTGCACTTTTTATGCAGACCCGGAGCCTTCCCAAACAATCAAGCCAAGGTAGCCTTCATATTGTCATATCTCAGCGGCAGTGCAGCTGATTGGTCAATTCCACTAGCTACTCAGGATGATCCAATTCTTCAGGATTTTCAGGGCTTTCAAATGAGCATGGAAAGACTATTTGCCGGGCACTCCCAAGGACAGGCCCTGGATAACGAACTTTTGTCCCTACGACAAGGTAACCAGGACCTTCTATCCTACATCGCGACCTTTAATAGGTTGATACTGGAAACTGGATGGCCTGAGGTAAAACAAATCACGTTATTTCATTGAGGGCTTCGAGGAGAACTCAAGGATGTCTTGGCTCAAGTCGTGAACCCACCTCAAGACTCCGCTGAATATATAGACTTAGTGGTCCAGTTAGATCACAGACTTCAGAACAGAAAGGCTGATCGAGCCAAGTTTGAGAATCGGGTGTTGGTCAAGACTCACGCTAACCCCAAAGGAGCAGATGCTTCAGAACCCATGCAAATCGGAGGGGTTAAAGGACCCTTAACCCAGAAGGAAAGAGAAAGGAGACGGCAAATGCAATTGTGTCTATATTGTGGAACTTCTGGGCATTTTCTACGGATTGCCCTGTAAAATCACCCAAGAAGGTGGTGAGAGCTGCTGATAAAAGCCATATGGAGTCAGACTCTGGAAACGACCACGCCCAACAAGCATAGAGGTCCGCTTGCCGAGCTTGAAGAAGGATACTCAAACCTCGCATTTCATCATACCAATGGTCCTCGTAGATCCAAGGCAGCCATCGCGTATGCACGCAGTAAGGGCATACATTGATAGCGGGGCCATAGGAAACTATGTGTACTACGAATTGGCTTCCAGGATGAATCTACCTCTCTGCCAAAAAACCACCTCAGATGTCATCACCACAGTCGATGGAACTGAAATTGCCTCTGGCCCTGTAACTCATTCCACCGCAGAGATGACACTATTGGGTCAGGATGGCCATCGAGAGACTATTGTGTTTTATCTAATCAAAGCCCCACAGTTCCAAATAATACTGGGGATGCCTTGGTTGGAAACACATAATCCTTGTATTGATTGGCGAGAGAAGAGAATAACCTTCCCAGATTTTGCACAAACCTGTTACCCAAAGAAAAATCTGAACGCAGGTCTGACCCCAGTAACCACAGCAGTCGTTCAACTAGCTCCAGAATACCAAGAATTCCAGGATGTCTTCCAAAAAGAACAGGCAAACACCTTACCACAACGCAGATCGTATGATTGTCAAATCAATCTCATACCCGGTGCACAACCCCCTTGTAGCAGGATCTGCGCCCTTACGGAACCTGAAAACCTTCACCTACGACAATACTTAGACCAGTACCTTGCTAATGGCTTCATTCGCCCATCCAAGTCCCCTGCATCTTCAGCTTTGTTCTTCATACCCAAAAAGGAAGGTGACCTCAAAACGTGCATAGAGTACCGCGCATTGAACTAACTGTTAAGGACCGATACCCATTGCCTCTGATCCCTGAACTACTAGACCAAGTGAAGGACGCTTGCATATACACTAAGCTAGTTCTCCGGGGGGCATACCATCTGGTACGTGTAAAAAAGGGCGATGAATGGAAGACTGCTTTTCGGGTTGTGCAATGCACCAGCAGCCTTCCAGTACTTCATGAACGATGTCCTTCGTGAACTCATTGACGTTTGTGTTGTCATATATATCGATGATATTCTAGTATACTCCTCTTCAGAATCTGACCATGTGAAGCATGTCCGAGCAGTCCTTGAGAAATTGCGCCAGGACAAAATTTATGCAAAACTGGAAAAATGCGTTTTTCATGCCACAGAAGTTGAATTCCTTGGGTTTATCCTGACCCCAAGAGGAGTCTGAATGGACTCACGAAAGGTGGACGCAATTCTTAAGTGCCCATCACCAAGTTCAGTTAAAGGAGTACAAAGCATGCTTGGCTTTGCCAATTTCTACCGCAGATTTATCCCGGATTTTTCACATGATGTATATCCCATCACAGCACTCTTGCGAAAAAATAAATGCTTTATGTGGACTGAAGAAGCTGAAAATGCCTTCCAAGAGCTGAAAGTGAAATTCACGTCTGCACCTGTATTAAAGCAGCCGCGCCTTGAACTTCCATACATAGTGGAAACTGATTCATCCAATCTAGCCATGGGAGCTGTCGTGTCTCAAAAGGACCCTGAAACTGGCCAGCTTCAGCCAGTAGCATTTTGGTCCAGAAAGTTCTCGGCACTCGAGTTAAACTATGCAGTTACTGACAAGGAGTTATTAGCCATTAAATCCGCCTTCAAGGCTTTGGGCACTATCTTCTCGGTGCCAGGCATACCATTACTGTGATCACCGATCACCGGAACTTACAGTATTTAAAGACAGCTAACGCCCAATCGTCACGCCAACTCCGATGGGCATTGTTCTTTGCCAAGTTCGATTTTGTGATAACCTATCGACCAGGTTGTAAGAATGGTAAAGCAGACACCTTATCCCGAATAGGGATGGGAGAGGCAGAAGTGAACCCAGAACCAGTACCTATAATTTCCGAACAAAGGATTCTTGGCATGACAACTCTACAGACACTAGAGGACATTCAGGTAAAGATCCAACAACTCTTTGATCCTACAGCCCTGCAGGACTGGGTAAAGAAAGGCCCGGAATACTCTGTTACCAATGACCTGCCATATTACCAAGGGCGGCTATTTCTGCCACATAAGGAACTACAAGAGCTAGTCATTTCCCGTTATCATGATACCCTAATGGTGGGGCACCCAGGTATTGCAAAAACTGAAGTTAAGATTAAGAGACAATTCTGGTGGCCCACCTGGCGAAAGGATATTAAATCATTTGTGATGTCTTGTGGCATTTGCACCCAAAACAAAAGTCAAAAGAAAAAAACAGCTGGACTCTTACAACCTTTAGACATTCCGCCTACACCATGGCACAACTTATCGTTAGACTTTATTACTGATCTACCCCCATGCAATGGATTTAAGACCATTCTAGTCATTGTGGATCTTTTTTCCAAGATGGCCCACTTTATTCCTTTAAAGGGATTACCTTCAGCTTCAATCCTGGCCAAAGAGTTCCTCGAAAACATTGTTTGCATACACGGATTTCCGTCCGTATTGGTCTCTGACCGGGGCAGTCAATTCATTTCACATTTTTGGAAAAAAATGTAATCAATTGGCACAAATCGATGTGAGGTTATCGACCAGTCACCACCCCCAAACCGATGGTCAAACAGAGAGGACCAACCAGACTCTCGAACAATACCTGCGTTGTATGTTACATCAGACTGAGAGTAATTGGAAAGACATTCTGTGGATCGCCGAATATGCATACAATAATTCAGTACAATCTGGAACTGGACAAAGCCCCTTTTATACCTTATATGGGCACCATCCTCGAACCTCAGACCTTGACTCACCCCAACACTTAGAAAAGCCCGCAGTGGACCATCTGCACGCTACGATTGCACAAGCATTTAAGAAAGCAACTGAACATTTAAAAAAGGCGAAAGAAAAATACAAGAAAGATGCTGATCGGCATAGAAGTGATACTCCACAATACCAGATAGGGGACCAAGTATGGTTAGCCACAAAACATATACCTCTAAAGGGAACACAGACCTTTAACCCCAGATATTTGGGACCTTACTCTATTAAGGCCATTATCAACCCAGTGACTGTCAAGTTGGACTTACCTGCTAATATGCGAATTCACCCTGTCTTTCATGTGTCACTTTTGAAGCCAGTGCAACCAGGGACAAGACTAACCAAGCCACCAGACCCATCCTTGTAGACGGGGAACCCGAATTTGAAGTTAAGAACATCCTGGACTCCAAGCTGATAAAGTTAAAACTTTTTTATTTAATCGACTGGAAAGGTTACGGACCACAGGAAAGATCATGGGAACCTAACCTAGTGGCCACGTTCATGCACCCCGATAGGTGAAAAAATTCCACTGAAATTTCCCAGACAAACCGAAACCACAGGGAAGAATGACTTTAGGAGGGGCCTTGGGGGGGAGTGCTGTCATGATGCCTACCCCCGGGGACCCAGATCAAGTCCAGCAACCCGGAAGCAGGCATCAAGTTATACTAAGCAAACCCAACAACCCCTGCTAGGGGCTATTTGGGTGCAGTCCTGGCGCCTATGGTGCCAGGCTCATATGAAAAGTCAGTCCTGGCGCCATAGGCGCCAGGCTCATAGATTAAAACTTACCTGATGCAGAACATGCTGCAAACTCACCTGATGCAGACCATGCTGCAAGAGCTCCAAGCCAAAGGAGGCTTGGAAGGGACTACTTTACCTAAGGGACTATTTTTTTACTCGGGTGGGGATGGGGAGGAATACTTACCTGGGACTACTTTGGAGGATACTTAAACCACGCCCGAAGAGCAGCACACGCTTCGCGTTATTCTGCATCCAGCAGCGTAACGCTCACTGTGCCTGCAAGTCTGCATCCAGTCTTCTGCCATGCCCGCCTCGAATCCAGAGCTCCTAGAAAAAGGGGAGAGAAGGAGAAAAGGTTAGAACAAGAGCAATACCTTTGATCCTTTCCTGAATTCCGAATCCATCGTGCCTTCGAGCTGGAAAAAAGAAGTTATTTATGCGCATCGCCTCGCCCGCAGCAGCGCTGCGCTGAACTCACCAGCCTTTGCAGCATCTTCACATTCCACTGCATCCTTCTGCATGCTCCCGCCACACTCCGGCACCTAAGGGGAAGACAAGAACAGCAAGGTGAGCCAAGGAAATACACAGAGGCAATATTAGTTACCCCCCCATAGACTTACCTGATTTTACCACTGGGGTACTAATCCTCTTCACGGGTCGGCGCAGCTTCCACTGCATCCTTGCCGAACCCCGGCCCCTAAGGGGAAACAAAAGGACAGCAAGGTGAAACAAAGGAACAAACAAGGGGAAACCGCACCACAATAGACTTACCTGATTTTACCGCCGGAGGCATTATTCCCCGAGTCTTCATATTTTCTCTCAGCACCTGAATAAGGGAGAAAGCAACAGGTTACATATTGACATTATTTTATCGAACTGTGTTGGATAATACAAATCCTTACCTGAATATTACCAGTTGCCACGAGGAACTCTTCGCTAGGGTCAAGCTGCAACCTGCAAGGAATCGGACAAGAGTGAAAGTCAGACATTTGAACTCTTACGAACTACATACTTACGGCGTCTTGCCGGGAATCTCAGAGTCAATATTGTTCTGGAACTCACCAATTCCTTCGAGCCAGTGAAGCAACTGGTTATCAACGCGCCCCTGCGCTCAAAGCAGGATGGAGAGCTCATCTTTCCAAACCATCAGGTGAGACTTTAAGAGAGGACATCAAAGGTGATCAGTGGGGAGAACAGCAGGAGTGGGGGAGGGTTAACGCTCAACTCCACGGGTGCTTAATTCCCTTTCTCCATTTGCAGAAGAATATTCCTATGGGCCAAGCAAACGAAGCTAGTCGGGCCAGTCCAGTCCGTCATCTCGGCACTACGCGTCACTTTGGTGGAGGCCACAGCTGTCCAGTTCAGATCGACGCCCCTGTGGGAGCCAGGTGAGCGTAACAATTAGGTACAAACTTGGACTCATATCTATAAATGCAAAAGTTACCTGGAACACCCTGAATTTGTATCGAAAACTGATCTGCTCAGATACCCCTTAGCAATTTAACATATTAAAGCTAGAGGACGCTTGCAAAAAGGATTCGGTGTTGTATAAATGGGCTGAACGTTGTGAAGAGGTAATAACACAACTGAATACAGATAACATCACGCTTCAGTGCAATTCAAATTTAGTTTAAAAAAAGTACAATAAAAAAATAAGAAAAATATCAAATTCTTGTTGTCCTCCACCTTCATAGCAGTTGGAGTCGAGAAAATCACTCAATGAGGCCCATTTAAACACTGCTCGTTCCAACAATGCACAAAGGTGCAGATGTAGATCTAGTCCTCAGGGAGAAACTTTGTCTTGCATTGACTGTTAGTAGTCTCACAGTTTTCTCCTGTTGTCTGTTGGTGAGAAGACACAACCTGTGAAGATATAATCTTAACATTTTTCGTTAAAGCCTTAAGGTCCTCCCTAAACTCCTCTCCTATGGCCGCTGTGGAATTATGTGCATCTGATGCCATGTGTCTAGGTGAGAGGTGTGTGTAGCCTATGCCTCATCACTAATTTGTGGGAGCTCAAGTGGTGGTCCTTCTCTGGCTGGTTTCTTAGATATAAAACCACCAGTGGGAGGCATAAATACCATGATTTATTCAATTCTGCACACAATTTAGCTAACTAGGCCTTAAGGACCCCATGGAGCCTCTCCATGATCCAGTTGGCCTGCCAGTGATAAACCGAGCACAAACTATGCTTTATTACTAACAGCGAAGTGACTTCTGTGAACCAAGCATTAAATAAGTGGTTTCCATTGTTGGATTTAAAAACTTCACAAATTCCTGTGGCTGACTTCTTTCCTCTCTGATCGACCCCCTGGGGTTCAACTTGGGTCCTTCCTCTCCTCTATCTCTATTTCTACCTGTGGTGTTCCCCAGGGTTCTAACCTCTCTCCCTGGCTGTTTAAAACCAGGCACTTCTTGCCCACCGCATTGCTGCATTCTGCCCCAAATTCCAATGCTAGATGGATGACACTCAGCTCATTTTTAGGCTACCCTCAGCCACCTCTTCTCCGTCTCTCATCTCTGACTGTCTGTCCGCCATCCAGGAATGGTGTGCTGCCAATGATCTCTGCCTTAATGCCAGTAAGACTGAGATTCTGCTCATCAGCACACCCACTCCCTCCTTTTCTGTCACTCTCTGGCCGGCCTTTCTTGGCCCTCTTCCTGCCTCTAGCCTGTAAAGCTAAAAACCTTGGGGTCATCTTCAAATCCACACTCTCCTTCTCTCCTCACATCTCTGAAGTCTCTAAGAAGTCACACTACCAGCTGCACCTCCTCAGAGGTATTCTTCCCTTCCTCTCCTTCCCCCAGAAGCTCACTGTCTCCAGAGCTCTAGTACTCTCTAGGCTGGACTATTGCAACAGCCTCTTTCTAAATCTGCCTGCCTCTACTCTCCGCCCTCTGTAACTTATCTAGAACAGGACTGCGAGACTTGTCCTTGGCCTCAAGCCCAGGGATCGTATCTTTCCAGGACTGAAATCTCTGCACTGGCTCCCAGTGGCTGTGAGGATTAAGTTCAAAGCCCTCTGTATTCTCCACAAGGCTTTCTGGGGCCTGGGGCCTCAATACCTTCAACTCTCTCTTCCTAAATATCTTCCTTATCAAGCTCTTCGCTCATCTGCCTCCAATTCCCTCAGGTCAGTCACTTCTCCAAGCAACGAGTTGGTGGTAGATCTATCGCTTCCGTTGGGGCCTCCCCCTGGAACAGCCTCCCTGCCTCACTGAAACTTGAGGAGAACCTTCTCCGGTTCTGGAAGCACCTCAAAACCTTTCTCTTTGCTTCTGTTTTTTCTCCTCCTCTCCCCTGCTGAATCCCTGGCTAATACTGCACTGGTTACCTGGCCACCCTCTGATCTCGGGCCCAGGTCCCCTTCATCTCCAGTCGCACACCTGCACTGGCTTCCTGGCAACCCCTGCACTCCTGACTGTCTCTGTATCCCTACAGTCCCACTACCAGCACTTGACACTGGTTGTCTGCACTTACCCTTGCACTTGCCACAAGCTGGCTGTACTTGACTTATTGTTATTATTCTTTTATCCCATGTACTGCACTTTCCCCTACCCCTCGCACTTTCCCCCTTCCCATGCACTTGCGCGATCTGAATGATACCTGGCCTAGTAGGATCGCTGTCTGTCTTTCCTCTGTTCCCCCTCCCTTGCCTCGTCGTGTTTTGGCACGTTATAAATGCCATATCATATCAGATCATTTGACTGTGGAAACACCTCCCTCACCTGAAATCTTGCTGCCAATTTAGTATCAGGATGCACGCAGGGACCAACTTCAAGCCACCGGGAGAATGGACAAGCTACTACGAATACATATCTGAAATTACTGCAACTGTTTCTTCAATCAGACCTGGTACTCCCCATCCACAAGACCCATGACAGCTGCACCCTTATGCCTCTCACCCGTCTCCTGGTTGATGGCTGAAAACTAATCAACAGAAATCACCACACCCCCATCCCAGGCATCACCTTTGACCTTCACCCTCTTTTCCTCTTCTCTCTCATACATGGCACAATCGTGAGCAATGGCCTCAGGCTGCTCTGGCTCAGCACAAATGACACGGGATTGATGAGGTGACACTGCACGGAATGAACCCATGCATTTGACAAAATAACCTCATTGCCTTAAACTCTCTGAGGTGGTAACATGGACTTAGACTTTTCCAAAAATTGCAAAAACAACATGCTCCATATACAATGTCACTGGGCAACCTATAGTAATGATTGAAGACATTTCATTTTCAAAAGCCGCTGCCACTAAAGCTTGCTCACAAGGGAAATTCCCCTGCATCACTCTGTCTAGGAGTCCGCTATAGTGCGCTAAAGGTTTGTGGCCTAACAATGTTTGCAGGGTCAGGACCACTGTTATCACCTGCACATTCAAATGGGAAAACAGAAAGAATGGCTTCTTGTAATTCGGGGTCACCAAGACCAAAGCATTGCTGATTGTAGCCTTGAGATCCCCGAAAACAAGTCCCGATTTCCTCAGACCACTCGTACCTTTCACCTTCTGCTCTTCCTTGAATCCTTGCACTAAGGGCCTCACATAACTAGAGTAATTGAAGATCTACGATCTACAATAGGTACAGAGGTGCAGAAATTGCTGCATCTGTTTCACTGTGACTGGCCGAGGCATATTCTGGACTGCAGTGGCTCCCTCCAGGATTACCTTTCTTCCTGCAAGTGATATTGCTTACCCAAATATACTACCTCTGTCTAGCAGTACTGCAATTTTTCTTTGTCCACTTTGTACCCCTTCTCCATGAGCAGGGTGAGGAGCTTTATTGAGTCTCCTCAACACTGCTCATCTGAAGTGCTGAAAAACAATAGATCGTCCACGTACTGAATTATGGTGCCAGACACGTGTATATTTCCCAAATCCATCGGAACCAACCTGTTAAAAACACTCTGAGATTCGCAATGCCCCTGGGGTAACCTTGTGTGCTCAAATCTCTGATTTATCTCATGATACGTAAACGCTGTGAGGTACCAAGAATCGAGGTGTAGGGAAACAGAGAACATTTATTTTTTTAAACCATTACTATGAAGTGGGTCGACCCAGTAGGGATGTTACAGAGAATGTTGGCAAGATTCATTACCACCGGAAATTCTGCCTCAACAATATTATTAAGGGGACTGTGAGAAACATGAGGGTCTTCTCACTCGTACTCCCCGTGGATTCTCTTTTCAGGTGGCCAGAGAAAGGCCATCACCCTTGGATCCTGACCTTGAGGGTGGAGAATCACCTGGGTGGTGGGTCCTTGGGATTGGGAGTGGGGTTCCCACAGTAGAGACATTGTATCCCCCTTTTCCTATTGACGACCAACCTACCCCTCCCCAGCCTTTATAGGCTACTGTAAAACCTCTTCCATCATTTCCCCACATTTTTCCTCTGAAAGTACTGGGCCAAAGAAGAGGTGACTGAGAGGAATGAACACTTAAACTGTATTTCACCACTCGTGTACTGAGAAGAGGAAGATGCCTGCAGAGTGCTTTGAAAGTCAGGCGTGTCCCTTTAACTATGGCCAGGCAACTCTGATTGTGGATCAACACCTGCAACATGTCAAGTGGTTGCAGGTGTATGAAAGGAAACCTTTGAAAACAGCAGAGAGAGCAACAGGGAGACCTGTGTGGGAGAGACCAGCGGGAGACCCATGACATGAGGAGGTAGTTGTGGTGGGGCCTGCGAGGAAGCCAGGATGCCGGCCGATGCCAAGGGGAGCGGTGGAGCCGAAGGCAAGTTAATCCGTGGGGCTACCACGGTTGTGGGAGCCTCAGTATTGGGAAGCGTGTTGCTAATCTTGCACGCAAGCAGGAAAGAAGAAGGGACGCCATACCGTGTCCATGCTGGGGAAGCAGAGAGCCTGGTGTGTGCAGGCAAACAACCGGAGTGCGAGCGGGGCTCGCAGAAGGTGGTCGGCTGACAGGAGAAGCAGCCCGAAGGCAGACAGAGCATCCAGAGAGGACACCGAGAGCCGGTGAGTGTCAGGGAGGGCCTTCGAAAACAAGGCGCCTCGGGAAGGCTGCACAACGATAACAAAATGTTATATAATGCTTATTGAATGCCAAACGGAATGAAATATTGAAACAAAATTACAATATGCTTATGGAATGCTGAACTGAATGAAAACTCAAAACAACGCTGAACCATATATATTGAATACCTAACTGAATGAAAGCTCGGAATAAAACCAAGTTATGCATATTTAATATGGGCAATGGTAAAAGACAAAATGGAAAGTGCACAATTGAAAGCAACCTATGTAAAAGAGCGCAACTGTGAAAGAGTGACACAGAAAGCTGGGGTATGAACCAGACCACCACACCACAGTGAACTTTATGAATGAGTACAGTGCTAAAAGGCCAAAGACTTACAAAGAGGTGTGTGACACATAATGGCAAAGCCAAGAGGCCGACAAAGAGAAGCCAAGTGAAGGTGAATCTGTACACAGGGATAAAAAGAGAAGAACCTGTGTAGGCTGGAAGGCCTAAGGTTCCTGGTTGCGTGGCGTGTGATGGGTGGACCGTGTGGTCTGACAACTGTGCCTAGACCAGGGACCCCTGAAGTGTGAAAGCCAAAGACATTGTAAAATATACCAAGAAGGAGAACTACAAGTAAGCTTGTCATGTAAACCACAAGAAGGGACAAGTCGGACTGGATTTGTGTTGAACTTTGAAATACTGAAGCAAACACCAATTGTTGCATTAAAGTCTTGGGGAAGGTAACCTTGAGACCTGAAGAACTACAAACATTGTCTTGAGGACCGCGCCTCAATACCCTTTTCTTTTGAACTGTGTTGCTTGGAACTTGGGGAAGGGAACCCTGAGGATTGTATGGAACTGTATTGCCATGAACTTGAGAAGGTGATCTTGACACTTTTGGTGGAACTTTCTTGAACTTAGGGAAGGGGAGCTGAAACAGAGGCTAAGAGCTGGGAGAAGCTCAGACTTTGTGTTGAACACCATTTCTTTGATTATTAACATCCCACACGTTGTTTAACTTTAGTTGTGAGGGCAAGGATAGGTTTTGGACACTGACAGACTTTTAAGTTGAACTCTTTGACTCAGACTTTCCTTAGTTTCGTTCAGGTATGGAAATCCCACCTTAGCATAGGGCAAGTAAGGCCTTCTACCATCCTGACATTTGATTTAATACACCATTTTGTTTTGACCTTTGAATCTGTTATCTGTGTCTTGCTTCATGGTACCTTCACAGTGTGCAAATCCTGAAACATTCTCCAACTGGACCCCTTCGGTTTCTTCACAGGGTACATAGCTGTATCACATGGGAACACAGAAGATTGTATTATGCCTTACTTCAACAACGCCATGATGGTTTCATAAATCTCTTTGTCCGCCTCCCTAGAGATGGGGTGCTGCTGAACCCTTGGTAATATCGCACCAGGTTTCAATTTTATCCTCACTGCTCCAACACTCTTTAGCAGCCCCACATCATGGGGATTGCTGGTCAACAAATGGACCAGCGCGTTTCCCAATCCTTCCAAAATCGTGATGTATTTTTAACGATGAACATGGTCTGTGGTACTTCTCTTTGCTCTATCGCTATCTGGCAAGGCACCTCAATTTCAAAGACCATCTCTCTTGTGTCGTCAGTGTCTTCGAAGAATTGCTCATCGGACACGCCCCTCAGCGACAAGGTCGAATCGATGCACAGAACAGTGCACCACTCTCCATTTTCCGCATCTGTGCTAGAGAGAACCACCCTGTTCTTCTTGCTCACTACAGCCTCTAAAAGAATCGTAACAATGGTGCCTTTGTTACCTCCTATGGCACATCAGGCCGAAATAAGAACTCAATTGGTACCCATCAAGTCTGATTTATGATCACCTGGACCCAACTCAACAAAACCATCACCCGATAAAGAAACAATGCTGTATGTATGGGAACCCCTCTAATCGTTCTGTTGTTACAATAGGCCTGTAAACACACTGTTTCTCTCACCGAATACAGCCCTGGGGTCGAGCTGTCATGTCTCGCATTCTTCCTTACCTGCATCGGGTCACCCTCCGTAGTTCCTGGTCCTTGCCCTGGCGTCTTTCACAGCGCCCATTACGCCACATGCGTAGACAGGACAACATTTCCCAGCAGTACTAGTATGTGGTGGTCATGTGATCTCGACCGTAACGTTCCTGCGTTCCCTTAACATGACCTTATTTACGTTAGCCTCTCCACGGTTTGGTGCTCCTAAACCGTTGCTGTACCTGGCTTGGAAAGTTGCACTTTTCTGGTTACTATGCATCTTGACATCTGTTTTCTCGTTGCCGACTCGGATCCTTCTTCTGACTTCCCACGGAACGCTCCTCGACGGGTTTTTGCTCTGGTAATACTCATACGGCTACCGACTCCTGGCTTTGTTCATGGACTGCCACGGCTTTCTCCCCTATGTCTGATGCCTGTTCTCTAAAAAGAACCCTCGCTTACTCTGGTGCCCACACTACATCGCATATTGTGAATGCGCTCCTCGCGTAATAACGCCTACATTCCAATCAGCTGTTCCCAATGCACTCCTTGTGTTCTACTGCCAGCACACCAATCAGCTGTTTGCAAAGCGTTCCTCATGTTACAGTGCCGGCCTATTTCACCAACTCACTGTTTCCCGCACACCCCTTCTGCACAGCTCCCTGCTCATCATTGACTCCTTCACCATAAGGATTGTTGTACTTACCTCTTATGGACGCTCTTTCCACCCATCAGGTGATCTATTGGATGCTCTGCTGCACCTTCTTCCAGGTTACCCTTGGGATCACAACTAAGGATTTTTGGGACGCTTTGCTGTATTTCCTATCACTAGATCTCTGTAGATTGCGCCCTTGTGCCGTGCGGGTCAGGGTATAATTGGAACAAGACATTCATCTTGGAACACTTTGGTCTTGTTTTCACGTTATCTCTCTGGGGGTGAACTCACTTCTACTAGTAGCTTTCCGGCTTCTTCACCATTCACTGCAGCTAAGAGTGGGGATGTGAGGGTGGTGCGCTATGACCTGTGGTTTTCCGTTAGTACTTATATTCACTGTGTCTGTTTTTTTCTCCTTTAGCTCTGTTGCTGCTCCTGCCTTTTCACTCAAGCCCCTAGCCTGTCAGGTTATTTACCATCCTGCAGGCTGCACTCTTGGGGGGAAAGTCTTTTTTCATCGCTAATCAAGACTACAAAACCCTCGTTGAGTGACCTGTTGTCCCAGGACTGGTGGTTATCTGTCCCACAGCCTCAGGAACGTAACACGAGCATACTATACCCTCTTCTGTGAAGCTATCAACATCTGCAGCTTACACAGTATGTCCCTTTCCAAAGGATTTGCTGGGGTGTCCATAAAATACAACAAATGGGCAGATACATTTTGAGTACCTACCTTAATACAAATATCTTCAGCATAAGGAACCAACAGGATATCCCCAGAGAATCTCTGTGTGTTGTAAGGAATGGTTTATGGTCTTTGCATCGAATGCATTTCATCGAAAATAGAATGCATCGAAACATATTCAACAAAAAATGTTCCATCGAATTACCATACATACAATGCAAAGTGTTTATGCATCGAAACCCTTTCATTTTTTGCATGAAATTCGATGAAACATGCTTAACGTTAAAATGTTACATGGAGCTGTCCAGTGCTGAAATCTTTAAAGTATTTCGGCACTGGCCAGCTTCATGTAATGTTTTAGTGTTTATTGTTTATTGGGGGGTTCCCCCCAAGGCCCAAGGGAACCCCCTAACCCTAACCCTAACCCAGCCCTAACCCTAACCGTAACTCTAACCTAACCCTAGTGTTAAAAACAGAAATCCATCGAAATCCAACAAAATGTATTCAATGGAAATGCATTTCGATGGAAAGGGTTTTCATTGAATAAAATGTGTTGGATAGTAATTTGAGGAAACCCATTTTGATGGATAGACTAGATAGCGTAAGGAACTCATGGTGGCAACAGTAAAGACAGACACAAGAGATCACAATTCAAGGGTGTTTATTAAACTGTTTAGATAGGTTGGAAAAATGCCTAATCTAAACCTAAATCTAAGTTGGGAGCAAGCTCCGACCATCAAATAATAATAAGGCAGTCCCAGTGGCTTCTTGTCAAATAAAAGGGCCCATACTAAAAAAAACTGTTGCCAATCCTTACAACTAAATACAAAAGAGTGTGGAATAAGTTTCACAAGAAAGAAAGATGTTTTCACAAATGATAAGTCATGATGTGGCAGCCAGGGGTCTCCCTTCCCCAAGTTATGAGCATGGGACAAGGCAGGACTCCTGAGCACAGCTCACGCTAGAGCTTCCCCAGCATGAGACAACAGTTCCGCTCTCAGCTATTGGACCTTCGGTGGTTAAGTCTCTTTTCTTACAAAAAGTCTCTTGCCTCCAAGGGCCTGATGTGTTCCAAAAATAATAAACAAAAAGCTCCTTTCCGTTTGCAGAATGGGTGATGCCTTTTCATCCCTGGATCCCCCTTTTCAGGGTTCAGATCCCTCTCAAATGTTAGCCTCCCTCCGTTGGGTTCACTACGGCTTTCCTCAAATCAGCAATCTTAATGTCTTTTAAAACAGTTCACTGTGGACATCCCTCTGTCGGGTTCACCTTTGTCAACACACTGTTCATTGGGACTTTAGACTTTGCCCCTTTCCATCGGCATCCCTCCATCAGGTTTACTCCTGCCAATTACACCGTTCCTTCTACTTTTCTCACGATGTGTGATTCACTTCCCTTAATTTTACAATCATCTGCCAGTCAAAGACTTTCGACTGTAGGGAGGATTTTGCTATACACCCATATGATCACTTTGACCCCTTTCTCGCGCCTTTCCCAAGGACTTCTGGTAAAAGTAGTTTCAACAATAGGGCAATCACTCAGAGTGAGCACCCACGTGGTGCTGGACCCCTCTGTAGCTAGTTTTCAGCTTTCGTGTTAAAAGTTCTTTGTATTTTCTTCAATTAGCCGTTTGCTTCTTTCGTTGAACACAGTTTGGTTTCTTATCAGCTCTCCCCTTAACTCACCGGCTGTGATGAACTGATTGGCTTGTCTTGTCTCTGGAGTCAAGGATGGTACCACAGTAGCAGGCATCTCTCCCTGGCTTGGTTATCAGCCGAGGAGGGCCTGTGTACCATTGCCATCTGCTGCACCACACACTCGCTATTGTTCACGGTCTCACGATTCCTTCCAGAGAGGTTTCATGGGTCTTGGCGGGAACGGGCAACGTCGCTTCTCTCCTTGTCACCCTTTCGGTTCTCACCACCTTTCTCCTCCTCTTGAACTGCTGTGCTTCGATAGCTCTCTCATTATGCGGTCTGCCTTGCTCGTATTGTGCCCTTGTGCTCCAACTTTTATCCCTGTGGGGAAGGGAAAGCGCCATCAGGTGTGCGTGATTCTGGTCAGTTGCCTGACTTTGCCTGACCCTTTGTCAGAACTCTCTTGGACCCGTAGTGTACTTTCTACAAATGTAACCCTCTGAACAGCTTAGACTTGGAGTCAAACAATACTATGTCAGGTATGAGGAAATAGCCAACTAGACACTGACCAGAGTAGAACAAGGCTCCCAGAGTGCTCTGGTCAAGAAAGGGTGAAGGCAAGACTGGGTCAAAGATGCGATCTATGAAAACAGAATAAATGACATGAGGCTAGGAAAAGATTCAAGGACAATAGAATGCAAAGGAAGCGGGGACACTTACCACTTGTCCTGATGATATTGTTGTACCAAGTGAACACCCAGTGTACTAGTACCTAAAACCGATGGCACGAGGACGCCCAATCGGAAGGAGGCCGTCTCTAGTCCCAATCCTATCCCGCCGGCACGAGGATGCCTAACGACTTCAGCGCAGAGGGTGGCAGTCTCAAGTTCAGCGCTTTTGTTCTGTGTACACTAGGGTGTTGTTGGTAAGTTTACAGGCCAAATAATGATGTGAGACGATAATCCAGTTGGTTGGGATGTATTCCTTATCGAAATGAGCAGAGAACCCACCTTCCGGGACCAGTTTGTTAATGAGTGGGCATGTCACAGAGCGTTCTGGAAGTATCACACAGGAAGAAATGTTATTCAGGTCGGATAATCCAAATCGGCAGGCAAGTGCATTGTATTAGAGCAGACCGGGTTCAATGCAGGGGAGATCAGGCAATCGGAATCGGTAGGCAGGTGCGTTGTCGTATAGCGGACCGGGGTCAGTGCACGGGTAGACAGGCAGATCCAAATCGGCAGGCAAGCAGGTTGTCGTCAACGGACCGGGTTCAGTGCACAAGTAAACAAACAGATCCAAATCGGCAGGCAATTGAGGGTAGGTAAGCGGTCCGGGTCACAATGAATCACAAGGTAGCGGAGAGAGGAACAGAGGCAAGGAATAGAACACACAATGCAAAATAAAAAATAAAGCGAATATGTGGCTGATTACAAAATCAGAAGCGAGGAACTGAGCAACCCGGAAGTTGTTAGGGAGAATTCTCCAGAATGGCTAATTTCCATTACCTACTGAGTCCCTCAGCAGCTTTGCTGAATTTCTGTGATTTCTTTTTTTCACCTGGTAAGAGTGTGAGCCTTTTTCCCACTCTTACATGTGTTTTGCTGTGTGTGTTTTTACAATTTGTGTGATCTTGGGCTGAGGAGCTTCTCCTACACCTCAGGCATCATCTTTTTAATATGTGTTACACAGCTCCTTCAATGCAGTGACACAGGGTTGTCTTTCAGACTTCCCACTGACTCCATTTTCTGGGGCTGACTACTGTCCCCCAGAAAAGATAAAGTTGCCGTTAACTTTATATAGTCACTTTAAACCACAGACCCAGTACAGCCCACCTTACATTTTGGAAAGGGTTAATTCTTATCCCTTTTTGTCTGTGTCTCTTGGAGCATTTCTTCACTCCCTTTTCATCAAGACTTGGCTGGTGACAGTGGTAACTACCCTATTTGTTATACCAAGGTTATCTTAAATAACCATGGTATTGTTTTAGGCTAACTGATTAGCTTCAAACATAAATCCGCTTGACCAAATATATTTTATTTCGGTTCCGGCTGGGTTTTGTCACCATTTCTTTTTGAGAATGTATTTCTCGTGTTTTACTCTGCATGCCAAACCAGGTTTGGTTCCTTTGTTTGCAGTCTTTTTGCTGGCTTCTGCACAGAAGCCCTCCTTTAGGTGCCTTAAAGTCTGGGTAGGCTGGATGTGAGGGAGGGGTTTTAGGACCCCTGCCATGGGTTCCCTTGGTAACCCAAGTCACACTCCTGTTTAATTGGCTGGGTGACTGTCCTTGCCAGGACAGCCACCCTGGTGTGTGATTGACAGGCCGGCTGGGTGAATGGGGGAAAACTGCATAAAAAGCAGGTCTCTGGGTCTGGAAAGGCAGAGTCGCCACTAGAACGAAAGAACCGGCGAGGAGCTGACAGAAGAGGACCCCTACCACGACTGAACCGCCCGGTGAAGTTCTGCTGTAGGTCCGAATCTTCAATTCCAATGACAAGAGAGGATCCTCCAGCAATCTTCTTCACTTGAGCTGGTGGGACCAACCAGTTCGCCCAAACTTCAAGCCAGGACCCCTCCTCTGGCCGAATTCGCTGTACAGAGCTAGAGTGGGCCGGATTGCCAGGAAGGTCGGACTCTGCTTGGGCTTTAAGGAGCGCACCTTTTATTCGTTGTTTTGCTCTGCTGCTGGTTTCTACCCTGGGTAGTGCAGGACTTCTTGTCAGTCCGACATTCACTTCAGGAACCGTGAGCCTGCAGGAACTACCAGGAACATGCGCCTCAGCTACAGCTTCCTCTCCTTCTTAAGGTACTGTGCAACTCCGGTTGTTCATTTCGTTCAGCCGCGGTGAAAGTGTGTGAAATCTTTCTCCAATCCGAGGGCTTGTCCTTCTCTTCTCTTAACACTAACTTTTCTGCCAACCAACTTCGTCCAGAACACGTGGCACGAACTTTACCACGAACTACCCTGAACCGTGTGATCTTGAGCAAGACTTTTGTCCTATTGACTTTGGCCCTAAGCCTTTTTTACCTGATTCTGTCACTGTAGTTCCTCTTGCTCAATTGCCCTGAGTAGTTACCTGTTGGTGTGGTTCTATCTTTATTTAACTTTGTCTTTCACTTCCTTTGAACTTGCTAGAGTGCCATTTTGCTTCCACTTCATTTTGTTAGCTTAACTTGTCTGGAACTTATTGGGAGGGGTGTGGTGTATTACGAGTGTGATTTTTGAACTGCTTTACTATAGTGAAATGTTATACAACTGATGTGTAAATAAATGTATATTCTTTTACTCAGAAACCTTGAGTCAGTGTTTGTTTGAATCATAGTAATTGCTGTCCTTTGTGTAACTATTTGACACTGCTCACTTACTCTTGAGATAAGTCTGGCTGCTCAGCCATCGCTACCACTTTACTGTGTAGTACAGGCTTGTACCAAAGGTGAATGTGTACTGTCACTTGTAGTCTTAATTGTGTGTGGTGTTCCCAAAGGGTACTGCATATAATTCTGCCTAACAGAAGTGTGATGTAGGCTGCCATGGAAATCATGCCCTCAGCGTAACATACTGTGAGGAGGACGTAATGGATGCCAGAGTTGCCATGGTAACCCGTATCCATTGTATCTATGGAATCGGGTATGGCGAAAGCGTTTCACGCTCTGAAGTGTATTTCCATGAGAAAAGGAACTAATTGACACGGGACAAGGACAGACCCTGAGAGTACCCCTCCTCAAAGATGCCCTCCTCCGAGCAGACCAGAATCGAGAGATCAACAATGGTGCATGAATGTTTTGTACAGGTTCCCAGGTTCTGCCTGCAGGCCTGTAACCCTTCCAGTCCACCAAGTAGAGACGTACTCCACGAAGCACTTTAGTATTGAGGATGCGACGGACTTCGTATTCCTCTGAACCTTGGGCTGAAAGAGGTGGCGGACGATCAGGCAACCGAGTGGTGGGATGGAACGGTTTCAGGAGTGAAACATGGAAGACAGGATGAATACGCCAAGAGGTAGGCAAATCCAGGCGCACCGTGACTGGATTCACAAGAGCAGTGATCGGATAGGGACCTACATAACGAGGTAGGAGAGAATGACGGCCTGGGAAACGTAGATTCCGGGTAGCCAACCATACTTTCGATCCCATCTTATAACAGGGGGCAGGCGACCTGTGAACATCTGCATGCTTCTTTTGACGAAGTTTAGCTGCATGCAGATGCGCGGAAATCAAGTTCCGAATTTTAGTCAGATCACGAATACAGGCCACGGCAGCCAGGCTATTAGGCGAAGCTGTGGATTCCAAGGGAAGGGTGCGGGGATGTCGGCCAAACATAGCAAAGAAGGGTGAAGTGCCGGTAGAGGTATGCAAAGAGTTATTATATGCAAATTTTGCCATAACTAAAACAGACAACCAGGTGTCTGGATGTTGTAGAATAAGACACCACAGATATTGCTCAAGAGTGGCATTCAGAGGTTCTGTCTGATCATCTGTCTGTGGATGGTAAACTGAAGAAAAACAGTCTTTGATGCCTAGGGAGTTTGTGAGAGGCCTCCAGAACTTAGACGTGAATTAGGTTCCGCGATCCGATAAAATGACATGTGGAAGACCATAAAAATGATATACCTGCCGTAGAAACAAATCCGCCAAAACAGGTGCACTCGGAAGAACTTTGCGAGCAATAAACAAGGCCATCTTGGAAAAAGAGTCGATCACTACCCAGATAGAGTCATACCCATGATTGTTTGGTAGATCAACAATAAAGTCCATGGATAACATCTCCCACGGATGATCAGGAACGGGCAAAGGGCATAAGAGACCTATAGGCTTGGAGGGTATGTTTTTGCACTGGGAACAAACAGCGCAGGATTTAATGTACTCTAGGATGTCTTCCTTCATGGAAGACCACCAACACCAACGTTGTAATAGGTCAAGTGTTTTTCTTATCCCTGGATGTGCAGCGAACCTGGAATTGTTGCACCACTGGAGCGCGGTTCTACGGGTATCATGGTCAGGAAGATATAGCAAACCCATATGATAAGGTAAGCCATTAAGAACAGTTAATCCTAGTTCCTGAACTAGTGCGGAGTTGTTACACAGCCAGTTCAAAAGAGAAGTGGGTAGAGGGGTTTGTACCACACAAGCACAAACGATCTGTTGTGGAGACAGGAGAGGCTCACCGTCATGGTCCCATGTTGGAACACCATGTATACGAGACAGTGCATCAGCCTTGGAATGTTTGGAACCAGGTCTGTACGTGATTTCAAAATGGTACATGGGGAAGAACTCATGCCATCTAGCGTGTCGAGCGGTGGTGCATTTCACTGATTGCAGGGCAAGGAGGTTACGGTGATCGGTGAAGACCTGTAAAGGCACTGATGTACCGAGAAGATGATGCTGCCAGACTAAGAAGGCATCGCGAATGCCCAGTAGTTCTTTTTCAGTTATGGTGTAATTTGCTTCATACAATGTTAGTTTCCTGGAGTGAAAAGCCACTGGGTGTAGGCTCCCTGTGTCAGGACATTCTTGTGAGAAGATCGCCCCAACGGCCACGTCTGAGGCATCTGCTTCAACAATAAAAGGTAAGGAAGGGTTAGGATGTAGCAATTAGGGGCCGTAGTAAAGGCCGATTTGAGGCGGTCAAAAGCTTCTTGAGCTGCATCACGCCAAACAAATGCGTTTTTAGAACTAGTAAGAGAAGTCAAAGGTGATGCCATAGAAGAGAAAGACTTGATAAAAGGCCGGTAGAAATTGACAAAACCAAGGAATGACTGAAGTTGTTTCAAGGTAGAAGGGACCGGCCAATCCAGAATAGCCTTAACCTTGGTATTGCTCATTTGTATACCACGGTCTGTAATATCATAGCCCAGAAATTCTACTGAAGAAGCATGGAAAATGCATTTCTCTATTTTGGCATACAACTGGTTTTCCCTAAGCCACTGCAAGACGGAAGAGACGTGTTATACATGAGAGCCATAATCAGGTGAATAAACAAGAATGTCGTCCAGATACACTATGACAAACCTATCCAGCATATCTTTGAACACATCATTGATAAAGTGTTGGAAAGTAGCGGGGGCATTACAGAGACCGAATGGCATGACGCAATATTCAAATAAGCCATACTTAGTTTTAAATGCTGTCTTCCACTCATCACCTGAACACATCCTAACCAAATTGTAAGCACCCCTTAAATCAAGTTTGGTAAAGACTTTGGAAGTACCTAACTGATCGAGTAAAACCGAGATCAGAGGGATGGGATATTGATCACGTATGGTGATAGCATTGAGCTCCCGGTGATCTATACAAGGGCGTAGGTCCCCTTCTTTTTTGGGTACAAAAAACATAGGTGAGGCTGCAGGGGAACGTGAAGGTCGAATAAAGCCTGTACTGAAGGATTTTTCGATATATTGCTTCAGAATACCGTCTTCTTTCTGTGTCAAGAAATAGATTCTACAATTCGGTACTTTGGCTCCTGGAATGATATCAATGGGACAGTCGTAGGGTCTATGTGGAGGAAGCACCTCGGCGCCTTTGGGATCGAATACATCCTTATAAGCTGTATACTCCCGGGGCAAAGACACAGCAGAAACAGGGTCCACAGTAGGTGCAATCCCCAAAAAGGATCGACAGGGATTGCTGAAGTTAGCTGGAGTCACGAAGCAATGCTCTGTGCAGTATGACGACAAAAAACTGAGTTCCCCGGTTACCCAGTCAATGGTTGGATTATGTAACTTCAACCATGGTATACCCAATATCATCCTGAACTGGGGGGCCATTATAACATCAAAGGAGATGGTTTCTGAATGTCCTGAATCGGAGGTCATGATCAGAGGCACCGTTTGTTTGGTGACCAAGCCTGACAACAAGGTACTGCCATCTACTGCATTAACTCGTTCTGGATGGTCTTTGGAGACAAGAGGCACTTTGTTTTCCTGGGCAAACAAGAGATCTATGTAATTCCTGTAGCTCCTGAATCTACTGCAGGTTCACCGAGCCAAGAGAAACCCGTCAAAGATTTGAACGATGCCTTAAAAGTAACAGGAGAAACCAAAGTGGAGCCCACAGATACAGCACTCAGCAGCTGGACCCCTTCCACTACCGAGTGTTCACGTTTCCTGACTTCTTAGGTTTTTTCGGGCATGACTTTAGGGAGTGGTCTGTTGAACCACAATAGAAACATAGGTTTTCTGAGCGTCTCCTTTCTCTTTCAACAGGTGTCAAAGGTCCTCTTGGGGCACCGATCTGCATTGGTTCAGGCTGATTGGTGACAATAGGAGCCGGTGGAACTAGAACTTGTATTTGGGCCCTCTTTTTCCCCTTTATCTCTGCTCTGCGTGCATCAAATTGGAGAACCAGATCCAGTAACTCATGGAAGGCAGTAGGAACCACCAGAACCGTCACAAGGGTATCCTTGAGAGTGTCTGAGAGACCCTTATAGAACGGTGGCGCCTTTATGTCCTCGGGCCACCCTGTTTTAGCTATGAGCTGGTTAAACCTAGTGACATAGGTAAGGAGAGGTGTGTCCCCCTGTTGTAAACCCAAAAGCTCTAGTTCAGTAGCCTGGGTTTTGTATCGTGTCAAAAATCCGGCTCATAGTCTCCAACAAGGCATCGTAGTCAAACAACAGAGGACTACCACCTTCCAACAAAGGATTAGCACAGGCTGCAGCGGTTCTGGCCAGATGAGAAAGGACAAAAGCAGCCTTGGTAGCGGAATCAGGAAAAGCATTGGGACGGCACAAAAAGTGCAAACGGCACTGGTTCAAAAACGTTCTATAAACCCTAGGATATCAGTGAAATCGCTCAAGTGGAGCTAGAGGGTGCGGCGTAGCCATGTACACTGAAGCAACAGCTGCAACTTGGGGAGCAGGATCCCCGGCATCGCAGCTGCTACCTAGGGAGGGAACTGTTCCGCTACCGGCACCAGTGCCTGAAGACCATCAATTCGTGCCTGTGTGGTAGCATGAGCTGTTTGCATGTCAGCACGCAGCTCTGCTACAAGTTACATTAATGCAGCCAAGGTTTCGTTGGTGTCCATGTTAAAAGGCTTCTGATTATGTCAGAACTCTCAGAATCTGTAACAATGGAACCCATAGTAACGTAACGCTTGGACCCGTAGTGTAGCCATAGAATTCTTACTACAAATGTAACCCTCTGAACACACAAGGTAAATACAGAGGGATCAATTAGTCGAAAGATAAGGAACACCACACGAACGACCAGGCTCTGCAAAGAAACAAGATGAACAGCTTAGACTTGGAGTCAAACAATACTATGCCAGGTATGAGGAAATAGCCAACTAGACACTGACCAGAGTAGAACAAGGCTCCCAGAGTGCTCTGGTCAAGAAAGGGTGAAGGCAAGACTGGGTCAAAGATGCGATCTATGAAACCAAAAACAGAATGAATGACATGAGGCTAGGAAAAGATTCAAGGACAATAGAATGCAAAGGAAGCATTGTTGTACCAAGTTGTACCAAGTGAACACCCAGTGTACTAATGTTAAAACGGATTTCTGAACTCTGTCCTGGAGGCGCAGAGGTTCAGAAGGCCAACCTAATTACTTGGAACAGGGTAACCTCTGGACAAGCCAGACCAATCAGGGTAGCGATCGCGGCGGTCAAGACTAGGTCTCAAGAGGAGTGAGGGTGACTGAAAGCCCGCAATGAGCACACAAAGCAAGGACACTTACAAATTACTCCAAACAGGTGTTATATTAAAAATATATACACATTTATTCCAAGGCCTTTGCAACAATGACCGTAGCGAGAAATCACAATAAAACTCAAGTAAACCAACACATACCAAACCAATACAATATATATACAAATACAAACGAGTCTAAAGCGTTAGATGCACGAAATGTGTAGTCCACCTAGAAGGGGAGGAAAACAGGCAGTGCGAAATAATGATTAGACCCAGTCCGCCTTCAGAGGCACCTAACTAAAAGGAAGTCCAAGCCCTACGAAGAGTGGAGCCTTGTGCTCAAAAGTACCTGCACACGCTGGTGCCAACGGCCTCTCATCGGCTATAGACCGGGGACATACCCTTCCATTGACCCCTGTGTCATACCTGGTTCACCTTGTCCCTGTTGTTGCAATTGCTCCTGCTGTCTATCCATAGAATTCGTAATTACTTCCCCTTCGAGACAAATCTTCGCGAATTTCTTTTGAACAAGCGTAGCCTATGATTTTTTTAAATTTATTTTTTAAATTTGTTTATTGGTTTAATAACATGAGATAAACAACAAAAGAAAAACAAACATCATTGGTGATTGGCCAAGCTTATCAAGAAAATACCCAAAACCCCACCCCACCCTACCCTCCCCCCCTCCCCCAAGACCGCGGTTAGTTCACTGTTCATCTCTAGTACGTGTCCGCATCCGGGCAACTCTCGCCACTCCGCTCTGTATAATTCGCCTCAGGGTGGAGCAAGGGCACCGTCAGGGCCACCCAACGGTGTAGTTCCTCACTGGAATCTAGTCTTTGCACATGGATAGCCGTTTCCCATGCCGCGGTTTTAGCTATGATCCACTTCGTAAGGTCTCCCCACTATAGGGGCATATGTGGACCTCTGGAGCTTTTTCACCCCATGGCAATACGTCTTTTGGCTGTAATGTATATAAGGTCAGTGAGCTCGGATAGGGGTTTGTTCTTCCTGGATGCAGGCCGTAGGCTCGTCCACCTCAACTTCGATGTCAGCGCCGGCCACTCTGTCCTTCACTTGTGACCAGAACTCCCTGATTACTGGGCAGCCCCAGAACATGTGAGTCATTCCTGCCCTGGGTTCACTGCATTTGGGGCATAATTGGGTTCCAGCACCTGTGAATCTTGATATGGCTTCAGGTGTGAGGTACGCTCTATTGGTGATGTACAGCTGGATAAGCTTCAAGCGGGCGTTCCTGGAAACTTTCTTATGGTAGTGGGTTATGTCACCCCAATCTTTGTCCTCAAAAACAAGGCCCAGTTCAGTTTCCCACCTACTCCTGCATTTAAGGTCTCCCCTGGTCGTACCCCACAACAGGACCTCGTAGGTTCGAGAGGTTTCATGGCCCCCCTCAGCGGAGTTCAGTATCGTTTCGATGCATTCCTTTTCCTCAGTCAGGTCGGCAGCGACTGGCCATCTCTTGCACAAGGCCTGTACGACCACCCTGTGCAACAGGAACTGTCCTGCCGGGAGGCCCGTGGTCTCACAGAGTTCCGAGAAAGTTAGGATTTCCTGTTCTTGAATCAAGTCCCCAAGCGTGGCCACCCCGAGGGGCTCCCATTGTGTACGTGTTTCAACTTGCCCCCAAGGGTGATTAACCATAATTGCAGCGATGGGGATCTGTGGGGAGAACGGGTCGTCCGACCCAACCAGTTTGCAGGCCCTTTTCCAAAGCCGGGTCCCGAGCTTGGCGAGGTAAGGGCAGTGTCTGGTAGCACCCTCCCCGGCCCACAGTATGTCTCTTAGTAACAACCGGGGGAGGGCCGGTTGGAGGAGGCGAGTGTCCGTCGTGCTCTCATCGGCCATCCATTGCGTGACATGTCTCAGCTGGCTGGCGAGGAAGTACAGCTCAAAGTTGGGGATCTTAAGTCCGCCCCTTTCGTATGGTGTTTGGAGAGTCTCCAATGCCACCCTATGCCTACCTCCCTGCCAGAGGAAGCCCCTACAGAGTTTTTTGAGTTCTTTGAAGAATGAGGTGGGGATGTTGAAGGGGACGTTAGTGAAGTTATGTAGTAGGCGGGGGAGGGCGACCATTTTAAGGAGACCAGCCCTCACGGCCATCGAAAGCGGGAGCCGACCCTAGAACTCCATGGATTTTGTGAGAGAGTCTTTGGCCCTTACGGTGTTAAGGATGTGTCCTGTGCCTGGGTTGCGGTGTATGGTTATCCCCAAGTATTTGAAAGAAGTTGCCTGCCATTCAAGATCTAGAGGGGAGAGGGATCTGTATTCATCAGTGTAAAGTGCTACGAGGGGGTAAAGGCAAGATTTGCTCCTATTAATCTGGATTCCGGTGAGCTTGTGGAAGCAGTCCAGGGTTTCCAAGATGTAGGGTAGGAGGTGCTCAGGGTCTTGAAGGTACAATAGGGTGTCGTCAGCGTACATAGAGATGAGGTGAGTCACCCTGTCTATCTTAATGCCTCACTCCCCATATTCCTGTCTCAGGTAGTCCACCACTGGTTCCGCGGCGAGAATGTATAACATGGGGGACAGAGGGCACCCCTGGCAGGTGCCCCTGTGTAGGGACCATTTAGCGGAATAGGTTTTGTTGGTACGTACTCTCGCAGTGGGGCCGGCATAAACTAGCTGGGTCCACTTTAGGAATACGGGGCCTATTCCCATTTTGGCCATGGTGGCATACAACCAGTCCCACCTCATGGAATCAAAAGCTTTGGTGGCATCTAGTGACGCCACTGCAAGTTTCTGCGGCCTTCCCTCAGTGCTATAAATGACATGATGTAACCTGCGCAGGTTCTCGGTGATGGAGCGCCCCTGGACGCATCCAGTTTGGTCCTGATGGATCAACAGAGGGATAACTCTGCGCAGTCTATTCGCAAGCAGGGCAGTAAGGATCTTACAGTCTACATTAAGCATAGAGAGGGGCCTGTATGAACCACAATTTGCCCCGTCCCTCCCTGGTTTAAGTAAGGGTATAATCACGGCCTCACTCATGGAGTCCGGGAGGGTACCACGCTTGAAGGCCTCATTAAAGACCTGGGCCAATATTGGGGCGAGTGTTTCCTCATAGGTCTTGTAAAATTCCCCCGGGAGCCCATTCGAACCTGGGGTTTTCCCAGCTGGTAGCGATCTAATTACCACCTTGACCTCGTCAGGGGTGACGGGCTCGTCAAGGGTCTCAGCCAATTGCGAGTCTAATTTAGGTAGATCAATGACGTCAAGGGCGTCCTCGATCGTGGTGTCAGCGGGGGGTGGGGCTTCGGAGTACAGGTTACGGTAGAAGTCGGTAAAGACCGAATTGATTTCTTGTTGGATATGCACGGCGGTGCTGTCAGGTGTGAGTATGTGGCAGATGGGTGGCCTGGGGGTCTCCCTTTTATAGAGCCAAGCTAAGAGTTTCCCCGGCTTGTCTCCCAGAGCATGGATTCTCTCTGTGTGCTTGGCATGACTCAGTTTACAGAGGGATTCCCAATGAGTTAGGCAGGTTTGTCTAAGTTCGGCCATTTTTTGTAATTGGTCAGGGGATGCGTCAGCCCTGCCTTCGAGCATACTCAGGTCCCTCTCTGCACGCTCAAGCGAGGATGTAATAGATCTCTGAGCTCCCCCAACTGCTGCAATCATTTCGCCCCTTATGACCACCTTGTATGCTTCCCAAGTTGTGCTCAAGTATCTAACTCTATGCAAGTTATTTTGCCAATATTCCTCAGTGCTATCTTTTATGTGTTCCTTGAATACAGAGTCAAGTAGGGCCTCAGCCCTCAGCCTCCATGTGGGTATCAGGGGTTACCCGATACCCACAAGATTCCGACCTTGCATCTTTTCAGGCAGGTTTGGACACGCCGTTGTTTAACGAAGCTGTTCAGGCCCCTGACGTTCCAAGTAATGACCCTTATTGTGTCAGCCATAGGCGTAGTGTGGTTTACTGTATGTAACAGGTGGAGCTTGAGGTCTTGAAGGTGCTGCGTTGCATGTGAATTGTTCCTGTGGTCTCGATATGTCCCAGTATATGTCCCCAACTTGTGCAAAAACACCCCTATTCCCACCCTCCCCCCTTAACTGTGAAATCTCCAAACATAGAACTGGCCCAGCGAGGTTACCCTCGTTATGACTGTCCCGTTTCTGCTCCATCGGACCGTGCATTGGTCTCCAGGTGCCCTACGGGCAGGTATATATACCCAAAAAAAGAAACAATCAGGGGGTGGAGTGAACTTGGACTCCGGGTCTCCGCAAGGAGGATCCATTCATCTGTGTAGAGGTTTAAACAAAAGTATAGTTCCCCCAGGATGACAGGAGGATCTTTATCTCGGTCTCCGCTTCCTTTCCTCAATATCAGAGATCTGTAAACTGTCCATCCAGTCCCTGGCCTGAGCCGGAGTGTCGAACAAGTGCGCCTTATTGTTATGCAGCACTTTAAGCTTAGAAGGAAACAGGAGCATATAACGCAGCCCACAGCTTTCAATCGTTCATTTGGACCTGAAAGTTATAATCGGGGTATATGGCGATTTTAGCAGAGTCCCGTTGGATTTGGCCGCCAGCGCGGGAAAAGGCCAGAATAACTTCACGATCCCTGTAGTTGAGAACATTCGCTATCACCGGCCTGGGTGGGGCCCCCGGCGGTGGTTTCTTAGCCAGGGATATGTGGGCCCTCTCGATGGTGAAGCCCTGGGAGAGTTTGCCAGCTCCCACCTCTTGTAGCAGGAGGTTCTCTATGTAGTTAGTGGGGTCGGAGTCTTCGGAACCCTCCGGCAGCCCGAGGAGACGTATATTGTTCCGGCGAGCCCTCCCTTCCGCCTCCTCGGCTCTGTCCTCCAAGTTCTTGACTCTTTGCTGAAGCTCGTCGATGTCTCGAAGGAGGTGAGTTTCGGATTCAGTGTTTTCCTGGACTTGTGTTTCAAGCGCCTCAGTCCTGCCGGCCAGGGAGCGGACATCTTGACGCAGGAGGCCCTGGTCTGTGGCAACGGCATCGATTTTGTTTTCCATCGTTGCCTGGAAAAGCTTGATGGCTTCGAGTATCTGGGTGTTACTAGGCTCTGTAGCCGCAACTGCCGTGGGGTTAGATTGAGCGTCCGAGGCCGCTTTGTTTGTGCCCTCAGAATTTGGGGATTTGCAGGCTGCGAAGGTGTCCATCGTGGTCTGGCGCTGCTGCTTGGGCCTGCCGCCCCTGCCAGACATGTCGTCAATGCAGGGCCTCCCCGCACCGAGAATGCCGGGGGTGCAATCGGGAGGCCGCTAGCAGCAGGGGAGACTCTCGCTACTGCCGCAGGGCCGACAGGGCGATGATATGAAGCTGCGGGGCAGCAGGCCAACTTCGGGTAGCGAAGGGTGTCTCAGTTCCAGCAGGCGCGCTGTGCGCCGGACGGCCCCCCCTGCTGTCGGCTGCGGAGTCAGTCTGCAGGCAGGGGCCAGGTGTATTCGCCCACACCTCCCCCCGATGAAGGTTCAGCAGGCGGGGGGGGAAGGAAGACAGCCGGGGTCTCAGCGCCTCGGGGAGGCAAGCCCAAGTTCTTGTGTTGCAACCAGCGGCGAAGTCAGGTGCAGGGGATAGAATAATGCGTGGCCCCAGGCACCCCGCACCCAGCCGCCAATGTGGATGTCCGAGCTAGTCCTCCACCGCACCCGCCTACCTCTGCGGCACCGGTCCGCCACCGCTCACGCCGGGAGCCCTTGCGACTATCCAGGGCACACCTCAGCCCAGTCGCGCGCCGCGGGCAGGGCGCAGTCCGGCAGGGGCATAAGGATCGGTCCTCCCAATCGATGAGTGCAGCTGTTCAGCCCCCTCCTCCAGGCCCGGCACAAGTCGGCAGCTCAGGGTCTTTTTCCCCCACCGGCGGGCAGAGTCACCAGTGGTGATAGTGTGCTCTGGCCTTTCGAGGGATCAGGGCGTGGGAGCCGCCATTTTGAATCCGCTCACCGACACTTTTCACACGCCGGGTAGAGGTGTTATCCGTTTCTTCTCCGCCTGGGAGACGGTACGAAAGTTGCTGAGGAGGTTCTGCGGCGAATGGTGCAACTTGTAGGGTTCCGGAGCACTTTAAAGTCACTTAAAGCAGCTTATCATGGCACATCAGCACGGAGCTCTCAGGAGACACGTCCGCTCTACATGGCGGTTAGCCACGCCCCCCGCGTAGCCTATTCTTTTTGTGCATGCTTGTTAGGGAGAATTCTCATTCTATGGCTAATTTCCCTTACCTATGGAGTCCCCCAGCAGCTTTGCTGGATTTAAAGGGTTTGTTTCTTTTTACCTGCTAAGAGTGAGACTCTTTTTCCCACTCTTAGGCATTTATGCTATGTGTGTTCTAGGCTATTTTTGTGTTTAATGCCTATGGGATTTTCTCTCCCCCATAGGAACCATCTTTATTCACATGTTTTACACAGCACCCTCAGTGTAGTGACACAGGGGTGTCGTAGCGACCCCCAAATATAGACTCCATACCCTGGGACTGACTACTGTCTCCCAGGGCATGTAAAGTCCCCATTGACTTTACTAGTTAATTTCTAGGAACTTAACCAGTACAACCCATCTTACTATGCAGGTACTGGAAGGGGTTAATAGTTTTTCCCCTATGTTCATTTTCGAGAGTGTACTCTACAGTACCTCTCTCAAAAGTTTCTGGCTGGTGGCAGTGGTTACTACCAAAAATATTTGACCACAAATATTTCTCTATGGGATTTTCCCATTGTTCGAGGCTACCACTTTTTCTAACAGCCTCTAACATACCGCCGGTGCATTTTAATATTAACTTTGCACCGGTAGGTTTTATTTGCCAGAACTTTAATATAACTTCTTTTTCGTGTCTTTCTCTACGATCCTAACCCAGGTTGGGATCCTTTGTTCGTCCGTTTGGAGGGCTTCTGCCCAGAAGCCCTCCTTCAGGCGCCACTGAGTCTGGGGTGAGAGGGGGAGTAGGACCCCTGGACAGGGTTGCCTCAGCAACCCGTGTCGCACTCTATCCTGATAGGCTGGAGGGTCTCCCGCCAAGATGACCACTCCACTGTGTGAGTGACAGCTAGGCTGTATGAATGCGTCTCTTTCTGCATAAAAGAAGGGTCCTGAGGACTGGAAGAGCAAGACGTTGCCACTGGAACTACGGAACCGAAGAGGAAAGAAGCCAAAGACATCTGCAACGACTACCACCACCGGTGAAGCCCTGCTGTAGCTTCTCACCACTTTTCTTCACACGACGAGAGGAGATCTTCATGTGCAAGAGCCTTCTTCCCTTGAGCTGGTGGGGCCAACCAGTTTGCACATCGCCTTCCCGAACCTGCTGTGGTCAAATCGCCAGTGCCCCACACTTGGAGACTGGATAGCCAAGCAGCTATCGACCCAGACCGCGATTAAAAGGATTGTACCTTTTAAACTTTGTTTGGCAGTACCGCGGTTGGTTTCTTCCCTGGGTAGTGCAGTACCTCGAACCTTCCTCCACGACGAGAGCCTCTCTTCCTCTGTTGGATCACCCAAACTCCAGGAACTACTAGGAACAACCGCCACCGCAGGAGCCACTTCTTCATTTTCAAGGTACATTGTTCCGCCAGGCCGCCCTTTCTTCGCAGTAGTGCTAAAGGTGTTTTAAATCCTTTACCTACCTGTTGGGTTGGGCGCCCCCCTCTCTTAACATTGTCTTTCGCTTTCTGCATCCACCTTTTCAACATCGTTAACCAAAGACTTTACTGCAGCTACAAGAACATTTTGCTCCTGGGCCCTTGGCCTGTACCACTAACACTGGCACAGGCCTACTGACTCTGCTCACATTTGTTAGACCTGCCTTCTCGAGATTGATTCTCCATTCGAACTCTGTGGTGCAACCCTTTCTTATAACTACCCTTTCCTTCCCACTGCATAATCATTGTGAAATGCCATTTTGCTCAGTTTTCATTTAACGTATTGCCTATACTGATGCACTGTCTTGCTGAACTGGTTCACAACGGATGGGAAGTGTTGCTATGGTGTATAAGAACCTATTTCTAGATAACTTGTGTTTTCCCTCCCTTGTGAGAAATTGTTAGAGGATCCCTTGTGTGTAGTTGACACTGTGCCGTTTTGCTCAGTTTTCACTCTGGTTCACATGGTCTACAATTTATATAGGGAGTGTGTATATTTTTCTATTGACTTAATTTAACTTGCTTAATACTTGTGATACATGTACTTTCTTAGAAGTGTATAAAATAAATATATATATACTTTTTAACTACAAAGCTTTGGTCAGTGTTTCCTTGTGCCATAGCACAGTCGGCCTATTGTGTAAACCCTGAATACTGCAGATCTCCCTCTTGAGATAAGTCTGACTGCTCAGCCACAGCTACCAACTAAATCTTTGTGGTACAGACTGATTCCAAAGGGGATTTATTGCTCTCACCTGTAGTCCTAATCTGGTGTAGTGCTCCCTAAGGGAACTGCACTGGATTCTGCCTAACAATGCTGTACACTCTCCCTCTTTTTTTGTCTTCTTTTGCAAAAATGCACACTATGGGCCTCATTACACGGTAGGCAGTAAACCATGGCGCTATTAGCTCAAGGTGTCTTGGGTGCACCTGTTTACAGTACTCGAGAAATTTGGAATAGGCCCATACTTTTAAAAATGCATCAGGCTACTATACTAACCCGGGAGCTAGGGTGCTAACTAACCGCACCATGTCTGACTGGTTTGGGTTGGGCAGGGGCACGAGACAGGGATGCCCGTTCTCCCCCATACTGTTTGGCCTTACGATAGAACCAGTCGCAGCAGTCATAAGGGAACATCAAGGACAGAGGGGTATAAGGATGGTCGGCCTAACCCAGTCAATATGACTATACGCAGATGACACATCGCTGTATATTCGAGAACCCGACGTACACCTGGGGCCAGCAATGGAAACCATACATGAGTTTGCAGAATACTCAGGCTACAAAACCAACAGATCTAAATCAGAGATTTTTCCACTAACCCCTGCGACTAGGTGCCCCAGCAACACACAAGGCCTGCAGTGCTCACCCACTAAAATAAGATACCTGGGAATTATCGTGTCTGGGGACAAAACCTCCCTATACTCGGAAAACCATGAACTATTACTAAACACAATCTCTACCAAACTCCGTCTCTGGGCTAAACTCCCTATCTCACTTTTGGGCCGGGTTGCCATACTAAAAATGGTTATTTTACTGAAGCTATTATATATATTCACCAACATCCCGATATGGCCTGGTAGACAGTTCTTTGATGCCCTCAGATCCATGGTCGTTGGGTTTATCTGGTACGGGGGGGCGGCCAGAATGAAGTGGGAAAAAATTATGGAGCCCTACGACAAAGGGGGCATAGCAGCTCCAGACTTCGAACTATACTACCTGGTAGCGCAGGCTCAGTTTGTCAGATATGGTACGATGCTCTAGACACTTCACCACACATCTGTATAGAGAAACACGCAGAACACCCAACCGACTTACGGTCCATCATATTTAAAACAAAACATAAAGATGAATGTCCATTCGACCCAGTCAGTACAACGGTACATGCATGGTCCAAGATCTACCACAGGCTTAAATTGGAGACACCATACTATTCGGAAGCCCCTCTCTGGAACTTCCCCGGCATAGCCCCTCATATGACCCTGACGTCCAGAAGACGTGGGACCCAGATGAGGAATTTAAAATAGGAGACATTTTCCCCAGCGGTAAATTTATTACACTGGAAGAATTCAAGACTGGGATGGGGAGGGACCAGTTGAAGATACTACAGTATCACAGGATGCGAATGACCATCAAGGCTAGATGGCCACTGTTCCCAGACGAGCCCCCACCACACGTATGCCTCACAGCTCTGTCCACCCGATCAGGTACCAGTGTCTCTGGTCTCTACATGACTGTACAGACGAACACGCCGACAATAAACATGATTAAAGCCTCCTGGGAGACCGACCTGGGAACAACTATAACGGATAAATCCTGGGCGAAGTACTGTGAACTGACCATGAAGATATCCATCAACGCAGGCATCCGGCTGATCCAATTTAAAGTATTAAACAAACTCCACCATACACCACAAAAAATCACTAAATTTACACGAAACTATCCCAGCAATTGTCAGAAATGCGGGAGTGGGCACGCTGACTCATTCCTTATGTACTGGAACTGCCCACACATCTATGGGTTCTGTGGGGAAGTGGTGAAAATCCTGGAAGAGATCACCCAAGTCCCACCAGACCTTACACCCCAAAAATACCTGTTCGGGGATATAGGAAAAATGTCTGAAGTGACTAGAAGACTTTTCAACATTACATGCGTAGTGGCCAAGAAGTGTATACTGCAGAACTGGAAGAGCATACTTGCGCCATGCATAAATCACTTCCTCAAATAACTGAAATATGTTAATGAGTGCGAGGGACAGTTTGTAATGACACTCCCAAAGACAAGCAAACCAAAGGACATATGGGCCCCATTCAGAGTGTATCTATGTGAATTGGGATCAGCCGGTAGCAGCCCGGCAGGGCCCAGAGGCGCACCAGCTTTATAAATATTATAAGTCATGCTATAAGTTTGAACTAAACATCTCAGATAAAGAAATGTATGGAATGTTGTGTTGTTGCAGTGACATGTACCACAATCAATAAATAAAGTTTTTTTTAAAAAATACCATAAATTAACATGTATGTATATAGTGCCCCAGCCCTGAAGACTGACATTGTCTGAAATGCATCGGCAATCACAATTAGTTCCACTGATTTTTTAGGATGCACTGAGGAGGAGGCGAGAAAGGGAGAGCCAGTATCCTGTTAGAAGTTAAAGAAAGTAGACGTATTCTCTCCCTCTTGGTGTGCAACCTTTATTCCTGCAGCTGAACGGCTGTAACATGGTGGTGCAGGAAAATGGCAATAAAGTGGCAGTCATAAAAATTTTCTCATAAAGACGTACTCATAATGAGGTCCATAATGTGGATACAAGCATTTGGGAAGTTGTTTACGGTGCCAATGATGATGTAATGTCGGCACCAGTGTTATGCAAGTGTTTAAATGGATTTGCATAACACCCGCAATGCAGCACTAGACAGTGGAATCATAACCAATACATACCTTGACGTGAAGTACAACTGCATATGGCTCAGTAAATCAAATAACAGGAAGAAGAGGGGAAAAAAAGGAAAACCTCAGGCAGCGGATTTAACGAGATGCAAACAAAAGTCTTGCCAAATGTATTTGGGGCGGCATGGCACTGATGTCACATGAAGTTCTTCATTGGCATTTGCCCATATTATATTGTGCAGCTGTTAGGAAAGATTTCTTAATTGTGGGTAATTTTCCTTCCATGTGGCAACGCCTAAACTTTTTGCTGTTGTTTTCACCATGATCTAGACTTTGCCAGAGAAGTGCAGCCTTCTGCCGCACTCCTCTGGGCTTCGCTCCATTCGTACAGGGAAACTGACATGCCCTTAAGACAGTCAGTACCGGGAAATTTTGTTTTCCGTAGTTTCTTTATCATGTTGCAGCTTCCGCGCAACATGACACAAGAGGGCACTGTAAGCTAAGTTACTGCTCTATTGGGTCTCTAGTCTTCTACAGGCCCTAGATACTATCTTTGGATTGTAAATGAACGGTGCAACTGAATCATGGATGGGATTGGTGGCAGCGATCGTTTCTTGTGTTTTTGAGCTCCTTTTGGCGTTTTAAGTGCGTTTCTCGCGCTTAGACCAAAATGGTGGCCTGGCTCCCAAAATGGCCAGACCACGAGGCTCTTTGTCCTGTCCGCTGACCGTCTTGCCCCCTTCACCTCCCCCAGGTCGAGCCGACCCGGGGCCTTCCTTATTTGGGCATGTACTTTCCCGCGAAACACAGATGCTTTCGCGGGCTTCTACAGGCCTGTGTGTGCCTCCAGGTTGGGGGCTGGGATGTCTGGTCCCAATACACATCCTGGGCGCCAGAGAGTCTACTGTGGTGTGAATGCCTGAGACCCCCGTGGTCCGTGATAAGGTCCACAGATGGTGTGAGTGTTTTATGTGCGGATCTCCCATTGGGTCCCCTCCGTTTTGGCGCGAAGGAAACCGTAGATAAGAGGGGGCTGGAAACGCCACTACCAGGTCGATCTCCTGAGTTCTCACGAACAAAGGAATAAAGGAGCCAAATATACTGCAACCACGAGGCTGAACCGAGGAATCGCTGGTGACCCACTGAAGGACTGCTCCTCTGCACTGCTGTCGCTTTGTGAAACCCTTTCTACCTCGGATCGAACGAGAAGGCCTGTACTGGTATTTCGACCCTTGGAATAGTGGGAACAACTATTCTCGGCATCTTCACCATCTCCTGCACGTAAGTCTTCAGAAGTGTCTCTGGGCCATCCAGCAGACTGACCAGCCTACCCAGGAGTCTTGCTCTGTAACCGCCGCCAGGTTGTGTTGTATTACGAGACCTTGTCACTCTCACACGATTCGTACACTTGGCATTCCCAGGTCTGAAGTGAGGAGTGTACATTTGGCTGGAATACACACGGCCGCTCCGTTGCCCTGCTGTGATAACAAACTGTGCGGGTTCACTGCATTTGGGATGTCCCCAACTCAACTTCTGCTGCCATGGAATCTACAGGACGACGAGACGTCCCCTGCTCCTATCTGAACCTGCCAGCACTGAAACAGACGCAGAGAAGCCTGGCTCTGCTTGCATCGGGGACCGGTGAGTAGCATAACTAGGAACTGGTTGCCCTCCCCGCTGTGTCAAACAACACGCCTTTCCGTACTCACACTCTGCTTCTGCCCACAGTGGAGGCTGCGCTTGAGACGCGGAGCTCGGTTCATCTTCATTTGTTCACCGAACTAAACTGCCTGATTCCCTCGAAGAGACTCCCCTTTTTGCCCGTTGGCACCAGCGTGTGCAGGTACTTTTGAGCACAAGGCTCCACTCTTCGTAGGGCTTGGACTTCCTTTTAGTTAGGTGCCTCTGAAGGCGGACTGGGTGTAATTATTATTCGCACTGCCTGTTTTCCTCCCCATCTAGGTGGTCTACACATTTCATGCATCTAACTCGTTAGACTCGTTTGTATTTGTATATATATTGTATTGGTTTGGTATGTGTTGGTTTACTGGAGTTTTATTGTGATTTCTCGCTACGGTCAATGTTACAAAGGCCTTGTAATAGATGTGTATATATTTTTAATATAACACCTGTTTGGAGTAATTTGTAAGTGTCCTTGCTTTGTGTGCTCATTGCGGGCTTTCAGTCACCCTCACCCCTCTTGAGACCTAGTCTTGACCGCCGCGATCGCTACCCTGATTGGTCTGACTTGTCCAGAGGTTAACCTGTTCCAAGAAACTAGGCTGGCCTTCTGAACCTCTGCCCCTCCAGGACAGAGTTCAGAAATCCGTTTTAACAGCAGCCAATCCGACATAAAAGGTGGCGCCTTCCAGGTCCAACGCATCAAAATTGCCCTTTTGGCCAGCCACAGGCCCAGGTTTAGAAACCTTTGCTGAACAGTAGCCATTTTCCTGATATAACCCAACATACATTCCGTTGCCATTAGATGCAACTGCTGCCCTAATATTTCAACCAATGTCTGGCAAATCTACTCCCAGTAGCGGGACAGCCTGGGGTAATCCGATAGATAACCTTTTCATTTCTAGTTCATGATTCAACTCCATTTCTCTGAGCTTAAGTTCTTGGTGTTTTTGTTCCGTTTGAGCATTTAAACGTTTGAATTCCAATTCAAGCATCATCTTTTCTAGAGCAATGAATTCAGGACTGAGTGTAGGACCTGATGGGGTTCAAGTGGACAAAGGTTGACATTGCTGAGCAGGTAAGGGAGCAATGAGGCCTACATTAAGAGACACATTTACTTCCTCTAACTCATCAATAATAGACACATTATCATCCTCATTATTTTCCACATTTGCTGGAGAGTCAGGTATTTCAGACCAACTCCCCAGACTTTGGTTCTTTAACAACTTTTCAATCAATTCAGACTTTTTGCCTTTGGCAGAGAGATTCCTTTCTCTACACAGATTTTTTTTAGGTAATCCACAGTGTAGCTAAGGAGGGTCTCCTGACTGTAGCTTTCCATATCAGACATGATTAATATTGCTTTTTAGTGATGTTAGCCTAGTGGTTAGTTGATTCTAGGTAATAGCAGCACTCTAAGTGTAATTACTATACTTGATCCTCACCGCTGTACACCAGTGTTAGGCAGAATTATATGCAGTACCCTTTGGGAACACCACACACAATTAAGACTACAAGTGTCAGTACAAATTCACCTTTGGTACAAGTAAAAGTGGTAGCGATGGCTGAGCAGCCAGACTTATCTCAAGAGCAAGTGCACAGTATCAATAGTTACACAAAGGAAAGCAATTACTATGATTCAAACAAACACTGACTCAAGATTTCTGAGTAAAAGAATATACATTTATTTACACATCAGTTGTAGAACATTTCACTTAAGTAAGGCAGTCCAAAAATCACACTCTTAATACACCACACCACTTATAATAGTTTCCAGACAAGTTAAGCTCACAAACTGAAGTGGGAGCAAAATGGCATTCCAGAAATTTAAAAGGGAGGGAAAGACAAAGTTAGGCAGAAAGTGAGCAGCACCAACAGGTAAGTAAGCAGGGCAATCTAGAAAGAGGAACTATAGTGATGGAATCAATTAAAAAAAGGCTTAGGGCCAAAGTCAATAGGACAAAAGTCTTTTGCTCAAGATCACACTGTTCAGGGTAGTTCGCGGTTAAGTCTTTGCCAAGAGTTCCGGACGAAGTTGGTCGGCAGAAAAGTTGGTTTAAAGAGTAGAGAAGGACAAGCCCTCGGATTGGAGAAAGATTTCACACACTTTCAGGGCGGCTGAATGAAGCGAACAACCGGATTTGCACAGTACCTTTAAATGGAGAAGAAGCTGTAGCTGAGGCAGACGTTCCTGGCAGTTCCTGCAGGCTCACGGTTCCTGAAGCGACTGTCGGACTGACATGAAGTAGGAAAACTGGAGGGCCCTGCACTGCCCAGGGAAGAAACCAGCAGCAGAGCAAAGCAACGAATAAAAGGTACGCTCCTTAAAACCCAAGCAGAGTCCGACCTTCCTGGCTATCCGGCCCACTGTAGCTCTGTACAGCGAATT
Organism: Ambystoma mexicanum; assembly: GCF_040938575.1. Lineage (NCBI taxonomy): Eukaryota > Metazoa > Chordata > Amphibia > Caudata > Ambystomatidae > Ambystoma > Ambystoma mexicanum. The sequence goes on along the minus strand of NC_090921.1, from coordinate 1,508,465,713 downwards.
CGACCAGAGGAGGGAGTCCTGGCTTGCAGTTTGAGCAAACTGGTTGGTCCCACTAGCTCAGGAGAAGAAGATTCCTGGAGGATCTTCTCTGTCGTTGGAGTTTGAAGATTCGGACCTGCAGCAGGGCTTCACTGGGTAGAAGGGGCGTTGCTAGGGGGGGCTAAGAGGGCTATAGCCCCGGATCTTTTGGCTGTAGCCCCGGATAGAAGCTCAGGAGCTACAGCCAAAAGACTAGCTAGCCCCGAGTCCTGACAGCCTGGACATTAGCTTAGCCCCGGATCTTTTCCAGACCTGGCAACTCCCCTGCTGGGCGGTTCAGTCATTGTAGGGGTCCTCTTCTGTCAGCTCCTCGTCGGTTCTTTCGTTCCAGTGGCGACTCTGCCTTTCCAGACCCAGAGACCTGCTTTTTATTCAGTTTTCCCCCACTCACACAGCCTGGCTGTCAATCACACAATAGGGTGGCTATCCTGCCGGGACAGTCACCACAGCCAATCATTTCAGAGTGCGCCATGGGTCTCCAAGGAGACCCTGTGCAGGGAGTCCTAACCCTCTCCCTCACATCCTTTCCCCCCTAGACATACAGGCGCCTAAGGAGGGCTACTGCGTAGAAGCCCGCGAAAGACGGTGAACAAAGGAATCAACACGGGTTTGGTGCGTAGAGTAAAACATGAGAAAGACTTTTACAACAAGAAATGTTGAATAAACCCAGCCGGAAGCGAAATAAAACATATATGGTCTAGCGGGTTTAAGTTCGAGGCTACCAAGATAGCCTAAAACAATACCAAGGTTATTTAAGATAACCGCGGTAGGAAAAATAGGGTAGTTACCACAGCCACCAGCCAAGTCTTGATGAAAAGGGAGAGAAACCCTTTCCAGTACTCTATGTAAGATAAGGTGTACTGGGTCTGTGGTTTTACAGAGGCTAATAAAGTTAATGGCAACTTTATATGTTCTGGGAGACAGTAGTCAGTCCCAGAAAATGGAGTCTGAGTTGGGAAGTCTAAAAGACAACCCTGTGTCACTGCACTGAAGGTGCTGTGTAACACACAGTAAAAAGATGATGCCTGTGGAGTAGGTGAGGCTCCACAGTCTATGAACACAAAAATGTTAAACACACACAGCAAAACACATGTAAGAGTGGAAAAAAGGCTCACACTCTTTTACCAGGTGGAAAATAAATAAATCCTAGAAATCCAGCAAAGCTGCTGAGGGACTCAGTAGGTAAGGGAAATTAGCCATTCTGGAAAATTCTCCCTAACATACATCAGAGGTGATGTCATACTACGTGGCAAATAATGAAAAACCTACTGGGGATTTGGATTCGTTTAAGGGAACATCTAAATATATTATCTATAGGAACTAGGATTGTAATTGGCTGCCCACTGTCAGGTGGACAACATATGCCTACCTCTAAAACATGTAAGCTTCAGAAACATTAGACACACGGTTTCTGATTGGTTTTCAAACTATAAGGTCCCTCGTTAAAAGTACCACCACAATTGGTTGCACGCTTGTGCCATGTCTGGAACATTCGGTTCACAGAGCAGCACGTAAGCCCAGGCCCAGGTGCAAGGAGATAGGGCATGACTCTACCTCCCCAACCAATTAGCCCAACATCTCTCATCAACCAAGCCTTCTGCCATGAAGAGTGTCTTTGAACTTGGCCTTGCAGAGTACCCTTGTCACTGAGAATACACAGAAGTGAGGGCACTCACTATCGTGTTCTAGGACTCCAAGTTGAACTCTATTTTCACCCTTGGCTCACGTGACAGGAGACCACGATTTGGTCCATTTTGCAGCTTTTAAATGTCTTAAATGAACTATACTTGGTACTCTTGATGTTCTTTCTTTGCACCTTAACAAGGGTTGATTCATCCTTGCATGTTCACTCCTTTCCAGAATAGATAGCTGACCTTGGCTGCTTCAATCTTGACTTCAGGCCAGACAGCCTCGTTATGTAGCTTCACGATTCAGCTTATTCTTGCTGCAACACAATTTTCCCTTCCCTTTTCATGGGTCCTGGCTTATTAAATTCATGACACTGATGTCCAGCTCCTAGACAATGTCAGCTTTGCCTGGATTCTATTCACTATGTATAGTCAGCTTTTATCATGACTTAGTCTACCTGCGTTTCAGCATCTGTACAATTATTGAACGGTCAATTCTCTGCAGCACTTTGTGCACGTGTAATCTTCATTCGTATTTCAAAAGTTCATTTTATTCTTTACTTCGTCATTAGTTTCTATAGGATCCATACATCTTCTTCAGCCAGTATCTCGGAACGTCGTATATGTCTCTTGTGACGTCACTGGACTTTTTTCCTGCTCTTTTTCATATTCCTTCAGAGAGTTCCTCACTTAGGTTGTCATCACTTTGGGGATACATTCGATATGGTTGTCTTGCAAACACACGTTGCAATATTGGCACAACGGCTGATGTCAAACACGGCACAATCTCTGGTCTCCAACATATGGGGGGTAGGGGACAGGGTTTCCTGCCGAGGCATGCAGCAGCTCCTCTACAATCCCCCCTCTGGTAAAGTCCTCGACCACCTCCTCAATCATTTCCACGTCCAGATATTTTCTCTTGAAGAAGTGTTTCTTTGGTTTCCATATCTCTATCACCCTACTCAGGGAACCTGCTGATTTGACATGTTCATCTACACTCCAGGTCATGTAATTACATTGTCCATTTGGGGTACAATTGACCCATCGTCCCACATACTTCTTATTATTCTTAGGATACAGGTACTTCATTCCTTCAGGTGCTACAATGCTGGCCTCCATGTATTTTCTGACAGTGTCATCAGTCAGCTCCTTGGCATTTGGTTCAGGTTTGACATCGATCATGATCTTCATCCCTACCACCTTCTTTGCCGTTTAATTGCATTGGGCAATCACCATCCTCACTAAGCAGAATCCAAACATTACCAACACTAATATTACTCCAAGAAGTTTGAATATGTTCACCAACCACTGAGGGATCCATGAAAATAAGGAAGCAAACCAACTGTCATCTTCAATATGATCCATCTCATCTTCCATTTTGTTATGCAGGTCTGTCAACAACGTTATGGCTTCTGTCAAGGTTACATTTTGTTCATCGTGAGAAGGTATAAATGTGCAACATGATCGCCCGATTTTTGCACAAACTCCTCCTTTCATCGCTGTGATCATATCAAGGACATATCTATTCTGGAAGGACATCAGTCGTATTGCCCTCAACTCTTCCTTAATGGCATTGAATCCCTTTATGATAGTATTGATTGTCTACAGAAGCTCCCATCCAGTGATTTGTAACCACTTGCCACTGTTTGGATTCCAGGCATGAATATAGTCGTCAGTATTGTGGCAGTACTGCTGAACAACCTATGTTCCTAAGGAATGCTGTCATACGCTATTATTGATTGGGCTGAGAAATAATTCTCTCTTCTTGTCCGTCAGAGAAGTTCAAGTGATCTTCTTTTTATCAATTGGGCATCCACTTTTTAAAAAATTCTCCATTGTTCAGAGTGCTCTGAGGAATCACTAATTCTGGAACATGGATGAGCACCAAGGAACATACTGTCATAAACTTGCAAGGGAAGAGCTTCAACACTGTCCCCCGAACCACAGAAGCTGAATGGATTCAACCCACCTCCCACTGTGGTTGACACAAGCACCTGATTATGCAAAACACAGGTAACCATGTGGCAGCCAAGAGGAAGAGGGATTAGGGAGAGATTGTGGATAGGGTGGAGAGATTAGGGAAACCAGAAAGAGGTACAGGGAAAACCTAGTTGGGATAATGATAATGATGTGTTATTTATATAGCGACTTAATCCAAAGCGCTTTACAGAGCACATATTTACATACAAAATCACCCAACCGAAATTGGTACTCATTTATCAACAGGTACAGGGAAGCACAGGGTAAAACCTGACATACGCAAACATTAAACCTGAGACACTCCGACCATCCTATACCTGCCTACCTACTGAACTCTGATACTCATTTACCATACCCTGTGGTCATAGTCATATACCTTCCTACCTATTGACTACTCCTAGTCGGACAATGCAAACATATCACATGAAACATAATGAGCATGGCAGTATGATGACATTTAGCAAGCTGAATGAAACAAACAGGGAAGTCGTCCCAATGAAATGACGAAACACATGGCCCTGGGGGAAAGCATTAGCAAACATCTATGACAATAACATAGATTCACTTCCCAACATGAGCCATAATGCACTAAATTTGATGGTGAGGAGTTACGCGTGTTTTCTAACCACACATTGCCAAAACGTAACCAAACTTTCTCTGTTCATAAAAAAAGACCTGTGAATAATTCATACGATATTTATAAAGTTCTGGTCTGAATTCATGGCCACAAATGAAACGTTTTCCACAATTTGGGAATGGTGTGCCGAACACCTACTTCAGTCTTTCAAAGTATAACGTAGGACCATAATCAATAAGGTGACCCTAAGCTTGTTGTATGAAAAAATACATTGTTCTCTGCCGTCGGAACGCTGACAGCCGTATTCATAACATTTCCAATAACACTCAATCAGTTAGCTTTTGGTCCAGGAGCCCCGTGGGAAGAAGTTGCGCGTAGTAACTGGCACCAGCTAATCACCGCCGCATGGCCCAGAGTCCTTCTTCCCTTCTGCCCAGTCCTTCGGCGTGAGAGGATTGCGTACTGGGGAATCCTCCTCACTCTGCCTAAAAACGCCTGTGCCAAAAGAATAATCTGCACCTGGGCCATGCCGTTGACTGCTAATAAGCTGGGTACAATCACTGTCAGCTGGCAACATGCGCGAACGTGCGAAACTACCACCGTGTCCCTGGTGCTGCTGAGAATTGAAGTTCAACAGGCAGTTTCAGGCCCAGATAGCCTGTTTTTACTGCAAACCCTATTTTACTTGGCAAACTGCAAGACCCCACATCTGCCCCAGCCCCTATTCCTGACACATACTTGGGCAACCTCATATGAACTTTAGATCCACAAGCCCAATATCAGTCCATAAGGACGACTGCCCCATCTCCCATCCTGGGAATATCAATTGTAGTTGTGCATTCTTTGTTATATCCCACATGGTTCTTTCTGTGCCTTCAAAACATAGTGTTGCATTAACCAATGGGATTACAACTACTGGGCCTGATTTGTCTTCTACCCATGTCAACAGTTTGGAGTGCTTGGCCCATGACTTCAAACATCCATCATTCACCTTCTGCACCTCTTGTACGTAATCTGTTTTCAGCAGATGAGCTGCACAGGACGTCATTCCTTCTTCCCATCCCTTCTTGGAATTCACTCGTCCATAGATTAATAATTGAGTTCATTCCCAACATCCAGGTGATCCGGCTACTTCCATCACATCAGGGCAATTAATTCTCTTCATTCCTTCAATGATCATCTCATCTTGTCCTGCAGAAGGATACACAAGCATCTCGCTCTACCATCCAGGCTCCTTGTCCACATGTAGAGTTTTGATGTAGTCATCCTGGTATGGAAACAACCATTTTGATCTCCATCGCAAGGTCCCCCAACTTCCTTGGAACTGTCCTTGTGTACTTTGCATCATGCTCTGGAACCTCTTTTGCAATTAAAGTCATTACTGTCTTCATGGCATAGAGGATGAGAGAGCAGACGTAGTAACCCTTATTAGATGCTTTCTCCAACACCTTTATCATGTGCTGTTACCACATGTTATCCCCCGGGTGAGCTGTGTTATCTAAATAGGAATTTATCCCTTCACTAGCTTCCTCTGCATCTCCTTTTTGTATCCCAATATACTTATAGAAATCAAAAAGCCTGTTTTTATTCGTTTTCACAGTAGAGAGAACCATAGGAACTCTTCTTCAGCAGAAGTACTAAGATGATAGAGACTGTGAAAAAGGAACAGAAAGACAACGAGAATAATCATGCAAATATATATCATGCATAGAAATCTGGGCATCCATTTCTCGCTCCATACTACTGCTTGCTGAATTTGTTCATTCTCTATGACCATGCCATTTTCTTCATTAATCATTTTTAATACAATCATCAAGTTTTCTTTATATTTGCAACGGAAAATGTGTTCAACTATAGCAATAAGAAGTCTTCTTATCAGTGATATCAGTGAACCGTTTTTAGGATCCTGTAAAAAAGTGTGAATATTAACATCTCTTCTGACAAGAGCAGGGTAGGATTGAAGTATCAACACAAAAAATAGCAACCATAAGCGGATGAACGTTACTGGCGGTAGGTACCATGTTTGATCACTTAAAATATTCTCCACAAAATGAATTGTTGAAGTAAGCCAAATGTTGTGAACATGTTGTGGTTACTGACACAAAACTTTGTGAATAGCAGTGTGTAGAGATGGTGGAGCATGTGGTATGTTTGTGAATTCTGGTAAGTGCGACCTGTGGTCGTGATTGGGTGTTTTATGGTGAGGGGGAGTTGGGGTGAAGTGCTGCTACCTACGTGTGGCACGTTTGTGCAAAATGGTAGCTGCCCACATGGCCATTATGTTAACTGTTGCCATTTGTTGCTTCGTAGCGCCATGGCGATGTACAGGTTGGGTAGGAGTGTTGGTGGCAGTGGTGTCTATGTGGATTGTCCCAGTTGCTGATATGGAGACATGCATGGTGGCATTACGTTGCCATGAGTGTGTTCAAGGCCTTGACTAGTGGATGCATGGCCAAAGGTTGTAGGCCATGCATTCAAGAGCCTAGGCCTTGAGGACATGCACAGCAGTAATGCATTTTTCAATGTGCATGTGTTAGAGGGTGGTGGCATGTAAGGAATGGGTGTGGAGCACAGTTAAGCCGTTATAGGCCACTGTTGCAAACAGATTGTGGGTAGGTTGGCAGTGGCACAATACTTTGTGAATGGTAGTGGGTACGCAAATAGTATGTTAATGAAAGTGCACAGGGATGCAGGAGACAGTGTCTTGTTTGTACATTATGGTAACTGTTGCATTTTGTTACTGCATAGCTCCATGGTGGTGCCCTGTGATTGGAGATGCTGCAGTGAAAAGTCACGCTGTGTGGGCACTGGGTGCAATGCTTGTATACTGTCAGTATGTTACAGGGTATGGGTGAAGGGCAGCTTATATGTGCTTGGATACTGTGCTGTGTGCACAATGCTTGCAGTATAGGCAATGTTGTAAACATGTTGTGTTACGTTGCCAGTGAAACAATCCTTTCTGAGTGGAAGTGGGTAAGACAATAGCATGTGAATGAAAGGGCTTAGGGGTGCCGGAGACAGTGTACTGTTTGTACATTATGGTAACAGTTGTATGTAATGGTGTGTATGTCCATTGCGGTGTCGACGTTGGTTAGGAGTGCTGGTGCCAGTGGTGCATATGTGTATAGTGGTAGTTGGTGATATGCTGACATAAGAAACTAAAGTAACAGAGAATACCAGGTCTATCCAAGCTATATGGTCTAACCTGGAGAGAACCGTTAAATTTATAAAGGCAAACAAAAGACCATAAAGCAGGGTACTCTGTGTGGTAAGCTCTAGACCAGTGAACACACTTACACAAGAAATATATCATGTAAAAACAAAATATATAAAGTCAATCAATCCAATTTACTTTACTAAACTCATTTTTAAATTTAAATTTTATTATTTAATAATAAATGTTTAGAAAAAGATATACCAATACAAAGTTATAATATATAGCTAAAAATCATCTATCGTGCCAACCTAATACCACCTCTAAAAAATATATCAGACACTCAAAGTCAGTCTCATACAACACTGTATTACCATCCTCTCCCAGAGACCATACTGCAAACACACTTCACTCATACTCAACCATTCAAATTCAATTCACTATTGTTTCTTTCAATTATAATTATTGTTTCCTTCAATTATAACAATTCACAGACTACTATAAAACAGTGTACTAAAATACAAACTCCAATACCAACAATATATCGGAGAGTATCACAGTGGAATAACAAAATATTCTACATAATACACAACACTGTGATATAAACTTCTGTCTTTGCTACAACATCAAATTCCCCGGCCCAACATGTTTCTTTCTATATATATTCTTTTATATATATATATATATATATATATATATATATATATTATATATAGTTTCTTTAGAAATTCCTCAGGGGTAAGTGGGTCCAGTATTTTCAGGGGAGTTGGAATAGAGATACAGGCGTGTGGACAGGACACAGAGCTTACCTGAAAAATAAAAACACAGAGAAACACACTTAATCGGGCTCGGATGCATCATTTTACCAATTAAGAACTGCAACACCCACTAAATCAATAAGCGGGGTGCACACCATGGGGTACTCAAAACCCCACTACGTCCTTCCAATGAAGAAATCACAAGTACCCGGTGGGGGACTGTGATAAGGGGATCATCTCAATTGTATCTCTCCCAAAAATAACCACCATCACCACACCAGTCATGTAAAACCCCCTTAAATCCATCATAATCACCTAGGTTTAAACAAGAATGCAAACAAAATCAAAAAGTGTCGGACATTGACTTAATAATAAAAAACACTAAACCATGCCACCACCGGTGAACACCCTGAGTGAAATCCGGGTGCCCAAACTCATATGGAAAAAAACTCACAAGGATGCACCGTTGTTTCCCGGCGAGGCACACCCCTGGCTGTACGGATTCAAAATATGACCCCTTCAATGGGTCTGTTTGACAATGCTGATGTTTTTTTTTATATATATGCCACAATTGTTTCGCCCACTTGGTCAGGCTGGAATTAATGAGCCGCCAAACAGCAAAGCAGCGCACATATAAAGGAGACAAAGAAAAGAAAAGAAAAATGGAAAAAAATGGAAAAAATGGAGCCCGCTCCATATCAAAATTGTCAGCTAATTGCCAAACAGTTAATCCAGCCAATAGTCACTGTGCATACTATAACTTATAGCATAGAAAGAACGACTGGTTATCCAGCCAAGTAGTACTAATCTGATGTCCCTTAAACACCTTCTTTAGCGCATGACGTGAATAAAGCTGCCAATCATGCCAAAATAGTGCCAAGATGATACAAGTCCAACTGCGCGCACTGGATTACAATATCCATATGGGGTAGCATATCTAAGAAGCAAAATAAACATAGCCCGCCATATTAGAAGACCAGTACAAATATCGTCAACTATCCAACATCCTGAGTGTCGCTGGAAATCTCCAACGGCACTATTACAGTGGCGTGCCACAGTATAACTGCGAAAAACGTAACCACATCGGATCTCGCCCAAGTACAAATCTCATGTCTTGGTTCTAATGTGTTCCCGGACATGAACCCAAAATATATGCTTACCTACAAATTCAAATGCGATGTAACCCGTCAACGGCAACAAGCAAACAAGCTGCCGTGATGAGCCACGTCTGACGCCTAAATGCTGTGGAGTTTCACGTACAATCACGTGATACACGACGCAATACCAATAGCGATGTTAGTCGTCTGTGCAAGTCCCGTAGCGTCACCTGATATGCTGACATGTACTGTTCAATTACGGTGGGGGAAATGTATGCAAGGAGCAGACCCACTGGAGCAATGCAGGTTTGGCAGTGTTTGAGGCACAGGGTGGTGATATTTAGAGAATGCGTGTGGAGCACATTGTCGACATGCTACAGCAGCACAAGTGAATTGCAAAGCATGTAGTGTGCACTCTATGGTTGTGGTGATAGTTGGAACATGCTACAGTATTTGGTGTGCGGAAGGAGATGGTGCAGTGAGAGGTTGGGTAGTGTGGCCACAGGGTGCAGTGCGTATGTAATGTGAGTATGGAAGGGGGTATTGTTGAAGGGCAGCTTATATGTGGTTGGTTACTCTGCTGTGTGCAGATTTATTGAAGTAGGCCCAATTTTGTGAAGGTGGTGTGCATAGGTTGGCAGTGACACAATAGCGTGTGAATGGTAGTGCGTAGGGGTGGTGCAGGCTGTGCTATGTTTGTGGCTTCTGCTAAGTGTGACACATTTTCATGAATGGCAGGCGGTCAAGATTAAGTCTCAGGAGGGGTGAGGGTGACTGAAAGACCTCAATGAGCATGCAAAGCAAGGATACTTACAAATTACTCCTGACATGTGTTATATTAAAAATATGGACAATATTATTACAAGGCCTTTGTAACATAGACCATAGCAAAGAATCACAGTAACACTAATTAACCAATACATCACACTCAATACAATATATATACAAGACCAATGGGGTCTAAAGGGTTAAACGCACAAAATATGTTGACAACCTAGAGGGGAGGAAAACAGGCTGTGCAGGTAATCTTTAGACCCAGTCCCACATCAATAATACACCTAACTAAGAGGCAGTCCAAGCCCTACGAAGAGAGGATCCTTGTTCTCAATAGTACATGCACCCGCTTATGCCAATGGGCAGGATAGGGTCCCTTCAAGGGTCTCTAGCAGCTCAGGAAGGTGGATGAGGAGATGCAGAAAACGTTCCCACTATTCAGCAGGACCTCCACTTGAGGGCAGAGGCAGCTTGAGAGTGCAGGATGGAGTCACAAATTCGCAATAGCTGTGGAAAGGAAAGGGGCACTCAGGGGCCACTAGTGCATAAAAAGGGGCTTCTGCGCTAGGGGCCACCGGTTGGGGTAAGGAGTACTCACCGGTCCCTGACGCAGGCAGACCCAAACTTCGCCAGTACAGTCCACTTCGCTGGCAGGTTCGAATGCGGCCAAAAGGACGTCTCGGCACCTTGTAGTTCCCAAGATACAGCGATAATTCCCAAATGGGACAGTGATGATTTCTCCGCTCCGGGTGTAGGAATCAGCCAGTTTCACTGCAGCAGGCTTCAGGGGCAAGAGGGTCACAAATGCAGCGAACTTGCACAGGTCGCTGCCTCGGCAGGGCAACACGGTAGCCGTGTTTACTCCGGTCCTGGCGCACTCGTCTCACTTCAGACCTGGGGATGCCAAGTGTGCGAAATTCGGTGTGAGGGTGCCATGGACAAAGAGCTAGCAGTATACCAAGTTTTGAGGGCCTCCTCCAAACGGCGCCGGTGACAGAGCAAAGGTCCTGCATAGGTTGGTCAGCCCACTGGTTGGCCCAGGGACACTTCCGAGAAGGCTTACTTGCAGGGTTTGATGAAGGTGCAGAGAATAGTTGGTCCCACTATTCCAATGGGTCGAAGTGCCTTCGCAGACCTTCTAGGACGACCAGATGCAAAGGGCTCCCACGGGACGACAGTGGGCTCAGGGTGCCAAACCTTCCAGCGGGTCACCAGGGGTTCCTCGACTCAGCTTCTTGTTGCAGGATACTTGGCTCCTATCCTTTGTTCAGGGTGAACTCAGCAGATCGACCTCGTAGTGGTGTTTTCAGCCTCCTCTTATCCAAAGTTCCCTTCGCGCCAAAATGGAGAGGACCCAATGGGAGAGCTGCTCACAAACACACACTCCATACGCGGACCAATCACGGACCACAGTGGTCCCAGACATTCAGGGCATTCAGACTCGCTGGCACCCAGGATGTGTATTAGGATCAGACATCCCAGCCGACATCCTGGAGGCACACACACAAGGCATGCAGAAGCCTGCAAAAGCATTGGGATTCACGGGAAAGTGCATGACCAAATAAGGACTGACCTGGGTCGACTCGACCTGGGGAAGATGAAGGGGCAAAATGACCAAAGGACAGGACAAAGAACCTTTTGGCATGGCTATTTTGGAGCCAGGCCACCTATTTGTGCCAAACGCAGTTAACGCGGTTAACATGGCAGGAAAGGGTTACAAATTATGCGAAAAGATAGCTGCCACCAGTTCTGTCCATGACACATCTGCACAGTTCATAAAAATTCCAGCGAGAGTTTCTAGGGCCTTTGGAAATGACTAGAGACCCAAGTGTGCTGTATGCTAAGATACATTGCACACTTGTTACATGTTGCACAAAAGCTGCAACATGAGGAAAGGACTAAGTGAAACAAAGTCTCCCAGTACTGACTGTCTTAAGGGCATGTCAGTTTCCCCATAAAAAGTGAGCGAAAGCCCAGAGGAGTGCAGCTGAAGGCTGTGCTTCTCTGGCAAAGTCTGTCAATGGTGTCTAAATAGCAGCAAAAAGTTTGGGGGTTGACACATGGAGGGAAAATTACATACAATTATGAAATCTTTCCTAACAGGTGTTTTATGGTTTGGGGAGTTGGGTAGAACTGCCGCTACGTATGTAACGTTTGTGCATAATGTTAGGTGCCCACATGGTCGCTTGTTTGGATGTGCAGTGTTGTGGTGGGTGTGGAAAGGGTTGCAATGTTGTGTGCATAGTTAAAGGTGTGCTAGGGATGTGCTGGGATGTTTGTGGATGCTGCAATAGTGCCTTCTTTAGCAGACATTTCTGGTGGAGGGGCTTTGCAATCAAACGGAACGTGTACTGAGAGTGTTGAACGGTAAATAAGGAGTTGTGTGTAGAAATGACAGTGTGCGATGCAGAGGGTTTTTATGTGATTGATGCATGCGTGTTTTGAAATGTGACAGCATCCAATTGGTGAAGTGCTGCAAAAAGTGACTGTGCAAAGGGAAGAAGTATTGTCAGAGCTTTACTGGGCCGTGGCCCTCACTGTAGATGGGAAAGCGCACGTGCTCATCCTCCGATTATGAGTAGGGTGGAAATGGAAATGGAATTGTGGAAATGGGCAATTAGGATTTTAGGGCATGGTTGATAGGGAGGGGCCATTTCGTAACAATACTGTGTCGTGAGGGTGGTCGACATGAAGAGAAGAAAAGTGCATATCGTCGTTGATACCTTTGTGTGCCATCTGCACAGGTGTTGCATGAAAAGAGGTGTTGCTGGTAATTTCGGTTGAAGGAGTGGACGCTTTCTGGGCCTGTCAGGGTGACTGCAGCTCTGGCGGGATAGTTCGCCTTTGCAGATATGTGGCGTCCGTCACAAACGTGGACTGTGTTGTGGTGCACTATGGAAGTGCACATTTGGATTACATGGCGTGTGGACGATTAATCCGTCTACTGATGAGGTTTCTGACCGCAGTGATGCATATTTTTCCTACTGCCAAGGTGGTTTTCTCATGCATAACCCCAAGAACAGTGTGGGTCCATGCCGGTGTAATTTGTCTCCAGCCAGCGGTCGGAAGGTGTGTTATTTTGTGCAGACTGCTTGCATATTCTCCACCCACTATGAGATTATGAGGTCGCAAAATATGCAGTGGTTCCGTAGAAATGACATTTATTTAAGCGCCATTGGCAATGCCGTTTTCTTTCACACTTTGCAAGAAGCATTGACCAGAATGTTGTAAAAATGTGAGGACGGGCAAACAGAAATGCATATAAAGAGAAAATACAAATAAAAATTGCTTGCACGCACGTGAAAAAAACAACAACAAAAATTACACTTTATACATATGCGCTGGAAGACTGAATCCCCTGCCCAGTTTCAGATTGTTTACTCCCCCCCACCTTCACTATCACATAAAGGTAGCGGATTACGCGGTACTTTCAGGATGGCACGGGCCACATTCTGGGTGGCTATGTGGATGCATGCAGATGGAGAAATCGTGACACTTTAATTGACGTGCTTTGGAATGGCACGACATTTGTACTGTAAATGTGTAATGGTTCATTTCAAGTGTTGCACAGCAGTGACAGTGTTCGATGATGGCGCCTTTAATGTGATTGGTGAATGCGTGTGTGCCTATTTACCAGTAACCTAATGAAGTACAGCTGCAGAGGAAAGGGAAGGGAAGAAGAACTTTTCCAGTTTTACAGGGATGCGGGCCACTCGCTACTTTGGTAGGCACATGTGCCAAAATCTGCCCTTTACACAACCTTGCCCAATTGCCATGGCAGTGTGGGGATTAGCCACATGTGTATGATTAACAGGAAGGGGAGGTGAAACGGTTGCACATTACACTCTGCGTACTGAGGGTGGCTGGCATGGTGAAACGTATTGTTTTGACTGTAGGTGATCCCTTTGTAATAGATCTGCACAACTATGCCCTGCAAAGAAAGGTTGACGGCAATTTTGGTTTGCAAGGAGAGGACGCATTGTGGAATGCTGTGTATGAGTGCCATTTTGGCGATATGCATGCACTTTGCAAAGACCTTGCCACGTTTCCATTAGTAGATGTTATCTTAATTAATTACGGCAGCATGCATATGGGTTGCCTGCATTGCTTACATTTGTTCCGTAGACTGAGGAGGTTGCTGGATGTCGTAAGGACACTTTTTCCCACCGCCAAGGTGCTTTTCTCATCTATAATACCGCAAAGAGTATGGCCTAATGCTCATGGATGTTGTTCCAAGCCAGACAAAGGAAGGTGTCTCATCAACAGAAGCATGTACACTTTTTTGTCTGCTCATGGAATGTTCTTCTGCAACAATGACCTTATCACTTGTGGAAATGCAGGGTTTTTTTCCTAGAAAATGGCACTTTGTTGTCATCCATTGGCAATGCAGTTTTGCTTGCTCGTCGACAGGATGCGGTGAAGAGTTTACTGAACTAATGTGCATAGAAGAAAACACAATAGCTACTAAAAACAGAAATAAAATGTGTTTTTGTAGAAGGATCTACACACAATAAAAATACAGACTCTTTTAAGAGTCGTCCCTTACTACGAACTCCGCCTGCCCTGGTTGCAAGTTATTCCCCCATGACCACACGTAGCACGAAAGTCACATGCAGGGATTTTGCAGGTGGCGGCCATGAAAATGGAACTGTGGGATTATCCAATGAGTTGCTTAGGATGTGCGGCAATAGGAAGACGGACTCCTTCTGCACTGGGGACCTGCCCTCGACGTACTTGGGGACCTGCACGTGTCACTTTCGACGCTCCTCACCATGCTGGCCTATGGAAATGGAACTGTAGCGATTGTCCTATCATGTGCTGCTCAGGGTGTGCGTCAGAGGAAAGCGCGCCAATAGGGAGAAGGACTCCTCCTGCTTTACTGGTGCTCTGCCCTGGTAGTACTTGGAGAAATGCACGTGCCACATTCTGCATTTGTGAGCATGCTGGCCAATAGAAATGGGACTATGGCCTTTGGCCAATCAAGTTCTTTGGGAAGAATGTTTACAACAACGGGAAACACAGCTTCATTACGTGCAGCAGGAAGCCATTTATTGTGTGCGACCCATGCAGCTAACATGCTTTTCTAACCACCACTAAGGTTGTTTGCACTCTGCATATTCTGCAGTTTTTTTATTTGCCTGTACGTGCACTAGTATGTGCATGAGGAAGGTGCACAAGCTTTGCCAATTTGCAGGCTTAGTACAAACTGTCCCACCTGCAGTTACATGTTTTCTTCAACTGCATGACCGGCAGGCGACCTCTTGATACTTTCAGTCACACTGCTGAGTGCACACACAATGTATCTGTTTAACGGGTCATGGAAAGGCAACCAGCAGATAAATCAAAGTAATGCAACATTTACCACATCCACGTGACATTGCAGGTTTCTGTTCCATGTTTACCAGTGGCCGTTATACAGTTAGGAGTACTTTAGCCACACATTGGTAGGTTTGCAGAGCCACCCAGGAAGACGGCAGCAGTGCTTTAAAAGCGGTAGCCTACTGCATGAATCCGTGGGGCTAGCGACAGGGGCAGTGTTTCCAGCATACAGTGGATGACCTATGCATGGGTCTAGGTATGGAACGGAAACACGTGCCCTTCCCCAACTACTTACCAGTACATTCGAAGATGCAGACATGCAGCCACTAATGGAGTCCTACGGACAGCTGCAGTGTGATTGCTCATACGACAACTAGGTACAGTGTCCCTAGGAAACGTCCATATTGCTCATCTGTAGTTATCTCGGCCAGTAGTGTGCGGTACAGATTTATCATGCACTGTTAACAGAAAAAAGTGCCTCCTGACACACTAACCAACATTTACTATGTACATCTGTAATTGGTACGATACACCAACTCTATTCGGAAAAGTAAGGGGTAGCGCAAATGGATACATACACCAGACAATTTGCCCTTTTCACACGTTTATCATGAGGGCAGGCAAGGAATCAGTAACAAACCGTTTTAACAGGACATTGTGGTTATATTGCCGTACCAAATACCGATCCTCTTTACAGAAAATGGTATGCTAAAGCAACGTTCTGCTTACAGTACCTTACTAAAAACCTATGAAATTCACTAACAAAAACATTGTTAAAAGGACGTTATGGTTAAGTTGCACTAGCAAAAACCTATGAAATTCAATGGAAAAATGTTGTTGCAGGGACGTTATGGTTACAGGTAAAACCGAAAAAAACACGAAATTCGACAGTTATGGTAAGCTAAGCAATCATAACTCGTGCCACCAGTGTGCACTGCAAGGACACCCATGACATCAAAGATGGCATCACAAATCTCATTCATGACACGCATGCTGCACTGGCGAGCTGTCTGCGTAGAGGTACGGTTGACATCACATACGTTGAGTCACTTCCTGTCCTTCATGTTTCTCCAGTGTGACGATAAGCGCTACTAATTCTGCTGCTTGCACTGAAAAGTGCGATGGTGGTCTTGCACTCGCCACTACTTTAAATGTTCCTTTCAATCAGTGTCTCACTACTGATGCGTCAGAATGCTTTTCCCCACTAGTTTGATCAATTTTTTCAAAGATCCCTCAATAAAAAGAATCTCCCCTCGCGCTAAAGCATTCTCCTTCACGCGGAGTATATCATCATAGAATTTGATATAATTTGCAGTCATGTACATAATCACCTTCTTTTATGGGTTCAGCTATGTACGTGGCTCGATTCACTATTTGTGATGAATTCTTCCTCTATTCTGCAGCAACACAGCGTGGGTACTGCTCGGGCTCCACAGGATCCACATAACATGGCTGTGCAAGAAGCGAGATGCAGCAATCTAGTGTTTCATGCACCAGTGTATGAGCAAGTGGCCACGCCCCCTGACCTGCAAACAGCATATCCGGAAACACAGCGATCGCTCTCACGCGTTGCTACTCTCTCCCAAGTCGAGCTACGCTCCGTGAGTACGATTCCCTTCTAAAACCTAACTGAATTCTGTTCGTTTCCACATTTGGGTTCCTTGTTTACTACCTGTCTTTATATCTGTGTTACATTCATCTAGTCCCTAGGCTGGCGCCGATCCCGTTTACACCGAAGAGCTTTTTCACAGAGCTGCGGTCCCCCTGCCTGGGCAGCTCGGTACGTGTGAACCGCTGTGTACGCACTATCTCTCCCCTCTCACTCACGCCTCTTCACAATCCAAGTAAAGATTTTTACACTGCATATTATATTTTCCAGGCGTGTCCACTGATCGCCACTAGGCTACTCCAACGCCAAAGCAAGAATTACTCAGACATCAAGTAGAGTGGAAATCATATATCCCCGGTCCCTCGTACCTGGCGGTAAGATCCTCACATACTCACTCATAGAACACATAAAACTATTCTAACATACTGGCTAGATTGTACCTCCTGCATAACTCTTCTAATCCTCTCTACCTTGTCAGTCTCTTCGTTATTATCTATCTCTCATATCGGATCCAGCTCTGTTTCTACAATACCAGACCTCAGGGCAGACTTCCTCCCGAAACAGGGGTAAGCCAACCTTCAACCTAGCTTGGTAAACGTTCTGCAGCTGTCACTTTCCATCCTCCTTTACACAAACCTCTTTGTGTTTATACATAGTCACCTACGGGTTGGAGAATAATCTGCCATGCTAAAAGCCACTATAGACAAGACAACAACTAGGCAGCTGCTCACCGGAGACCACGCGCTCTAGCAGCTTTACACAGGGTTTTATCCCCTTTGGGGGTTTCACTGAAGGTCCCACCACGTTCAGGCCTTCTCTGAGCCGGACCGTGGAGGGGCTTCTAGCTAAATCCTCACTCTCTCCAGTATCCTGTAGGATCCGTACGGCGAGAGGTAGAGAGGTTTGCGTTTTCCAGTGTATGCTTGAGTCATTTTACAATTATTGTATATTCGAACATAACACATAGCAATGCCCGTTGACCAAAGACTCATAGCAGACCTGGAAGATTCCTGGCTCAATCACGGACCAACAAATACAGCAATTAATAGCTGCAGTGCAGTCGTTAACCACAGAAGTCCAGACCCTCAAACACGAAAATGCTGCCTTACGGCAGAATCAACAGCAGGCAGCATAGGCAGCGCAGCTCGCCGCACAGCAAGCGGCAGCAAGTCGTACCCCACACTGTTTAGAGGTACCACCAGGTCCTTTACCAGGAGGACAATTCGATGGTAACCCTCACAAAGTAAAGGAGTTCCTTGATGCCTGTACGGTACAGTTCTCATTGAAGGGTGCCTATTTTCACACCGACAGGGACCGGGTGGGGTACATGATCTCCCAGATGACAGGACCAGCACTAGCCTGGGCGACCCCTTTGGTAACCACTAATAATCCAATCCTTGATTCCCATAAGGCTTTCTGCAAAAGTGTAAGAACCATGTTTGGAAGGTAAGAGATACGGGTGGCCTCACAAGAACACCTGTTGGACTTAAAGGAAAGGAAACCAAGATATATCAGCCTATATCACAAAGTTCAAGCAGATGGCTTATGAAACTACCTGGTCAGATGATGCCCAAGTGACTCTGTTCCAGAGAGGGCTTTCTGAGCAGCTAAAGAATGAAGTCTCTAGAGTGCCTCGACCAACATCTTTGACCGAATTTATTGCGCTGGTGATGCAGATAGATTACCGTTTGAAGGAGCGGAACAGCGAAAGACGTAAGGGAAGGATGTCACGCTCTTTTGCTACTTACCCATCCATGAACAGGACAAGTACATCCGAAGAACCCATGCAGTTAGGTACCACAGCCAGAGGTCCATTATCTGTTGAGGAGAGGATTCGCAGAAGAACTCAAGGCCTTTGCATGTATTGCAGGGATAATACTCATTCATTCCAGGAGTGTCCCATTGCTCCCCCTAGATGGTTGGGAAACGCCAATGCCCGGCCGTAGGAGGAACTGTGGTTCGTAAACCGTTCACTGCATCAGGTTCCTCGCCCAAACTACAGAATTCTATGTGTACCAATCCTCCCTACGCACATATGTTGGTATTACAAATAACTCTGAGATTCGGGGATAACATTCTTCCTGAAATCCATGCACTGGTGGAAAGCGGGGTGGCTGGTCTATTTATAAATGATCAATGGGCAAAGCGGAATAACATTCCCCTCTCAGCTAAGGCAGAGGCGATACCTGTGGAGAGTGTAGATGGAAGTCCTCTAATATCAGGCCCCATCATACATCTTACAATTTTAATCGTTGGGTTAGAAATCATTACCTCATACGCTGAAGCTCTTTGGGATGTCAATGTGCCCTTAGGTTTCTCTAAAATGGCAAATAGTGCATGCTCCACGAAAAGAGTCATAGAGCAGCCCATGACAATACTTGTAGACTTCTCTATTGCAAAAGTGGTGGCTGCCAAAGATTGTTCGCAAGGAAAATGTCCTCTCATAACTGAGTCTAGAATCGCACTGTAATATGGTTTGTTTCCCAATGTGGTTCTTTGTGCTTAGCACTACTGTCATTATTGACTCATCTGTTTGTGAAAACAGATACAATTCCTCACTATAATTGGGAATTCCTAAAACTAGAACTGTACAAATAGCTTTTTTGAGTTCTTAAAATAAATCCCTTTCCATTTCTTCAGTCCATTCTAGTTTTGTTTTACCAACTCATGCTTTTTTTAGTGCTTGCAGAAGTGGCCTTGTGTACGTACTATAATCAAACACCCAGAATCTAACATAATTGCACAAACCCAGGAACTGTTGCATTTGTCTCACAGTGTTTGGTTTTGATGTTTTCATGATTGGCCCAGCTCTCTCAGGTGTCACTTTCTTTCCTTCATGCGAAATCAACTGACCTATGTATAACACCTCTTCTTGACAGTACTGAATTTCTCCTTGTCCACCTTATATCCATTGTCTGCTAGAATAGTCATTAATCAGATAGAGTCCTGTCTGCACTCATCCTCTGTTTTACTGCAAGTCAATAGGTCATCAACTTACTGTATCACAGTGCTTTTGAAATCGATATTGCCTGGATCCATCTGTTGGACTCTGTTAAATATTGATGGCAACTCACAGTACCCTTGAGGCAAACAAATATGTTTTAGTCTTTTTTGACGAAACGTAAATGAAGTTAAGTCTTGGGAGTTTTTATAATAATAATAATTTTGCATTTATATAACGCTACGAACCCTCAGGCATCTGAGTGCTGCCTATTATTACCCACGGTGTGTGGTGCTCATTTATCGAGGATGAAAGCCTGAGTTTGCCCTTGCCGGGATTCAAACCTGCGTCTGATTGTAATTGGCTGCCCACTGTCAGGTGGACAACATACGCCTACCTTTAAAACATGTAATCTTCAAAAACATTATATACTGGGTTTCTCATTGGTTTTGAAACTATAAGGTCCCTCATTATATCGACCACCACAATTGGTTGGCATGCTTGTGCCATGTCTGGAACATTGGGTTCACTGAGCAGGACATAAGCCCAGACCCAGCTGCAAGGAGATGGGGCATGACTCTACCCCCCCACCCAATTAACCCAACATATCTCATCACCCAAGCTTTCTGCCATGAAGATCGTCTTTGAACTTGGCCTTGAAGAGTATCCTTGTCTCTGAGAATACACAGGAATACAAGAGTGAGGGCACTGTCTATCGTGTTCTAGGACACTAAGTTGAACTCTATTTCCATCCTTGGCTCACATGACAGGAGACCAGGATTTGGTCCATTTTCCATCTTTTAAATAAGCACATGTAATCTTCTTTTGGTATTTCAAAAGTTTGCTCGATTCTTTACTTTATCATTAGTTTCTATAGGTTCCATACATCTCCTTCAGCCAGTATTTCGGGATGTCATACATGTCTCTTGTGACGTCACTAGCCTTTTTTCCTGCTGTTTTTCATATTCCTTCAGGGAGTTCCTCTCTTAGGTTGTCATCACTTTGGGGCTACATTCGATAGGGTTGTCTCAATATGCATCTTATTGCAAACACATGTTGGGGCGTTGGCACAACTGCTGGTGTCAAACACGGCACAATCTCAGGTCTCCAACATATGGGGGTGGGGAGGATAATGACCTCTCATCACTGGATCTAAATGCCCACTGCAGTAAGCTATCAGGTTTGTGCCTTATGTTTTCTAGTTTTCTATGTGAGCACTGTCATCATCACTACTCCATTTGTGTGTGAAAACAAATATAATTCTGCACTGTAGTCAGGAATCCCCAATAGTTGGGTTGTGCATATTTTAGTTCTTTGAATACTTCTTCGAATGCTTCCGTCATCTCCCCTGTCCACGTCAGCTTACCACGCCCCCTCAGACTACTTGAGCCTGTTTAAATGAGGTCTGGTGTATGTACTGTAGTCGAACACCCAGGCTCTGCAATAATTGCAGAGAACTAAGAATTGCTGCATCTCCCTCATCGTCTTTGGTGGCAGCATTCCTAAAATCACCTCTACTCTTTAAGGGGTAGCCTTCCTCCCCTCTTGAGATATTAACTGTCTGATAAACCTCTCTCTGACAATACTGTCATTTCGCCTTGTCCACCTTGTACCCCTTTTCTGCCAATACTGTCAACAACTATACTGAGACATTCCGGCACTGCGCTTCTGCTCTGCTACATATCAGAATGTTGTCTACATATTGAATGACCGTGCTGTCCAAAAGTACATTCCCCAGGTCCATTTGGAGGACTCTATTGAATATAAAAGCGGATTCACAGTACCCCTGAGGAAGCCTTGCGTCTTTCCACTTTTTATTTCTATATAGAAACAATGTCAAATCCTGTGATTCTTTGTGAAGTAGGATAGGGAAGAAAGTATTCTTCAAGTCTATCTGAAATAAGTGGCTTCCGGTAGAATACTACATATTGTTGATGGATTGGGAATTAGAGGAAACTCTGCTTCAACAATATTGTTCAAAGGGTGCAAATCCTAAATAAAACACCACAATCCCCCTGTCACCTTTTTCATCGGATACACAGCCATGTTACATTGAGATTCTTATGGCACCAACATTCCCTGCTGTACTAGCACAGAAATCGTCTAAAAAAAAACTTTGCTTCCCTAGATAAATGGCATTGCCTTGCACTTGATAAAATCGCTCCTGGCTTAAGCTTAATTTTAACAGCTCCTACCTCTTTCAATAGGCCAATGTCATACGGGCTGTTGGTCCATAATATACTTGGTACTTGTGCTAGGTCTGCCTCAAGAAATGGTGGTGGCTCCTTTTTCATTAGGGCCATTCTCTGTGGGACTTCCATGTAATGATTTCTCATCCAATAGGTGATGCTCATAAAGAACATTGTCTCAAGAACTGACTAGTTGTCCTGAAACAATTCTTTGTCTGTGAAGTCAGTCAGCCTGGTCCCTTCTACTGCAATTACTGCTCTGCACGCTTGCCCTGTATCATCAGTCCCGCGCAATACTATTCTTTTGTCTCTTTGTAAAACTGTCTCTAATTCTAGCGGAAATACCTGTCCTTCTTTGTGTAAGGGAATTTGTGTTCTGAACAAAATCTTGTTGGACAAGCGAAGCAGCTTGTCCTGTATCCCTGGAAGCCATGCTAACTGCACGTCCATCATATACTGAAATACCTCTGTGTCTAGAGGCACCACCCTCTCAACAGTCTGACTGCAGAATGCATGAATACATTCTTGCGCATTCATATAGTGAATTCCTGGGGTACAACACACAATCCCTTGCTCAGTGAATGAGATGGTCATGTTTATTTTGCTCATCATGTCCCTTCCCAATATGTTAAATTATGTCTGTTGGAATATAACAGTGGCATGGTAAGGTCATGCTCCCGTATGGAAATTGGGAGTTCGTAAGTAAACATAGCCCCAGAGAAACCTTGAGCATTCATAGCAATGCCTGACATAGGGTATCTCCCCTCCGTAATACAGGATCATGCCGCCCCCATATCTATGAGAAAAGAGAAAGTCTTGTCACCTATGGTTACCCCTACACATGGTTCCTCGTTCAGGTTGGGTGTAACAGATAGCAATGAACACATTAAGTCAGTCTGTGAGCTGTCCTACTGTGGGTATAAAGTCACCCCCGTCCCAGTGAAAGGATTCTTTCCTACTAGGGTCACTTCTTCTAGTCTCTGTATGGGAATCTGCATAGTGGTATTGGTTTGTCTCATGGCTACAGCGTTCTGCTGCGCCGGTGCTTGCGATGGCTGTGTGTACACCTCTGCCTGTGATATGTACATCATGGGCTATTGCGTCTGGGCTGGTGCATGTTATGCTGGCACCATTTGTGGCACATGTGTCTGCATGTGATCTTGGCCATAAATGTCGGGTTGCTTGGTATTGTATGTTGGTGGATATGTGTCCCCCTATCTTTCCCCCTATTCTGCTGTACTCTCCCTCTGCTTCCATGCATTCGCAATATGTGTCCCATCTTTCCACACGTCTAACACTGTGTTGGACCTCCGATGGGTCTGGGCTGTCCCCCTGCTGCTCTGGGAACCCTGCTCCTCTCCCCCTGGGTACACCTACTCTTCCCTGCAGCCAATATTTAGTGTCCCCAATTCCTGCAAAACTTCCCCCTGCCATTTGCTGCTGATTCTGTATGTTCTGGGTACCAACTCCCTCTGCGCTCATCAACATCCCCTCTTCCATTGTATATTTTGACCAATTTTTCAGAACCAACTTTGCTTCTTCCTGTTTTCTTTCTTTGCGTTTCTTTCTCACCTTCTCCTACATTAGCCGAAAAAAATCTAGTATAGTCAACTCAATTTCTGACCATGGCTTCGTCTTCATCCCCACAATTTTTTTCAATTGCTTCTGTACTTGCTCTGGTAATCTCTGTTTTAGCATGTGGTAAAATAAACCAACCGTTTTATCCCACGGTTCACACATCACGAGACGCCAACATTCTTGTATTGGCGCCTCAAGTATTTTGCATGCCTTAATTGCACTTATGTCAGATGTGTCTGCGTACTGTACCCTTCGAGCCTGCCATACGACTGCTCTGCAGTTATTGAACTGCACCCCATTGTGCGCTGTAGCTCATACATCCTTTTCCCCGTTTCCCCGCTCCTGCAGTTAACAATGGCAACTTACATCTCAATGTATCTTTGTCCATCCATGGCCACTCTATATATTGTGGTTGTCAGCCACCCTTTTCTAGCTGCGGAAATTGCATCAGCCCTACACCTCTGACATATTTTGCTATGTCTTTTGTAAATATAAATGATCTCATCATGCTAGTTCTATTTCATCATGGTAATGCTCTCAACCTCTGCCTATATGTGGTAACTTTGTCTGTGCTATGCAATCTACCTTTGAAGCACTCAAGCTGTCTCTCAGGTTCTAGCTTTCCCCTTTCTATATCTTCCTCTCCATCCCACAGTGTCTCCCGCTCTGGGCGTACTCCCCTAGAGCAGTGACATGGCCTCCTTCCTTCGTCGTCATCACTCTCCCCTAACTCATCGCCTGGCCCCATTATCCCTGAACTGTCATCAATGTCTTCACCCATTTCATCCTCAAAGTTGAGCCTACTCAACATGTTATTGCCTTGTCTCCCCACTGTTCTGTCCAGTGAATCACTCCTCCTCCTCTGTGGGGACCCCACCATGCTCCTGTTTGCCTTAGAGGCAGAAGCGCTATCCCTCCTGCTCCTGTACAGTATCCCAATTCTTCTCCATATTCCCTCTTCCTTGTCATCAACTAAACGTGTGGGCCCCGTAATTATGTCCTCTACCTCCTTGAGGCGTCTCTCTCTACCTCTCTCTCTGGTCTTTTGTCTCTCTCTTCTTCCTCTCTGCATCAACATTCTTGAACAAGTCTCACAATCTCCATTTTCCTCTAGTCTCACTTCAATTGCAACTGCCTTTCCTTTTCTTCCTCAGCCTGTCTCATCATATTTTCCTCTATTTCTTTCTGGCTTCTCCTCCTTTCCCTTTCCTCTCTTTCCTACTTTTTCAGCCTCCTTTCTCAACTGTTCCTGTTCCATCCTCTCTTTCATTAGCTCTGGCCATTCTCTGTCCTCTTCCTCCTCCCCCTTTTCCCTTTGTTTCTTGGCTTCCTCCTCAATGTCTCTGAGCTCAGTTACGCTCCTTCAATCTACTTTAAGCAATATCTGTCCTCCCATCCACTCATTCAGCAGGACTGTCGTCTCATCATCCCTGTGTCACCCGGTCGCTCCCAGTCAACTTAGCTTGCAGGTCTCTACACTGCTAGTGTTCATCAATCATGGCCCCTGTTTTCTTATTCGCAAGCTTAGCGACATGAAGTGCATCTTCACTACTATATGTAGGAGGTGCATGAACAGGGTTAGTGTAGCCTGCTGCTGCTTTTAACTCCTTCAATGGGTAAAATCCCTGGCCTCCTGATGGCGGGTTAGCTGTTTGCAGAGGAGGAGGAGCCGTGGGTGATTCACCCCCTGCATCATGCTGGATAAAGCATCAATACTGTCTTAGATGGGTCTTCTTCCTTGTCGTCAAGCATCTTCCATAACTCAAATATCACTAATCTGCTATTTAATTTCTTTCCCTTATACGCAGCATGTAAATATGTGGCCACGTGTTGCAGCACAGATTTCAAAAGACTGCCCTCCCGGGCCATGGCGTCGCCATTTTGCGCTCTGTCTTGCGAGTCCATTCCAGACTATACTTGCATATTTTGTCCTGATACCGCAGAAAGGACATACACAAGTGCTTAAGGAGTATATCCCTCATGATGGCACATCACTCTCTGACTACTGATACTTACTTGACCTCAAATCTGGATGTGTTTGAACATTTCACCAATGTCCAGTTAGATGTCTTATTTTTCGTCAGCAAATCAACTTCTCCACAACACAACCTCTTGTATGTTCCACCAGCTTCTCCGGCTCACCAACATTAGCAAGAATGTGTTCCACACACCACCCACACTCTAATCTCTGCCTTCAAATGCTAAGTCACAAATCTCCAGGTGCTATTCGAGCCCCACCTAAATGGTACAACAATCTTCTCATTTTCTAAAGAGCTTCAGCACCAGTTTGCTCCACTACAAAACAACACCTCTTTCATTTTCTTCACCAACAACTGTGTGCACCACTATGACGCGTGAATGTGCCATGACCTATTAACAACCCTTACGTGACATCACCAACCACAATGCATGTAAAACAATTGAGATATTTGAATATCTTTGTGCACTCTTAAACCCCACAATACATAAAAACACCACAATACAAATACGGTACAAATACAGCCGTCGTCCTGCTTTTTTCATTCACAGGGGAATCCATCTCTTAAAAGTGCATGGTCCTTCTTCTACACCGCAGCATAGGATAACCGTAAATCAGTTTTTTTCCATTTACATTTTTTCTGTAAATTCAATAAGGTACCACCTTCCGCAACCCAAACTAACGCATAGCCACAGGGAATCATCTCATCATCCGTATCCTAGCTAATGCTCAGAAACAGGGAATGTCTCATAAACAACACAAAAACAAGCCACAACACAACAATTCCCCCCACACTATTTGTCAAATTGCTGGACTCATATTCAACTCTGAGTAGCCGTTAAAGCCCTCGGACATGTCACTCCCACAATCTACCACTCTGCCTTTCCTGTCTGATCGTCGTCCCATGGGGAGCAGGCAGTAATTTCACCAAGGGGGCTCTTGATGACCATCTCAGTTTCCATGTGTAGTCAGTGTTCAGGCTCTTGTGGGTCCAACCCATCCCTTCGGGCATGCGACAGGGAAAAACAGTATTCGCTGGTGTCTTAGCGACCGTCCTCTGCTACCACCTGAATTAAGGCAAAGGATTATTCATTTCCCCAATTACAAGCAAGAGAAACTGGGCCAGAGGACATCCCCAGCACTCAAAAACAGAAGAGTCCAAAAATGTGAAAAATCTTTACTGCTTTATTGAAAGCTTTCAAACAGGGATATTGTTATGGACAACATATTATTCTCGAATACTTTCTCAACGTTCTCAGGCTCATCATGATCTTTTAAGGCAACGCTATGTCACAAAATACATAATGAATTGCAAAAAACTAAGGTACCATGGGATTAGTTAGTGAGGTGGACAACATGTAGAATGTATATAACCTTATTGGCTAAACTGTATTTGGTGGCTCCTCCTGCTACCACCCCCCTACATGTTGCAACTACAGGCATGTCATGTTAGTTTGCTGCCATTGGCTCTTGCAACAAAGTGTGAGTTAGCATGGAAGTTGAGTATGGATTGGTTAGTGAGGGTCTTCTCAGCCTTGGCACTTTGGACAGTTGTCAGTCCATGAGCAACATTTCAAGGTGGTAGGAACAGCCGCAAAGGTGCTATCTGCACCCAGTAGAGATATCATCTTTGATCCTCTATGCCTTGAGACAGACCATTACGCTTTTATCATGCTATTACTTTTGTATCCTCTGTCGTTAGTTGGATGGGAACAATGATTTCTGTCTTGTTCGAATGAATAGGCTTTGTCCTGCAGGTTCAGATCACGTGTAGAGGGACCACAAACTTAATTTTCCTGCTCTCATTTATAAGGATTTTCAGCTTTTACACATACAGGTGTTCTATCTGTTCTGCTAATATGAAACATTCTCTCCCACGCTGTCCTTGGCAGGGCTGTGCACGATAGCTGAACTGACAGCCTGGTCTGTGCGCCGCAGGGAAATCAGTGTGTCAGGCCTCTCTCTGTATTCTCAAGCCCTTTCCATAGCTCTCAACCATTTGTGTCGCAAAGGTGGGTGAAAACACCAGATTTAAATTTTGGCGGGTGAGAGGCCCATTCAAACAAATGGGCATGCAGGAGGCTTGGCGGGTGAGTCCGCTGTTTACAGGGCGGGTGACACCCGCCAAAAGTGTGTGAGTTGAGAGCTGTGCCTTTCAGTGTCTCCCATTAATTTCGATGTGGCTGTGGCTTCCATCTTCATTTACATGGCCGTTCAGGTTAGTCGCATTTTAGCATCTGCAATCAGTTCATATGTATTCTTGTGCAACTTGCGGTTACTGCCTAGCATAGGGTGTGCCCGTCCTCTGTCTAACTTGGTCATGAATATATTGTTTGTGTCTAAGAGTGTTAGGCAGAATCACATGCAGTACCCTTTGGGAACACTACATGCAATTAGGACTACAAGTGTAAGCACAATTTCACGTTTGGTACAAGCCTGTACTACACAGTAAAGTGGTAGCGATGGCTGAGCAGCCAGACTTATCTCAAGAGTTTAAATGAGCAGTAGAACAAGTTACACAAAGGACCAACCAATACAGTGATTCAAGTAAACACTTACTCAAGTTTTCTCAGTTAAAGAATATACATTTATTTACTCAATAATTTATAAAACATTACACAGCTCAGTATCACAAAGATACACCACAAAAATCCAACCGGTAAGTAACTGAACAAGTTTAACTAAAAAGTAGAAGCAAAATGGCACTTCAGATACTTAGAAAAGAGAGGAAAAGACAAGGTTATAAGAATAGACAGCCCAAATACATTAATAGGCAGGGCAAAGGGTTTCAGTTTAATACAACCAGCAATTCTTCTCAACAGGCCTGGGGGCCAAAGTCAATGGTTCAGAGTCTTTTGTATAGGAAAGCACAGTTCTGGTATATAACGGTTAAGTCTTTGCCACAGATTTTTAAAGAATTTGGCTAAGCGAAAAGTTTGATGAATGTTTAGGGAAGGACAAGCCTTCGTTGTTGACGAAAGTTTCATGCACTTTCTCGATGGCCGAAAAGATATCCGGACCGCGTTTCCACAGTACCTTTTTAAATGAAGAAAGCTGTCGCTGAGGAAGTTGTTCCTGGCAGTTCGAGCAGATCTCGCTGTTCCTGTGCTTCAGTCGTGGGGACAAGAAGGAGGACGTCGGGAGGTTCCTGGACTGCCCAGGAAAGAGGCCAAAAGCTGTAGCAAGACGTCGGTTTTAAGGTTGGAGTGCCTTAAAGTACCCCTGGTTTCCTTCCCTCTGGCTATCCATTTTTCAACCGCACTCTGATGAAAATTCGACCAGAATAGGACAGTGTCCAGGTGGCTTGCGAGTTGGTTGTTCCCACCAAACTCAAGGGACGTAGTTAACCTTGAAGGGCTTCTCTGTCATCTGAGTTTCAGGCAATTCGGACCTGCAACAGGGCTTCACCGGTCTGCCAGGAGTTGCAGCAGTCCTCTTCCTTCCTCTCCTCTTCGGTTCTTTCATTCCAGTGGTCGACTCTGCTTTCCAAGACCCAGAGACACGCTTTTAAACAGTTTTCCCCCATTCATTCAGCCTGGCTGTCACTCACCCAGCAGGGTGGCTGTCCTTGTCGGACAGTCAGCCAGCCAATCACACCAGAGTGCATTCATGTCTCCTAAGAGACTAAGCATAGGGAGTTGCGGGCACCTCCCTCACATCCTGTCCACCCCAGACACTCAGGCACCAGAGGAGGGCTTCAGCACAGAAGCCCGCCAAAGGGCACGAACAAAGGGACCAAACCTGGTTTGGCACACATAGTTACACACAAGAAGGACTTTTCCTAAAAGAAATGGCGAAAAAAGATGACCGGAGTCTGTTTTTACAGATAGGTCTGGGGCGCCATATTGAAAACATGGCTACCCCTGATTTTGAGCTACCGTTGTTAGCGGTCGCGAAAAATCACTGTAGTTGATCTAAACCACTGCCACCAGCCATTTAAAATATGAAAAGGTAAAATGTTACTGTTACATGAGTGTTTTGACTCAGGGAAAGCTAAGCAACCCCTCAAGCACTCTATAGTAAAATTGGGTGTGCTTGGTCAGTAAATGTACAGACTCCAGTAAAGTCAATTTAACTTTACATGTCCTGAGAGACAGTAGTCATTCTCAGGGAAGGTATTTAAACCTTTGGGGAGTCTGAAAAGACACCCCTGTGCCACTGCACTAAAGGTGCTGTGTGTCACACAGAAAAAGATGATGCCACTGGAGTTGTTTAAAACTCCATAACCAAAGAACACAAAAGTAAAAGACACACAAAATACATGGAAGAGTGGGAAAAAGGCTCATACTCTTCTCAGGTAAAATATGAAATCCTAGAAATCCAGCAAAGTTGCTGGGGGTCTCAAAAGGTAAGGGAAATTAGCACATTTGGAGAATACTCCCTAACAAAGAGCAATTTAATCTAAGTTTGTGTAGCTTCATGTAGGAATGCATATGTGCTTCATGTCGAATGCATCTATGGCATGGTCGTAGTCATCACGTCATCGGCTTTCTGCATGGATACAGTCAGGTTACTTGCTCCATTGATTGCAAATCTATGGGCCTCATTCCGACTTGGGTGCAAAGGGATAACCGGCACCGGTAAGGACACCGGTGCCGGTAAACCCTTTGCGCCCTATTCCGAGGTCCCTTTGCGGGTCCCTCCTTTAACACCTGGTTTGACCAGGCGTTATGGACGGGACCCATTAAGGGACTTCAGAGCTAATAACGGTACCGCAAATTGCTTTACCGTTACTAGCTACTTCCCCTTTGGGGGCTCAAATGGGAATGGGGAATGGATTTTTCAATGGGGATTTACCGGTCCCTCCAAGGTCAGAATGGACCGGTAAGTCCCCATTGAACCAAGTCGGAGTCGGTACCGGTATGGGAGGTAGTCATGGCGCAAATAGTGCCATGACTACCACCATACTCGGAATGCAGGTGGAAAAAACCCCTAATCTAAACCTAAATCTAAGATGGGAGCAAGCGTTGACCATCAAATGAAAAATAAGGCAGTCCTACTGGTATTGTGACAAAACAAAAGGGCCTATAGTAAGAAACCTATTGCCAAACCTCATAACTAATACAAAATATGGTGTGGGATAGTTTTCAGGAAAAGAAAGAAGTGTTTGTAAATAATATGCCAGGATGCGGAGATTGGGACTCCCTTCCCCAAGTTTTCTGTACGGTTTAAGATATGAGCCTTGAGCACAGCACATACTCGAGCTTTCCCAGCACGAGTTAACAGTTCCAATGGCAGCAATCAGAACCGTTGATGGCCAAGTCTTGTTTCTCCTGAGAGTCTCTTGCCTTCGAGGGACGGATGTATCCAATAACAAAACAAACACAAAGTTCTCTTTCGCAGTTTACACGGGGTGCCGATCCTTCACTGACAAATATCAATGTCTTTTCAAACAGTTCTGGTGCACATCCCTGGCTCGGGTTTACCTTTGTCAACACCCTGTTTTCCGGGATTTTAGCCTTTGTCCCCTTTTCGTTAACAACCCTGTTCTGGGTTCAGTCTCTCTGATTTCACGTTCACATTGACTGTCAGTGTTCACGGGATTCACTTCTTTACTTTCACCATGCAGGATTCACTACCCTTACTTTCTCAAGTTCGTAGATGAAAGTCTTGATTGTACAAGGATTTTACTAGACCTCCAGTAAGACCACTTTGACCTCTTCTGGCGGCTCTCCTACGGCCTTCTGGTTTCTGTAGTTTCATTCAAACAGAGATCTACCTGAGTCTCTTGGAGCAACACCCATGTGGTGGGTCTCCCCTCAATACTTTTACAGTTATTTCATAGTTCATTAAACTAAGTTAAAACGTGCCACTTTGTGTTCCTCATTCAGCACAGCCCGGCTCTTATCGGTTCTTACCTCGACTCACCGGCTGTGGATTTTCTGCTTTACTGGAGTCAAGGCCGGTGCCACGGTAGCAGGTGTTTCCCTCGCTCGTGCTTGTCAACATCAACACGCTCTGTGTACCATTGACATCTGCTGTAAGACACTTGTGCTATTGTCCGCTGTCTTAGGCTCTCCACAAAGGTTCCGTGGGTCTGGGATGAAAAGGGCAAGGTCACTTCTCTCTTCGCCACTCTCTCGTTTCCCGCCGCCTTTCTCCGTCTATTAAATTGCTGCACCGGATTAGCCATCTTGTCATGCTGTCTGCCATGTTTGTAGGCCTTCAGGTGTGTGCAATTTTGGTTAATTGCCTGACTCTGCCTGACCATTGTGTTGGGACATGCCAGGGAAACAGTTTCATCATTAGTCCGTTTTCTATCAAAGTAACAAAAAGTATTCGTATTGGAAAAAGGAGGTGTTAGAAGTTCTGAGTGTCCTACGGGATAGGATGGGGGAAAAGGTGTCACAAGAAAGAAAATGGTTGGTAGACTGAGAAAGACGAGATGGGTTGGGTTTGTGGGGCTAATGTCCTACGTGGTAGGATGGTGAAAAGGTGTTAAAAGAAGGGGGATACTGCGTCACACCCATCAGTGTCCCGCTCCCACTCCCTGAGGATCCCCATCCAGGTGATCCTCCCCCACTGGTCCACCCCCGGAACTGGATCCAATAGCGATGGCCGTATCCTGGCCACCTGGATGACAGATTCCCGGGCACTAGTCAGGGAGACACCTTCAGGTTTCTCACATGAGGTAGGGGCCAGGAACGATGTACACCTTTCATTTCTGTGACATTGAGATGAGGGTGGGACCGGTGCAATATGGTCAACATTTTGGTCTCACTCTTCAATACCCTCCTCCTCTTACACTTAACCTCAGTCCCTCTATTCACTCATACAAAAACCCATACACCAGTCAATAAATCACTTTGAACAACCTCTCTGTAATTCTGCTCCATGCTCTGCTGTACCGTCCTTCCTCCGCTTGGTCTTTCAATTCACTTTCTCCTTCCTTGACCTCAACCGAACAATCCACACTCCTGTTCCCTGAATGCTCTTTTATTGTACTCCTCCCCCTCCCATTGGTTCTAGCGCACACCTGGCAGTGGTTCCCCATGACAATCTTTCTTGCTCCTTCCCCGGAGTCAGATCAAATAGGTGTGAAGCTTTAAAGTGTCAGTTATTCCCTGCCCCCTTCTCTAGTGCATGCCAGCTAGAGTTATGTAATGACGGTACGTGACAAATGTAGTCAAATTCAAAGTTCTTATAAGGTGGTCTTGAGTGGCCTGTTCGCCGGTCTGCATTTTGTCTCGCTCAGCCAACTCAGGGTTCGTTGTCACCTCTGCAATGGGTGGGCTGTCCATTCCTTTCTCCACCACATGGAATTCTAGGCTCTGCAGTTCCAGAATTGAAGAAAGAAAACACTTACCAGAACAGGGCAAGGCAGATATGGGTGATAAGTGGTACTCACCAATTGTAGTCTGGCACATGCAGAGGGAACAGAGACTGGGTTCTCCCAACTCCCTCACCACACCTCTCGGGCAGGGCTGTCTCTGGAAAATATTCTGGTAGTTTCACTGCCCAAGGTTGAGAGGGATCACCATCCTACTCTTCAAATGGTCAGACACCTGACCTATAGGAAAACACCCTATCCCCAGGCCTTCATTCTGATCTCGGTTTTGGTGGATTTAACCTGTCCTTGGATCTTCTCCTGAATGCACAACCAGCTCATATGGTAGGACCTCTGTTTCTTTGCCAGAGAAAATGCTGCACAACTGATAGTAAGTAAATTACTTCTTCCCAGGTAGCAGTCTCCAT
Source organism: Ambystoma mexicanum (assembly GCF_040938575.1). NCBI lineage: Eukaryota > Metazoa > Chordata > Amphibia > Caudata > Ambystomatidae > Ambystoma > Ambystoma mexicanum. Next base: position 1,508,432,397 of record NC_090921.1, on the reverse strand, counting down.
ATGTATCTGCAGAGCGCATTAAAGTAAGTCTACTTCATACCAGTCTTTGCTGCCGTCTGGCATGTTATAGTGCTGGGCAGGTGGCTGGTTTCCTAAGCCTGCCTAGGACTGGTGTTTCAATTCAATGGCTTGTTTTAGGTATCCCAGTTTTGTCTCTCCAAACATATTTAAAGCTTGGTCTTATTATTTCCCTTTTTGTATTGATCACTTCTTAAATGTTCAGCTCTGAGTTTTTAAACATGGGCCAAGCTCTCAGCACGATTTGGGCTATGCACATGTGTGTGTACATGGCTTTGCAGTCGCGCTTTGAAACACTTTTGTATAGGCGCGTTATAAATGCCATATCATATCAGTGTTCTGCCATTTTCTGCATTCTGCAGCAAGCAGGGATTGTAGTTTCGTCCACCCGGGAGCAGTCCTCTGCATGCTCTAAAGGTACAAATGTTTAGTGATGTTCTCAGTGATTAATTTCTGTCAGTGTTCTGCAAACTCCTGTGGTTCGTCTTTCCTTCAGCATTCAAGTCTTTTAAAAGGATACGGTTTCATTCAACTTCATAATAACCACAACCTGGGCTCCTAATGCTATTCAAGTTTAGGAAGCATTTACAATTGCCATTGTGTGTAATGTTAGAGTCTGACCATTCTGAGAAAGGGTTAGACTTGTTCTCTCTTATCATCTCTCTTTGGGCAAAGATAGATCTGTATGTTTTAAGGGAACACTTTGTCCTTGCATGGAGGGGTAACGCGGGTAATCCTTCAGTAGAAGGAGAGTAGTAATCTCTTGAATGATGTGCCTGAAGAGTAGTAATCTCTTCAGGCACATCATTCAGCAGCAGGACAAGCACACCGCCCTGTGGGTCTGCGACCACATAGAACAGGATGGGGAGTTCCTCCAACTCATAAAAACACACCTTGAAATGTGTTAGGACTTGGTCCATCTCATGCAGGGAATCTACCTGATCATCTTCTCACTCAAATATTCAGTCATCCTATGAATGACATACTAAATGCATGGCTAAAAAGACTGGATCATCAATATCCTTTCTGGTTTGGAATCAGTGAACGTGTGTATGTTCTCTTCATTGGCAACATACACTTTAGGCATACTACTAATAATAGGGTAATTCAGATCAGCAGTGTAATGTGATTTGTGCATCACCATTCCTGTCAGGGTACTCTCCTCTAAGCGGACATCTTGGCACCCTTTGTTGTGCACAATTACTCTAACTGACTAATCCTGGACGTCCGTCAATGGTGTGTACTTACAACTTAGTCCTTGCTATCAAATGTTCTGACTGAAAAACACAAATGTATCTTCCTTTTAATGCTTTGCCCCCTTCTCACACTTTGTGTCATTGTAAATTACCTAGGATACTGGCATGCACACATCCCTCTTCAATAGAATCCAAAATCCTGCTGATCACCGCTCAACCTGGTTCAAACCTTTTGGGCCATCGAGTCCAGTACCAATACTCATTCTGTGTGTAAAATCAAATGTAAATAAATGCATGTGTATGCACTCAATTATCTTTGTCTCTCTTTGAAAAAGATACACATGTGAGTTAGGGGTGTTTTTCTGATCATCTCACCAGACTACCTATTTGTAGTTTTAACCTACTTTGAAATACGCCTTTTGTGTTTTGTGGAAGTCTGTGTTAAATACACCTTGTCCTGGTCTGTTTTGAATTGCCAGTATTCTCCTTTGAAACCACCATATTCTGCTTTTATTCAACCATGTGCTTTATACTGGTAATTAGATGATTTTAAAATCTGAGTACTGCTGTAATACGCTGGTCATCCAGCCGCTGCTGTCCCTGTTGTAGAGTTACATCACACAGAATGTTCCTAGTGCTTTTTCTAGCATGTTTAGGAAGGTGTTTAGGGTAACCACTCTTCTGTAGCCTTGAAGACAGTGGCTGAGCTTGTCGTTCATATGTCTCAGTATCAGTACAGTTCCGGCGAAGTCTGAAGCACTGTCCAAAGGGCAGATTATTTCACAGAGACCTGGGGGTGAAAACGTTAAATTAAATTCCAGTTGGTAGCTTTTTCTAAACACTGAAGTGGTTAGTTTGCCGTCAATGGCGTGGATTTCAAGGTCCAGAAATTGTACCGTCTCTTTGCTAGTTTTATGAGTAAAATGCAAGAAACTATTCTGATTATTCAACCACGTAATGAGGTCCAATGATTTTTAATCCCCTTGTAAATCATTAAACTGTCATTGATATACCTAGCCCACAGATCAATTTGGTGACTGAATGCACTATTGTCCTCATAGATCACATGTCTTTTGAATCTTGCTACATATAGGTTCACCTGGGATGGTGCAAAAGTAACACTCATCTCGGTCCCAGATGTTTGTTCGTAGAACTGGTTCAAACAATTACAGTCATTTATCGTTAATGCCACCTCTGCTAAATGCATGATGAATTGTACCGGTACTTCTACAGGTGGAGTTTTTTCTGGTACAGTATCTTCTATAACCCTCAAGGTTTCCAGTTGAGGCAGCCATGTGTATGATGATTCAATGTCCATGGTGAAAAGGAGGTTTTTTGCCGGGTCAAATTGTTCATCCATGATCAGTTTCAGTACTGCAGTGGTATCCTTGAGGTACAACCTCATTTTAGGCACTTTGAAAAATGGCAATATAGATTCAGGATTGAACCGATCCTGGACACTTTGGTATTCCATAAAAGGCCAGGATCCTTAGGTATTTGAGGCACAAAAACGATTGTTCTATAGAGCTTACAAAACCCTTACACAGAGCTTCCTCTATTGCAGGTGTAATCATGCCGTGTAGTGCATCCACTGGGTCTCATGCTGGTCGAGAATAGTTTTGTGGGTAATCTAGTAATCTGGCAACCATTGAATGTAATCCTTGGTGTCCGTGTTCACAGTTGCTCCACCTTTATAGGATGTCTTAATGGTAATGCTCTTGTACTCACTGAGGTTGTTAAGAGACTCTTATTCGCTTTTTGAAAGATGTTGAAATTCCCTGGTTTCACTGGACTTGAGTGCAACAATACCCTTAATTAGTGTCCTTTCCAAAGTAATGGATTCTGCACTGATGCTAGCAAAAGGAAAATAAAATGTGGACTTGGGGTGGAACCATGTGGCATCAGGGTCCGTTTCTGTCAGTTCACCCAAAAAATACTGTTTCAGCCTGACTTTCCTCAGCAACTGTGAAATTTCAATGCTGTCTGAAATTTATCATAATGGGCCATTGGACAAAGTAAAGGCCCCTTTGTAGAACCTGAGTTTCAAATGGGGTTAGTGTATATGAAAAGAGGTTCATGACTAATATATTTAATAATAATAATAATTAGGCTTTTATATAGCGCTACAAACCCTCAGGTATCTGAGCGCTGCTTATTATTACCCACGGTGTGTGGTGCTCATTTATCGACCTCGGAAGGATGAAAGGCTGAGTTTGGCCCCGCCGGGATTCGAACCTGCGTTAACAGGCTCTGCACGGGTGTCAAAGCGGGCGCTCTACTCGCTGTGCCACTTGATTCCGACATCCTCTCCACCAGTTCCTCGTGATTTGAAGGGAGTATTCTACCCTTCTGCATCTGCCAGGCCCCGTCCCCGATGGTATAAGAAAGGTCAGCTGGCTGGGTCATTAGTCGATTGGCGGGCTTCTTCTTGAAAGTGGACAGTTCTGACTCTGTGGTTTCCCTTTTGTTTATATTTGACAACCCTGCTCTTGAGTCCTCATCAGAGCATCCACTAGAGAAGCTCCAATTAGAGGGAATCTGCTTCCTGTTCCTTCTTTTTTGTGACCATCTTTGAGAATGAAGACCTAAATATGTATCTCTGGTGTTGTTGTCTGAGTAATATGCATCTGTTACATATGGATAAATCCGTTAATGCAATATCTTTTTTCAGTTTGATGATTTATTTGTTCAAATTGAAGTCCCTAAACCCCTTCATGGTCGCATCTAACTCTTCCAACTTTTTTCTTATATGTAACTAACATCAATTGGGATTTTAATAGGTCTTGTTTTAGTTCAATTTCTCGAATATGATGTATTGAGACGGTTTTAGCTGTATTAATAATCAAAATGAGCCAGTCTCTGGTGCATTTATTTGCAATATAGCTCCAGTCTTTTTTAAACTGCACGTGGTCAAGAAAGATATATGGTTCTATCCAGATTATCATTCCGTTTGGAGCTCTATGTGATCTCAAATGTTCGGTCATCATAGAGCCATGTAGCTCGGGTTCTTAGTAGTCTTTTCTGAAGAACCTCAAGCTTGTTCCATTCATCGCCTGTTTGGTCCATGTAACCGATTGGAATGGCAGATGATGGCGGGGGTAGCAAGAATGCCTTTGACCAACTCTTCAGCAAAGGCTAAGAAGTTAAGGTCTGCCATATTTATGTAAAGTCTAGAGTGGTGCACCAACTCCTAGGGTAGCAACCACAATGGGGTGGGAGAAAAGTAAGTCTAGACGAGTCTCTACTCTGACCACGTCTGTGTTGAAATGTAAATCACAAATGATATTGGGAACACACAGCTGCTCGGACAGTCTGTCACTAATAGAAGCCAAATTGTGGCATCACCGGTCAGTATCTAAAGGCCTCCAATACACAGTGCATACCCACTGTCAAAAGAAGCACCAAACACCAATAAGGACTACCAAAAAAAAAACTTTATAGGGTTCTGCCAATATCCAACAGTTTGTATCACACATAAGACAGTGAACCCTCAGCAAGTAATCAATGGGTATTATCACACACTCCACTTCCATAGTCATGTTCTCCTTTCGACTGACCATGTTCAGCTTTTAGTGAGTCACGCTTTACTTTTAACTATGTTCTTTTGAATATCTACTCTATTGCATTGGACCATACCTTGTCAGGTGGTTTTGCCTTTTGAATTAAATAACGTCGAAAAGCAGCACTTTTAAAGTGAAACTGTGGCACTTTGGTGTGGTATTTAGTGAATACTGCTGACATTGCTGATACACGTATTGCATAGGAAATATCATGGACACATCACAGATGTAAAGTTTAGAGCATTCACTAAATCAAAACATGTATACATGCAATTGGGCCATTGCCATTTCTGTAACACCTCTTTCTAAACCAGGATGCTGTGGCCATACAGCTGGAAGAAGGCAGACTTGTGAAAATCAAGGAGGTATTGAAGCAGCTTCCATCACCTCATTACAGGTAAGAAAATGTGTCGGCATGCTTCATTTCACATCAGATGTCACATCAGTTACAGTTAAAGCAGAAAAGAACAAGTGCCTTAGTCAATGTGGACTTGTATTTATGAATATAGGTGGCACTAGAGGTTCTATTTAACAGATTTCCTGAGAGATATGGGACTCTGAAAGCTTGACTGGGCTGTAGATCAGTCATGGCATAACATTCAAAAACATACAAGGGTGACGTGTGACACATATTTTTAATGACATCTGATGGGTCAACAGCCATCAGACAACATCAAAAAGCAGACCTTTAAGAGTACTATTCAAAACAGTGTATATTGACACACAGGAATAAAACATATACATTCATAAAATACATAGTTTTATTCAAGATTATGACATTTCTAAAAGCAGCTAAAATGGGTATGATGTCCCATGAGCGGGACCAGTGGAAGTGCAAAAGTATACAACTGTGTTTGTCTTACAGGTAGTTCAGGCCACCTTAGCTCATCGAAGGACATGTATAAAGACTGGAGGGGGGTATCTGTACTTCTGCCCACTATATTGTTGGAGTAGAGGCATAGAGCACCCCAGCCAAGGTTCTCTAATGGTAGCTATGGAAGAGTAACCAAGGCTGCGACTCAAGAGAGGTGATGCGGGCCAGTGAATCCCCAAGTTCCCACAATGGAATGTCTGCACACTATGTTAGATGATAACACAGTTCTTATATTAAAGGATAAAAAGTCAAGTAGGTATATACAAAGAAATAAGACTCACGCATTACTTGAAATCTAATCAAATAACTTAATATACATACAGTTCAATGTGGTACCACTGTTACCTTTAACTTTAGTTATGATTCACCACTGCTGACAGTTAATAAAAGGTATTTACTTTGTTAGGCAAGTGTTAACTTCAATGTAGAAAGGCTGGTAATACTTCGGCAGAATGCTTTCTTTAGTGTAAAAAGGTGTCACAGCACGCCCCTCCTGAAGCTTGTGGAAGAGGTGGACGCTCCCCCATTAGTGTGCTAATGCGTTTCTTAAGGAACGCCTGTCTGCGGTTTACTGCAACTATGGCAGCGCGTTGCAACCTTTATTCTTCGTACTATTGGGGTAAGACGCTAGTTCTCCGTTCCTTCTCTTTTTCCTCACCCTTTGTGTCTTTCTTGCCTTCCCGCTCTCTCCCTCCGTGCTACGTAGCCCACTTCTGACTCCTGTTTGTTTTTTCTTACCTGGATGCTTTCGTTCTGCTTGTTCCGATCATTCGTATTGGGACCTACCCTTGCATCTCTCTGCTGCTCAGCTCCCTACTCCAACACCAGTCCAGCTGCATACCTGTCAGAATCACAGCAGGGGCCAGCAGTGCTCCTCATCTGTTTTATTCTAGCCTTTTTTGGCTTTTTCCCCTCACTCGGTCGTTCTGTGGGCAGAGCCTCTTGCCTGGGCTATACCCAGTCAGGCATAGTGGCTTCCCCTCGTGGCAGCCCATATTTGAACAAAGAAAGGAAGACCTCCAAGAAGAAGAACAAGGCGATACCCCGTGAGGAGCCCTCCCACCAGTCTTCAGAAGAAGGTTCAGGTGAGGAGGAAGTGGGAATCACTGTAAAAGGCAATACTGTGTGAGGATCCTCCACCTGACCAACCTGTAAGGAAAAGTTAAGGTGCACCTTATGTTGTATATTACAGCCGGTCCAAATATGTTCAATAATAGTCTGCTTCTGTTTCTACAAATCCCACTACCCCAAAGTACCTGGGAACCCACAGGAGGACAGGATCCAAGATGAATCAGAGACCTCTGGATGTAAGAGGCTCTTTCTGGTCACAGTAACTTGGGTGCCTTTGAAGGCAAAGTGGCAGAGTTTCTCTGTTTCACTAGATGAAGCCCCTCGAGTTTTGGAGCTTCCTTGGAAGTAGGAATCACTGGAACATCGGTGTCAAGCAGAAGAAGGAACCAAGCAGTGTTGGAAAGGCAGCAATGCAGGTCTATCGTGCTGGTCTCAGTTGTTGGGTTGCTACGCTGGCTGTGGATGTCCCATGAAGATGAAACTTGCTGTGGACCTCAACAAGACTTGAGTGAAGAAGATAGGCCCTTCGGTGTTCATCAATGTCTTTCAGTGGTGACGGGTGCAGTGGCAGTATCAGGTATCGGGTTTCGGTATTTCACGGTTGCCCACCTATCGGTTCTTCGGTGCTACAGCCACAGCGCAAATGCCAGGGTGGCTTCTCGTGACTAGGACATGACTACTGGACTAGACTGTGGACCCTCACCAAGTCTGGACCGGCAGAACACACTGTTCGTGGTTTGGTGGTGGGAAACCACCGGCTGGCACTCCTCTGCAGGTGCTGACCCTGGATCTTTTCTGGTGTGAAAAAGTGGACAGATGTCATGGCAGCAGTGCCACTTGAAGATTTCTTGTGTTGCTTGGACTTTGACAGCTCCAGATGTCGAGCAGCACTATGCCAGGGTACTCCCCTCTTCCAGGTGATACTCAGCAACTTGACTTCCAGCAGTCACGAACACTCCTCCAGGCCTTCTCCGACACAGATGGACTTCTTGGCTTCAAGATGTTCTGGCAGTCTTCTTCTGGACCCACTAAGATCCCTTCTCCGGACGGCAGGCACACAGGACTTGCTTCCAGGGCACTTCAAGTGAAGAACAGCAGTTGCACAATGTCCCCTCATAGCTACGAGAAGAGGTCGCCTATCCAGGTCCTCTCTGGTTCATTTCTTAAATCAGCAGAGCAGCCTTTGGAATACACAGGATGTGGATTAGAGGCAACTCCCCAGTGTTTCAGGGCACACACCGCATTCAACCCAGTTTAAGTCAGGGCTGGCTCAGTCATTATGTCACACAACCAAAACCAGACACCCACAACACAGAATGCCAATTGGCTCCTCTCTCCATTCATTCAGGTTCCACCCCAAGGGTGTACCCACAACAAGCAGTCCCTGGGGATGGCACCAGCCAGTCTGGCATGGGCAGCCACCAGAGCCTTATATGATCCTTCCACCCAACATCCATTCAGGGGAAGGGAACAGAGTCAGGACTTTGAGAAACAAGGGATAAAGGCAAAAGACACCAAGAGGCTATAGTAGCCATCTTGGCTTTGTGTAGGAATCCACTGATTCCCATGGCAGGGCCTTGGTATCCCAACAATACCCAGGACCACTGTCAAGTCAGCATGTTGCTGCCACCAGCCCATACCCTTTTCTGTGGGCAACACACATTTGCCCAAAAACATACACTAGGGATACAAGGGTGTACCTCTACCCATGGGTGCCCTAAGGGTATCCCATGGGTACTGTTCACCAAAAGGTAAAATTGAAGCGCTGCTCTGCCACGGGTCCAAGCTGGACTCCTGTACAGAAAATACACAGAAAACACATCCAAATATGTGGCAGGACAAGGACACCAATAGACACTAGAAAGACACTGGGGAACATTTTAACAGTCCTCAGATTCGTCCCCAACTACTGGCTTGCGACATCTTCCAAACTAGAAAATCTCCTTACCTTCATGCTGTAACCCCTCTAGGAAAACAAGAACATTCCTTAGAACTCTTGATACATTTAGAACAATCTTACCGTCCACACTGTGTCAATTGATTACAAAACTTTATTGTTACAATATATAAAAAGAGTTTCTCACCAGTTTAAAACAGAGTGCAGAATCACTTCTGCCATAAAAAGAGATACTTTCTATTTTATCTCAAAAAGTGCAATTAGAAAATGAACAGAGGTTATTTATTTCTGTCTCATAAAGTTCATTTATACAAACCTACAAAAAACAGTTCACTCTAGCACATACTAACTACCATAAAATTAGACCCCATGTGCTAACAAACACATCTGCAGAATACAGTGATAAGACAGCAACCACTTTTAGGTAGCTCTCCTAAAGCATCTAGTGTCCTAAGTAAGCGAATCCTTGTACATACAGTCTCAAGGTTTTAATTAACTCAATAGTTTGTTAATGGGTTTTGTCATATAATACACTACCACAAAACACCCAACATGTTTCGTTCTTTTTGATAAGTATCGACAAAATGTAAGAACTTCTTCAGGGCAAGAAAATCGACAACACAGGTCTTCTCACTCTCTCACACTCTTCACAGTAATGTACTTCTTCAACCTAGGGGAAAACAGCATGAAAAAAACAGCCATCAATCATTCTGCTAAAAAAAGGCTAACCAAAAAGGAGTAGTCCTGCTGATAGCGGAACTATTTGAGTCAGTGCCAGACTCAACGGGCCTCACAGACAGAAACCCCCCATCACAGGATGCAGAATAAAACGTCAGCGGAAGTAGGCTCGTAATCGGGGGTGGGAAAAGGGAAGCAGTGAGCGCGATTGAACAATGTAAAATGAACATGTTATTGTAAACACTGAAAGTTTGGTTCGTATTGTTTGTTAAATGTTAATAAAATTTTTTAAAAAAGGAGTAGTCAATCTCCTACTGTTGGCTTACCGTGACTGTTTATTTGTAAACTACTTCAACGGATGCGTAGACACGTCTTCAAAGTAGACTTGTGATCTGTAAACATAAGCACACCATTCAGTGCCGGCCGTATCACCAAAGCCCAATACATAAAACTATTTTTTCTTTTTTCTGAACAGAATATATTTAGATAAGTACCAATTCGTAATTAATTGCCTCACTAAAAAAACATTTAGTGTCCAGGTTTTTTATGCTACACAAACCATCAACTCCTTACTAAAGTGCGGGTGGCTCGGTCTCATAGTGCCAGCTCATTAACTCTCCCAGTACTACTCGTCTTTTTGAGTTTAAGGGAAGCTATTGGCCGAATAGCGAATCCAACACGTTACATGCAAGGTCCATAAAATGCCCCATGCAACTCATTTCACAAGTTCTAATACTACAGATGAACTATCTGTTCTCAGCACACCAAGTCACTTTAAAAATAAAATGGGGAACTCAATTTACCCTGTACTTGGAGGTAACCACAGCCCCACGTGAACTGGGTATGTTAGATCGATCCTTTTTCGAATTTCACACCACCTCTCCGTTTACAAGATGCAAACGTGCAGGAAGTATGTCTTTATGATTAGGTCGCTCGTTTCCCAGTAAAGCCTGTTATGTTCCGGCCCCGCGCGGAGGCAGAATGTGGTAGGCCTCGGAGGTAGGCCTCAGTGACGCAGCTCCAGCCGCGCGAAAGAAAGACACGACACACGCTGCTGGAGTCTGTGCCCGGAGCTGCCTCCCTTGCGCGGGGGTGGGGGTTTTATTAAGACGACCTACGTCACTGCGTAGCGGGGCAGAGGGCGGATATAACATTCCTCCTTTATTATAAACAAAACACAACAACGGAACACACCCACACGAGTAGGCTTCTACTCATGAGTATAACAAAATACAAATGCAAATTCCCAATTACAAATTTCAAAGTCCACATTAACACACATAGTCCTTGAGCCGAGATGGCGGCTGAGTGGCAGCTCTCAGGCCATATCTTCCACCTCGTGAGGTGGTTTCTACAGTCTCACCAGATCTCTCACCTTCTGCCTCCGGCTGACCGAGGTCCTGTTCGCTCCCCTGCTCCCATGTTCTGTCACCTGCATTTTCTTCGCCTTGGTGATCCTCAGGTCCGTCCTCGATCCACGGCGACTCCTCATCTTCTTGGGGACAGTCCCCATCAGTCCAGAGGTTGCGCGGCACCACCTTGAGCCATGACGCGTTGCACGTCACCTGACGATGCCCCCTTTGTGCAGTTATCATGGTCCCTCGTGTCTCACGGACAGTCCATGGGAGAGTCTCGTAGCGGGAATCCATTTTGGACTTCGTCGGGTTCTGTAACATGACCACCTGGTCGCCCACCTGGTGGTCGGATGGTCGCGACCTCCTCTTGGCACTCATGTTGGCATTGGCGTCCTTTCGTCTTCTGTCAGTGCGCCTCATGTCCAGCTCGTCCGGTCCTCTGCTGGGGTGATGTGGGATGGACGATCTGATGACGGTGCCGAACATGAGATCCGCTGGGCGAACGCCTGTTGTGCAGTGCGGGGTGACCCTGTAGTTCCTCAGGAAACGATAGAGGCCGACCTTCCACGGGCTGGCATTTGCCTTCGACAGCCTCAACACTTTTTTAATTGTTCTCATGAATCGTTCTACATCGCCGTTAGCCTGGGGCCACCTGGGCATGATGTGATGATAGCGGATGTTCAGATCTTGCAAGTACTGTTTGAACTCCGCCCCTTGGAAGGGTGCTCCATTGTCACTTTTGATCGTGGTTGGGAGTCCATGTGTCGCGAACATCTTCTCAATGGCCGGGATGACAACTTCCTCTGCCGTGGACTCGACCACCTCGACTTCGGGGTATCAGGAGTGGTCATCGATTGCCACATGAGGTACAGGCCCTCTCGTAGTTTGCAGAAGTCAATGCTTATTGTGTCCCACCTGCCAGAGCCTCGTTCCGCCGATAGGATAGGTTCCGGATCTGGTGGGGCTCCGGTTATGAGGCACGGCAGGTAGGTGTTGACAAGTTTTTCCACTTTTTCGTCAATTCGAGGGAACCACACTCGGTGTCGAATGTGAGCCTTCGTTCGAGCCATCCCTTGGTGGCCCTCATGGGCGAGTGCCACTATCCGGTCGTGCAGACCTGGCGGAATGACAATGCGATTTCCGCGGAGCAGCAGCCCCTGGTCTGTTATCGACAAGTTTGGCGGACGGTGAATGTTCCTGTGAGGAACGCCTTTGCCTCTTCCGTTCTGTTGTGCGTGTTTTTCATAAATGACCTCCAGTTGCCCAAAATGATGGCATCTTTCACCAAGTCGCAGCAGGGGTCACTGCATGTTTCCTCTGCGATGTCCTCAATGCTGACCGTCTTCGGCCTCATTGCCCGCACCACCTGGCAGATGTGTTCTTCGGTCTCTTCGACCACCTGGACTTCCTGTGGCGTTGCCGCTCTCGGATGCCTGGAGAGGAAGTCTGCCGGGTTGCCACATCCCGGTTGATAAAGGAGCTCAGAATTGTACTGCTGAAGGTGTAGCAGCCATTTGGCTATTCTGGCCGGTGGGTGCGAGAAAGTGCCCATGAAGATGGGTAAGAGGGGCTTGTGGTCCGTAATCGCTGTGAACTTGCGGCCATAGAGATACAGGTGGAAGTGGCGGCACCCCCACAGTACGGCGATCGCCTCTTTCTCGATGTGAGAGTACCTCTGCTCCGTCGCTGTGAGGGCGCGCGACGCATAGGCGATGGGTCTCTTCTCGCCTTCGTTGGTAGCCTGCATGAGGATGGCCCCCAGGCCGAAAGGGCTGGCGTCCATGTAGAGTTCTGTCGGAAGAGCAGTGTCATAGTACGCCATTCTCGTCTCTACGGACAGCAACTCCTTGATGCTCTCGAAGGCATCTTGGCAAGCCTTCCCCCACTCCCACTTCGCGTTGAGCTTTGTGAGTTCACAAAGGGGTTCCGACAATGTGGCCAGGTTTCGGATGAATCTTCCACAGTACGTGGCCATCCCCAGGAAACTGCGGACGTCGGTGGTTGTCTTGGGCGGACTTGCGGCCTGTATGTCAGCGACCTTCTGAGGGTCCGGCGAGATGCCAGAGTTACTGAACTTGTAGCCAAAAAAAGATATCTCCGTCTTGAAAAACTCGCATTTTTCCTTGTGGATGGTTAGGCCCGCAGCCTCCAAACAGTCCAAGAGCATCTTTAGCCTTCTCGAGTGTTCTCCTTTGTCTTGGGCGTGGATCAGGATGTCGTCACTGAAATTGAGGACACCTGGGATGTCCCGGATGACTTCTTGGAGGGTCTGTTGGAAGACTTCGGCTGCCAAAGATATGCCGAAGCTTAGCCGCTTGTATCTTCGCAGACCCAAGTGTGTAGAAAAAGTTGTTATGTACCGAGAGTCCTTGTGTAGCTTCAGCTGATGGTACCCTGCTTTCAGATCAACTTTTGAGAAGACTCTCGATCCCGTGAGATCAGCCACAATCTCGTCGAGGGTTGGTGTGATATGGCGCTCCCTCTTGATGGCAGTGTTCGGGAGGCGCAAGTCTATGCAAATGCGGACCTTCCCCGGTTGTTTGGGTTTTCGTGTGACCACCATCGGGGACACCCATGGTGTCGGCCCCGTCACCTCCTCGATGATACCTGCTTCTTCCAGCGCTTTTAGTTCAATCTCCACCTGCTCGCGCATGTGGAATGGGGTCCTCTGATGTCTGACGGCCCTTGGCTGGACCGACTTGTCAATGTGGAGTTTAATTGTCTTTCCCTTCAGGCACCCAATCCCGCTCAGCAGGTTCGGATGTCGCGCCAGGAGTTTCTCGACCTCTTGGGCATCCCCGATCTGATTTACAAATTGTACGAGCCCTAAGTCCTCCACCACATCACCGCTCAGAAGGCATTCGATCCCGGCGTTCACTACGTAGACTTTAGACGGTAGCCTGTTCTCACCGTGGCTGAGGGTCATGCGGAATCTGCCAACTACCGGTAGCGGCTTCTTGCAGCCATATGCGAACAGGAGAGTGTCAGTGTTCTTGAGGGATGGTTGCGGCTGCAATGTCTTGAACGTGGACATGGGCATGACATTCACCGAGGCTCCCGTGTCAATGGTCATCCATATCTGCTGGTTTTGGAGGGTGACCTGGCATTTTCGCCTCCGGAGCCCTTTCTTCTGCGTGTCGCGTCCTTGATCCAGGGCTGACACTAGGTAGACTTTTCTTCCTTTTGTCTGCTGCTCTCTGCCGGGGTCTAGTGGAGTTCCTGTGATGTCATCTCCGTCTTCCTCAGTCGACGAGTTGTGAGCTTCGACGCGCCTCGTGACTCCCTGTTTCTTCTTCTTTGTTCCACTCCTCTCCTGAGGGTTCGGCGGAGGCGGTAGTGGAGTGCCTGAGGAACGGCACACCTTTGCATAGTGGTCCTTCCTGCGACATGCCCCGCACGTTGTGCCTTGTGCCAGACAATTTCGCCACCACACCATCCACACTCCGTGGGCCCCGGGATCCGTGGCTGCCATCTGGGCAGTGCGTAGTTACCACCGGATTCATCCCTTGTGGATTGTCTGTTCGTGACCTGGGCCACCATGGATGACGCGCGGGCCGGCTGTAATTTGTGCAGAGTCAAACCCATGTTAGCGGCCTTGGCATGTGCTAGCTCCCTCTGACGACCCAGCTCCAGAATGCGCGTCAAAGAGATGCCCCTCTCACCCAGCACCAACCTCCTTAGTTTCTCGGAATGGATGCCATTGATGAGTTGTCTCCGGATCTCTTGCTCGACATCCGTGAACTCACATGACATTGCTAGCTTCCTGAGCCGGGTGTGAAAAGCATCCAAGGTCTCCTCTTCCACCTGAAACGTGGTGCAGAGTATGAAAGTCTCATAGTCAGGATTGAGTTGCGGGAGAAAGTGAGCCGTCAACGCGTCCTTCGATCGTTGGTAGATGTCCAGGCCATCCGCGATGGTTAGCGCATTGAAACGGCGTAGCACCTCGTCCCCCATGTTCAAAAGTAGGTGCGACCTCAACTTCCTAGACGAGGTTACGTCCTTGCACTCCATAGCCATCTCAAATTTTTGGAGCCATTGCTGCCAGCGGGGGCCAACCAAGGATGGATCCATGAACGGATCGAAAGGTTTGAATCATTGTGGTGGAGTTGCTCTGTGGGCGAGCTGGCGGTGGCGAGATTGACAGATTCGCTGCGATTCTGGATGCCGTGCTAGGCCCAGGAGGGAATGTGCCGGTCGCCATGTTGTGTGACGTCGTCCCCCGACGGTCCCTCTTGAGGCCAACCTATGAACCCGTTGGCGGATAGGGCCGCTGCCTCTCCTCCACTGTCTACAGCTGTGAACGCACGTGCGCTTTGCGTGTGCGGTAGGCCCACGCCTCGAAGAGCGGGCCCATCGGCTCGCAAGAAATCTTGTCAGTCGTGCAATGCAGGAGGAATGAGATGGTCGGGCGCCGAGCACTCGTGCTGGGTCCCGTTTCCTTCATCGCCAGTGTTATGTTCTGGTCCTGCACAGAGGCAGAACTCGGAGGTAGGCCTCAGTAACGCAGCTCCAGCCGGAGTGAAAGAAAGACACGACACACGCTGCTGGAGTCTGTGCCCGGAACTGCCTCCCTTGTGCGGGGGCAGGGCTTTTATTAAGATGCCTTACGTCACCGCGTGGCGGGGTGGAGGGCGGATATAACAGTAAGCAAGCAGAGAACATGAACAAAATTCTTACTTGCAACTTAATATTTAAAAGAACTTCACTCGCATAACAAGCAGTGCATAGTTCGAAGGGGGAGACACGAAGAGGAGACAGGGAAGAAAAAGGCGGAAGAGGCTGCCAGAGTGTTCTTTCAATACTTACAAAAACGGCGTCTCGTACAATGCTTCACTTCTGCCTACATCAGCGTCACGCATCGTCAGTCACCTGATCCTATGGCGTATGCGAAACAGCTGCTTTTAAAGGAAACCGTTCTACGCGGCTGGAGGTGATAATGGCAAATGTGGCTAACACTGTAATCACCAAACGTTAACATCCGAAACTTGGCTGATCACGGGAGAAAACTCCACACTTGCTTTGTAATTACGTGGCGGAGGTGCTACTGCTCTATTTGCAGCTCCTGATGTATATCTCACTTATCATAAACAGATGGCTAAAGAATAACCGAACTGTCCGAGTGCTCTAAGTGCCCATGCACATATATACTTGTGGCTCGTTAATACACCACCCGATAGGACATGCAATAAACTCCTTCTAAGATGGAATACATCGGTAATCTTAAGGGAATAATATTTTGAAGACAATCATTATCTGTCTTATTCCCATATGCATTAGAAAAACTGTGTCATTAACCAAACTTCCAAGCCATTGCTGTCATCCCAGGTTGCTCCAGTCAACAGCCTTGTTCAATCCTATAACTGCTGATTTACACAAAAAAATCAACCATTGTTCTTTCGCCTGTAGTCTTTTGATCACTGATTCGCCGTCGTTAGATGGTGAAATTTCAACAACACTGTCCATCTGAAGTCATCCATTCTGTGATCCATCATCAAGAAATGATTTACCACTGGGGCTGTAGAACCCTTATTTTTAATACAGCTCCTGTGTTCTGAGATTGGCACCTTAATTTTACGTTTGGTCATGCCTATATACAATTTCTTTGCATGGACAGCATATCGCATAAATAACGTTACTAGTGTTACAATTCGTGAACTTAACCTGTGTAGGTCCGGTCCCTCCAAAAGCTTTTCCAGCATCACAACATATAACACGAATGTGTGTACAAAATCTGTAACGAAAATAGCACATTCAAATGATTGAATCGTTATTGTCGAGTGGATCAGTTGGTAAACATCTAATAAATGCCAATCACAATGGAAATTTTATTTCCTAAGTTTCCTAACCCACATAAATATACACGGCACTGCATGTGTGCCTATCACAGGCTTTAAATCAAAGCAAAACAATTACTGACATAGAGAAACATAAATTATGTTATGTAAACTAGAAAATATGTCAATATGGTGGAAGTGTTATTAAATAACCCAGCCCACTACCAAAAGCTGCTGAGTCACCCACTGACAGATTGATGTCCCAATTACAGGAAATGTGCACTGAAGCCATAGAGTCAAGCGTCCTTAGTCAACGTGAAGGGATGTTCTTGACCCCTGCACACACATGGAATCTGTTTTTCTATGCACTCCCTAAAATCTAAAAAGACAGTGTAATCCCCCAGGACATTCCATTATGTCTTCTTGTGGTTCTGTGCTAGAACCTGTAGGAAAAAGTATAGATTTATTCATCCTGCCTATAGCAATTAAAACTCTCAGAGATAATAATATATGATTAAAAAAAGCTCTGTGTAGCAATTTCTTCACTTTTGGGCCAAACCTCTATGCACAAATTAAAGGAACTGCAGTGGGCGCAGACTTCACCCCCAGTTCGGTTAATCTGTATATGGCAGAGTTTGAAGAGTTGCATATTTTCAATAATAATCATTTTCAATCGCACTTAACAAACTCGAGCAGATACAGTGACAATGTATTTTTCTTCTGGAAGGGAGAGACCTTCATACAGACAAACAATCTTTTCTGGCTTAATTCTCTTGTATTGTATTCATCATTTATATAGTGCCATTTCCCCATTTGTATGGCCTCAATGTGCTTTGTGGTTGGAACTCCTTCGGTGACCGCCGTCCATTGTGTGGGAGGTTCAGAGAGTTAAATGAAAGAAGTATGTGTGCCTTTTACTAGGTTAGGTCTTAAGTGGCTGGCTAGGTTCCTGTAAGCAGCCCAGAGATCAGGCACTTGGGCAAGTGCTGTTGGTGGTTTTGAATAGAATGCTAGTGCTTGAGAATCGATGTGTGCCCAGCTAGACCGACATTTTTTCGAAGGTTGACTCTGCATACAATTGGCAGAGGTGTTGAGGTAAGTCAGGGGTTTCAGTGTGGATGACTAAGTGTGCTGCTAGACCAGAATAGCATAGCCATAGCTGCATTCTAGGGTGTATGGATGGGTGGCTGTGCCTGCGGCATGTGTCCACAGACGTGGTGCAATGTATACATACCGTAAGCTTGGATGAAGTTCAGCTTCAATGTTGTTTTTCTTGTTCGAGTGTGATTGACTGGTCTTGCTAGTCATGGTCTCCATGGAACGAAAGTCTGAACAGTGGGAGAGGGGCCCTGAAGGACAGGGGTGACGTATGATCGTGTGTTGGTGAGGGCGTGTGGGGGATGATGATAATTTGTCACTGTGTACCGCTGCGAATGCCGCTGGCATCCGTGGAGGCATTGGTGAAAAGGAGCATTGTTGTGTTTGGGTCAGTGTCCCTGTGCACCTATCGACAGATGATTGGCGGGTCGTGTCCTTGGGGGATGGTAGCGAGTGACTTGTCTTGGAGGAATTCCTGGCCCCTGTTTTGGATGGCCCAGTGAGTGATGCACATGGCTTTAAATGGTAGTGCGTTGTCCAATAGGGAGCCAATGGAGGACTCTTAGTGTAGGGCTGATGTGTTCTCTGGGAGGTAGGTTAATGAGTATGCGGGCCACACCATTTCAGATTCTTTGCAGTTTCCTTAGCTGACACGCTGGTGTGCCTAGGTAAAGGCAGCTTGCATACTCAAGCAGGAGTGAATAATGGGGTTGATGGCAGAGACACTGTGAGGATAGTTGAGGCATGGGAAGATATGCCTGAGGATGTGCAGATGGAAGAAACAGGTTCTGAATACGGAGTTGATGTGTTGGGAGAGGGACAGATCCATGTCCATTGTGCATCTGAGGTTTTTCACCAGGGTGGAGGTTGCCGGGGGTAGGGGGCCTGGGGATTGAGGCCAGGGAATAGGTTGAGGAAGGGGCACTATTTTCCTGCACACTAGGATTTTGGTTTTCCCAGGATTGAGGATGAGGTGGTTTGTCGTCTTCCAGTAGGCAATATCTGAGAGGCATGATGACAGATCTGGACCGTTGGAACCTGGTGATTTCAGGGTTTTAAGGATGATCTGGGTGTTGTCTGCGTAGTTGTAGCAGGTGAGACTGTGGGAGCGGAGTGTGGGGAGTGGGTTTAGATAGATGTTCAAGAGGAGGGGGATAGGGGTGCTCCTTGTGGAGCTCCTTTTGTTACTGCCCATGAGTTGGGGGTGAACGGTTGAAGGAGCATGATTTGTGAGCAATTAAAGATGAAAGAGGTGATCCAAGAGATGGCCGTGTCTTTGATTCCTAATGAGTGTAACCTTTGTAGGAGGATGGTGTGGTCGATGGTATCGAAGGCGGCAGAGACGTCAAGAAGGATTAATACAGCACAGCCTTCTGCATCCGTTGTTCTTTTTAGGTAGTCCCAGGCAGACACTAGGGAGGACTCTTTTCGTCTGAGGGGTCTGAAGCCAGATTGGGCAGGATCCAGGAGCTTGTTGACTTCAGTGAAAAGTCAGAGCTGCTTGTATGCTGTGCGGTCCATGAGTTTGGCCATGAAATGGGTGTTGGAGATGGGCCAGTAGTTCTGCTGGAAGAGTGGGTCGAGTGGGTTTGGTGTACAGGGTTTTAAAAGCTTCTGGGAAGGTTCCCGATGTTAGGGAGTGGTTGAGGATTGAGCGTGCGATACTGCCTGAACAGGTTGAGGCTAGGATGTTTTTGAGGAGGGTGAGTGGGCAGGGGTCCTCAGGGAAGCCTGATGGGCGGTTTTGTGCTAGGAGTGAAAGGAACTGCTGGTGAGACTGGAGGGAACGAGGTGAAGGTTTGTATGGAAAGGTGGTTTGGACGGGGGTCAGGCTGTGAATGGGCAGGGGCGGTGTTCCAATTTAGAGATGATGGCTGATTATCTGTCAATAGGGATATTGTGGAAGTATTCTGATAAGATGTCACATAGGGATTGGGAGTTGGGTGGGGGGGTTAGAGCAGCCTGGAGAAATTAATTCAGAAATGATTCTATGCAGTTCCTTGCTCGGGTTTCAAGAGTTTAAGATTCTGTTCCCCTAGAATGTTTTCTTGCTTTTCCTAATTTCCAATATACATGCTCTCGTTAGTTTTGCTAGGGTGATTTTATTCTGGGCAGTAGGGATGGTTCTCCAGGTCAGTTCAAGATGGAGCTTGAGGACTTTTAGTGATTTGAGGTTGGCGGTGTACCACCTGGGTGTAGGTCCTGATCTCGGAGGGGGCTGTTTTGCTGGGGTGACGGGGTCGAGGGTTCTCGAGCGCCAGAGGTTGAAAAGTTTGATGGAGCTGGGGCCTTCTTGAAGTGAGGTGAGGAGGGAGTTAACTAGATCTGGGATGATAATGACTTCATTCCAGAGTGGAGTTAGAGGTGTGGTGGTCAGTGGTGGTTGGTGTGACCTTGGATGCGGGCCACAGTTGTTAGTGGTCCATGATAGGGGGCCTGGAGGCAGTGTGGATATGATGTTTGTGGCGCTGAAGTTTGCATCAGGATGTGGCCTCCAGTGTGGGTGGGTATGGACATGCATTGTGTCAGGTTGAAGGCTTTTAGGTTGTCTGTGAGAGTTCGGGTCATAGGGTTTGAAGGGGAGTCAAACCAGATGTTGAAATCATCTAGGATGGTAAGTGCTGGATGTAGGTAGATCCACATCTTCAGTTTATGGAGTCATCCCATAAAGATCAGTAACCTTTTTTGGATATAGTCATTGGTCATAATGAGTGACACATTTTTATGACACTGTACCATAATGAAACAGACCGTAACTCAAATGCTCCTATACCTCAGCTAACAACCAAAAGCACTTGGGAGAACCTCCCATACAGCCAGTTCTTGTCAGGAGTCTGACCAGAGAGTACAGGGTAAAAGCTATATCTTACAGTACGCACTGAAGATTAGGGTAGATTCCTGAGGCAATGCTTGCACATAACAGACACAGGGTACATGCCAAGCTGATCTGTGTTGAGACCGGCATTCACAAGAACTGCAGGAGCTGGCTGGCTGTAAGTAAAGGGACACAGAGAAAGCAAAGATAAGCAAATATACTGGGCAGCACTGGCTGTGTGCAAGGCAGGGCTGGATACTGGTGTTGGAACCAAGAAAGGAAGTAGGGCAGAGGGCAGGATTGGAGTTAGGTTATGGTTAGTGTTAGGAAGGATTTCCATTTATGTGTAATTTTCCCTCCAGTTGTGAACCCCCGAACGTTTTGCTGTTGTCTGACAAGCCTAGCCTGACTTTTGCCAGTGGAGCACAGCCTTCTGCTGCACTCTGCTGGGCTTTCGCTCACTTTGTTATGGGGAAACTGACATGCCCTTAAAGACAGTCAGTACTGGGAGACTTTGGTTCCCTTAGTCCTTTCCATTGTTGCAATTTATTTGCAACATGTTACCAGTGCACAAAGTACCTTACAGTACAGTGCACTGGGGTCTTCCTTTCATTTAGGATTTTTTGTAGAAGTGCCTTGGACAGAGCTGGTGGCAGCTGTTATTTTTCATAGCTTGTTTACCCTTTCTTGTGGTCCATTTTGCATTTACCACGTTTGGCCCTGGACAGTGTCTTGACTCCAAAATGGCCATTCCTCAAGGTTCTTTGTTCTGTCCTTTGCCCATCTTGTCCCTTTGCCTTCCCCAGGTCGAGCAGACCCGGGACAGTCCTTATTTGGTCATGCATTATCAAGCGAAACGCCAAGCATTCGCAGGCTTCTGCATGCCTTGTGTATGTGCCTCCAGGATGTGGGCTGGACTGTCTTGTCTTGTTCCAATACGCATCCTGTGTGCCAGAGAGTGTGGTGTGCTGGGAAAGACTGGGACCACTGTGGTCCGTTATTGGTCCACGTCTGGTGTGCCTGTATGTGAGCAGATCTCCCACTGGGTCCTCTTCATTTTGGTGCGAAGGATATTCTGGATAAGAGAAGGCTACAAACACCCATACCAGGTAGATCTCTTGAGTTCTCACTGAACCTAGGATAGGATCCAAGCCGAACCAAGAAGCCGAGTCGAGGAACCGCTCATGACCCGCTGGAAGGTTTGGCACGCTGAGCCCACTGTTGTCACGGCACCTCCACCTTAACCTGCTTGCAAGCATTCTCGGAAGTGTTCTTGTGTCAACCAGTGAACTAACCAGCTTGCGCAGGAACTTTACTCTGGAACTGCCGCCATCTTGAGTTGACACTTGGAACTTTGGAGTTCGTATGAACTGGGTCCAAAGCACTCTCCTGCTGAGTTCTGTACACCTAGGCACCATAGGTCTGGAATTAGGAGAGTACCCCTGAACCCGAGTGCACGTGGTCACCATGTCACCCAGCTGTGGTGACGAACTTCGAGGGTGCACTGCTGCTGTGCCCGTCTTTACCCTGAGACATGCTGCAGTGAAATCAAGTTGATCCCTCTACCAGGAGAGGAGAAATCACCACTGTCCCACCACACAATCATTCCTAGAACTCAGCCACTGAAAGTCGCAGAGCCGCACAACTGCAGCATTTCAACCCACAACCAAATTGGACTCGACTGCCGAAGTTTGGTCCAGAGTGTGCCTTGGGTTGGTGAGTACTTGCAACCCTTACCGTTGGCCCCTAGTGCATCTATCTATTTTTATGCACAAGTGTCCCCTGAGGGTCACTCACACTTACCGAGGTAGCCTGTGGTACTGTCCTATTCCCAACTCAAGAAACCTGTTCTGCCCTCTTGGGGAGACCCTCCTCGAATAGTGGGAACTTATTCTTCACTGTCTCACCCACCTTCCTGAGTCACTACAGCCCTGGCAAGAGACTCTGGCCCTCATTAGGACCCTGGCGGAGAGGGGTTTACGCCAGCGTAATGCATGGCGTACCTCTCCGCCAG
This sequence comes from Ambystoma mexicanum, assembly GCF_040938575.1. Taxonomy (NCBI): domain Eukaryota; kingdom Metazoa; phylum Chordata; class Amphibia; order Caudata; family Ambystomatidae; genus Ambystoma; species Ambystoma mexicanum. Next base: position 1,508,410,047 of record NC_090921.1, on the reverse strand, counting down.
ACTACGACATTCCGTAGCGCCATGGAGATTTTTACGCCTGCTTTTTGCAGGCGGAAAAATCCATGGCGCTACGGGACTTGTTGTTAATTACGCCACCGTAATTTACGGTGGCGTAATTAACGCCTTCCCCACTCCCATTATACCCTATGGGGCAAAAATGGGAATGGGGAAGGGTAAATGGGGATTGGGGACTTACCGCCCCGCCAACCTCGGAATGGGGCGGTAAGTCCGCCAACCCCCATGGCGGTGTTGGCAGCTCTGCGCCATGGTCCATGGTGCAAATTGCACCATGGACCTCCGCCAGGGTCGTAATGAGGGCCTCTGTATTTCGCTGTAACGCACGATCGTGTGTGTCTTTTCAGTGCTAGGCTCCACTCTTCATAGGGACTGGACAGCCTCTTAGTTAGGATTTCATAAGTGAAGGACTGCCTAAAGTATATTCACACTGTATTCTTCTTTTTTTAAATTATTTTTATTTTATTTTATATGGTTATAAAAACAGCCTTTACAAAATACTGTATTCCCCTTTCCCTTACAGGTTGTGGACCCTTACTGTGTGCCATTCCTTTAGGCCAATTGTAACTGTATATATGTTTTATAGTAGTGTTGTGTGTATTTAAGTATTGCTACTGATCTCTGCTTGTGTTTGATTTAAAAGGCCTTTAATAAAGGTATATGTATTTTTGATATACACCTGATAGAGTAATTTGTAGTGTCCTTGCTCTGTGTGCTCATTGTGGGCTTTCAATCAACCTCACCCCTCCTGAGACCTAGGGCCTCATTACAAGGTTGCCAGTCCAGTAAAAGCGATGCCGGAACCACCGTACCGGCATCGTTTACCGGACCGGAATATTATGAGCCGCAATGCCAGAGTCACCGGCATTGGCAGGGACCCGCCGTGAGCGTCCACACTGTTGCCGGTACGAGCAGCAACATGCGGCAGCCATGCCAGTGATACCGGCATGCCCGAGTGAAGTGCATATATATAGAGGTGCACGGACATGCAATAACCGGTATGCCGGTAACGGATACAATGATGCCGTCAACACCAGCATCGCGGCAAAGGCGTCAATAGGAATCTGCTGTGTCGAAGCCTGCTACAGATGCACACAATCAGCACAGGCGGAGACTATGGAGTCTGGCACAGAAAAAAAGGAGCACTCCCACGCACCACACCCTACCCAAATCCACAAATCCACAATGCTACCAATAGCACTTGCACCACTGGAGCTGGAGGACATGCTTGCGCTGCTACTCCTTGAGGAGCAAGTGAGGCAGAGAATGCTGCAGAGGCGCAGGAGGAGAAGGAGGGTGAGAAGGGCCCACCACATACCCATTGTACAGGCAGTTGTACCCTGCAGGCAGCCACCAATTCCTCTCCCAAGAGCCAGCCCATTCACACTAACCCCTGCACAGATCCACACCCTGTAATGGCTGGACTTGGACACCATCACCACAATAGTGGACCTCATCCATGATGACCTGGTGAGCCTGATCAATATCCAGACGGCCATCCCCCCATTGCTGAAGGTAGTGTCTGCGCTACACTTCTTAGCCATAGGCACTTATCAGCACACAGTGGGGCAGCTGCATGAAATCTCACAACCCTGTTTCTCCCGTGTGCTGAACCAGGTACTAGATGCACTCCTGAAAGACGCAAGCAACCACATCAAGTTACCACATACTGCGGAGGAGGTGAATGCAACCAAAATAGCATTCCATGCACTGGCAGGCATGCCAAATATAATTAGTGCCCTTAACTGTATACATGTGGAGCTGTTTGTCAGGCATGCTGTGGTACCGGAACAGGAAGCTGTACCATTCCCTGAATGTACAGATGGTGTGCGATGCAGGCAAAATCATAACGCATTGCTGTGCAAGATTCCCTGGCCCCACACATGATGCCATGGTGCTGCGCAACTCCACGCTTCCCTGCTACATGGCCCGACACGCTGCATGACGTACATGGCTGCTGGGTGAGTCTAACCGCAGGGGCATGAGGGGTGTTGTTTGGGGGGAGAGAATCACAAGCATAGGCAACGTGTCTGCTGGCTGGGCCATGAGGGGTGTTGATTGGGGGGGGAGAATCACAAGCATAGGCAACGTTTTTGCTGGCTGGGTCATGAGGGGTGTGGGAACATAGCATAGGATTGCATGCATGAGGAGCACAAGTGCACACTGCATGAATTAATACATCATCACTCCTGAAAATAGCCGTAAACATTACCAGGTATGCAGTGAAGTGCAGAGAGACTGGGTTGGGCAATAGAAGGCAAAGTCGGATGAGGAATCATACCTAGCAACCTCTTCATTCCCAACCTGCACAATGTCAAAGCACGCACATAATGGAACAAGACCACACTCAGCGTCCTGCTTGCCTTCAACTGTGACCTTAATAAATCAAACAGAATGTGCAACACAGTCATGCTTGCAGATGTACAAGGCCTACACAGCTGTGTGTACATGCAATCAACAGACGGTGCACACACCAGCACATGTATCAGGGGCATCAGAAAACATGAACCACATCTACCACAATGCACCACCCTGAAGTGACAATGCATGAAATACATGACCTCAGCAAAGTAAATCACAAGTCATGCTGCCGAGAATCCCATCTGCCACACTGAAAACATCTCATACACTGCACTCAGTCCACAGGTTCACCGCAGATCAGTATGGCAGTCATGTCACCTTAAGGGACACATCCAAGTACAATGAGTCAAGCATGGAAATTAATAAAATCTGAAGACATGTAGTATCAGCAAGATATGATTGAGAGGAGCAGGCCCCTTCCAGAGTACGTTAGTACCACCATGCCACCCTCCACCGAGCCGTATCACAGTGAGTTAACCCTTCATCCGTGGCCCATACCACCAATGTGAATCAGACCCTATAGTCATTCAAGTGAAGGCGTCGATGGCCATGTACATGCTGACATGGATAAGTAGATTGCATACGGTGGAAACCACTGTGTTACATGATGTACATTAGGCAAATGCGTGATTATGCACTGTACATGCAAAGGCCATTTCCATCGGTGACACATAATGGTAACCTCAGGACATCATGGAGGTTACGACTTGATTTGTGAGTGCACAGGTACACATTGAATGGTCCTTGTGACGTCAACAGACCCAGTCCCTCCCTCCCTCCCTCCCTCCCCAACATGTAACATCCCTAAGTATACTTCCCCGGGTCCTTAAAAATGGAAGAAGTCATGTGCAATGATGAATCCTTTGTAGCATTTAATCAAGAACAATGTACAGCCAGTGGTAACATGAAAATAACACATGATTCACAAGTACCCTTACCATTGCTCCCATGCAGGTGATGCCGGGTATCCCCGGAAGCCGTGGCTCCTGACCCCTAACAGGCAACCAGTCAACAGGAACGAAGAGGACTACAACCGTGCACATACACGTACTCGTGTCACCATTGAACAGACATTTGGGCCTGGTTTTGCTGCCTAAGCAGGTCGGGGAGGGTGGGGCGGCGCTCATTTATGGTCCGGATAAGGTGAGGAAAATAGTGGTAGTATGTGCCATGCTCCACAATATGTGCATCCGATGCAACGTACCCCTGCTCTCTGACATGGACATAATGCCACCTGAGGATGGGGATGGGGGAGATGGTGGAAATCCTCAGCACCACAATGTGAATGAAGGATGTGTGACATGCCAAGATGGAATTGACCACTACTTCTGATGGACTGGTGAAGAGGGCACTGGGGATGGGTCACACTGGGCACTGTACATAAATAAATTGACACACTGAAAAAGCAATGTCCAGTCGTGTGATTTTCTTTCTCATAATTGCTGTATTGATGAAAGAATAATTATGTACACTTGCCAATTCAGAACTACCACCAATATCCACTTGAGTGGACCCCTACACCTCCTCCCACACTACAAACACACCCAATACCCCAAATCCCCCTCCCCACGACCAACACGCCCAATACCCCAACTCCCCTCCCCCACTACCAACACACTCAATACGTCAACTCCCCCTCCACCACTACCAACACACTGAATACCCCAACTCCCCATCCCCCACTACCAACACAACCACTTCCCAAGTACTGCAACTCAACATGCAATTCTGAGTCCCATTATTCACACCCCATTTTTGGAGGGGGGGGCCGGGCCTCTGTGTGGCGCACAAGTCGCCAGCGAGCGACGTACAGGGCTCGTCGGTATCAGGTAATAATGTTGCCATGAAAAAAGTTGTCAGTTCGGCGACTTAAAAAAAAATAAAATGCATTAGTGATGCACCCTCCAGGCTATCAAACACTTTCCCCACTTTTCTAGGACTGGAGGTAATAATATATAATTATACCTCTCCTATAATATTTGGAGAAAGAATTTTGGTAGCCATGAAAAAGTCGCCAGAACCTGAGAACTTTTTCACAGCGAGATTATTACATGGATCCGGCTTGTCTGAGTGGAGCTGGCCGGTGTGTTGCTCGGCGATTGACCAGGTTGGGGGTTGTGATTGCAGTACTTTGGTCTGCAATGGCGTTTGCCAATTGGGTGATGGACTGCGCAAGGGCAGTGATTGCTGCATTACCTTCACGGATGCGCCTGGCCATGCGGTACACAGCCCTACTCACCATCCTTGCATTCTCATGCAAGCCCTCCTGCATGGCCTGGCGTTGTTCAGCGTCCGACACGTACTGGGTCACCAGGCCCTGCATTGTTTGCTGCCGGCCTTCCATACGCATCAGTCGCCCCTCCATGTCCCCAATGTGCTGTGCCCCATGTGCTGCCAGGGGAGGTGGGCTGGAAGTGCTTGCAGGGCTTAAGAGAGCATCCTCGCTGTAATTGTCTGGGGCAATGTCCTCCACTGCGCTGTGTGCACCTGAGCCATGTTTAGGTGCACTAGGCGTGCTTCCCTGCCTGGCTGGTGTTGTCTCTCCCTCCTCTTGCTGGCTGCGGTTTAGTGAGTCTACCTCCTCCTCCTCACTGTGAAGTGCAGATTGAGCCGCCTCACCCTTCTCACTCTGAACTGCTGAATGTGCCTCCTCGGGCTCATTGGCCATGGGGGATTCTGGCTCTTCCCCTTGAAGTGGCTCTGTGACCCTGATGTGGATGTTTTGCAGGGGGCCTTGGAGGCAGGAGCGGATGTTTTTTTGGGGGCCTTGCTGCCAGGTGTGGATAATGCCGGGAGCAGTTTGCTGCCATGAGTCGTGCTTTGCTGGGGGGCCTTTGCTAGAGGTGGATGGTGGCTCTTTGGGCTGCTGGCCGGCCTGTGTGTTCTCTTGGCGGGGGGGCTGTGGCGTGGAAGGCGGGGCACGCTTTGGTCTCGCCTTAGAGGTTGACGGCTCCTGGCTGGAGCTGGTGTCTTGGCCACGGCGCTGACGTGCATCACCTCTCTGGGGGGTTTGGGCATGTTCACCCTCGCGGTCTGTTCCAGTGCCTGTGGGGGACAGTGAGGCAGGGCATTTGTCATGGGTGTGTATACATCCAACATGCATTGATGGTACTACATTCGGAATCATGCGCATTGTCATGGACATGTTGGAGGGCCTGGCATGGTGCACACAGGACTGGGGGGGATGCAGTGTTGGGGCATCCTTATGGTGCGGACATGTTGTGCATGGTGTCTGTTGGGTGGACTACAGGTGTATAGTGGTTAGCGTGTTGTGTCCATGCCACAGGGGCTGTATGGCATGTGGTGTTTCATTGTGGAACTGAGGTGCACACATTCTGGACGTTGAGGCATTGATGTTTTCACTGTGTGTATGTACATGGTGGGTGTGTCAGGTGTGCAACTGGTGGAGGTTATGTGTGCATCTTGCCATTTTGTATTTGTATTTTATTTAGTTATAGAGCGCACCTGCCCCTAGTGCATCCGGGCGCATATCTTAACCTACATGACAAGTTGACATAAGCACAAACATACAGGGTAATGTACAATGTAAAGGAAGAGGCATACGTTACAGTCATATACAGATTCTGAAGTCTAAAGAGCAAAGAGGAGGAGATAATCAGGGCAGATCACCCAGCACAGAATATATACAAGTAAGTAGGTAAGCAGGTAATTTACAAGGTATATACACAAGCAGCATTACACGATAAAGCGGAGAGCACGGGTGGTGGCTCGATGACTGGTTAGTGCCGGGAAATGTCCAGGGCAGTTAACCATACTTTGGCCTTACTCTTGAAGGCATGGAATGAAGGTTCAGCTCTAAGAGGGTTAGGAGTTCCATAGTTTCGCAGCAAGGACTGGGAAGCTCACCCCACCTGATCGCTGCAGCTTATAGCGAGGTATGGAGAGACAATTGGCCTGGGAAGTTCTGAGAGGTCTGTTGGAAGTGTGGTAAGCAAATCTACAGGCCAATTAGTTGGGGGCTTGGTTGGCGAGGCATTTGTGCGTCAAAGCAAGAGTTTTGAGGGAAACTCTTTGTGATACTGGAAGCCAGCGAAGGCTCTGGCTAGTGTCAGAAATGTGCTTATTCTTGAGGATGTTTAGTGCAGCTCTAATGGCATTATTCTGGATTACCTGAAACTTGTTGAGATTGCATTGGTTTGTGCCTAGATAAAGGGCATTACAGTAATTGATTTTGGACATGACCAGTGTCCTGGCTAGTGTGGTGCAGTTTGCTGGTGTGAGGAAGGGTCGGCAGGCTGTGATGAGTTTGCAAGTGTAAGCTGCGGCTGAGGAAACTGTGTTAGTTTGTCTCGAAAGGGATAAGGTGGAGTCAAAATAAATACCTAATGTTTGGTGGTCCCCATCAATGACGAAGGATTTGAAAGATGGGTCTATTTTGTTAAGTCTGTGATGACAGCACAAGATGAGAAGCTCTGTCTTTTCATTATTGAGACAGAGTTCGTGTTGAGCCATCCATGCTTGGATGAATTGGTAAATAGTGTTAACGACTAGTGTGTCAGCTGTGTGGTCACTGGTAATGGGAATGAGTATCTGGGTGTCATCCGCGTATTTCGTGTAGGTGACACCCAGATAGTCCAAGATATCAAACAGTGGTTTCGTAAACACATTATAGGGTGTAGGGGAAACGCACAATCCTTGCGGTACACCACAGGGAACTGTTGAGGGTTCAGCAGCGGCAGTGGGGGAGAAGACCCTCATGGATCTGTTATCCATAATGAACTGATCCATGCAGTAGCTTTGTCTGAGAAGTGTGCAGCTAATTTAAGGTGTCGACAAAGGAGTTAGTGGTTTACCAAGTCGAAAGCTGCTGATAGATCAAGAAGGAGTAGAAGGGCCAGCTTGCCCTTGTCTTTTAAGTTTTCAATTTGGGTTTTTAGGTCAATAAGGGCAGTTTCTGGTCCGTGACGGGGTCGAAAGCCTGATTGTCTAAGGCCCAGAGGATTGTTAGTTTGCAGATAGTCTTGGATCTGCAGGTAGGCTGCTCGATCCAGGATTTTCAGCAAGAAAGGCACAGTAGCGATAGGCCTGTAGTTTTTCGGTATGCTTGCATCCAATGTAGGTTTTTTGAGAAGCGGGATGACCCAAGCATCCTACAAGTTATCTGGGACAATACCAGTGCTAAATGATGATTTTATAAAGGTGGTAATGAATGGGGGTTAAATTGTGTGAAGCCTCTTTGATAATAGGGGCTGGACATAAATCACCCTGGCAGTTGGAGGGTTTGAGAGTGTTGATAATATTTTCAACCTGAATAATAGAGAGAGGCGTGAACCTGAATGGTTTATGAGTGTGCGTGCTGGGTTTAGATCTATCGTACTGGGAATTGCATTGCTGGTCAAACTGGAGGCAGATTGTTTTGTCATTGATTTTGGCTTGGAGTGTAGCTATTTTACAGAGGAGCGCTTTCTGAATATTGGCACACCAGGTGCTATCTTTAGTACACGTATCGTATCCAAGGGCATTGCAGGGGATTCCAATTCTTTTAAGATCTTAAACAACTCCTTAGTGTTTGATTGAGCTTGTAGGATTTGCTTGTTATATGTGTCTTTTTTGGCCTGGAAGATGGCATCTTTGTAGTTCAAGGTGGCTAAGGCAAGGCTAGCTTTATCCATTTCTGAGGGATTGCTTTTCCAGCGAGCTTTTAGGTTACGTCTTTCTTTACGTAGAACTCTCAACTGCGGTGTGAACCAAGAGTTGAGGTGAGCATATGGTTTGGGTTTCCTAAATTTAATGGGTGCAATAAGGTCGAGAGGTTTCAGCATAGTCTTATTAAACATATCTACCAAGACAGTAGGATCAGTACAAGAGGAGGAGTGTTCGTTGAGAGCTGGACGGAGGATTAGGAGCAGTTTTACGCATGTTATGTCTCTCTTATTTCTTGTGCAAATTGCAGGCGCGATGTCCTGCGTAGCACACATGTTTTTTGCTAGGATGTTAAAGGTAATTAAGTGGTGATCAGTCCAAGCACATGGTTGGTTAGACACAATATTGATTTCGCAGTTTAGATCTGCTAACCAGTCAAGAGTTCTGCTCTGCCATGAGGTGTCACAGTGGTGAGGGATGCACCTGTACAGTTATGTGTATGTGTGTGTGTGTGTGTGTGTGCGCATGCTGATGGTGTTTGTGTTGTCAATTATCATGTGTGGTGTGTCAGTGGGGTTTGGTGGTTGTGTTCATGGCAGGTACATTGTAGTTGTGTGGAAGGTGGGTTTAGGTGGGCACTAATGGAGCAGGGAATCCGTGTCACCTACTTGGCATTTTGAGTTACCCATTGGGGTTTGGGAGGAAGGTGTGTGGTGTGACTTTGGGATTACAGTAAGGGAGACTCACCATAGTTGCAGCTCCGTGCTCGGCATGTCCAACACCCTCAATACCCTCCATGTTCATCACGGTGCTGCACGTCTCCTCCTATGGGGCAAGCTTGATTGGCGATGGCGGACCGCCTCCTGTGGCCATCCCCTGGCTGCGCTGGGCCGACAGGAGGTTGCGGACCCGCAGACGGAGGTCGTTCCACCGTATGCGGCAATCGCGCACAGTCCGGGCTGTTCTCCCCACTGCTGAGACCTTGTGCACCTGACATTCTCTCCCTAATTATTGATGACATTAGGTTCAGAAAGAGCTGTATAAGTTAAAAGAAAGAGTGTTGGAGCAAGTAGAACTATTGAAGCAAGAATATGCTTACTAGTTGCAGGTTAACTTGGAATGCTCTTTTCTTTATGTCAAATATGCCATGGGCTATCTGAAGATGAAATGTATTCCTCTCTTACGTTTAGCCAATACTGGATGACATAGTCATCATTAAATCCATGGATTACCTCTTTAGAGCAAATAGCTGTTTCCGGATACTTTCCCCATTAAAGACGTCCTCGGGTGACTTAGCTGGTTTTTCTTTAACAAAATCTTTATTGGTGTAAGGCCCAGGAACAGCTGTTCTCTTAGCATAAGCCTCTGGAGTGTCAGAGTATCTCTGTGGTACAGAACAAATGGGTCAATTCATAGAATTCAGCGCAGAGGTAGCGCACGTGCCTAGCACAGCGAGGGAGCCTGCGCCATGCGTGCGCCAGGCGCAGTGCAAAACAGCATTTAGGCGCGCCGCGTATTCATGGATTTCCCTAGCCATTTGCAGCCGTGGCGCAGCGAACATCCAGCAGCACCAGTTACGCCCCCAAGAATGCCCCTTGCGCCAGAAAAAGCCACAGAACTCCCCAATATGGTGCAAAGGGCTGCGCTAACCCTGGACCAGCATACAGCCCCCCCCCACACCGTAATTGCGTGAAAAACTGAGCGTAACCCGCTCGCGGCAGCCAAAACACTTGAAAATCTCCTCGCGCACCCCCCTTGAATATGTGTACACCGCTTACGCCAGCCGAATCGCATGAAAATCTCCTCACGCACCCCCTTAAATACACGTACCCCGTTCGTGCCATCCAAATCGTGTGAAAAAGGCCTACCGTAACCCTGCGAATACACGTACCCCGCTCGCACCAGCCAAGTCGCATGAAAGTCTCCTTGCGCGCCCCCTTGAATAGACGTACCCGGCTCGCGCCAGCCAAATCTCATGAAAATCTCCTCGCGCACCCCCTTGAATATGCGTACCCGGCTCGCGCTAGCCAAATCGCGTGGAAAGGGCAGCGCATGTGGTGACAGGTATTGGGGGTCCCCCCTGTGGTGTGGGCTGCCTGCAGAGCATGTTCATGGGTGACGGGCTGCCTGCGGGGCATGGCCATGGGTGTAGGGGGTCAGCTGTGGTGTGTGCTGCCTGCGGGGCATGGTCATGGGTGTTGGGTGGTCTTCTGTGATGTAGGCTGCCTGCGGGGCATGGTCACAGGTGATGGGCTGCCTGCGGGTCATGGTCACGGGTGTTGGGTGGTCCTCTGTGGTGTGGGCTGACTGCGGGGCAATGTCAGGGCTGTTGGGTGGTCCCCTGTGGTGTGGGCTGCCTGCGGGGCATGGTCTTGGGTGATGGGCTGCCTGCGGGGCGTGGCCATGGGTGTAGGGGGGTCCCCTGTGGTGTGGGCTGCCTGCGGGGCATGGTCAGGGGTGTTGGGTGGTCCCCTGTGGGGTGGGCTGCCTGCGGGGCATGGTCACAGGTGATGGGCTGCCTGCGGGTCATGGTCACGGGTGTTGGGTGGTCCTCTGTGGTGTGGGCTGACTGCGTGGCATGGTCAGGGGTGTTGGGTGGTCCCCTGTGGTGTGGGCTGCCTGCGGGGCATGGTCTTGGGTGATGGGCTGCCTGCGGGGCATGGCCATGTGTGTAGGGGGGTCCCCTGTGGTGTGGGCTGCCTGCGGGGCATGGTCAGGGGTGTTGGGTGGTCCCCTGTGGTGTGGGCTGCCTGCAGGGCATGATCACGGGTGATGGGCTGCCTGCGGGGCATGGCCATGGGTGTAGGTGGTTCCCCTGTGGTGTGGGCTGCCTGCGGGGCATGGTCAGGGGTGTTGGGTAGTCCCCTGTGGTATGGGCTGCCTGCGGGGCATGGTCACGGGTGGGGTACGTGAATTCAGGGGTACGCGAGTCCCTTTTACACGTAATTTTGCTTGCACGAGCGGGGTACATGTATTCAGGGGACACAAGTCCGTTTTACATGCGATTTGGCTGGCGCGAGCTGGGTACATGTATGCAGGGGTACGCAAGTGCGTTTCACACACGATTTGCCTGTGGAGTGGCCCCTCCCCCGCAGGCAGCCCACACCACAGGGGACCCCCCTACACCCATGGCCATGCCCCGCAGCAGCCCACGCCACAGGGAACCACCCCCAACACCCCTGACCATACCCTGCAGGCAGCCCACACCACAGGGGACCCCCCTTAGACCCATGGCCATGCCCCGCAGCAGCCCACGCCACAGGGGACCACCCAACACCCATGACCATGGTCGCAGACAGGCCACATGGCACCATACACCTCATTGCAGGCCCCGACACATGTCACCCACAGTGACAGGCACCTGCAAACAGGCCCCGACTCATGTGCCCCACCAGTGATGGGCACCTGCAAGCAGGCCCCGACTCATGACTCGCCAACCAACACATTGTCACAACATACATTCATGTAGCAAATGTCCACCCAAATGCCACCTCACGCTGCCCCCCCACATTGCAACTCCACACCCATCCATTGACCCCACTTCCCAGTACAGGCCCCATGGCATGTCATTCACAGAAGGACACATGCATGCACCCAAAGACATGCCCAACATGGCCACACAGCAGTGACACATGACTGATGCAATGACGACTGACACATGCACCAAACAAATGAGAGCAGACAACAGAAATATATGACTTCATGAAAAATGAAATTGACAAAAGAAAAAGCAAACATGAAAAAGAAATGAATGTAAATCCAAAGGAACATGAAATCCAAAAAAGTGAAATTCCTTAAACTGGTCTTTGTCCAAAGTCAAATAATCCACATCCAAACGTTAAAACAAAAAAACACCATTCCTCCATGTGTATTAAAAATAAAACACAAAATCCACAATACTCCAACTATGTACAAGGAAAGTTTGAAGGGTCCATGATCCCAACACAAAATTAAACTTCAAAAAATCCCTATGAAAAAACAACTATATACAAAAAGTGGAGCAATGTCCATGGACTCCAAAGAAAATGAAAGGAAACCTAACCCTAAAGAACAATTTACAATGGTAGTGGGCTAGTCCTACGGCACACCGTTCTTACCAAGAGTTTTGGCCAGGGCATCATCGAACTCTGAGTCTATGGCCCGGAGGCGGGACTGTGCTCTATCCTCGAGGGCTTGCCATGTTCTCCACCAACTCCCTGCGAGTCTCCTCAAGGAGCTCCACCTGCCTCTCTGCCCGCCGCATGGAGTTCTCCACCCTGACCATGCTGAGCCGTGCCCTTTATGCCCGCCGCCGCTCTGCATCAATCTGCCGCCCCATCCGCTGCCACACGGAAAACACACTTTGTCCAGGGTCCTCCTGCCCTTTGGCTAATGCCTGCCCCTATGATGTACTTGGCCCTGAGTCCAGACGCCTACGTCGAGCCTGCTGCCTTTTAGCCATCTGCCTGTGCCACCACGACTGCCTCCGGGAAGATGGCAACCCCTGGGGCCGTCATGCAGGTGCCCTGCTTGAAGGTGCCTGCACAACCTCCATTGCCAGGGGTCCTGTTGCTGGGGTGACCACCTCTGTTGAACCTCTGACTCCCGACTGTGGCAGGGATGGGATCTCCACCAGCCTGGCCACGGTGTATATGGTGGATCCACAGGGGGCCCTGGTGACATCTGGGCCGGAAGACGGCCTGGAGAACAACTGGCACATAGGGGGTGAAGAGGAGGAGGGGGGGTCGCAAGAGCGTCCTGCACATGTAGGATACCCCCAACAATGAGCCGTCCTAGCCAGTTCATGATGGCGCACACCTGTTCGTGATGACGTGTGTGGTCCTGTCAGGAATTACGCACATCATCATGAATGACGTGTGTGTGCATCGCGATACCGACTGTGACAGGCTCAACCTTGTCATGGATTGCCACGTCCGCAGGTTAAGGAATGTCAGTTGACGTGGACCTTCCCCCTACCTGCGGACGGACCTGATCCGAGGCATCCGTGCCAGTGCACAGTGATGCAGTTGCAGTATCAGGGACAGGATTAGGCACAGGCCCCTCCGCGGCAACCTGTGCTGCCCACTGCCCTTGGACTGCACCACTTGCACTGGTGGCATCACCCCCTCCATGTGCGGGTCTGATGCAGCCTCCTCCTCCTCAACCACCACCAACCTGGATGCCTCTGCACCGTCTTCCGCACTGGATTGCCCCTATGGGGGCTCACCTGTCCCTTCCACTGCTGAGGAGCCCACTTCTGACCTCGCCCTCTTGGGCATCCCCTCGGCTGCTGCAGACGCGGCACTAGTCACCTCGCTCCCAGAAGATGACATATGGTGCGAGGGTGACTGGGCCCTGCGTCTCTGGCTGGTGGATGCATCCCCGCCGCTTTGCTCCACAGCGCCGTCTCCGCCCTCTTCTTCAATCGCCTCTGTAGATAGGGCGAGATTGGACACAAGCATCAGGGTACCGAACAATAGTCTGCTAGACACAAAGCAATTGCACATGAGTGGCACTGTCAAACGTCACTATCATCATCACCCTCCACAACACACAGGTCAGTGCAAGCAACACACATCCACAAACAGGCATGGCACGAGCAACAGACATTTGCATCCATGTCCAAGGCACTGTGGGAACATCAGAAGGGGGGCTGAACCTTACATGCATCATGGGACATGCACATCAGATGCACACACACAACTGGACAGTCATGCATCTGGCCATGTCTACCTCCTGTCGGAGAGCACACATTAGCAACTCACTGGCAACTCTGCCACATCAGTCAATCATGCATCGAGATGGACATGTGTCATGCATCCATGGCGATTCCCAGTCACACACTCACCACCCAGACACACGCACATGTACACCGTGCACGTCCATGAGGATGACTTAAGCATGCATGTATCACACCACAAACATGGGCGAGTACAGACACAGGCATGCAAACGTGTGTGTCATCACATGCTGGTGAACATCATGCATTGCAACACAGACACCATTGATGTGGAACACGCTTCACTGGACATGCAGCACCATCACGTCCCTACACACAGACATCCATACATGGGGCATGCCAGACATAAGGCCGAGGTGCCCACTCCTGCCACACCTCAACATGCAGTACGTTGGACAAGTACACATGGACACTTACCACTTGACTCCAGATGGGTCTCCAACTGGAGGACCTGGTAGTGAAGGGCTGGGTGTGTGCACTCCAGGACCCACATCTGGATGTTGCTCAGCTGGTCCCAGCGCCCCACTTCTCCACGAGCTGCATCAAGGCCTTGCTGTGGGTCCTGGATCTGAAGTCCTTTCAGCGCTTCAGGACACGTTGGTAGTCACGGGATGCCACCCCCACCGTGTTGATGGCATCCACGATGTCTGACCAGATCCTCCTCCGTCCTTCTTTGGCGAGGCGCGATGACCAGAAGAGGGCATCATAATGCTCCAGGACTTGCTCCACCAGGATGCCAACTTCATTGGCAGTGAAGCTGGCAGAACTCTGCCTCTCTGACTGGGGGTTGCCACTAGCTCCAGATGGTGTTTGGTCCGACATGGCAACCCCCGAGGCAGGTGTGGGTGGGCAACTGGGTCCTGGGGTTGGGCTGTGGAGCGATGGTACAGCAGTCGGGAGTCTTCTGTATCAGCAGAGGTGGTCGCAGCAAGAGGACCTCTGGCAATGTTTTCTGTGCAGGCACCAAATAGCAGGGCAGGTTGGCAGCAGGCTGGCTGGCAGCAGCAGATGGCTCATAGGAGGCTGCTCGGGGCTTTGTGGGGAAGGTAAATGGCCTTCTGGGAAGGAGCGTGGTCTTCCGTGTGTAGTCGCGTGGCCAGCTTGATGCAGAGTGATTCCGCACGTGAAAAACAGTGCCTAAGCGTGAAATTCGAGGAAAGGCCCTTGTTAGGCAGAATTATATGCAGTACCCTTTGGGAACACTACACACAATTAAGACTACAAATGACAGTACAATTTGACCTCTGGAACAAGCCTGTACTACACAATTATAGTGGCAGCAGTAGCGGAGCAGCCAGACTTATCTCAAGAGTAAGTGAGCAGTACAAATAGTTACACAAAGGACAGCAATCACTATGATTCAGGCAAACACTGACTCAAGGTTTCTAAGTAAAAGTATATATATTTATTTAATATATTTATTTACTGGACAGTTGTATAACATTTCACTATTCTAAGCAAGGTCAATATCACAATCATAAATACACCACAGCACTTCCCTTAAATTCCAGACAAGTTAAGCTTACAAAATGAAGTGGGAGCAAAATGGCACTCCAGCATTTTAAAAGGGAGGGAAAGACAAAGTTATCAGAAATGAGGCAAAACCAACAGGTAAGTATTCTGAGTAGTTGAACAAGAGAGACTACAGTGAGGAGATCAGCTAGAAAAGGCTTAGGGCCAAAGTCAATAGGTCAAAAGTCTTTTGCTCAATATCACACAGTTCAGGGTAGTTCGCGGTAAAGTTTGTGGCACAGATTCCGGATGAGGTTGGTTGGTAGGAAAGTTAGTTCAAAGAGAAGAGAAGGACAAGCCCTTGGATTGGAGAAAGATTTCAAACACTTTCACCGCGGCTGGGAGAAACGCACAACCGGATTTGCACAATACCTTAAAACGGAGAGGGGGCTGTAGCTGAGGCAGACGTTCCTAGTAGTTCCTGCAGGCTCACGGTTCCTGAAGCGACTGTCGGACGGATCAGAAGTAGGAAGACTGGACGATCCTGCACTGCCCAGGGAAGAAACCAGTAGCAGCGCCAAACAACCAATAAAAGGTGTGCTCCTTAAAACCCAAGCAAGGTCCGACCTTCCTGGCTATCTGCCCCACTGTAGCTCTGTACAGCGAATTCGACCAGAGGAGGGGTCCTGGCTTATAGTTTGGGTGAACTGGTTGGTCCCACCAGCTCAAGGGAAGACATTTTCCTGGAGGATCTTCTCTGTCATCGGATTTGGAGATTCGGACCTGCAGCAGGGCTTCACCAGGCGGTTCAGTCGTTGTAGGTGTCCTCATCTTCCAGTTCCTCGTTGGTTCTTTCGTTCCAGTGGCCACTCTGCTCTTACAGTCCCAGAGACCTGCTTTTTATGCAGTTTTCCCCCATTCATACAGCCTGGCTGTCAATCACACAGCAGGGTGGCTGGCCTGGCAAGGCCAGTCCCCTTAGCCAATCAGACAAGAGTGCGACTTGGCTTTCCAAGGGAACCCATGGCAGGGGTCCGAAGATCTCTCCCTCCCATCTTGCCTACCTAGACTATCAGGCACCTTAAGGAGGGCTTCTGTACAGAAGCCTGCGAAAAGACAGCAAACAAAGGAGTCATCCTCGGTTTGGCGCGCAGAGAAAAACAGGAGAAAGACTAACAAAAAGAAATGGTTAGAAAACCCAGCCAGAGCCAAAATAAATCATATATGGTCAAGCGAGTTTTATGTTCGAGGCTAATATAATAGCCTAAAACAGTACCACGTTATGTAAGATAACCGCGGTAGAAAAGTTAGGGTAGATACCACTGCCACCAGCCAAGTCTTAATGTTAAGGGAGCAAAACAAGGCTCCAAGTGGCACAGACAAAAAGGGATAAGAGTTAATCCTTTCCAATACTCCATGTAAGATGTGGTGCACTGGGTCTGTGGTTTAAAGTGACTATATAAAGTTAATGGCAACTTTACCTGTTTCTCGGGGACAGTAGTCAGCCCCAGAAAATTGAGTCAGTGGGAAGTCTCAAAAAGACAACCCTGTGTCACTGCACTGAAGGTGCTATGTAACACACACAAAAAGTGGTGCACATGGAGAAGGTGAGGCTCCAGTGCCCAAGACCACACAGAAAGTAGAAATACACATAGCAAAAAACATGTAAGAGTGGGAAAAAAGGCTCACACTCTTACCAGGTGAAAAAAATAAATCCTAGAAATCCAGCAAAGCTGCTGGGGACTCTTTAGGTACGGGAAATCAACCATTTATGAGAATTCTCCCTAACAGCCCTTAGCACATAAGCGCGTAAGTGATCTGACGCGCACGGGCGTTGACTTCGGCACGGGTTAACGGTCCCTGCGGGACAGCAGTTCGCTGTACGTGCTTTTCGTGGAGACTGACGCATGTGTTTCTACTACTTGTGGGTTCACCCACGACTTCTTCACAGCGCTTGAAGTTCGTACTTCTTGTTTTGGCGGGGGAGTTGCCTACGTGCACACGCATGTGTGTTTTTCCTTTCCACGCAAGGCAGACGGTGAGTCACGCACGCTTATTTCTCCCACTGTGGTCCCCCCTCTGTGTCACATACCCCGTTTTTGAGGGCAGAGTAGCCTGCATGTTCCACATGTAGAGGAGGTCCCAGATATGGCCTGCACTCCAGCCACCCATGTTGAAATACCAGGAACATACTCGCCGAGATATGTGACATATGAGGAGAAAATAAACCAAAAGAGAGCAGCACTAGGGCTCTGCCCAGTGCCCATCAGAAGAGCAATACCTGTTGAATTGCCAATAACCAGACAACCATTGCCAGCACAGTACCCATTGAGACAACCGTACCAGCAGCTGACACGAAATGAAGACTACTTACAAACTGTCCCCAAAGAGACCCAAAGGGCCTTAATTGAAGGCGAATGGTGAAGACACAAGGGCCCGGACAGACGTTCAGATGAACAAAACGACAATCAAAAGATGACACGCAAAGACGAAATGTAAGGAATAATGATGTAATGTACTTAAAAGGAGAAACGATGCTGAACTGTAAAGAAATGTAACCATAAAACAGGATGAAGATACGCAACTAGCTAACGCCTGTAAATAGGCTTGGAATGCAAGAAGCTAAGGAAACGGTACTGCTTGCTATGCTTAATAAAAGGATAGAGCGGCAAGCACCAACTATATATATACCTCAAAGAAGCACATTATACAAGTGTAAATCCATTTTACAAAAGCAGAATTAAGCCCAGTATGGTAGGGGACAAACAGGCCAGGATTCATATACCAGCACAACGCCAGACAAAAAGCAGAATCGAAACTTAGCAAGAAGCAGCTCATGCATGGGAATTCGAGGTCAACCCAAGGAAGGGAGGAGAGCGGCAACTTCGAAGAATCGAAACTAAAGAGCATAGCAGCTTGCCCCGTGAAGGTCGAGATAAGGAGGCCCAGGCAGGTGCCGAGGCCGAAGAGAGAATCAAATATGCAAATTGAGGGAAAATGAAGCAGATTCACAGTGTACTAACACGTGACCAGCCAGGCGTAAAGAGGTACCAAGGGCTGATTCACCCAAAACCAGAGGATGCCATAACTTTTCCTGATAAGAAGCTACAGTTTCGAGGCCAACCTCAGCCAACTAATTGACACATAGCCCTAAAGGTACTGATTGATGGAAGGGAGGCAGGGTGAATCGTGTGGCACACTGCATCTGAGTGAACATTCTGCATGCTGCTAATTAAAGTGGAGATTTATGCCTATATATAATCAAGGGTCCTATAGCTAGTAGAACCAATGAGACGTACTTATAGTGACGTCTAGCACAAGTGATGTAGTGGGATGGGCATAGACGCCCACCCGATAAGAGTTATCCAATCCTCACACTCCGTTACCATATACTGATATAGTACCTATACTTAAGTTATCTTTTTAACCAATAGAATTGCATGACAAACGTTTGAGTGTTACACGTCAATGATGATGAGAATTTGCTATAACTATTGCTGTCTGAATGAAGAATTCGGGAGTTGGAGCGAGACGGGGTTCGCATCACTGATAATTTCCTATTGATTCTCTGTTTTTTGTACTTGTCATTAAACTGACTTCCCTTTGCCAAGCCATTGAGTTGTCCTTATTGATTGGTGTTGGAGTAAGAGTATCCCACACCCATCCACCTCAAGGTGCAGCTATCTCGTCTTAAGGTACTCGAGGAAGAGCTCTGATCCCATGGGCCTGTCAGAGGTCGCTCCGACCTCCTATGCACTTGGTAGCAGAGGATGGTATTGACCATCAATTATTGATTAAAATAAGACACCTATTGAACGTCGACATGAAGTAACTCTAGGTCTTCGGCAATATCACGAGTCCTTCGCCATTTGGCCGAGTAGACTGTGAAACTTCCCGTGGACGATGATAGTTTAAATTTATCCAAAACTGTAGTGGGTCTGAAGGGAACCATTTTAAAGAACATAAACCCTTCCATCCCTAAGGGCAGCGGATCAGGCGAAAGACTGAAGGAGGCGGTAACGGAGGCAGTGATCCCGAGGGTCCAGAGAGGAACGATGCGAGCGGTGAGTGAAACAAAAATTGAATGCTTTGGCAAATGTCATAGGCATTAGAACAAGTAAGGGAAAAGGTAACGAAGGGAGGTGGGGAAAACAAAATAAACAGAAATAGAGACAACTGTATATAAGCACTTTATCTGTAACCTTTGTCATTTATATAACACAGAATATTTCCTGTGATTAAGCATAATGTACTCATAAGCATCCTAGTGAAGTTATATACTGAATGCACTAAGCAATTTACCTAAATAGGAACATCATTTTTATAATCAGTGGAAACCTTGACAAGATTGTTATGTGGCACCTAGCACTTTATTTGTACCATTAGTCATTTATATGTTATAGAATATTTGCTGCTATCTTGCATAATGCACTTTACCCAGCATTGAAGCAACAGTGGAGGGGATGAAATATTGATTATTATGATGCCTATTGCAGTATATTCTTAAGGATGAAAAATAACTATGTCTTAACCCCCTGTAATACTGAGAGACAATTTTGTTCCAAAAACATTTCGATCGATGCTATCATGCACTAAGCACTTTATTCAAATTTTTAGAAACTTGACAAATTGGAAACATTGGCAGCTATAATGCACTTTGCACTTTGGTAATGGCATTTAAGATTTTATGCTGTGGTAATTTAAATGGAAGTGACTTTCTCTCAAAAGAATGTTTGGTCATATTTATGAGATCTTGGCAATACATGTCCTATGGCAGCACAAACGTTTTTTTAAAATTGTGAAACACACATTGTCATATTGCACAATGCACTTTATGGATATGGGGATAATATATTAGCCCAGGAATATCTGAGTGACTACTTTTTTAGCATCTTTAAAGCTAACACATTGGATGTAACATATATATGCATACACCTTTTACCATTCCAAGATGTCACTCAGAGAAACATGCATTGGGTCTGAGAGGGAAACTTAGGGGAAAGTAAAGAAGGACTTCTTTCTTGCATGCACAAGTGTTTAAATGGAAAGCCTGTTTTTTATGTTTACAACCAGACGAAGCCCTTTCGGGTAAAACGCTTAGTTGTTTTTGTTCTCTCCTGTGCAACTTGTCCACTATACTTTACAAATACAGGGACGTTTGATGGAGATCCTTTTTTGACGTGTCTGGATGTTTTTCATGATTTAGGTGAGTGCCGTCCAGGACGCGATATTCCGCTTTCTTTTTTCTTCTTCTTTTTTGTTTTTATATATATATATATATATATATATATATATATATATATATATATATATATATATATATAAGGATAGTGACTCGAGTATAATCAAATACACAGAGGTTACCGGGGTAGACACCCGAGAAAACTGAGATTACCAGGCCAGACACCTGAGAAGAGAGAGGATACCAGGGCGGACACATGAGAAGAGAGAGGATACCAGG
The DNA here is from genome assembly GCF_040938575.1 of Ambystoma mexicanum. Lineage (NCBI taxonomy): Eukaryota > Metazoa > Chordata > Amphibia > Caudata > Ambystomatidae > Ambystoma > Ambystoma mexicanum. The sequence continues at coordinate 1,508,389,435 of NC_090921.1, read as the reverse complement.
GCGGACACATGAGATAAAGAGAGAGGATATGCCTTATTCCTGCACTTTAATATAGCGGTCAGAAGAAACGTGAACTCAGAGCCCACATAATAGTGGAAGATTAGGCTACAACCATGTTTAAAGAGGTTGTTAACAGAGTTCGTTTAAACTCCATGTCGGGGTACAAATTAGAGGCAGAGATATTTGTGTCCAGCTGGTGTCTGTCTAGTCTGTCAAGTGTCTGTTGTACGTGTTCTGTTGTATGTCACATGTAAGGAATTTTGTCTCTTTGTTGTTTGAAACCAAGTAGGGTTTTTATGGAATTGTATAGTTGAGAGGGAATCGCACAGGAATGTATGTTCTTGAGTAAATTGGTGATATAAATGTTTTGGCGGGAAAAGATTGGATTGGAGCTTGCTGTATTTGGTGCTCGCTCATATTGTTGGGAGTGTTGAAGTTGCATGAAAATATTGTTAGAAACAGATTTAAGCATGGAAGACATTACTCCATTAGCACACTTATGTAAACAACTGCCGAAACATGCACCCAAGCTTAAGAAATACAGCACTGAGTGGGTTAAGGGTACCGCCCACAAGATGTTTATGCCGTGGCCACAAAATGGGTCTTTATCAAAAGCCGTTTTACAGCATATGACGACTTACTTACGTGCCACATATACAGGCAAGAAACTAGAGAAATGCCTTGCTGTTCTAGAACTTTGGAAAATGTTCGAACAGTCGAAGGAGGAAGAGCCACCTGCTGACTGGATATTAAACGTATGCACGGAGGGGGGTGAGATGCCTACCGCACCACCTGTCCCACCTGAAACAGAAACCGAGAGAAGAAAGACTGAGGGACTCTCCCCCTTAAGAGAGCTTAAGGCAGCCACAGGGTATAGCAACCCTGCATTTGAGTCACCTACGTACAGTAGTGACAAAAATAAAGAGAAGGATCAGGATAAGAACCTTACCTCCGTAGTCCCGAAGGACAAGGAGAGACGTGATGATGAGAGGAATGATCAAGCACAGATTAGTGCATCTCTCGATAAAGAGAGAGAGGGAAAGAAATGGAAAGGAGGTGAAAGCAGAACTGATCAGATAGCATTCGCAAAAGACGAATGGATGGGAGGACAGATATTGTTGAAACTCGATGGAAAAGGAAGTGATGATGTGAGACCTAAAGAGAAGTCAGATGAGGCACAGAGAAGGGAGAAGGAGAAGGAGTTAAGGGACAAAAGGATAAGAAGGAAAGATAGGCTGAGACGACAACAGCTATATCGCGCGGAGCAAGAAAAGCTGCTCGATCGCAAACAGAAAACAGCCTATGACCAGTACAGACAGAAACAGCTAAGGTTGGAAGAAGAGCAAAGGGTACATGAAAAAAGGATAAGGAGACTTAAAGATGAGGAATTTCGAAAGGGCAGATGAATATAGAAATGAAAGGAGAAGGGAAGAAGATAAGGTCAGAGAACAAGCGAGGAAGCGCAAAGAATTTGATGATGATATTGAACGTAAGTGTAGACAGAGGGCACACGATCTCGAATATCTGGAGCGGGAAGTTAAAAAACCTGATCCTATTGTAGAATGGGAAGACATTGAAGAATTCTTTCCTGTGTACGACTCAGTACCAGGCACGACTGGGGCAAGTATTGAAGATGGCTTCAACACCAGAAGCATCGGGGAGACGATCGATAAAATATATGATGAAATGGGGTCAGAACAAATATCCCGAGGGGAAAGGGAAGACGACCGCTTGGAAAGCACTCAGCTGTATGACACTGAGGATGTCACCTGAAGTAGTGGGAACAGGAGACTGTCCCTGGACAGACTAGAAATCAGTAAAAACGAAGACACAAGGAGTTGCGTGAATTGAGAACAATCAATGTCTGACTCCGGAGAGGAGATGGAGTGGGAGACAAATAAAGAAGGGAGACGGAGCAAAAAGTGGCTCCCCAGGGACAAAGGGGTAAGATGGTCAGACGATAGCGAGTCGGCACCGAGGACATCAGAGTCTACCGCGCAGTCTGACCAGCATGAAGGAACACCCCATGGTCAGAGGGGGGTGTCAGCACCCGCCTATGTAGACAGGTTGAGTACATTGCCAGGCAGACGATGATGCAGAAATGTTACCCCAGCGATAGACAGGAGAGCTATGGGGGAAGAGAAAGAAGGCTGCGCATTCCAATTTCCGCTAGACCGCTAGGGGAGCAAGACCACACTATATTCCATGGCCACACATGGATCGAGAAAACCTGAAAATCAAGCTTCCAATGCTGACATTGGGAGCCGGGAAGTGGATACACGAGTTAGAAAAAATGACAGGGGGTGTCACGTTAGCTATAGGGGACATTAAAGGTCTCCTGATCGCCAAACTTGGTGAGAGAGCAGACAATGTGTGGACACGGGCAGGGTACCCTGGTGTAACCATAATTAACACTGCACACGACAGAGCACCATTTAATAATTACAGAGCAGCAGTACGGAAAGCGCTACAAGTGCTTTAACTGGACACTTCTGATATGGGAGTTACAATGACTCATAAAATGTGAAGGAGTCAGAAGATCCGTTGATTTATATCCAGAATTTCCAAGATGCGTGGGTGCTCGAAACGCATGAATCTTGGACATAATCTATACCGGTTTTTACCACATATTTTGCCAGGGTTTGCCAGAACCAGCTCAAGAAATTGGTAGGGGTTGAGGCTAAACCTTGGGCTGAAATACAGTTAACTATCGCACATTACTGTAGATTGTTGCAAGAAAAGAATCGGAAAAAGGAGGCAACTCGAAAGGGTGAGGAATCAAAGCTGGTGCAAAAGAAATTATCAAGGCACGCTCTAGAAGGAGCAATGGTAACTACCCCAGCTGAACAGAACATACAACAGGTGGCTAACCCACAGCAGAATAACCAGGGTAACGAAGGACAGTACCCAAGGGGAAGAGGATTCAGAGGAAGAGGATGGCAGAGTAAGCAAGGAGAGTTCCAGAGTAATCAAGGAGGCTTTCAAAACGTGCAAATGGGCAGCCTAGATACGTCAAACGGACAAATAATCTGACCACCGCCAATATGTTGGCTGTGCAGAATGACGGGGCATTTAGCACGCACATGTAGAAGTCAAGGCGCGTGGCAAAATAGCCAAGGAATGGGAGCAGGCACGGCAAATCCACCTGCAATCTCACAACAGGGCGGTGCACAAAATCACACAGTGCAGCAGCAAGCACCAGGCGTTCAGCAAAGTGCGAAACAAGGGGTTCAACCCCCGAACATGGGGAATTTGCCACAAGGGCAATTTCGACAGGTACCACTGCAAATGTCTCAGGGCACAAACTCCGGAAGGGGAGGCAACCCAGGGAATGGAGAGAATTCACAAGTGTACAGTGGACCGAACTTATATTTCAACTAGGACAGCTCACTGGGAACCCTGATGTGCTCTATCCTATCAGTGGCACCAGACCCTAATAGGGAACCGAGGATGAATGTCGTCATAGGGGGTAAAGAATATTCCTTCTTAGTTGACACGGGTGCAACACGCTCGTGCATCCTAGAAGGTTAGTTTTCCTTGTCCAGCGAGGCCATAGATACTCAGAGTTTTACAGGAGCTCACAGTCGAGTTCCCATTACAGACGCACTCCCAGTCTCCGTGCGAGATGAATGTACCTTTATTATATTCATGTCAGACCCCAGTAAACATTTTGGGTCGAGACTTAATGACAAAATTGAACATGACGATTTCGTTCACGGAGGAGGGCGTAGTATGCTCCACTCCAGGAATGCATTTTTCAAACGTGTACGAAATGATCAGGGCATATTCAGGACACATAGCCATGAGAGCTCTAGCATTAGAGCCAGAAGTTTCGCATATGGCATGTGTGTTCTTATGGCAGGATTACCAGGCCTCGCAGCTAGAACTATGAGAACCCCTGATGAGTTTCTATTCAGACCGAGAATACCTATGCATGAAGAGGAGGGACAAGTATTTCCCTTGATGATACATGCTGCAGCAGTGCGAGGGAAAGTAGCATTGGTCGACGGATACGATGATGAAGGCAGACAATTGTGCGCAATTATCGCCATTGAAGAAGGGTATCGAGTGACTGACGTCACCGATGACGATCTGTTTGAAGAACAACCAGACTCAGAAGAGACAAGGGTGGAAGTGAGTCTCATATTTTGGGTAAAAATGATCAAAAGAGAAATGCCTCAGAGAATGATGGTGGTGCCGATACGTCCGGAATACTTTGATCACATGGCCCAGGTGCCTGTCTCAGTATGGACTACAGGACCATATGACGTAGGCCTCCTGAAGGGGGTGGGAGAAGTGAAAATTAAACTGAAACCAGGAGCAATTTTACAGAGAGCGCGACAATATGAGAGGCGGATGAAGGGATTGCGAAGACAATTTCCGCCATGATGGACCAAGGCATTTTAGTGACGTCAGAATCACCCTGTAATACAGTGATTTATCCCGTCAAGAAATCTAAGGGAGGGTCTTGGCGTTTAATCCAAGATTTAAGAGCATTAAACAATATTGTTGAAGCCGAGTTCCCTCTAGTCCCCAATCCATCTACAATCCTATGTAACATACCCAACGAGGCAAAATATTTCACAGTGATTGACTTGAAAAATGCCTTTTTCTCAATCCCGTTGCACCGTGACTCTCAAGATCTGACGTCATTCACATTCAGACAAATGCATCTGAAAAGCATGAGGTTGCCAAAGGGGTATTGTGAGTCCCCGTCCATTTTCAACAGAGTCCTACAGATGGACCTAAGCAATATTACATTAAAAAGTGTTGTCTTTCAGTATGTGGACGACATCTTGATCTGCAGCTCCACAGAAGAACAATGCAGGCGCGATTCTGTTCAGCTACTGACTATACTGGCTGAGAAAGGATATAAGGTTGACAAGGAAAAGCTACAATACTGTCAACAGGAGGTGCTGTACATAGGCCAGCTAATTTCACATGAAGGTAAAAAGGTGACACCAGAAAGGGCTGAAGCCATCATGAACACGGCTAAGCCACTCACGATAAAGCAAATGTAGAGCTTTTTAGGCCTGTGCAATTATGTTAGAGCATGGGTCTTCGATTACAGCTTGTATACCAAGCCCTTGCTCCAGGCCCTAAAGAAGGCCCGGGTGAAAAAGGAAAAGATTGAATGGACTGAGGCAATGGAAAAGGGGTTTGCAGAACTCAAGAGAGCGATTTTCACAGCTCCAGTTCTCGGGATTCCTAACTATGCAGAGGAATTCTACCTATTCTAGCACACAGATGGCAGCGTTATGATGGCAGTGCTCACTCAAAATACCTTGCTGGGGTACAAGCCCCTAGCATATTACAGTGGGAACCTGGACCCAGTAATGAGAGGTCACTTCCCATGCGAACAAAGCTTAGCTGCCGCAGCGTTCACCGTAGAGAAAGCGACAACCATTGTAATGGGCTGTTCTATGACTTTATACGTTGAGCACTCATTATTCGCCATTTTAGAGAAACCAAGGGCAAATTGACATCTCAAAGAGCTTCTGCCTATGAAGTGATTATATCTAATCCATCGATCAAAATAGTTTGATGTAAAACAGTGAACCCAGCTACATTCACAGCTGAGCCAGTCACTGAAGGAGAGCCGATACATGACTGTGCAAACTATGAAGAATTCTATGATGAAATCCTCAGGGTGAAAGAAAAAGCACTGTCAGGAGGATAGATCGCTTTTATTGACGGATCTTCGAGAATCGTCCAAGAAGACGGACAAAGATACACAGGCTTCGCTGTGATGAAACATATAGCAAACTGAGAATTTCGAGTACTCGTCAGTGCACGAATACCATCTCATTATTCAGCGCAGGCTGCAGAATTATTGGCATTGATACTCGCCATTGAGAATCATGCAGACCAGGAAGTAACTGTGTACAGCGACTTCGCCTATGTGACGTCCACAGTGCACGCAGGACTAGCACGCTGGAAAAGGAGGGGCTACCTCTGAGCAGATGGCATGCCAGTGCAGCATGCAGCCTTATTGGACAGGCTGATTAAGGCACTACATTCTCCCAGTGGGCATAGCGGTCGTGAAATGCGCCGCCCACACCAAAAGGACAGATTTTGTGTCACGCGGAAACCACGCAGCAGACACAGAAGCCAAGCGTATGGCCTCCAAAAGTGAGACGATCATGGAAGTGGAAGTGGTGTGCACCCATGAGAGAATGATGGTGGCACGTACCACACCCGAAGCCTATAGTAATCTGGGGCAGACGCAATTAATGGAGCTTCAAGGGGAGGTACCGCAGGACGAGAAGAACCTGTGGAAACGTCGAGGGTATTCTTTAAACCCCTCTGATGGATAATGGCGGCAAATCAGCACTGGTGAACTAGTAATGTCTGTAGCCCTACTAAAAATAGCATTGGAGCAATTGCATTACCGATTATACATGACAAAAGAGAATCTAGCAGCAACGCTCGCAGAAGACTGGTTCATACAGAATTTAGCTGAGCATGTTGCATTCTTTATGGTCAACTGCATAATCTGCCAGCAATTCACCGCTTGGCACACATTAAAAGTAGTGAGAGGAGTCATCCCCTGGCCAAATGGGCCTTTTCAGCACTTACATATCGACTATGTTGACATGATTCAAGTGTGTAACAGGTACAGATACTTAATTGTAGTGGTGTGTCCATTCTCTAGATGGACAGAGGCAGGTCCATGTACAAACCCAGACTCCACCTGTGCGGCCAAATTCCTAGTAAGGGAAGTGTTCCCTAGATGGGAGGTGTGTAAAGTGATGAGATCAGATAATGGGGCTCATTTTGTAAATGCAGTCTTTGAACAGATTAGCTTGTTGCTTGGTATAAAGCACAAGTTCTCGTCGGCGTATCATCTGGAAGGTAATGGTATTTTTGAGAGGTTCAATGGCTTGTTAAAGGAAAGGATAGCCAAGTTGAAGCTTACTCTAAAGAGGGGATGGTTGCACTGCCTTCCATTGGCATTGTATGCTCTTCGGAACCAACCAGGCTCCGACCATCATCTTACGCCGCACGAGATAGTCACAGGAAGGAGAATGAATACTCCCCTAACCCCTCGAGACAGAGATAGATGTGATGCCCAGACTCAAGAGGCCCTGGGAACCGAAATACAAAAATATTTGAACTGCATGACATCCAGTCTTACTGTAATTTCAGACCAACTGCAGCGGCGACGAAAAGAGTGCAGCACAGCACAAAACACAGCAGGAGACACTGAAACAGACGCAGTTCAAGGTCTATGTGTTCCACTCATCTTCCCTGGAGATGCCGTGTTGGTGAAAAACCATACGAGGAAACAGTGGGACGAGCCGAGATTCAATGGTCCTTTCATCGTGGAGGACTGCACTCCTTCAGCTGTAAAACTGCGCAGGAGAGCATGGATTTTTCTCAATGACATTAAGCCCTATATCGGAGAAAGCCCTCTAGCTGCACCCCACTGCGAAAAAACTACAGACAACAGGGAAGAACCACATCACGTGCAGACGAGATCCATGACGAGGAAGAAGGACGCATGAGCAGTAAAGCCAAGACAAAAGAACCCTTTTGCAAGTTGTGGCTTAAATTGGACATTTCCTCTAAGCAAAAAAGGGGATAAGGACCTAAAACGAACACTCTGTGCATCCTAGTAGCGGGGTGAAGAAGAAAATTGTGCATGTAAGCCACAACACGTTTGCTGACACAAACTTGTAAACCAAGCCACACTTAAGCATTGTGAGAAACAAGACCCTAACAGGCAGTGATCAAGGACTTTTACTTTAAGAGCAAAATACAGTATCCTGAATTGCCCAATACCAAGACTTTATTTGCAGGACTAATGGTGTCCCCCAGTAGAAACATCACAAAGGACGTGCTTAACTACTTCCATTTAGTGCTGGTAACATATCCGTGGCTGGTAGGGAGGGGCACCAGTGTCACAGACTTTATCCAAGATCCTGCCAACAAGAAAGTAATCTGGCAACTAATTACCGTCATCGCGGAAGCCTTCATTGTACTCCATGATTACAATATGCTTTTCTTTCGCAGATTAGAGGAGTGCCCAGCTATTGTCGGAAGAACCACAGACACACTCACTTTTATTTGAGATCCAGAAAACTCTGAACATTTGAGCCAGCTGTGGAACAAACTTAGCTACTTAGTCGCAATCCACGCGTCAGGAAAGTGCACAGATTATTCATGTCAAGGGAAAGGCCTGTAATCCTGAACCCAGTAAGGCAGGACAAATGTCCCTGTCACCCGAAGACAGCCGACTGGCACATAATGTCCTCTTTCGACTAGTCACTGACTTTCCAGAAATGGAGGGGAAACCTATCGAGGTTGACGTCCTCACATTCATCAGAGATCCAGCTAACGTTGCACAGATGGGAATGCTCCTCCATGGTATCATGCTGCAAGTGGAACTGTCCAACTTTCAGAGAGAATATCTGAGGAGATTCCAGTGCATCTTTCCGTCGAGGGACAGATCGAGGAAGCAGAGTCAAGCACGTCATCATTCCGCCGAGGGACAGATTGAGGGAGCAGAGAGAAGAACTTTACCTTTTGTTGTTTGATTGCCATTTTCCCATTTCTTCACAGTGACCAGTGTCCAGCATGTCCTCAGGACTGAAGCAGATTCGGGGGGTGGACTGGGAAGTCACCTACTTTGAGCATGCACAGTAAAAGTGACTCACCAAAGTATTAGTCTAATCTATTTTTCTATACTCTAGCAAGAGAACTGTATCCTGTATCAAGAAACAATCGTTACCCGCAAGAGGGGGGACACTTGTGAAGCACCAGACACTTTATGACACAAACTGTTCAAGAACAATATCGAATTGAGGGAAAACAATAATATTGACATTGATTAAATAATCAAGATGGGGGCCCAGAACAGTAACCTGGTCCTCCCACAAGCAGAGGGGCACCCTCGCTTCTCTGGAAGGAAATGCTGCCGTCTGATTTACCGCACTATTATGTATCTATGCACTGTGGTTATCATTATTTTGCTATCTTTAACGATCAGAACTACATTTTTTATTGGTGCACGAAGCATTCCAATTTCAGTGCACCCACCTGATGGTGTACGCATGAGTCCCACAAAAGCACCCAGACCCTATATAGTTATCCCAGTACCAAGGAAATCTGATGGTATGGCAAATGAACTGAAAATGAATGTGATTAGCAGTGATACATACACACTTGTGGTAACGAATGAAGAGAAAAGCTGGAGACTGGGTCAGCATGGAATGAATGAAAACATAGCACAGCCAACTACACGCACCCACACACTGAATGCACACGAACCAGGGCGAGTGTCAATGGCCGCATGAACCTCAAGCAAAGGCAACAGAGAGCACAAGACTGCCTACGGAACTACCCATCCCAGTAAATAATGAGAGAGACTGAAAAGAACCAAGTGAAAGGCCAACTAAAGCAGACATAGCAAAAGCCCTCGAGAAGACAGAAGCGGCTATGGGAGAATTCACTGCAAGGACACAAATGTTGATAGATCATGTATTCCCGTTTATAGCTAGAGCGAAGAAACGGCAGGAGGAACTGAAAAATAAAACTGCAGAGACTGTATTGACAAGCACACAAGTTCCAACACAAGGAACGGGTAGCAGGCCCACGATGCAGCCATACTCTTGGCCGGTGACAGGCTGGTGGTTGATAAAGGCACTTATAGAGGGCAGAAAAAGAATGGAAGAAGAGAAGGAGAGAACTGCAAAACCTCCATCTACCTCATCGATGCAGATAAAGAAACCTGCTCCATGGACCAGAATGCCCGAGAGTCCTCCAGCAAGGAAAAGTCACACAGACACGTTTAGAGATGTAGTTATAGCTAACTACAGGAAGACACAAAGAATCAAGAGAAGCCCACACGAAGATAACAATGAACTGAATGACTACCTGGACAGCACAGCACATCTAGGAAACAACATCTGGTACCAACACATGGAAGAAGAAGATCAGAAGGAGACTGCTTCGTTTGCGCACTTCTACCATACAGCATGGGGGAAATCGAAGATCTTTGTGGCTATAGAAATTGATGTCCCGACAGCACACTGTTTGTCGCATGTAGCAATGTGCAACACCAGAGGACAGTTTATGGGAAGGGATGCCTCATTGATATGGGCAACTGAAATGGTTTACCCTGATGAAGATGGCTACGTCCAGGACATTAAGACGAGAAATAGAGCTCATACTAGGAATCACGTGATCAGGTATGAAAAGCCTGAAGTCAAAGGAGCAGGAATAAGATGGGAAATAAACCTGAGACTGAACGTCCAATGAAAAACTCCAGAAGAAGCTCAAATTTGGAAAAACAGAGGCCAAATGCAGGTTTGGGGAACAGTGCTTTCGCCAAACGGATAGGAAGGAGTGGTGATCCGCCGAGCATGGATGGTCCTTGGAGCCTGCAAGGAAGCAATAGACAACTCACAGAGATTGAGCAAACCTTTATGGCCGAAACTCACAAAATTACTAACATGGGTCGAAGACAGAGGAGGACCCTTGCAGATAGTGCCGCTGGAAAGCCCAAAATTGTGCTTCAGGAACAATGGCACAAGGAAGATGGGAGAGAATCAGAACTGCGGATACATTTTTGAAGCTCCAGGAATGACTCACGGAACCGCAGTAATTATGGATCATTACTGGGCGTGTGGATCCAAAGCATACATAAGACTGCCGAGAAACTGGGGGGGCATATGCACAATAGTGAACGTCCACGTTCCAGCACTAGTGATCCCGAAAAGTGACCTAAATATTGACAGTTTCCCGAAAGCAGATGCTCACCTGAGGAAAAGGAGATCTGTGGAGCTGATATCCCGAATGAAGAGAAAAAATTAGTTTTCTGCCAAATCAGAAGAAGCATTTCATGCAATCCAATATGAACACAGCTGTTCAGCCTCATCTCGTCAGTGTTCACAGCAATCATCATGCCAAGGTTCCAATTTGGAGCAAACACTAAATGGTTGCAAATAACCAGATGGAATTGTTGCAGTCCATCAACTCAACAATAAAGGGATTCAAAGCAATCAAGGAAGAGTTAAGATCCATTTGACTAATGACTCTCCAGAACAGATATGTACTTGACATGATCACAGCGATGGAGGAGTTTGTGCAGAAATCGGAGAATCATGTTGCACATTTATACCTTCTCATGATGAAGAAAATGGAACCTTAATAGAGGCCATAGGTATGCTAACAAAACTGCAGAACCAGATGATGGACGAAACTGACGAGGTTAATGACTACAGCTGGTTTGGACAAATATTCTCATGGGTCCCACAATGGATGGCAGCCATATTCAAGTTCCTGGGAGCCCTGCTATTGATGATACTACTACGATTTTGTTAATAAAATAATAATCTCGCAATGCCAGAAAAATGCGAAGAAAGCCATAGGGGTGAAGATCCTGATCGATGTCAAACCAGGATGGAAGCCCAGAGACCTGACTGATGATGAAATAAGAGACTTTGTGAAAGCCAGCGAATATGCGCCAGAAGGAACAAAGTTTGTGTATCCCAGAAAATGAAGAAAGTATGAAGGAAAATGGATCTATTGCAGCCCAAATGGACAGTGCCAGCTAATGACCTGGAACAAAGACGAACATGTAAAAACAACAGGAAATTTGAAAGGAGTGATAACAATGTGGAGTCCAAAGAGAAACTCTTTCACACCATCATGTACCAACCCAGAAGATGAAGAAATGGATACAGAAAAACCAAGCAAGACAAATCCAAAGGAGGAAGCAGAAGTGGTTGATGAACCGACAAGAGCGGGGAGGGTAGAGGAGGTTTCAGATATGGCCTGCACTCCAGCCACCCATTTTGAAATACCAGGATATGTGACGTATGAGGAGCAAGTAAACCAACAGAGAGCAGCACTAGGGCTCTGCTCAGTGCCCATCAGAAGAGCAATACCTGTTGAAGTGCCAATAACCAGACAACCATGGGCAGAATGGTACCCATTGAGACAACCGTACCAGCAGCTGACACGAAATGAAGACTACTTACAAACTGTCCCCGAAGAGACCAAAAGGGCCTTAATTGAAGGCGAATGGTGACGACACAAGGGCCTGCACAGACGTTCAGATGAACGAAATGACAATCAAAAGATGACAGGCAAAGACGAAATGTAAGGAATAATGATGTAATGGACTTAAAAGGAGAAACAATGCGAACTGTAAAGAAATGTAACCATAAAACAGGATGAAGATACACAACTAGCTAACGCCTGTAAATAGGCTTGGAACGCAAGAAGCTAAGGAAACGGTACCGCTTGCTATGCTTAATAGAAGAATAGAGCGGCAAGCGCCAACTATATATCTACCTCAAAGAAGCACATTATACAAGTGCAAATCCATTTTACAAAAGCAGAATTAAGCCCAGGATGGTAGGGGACAAACAGGCCAGGATTCATATACCAGCACAAAGCCAGACGAAAGAGCGGAATCGAAATTTAGCAAGAGGCAGCTCATGCCTGGGACTTCAAAGTCAACCCAAGGAAGGGAGGAGAGCGGCAACTTCGACGAATCGAAACTTAAGAGCATAACAGCCTGCCCCGTTTAGGTTGAGATAAGGAGGCCCAGGCAGGTGGCGAGGCCGAAGGGAGAATCAAATACGCAAATTGAGGGAAAATGAAGCAGATTCACTGTGTACTAACACGTGACCAGCCAGGAGCAAAGAGGTACCAACGTCTTATGTCACCCAAAACCAGAGGATGCCATAACTTTTCCTGATAAGAAGCTATAGTTTTGAGGCCAACCTCAGCCAACTAATTGACACATTGCCCTAAAGGTACTGATTGATGGAAGGGAGGCAGGGTGAAGGGACACACTGCATCTGGGTGAACATTCTGCATGCTGCTAATTAAAGTGGAGATTTATGCCTAGGGGTGTAACTGACCCAATCACAATGGACCAAATGATCAAGGGTCCTATAGCTAGTAGAACCAATGAGACGTCATACTTGTAGTGACATCTAGCACGAGTGATGTAGAGGGATGGGCGTAGATGCCCACCCGATAAGAGTTATCCAATCCTCACACTTCGTTACCATATACAGATATAGTACCTATACTTAAGTTATCTTTTTAACCAATAGAATTGCATGACAAACTTTTGAGTGTTGCACGTCAATGATGATGAGAATTTGCTATAACTATTGCTGTCTGAATGAAGAATTCGGGAGTTGGAGCGAGACGGGGGAATCGCATCACTGATGATTTCCTATTGTTTCCCCGTTTTTGTACTGGTTATTAAACGGACTTCTATTTGCCAAACCAATGGGTTGTCCTTATTGATTGGTGTTGGAGTAAGAGAATCCCGCACCCATCCACCTCAAGGTGCAGCTATCTCGTCTTAAAGTACTCGAGGGTGAGCTCTGATCCCATGGGCCCGTCAGAGTTCACTCCGCCCTCCTGTACACACGTGTACGCTTTTTTTGTGTCCTTTGGTGCCACAGCGTACTGTGGGAGGTTTATTCCACGCACGTGGGCTCCCGGGGGTTGCATTCATGTTTATTATCATTTTTTGGGGTGCCTGAGCGTTGTGAAACCCGTCTTTTTTCACCAGGGGTCACAGACAGCCTTGCAGGAGCACAGGGGTGTGTCTAACATCACGTACCCTGCCCCCTCCACCCCAATTGCCCAGGACAACTGTTGTGTGTACCTCCCATTGGCAATAGTCCATCTGTGCCATGGTTGGGAGACTCCAAAAGGAAAGTCAGCAAAGCTGGGCGACCTCCCAGGGCTGGGAGTGTTGGGGCACGTGGCCAGGAAGTCCAGGGAGGCCAAGGTGGACGCAGAGGGGGCCGTGGCCAGGGTGTTCCGCAGGGGCAGGATGGCCAGCCACATGCTGGGACAGCCATGCCACCCCCCCAGCGGCTCAGGGAGATGCTGCTGCTGCAGTCATCCTCGGCGCACATCTGACCCCACAGCTAGTGTCATATGCTGGCACGGGCCACCAGGTAGTGAAAGCTGCAGGTGCAGCTGCGGCAACCACCCCCCATGCTCGTGGTCAGCCAGCGCAGGCTGCCTTGGCACAGGAGGACTCCCAGGCAGATTTTCAGGTGAAGGCCAAGCCACGTGTGCGTAAGGTAGATGTGACCAAGGCACATGTATCTGGGGCAGTGGTGACATCTGCTGCCCCGAGCAGCCAGGTGGTGGGAGCTGCAGGGGCAGATGCAGCCAACACCAACCCGACAGTGAGTCTGCCAGCCAGGACTGTGTTGGTCACAGCCCTTGGCAGTGAGGCAGTTGTGCCGCTGGGTTTTGGCAGCAGCACCCAGCAGCCAATTACACAATCCAGGCCTTCCGCTCTCATGCCTATTACTACTCCCATTGGCCAGTCCACCATCGCCACTGTCGCTACTGTCCAGAGCAGCATTAGCCACTCAGGCTCCGCACAACTGGCCAGGAGGAGGAAGTGTGCTTCTGTGCAAGAGGCTGGGACCCAAGACACGGCTCCGGCCTCCGGCAAGGCAAGGAAGAAGCTTTTCAATAAACAGGAACTGGATTTCCTTGTGGATTACGTGTCGGCACACAACCGCAATATGCTGGTGGGCTCAGGTTGCCATACTATGCCTGTCCAGCATCAGGTCCACTGGCAGCTCATTGCGGAAAGTGTCAGTGCCATGGGATATGAGAGGCGCACAGCTCAGGATTGCTACAAGCGTTGGACTGACCTCCGACGCTGTGCAAAACAAAAGCAGGCCTCTAATTACTCCCTGACTCTGGTGACTGGCAGTGGGCCACCACCAGAAGAGGATGAACTCACTCCGCACGAGGAAATCGCTGCAGAGTTCATCGATCGGTGACTTATTCAGGGAGTGGGAGCGATGCCGGATTATGATGCAAAGTCCAGTGAGTGTTGATGCTTGTGTGTCCAGCCCATGTGTGGGTTGCTTGTGTGATGTGTTGTGATTGACTGCCAGTTCAGGCTATGTATTCATGAGTGCCATGTGTGACACATGCAATGCTTGACTGATGCGTGCTTGTGGTGATGCAGTCTGCATGCAGGCCATGTGCTGCACATGGGGGCAGTCCTCATCAGCACACATGCACCCTACTTACATGCAAGTCACTCGGTGGCCTCTCCTGTCCATGCTCAAGCTCACTGACATGTTAGCATATAGCCTGTGGTGTAGTTCCACTCAACACTCGGCCTATGTCGTCACATGACTGACGGCTATGTGAGGTCACCCTGCAATCTGCTCCTCCTCACGGGCATGCTTCCTTACCTCTCCAGACCCTGCAGCTCACTCTCTCCATGTTACTGGTGATTTCTGTGTTGGACTACTGCAATGGCCTGTTCCCCATTCCTGTGTACATGCACATTTCCCTCTTCAACCCTGCCAAACCTGTCTGTACTGAGGGGTACTTCCTTTGTCCTTGATGTACGGCATCTCACTTGGACCGTGCAGATGGCACAGGCTCAGAGTGGACATGAGTGTTCATTCTTGGACCATGTGCATTCCCTGCAAGCCCCTATGGATCTGTGGCAGGCTACTCATTGTTCTACATCTCCTGTATTTTATCCGCCTCATGGTATTTGGTCATCCATATCATGCTCACTCAGGGTCACTTCCTCATCACGCACATGTGTAGGGTGTCCTTGTCGAACACAGGCCTCCCTCTGTTACAGCCACCCTGCCTCTATGCTACTGGTGGTGTGGCTTCTGCATACATAGATGTGCTTGTCATGGTTCCTCATGTGTCCTGCTTACTGTCCCCCTCTCATCTGCTGTAGTCTCAGTTGACTGAGATGATGCAATTGACACCTGCCAACACTGTCTGAAACTTCACAATACTCTGGTCAGCCATTCAGATCCATGCACTGCCTTCCTGCCATTCCCTGGTGTCAACACTTTGCACATAATGACTGCACTTGCCCTTACAGTGCCGTCATGTCACGAGATTGACCTCACTACGTTTTTGGTTCTGATATTTGAGGATGTACACATGTGCTGCACTGCACCCACACACTTCTGAGCCATATTTCATCCTTCAACATGCCTATTCACTTGTGTGATGTCAAAGTGACCTGGCATGTATGTATCCATGTGCCTCCCTTCACTGTATTTCAATGCACTTGCGTTGTTGCATCCTGTGACACGTGTACTTTTTTTAATATTTATTTTCTTGTAGCGCATGTTGACATGCATTTTACATGTGTCATAGACAGTTCTATTTGACTTACAGCTGTGGCTGTTTGGGAATTGTGCCATTGCTATGCTACGTGCCATCTCTTTGTTGACATCTGTCATTTTCGGCTAAGATCTATGTCTGCCAGAAGGTGTGTGTGATGCAGTTGATGTGCAACATGCAGTACATGTGTGGGTTTTGCATTTGACACGCATCATGTCTGCTTTCAGGGTCCCCTTCCATTTCATTGCCACTGCATGCATGCTGGAGTTTGTGTTGTGTGTGACATGGCTGCCTCATGTGTTGCCCCTCAATATTGTGTTGTCTATGTGTGTGGTATGTGCTGCTGACATGTGTGCTCATGTGTTTTTTTATTTTGTTACAGGTGATGATGCACCGGAAGCAGAGGAGGAGGAGATGGCAGACAGGGTGGAGTGTTCAGGTCAACAACCATGCACCAGTGGTGGTCGTGGGGTGGTAGGTGTTAAGACGGATTTCTGAACTCTGTCCTGGTGGCGCAGAAGTTCAGAAGGCCAACCTAATTACTTGGAACAGGGTAACCTCTGGACAAGCCAGACCAATCAGGGTAGCGATCGCGGTGGTCAAGACTAGGTCTCAAGAGGGGTGAGGGTGACTGAAAGCCCGCAATGAGCACACAAAGCAAGGACACTTACAAACTATTCCAAACAGGTGCTATATTAAAAATATATACACATTTATTCCAAGGCCTTTAAAACAATGACCGTAGCGAGAAATCACGATACAACTCTAGTAAACCAACACATACCATACCAATACAATCTATATACAAATACGAACAAGTCTCAAGCGTTAGATGCACGAAATGTGTAGTCCACCTAAAAGGGAAGGAAAACAGGCAGTGCGAAATAATGCTTAGACCCAGTCCGCCTTCAGAGGCACCTAACTAAAAGGAAGTCCAAGCCCTACGAAGAGTGGAGCCTTGTGCTCAAAAGTACCTGCACACGCTGGTGCCAACGGGCAAAAAGGGGGAGTCTCTTCGAGGGAATCGGGCAGTTCAGTTTGGTGCACAAATGAAGAACAGAGTTCCGCGACTCAAGCACAGCCTCCACTGTGGGCAGAAGCAGAGCGCGAGTACGGAAAGGCGTGCTGTTTTGACGCAGCGGGGAAAAGCTATGGGCTCCTGCAGGAGGGCGACCAGTTCCTAGCTATGCTACTCACCGGTCCCCGATGCAAGCAGACCCAGGCTTCTCCGCGTCAGTTTCAGTCGCTGACAGGTTCAGGAGATCAGGGGACGTCTCGTCGTCGTGTAGATTCTGCAGCAGAAGAGTTGAGTTAAAGATGTCCCAAACGAAGTGAACCCGCACAGTTTGTTACCACAGCAGGGCAACGGAGCGGCCGTGTGTATCTGAGCCAAATGTACACTACTCACTTCAGACCTAGGAACGCCAAGTGTACGAATCGTGAGAGTGACAAGGACTCGAAATACTACACAACCTGGCAGCGGTTACAGAGCAAGACTCCTGTGTAGGCTGGTCAGTCTGCTGGATGGCCCAGAGACACTTCCGAAGGCTTACGAGCAGGAGATGGTGAAGATGCCGAGAATAGCTGTCCCCGCTATTCCAAGGGTCGAAGTACCAGTACAGGCCTTCTGGTTCGATCAGAGGTAAAAAGGGTTTCACAAGGCGACAGTAGTGCAGAGGAGCAGTCCTTCAGCGGGTCACCAGCGATTCCTCGGTTCAGCCTCGTGGTTGCAGGATACTTGGCTCCTGTATTCCTTCGTTCGTGAGAACTCAGGAGATCAACATGGTAGTGGTGTTTCCAGCCCCCTCTTATCCACGGTTCCCTTCACGCCAAAACGGAGGGGACCCAATGGGAGATCCGCTCATCAACACTCACACCTTACGTGGACCTATCACGGACCACGGTGGGCCCAGGCATTCACACCACCCTAGACTCTCTGGCACCCAGGATGTGTATTGGGACCAGACATGCCAGCCCACATCCTGGAGGCACACACAAGGCCTGTAGAAGCCTGTGAAAGCATCTTTGTTTCGCGGGAAAGTACATGCCCAAATAAGGAAGGCCTCGGGTCGGCTCGACCTGGGGAAGGTGAAGGGAGCAAGACGGTCAGCGGACAGGACAAAGGAGCCTCGTGGTCTGGCCATTTTGGGAGCCAGGCCACCCTTTTGGGCTAAGCGCGAGAAACGCGCTTAAAATGCCAAAAGGAGCTCAAAACACAAGAAACGATCGCTGCCACCATTCCCGTCCGTGATTCACTTGCACCGTTCAGTTACAATCCAAAAAGAGTATCTAGGGCCTGTAGAAGGCTAGAGACCCAAGAGAGCAGTAACTTAGCTTACAGTGCCCTCTTGTGTCATGTTGCACGAAAGCCCCAACATGATAAAAGAAACTACGGAAAACAAAATTTCCCGGTACTGACTGTCTTAAGGGCATGTCAGTTTCCCCGTAGGAATGGAGCGAAAGCCCAGAGGAGTGCGGCTGAAGGCTGCACTTCTCTGGCAAAGTCTAGATCATGGTGAAAACAACAGCAAAAAAGTTTAGGGGTTGCCACATGGAAGGAAAATTACCCACAATTACGAAATCTTTCCTAACACTCGCCCTTCCCAGACTATGGACAGGGGGAACTAATCCACCCCTGGATGAGTCTCTTGTTCAGGTCGGTTAAACATTCTGGACAACCCATCAGCATTGCTATGTTGGACACCTGGCCTATGCTCAATAGTGAAGTCGAAGCCTTGTAGATTTATGGACCACCTAAGCAACTTTGGATTCTCCCCCTTCATGTTCATTAGCCACTTTAAGGGCTTGTGGTCAATTTGCACAGTGAAGTGGGTCCCATAGAGGTAGGGCCTCAGCTTCCGTAGGGCCCACACAACAGAGAAACATTCTTTCTCTACCGTGGACCATCTGAGCTCTCTGTCCTTAAGCTGGCGACTAATAAAACCAATAGTGTGTTCCTTACCCTTCTCATCTACTTGTGATAGTACAGCTCCTATCCCAGTGTCAGAGGCATCCGTCTGCACGATAAAAGGTCTTTGATAATCAGGGGCCCTGAGGACAGGGGCCTGGCACAAGGAGTCTTTTAAGCCATTAAAGGCCTTCTCACACTCGTCGGTCCAAGTTACCTTCTTGGGTTTCTTCAGAGTTGTGAGGGCAGTCAGAGGGGCAGCTATGGTGCCATAGTCTGCCACGAAATTGCGGTAATACCCCGTGAGTCCTAAGAAGGCTCTCACTTGGGTCGGTGTAGTGGGGGTAGGCCAGTCTTGTACTGCTTGTACTTTACTGGGTGGAGGCTGTATCCTCCCTCCACCTACTTCATGTCCAAGGTAAACCACTGAGCCTTGTCCAATCTGGCATTTACTAGCCTTTATGGTCAGGTGTGCTTTCTGAAGAGCCTGGAGCACAATCCCGAGGTGTTTCACATGGTCTTCCCAGGTGGCACTGAAAACTGCTATATCGTCCAGATATGCAAGACAGAATTCGTCCAACCCATTCAAAACATGATTCACAAGCCTCTGGAAAGTGGCAGGTGCATTTTTCAACCCGAACGGCATTACCCTGAATTGGTAAAGGCCGTCTGGAGTAGAAAACGCTGTCTTCTCCTTGGCATGTTCTGCTAAAGCTATTTGCCAATAGCCAGCAGTGAGGTCAAATGTGCTGAGGTACTTGGAGGCACCCAAAGTATCCACCAGCTCATCTGTTCGAGGCAAGGGGTGTGCATCTGTCTTGTTGACAGCATTCAGAGCCCTGTAATCCACGCAGAACCTCAATTCAGAGGTGCCTGCCTTTGGAACCAAAACCACAGAGCTGGACCAAGGACTACTAGAGGGTTCAATCACCCCAAGGTCTAACATCTTGTTGACCTCGGTCTTAATATAAGACCGTACTTTGTCTGACATCCTGTATCCCCTACTTTTGGTAGGTAGACTGTCTCCTGTGTCTATGCTATGTTTACACCAAGGTGTCAAACCAGGCGACTGTGAAAACAGGGGGGAAAACTGCCTAAGCAACTTTTCACCTCAGCCTGCTGATCAGAAGTTAGGTGAGGGGCCACTCGGACACCCTCAAAGGAGCTATCTGAAGGACCGCTTTGGAACAGGTCGGGGAGACGTTCAGACTCCTCTTCCTCAACATCTGAAGCCAGTAGCAGTGCTGCGATTTCGACTCTTGGGACGAAAGCCTTCAGCCTATTTACGTGAAACACTTTGGGAGCCTATCCAGGCCTTCCAAGGTCCACTAAATAGTTAACCTCACCCAGGGGCTCCACCACTGTGTAAGGGCCTGACCATTTGTCCTGTAAAGCTTGAGGCCTTATGGGATTCATGATCAGGACTTGCTGACCAGGTGTAAAGTTGATGAGGGAAGCTTTCTGGTCGTACCAATGTTTCACCAGCGCTTGTCCTGCCTTCAATTTATCACTAGCCAAGCCCATCAGAAGTACCATCTGTTTTCTGAGCCCTAGCACATAATCTACTACGTTGGTAGTAACAGGGGGAGTGGGCATCTCCCATCCCTCTTTGACTATGGCTAAGGGTCCCCGTACAGGATGACCGAACAGAAGTTCGAAGGGGCTGAAGCCAACACCCTCCTGTGGTACCTCTCGGTAGGCAAACAGTAAGCATGGTAACAGAAGATCCCATTTTCTTCTCTGAGGTACTTCCAGAGCCCCAATCATGCTTTTTAACATTCTGTTGAAACGTTCCACCAGACCATTGGTCTGGGGGTAGTATGCAGAAGAGAACTTGTAGGTGACCCCACATTCTTTCCACATAGCCTGCAAATACTTCGACATAAAGTTGCTGCCACGATCCGACACAACTTCTTTAGGGAAGCCAACCCTAGTAAATATGCCAAGTAACGCTTTTGCAACTGACTTGGCAGTTACAGTTTTCAATGGGATGGCCTCAAGATATCTGGTTGCATGGTCGACCAGCACCAGGATAAACCTATTGCCTGAGGATGTTTGCGGGTCAAGGGGACCAACGATGTCGATCCCTACCCTTTCGAATGGTACTCCCACAACGGGGAGTGGTACCAATGGAGCTTGGATTGTCGAGCCAACCTTACCAGATAACTGGCAGGAGGCACATCTCCTGCAGTGACTTTCTACTTGCACCCCCATCTTGGGCCAGTAGAAGTGAATGGATAACCTTTGCTTGGTCCTCTTAATACCAAGGTGACCAGCAAGGGGGACTTCATGCGCCAACTGCAGGAGGAAGGGTCTTACAGCAAGGGGAACCACCAACCTCCTATGGTCTCCTTCTGTAGACTCTGTGGGCTCACTATACAGGAGTCCACCTTCCCAATAAATCTGATGCGTCCCAAGAGGTTCACCCTCAAGCTGGGAGCAGGCCTGTCTCCTTAGGCCTTCCAGAGATGGGCACTCACGTTGGCCTTTACTGAATTCGTCCCTATCAGGACCGCCTTCCTACTAACAAGTCTTTTAGTTCAGGATGGTCGTTGGGGTCAAATACTTCAGGCATCGCCACCTCCTCGTCAGGCACGGGCGATTGACCAACTTCCTCCACAGCAGTGGTAGGCGAGCTCGGGGGAATATTCTCTTTTCCGCGACTTGACTTGTTTACTCCTTTCGCCTTGGGTTTCCCCTTCGGCTGGGGCGGCGTATTGCTCTTGGCCAATGCTGCCCGTGCTTGAGACCGTGTGTAGGGTCTCTCGGCAGTGTCTCCTACGAGCCCTAAAGCTCTGAGATCATTACCTAACAAGACCTTTCCTGGGACATTTTTCTGAATGCTCACTGGAATCCTGACTGCGGTACCATTTAAAGTAAGATTTACAGGTATTAATGGCAACATACGGAGTGGGCCGTCAGCCAACTTAGTGGGCATCAGAGTAGCTCTGGCAACTTCCTCTGAGTCTACCAAGGTAGAATCCACTACAGTTCGACTGCACCCACTATCCCTAAGAGCTGGAGTATCTACTCCATTGATCAGCACACTGTCTTTAAAGTAGTGCTTGGTATTATCGGGAATCCTAGCATAAGCCTCTGCGACTTTAGGCTCCCAGGAACCCAGGGAAACTAAAACTACCTCAGCTTCTATCCCGCTGGGAAATGAGTCTGAGGAGAAGGATGCTCCTGTAATCTCTTCTTCCTCGTAGGAGGAGAAGGCCAGATTAGCGGAGTGGACCCCCAAAGGTCTAACATTACACCGGGGATCCCCCTTCACGTGGTCAGTTGCTCCACAAGCAAAGCAAGATCCATTGGGTCTGTTTACATAGAGAGGCTTATTGTAACCAGAGTTCGGTTTCGGAGGCTGACCTCCACTACCCTGTGAGTTCTCTTGTGTCTTACCCTTATTTTTCTTTTTGTGGCCCTTTTGAGAAGAAGATTTTTCAGATTCTCCACCCTCCTTATCGTTGGACTTTTTCCCTTCCTCCTGCTTACCAGGATGAGTTTTGTCCTTATGGGACACTCGATGTGACACCCATAAGTCTGCTGCAATGGCCAGCTTCTTAGGATCTATCTCCTTCGAATCGGCCAAATGCTGCTTAAGCTCCGGGGAAGAAGATGCAAAAATGTGTTCCAGCATGACAAGATTTATCATGCCTTCGAAGGTAGAAACCTTATAACCTTCGACCCAGCCAGGTAAGTTTTTTAAGGATTCAGTTACATAAGATACCCAAGTACCACCTTCTTTTTTCTTATACTCTCTGAATCGTTTTAAATATTGGGCCGGAGTCTTTCCAAACTTTAAAATGAGAGTTTGCTTTAACATTGTGAAATCAGCTCGCTCAGCCTTCGACATTTCCATAATGGCACTACAGCCAGAATGGGGCAGTCTGCTGAGTAACCAGGCAATCTTATCAGCATTGTCAACTTGTTGAACTTCGCATGCATACTCAAACGCATTCAGACAGTCCATAATGTCATTCCTTTCCTCATACACACTGAGCAGATCTTTCGGAAACCGTGGATGAGAGGAGGCCCCAGACCCATGTCCAGGACCCTTGGACCCATTTGCAACCTGAAGCTTGGCCAGTTCCAACTGGTGATCCCTGTCTTTCTGTTTTTCTGCCTGTTCGATTTTTAGTTTGGCTATGCTGAATTCAAGCTCCTTCTACCTAAACAGCAGCTCTTGCTTCTTGAATTCAAGCATAGCCTCCCCATCAGCACTGGCAGAGGAAACATTAGACATCTCATCCTCCCTGTCCTCGTGGTCGCGGTGGATCAGTGCAGCGGCAGAACCGTCGGTTCTACCAGTGAGAGCAGCCCCACCTCCTTCCGCACTGTCCTCAGAAGTTATAGCGTCAAGCTGCGCTTCTTGCCACGCCACGATTCTTTGGATCATATCCAGTTTCGTGCCTTGAGAGGAAACACCTCTCTCCGCACACATCTTTTTCAATGTTTCTGATTTGGAAGCATTTAAAGTTAACAAGGTATTTGTTTCCATACTGTTAGATAGGACTATGGCCTTTTTAAAGTTATACTATAACAATTCACTACGTGTCCTGGTAGGAATAACTTGAAATGCCTTAGTTCGTGCGCAACACTGGATCCCTTCAGTCGTATCCCACCGCTGTAAACCAATTTGTTAAGACGGATTTCTGAACTCTGTCCTGGTGGCGCAGAAGTTCAGAAGGCCAACCTAATTACTTGGAACAGGGTAACCTCTGGACAAGCCAGACCTTCAGGGTAGCGATCGTGGCGGTCAAGACTAGGTCTCAAGAGGGGTGAGGGTGACTGAAAGCCCGCAATGAGCACACAAAGCAAGGACACTTACAAACTACTCCAAACAGGTGCTATATTAAAAATATATACACATTTATTCCAAGGCCTTTAAAACAATGACCGTAGCGAGAAATCACAATACAACTCTAGTAAACCAACACATACCATACCAATACAATCTATATACAAATACAAACAAGTCTCAAGCGTTAGATGCACGAAATGTGTAGTCCACCTAAAAGGGAAGGAAAACAGGCAGTGCGAAATAATACTTAGACCCAGTCCGCCTTCAGAGGCACCTAACTAAAAGGAAGTCCAAGCCCTACGAAGAGTGGAGCCTTGTGCTCAAAAGTACCTGCACACGCTGGCGCCAACGGGCAAAAAGGGGGAGTCTCTTTGAGGGAATCAGGCAGTTCAGTTTGGTGCACAAATGAAGAACAGAGTTCCGCGACTCAAGCGCAGCCTCCACTGTGGGCAGAAGCAGAGCGCGAGTACGGAAAGGCGTGCTGTTTTGACACAGCGGGGAAAAGCTATGGGCTCCTGCAGGAGGGCGACCAGTTCCTAGCTATGCTACTCACCGGTCCCCGATGCAAGCAGACCCAGGCTTCTCCGCGTCAGTTTCAGTCGCTGGCAGGTTCAGGAGAGCAGGGGACGTCTCGTCGTCGTGTAGATTCTGCAGCAGCAGAGTTGAGTCAAAGATGTCCCAAACGAAGTGAACCCGCACAGTTTGTTACCACAGCAGGGCAACGGAGCGGCCGTGTGTATCTGAGCCAAATGTATACTACTCACTTCAGACCTGGGAACGCCAAGTGTTCGAATCGTGTGAGAGTGACAAGGACTCGAAATACTACCCAACCTGGCAGCGGTTACAGAGCAAGACTCCTGTGTAGGCTGGTCAGTCTGCTGGATGACCCAGAGACACTTCCGAAGGCTTACGAGCAGGAGATGGTGAAGATGCCGAGAATAGCTGTCCCCGCTATTTCAAGGGTCGAAGTACCAGTACAGGCCTTCTGGTTCGATCAGAGGTAAAAAGGGTTTCACAAGGCGACAGTAGTGCAGAGGAGCAGTCCTTCAGCGGGTCACCAGCGATTCCTCGGTTCAGCCTCGTGGTTGCAGGATACTTGGCTCATGTATTCCTTTGTTCGTGAGAACTCAGGAGATCGACATGGTAGTGGTGTTTCCAGCCCCCTCTTATCCACGGTTCCCTTCGCGCCAAAACGGAGGGGACCCAATGGGAGATCCGCTCATCAACACTCACAACATACGTGGACCTATCACGGACCATGGTGGTCCCAGGCATTCACACCACCCTAGACTCTCTGGCACCCAGGATGTGTGTTGGGACCAGACATCCCAGCCCACATCCTGGAGGCACACACAAGGCCTGTAGAAGCCCGCGAAAGCATCTTTGTTTCGCGGGAAAGTACATGCCCAAATAAGGAAGGCCCCGGGTCGGCTCGACCTGGGGAAGGTGAAGGGAGCAAGACGGTCAGCGGACAGGACAAAGGAGCCTCGTGGTCTGGCCATTTTGGGAGCCAGGCTACCCTTTTGGGCTAAGCGTGATAAACGCGCTCAAAACGCCAAAAGGAACTCAAAACACAAGAAACGATCGCTGCCACCATTCCCGTCCGTGATTCACTTGCACCAATCAGTTACAATCCAAAAAGAGTATCTAGGGCCTGTAGAAGGCTAGAGACCCAAGAGAGCAGTAACTTAGCTTACAGTGCCCTCTTGTGTCATGTTGCACGAAAGCCGCAACATGATGAAAGAAACTACGGAAAACAGCGTTTCCCGGTACTGACTGTCTTAAGGGCATGTCAGTTTCCCCGTAAGAATGGAGCGAAAGCCCAGAGGAGTGCGGCAGAAGGCTGCACTTCTCTGGCAAAGTCTAGATCATGGTGAAAACTACAGCAAAAAGTTTAGGGGTTGCCACATGGAAGGAAAATTACCCACAATTACGAAATATTTCCTAACAGTAGGCCGCGAACATCCATTGGTGCTCCAGGCCATCGTGTCCAGGCCTGCCTCTGGGTATGGCTCTGAGGACCTCTTTGACTCTGATGTTGAATCGGATGCTCATCAATCTGTGCCGTCGGCGGTGGGTGATTCTGCAGTGGACGCTGTTCTGTCTGGCACACCTGCAGTGGGGGTTGAGCCCTCAAGGGGCCAGTCAGTGTGTGGAATGTCCGCCTGTGGTGGTTATGGGTGCAGGGTCATGCTCCACACCAGTTGCTCCTGTTCCTGGGGCAGCAGATCGACGGAGGAATGCAGTCCTGCAGCCACAAGTAGTGCCAGCACAGCAAGGACCACGTCTCCTTGGGCCAAGAGGTGTGGTGTCCAGCAACGCAGTGGCCATGCGCCACCGGGGAACACTGGGTAGGAGAATGCCATGTATGCCATTGCTCAGCAACAGAGGGGAGCGATTGGGATGTTGGCTCAAGGCATGGAACAGTGGCCCATTCCATTCTCCCCCCTGATAGCCAGGTGGAGCTCCAGCAGAAGGCTGGGCACGGTGGCTTCCAACAGGGCCCGCCGGGCTGAACTGGTGGCACTGCGCTCAGCTATTGCTGCTGAGGGACAGGCCCACAGGGAAGCCCTGAGGGAAAATCACACCTCCCTCAGAAGTACTCTGGCTGCACTCATTATGAGCCAGGGGACACGGGCAGAACAGAGGCTGGAGCAGCTGGATCACACCATCTCGGCTGAACTCCATGCAAGCCAGGTGAAGGTCCGTCTGTCACGTGAGGTCATGCTGGCAGAGCTCTGTGTTACACGTGAGTCCTTGCAGGAGGAACTCCATGTTACACGTGAGGTGCTGCATGGCGATCTGCATGCCATATTCCTGCAGAACCAGGCTCACCAGGACTGCATGCTTGCTGCCGCGGAGGATCTTGCTGGGGCTATGCGTGGTCAGGCACCTGTGCCACGCGCACCTCCTGATGTACAACCAGGGGGTGACAATGACTACATATCTCTCACTGAGGTCGGGCCGTGAAGACCATGAGCCCATGGAGGATTTTTTTTTAGTCTCAACATCATTGCATGTGGGTGTTGAGGAGCACCCTGCACCTCGCCCCTCCTGGGTGCCCCCCATACTCCCAGGTCCACTATGGCCATTTTTATGTTTTGTCTTTTCTGCATTTATGTTACAGTGTGGTGCTATGTGGCATCCAATGGCATCCACTGTGTGTTCCGGCTGGCCCCATACAGACTTGTCTTGTGTTTGTGGCTTGGGTTCTGGACACATATGCCACTCCTGCTTCCCCTTTCCATGGGCTCGCAAGGATGGCACTGTGTGACAGTAACTTACACAGAGGCATTGGACTTCTGTCATATCTGTGGCCAGTCCGAAGTCCAACTTATCTATACACCCCTAGTGGGGATTCATGATGGTTTCTCCAGTGCATGGTTGGACTGCATTATGGTGAGTATATTGTTGACTGTGCATGATTTCATTTTGCTTATTCATGTATTGCCTTGACTGTATGCATTGTTAATGCACTTAATGCTGTATGCGGTCCCATGCCCTCTTTAGCTATCGAAGCCACTTTCATGATGGTAGGGGGACGTGTGGTCCAGGTCACATTGAGGAACTTGTGCTATGGTGTTCTCTCACTGTCTGACATTGTCACTTTTGGGTCCTGTGTTCATGATATGTTATGCTGGTAAATTGATAGTCCTGTGTTGGTTTTGCTTATGATGTGTCACGGGATCGGCAATATGTTTCCATTGCAGATGTGTCCACAACCGAGTGCTTCACATGGGAAATGTACGCAACACTGAAGGTTCATGCATTTTCCATGCTAACATGCATTGAATAGCCCTGCAAACACACCCCCACAACACACCCTGACCCAAACAACCACCCACACACACACTACTTTCCTTCTGAGACATGCTGTGTCCCTGCTGCACAAGTTCACATTGACTTTCGTGATCGTGAACTGGCGCCACAGGCACTTTTTTTCCTTTGTTTTTTATGCAGCTGCAGGGGTTTCCACGCCGCTAACACCACTCACTGTACTGTGTTGTGTAGTGAGCAGGGTATTGCAGGGGACAACTCCGCAGCACCCGCATTTTCTTTTCTTTTTTGGGATTCCCTGAAATGCATGCCACCAAAGGTGTTCACACCTTTGGTGGCATGCATTTACATACTTTTAGTATAGGTTGGATATTTTTGCTCACTCTTTTCTTCAGATTCTGTGTCTTAGGGGATTTTCTGTGGCCTGTTTCCATTTGTGACAGTGCACTTTGTGACAGTTGTGTCCTGTGTGTTGATATTTTTATTGTAGTTTTCACATTGCATGCCATGGCATGGTGTGTGGGGTGGGTGACATGGGATTGAGGGAGGTTTACGTGACATACCAGCATTTGGATGTGATATTTTGCATGGGGGGTAGAATCTGTAGTTTGCATGTGTGCCTTTTGGTCACACTGGATTGTGTTTGTTTAAGAGGCTAGGGATGCACACAATGCTGCAATTCCAAGGACAATTTCTCAGGGTGTTACGGTTATGACAATTGCCTGTCCCTTTGTCATCATCGATTGTCACCTGGAATGTGCCAGGACTGTGTGCACTCCGCAGGGGGGGAGTTTAGGTGAAAAATGTAGCCACAATCTGGATACGGGCTGCCTCGCCAGGTGCCCTTTCCCCTCCCATGTGCAGTGGCCGTGCGTGTGGTTAGGGAAGTGGGGGCACCACTATGTCCACAGGTACGCCCCGCCGGGTTGCAACATTGTGCAGGACACATGCTGCCACAATGATCCTGCACACTACTGGGGGCGCATGTAATAGCTGCCCACCAGAGTGGTCAAGGGAGCGGAAACGTGACTTCAGCACTCCGAATGTGCGCTCCACTATGCCCCGGGTTGCAATATGGGCTGTGTTGTATCTTACCTGGGGTGGGGTGGTGGTGTTCCGTATTGGCGTCATCATGTAGGTGCTCAGAGGGTAGGCACTGTCCCCTGGGGAGGTGATAATGGTTGTCATTAGTTGGGTTTGTGTATTTGTCTGTGTGTGACATGCATGCATGTTCAAAAGAATTTGTACTCACCAATGAGCCATGTGTTGCCATGCCTCCCAGCTTTCAGGTCCCGATGTAGGGCTGACATTCTGAATATGAAACTTTCATGGGTGGACCCAGGATAGTTTGCATAGACAGAGGTGATGATTCTCTTGGCATCACATACAACCTGCACATTGATGGAATGCCAGTGCTTGCGGTTGCGATAGATGTGCTCAGTGGCCCTAGGTGGACGTAGGGCCACATGGGTGCAATCAATGGCACCAAGCACTTTGGGGAAGTGTGCCACCCCGTAAATGTCCTGGACCACGGCCTGCCTTTCTGCGGGTGTTCTAGGCATGTATATGTGCCTGCGGACTGAGATGCGTGCAGTCATGATTGCCAACACCTGGTGTAGGCAGCGTGACTGTGTGGCCTGTGAGACGCCCCCAACTATGGCAGTTGTCCGCTGAAATGACCCAGTGGCCAAAAAATGCAGGACATTGAGCACCTTTTTCAAGGGGCTCAGTGCTTGGGAGTACAAAGTGGGTGATGTGAGGTCATCCTCCCACTCAGTGACCAGGTCTAGGATGATATGAGGTGGAAACCTATACCTGCCATAGACCTGGTCATCAGGCATCCCAAAAAGGCTGGTCCTGGGTAAGAAAATGCAGGGCCTGGCTATCCTCCTCCTCCTGCGGTGTCCCACAATCACTGCTGCGAGAAATGGGACATTCATCGTAGCTGTATGTGCTTGTTTGTTGTTTGCGAGCACTTTTATGCTGCGCGGGGAGTCTTCCGCCTGCGTTCACGTGGCGGACATGTTTCCGGCTTTGTGCATCTTTTGGCGTGCGCAGGTTTGCCCTGTTCAATTCCATGAATACGTGTTGTTAGCGCGCATGTGGGCGTTGCAGGGATTTCGCTGCTGAACTTCCCCTGTTACACCCACATTTACGTGTGTTGTTCCCTATTCGCGTGTTCCACTCCCTTTTTAGGTGTGTGCGCTGGACGTTGTGCGCCTTCAGTGGGCGACTCACGCACAGTTTTCGGGATGTCGCAGTGACGTGTGCGCCACGTGCGGATTTGGCGCAGGTCCAAGGAAAGCCAGGCGCAGTGCCTTCCATGAATCGGGAAACGGGCTCACGCGTGCTTTGCGTTTTTCACGCTTGCGCCACACATTTCAGTGCACAATCATTCCATGAATCAGCCCGAAAGTGTAGAGCCATGGGTGACATTGTTGCGGCTACAGGCTTGTCTATCCGGATAATGTATAGCACCAACGTAAAGCGTCTTCATTTATTGGTTCATGATGTCAGCCCTACCACATTGAACAGTGACAGGGCAGTCCTTTTAACATGGAGATACTCATTCTCTCTACAGAGAGTGTATTCAATACGGGTAACAGACTCATGTAACTGGGTGCTGGAAATGTAACCCGTTGGCATGGGAGTTTCTGATTGATTTAAATAGTCGGTTTCTGATAGTGAGTTCACAAAAATCCCAGAGTCTGAAACAGCAAAATCACTAAAGGTTTTCTTTTTCTCTGGCTGTGCTTATAACAGGCACAAGAAATCAATCTCCCCTTGAAGTTCATATGCAGTCATCAATTGGGGCTGCAGATTACATATTGAATGCATTGGTATCATATTGTTACGCTCACCTGGTATCCAAGGGGACGTGTTTAAAGAGGAGACAGAGCTATAGTGTAGATGCCACATATATAAAGAGCTCCCATTGGGGGAGCCACAAAAGGACCAGTCGTGGTTAAAATGATAAACATCAGATTTAATAGTATTATGACCTAAAAAGTGATTAAATAGTGTGGTCCACAGTACATACAATTCATAAACATTTTAACATAAATCAAACAGTCGTTACGTGATAAGCTAGAATTAGCTAATTGACAGTGTATCAAAAACAGGGATACACTCAACATCAAGAGGTACGCTTTACAGAAAGTGCAACGTACTCTACAGTAATTAGAATCAGTATGTCAAAAACTTAATAACTCTGGTGACTGTTTATGAATTGTATGTACTGTGGACCACACTATTTAATCACGTTTTAGGTCATAATACTATTAAATCTGATGTTTATCATTTTAACCACGACTGGTCCTTTTGTGGCTCCCCCAATGGGAGCTCTTTATATATGTGGCATCTACACTATAGCTCTGTCTCCTCTTTAAACACGGATCTTTGTCCTCCCGGACGCAGACAGAGTATACGTTGCTAACCTGTCTTAGTTAAACGTATACCGGGTTTCCTCCCCATTTAAGTTATCCAAGGGGACGCCACCCAGCCGGGTTGGTCACTGGTATCCTCCTCAGTGGTTCCCAGATGTGGTCTGCGGGGAAGGTTCCACCTGAAAATACAGGAGGGCTGTGTTCAAGACTGACCGACCGAGGTAAGTATCCTCCCACCACCCAGTATGACTTCAGCCCCTCTGGGCCCTCTACTCACCTTGTTGTGGAATTAGGCGTGCTCTCCGTCCTGCCTTCTTGGCAGGGGCGCATTGTCTTTCGTGGGTGTGTACGGTCCAGTTACTTCACTGATGCCGGCCTGTTTGGTGTCTTTCAGGTAGGTCCTATTGCTGTTTTTTCGTATTGTGTTGTTAGTCCCGCATGCCTTTCTTTGTTTAATAATGTCTCTTTTCTCCCTTAGATATGCGGAGCTTCAGCATGGCGAACTGGCTGAGTTGGGCCTCGCCGGTAAATGATGGCGCGTAATGAGCGCTATGATGCGGTAAGTAAACGCTATCCGCAGCACTGCAATGTTTTCCTTCTTTTCTCGTAGGTCGCGGTGTTCCCCCAGCATGTGTGGAATTCCAGAGCGATGCCGGCCGAGAGGCGACCAGCCAGGTAAGCCTTTTGAGCAGTTCGTAGTTTTGCAATGTCTCTAGTGCCTTCTTTAATGTTGTCTTTTCCTTCCTCTTTCAGGTCTTTCGGTCCGGTAGGCGTGCAGATCCAAAGGAAGTTGTTCACAGGAGCTGCGAGCGGATAAAAGATGGAGATTGCAGGTAAGAAGATGCTGCTAACGATGTTCCTTTTGTCTCCTTGCAGGTTCTGCTTCTCCGAGGCTCGTGGGTATAGCTGGACACGGTGAGCGTCACATTGCAGACTGCAAAGTAACGCGAAGCGTGTTGTCTTGTGTGGTTTAAATAGCCTCAACAAAGTAGTCCAGGTAAAATAGTTCCTAGGCCACCACACCCAAAACACTATACCGCATAGCTTGGTTCCTAGGAGCCAAGCTATGTGGATGCCTCCATGTTGGCTGAAAGCCTCAAATAAAAAGTAGTTCCCTGAAGACATGTCTTTCACGGTATATAAGCCTGGTGCCATAGGCGCCAGGACTGGCCCCCAAGAGGGCTTTGGAAGTGGATTCCAGGCCTTATTAGAGACCCGAGTCCTGATCCCACCTGGCCAATGGGCTTGCCAGTGGGGGTCTGGGATGAGGGTCGTGACACATATTAGAGTCATAGAAACTGCGAAAAATACTCAGCACAAAGATATTCATTGTCTTCCAAAAGAAAGACAGTCAGTCAGTCTGTCAGGCCAGAGAGCACAGGTCAAAAGCTATATCTCCCAATAGTCACTGGAGATGAGGGTAGATTCCTGAGGCAGTGCTAGCATATAACAGAAACGGGGTGCATAACAAGCTGATCTGCATTGAGACAGGTATTTTCAGGAACTGCAGGAGCTGGAGATGGCTGGAAGTAAAGAGACAAACAGAAAGCAAAGGCAAGCAAATATGCTGGGCAGCACGGATTGATCAGAATGAAGGGTGTACTGGAATATGAGAAGGGGTCTCCAGGGATTAAGGAAATACCTTCCTATCAGTATGAGCAGATTACTCGTAACAACTGTCATACAGCAGCGTTATGAGTTACGAGTGCCGAAGTGACTGTTCTACTCGGTGAAAGGGTGAAATTGGAGACCATATACTGAGGCAGGTAAAACTTGAACGTACTAGAGGAAGGCCATAGATGTCTTTCCCATATCTGATGAATGGAGACCAACCAAGGGGTCGCACTGTAAACAGATATAGAGTGGAGGCACAACAGTGGACCAAGATGTAATACAGGCGGAAAGCAGTGTAAAAAGAAATAACCAGGTACAGGTCAGGTAGAGAAACTAAGTATAAAGCAGAGACTGGAATATCAGAACACACAAGGAAATATCAGAACACACTGTTAGGAAAGATTTCGTAATTGTGGGTAATTTTCCTTCCATGTGGCAACCCCTAAACTTTTTGCTGTTGTTTTCACCATGATCTAGACTTTGCCAGAGAAGTGCAGCCTTCTGCCGCACTCCTCTGGGCTTTCGCTCCATTCTTACGGGGAAACTGACATGCCCTTAAGACAGTCAGTACCGGGAAACACTGTTTTCCGTAGTTTCTTTATCATGTTGCGGCTTTCGTGCAACATGACACAAGAGGGCACTGTAAACTAAGTTACTGCTCTCTTGGGTCTCTAGTCTTCTACAGGCCCTAGATACTCTTTTTGGATTGTAAATGATCGGTGCAAGTGAATCACGGACGGGAATGGTGGCAGCGATCGTTTCTTGTGTTTTTGAGCTCCTTTTGGCGTTTTAAGCGCGTTTCCCGCGCTTAGCCCAAAATGGTGGCCTGGCTCCCAAAATGGCCAGACTACGAGGCTCCGTTGTCCTGTCTGCTGACCGTCTTGCCCCCTTCACCTTCCCCAGGTAGAGCCGACCCGGGGCCTTCCTTATTTGGGCATGTACTTTCCCGCGAACAAAGATGCTTTCGCTGGCTTCTACAGGCCTTGTGTGTGCCTCCAGGATGTGGGCTGGGATGTCTGGTCCCAATACACATCCTGGGTGCCAGAGAGTCTAGGGTGGTGTGAATGCCTGGGACCACCGTGGTCCGTGATAGGTCCACGTATGGTGTGAGTGTTGATGAGCGGATCTCCCATTGGGTCCCCTCCGTTTTGGTGCGAAGTGAACCGTGGATAAGAGGGGGCTGGAAATGCCACTACCATGTCGATCTCCTGAGTTCTCACAAACAAAGGAATACAGGAGCCAAGTATCCTGCAACCACGAGGCTGAACCGAGGAATCGCTGGTGACCCGCTGAAGGACTGCTCCTCTGCACTGCTGTCGCCTTGTGAAACCCTTTCTACCTCTGATCGAACCAGAAGGCCTGTACTGGTACTTTGACCCTTGGAATAGCGGGGACAGCTATTCTCGGCATCTTCACCATCTCCTGCACGTAAGCCTTCGGAAGTGTCTCTGGGCCATCCAGCAGACTGCCGCCAGGTTGTGTAGTATTTCTAGTCCTTGTCACTCTCACACGATTCGTACACTTGGCGTTCCCAGGTCTGAAGTGAGTAGTGTACATTTGGCTGAGATACACACGGCCGCTCCGTTGCCCTGCTGTGGTAACAAACTGTGCGGGTTCACTTTGTTTGGGACATCTTTAACTCAACTCTGCTGCTGCAGAATCTACACGACGACGAGACGTCCCCTGCTCTCCTGAACCTGCCAGCACTGAAACTGACGCGGAGAAGCCTAGGTCTGCTTGCATCGGGGACCGGTGAGTAGCATAGCTAGGAACTGGTCGCCCTCCTGCAGGAGCCCATAGCTTTTCCCCGCTGTGTCAAAACAGCACGCCTTTCCGTACTCGCGCTCTGCTTCTGCCCACAGTGGAGGCTGCGCTTGAGTCGCGGAACTCTGTTCTTCTTCATTCCTGCACCAAACTGAACTGCCTGATTCCCTCGAAGAGACTCCCCTTTTTGCCTGTTGGCAACAGCGTGTGCAGGTACTTTTGAGCACAAGGCTCCACTCTTCGTAGGGCTTGGACTTCCTTTTAGTTAGGTGCCTCTGAAGGTGGGCTGGGTCTAATCCTTATTTCGCACTGCCTGTTTTCCTCCCCTTCTAGGTGGACTACACATTTCGTGCATCTAACGCTTTAGACTTGTTTGTATTTGTATATAAATTGTATTGGTTTGGTATGTGTTGGTTTACTAGAGTTTTATTGTGATTTCTCGCTACGGTCATTATTGCAAAGGCCTTGGAATAAATGTGTATATATTTTTAATATAACACCTGTTTGGAGTAGTTTGTAAGTGTCCTTGCTTTGTGTGCTCATTGCGGGCTTTCAGTCACCCTCACCCCTCTTAAGACCTAGTCTTGACTGCCGCGATCGCTACCCTGATTGGTCTGGCTTGTCCAGAGGTTACCCTGTTCCAAGTAATTAGGTTGGCCTTCTGAACCTCTGCGCCGCCAGGACAGAGTTCAGAAATCTGTCTTAACACACACAAGGAAATATCAGGACACACAAGGAAAAGGACTCAGACGAGGTAGGTTGCTGCCAACAGAGCAAACACGAGTGGTTCAGGAAACTGAGTACTTAAGAACAGGCACTCAAACAATCAGGAAAACATCAAGAGAGTGGAATTGTAGAGCAAAAGTGAGAAAAGCTAGGCAGAAACAGGACAGGTATATGAAGCAGAAATGCTTACAGAACACAGGTTGTTTGCAGAAAGTTAGAAAGGCAGCAGAGATATCAGAACAGAACTCGATGGCCTTAATAGCAAAACTGGACAGGTGTTGTAACACAGCAGCAAAGTCAGGCAGGGTTTCAGAAGTCAAAAGCTGGAAAATCAAGGAAAAGTAAAAAAAACAGGCGGACTGCAAAAGCAGACTGAAAAAGGGTGATGCAAGGCAGCAGCAAAAAACAGGATTCAAAAGCCAAAATCAGGGTATTCAGGACAGGTTCATTAACTGTTCACAGGAGCACAGAACAAACTCTCAATGGAAGCAGTTGATTGAACTGCTTCTGTTCAAAGTGAGTTTATAAAGACCCTCCCAGCCAACGGCCTAACAGGCTGGAACTGAATTGCAGTCTTAGCACCTTTGTTCAATTACGCCCAGCCCCTGCTTCAGTAGCCTGCAGCAGTGGATTAGAATTAAAGTGTCTTAAAGTCTTTTTAGCTCTCAGCAGCCTAGCCTGCAGTGGTTTGGAACAGATTAATGCAATCAAGGCCTCTCCAGCTCTTAGTAGCTTGCTGCAAACAAATATACTTAGTATGCCTCCTCCAGCACTTTGCCTCTAGGACAGCATACATGTACCAGAATGCATCTGCTGTCCCAAAACCCAGAATGGAACATGACATTAGATTAGTCCAAAATTGCAGTGCTAAAACAAGTAAATGAATGAATAGGCAGTTTGTAGGTTTTAACGGCACAATTATGCCATACACAGAATCTCTGAATGCGCACATGTAGCAGTGCTGGGTGGCATGCGGGTAGGATCAAGACAGTGCCTAAGATTTAGGAGAAATTGGATTTACATGGCTGATTACAACACACATGCTAACAATCTCATTGATAGATTACAAACAAGGGCTTATCCCTATAAACTGTTGAACCGCTCGGCTAAATAGGCTCAGTTCCCAGACAGAGATGCCCAATTAATACCTAGAAAAGAAAACATTTGAAAACACAATAGTCTGTGTGACCACCGTTTGTCACTATATCAACCTGATAACAAAATTAAAGATAGTGGCATTTGGTACAAACAGGTTGCCACATTAAGAATTGGATAGATGAGGGGCTACAATATTGGAGACAAACTGGTTCATTATACATATTCACCTGCGTGTTATGAAAATACCATCACAATTTGTTGGAATTTACAACTAGTTCAAGTAGTCGAACATCATCCATGTGGCAATTGTGTGGCTTGCCTTTTCATAAGAAGAATTACAGTTTTCTCCCATAAAACATTTTCAGGAAAATTTAAAAAAATGTCTGTGAGTCCAAAAATGTTATCTATATAATTTGCTGCCCTTGTAATAAGGTGTATATAGAAATGACCACCAGAGCAGAACCAAAACAGATCACAGAACATTGAAGATACCTAGCTAAACATATCAGGTCCGCTAGTTAAGCATTTTGGGGAATTTCATCACACAGAAAATGAAATGATGTGGTCAGTGATTGACAGCTTCAAATCTGACCTGCACAACTTTTCTATGGCAAACCTCCTTTTAAAATTGGAACACATGTGGATTAACCGCCTTTCAACACATAGTAATGGCCTAAAGGAGGAAATCCATTGGCCAACCTTAATATGTTGCCAACTCATAAATCACAAATGTGAGCCATTTTCTGCGGTTTGAGCACAAACTGGTTCAATTCTGGTCTAGTCTTAGATATCCAAGCAGGCCGGAATAGGGTTTAATTAATAGCAGGTTCCCCACTATGCAGCAAGCCACTAGACTTGTTTGTTGCACCGTGTGGTTGATCAAGACAGCCTATACAGAATGTAAGTGGTACACCTTGTTGATTGTGATATTGCTCAGAATCCCTGGTTGTAATTAAATGAGGTTACAAAACTGTGTGTGATCATTTATGTTTGTCTTTGTCAGTAATTGTGTTTTATTGACTTAATCATTGTGATGGGCACACATGTAGTGCTGTGTATATTTGTGTTGTTTAGGAAACCTACGAAAGGAAATTGCCAGTATGTTTGTTATTTATTAATTCACAAATGTGTTTGAATTTTCTACATGTTGATTTTAGAAATATAACGTTCTTAAATAAAACTATGGCCCTAATTAAGGGTTTGCCGGTATCTCACCGGTAAATCCAGCGGGATTCCGGCAAACAGACCTACTGTTACCGGCGCCCGATATGCTAGAAGTACCAGCATATTACAGCTGCTGGCAATGGTAGGTTAATCCCCATTCCATGGAGTCCACAGAACACCATGTGGGGACTGCCGGTATTACCGGCACCAGTAACATCAGTGCCGGTGATACAGGCTGTTTTTTGGCGTGCAGTGGCTGAGTTTTCACCAGCTCTTGGCTGGAGGTAAATCAGGCAACCCCACTGGCAAACTTGGAGTATGCCGAACAGAATTACTAGCATGTTAATTTAATGAGGCCCTAGGTCTTTTATGGATTTATATGTTGTATTCCTGTGTGTCAATATACACTGTTTTGGTTAGTACTCATAGAGGTCTGCTTTTTGATGATGTTTGATGGCTGTTGACCCATCAGATATCTTTGCAAATGTGCATCACATCAGAGGTCACCCTTGTATGTTTTTTTATTTATATTCCATGACATGTAAAGGCAAATATTTTCTGGAAAATGGGAACGCAAAAGTAGTTAGTGAGCTCAGTGCAACACAAAGCACGCTATCTCAGAGACATTAAGTCAAAGACCAGGCCCCTGAAAATGTGCCGAGAGACCACTGTGCATCGAAACAGATGTGTGACAGTCTTAGGCTGTGCCAGGGGTGAATAATGAGCCCAGCATAGTCCTATGGGTTACCCCTGAACTTTCTTATTGATTTTTGATTTGTGAATGTGTCAATAGTTCATGAAACCTATATTTAAGGCCATGGGGTTGCTAACTACTGATTTTCTTTCTTTCTGTGTCCTAGAACCTTAGAGTTTTTAATGAAGCATTTAGTCCACATGGCTTCCTTTAGCTCTGAAACCAACATGCATGCAAGGAATCTAGCAATCGTTTGGGCACCTAATCTTCTCAGGTAAAACATCTGTACAACCTGATTCATTGTATGCCAAGAGTAATGAAACCAAAAAGATGCAATGGAAGTTATTTTACGTTATGTATTATTTGCAGAGCTCTAAGAGCAGGTGGGGCATCCATGAGTTTTCTAGATACTCATAACAAGCTATTGTTTCAATTATTATTTTTGTTTGCATTCATGTTTTGTATGTGCCACACATGGCAATCAGACCACTTGCATACGCTCGGAGAGAAGGATGATGTGGGTGGGTGGTGTTTCATTTGCCATTCCTTTGCATCACTCTTCAACTGCACCCAACCCACACAAACACACACACAATGACACTCTTTTACCTCTGGATGACTCATCTTGCATAACTGGCCGATGCCCTCAACCTCCTCCATCAGGAACAAAACCCAGGATCAACTCCAGGCTTAACAGCCAGATCACAGCCCATCCGGGAGACACACAACAGTTCAACAGGATTCCTAACCACCCACGACTGGCCACGTTGCACCACACTAGCCTTGATAAAGTTCCTTAGATGTCGAAACACGTATTGGCTGACCACAAATCATTTTAATAAAGAACAATATACACAAACTAGTACTAACAAGGATATAAAGAGTATCAAATGATTGCCAGCCGCAAGGTAGCCAGGTACAAACAAACCCTCATACTTCTGTCCTCATGCAAACAAATGATTCAAAAACTATATGTTGTGCTCTGTCCTTGTAAAAGGGAAAGCGTCTTTATTCAGTTAAAGGACAGGATAGCTCAGCCACCAATCACAGGGCACAAGACTTAGGTATGGTAAGGAAGACATCCACTGGCAGATCTTCTCACCCGCCCGGCCTCTCTCTGACTGTCAAACATACAATTCTCAGCAGAAAGCGCACACATTTCATTTTATAATCATAACTCTATGGCCCCATCATCCATGCATTAAAGACAAGGCAGGAAGAAAGCACAACACAGCACCATCCTCCCAGTCCTTAATAAAAGATTCTCCTATAGCCATTTTTTCAAATCTATTTAAGGCTTTCCATGGGGACTCTTCATATTCACTTGAATGCAGCTACCTGGAGAATAATTAGCATTCACAGTTTTATGCCTCATACTGCAGAGCTCACAGGTTGTAGAAAATACTGTTAACATCTTAATTCCGAGTCAGTTTATTTGTGGCCCTCTGTTAACAGTGTATTCAATTTATATGCTTCTGTGCCTATAAGAACCGAGGTAGAGACCCTCTGCGGCAAAGCCCTCGCAGGACAAGGCCGCGATGTTGAGTGACAGTGTTTGGCGGCAATGGGGTTTCAGCGTAGACAGTGAGTGCGGACATCCTCACCCTCCTGTCTGCGGCCGCCAGGTAAGAAGTTATGGGGAGATTTAGCTTGTGTCAGTGTTACAAAGAACAAAACATAAAGTGGTAAATGTCGACTACTGGTACCTTGTAATGTAATATTTTAAACATGTTCCAAGGTATCCGGTTGTTCTGTAGTTTCGACGAATACTTATGTCTAGTCCAAGCCAATCAAACAAGAGGGGAGTGAGTTGACATTCGTCTTCATCAGGACATACTCACAACAAGCTGGTTTTTAGACAATTGATGTACAAAGACATATACAAAACTTGATTAGCGTCATAATTTGTTCATTTCTCATTGGTGATGAGGTAATCTTAATCTCAGATCGTTTTTCAATCCATTTGTTCACTAAAACATTCAAAAGACACAAAAGACAAAAATATGTTAAAAAACCTGCCCGAGCCTAGCAGCCCCAGGTTGCAGAATAGAGTTTGAAAAGTAATTGTAATTCAAATAAACTGGGCGTCTCATTCAAAGTAACAGATGCAAATCAAGTAACCTTGTAACATCCACAGGAGGTTTGAAGAAAAAGTGTTCAATCCAACCGTCGTGGGAATAGGGGAGATCCTGAGGAGATTAATCTGCAGAGACATAACATAGGGACTGGCATTAGAAGTATCCCTAATGCCCCCAATTTGGCTGAAAGCCTAAAGGACAAAGACACGAAGTGAGAAACCAATAAAAGACTCTACATACCTCCATTAATTAAGTAAAGGGTACATCCGATCTGAATGTGGGTCCCAACGAAATTCTGGTGACAATGCGGTGTGTAAATGCCGAAGTCAAACATCCGTTAGGTAAACAGGCATGATGGTAAGCCTATTAAAGAAAATAATATTTTGAGAAGAGTATTTTGTCTAGAATCCTTGAACATGCTGGCTCATAAGGGGCCAATCATAGTGTCCCAAGCTTTAATTGTACGACAATATCATGGTTGCTCAAGCAGACTTGGGGGCCATGACGCCTATAGCATGTAATTATTTTTTTTTCTTTTTTTTTATTTGAACTTTACTCAGTAACAACTAAGTTTTGTCAAAACCTTCCATATCTACAGATGCAATTCTGAATGAGACGGGCACACGCCTCCCCTAAGCACTGGCCAGGCCACCTAACTATCCGGAGGGCTAGTTCCTTGGCCGAACACTATGAAGCTTTTCTTTAAGCTGCTTCCTGCTCTCGTACAGGTCGACCATTGGGCCGTACTTGGTTTATCTGGTCAAACGCTAGTTCGATCAGTTTGGCCAAGGCTTGAGTCCATCTGGTGTTCTCGCCAGAAATTAATCTATTCCATAACTCGTCTGTTTGAAATATCCACAGGTTTTCGGCCAGCGAGGGGAGGTATGTGTTTCTATTTTCATTCATGTTTGGGCATTCCATCACAAGGTGCTTCAAAGTCTCGATGGATAATTCCTTTTTACATAATCGACATCGCTTCTCGTCCCCAGGTCCTCTGATTGATATGATTTCTCTAGTTGGCAGCAGGTTTAACCTTGCTCTCATGATCGAATTTCTCAGCTTCTTAACTGGAAACTTGGCACAGTATTTCAGTGGATTTTTCACCTTATTAAATGTTGGAGGCAGGTGATTTAGAAGTTTGTTCCCTACTGCTTTCTCTGTTGTCAGAATCCAGTCCAAGTCTTCAGTTTTCCTTTTAATTCGATCGGGATTTTCTTTCAACTCTTGGTCACTGCATTCAATTTTCGCCAGGTCGTCCTTTCTGGCTTTTACCCAATTTTTGAGGGCCTTGCATTTGCCTGTTTCTGTTTCGTCACGTATGATGTTGAAGATGGGCTGGTGTCTGCCATGATAATTCTTCTATATAAACGCATGGCACTTTGATCTACCATTGACGCTAAGGACACCAGCCCCAACTCTCTCCTGAGAGCATGTAATTAAGAAACACAAACATAGAACATAGGTGCGCGATCGTGATTCGAGTGTACTGGCACAATCGAAAGTTTATGCTTGGTAGCTAACATAAGGAGCCGACATTGCTAATGCGAAAACACAATATATACGTCTTTTTGACAGCCAGCATCGAAGAAATGCAATCTGTCGAAATGCAATCTGTCGAAAGCCATATGTCTGCTTGAATCATGAAACCAAGCAAATCCGACACCTTAAAATCGGAAAAAAGTGGGTGGTGGTGAAAGCCCATGAAATCGTCTCAAGATTACATATATTCGGCATGCTGACGGCAGCGCTGCCGAGATACAGTGAATGTGTGTCTGAGAGACCCAACCACACGTGTAAAGTTGAGTCATATCAGCGTGTTATCTTACCTAGATAGTAGAGTGTACGAAGTCCACAAGGCAACAAGTGAGTCCAAGGAGCCTGGTCACAAACAACGACCTAAGCACGGATCATTCAAAAAGTATCTAAAAGACCTATGATTCCATATAGAGTACTTCAACGTTCGGATGTTAGGCATAGAGACAGGACTCAGGGACCTGAGTCCAAGAACTCCAATGTTAACTGAACAAAAAAATTATTGACCTGCAGTGAAGTGAACCATCGAATATCATGCCTATAATTAGAAACCTGACTACGTGCGCCCGCTAAAGTAGAAGCTGTGGAGGCATTATGAAGGGGCCTTTAACTTAATCGAATGTCAAATAAGAAAAATAAAAAAATTGTAGTAACAAACTAGATGTGTTGCGTCGTAATATGCAATAAATGTATATTGCAGTGAATGTAAAATACCAATGAAGACATAATAAATCTAGATAAAATGATATACAGTAATTCTATGGTACACAATGGAGCCATTCTTCTTGATGGTTGAGACTCGTCTGGTAGCTGAGGGTATTGTACATTCACCATTGTTCGCATTAAGACAAATTTGCTGCTGTATTCAATGGGCCTCATTATGAGTTTGGCGCAAAGGGATACCGGGCACCGGTAAGGACACCGGTGCCGGTAATCCCTTTGGCCCTATTCCGAGTTCCCTTAGCGGGTCCCTTCCTTAACGCCTGGTTTTACCAGGCGTTATGGACGCGACTCGTTAAGGGACTTTAGAGCTAATAACGGTAGCGCAAATTGCGGTACCGTTATTAGCGCCTTCCCACTGAGCCCTATGGGGGCTCCAATGGGAATGGGGAATGGCTTTTTCAATGGGGATTTACCGGTCCCGCAAAGGTCGGAATAGACTGGTAAGTCCCCACTGAACGAGGGTGGACTTGGTACCGGTATTGGAGGTAGTC
This sequence comes from Ambystoma mexicanum, assembly GCF_040938575.1. Lineage (NCBI taxonomy): Eukaryota > Metazoa > Chordata > Amphibia > Caudata > Ambystomatidae > Ambystoma > Ambystoma mexicanum. Next base: position 1,508,346,556 of record NC_090921.1, on the reverse strand, counting down.
ATGGCACTAATAGTGCCATGATTACCTCCAAACTCAGAATGAGGCCCAATGGATCCATACCGGTCACCCGTTCGAGGGCCCACCAGAATTTTGGTCCGAATTTTGGACTTATGTTCTGATATTCTTATTTTTACAGGTCTCCATGTTTTGCCGATATATGTTTTAAGGCAAGGGCACATAATAACAGATGACATTGGAAGAATTACATATGGTATGGTTCTTTCAAATACCATGATTTTCCATTCATCATAACTGAGGTAAAGGCGGTCGTCGACCTGCACTGGCTACAAAAACCACAGGGGAAATGGCCAGACATGGGCTTAAATCCCCAGAGCGCTTGAATGATAGGCTGTTTAATAATGGCACTAGACCTGTCTGCTCGTGAGAGCCAGTTCTTGAGGTTTTTGCCTTTGTTAAAAGCAAAAAGGGGGAATTCAAGATCCGGATTATTCAATTGCAAAAGATGCCAGTATCTATGAGTAATCTTTTTGATCTCGTTGTGTTGCGTGTTGAAGGTGGTTGCACACACAATACGTTTGTTGGTAATATTGACCTTTTTATTCTTGGTCAGTAAGATGTCTCGATGTTGATTTTTAGCCCTTTTGCGAGATTGTCTTACTAAAATAAGAAGGATAGCCTCTAGCCTGAAGTCTGTCAGAAATGATATCTGCTTGGGATGAGTAATCTTCCAGCTTAGAGCAATTGCGTCTCACTCTTAAAAATTGCCCATAGGGAATGCTTTCACGTAATGCCTGAGAGTGAAAACTATCGAAACGGAGGATGGTGTTCCTGTCTGTCTCCTTGCAGAGCAGATCTACGATGATATGGTCCTCATCTATCCTTATGATTGGGTCCAGAAATGGTAACGCTAAATTGCTACTTGACATTGTAAATTTGAGATTGGTGTTCAATGTATTAATCCAAGGGAGAAATGATGTATAATCACCTTGAGTTGTGTCCTATATAATTACAATATCGTCAAAATAGCGCTTGTAAAGCCTGATGGACAAACGAAAGGGGTTGGAATCATCCAGAATGAAAGTTCTTTCAGATTGCCACAAATATATAAGGTGGCATAATTTCGGGAAAAGGTTGCCCCTATAGCCGTGCCTTTGATCTGCTGATAAAAGGAATTTTTGAAGAGAACATAATTCTTGGTTAGAGCTATCTCCAATAGTTCAACCAAAAACTCACTCGGAATATGTTGGAAGCCTGATCTGTGATCAAGGAAAATGTTCATAATGTTCAGAGACTCTAATTGAAGTATATTAGAATAAAGGGATTCAACGTCCAGTGTGATAAGCATATCAGAATCTGAATTAACTGGCAACCCTTCGAGATGCTTGATGGCATCAGTAGTGTTAGGCAGAAACCTGTGCAGTTCCCTTAGGGACCAGTGAAAAAAGTTTAAGACTACAGGAGTTAGCAGTAAACCCAATTGGTAGCAGTCTGCACCACCCAGATTTACCTGATAGCTGTGGCTGAGCAGTCAGACTTCTCTCAAGAAGAGTTAGGCAGTATGTAGAGTATACACAATAGGGCTAAAAATACAGTAACACAAGCAAACACTGACCAGAGCTTTGGTATAAAAGTATATAATTATTTATTTAAAAACACACTTGTAAAAATACACTGGCACTAATATGTCAAGCAAGTTCAAACACAGTCACTATGGGCCTCATTACGACCCTGGCGGTACGGAGTGAACAGCGCCGTAAAAGGTGCCGGCGCCGTTCACTCCGTACCGCCGCATTACGAGTTCCCCTCGCGGGACACGGTAAGCACGCCTGGGAAAACCAGGCGTGCTTACTGGGTCCCGCGAGGGGAAGAGGGAGCAAACAACGGGCCATCTCGTAATGGCCCGTTGTTTGCTCCCTCTCCCATTCCCATTCAGCCCTATAAGGGCTGAATGGGAATGGTGAAGGACCGTGTCCGGGTCCTCGGAGGGAGGAATTATCGGGCCTTCCGAACTCGGAATCGCCCGGTAAGTCCTCATTCCGAGGACCCGGACCCCAACGCGATTTCGGCGGCAGCCATGCCACCAATAGCGGCATGGTTACCGCCGAACTCGTAATGAGGGCCTATAAGTATATACACCTCCCTAGTTAATTATTCGACAAGTCTAGGTGAAGACACCACTTATTTAGCAAAACAGAGGTGAGCGCGTAACCGTAGATGGTACTACAATAGTTTGTTTAAAAAGGGAGAGATAAGGCAGAATAGGAAAAACACACAGTACCAACACTTTTAAGAAACCACAGCAAGTCAAGAAAGGCAAGGTCTACTGTAGAACAAAAAGTTCATAGGCCACGCCCACTCTTGGAGAGAGCAAGGCGGAATGTGCCCAAGATCACACAGTGGAAATGCACTCAAAGTCTTTGCAGCAAAGTCAAAAGAGGTTGGATCAAGTCAGAAAGGTAATGTTAACAGGTCCGAGGCCACCCCAGGATAAAGAGTCAAGGATTTACTGGACACCTTGGACAGTCTGTTGCAAGGGAAACCAGGCAGGACGCAGTACCTGAAATGGTGAGAAAGCTCCAGCGGGGCAGTTGTTCCTGGCAGCGGATGCAAGTCAGAGCTTCGTCCAGGGGAAGAGAGGATCTCGACGTGGAGGAAAGCTGGAGGTCGTTGCACTGCCAGGGAAGAACCCAGCCGCAGAGTTTCCTGGTTAAAAGGTACTACCCTTTTATTCGGGGTAGTGGTGAAGCGTGGCTATCCGGCTGCCGGGCTGCTTGGCACGAGCGATCGACCACGAGACGATCCAGGAAGGCAAAAAAGGCAAACTGGTTGGTCCCACCAGCTCAAAGGGAAGAAGACTCTCCTGGAAGAAGATCTCCTGTGTCGTCGGGAAAGTGGTGAGTTTCGTACAGCAGGGCTCCACTGGTGGTGTCGTCGTTGTAGATGGCTCAGCTTCTCCCCTTTTCGGATTCTTTAGGTCCTGTGGCGACTTCTGAAGTTCCAGTCCCCAAAGCCCTGCTTTTATGCAGCAAAACCCCCATTCATCAGCCTAGCTGTCACTCAAACATGCTAAGTGGTGAGCCGGGCGGCTCACCACTGGGCCAATCACACAAGAGTGCGACTTGAGTTGCTAAGGCAACTCAGTCCAGGGTGCCTAATCCCCCTCCCACACATCCTGTTGACCCCAGACAGAGTGGCACCATTTGGAGGGCTTCTGTGGAGGAGCCCGCCAAAAAGTGGAACAAAGGGCTCAACTTGGGTTAGAGTTACAGAGGCGAACACAAACGCCATTTTAAAACCGAGCCCCTGCAAAAAGACCCCACCGGGGAATAAATATTAAATAAATAACCCAGCGGTATCTTTAACATTGCACCAAAAAGTGGTGCATTTAAAATGAATGGGAAAATCCTATAGGAAATATTCCGGTGGAATATTTTGCGTGGTATCCACTGCCACCAGCCAGAAACTCGACAAGGGGGGACTGGACAGTGCCCCTTTGTAAAACAGACCCAGGGGCAATCGAATTACCCCTACCAGTACTTCCACAACATGATGGTTTGTACTGGTTCTGTTCACAATTTAAGACTAGTAAAGCCAATGGTGACTTTACATGCCCTGGGAGACAGTAGTCAGTCCCAGGGTATGGAGTCTATGTTTGGGGGTCATTGTGACACCCCTGTGTTACTGCACTGAGGGTGCTGTGTAACACACTTACCAAAAACACATGAAGCCCTATGGAGTAAAAGACCCCATAGCCCATAAAACACATTACACAGTCAAAGGACATTCTCAAATCATGCCTAAGAGTGGGAGAAAAAGAGTCTCACTCTTAGCAGGAGAAAAAAATAAACCCCAAAAATCCAGCAAAGCTGCTGGGGGACTCACTAGGTTTGGGAAATTAGCCTTTACAGAAAATTCTCCCTAACAAGTAGTGTCGGACAAATATGTATCTGTATTTTCCGCCATGGGTTTAAGAAAATAGTCAAGAAATTGGTCTATCGGTTCGAGGATAGAGCTGCATAGTGACATGATGGGTCGGCCTGGAGGATTAAGAAGTTCCTTATGTATTTTTGGTAATACATACATATGAGGGACCATAGTCCCTTTAGCTGTCAAAAATAGTAACTCTTTTTCATTAATGAAACCCGCCTCTCGGGGCAAATGTGGTGATTTGGTCCATTTCCTTACTTATGCTGTCAGTGGGGTCAACCTGCAGTTTACGATAGAAAATAGGATTATCAAGTTGTCTCATAATTTCTTGATCATATTTATCTGCATCAAGAACAATGACACCTCCCCCCTTATCAGATTGTTTAATTATGATAGACTGGTCTTTCTTCAATTTTCTAAGGCATTCCCATTCCTTTTCGAAAAGTTGTAACTGGGCCCGTGGTGAGAGCCTTGAAGGGAATCATACATAGAGTTGAAATCCCTTAGTACTGCTCCCTCAAAAATTGCTTTTTCCTCAGAAACCATGTTGAGTGTGGGAGTGAATGAGGATTTACATTTGAAAGGAGTTTGTGTGTCACTCTCAATCTCCTCTCTTTCTCATTTGCCCCAAAGAAATCTCTAAGCCGGATTTTACGAAATAAACTCCTCAGTTCAATTTCAACCTCCATTTTAGTGGGATGTTTCATTGGGACGGACGAAAATCCCTTTTCTAGCATAGAAATCTCCTGTCCCATCAGTGTTCATGTTACCGCCTCTTCTGTATTTTTCTCCCTCACTATCACGCCTGTATTCCCTCTTCATTCCCATTCACTGCCCTGCAGCAGGGCCCAGTGGATCTGGAGGAGATATGGAGGTGGTGGGCGGAAGTTAAGGGGTCTTTCAAGTGCCACAAGCAGGACCCACAAAAAAGGTAACCCCTGGTATGTTTTGAGATTAAAATGTGAACTCCTTTAAGTGTGTGATGTTCACTTAATTGTCGAAGAGCCCAAATGGTTATTGAAAGTCACAAGGGCTGGAATATCTGGAGCCAAGCAACCATTAAAAGTACGTAGCCCCCATTCGGTCAGCCAGGAACACATTTGTAGTCCCTTTGTGCAAACCCTTCCATCCCTCAAAATTGGTGCTGGGATATTCACAGACAAATACTCTAAAGGGTCTAATAGGTCTTTAGCCATGCCCATTCCCATTTTAAGGTTAAATTCCCCTCCCCAGATATACAATTCTTTCCTGCTCCTCCCCGAAGACAGCAGGTCCTCAATAAACCCTGGCTAGTCTATCTACCTCTGCTTTATGAGGGTTATTATAAAAATGAATAACACAAATCGATTCTCCCTTCGCAGTTGAGAGACAGACCGCCTGGAGGAAGTCCATGCAGGTATCAATCACCATGATCCTGCATTCGAGAGAAGTCTTGATCAAAATAGTCAGGCCCCCATAGCATCGTCCCCTCAATTTTTTCTTAGCAGGGATCCCAGCCATCCAGTTTCGGGGTCTCCATCGCCCATGTTTCCTGTAAGAGGATCACTTCATTTGCTTGAAGGAACTCAGCAATGGCTCTACTTTCAATGTTCCCCCTTGACCCTGCTATATTCCATGAAAGCAGACTGAACTCTGAGGGTATACTAGCTGGGGAGTTACTTGCTAAAATAGGAGCTACCCCCTGCACCCCTGCCCTTACCTCTGGAGCGGACCTGCTTACTGAGATATCCGACTGTCAATCAAGGTCTTCACACGAAGTGAGGACCTCATAACGATTGGCCAGATCTGGAACACCAGTAGGGGCTCTTTCCCTAATATAGTTGGGCCCTCTCCTCGCAGGGATTGAGCTCCAACCTCCCCCATTACTGTGTGTGAATAATGGATACCAAGAAACTTGTCCATTCCCCTCACTCTGCCCCCTACATCCCTTCTACCCTGCGTCTCTCCCGGGACTTCCTGACCAACCGCCCTCACATAAAAGCAATCCCGAATGAGATGTTTGCTAAAGAGTCTGCTACCATTCAGTTTAAGGCATTGTGCAAGGTTAGAGCTAAGAAGATATCCAGCCACTGTTGCTTCCGAGTAGGTCACCACTACACAGTCTCTGTCCACATTGTTTGGCTTAGTGCCTACCCAACCAACACTTCTAGCCGTACGAATAATGGCGGGGTCTACCTAAGGCCCCATCAAATTTGTATTGATCCAATGCGTCGCTTTGTTAATGAGGGCAATGGTTGATTCAAAGCTGCCCTTGGTGAGCCCTGCCAGACCTGTAATAATCCCCACTGCTTCTGGGGGCAGATTTAAGATGGTTTGATACCCCAACCCCTGTGGTGGAACATTCTCCCACGCTACTGACCCCACCATTTGCTCAATATCTCTACCCCTCCCTGGGTTGCAAATAGCCCCATTCCCTGATGTTTCAGAGACAGCCCCTTCTTCGACAGGCAATACCCGACTGCTCCCTAACTTAGCGAAATCACAACTTGAAGGGTGTCCTCCCTTCAATGATACACACAAAGCATAGAGCAGAACACCCCCAACCTCTTCTACTTTAGCCAGATCTAGCACCTTAGATGAAAGAGCTCTTATTGAATCATCCATTATTGCTAATGTGCTCAGAACCCCCGCCTTCAGTGTCTGTAGGGATTGCAGAACCAACTGGAGAGGCTTCAGTTTTTTGTCTAACAGGGATTCTAGCCAGACCTTGTCGTCCTCACCCGCAAGTGAAGAGTCCAGATCCAAGCTGGCATGATCCTCAGTCGTTGCACTGCCGGACTGTAAATCACCTAACGTATTCAGTTCCGGGTCTGATTCTGGGACTACCCCCATCCTCCTGTGGACCCTCCCTCGGGCAGCTTCTCACGGGCCGTTGGGACTGCCAAAGAGCCTACTCCATTAGCCCCTTGACCATTATTACTGCTACTCCCACCACTGATTGGGCTAAGGTGCCCCTCTATCAAGGGTGCTACCTTTCTGGATGCTTGCTCAGCGACGTTCAGGCAGCTCACTATCTTACTGGCCATTGCATCCATATAAGAATCCAGGGATCTCTGGGAGGGATTATGTGTAGATTTTGGAGGGGGTCTTCCCAATTTTGCCGTTTTAAAATGTTTGGGTTTCTTCACTCCCTTTGCCGCCCAAACTCAAACCCCCATTCTTCCCTCATCCCCAGCTTTGCTTTTCCCCATAATTAACAGTTTGTAAAATTTGTATAAACAATCATAAACAATGTTTCTGGGCACAGGTACAAACAGATACAAGCCAGTAAAACGTTGAGTATCATAAGTGCATGAAGATTACAAAACAGTAAAATGTTTAACAATAATATGTTTAACAATAAAACAATAAAATCTGGGAAAGACTACCATTCAATATCAAAAATAAATCCAATACAAAACATACAATGTGCAATGTGCAAATGTATAAAAATAGTCCAGGGGAGGGATAAAAATGTGACTGCAACCAGTATACTAGTAAAGCCACGGGATACCGCACAACCGAGGTAGCCAGATTAAATCACAAATCGGAACATCTTTGAAGTTAGTTGTACATTGACTTACAGTCACAGTGAGCTGGCAATAAAGGAACCTCCAGGGGCAGATAGAGGAGGACGAGGGGTAAGGGGGAGAGGATATCCTTTGGTGCAAGTGCTATCGCCAAACAGCTGGTGCAAAGGCCCTAGAAGACAGTGACCGATGTATGCAATGTATGCAAACACACTTGCAGCATGCAGACTCCCAGCACAACTTGATCACTTTCCACGTTATGCACGAATACTGTAGAGGGCGGGGAACGCCGGGCAGCTTGAGGAGCTGCCAGAGTCTGACTCTCTGCCCCCGCCCTCTACAGCTCACAAGCAAACAGTTATTACGTAAACGGAAATGATTCCCACACAATTTGCTCGCTTGGGCTCAATTCCTTGATTTCCTTAGTTGTCCTTAGTTGTTCCACAGCTGTAGCCGTAGCCGCAGCTCGACCTGATCTCCACTGCTAACTGCTGAATAGGCACTTTCCTGGCCAAGGTCTCTGTGTATTTACACCTCCTCACACTGGAGCGTGAAGGACTCTGCAGGACTCCACGCGCTCCGCCTAGGGTGGCCAACTGTCCCGCTTTTCGCGGGATTGTCCCGCAATTAGGGACTCTGTCCTGCCGTTTGCAGAGTGGCTGTGCAAGACGCAGGTTGTCCTGACTTCCGTCAGGACAACCTGCATCCATCATAGCCACTCTGCGAATTGAAGTGGGCATTTAAACAGCACAGGGCTGCTGCCTGCTGCTTTCTTTCCCCGGGCGGCTCTGCAGCCCTAGCTCCTTTAGAGCCTGCAGGTTGAGCTGTAACGCTCGACACGTGGCTTCATTCAAATGCTAATGGTTTCTTCCTGGGTCGTGATGGTCATATTTGCAGTTAAAAAAAGTGACCATCACCTCCAAAGTACAAACCATTTGCATTTCAATTAAGCCGGGTGTCAGAGCGTTACAGCTTGACCTGCAGGATCTAAAGGAGCCATTAAAAAAATGCAAATTCAAAAAGGGGCGGGCCAAACGTGAATGAAGTTGTGACGTCATTGCCACCTTGTGGGCAAGTGTCCTGCAAAATACTATCAAAGATTTGGCCACCCTACTCCTCAACTGGAAGAGTCTATGAATGGAAAGGCTCCACCTCCTCCACCTCAAGTTAACCCCTTCCAGCCACAACAAAGACAGGCTGAAGGGAAAGGAACACACAGATATGTACGCCAAGGACTCTGCGGGACTATTTAGTAATACCATGGAATAATGCCACGCTGCATTTCAGTGACCAGTATCTGGATATGATGTGATGGTTTATTTATATAGCGCCTACACACAATGTGTTGTAAAAGAGCTTCAGGCAAGGGAGGGAACAAGGGAAAATACAAGACAATCTTACAGGCCATGCACAATAAGAATGTGAAATAACTATCATACTCGGCCTAGCAGCATTTCAGATAGTGCAAGCGGTGTGACATAGATAAGGAAGGGAGGGGGAAAGTGGGAAGGAAAAGGAATAATTAGGGGGGAGAAGACAAACAAGGTTGCTATCATACTAGGTCAGGGACAATTCTGATAGAGTAAGTGCATAGAAGACAGCAAGGGAAGAGGGGAGGAGATAGGAAAAGGAGTAAAGGGGGAGGAGTAAAGAAAACGAGTAAGATGTGAGGGGAGTGGAGTGGAGAAGCAAGAGGGGGAGTATACAAATGCAGAGGTCCGTGGTAATTCATAATGAACATCAGTGCAAGCCAGGAAACAAGATGGGAACAACATGATACAGGTCAAACCATGAGTACAGAAACAGCATGAGTGGAGAAAGGGCATGAGTCAATGAAGTCAAAGGATCAATCCAGGCATTGGGCACAAAAGGTGGTGTATCAGGACAGACTCCTGCACAGGTAAGAGGTAGGGGGCAGGAGGAGAGGCCTGAAGGGGGGGCACACAGAGCATCATGGGGGGAACAAGAGGGTGGGGGAGTGACAAGGAGAACACAGGCATTGCAAGGGGGGGGTTGACAGGAGCACTGTTACGAAAGATTACGTTTTATATGTAATTTTTTTCCTCCAGTTGTACACCCCCAAACGTTTTGCTGCTGTTTATACACCTTAGTCTGACTTTGCCAGGGGAGCACAGCCTTCTGCTGCACTCCTCTGGGCTTTCGCTCACTTTTTATGGGGAAACTGACATGCCCTTAAGACAATCATTGCTGGGAGACTTTGTTTCCCTTAGTCCTTTTCCAATGGTGCAACTTTTCTGCAACATGTAACAAGTGCACAATGTACCTTACAGTACAGTGCACTTGGGTCTCCTAGTCAATTACAAAGACCCTAGACACTCTTGATGGACTTTTTATGAAATGTGCAGATGTGTCATGGACAGAGCTGTGAGCAGCTATCTTTTCGCATTATTTTTAACCCTTTCCTGCCATGCTAACCACGTTAACCACGTTTGGCACAAATAGGTGGCCTGGCTCCAAAATGGCCATGCCACGGGGTTCTTTGTCCTGTCCTTTGGCCATCTTGCCCCTTTGCCTTCCCCAGGTCGAGTCGACCTGGGTCAGTCCTTATTTGGTCATGCAGTTTCCCGCCTGTTAAGATGGATTTCTGAACTCGGACCTGGAGGGGCAGAGGTTCAGAAGGCCAGCCTAGTTTCTTGGAACAGGGTAACGTCTGGACAAGCCAGACCAATCAGGGTAGCGATGGCGGTGGTCAAGACTAAGTCTCAAGTGGGTTGAGGGTGACTGAAAGACCTCAATGAGCACACAAAGCAAGGACACTTACAAATTACTCCAGACAGGTGTTATATTAAAAATATAGACACATTTATTACAAGGCCTTTGTAACATCGACCATAGCAAAGAATCACAATAATACTAAAGTAAACCAACACATCACAACCAATACAATATATATACAAGACCAAGGGGTCTAAGGAGTTATGAGCACGTAATATGTAGACCACCTAGATGGGGAGGAAAACAGGCAGTGCAAGTAATCATTAGACCCAGTTCGACATCAGAAATACACCTAACTAGGAGTAAGTCCGAGCCCTACAAAGAGAGGAGCCTTATGCTCAAAAGTACCTCCATGCGCTTGGGCCAATGGACAAAATAGGGGCTATTCAAGGGTCTCAGGCAGTTCAGGAAGGTGAGTGAAGCGATGAAGAACAAGTCCCCACGTACTCAAGCAAGGCCTCCACTTGTGGGCAGAGGCAGGGTGAGAGTGCGAGGTAGAGTCGCTATTTCGCAACAGTGGTAGAAAAGAAACGGGCTCCTGCGTGAGGGGCCACCTGTTGGGGTTTGGACTACTCACCGGTCCCCGACGCAGGCAGACCCAGACTCCTCCAGTTCAGTTCACGTTGCTGGCAGGTTCAGATGTGATAATCAGGACGTCTCAATACCGCGTAGATTCCGTGTAGCAGGATGCAGGGTCGAGGGTGTCCCAAATGCAGCGAACGTGCGCAGGTTGTTACCACAGCAGGGCAACACGGCAACCGTATTTACTCTGGTCCGGTCGCACTCATCTCACTTCAGACCTGGGAATGCCAAGTGTACGAAATTCGGTGTGAGGGTCCCGGGGACGCAGAGTAAGCAGTAGACCAAGTTTCAAGGGCTTCCCCGAAACGGCGGCGGTGACAGAGCAAAATGTCCTGCATAAGCTGGTCAGCCTACTGGTTGGCCCAGGGACACTTCCGAAGAGGCTTACTTGCAGGGTTTGATGAAGGTGCCGGGAATAGTTGATCCCACTATTCCAATGGGTCGAAGCGCCTTCGCAGACCTTCTGGGACGATCAGATGCACTGGGGTCTCGCAGGACGACAGCGGTTCAGGGTGCCAAACCTTCAGTGGGTCACCAGCGGTTCCTCGATTCAGCTTCTTGTTGCAGGATACTTGGCTTCTTATCCCTCGTTCGGTGTGAACTCAGGAGATCAACATGGTAGTGGTGTTTTCAGCCTCCTCTTATCCAAAGTTACCTTTGCGCCAAAACAGAGAGGACCCAATGGGAGATCTGCTCACAAACACTCACACCATACGTAGACCTATCACGGACCACGGTGGTCCCAGGCAGTCAGGACACTCCAGACTCTCTGGCACCCAGGATGTGTATTGGGACCAGACATCCCAGCCCACATCCTGGAGGCATACACACAAGGAATGCAGAAGCCTGCAAAAGCTTTGGGTTTCGCGGGAAAGTGCATGACCAAATAAGGACTGACCCAGATCGGCTCGACCTGGGGAAGGTGAAGAGGCAAGATGGCCAAAGGACAGGACAAAGAACCTCGTGGCATGGCCATTTTGGAGCCAGGCCACTCATTTGTGCCAAACGCGGTAAGCGTGGATAACATGGCGAAAAAAGGGTTCAAAACACAAGAGAAATGATAGCTGCCACCAGTCTTGTCCGTGACACACTTGCACAGTTCATAATAAGTCCAGCGAAAGTTTCTAGGGCCTTTGTAATGACTAGAGACCCAAGAGCATGGTAAAGTAAGTTACAGTGCACTCTTGTTTCATGTTGCACAAAAGCTGCAACATTAGGAAAGGACTAAGGGAAACAAAGTCTCCCAGTACTGACTGTCTTAAGGGCATGTCAGTTTCCCCCTAAGAATTGAGCGAAAGCCCAGAGGAGTGCGGCGGAAGGCTGCGCTTCTCTGACAAAGTCTAGACCAGGGTGTAAAACAGCAGCAAAATGTTTGGGGGTTGACACATGGAGGGAAAAATTCATACAATCATGAAATCTTTCCTAACACCTCGAAATGCCAAGCTTTCGCTCGCTTCTGCATGCCTTGTGTGTTTGCCTCCAGGATGTGGGCTGTGGTGTCTGTCCCCCTGTTAGGCAGAATCATATTCAGTACCCTTTGGGAGCACCACACACAATTAAGACCACAAGTGACAGTACACATTCACCTTTGGTACAAGCCTGTACTACACAGTAAAGTGGTAATGATGGCTGAGCAGCCAGACTTATCTCAAGAGTAAAGTGAGCAGTATCAGAAGTTACACAAAGGACAGCAATTACTATGGTTCAAACAAACACTGACTCAAGGTTTCTGAGTAAAAGAATATACATTTATTTACACATCATTTGTAAAACAGTTCACTAAAGTAAAGCAGCAGAAAATCACAATCTTAATATACTACACAACACCAAATGAATTCTGGACAAGTTAAGCTCAAAATGAAGTGTGAGCAAAATGACACCCCAGCAATTAAAAAGGGAGGGCAAGACAAGGTTATACAAAATTATGCAGCACCAACAAGTAAGTAGGCAGGGCAATCTAGAAAAGGCTTGCTACAATGAAGATTCAAATCAATAGGCCTGGGCCAGTGTTAATGCTTCAGAGTCTTTGCAGAGGATCACACAGTTCAGAGTAGTTTGCGGTTACGTCTTTGCCAAGAGTTCGAAACGAAGTTGGTCAGACGAATAGTTATTTAAAAGAGTAGAGAAAGACAAGCCCATGGATTGGCAAAAGATTTAAAACACTTTCACCACAGTCGGGCGGAACGAACAACCGGGTTTGCACAGTACCTTAGAAGAATGCTGTAGCAGATCCTGCAGGCTCACGGTTCCTGAAGCGATTGTCGACTGACACGAAGAAGGAAGACTGGAGGGTCCTGCACCGCCCAGGGAAGAAACCAGCAGCAGAGCAAAGCAACGAATAAAGGGTGCGCTCCTTAAAACCCAAACAGGGTCTGGTCCTCCTGGCTATCCGGTTCACTGCAGCTGTGCACAGCAAATTCGACCAGGGGAGGGAGGCCTTGCTTAGTGTTTGGTGAACTGGTTGGTCCCACCCGCTCAAGGGAAGAAGATACCTTGCAGATCTTCTCTGTCATCGAAGTTTGGAGATTCTGACCCGCAGCAGGGCTTCACCGGGAGGTTCAGTCGTGGTAGTGGTTCTCTTCTTTCAGCTTCTCTTCGGTTCTCTCGATCCAGTGGCAACTCTGCCTTCCAAGTCCCAGAGCCCTGCTTTTTATGCAGTTTTCCCCCATTCACACAGCCTGACTTTCAATCACACAGCAGGGTGGCTGTCCTGGTGGGACAGTCACCAAAGCCAATCATACAGAGTGTGACAGGGAGTCTCAAACCCCTACCTCACATCCTGTCCCCCTCAGACATTCAGGCGCCGAAGGAGGGCTTCTGTGCAGAAGCCTGCCAAAGAACGGCGAACAAAGGAACCAAACCTGGTTTGGCGCACAGAGTAAAACACGAGAAAGACCTTTACAAAAAGAAATGGCGAATAAACCCAGCTGGAACCAAATAAAAGTAAATGGGGTCCAGCGGATTAAAGTTTGAGACTACTAATTTAGGCTAAAACAGTACCAAGTCTATTTTCATAGACCGCGGTAGGGAAAAAATGGTAGATACCACTGCCACCAGCCAAATCTTAAAGAAAGGGGAACAAAATAATGTTCCATGAGAAACAGACAAAAAGGGATAACTATTAACCCTTTCCAGTACTCTATGGAAGATTGTTTGTACTGGGTCTGTGAATTTAAAAAGACTAATAAAGTCAATGGCAACTTTACATGTTCTGGGAGACAGTAGTCAGTCCCAGAAAATGGAGTTTAGTGTGAGAAGTCTGAAAAAGACAACCCTGTGTCACTGCACTAAAGGTGCTGTGTGACACACAGTAACAAGATGATGCCTATGGAGTAGGTGAGGCTCCACAGTCTTTGAACACAAACATTTACAACACATAGCCAAAAACACATGTAAGAGTGGGAAAAAAGGCTCACACTCTTACCAGGTGAAAAAAATAAATCCTAGAAATCCAGCAAAGCTGCTGAGGGACTCAGTATGTAAGGGAAATTAGCCATTCTAGAGAATTCTCCCTAACACCCCAATACACATCCTGGGTGCCAGAGAGTTTGGAGTGCTGTGAATGACTGGGACCACTGTGGTCCCTGATTGGTCCACATATGGAGCGTGTGTTTGTGAGAAGATCTTCCATTGGGTCCTCTCCGTTTTGGCGGGAAGGGAACTTTGGATAAGAGGAGGCTGAAAACACCCATACCATGTCGATCTCTGGAGTTCTCACTGAACGAAGGATAGGATCCAAGTATCCTGAAAGTAAGAAGCTCAGTCGAGGAACCGCTGATGAACCACTGGAAGGTTTGGCACCCTGAGCCCACTGTCGTCCAGTGGGACCCCTCTGAATCTGGTCGTCCTAGAAGGTCTGCGAAGACGCTTCGACCCATTAGAATAGTGGGACCAACTACTCTTGGCACCTTCAACAAAACCTGCAAGTTAGCCTTCTTGGAAGTGTCCCTGGGCCAACCAGTGGGCTGACCAGTTTACGCAGTACCTTTGCTCTGTCTCTGCCATCGTTTCGAGGAGGCCCTCGAAACTTGGTATATTGCTAGCTCTGTGTCCCCGGCGCCCTCACACCGAATTTCAAATACTTGGCATTCCCAGGTCTGAAGTGAGATGAGTGCGTCAGGACCAGAGTAAACGCGGTTACCGTGTTGCCCAGCCATGGCAACGATCTTTGCAGGTGCGCTGCATTTGTGACCCTCTTGCCCCTGAAGCCGGCTGCAGTGAAACTGCTCTGATCCATCCATTAGGAGCAGAGAAATCGCCACTGTCCCATTTGGGAATCCTCACTGTATCTTCGGAACTGAAAGCCGTAGAGCTGTCATATTGCTGCAGTAGAACCCACAACCGAAGTGGACTTGAGTGGCGAAGTTTGGTCCGGAGTGCGCCTGGTGCCGGTGAGTAACCCTAACCTTAACCAGTGGCCCCTAGCGCCTCCATCCATTATTACGCACGAGTGGCCTCTGGGGGTCCCTCTCCTTTCCACTAGTAGTGCGAACTAGCGAACTATTCCCGAACCTTGGAATCACCTCTGCCTTCAAGTTGAGGCCCTCCTCGAATAGTGGGAATCTATTCTTCATCGCCTCACCCACCTTCCTGAGCTGCTACAGACCCCGTTTTGCCCATTGGAACAACCGTGTGCACCTGCACTACATGTTCTTTTGAGCATACGGCTCCTCTCTTCTTAGGGTTCGGACTGACTCTTAGTTAGGTGTGTGTTTGATGTTGAAGGGGACTAAAGACTACCTGCACTGCCTATTTTCCTTCCCCTCTACGTTGTGAACTTATTTTGTGCTTTTAACCCTTTAGACCCAACGGTCTTGTATATATCTTGTATTGATTGTGTTGTGTTGGTTTAGTAGGATTGCTGTGATTCTTTTACTGTGTGTTGAGTTACAAAGGCCTTATAATAAATGTGTTTATATTTTTGATATATACACCTGTCTGGGAGTAATTTGTAAGTGTCCTTGCTCTGTGTGCTCATTGAGGTCTTTCAGTCACCCTCACCCCTCCTGAGACTTAGTCTTGACCGCCTGCCTTGATTGGTCTGGCTTGTACAGAGGTTACCCTGTTCCAAGAAACTAGGCTGGCCTTCTGAAACTCTGCCCACCAGGTCAGAGTTCAGAATTCTGCCTTAACAAGCACAACAGGGATCATGAGGGGGGTGACAAGAAGCACAACAGGCACACGAGGGTGAGAGTGGAACGGGCACATGAGGGGGGTCGGGGAACGGGCACACGAGTGGCGGGGGATGCCCTGCTGAGTCAATGTGCTTGGCAGAAGTAATTAACTGTTGTAAGGAAAATGATTACTGTCATTCTGAATAACTCAATACAAATATTTATTTTTGACAAATTTACTTTCTTGAAAACTTTGCATTTAATACACTTGTTTTTCAAACGCCCTGCCACCCATGTCCCTCTACCTTACTGACACTTTTTAAACGTCATATGTTGTTCCTGTGTTTACTTTGGGCTGTCAGGTTGCTCCATACATAGCACAAACTATGAACCAATTGTATTGAAATGGGAATAGAAGACCTAAGCACGGGCAGTATAACTCAGTGGCCACGCACACGTCTTGGAAGCAAGACAACGCAGAGCAACACAGGTTTGAATCCCGGGTCGCGCTTAAAACCCTTTTTGGTATTAAGCGTAGTTATAAAAACACAATGATAATTATACAGGAGATTGGATGTGAGGCCGAACACACACAGCCTGCTGGTGTTGTTTAGCTATATGACCACCCATAGCATGCTCATTCATATCCACCCCCACTGGGTTTGCCAGCCTTGCATGCTGTCTCCTTTTCATATAAGAGAATACTCAGATTAGACCCTCCATGTCTTCCCTGGGCCCACCAAACCAATAGGATCAAGCACTCCCCTCTCCCACGTGACGTGCCGTTCAGCGTGTATTAGCTGGTAAAGAGCCTATTTATTGTATTTTCCTACCCATCAACATCTATTGTAAAGCAGCACAGTTTAACAGTCACTTCTGGAATTCCTTATCTGTGTCTGTGCCTGATGTGTGGTTGCTTCATAAAGTGGCACGAACGTCAGCAGTGGCCCTATTTATTGCAGCCTGAAAGGCTGAAGCAGAGCACAGAAAAATATGTGCGGATGAGGTCAGAGAGAAACACCAGAGGGCCGCTCCCAGGAAGGAATGAAGGGATGGCAGTGTCCGTGATGGTCGGTGCAAACCCATTGAAGGCTTAGAGGTTAGAGAAAGAGCTGTGGGTGTATTCATCTCGACTGAGTCTGCTGCCAGCCATGTCTATCATTTACAGCCGATGCGCAGGTGACCGTTTAAACAGTCTTGCTTTTCAAAAAGGCTTCCATTTGTGCATGAAGTAATCCGAAGATTAAAAAACCTTGCACATGACCCAGCAGTAAGATGCTCCAAACATCCCTGAATATTGGGAAAAGCTGTTCTCTCTTTAATATCTTAGTTTAACTTGATTTTAATGAACTCTTCTTACTTTCCTTGTATGGAGCAATAGGTTCTGGAGTTGCCTGTCCCATAAATTTTTATTTTAAATTTTAATCTCGTCTCCTTGTAGACATTATCCGGTCATGAGGCAAGCATGGGCTTTCTTAATGCTTTCAATCCACAGGGCTTGTTAAGCTATCGAGAGCCATTTCTATAGCTCCGAGGGTGGGCTTCTAGGGTGGCTCCTCGGGTGGGCTCCTACGTGGGCTCCTCCGGTGGGCTCCTCAGGTGGACTCTTCAGTGACTGGCTGTTGAAGTTTCTGATTTCCCACCTTGGAAAAGTAACACCTAACCCGTGGAGCTGGTAAACCGGACTCGTCTGGGTGCAGAACGTGAGTGGTACAGAGTTTGCCTCCTTCCACTTCCTGATCTGCCCCATAGCGATATCATGAAATGTGTGAAATTCACAGCTATTTTCAATAAAAAATGAGCAATATCGTCAACGTGTGTCAATGTATCGTGACCACTTTGCATCTAGTCTAATGGACTACCATGATGCTGTGAAGAAAGCTGGCTCACCTGATGTCCGATTGTTCACAAGCATGCGTTTGAGATTCGTAATATTCTTCACAGTTATGATCTTGATTCATATGCCAATGTGAAACTTGAATGAATGAAAATAATTGCAATATTTTACACGATGCACTACATGCGTGTTTTAAAGCCCTCATGAACAATACATCCTTCCAAATGGGCCGTGGAGAGGCCTTTCTATGTAAAATCCCAGGGTATAAATATACTGCTTTATTACATGCTCAATGTACTTTTAGAAAAAAGGACCTAGTTGATTACCGTCCTAACTTGTAATTTGCTGGCCTAATCTCGTCTACTTTCAACATTACAAAAAGGATTTGTGAATTAGCGAATTTAATGTTTGCCTGGAACATTTAAAGGGATGGTCTAGTAAAAATGTGTATTTAAAAAATAGATAGGCCACATAAAAAAAAAATACTAGCATCCTCCGTTTTAAAACTTCCTATGCAAAATTTGAGCTATTCAAGCTCAAAATTCGAAAAAGCAAGCACAGGGGCGCAGCCATTTTGTGAAATGGAGGCCCTCCTGTGCTGGCTTTTGCTTTTGCGGCACTAATGAAGGAAAAGCCAGCCAGCTGTAGTAAACAAAGTCTACCGCTGGGTGGCTTTCCCTTCATTAGTGCCGGGACTCGGAGGACGTGGACCGGAGACCAGAGCAGGAAAGCTGCAACTGAATCTCGGTAAGTGCTATTTATTTTTTTTACAAAAAATAAGCACTAGCTGCGGTTTTTTTCCTAAGTTTTCCGGGCTGGAGGAGCCCGGAAAACTTAGAAATAAAACCGCAGCTTTAAAAAAGTTGTATTTATGTTTGCGGTCGCTTTTGAAGCGACCGCAAACATAAATACAATGTTATTGTGTCGGAAAACGCTGCGGTTTTTCTTTCCAAGTTTCTCAGGCTCCTCCGGCTCGGAGGAGCCTGAGAAACTTGGAAAGAAAAACCGCAGCGTTTTCCAACACAACCGCGTGTGTTTCTGCCTGCTGTGGCTATCACTTTGGGTCTCTGGTGCTCCCAGGGGAGCACCGGAGACCCAAAGTGAAAGCCACAGCAGGCAGAAACACACGCGGTTATGTTTACATGCCGCGTAGTGTTTCTACCTGCAGCTGATTTCCCATTTGGGGCTCTCGGGCTCCCTGTGGGGAGCCCGAGAGCCCCAAATGGGAAATGCTAAATGCTGTGTGTTCTGCCTAAATCTGCTTTCCCATTTGGGGCTCTCGGGCTCCCCGTGGGGAGCCCGAGAGCCCCAAATGGGAAAGCAGATTCAGGCAGACACAACGCGGTTGTTTTCCGCAATGCCGCGTTGTGTCTGCCTGAATCTGCTTTCCCATTTGGCCCGAGAGCCCCAAATGGGAAAGCAGATTCAGGCAGACACAACGCGGTTGTTTTCCGCAATGGGAGCCTGAGAGCCCCAAATGGAAAAGCAGATTCAGGCAGACACAACGCGGTTGTTTAATGCAATGCCGCGTTGTGTCTGCCTGAATCTGCTTTTCCATTTGGGGCTCTCGGGCCGGAGGAGCCTGAGAAACTTGGAAAGAAAAACCGCAGCGTTTTCCAACACAATAACGTTGTATTTATGTTTGCGGTCGCTTCAAAAGCGACCGCAAACATAAATACGTTTTTAAAGCTGCGGTTTTATTTCTAAGTTTTCCGGGCTCCTCCAGCCCGGAAAACTTAAAAAAAAAAGCGCAGCAAGTGCTTATTTTTTGTAAAAAAAATAAATAGCACTTACCGAGATTCAGCTGCAGCTTTCCTGCTCTGGTCTCCGGTCCGCGTCCTCCGAGTCCCTGCACTAATGAAGGGAAAGCCACCCAGCGGTAGACTTTGTTTACTACAGCTGGCTGGCTTTTCCTTCATTAGTGCCGCAAAAGCAAAAGCCAGCACAGGAGGGCCTCCATTTCACAAAATGGCTGCGCCCCTGTGCTTGCTTTTTCGAATTTTGAGCTTGAATAGCTCAAAATTTTACATAGGAAGTTTTAAAACGGAGGATGCTAGTATTTTTTTTTTTATGTGGCCTATCTATTTTTTAAATAAAATGTTTTACTAGACCATCCCTTTAACAAACACCAAAGCAGCTGAACTCCCAAATGCCTTACTAGCGTTACTATTAAACCAGATAATCACTGGACCTACCCATATTCTTGGAACACGAGTGACATTGTATGTGTTGCAGTCCTTCATTAATATTTACACTGATATACCCCAGCAACATATGTGGACTGATCCTATTTAAATCCAATTAAAATACTGATTTCTAACTTTACTGACAAACAGCTACCTCTACAGCGACATGACCGTGCAAATGGTCCTTGATTACACACCAACCAGCCTTCAATACTCTAAAGAATCTTCCTTCTGTAAACTAATCTTGAATCCATGACTGGGATAAAATATTCTTAATGGTATACTTACTCGGACCTTTGATATTATTGCTCCTCTGGATAACAATGTCAGCAGCAAAAAACGAAAGATGAACAGCAAGCATGGCACACTAACCTACTAGCAAATAAAACGTGAAGCACGGACGGCAAATTGAAAAATGTTCAAATGTTAATCGCCCTTAATTCCTACACATAGAGCGGATTTATAAACAAGGGTGCCTACATCCAAATAAATCATATACTGAAAGAACTTTTGGAGCAAACTGTGTTTCTCAAAGCGTTTTACGTTCTGAATGCAATCAAATCGTCGCCGGCTCTGGCTCGATCAGCAACCCTTTTCTATGGTACAGGCAAAAGGCTCTGCAAAACGTTTCCTCTGTAATATTGCCAACATACGATCTGTACTGCAGACTTTAGGCCCATCCCTGATCTGGATTGCCTGATTTCCAAATAAAAAAATGCTCAGGCACAAATAAATTATGGTGAATTCCCAATTAATAACAATATCAGAATGCACATTTCTTATTTGTTGTGCCAAATGCTCAGGTTCACCAAAAGATATATGTCCACCTAAAATGGCCAAATAGATTTTTTCTCATTCATTTTTACTAGAGATCTTCCCACACACCACGAATTCTTACTTATCACTAGGAAATGTAGGAATGGACTAAAAACAGGCAGTTTTTGCAAGTATTGAACAAAACATACTTGGATCCAAAGGACCCATCAAATTATCATCCAATTTTCCCAACTGCATTTTTAATGAAAATTTTGGAAACTATCATTGCGGTCCAAATATCAAAAATGTATTGAAAAACCAATCCCAGGATATTTTATGACCAGGCATGTGCACTGAATCAGTTATATTATCCATGCCCCATGACACTGGAAGGCTAGTGGTCAAAGGTAGGACTGGGGCTCTAGTCCTATTTGACCTCTATGTGGCCTTCGATCATTCTATGTTATTGGGCCATCTGCAAAAACTTGGAATTGCTAGTACTGTATTGCAACAGTTCCAATTATTTTTAGGTGACTGTTCCCAAACAGTAGCCTTAGGGTATTTTGAATCTCATAGCTACCTTCCCAATTCCTTACTAGCAAAGGATCATTCCTGCCACCCCTACTTTTTAATATTTCTTCAACCTATTGCCGTTCTGCTCCACAAATTCATCATGACGTTTTTAGATCAATGCCGAAAATGCACAATTAATAATTCAACTTAATGACAACAGCAATCAAGCTGAATATTTTTCACACTTCATGCTGGAGTTTAGCTACTTGACAAATCAAAATAGTGGTAAATGTATGAGAGCAGGTGTAAATTATATAAATAAAACTCATTAATAAATGAATCAAATTACATGTAGGCCACACCCCCAGTGAAACGATACTAATAAAGCCCTTGTGAAAGCGGACCTTGTGATGTTTTGATGTATATTTGAAGATGGATTAGCTATTGGTGTTTCCTACCACGCTCCTGGGCATTTACATATAGGAGGGCTTGAAAAATGCTACCTTGCAGAAACTCCAGCCAAGGACCTTTAGACATAAGTAATTGTATAAACTGTCTGGATCTGGTATGGACAAAAGATCACTCAAAGTGCGAATGGCAACATGATGCTAGGTGTGTAGTTGACCCTCGGCGGGAGGCATCAGAGGAAGACTCATCATGTAGCAAAGTAACCAAATGTTATCGAGAAAGGGCTGAATGTGAATTAAATGATGTATTGGATTGGTGGGAGGTAGGATGCTTCTGCTAGAAGTCCTATTGAGGAGTTCCAGAATGTTCTTGTGTTTCGAATCAGTCGTGTGACTAATGACCTGTAAAGGTGAAGGTTTGGAGGAGGGTACATTTAGAACGATCAGGCATAGGAAGCTGGTTTTCTTGTCTTGCAATTCAATGAAGCTGTCTCCATTTGACAAGTAAAGTATATTTGTTACTTAAATTGTATGATCTCTCTGTGACATGATTGATCTCATGTCTGCACTCATGGAGTCCCACCCCGCAATTCTGGGCATGGAACAAGCAGTTTCATGAAAATGCATATTTATCTAAAGAAAAACCCATTCAAATATAGTCTGCCGCTTCATGCAAGGGAAGTCACTGCAATGTTATATACACATTAACAATTGGTCAGCAAAACTAAATTTTACTTGCATGCATGAATCACACTAGTCCCCACGCACATGCATTCATTTCCATAAACAATTTTCTGTATACATTAAGCCCTAACTTATACTAGACATTCTAAATACACTTCTATTGCTTGTCAATACATGTCTTCTAAAATCATTGACTGCAGAAATGCATCAAACTATTCTGTTCAGCTTCCCCACTGACACTGACCATTTACAATATCAGATCCCTGTTAATAACATAAATGTAGTGCAGGGGCATTGGATTATGTGTGCTCAACTTTCTCTGAACATATGACCATCTGTGTGCAACTTTCTCTGAACATGTGTACACCTTTCAATCTATTTCTATTAATGTGCCTTCAGACATACATGTTTTGGGCTGCAGATGTAATATTCTCAAGTAAAAGGTACAATGTTAAAGCACCCTTGCCCTTTCACATCACACATTGATATAGCTGTGGATTTCAGTATTAGGGGCTGCAGGGGTTTTACACTTTTGCACTATTTTTTTTCATATTATCAGTGCAGGCACTTTTAAGGGTAGATACAACCAAAAGTGCCTGCACTGATAATATGAGGTCTCAGTTGAGTAGTATTACTCATATGAAACTGATGGAGACTGTAGTACATGAAATGGGCAGTAGGGCAGGCAGGTGTGCATTAATAAAAACTGTTGCCTCACATCTGATTTGTAGCACACACATGCCAACACTGTGAGCCCAGACAGCTCATGGAAGGGCTGTGTGAATTCTATTCTGGCTGCCTGACTGTGCTCAGTCAGCAAGACAATGTGCAGGAGGACTGTCTCCTTTGATCTGTTGGGGGGGGGGGGTTAGGTAACACCTCTCCAGCCAAGGAAACTGGCTCCAGTGGGCACCTGGGAACTGAGCTTTAAAGCATCACACTCACAACAAAATGGCCAGTCTCACAACAGGATGTTGCAAACCAAAAGACCTTTGAAGCTGCAGGCCTAGGAAGTGGGTGGAGTTAGTGCAGCCAGATACAGCAGGGCTGAAAGAAGGGTTCCTCCATCTTGATTTTCTGTGGGCTTCTTTTTCCTTCCTGTATCCTACACTTACTGTACAGCAAGGCACGTTGGGTATGATCCAAGAAGGCAAAAGTCACTTGTTACCTTAACAGGGATGGGACAGCTCAAAGCAGGCTTGCTTTATTGAAATCCTTTGTGGCCTTTTCCCTTTATAAGGAAGAGGTCACCCACTCATCCTTTGGTTCATTTTGGACCTTCAAGGACTCTAAGAAGAATTCTCTGGATCTCTATTGGAAGAGCAGTCCTTTCCAAATCCTGCACCAGTTAAGTGAAGCTAGTGTTGCAAGGCAACGCAAGCTCTACCCCCTAACCACCCACAGGGAACAGAGGGGGTGAACTGCTTTTGGACCAGAACTGCCTGTATGCCAGCACCACTGGTACCCAGGCCCCACACTGGTGGCGAAGGACTCTTTCAGTTTCCAGGTAGTTCTACCCCGGGTTGGGTGTGAGAAGAACAGGGACTAATATTGTCCCTCAGCTGCTGGATTTGGACTTGTAGCATGAGAAGAAGTGTTTCCTGCATTCTACATTGTTGAACTGTCATTGACCCAGACTTAACTGCGTTTGAATGTCTTCTCACCACCAGAACCTGCCATTCTGCTTTTAGTACTCCTTTGAACCTTGTTTGCCATTCCAGCCATTGCTGCATTCATCAAACCGTCTTGATGGCTGAACATCACCTGTTCAGCTCAAAAACCAGCTCACGGTACCAATCCTGGTGCGCCTACCAATCTGCGTTGTTGAATGCCACCTTCGAATGACACAGAGCTCTGCATTGAACCAACTTGGTGCCCATTTTACAAGCATGACTCGCTGCATCAGAATCTGATTACACCGGCACCGACAGCATCTAAAAGCCTGGTTTGATGTTGCTGAACTGGCCAATGACTGATAAATGCACTGTTGAGAAGCCCCAAACTACCTGGTCCACATTTGGGGCCCCAGTGATGTACAAGTCACTGATTTGCACCTTTTCCAACAAGTCAATTGATTTTGGTGACATTGTTTGAGATTTCTTTCCTTTCACCTCTGCTACATTACCCAGAGTGCTTGTGTTACAGTGCTACATTATCCTTATTTTGTGTTCTTTCCACAGGAATTGGTTTTTGTTCGTTTTTTTCTAGTAGACTCATATTGTATATGATGTGTTTAATTAACTTTAATTAATTAATTAGACGGCCTGCAGTATCAGCCGTTCAGTTATGGTGAAGTTGCTCAACCCATAGGAAGAGGAGTTTTTGGGTGGCTTATAACTTTGTTGCCGTTCAACAAATCCTCACCAAACTGTGGAATAAAAGTATATGGCCACCTCAAGATGATTTCACAAAGTTTGGTGTGGTTTTGTCAAGGTGGAGCAAAGTTGTAGGAGCCATCCAAAACATGTGAAATCCTCATAGATATAATGGAGGAAATAAAAGTGTGCTCACGCCTATAGACTAAAGTTTTGTTTTTTTAGGCCAAACCGCTGGATGGATTTGTATCAAGCTTGCTGGAGGAGTGGCGGCTTGGTCCCGAAAGCGTTCTTTTGCAAATTTGGTATAAATCTGTCCAGTAGTTCTTTTTAAATTGGCCAAAAAGTAGGTACAAATAAATGAGTGATATCTGCATCCGGTCCCTGGACTCATTTCCTGGTTTGGTATCCGCAGATGCCTGTGGTCCAATCAGAGTGCAGCATGATATCCGCAGACATCAGATGGGCCTGCTGATTGGTTGTTGGTACATGCTGCATCAAACATTTTGAAACAGTTGCCATATTGGATCTGCGGACCATGACCTTTGCCCACGGACAGCAGCGCAAGGAAAAACTCTGGAGAATACATATGGGGCTTTTTTTGTGGCTGAAAGAGTGTCTGGGAAGGATTGGGGGAGTGAAAAAAGTTAGGATGTAGCTGGTTTTGGAGGTGAAAATGGTAGTACAGGTGCTGCTGAGTCCGCTATGTCCACAGTAAATTTTACATTTGTCCACGGATTGGGATTCGGAGGGGTTCAGTGTTTTCATAGATTTGCCCATATTTTATTAAAGAAGTGAGTGTGAGTAATATTTGTGTGTTTGGAAAAAATATATAGTTGTTAGTTGTTGCTGAAGTGGTTACAATAGCTAAAGTGTATAGTAGCGTGTCTGTAGGGAGGTTATAAATGTTTGGAGAGTATAGTTGTGATGGTGGTTAATGTGTACATTTTTGGGGACATGGTTGTATAGTTGTGGCAATGGCTACCATGATTGTATAGTTGTGTCGGTCAATAGTAAATGCAAATGGAGTGAGCCCTGTTATTTGAAGGTCTATTGTGCATATTTATGATATGGTTGAATTCTATTGTTGTGGCCACGGCCATGCGCTCAAGAATCCAGACACTGGCAACGACCATAGTAAAATATGTATAGTAATTATACATAATCTAGGGGGAGTATCAATCTGGACACTGGCCACGGCCACACTAATATGTGTATAGTAATTATAGCTAATCTAGCATGATTATACAGTATTTGTAATATGGAGGAAGGATATTATTGAAGTGTATCTGGTATATATAATCCTACCACAATTGAGGACACTGCATATGGTTACAATAGTTTGTCCTCAGTGATTTTCGCTACAAAAGTATCTTGAGAGAAATGTATAGTGGGGATGGATGCTTTCTTGGTTATTGTAAGCAGGCTGTAATGTAGAATTGTAGACACTGGCGAAATGTATAATAATTATGGGTACAGTAATATGCTGGGAGTAATTGATACTGGGTGTGGATAATTACTTGAATATGGTAACAAGGTTGCAATGTGTGATTGTTTCTGTAAAGAAAAAAGTATAATGTGTTAAACAACATACTTTGAAACATTTAATTACATACAGATGGACATATACATTTACTTTTTGACCCTCATAAATGGTACATTGTATGTACTATGTTGGTTACAACATTTGTGGTTGGTACACTGTTGTTATATTGACATGTATTAATCATTGGGTCATTGGGAAAAGTAAATCCATGATGGATTGAAAAAACCCTGTAATGTATTGTAGTGAAGGGTATGCTAAATACCCATTGGCATATTCTAACTCTATTGGGTTTGAAAAGTACTATTGTAGTACCATGGATGTATTATTTAAGTATATGTGTACTGGCATGTTCATGTAAGTGATGGTATGTTTGAAGTGTATTGTAATGAAGGGTATGTTTAAAGTAGTTAGATACTCATTGGCGTATTCTAACTGTGTGTATTGTGTTGTACTTTAGTGAGTAAATTTGGTTTTCAAGAATATTAGGTAGGCATTTGTTAGATTTGCTGGTAACGTATGTTTTGGAGTAATGGAAGTGTTGTTACATTCAAACCAACCACTTCTTTTTTTGACATATGCAGTCTAGTGGCCTGAAGTTGTTGCAACACCATTTTGGTAGATTATGCCTACTGTTGTGAAGGTTTACTTGCCAAGAGATACTTGGCCGTCTTTGAAGCTAGTGAATTTACAGGTATTTTTGGTACCATCTCCATTGTACCTTAGAAGCATTAGTATGACATATTGCCCCTGTAATTTGTTTGTATGCTGGAGCGATTCTATGAATTGCAAAAGGAGCATAATGTGACATGATTTGCATTCTGCAGAAGCTGATGAAATTAAATGCATTCAGAATTTGGTATGGATGTATACACAAATCGTTCATAAGGGTTGTGCTCTTGTGAAACATGGTTGCATGTATGTTTCCACGTGTTTGAAATACGGAAGATTTTATTTAAAGGCATGGATTTGGTTTCTAGTACTTGTAGTACATTAGGAATTCTTGTGAATCTTCCGGTATGTTTATGTTGATTTTTACCATCCCTGCACAGTAGTCCAATGTTTGCCTTATACCAGAGACACTGTAGGTGCTGTCAGGATTATTTGTGGCATTTGTATGAAGGATGAGCATTTGTAAACACAACTGCTCTGAGCCATTTAAGTAAATGATGTGAACGATTGGTGGCAATTGGAAGAGAAGATTGATTGCTCCATCTGCATAGCAATTTACTCCAGTTGTGTTGCTGAATTTATATGGACCTGAGAGATGTGCCTCTGTATCCTTTGATGGGCCTGCAGTTGTTTTTAGAGAAGAGACATTTGTCTCTGTGTCTTTTGATGGACGTGCAGTTGTTTTTGGACTAGAGAGTTTTGTGTTTTGTGAAGGCATCATGAAACAAAACACAGACAACAGATTCAAAATTCAAACAAAACATCTTTATTAACTCAAATGTCAGGTTGGTGTAAGGCCCAAATTGTCATATACTAAGGTGGGGTTTCCAGCCTAAATAAACTAAGGCTAGTCCGAGTCAGTAAGTTCAACTTAAAAGTCTGTCTTTGTCCAAAGCCTATACTTGCCCTCACAAGCAAAACTAAATAAACAATGTGTAGGGATGTCAGCAACCAAAGAAAGTGTTCAAACTAAAGTTCTGAGCTTTTTCCAGCTTCTAATGGGCTCTTGGCTCCCGTCCCCAAGTTGAAGAAAGTTCCAACAAAAAAGGGTCTCAGGGTTCTCTTCCCGAAGTAGGCAACTCTTCTAGCTTCAAATTCACCATCAAATCAACTTGTGTAGCTTGCTTTTCTTTATGTCACTTGCACACAACCTCAGCCTCTTGAGTTCCCTTGACTTCGAGTGACTGAAGGCAGACCTAGCAAGACATTTCTATTACCCCAGTAGCAGGTTTACAACTTCAATTAAGTCATTGGGCCTCATTAAATGTTTGGTGGGGTGGGAAAATAATTGGCGGTAATACTGTCACTTTTCCCACACCACCAAGCTACAGGATTCCCAGTTGGAGTGGACTGATTTAACTCCAGCGAACAGCTGTAGGTAAATCGGGCCCCTGCCAGCAAAAAACAGCTGGTAATACCGGCACCGGTATTACAATTGCCAGTAATACCGGCAATCCCCTCATGGAGTCCATGGAATGGGGATTTACCTGTATCCCCACTACTTGTAATATTGCAGTAATTCTGGGATACCAGGCGGTGGGAAAGGTGATACCAGTTGCCGGCATCCCGACGGAATTACCGACAGGATACAGGCAAACCTGTACTGAGCCCCATTAACTCTCAGACGATGGCTTTGAAAAAAACACTGGCATACACTTTGAGTGCAAGGTTTACTGGTAAGGTTTGATTAAAGCGAGCTGAAAGAATTCCCATTAGGAGGTGATTTTGGTAGGGAGGGGCATAGGGATTAGCATTGTCATGAGCAGTCAAAGGGTGGGCACATAACCAATCAACACTTACATGCAGTGTGTCCCTCCTCATATGCCATTTCTCCTATCTGTACTCTGCTTCAAGAGTTTCGGCTTATAGGTGTTGCAAGTGACTCCCAAAAGCCCAAACTAAACAAAGCAATAGCCGAGCAGTCCCATCTCGCCCAGGAAGTTGTGTGAGTGATAAGTACCAATGATACAGGGCCCACTTAGACCCTTATTCTCAATGGGTCAATAAACTGGAAAGTGCACCATTTGGGTAAGTAACAACCACCGTAGAAAGGAAGCAACAATGTCGCAGATGGCCTTAAGAATCTAAAGATTCAGATAGATGAGTTGTTTTCTATATGATTTCAGTGTTGGCTTTACAACTACAGGCCACTATATCTAACAGGCTTCTCTTGGTTGTCTCTATGCCTTCCATGGGCTGCATCCACCCTAGCCCATGCTTCCCTGTCAGCCAAGGTCATTGTGAACTCTAGAGATAGCTAGCCCCTGCCATCTATTCTTGCCTCGCTATCACAGATGGGCCTAAAGGCCAAGGCCTTATCTGTTTTATTCCCTCATTGGCTTCCTAAGTGCTCCCCATTCAGTGATGTTCAAAATTGTGTCTGTACTCCCTCAAACACCTTGCTTCTCTCTCAATCCTCCTCTCACACCCTTTCTCTCCTCTCCCTGATGTCGACTTACTCTCTACTCCCCCTTCTCACTTCCTCTCCCATCTCCTCTTTCTTCACTCCGACCTCTCCACATACTTGCTACTACCTCCAGCCTTCTCATTCCCTCTCCTCTGTCACATCGCTCCATGTCCCCCTTTTTCTCTCTCTTCTTCCCTGTTTCCTCTTCTGTTGCTCCAATGTTCTCAGCCTCCTCGCCACTGTATCCCTACCACTTACCTGCTCCAGCTACTCTCCCCTACCTCCAACCTTCCCCTCTGTACAACTACTCCCCTTCTCTACCCTTCACCCCTCTAACTCTCTCTCTCTTTTATTCTCTACACTTTCACTGCACCCCACCCTTCTCTACTACCTTATATGACCTCTCTTCCAATCACAGCTTCACGGTTCCCACTGAGTACCACTCTCTCTCACACACACACTACCTAACCTATCTCCATCTTCTCCACAGACTTTACAGCACGCTGTTCCACCTTCCGTCCTCAGCCTACTGTCCCAAAACACAGCCACACCTTCTTACCTCACCTTTCTGCCCCTGTCACACCAATTCATTCCTGTTTCTGTCCTTCATTCCTTCCCCATTATATCTGCATGTTTTCTACCAGAGTTGTGCCATTATAATTGAAGATAATATCAACCCTTTTTATCCCTGCCCCCTTTCCGTGCACAGCCATTTGAGCAGTCTCCCTTGTTTGTATCGCTCAGTGTTTCCAGTGTCAAAGTGTCAGTTTGTCTCTTAGTCATTGTGATGCTGGAAATGCATCGGAGGGACAGGGCCTCCGTATCCTTGTCCTTTACTGCTTTTTATCGTGTGTTCTGTCGTGTTTTCCGCGCAGGAGTTCATGTGGGACTCCTGGTGGTGCAGCTCTCTCTCTTTTGGTTTGGTGAACGGACCTGTGGGATACCCTTATGGCACCCATGGGTGGGGGTACAACCCTGTGCCCCTAGTGTATGTTTTTGGGCACCTGTGGGTGGCCCGCAGAGCAGGGTATGGGTTCGTGGCAGCTCCATGCTGAAATTGACAGGTGCGCGGAGTATCCTCCAATTTGGGATACCCTGGCCCTGCCATTGGGATCCGTTGATTCCTGATGGAAAACAAGATGGCCCCGGTGGCCTCTTGCTTTTTATTACCCATTACCTTGTTTTCCCAAAGTCCTGGGAAGCCCTGACTCTGTCCCTTCCCCCTGACTGGCTGTTGGGTGGAAATGCCAAATATGGTGTTGTTGTGAAGGCCCGGCCAGACTAGCTGGAGCCTTCCCGGTGATATATGTTGTGGGTACCTCCTGTGGGTGGGACCTGGGTGAATAGAGTGTGTGACGGATATGCATTCTGTGTTGTGGGTGTCTAGTATCTGGTGGTTGACACAATGACTGAGACAACCCTGCCCGAAACCGGTATGAATGCAGCTTGGAGTGTTGAATGGCACGGTACTTGTCCCAATACACATAACGTGTTGTGAGTGTCTGAAGAGAAGTGAATGGCCTGAATACCTAGTGTGCCTGATTGGCTGCCTGCCTGCATGAATTCCCGTAGTCGTGATTGGATGCTTGAGTGTGACCCAGCGGAATGAATGGGAGATCAACAGTATAACTGGGGACCTCTCACTGCTAGGAATCGTGTTCAGAAGCTGAAGTCCACTACGACGAGTAACTGGAGTAACTGACGCTTGACCTTGAAACCCCAGCTGGATGAGAAGGAGTGCTGTGGCTCTCCCTCGCAATCTGAAGGCTGATGTGTTTCCAAGGACTGACCCAGAGAGGACCTGGTAAGGCGCCCTCTTCCCGAGCTACGAGGGACCATCGTGCACAGCTGATCTTTGCCAACGCTCCCTGGTAGACAGACCTTCGACAGGCTGCCGACCCGATACGGGGACTGCTGCGGAACTCCAAGGAGAAGCACTCGGACTGTTGTCCGCCACTGTCGACGACCGCCGTCGCCGACCGGAGCCGCCGTACTCCCGTTTGCCTAAGAACTTCAATTGATCATCGGATGCTCTCGTCTGCATCGTCACCCGCTTGTCTCCCGCTGCAGAAGGCCTGACCGTCGACGCGCCGAGGAGCTTCCCCCGGTGGTTTTCCCGCCACCTAAGGACCACAGAAACGCCGGCGACTCGACGCCCTTGCTGGGCCACAGTTCTTCATCATCTCTTTGCGGTCCAGAACTATCGCCACCGAGGTGCCCCGCACGCCTCTTCCTTGCAGGACGCCAATGCTCTGTCATCGACGAGCACCGCTAGGAACGAAGCTGCCACTTCCCTGCCGTAGTTCACCCTGTTCACCGTCGGACGTTCGACGACCCGTGACTCCTGTCTTAAAGGGAGGGCACTCAAGAAGGGCCGTCGATTCCCCGACACCGAACGGCAAGTTCCCCGACACCTCTCGACGATCCCTGGGTCCCGCCTGAACGGGGGGCACTCAAGAAGGATCGGTCGACGCATCGTCGGAGAACTCTACTCTACCAGGTACCTTGGGGGGGTAAAACCTTAATAGGAGGAAGTGAGACTATCGAACATTATATGGACTGGGCTTGTGCTATATATCTTTATTTACAGGTTGCCCAGGTGGGGGGATCTCCACATAGAACTGTGTCTAGGTAACGGGGCCAGCATTCTGCCGATTGTTTCAACCATTTTACGTTCCTGCCTATCTCTATTGCTGGTTTCCTCGTTATTAATCTGTGTGACATGTTAACTGTACAGTTGATGCACTTTAATGAGATTTGATAACATTGGTGGTACCACTTTAGAATTGTATATATTTATCATTATTGACTTCCGAATACAAAGTGCGTTATTGTGATCGTGTACATACCTTTGAATATTAATTATATAAAGACTGTGTTTTCAGTAATACAGTGTGTGGACATTCCTTTGTGGGGGTTCGGGGACTACACTGTACTTAAGAACCAGCCTGCATCACCTCCTGAGAAGCTAGGCCTTGATTGCTCGTCCATTGCTACCACAATAGAGAATCTTGGCTGGGGTCCTCTGTGCCTCTCTCCTCTACCATATAGAGAGCGGAAGTACAGACACCCCCTACCAGTCTTTACAGTCATCAGCATTTTTCAGTGGATCACTGGGCTCTATCATTTCTGCAGAGCCTTTTAGCTTTCATAGTCCTACAAGACAATAAATAGAACTCCGACCAGAACTGAAGGTGCACGGCATCGGGTGATCGACAATGAGACCTGTGTCAACATCAAAGCACAAAAAGGGGGTTCAGAGATTGGGGCCCTCCCAACTCCTTCACCCCACCTCTGGGGTAAGGTTGGCTCTGGCTTACCAGAGGCAGGCCGCTTACCACAAGTTGGAGGTGGTCTCTGTCCTCAGCCCCTGACAGGGTCAAGCACCTGACCATGACAAACTACATAAAGCCATACAACTGTAAAGCAGTCATAATTTGGTAAACCAACATATTAGTATCGAATTTAAATCTGATAGTTAAGTGCCACCCCAAGGAGACCTGCATTTCAACCAACAGTTTGTGTTAGGAACCCCTACCAATTGCACTGGGAGAGTGACTGAAGGTGTAGGCAGGGTCGCGAAGAGCAGCAAGGGTTTCCGAGTCTGAGGGAGAAATCCAGATTTCTGTAAGGGTAATAAGGTCAAGAGAGAAAGAAGGAAGTCGGAGGTAAAGGAAGTCTTTCTACAGACAGATTGTACTTTCCAAAGAGCAATATAAAGAGAGCGAGGAGCAGAAGCATACTGAAGCGTACTTACCTGTGAATTAACTGTTTTTCTCTTTGTCTTTTCTTATATGAAGATTATATTTTGTAATACAAATATAGTGTGGGCCATTTCTCTTTGGATAATAATGAAAAGTGTATGCATTGTTGTGAACCAACCCACTTCGCTTCCTGAGAAATAGGCATGGCATGTTATTTCTACCACTTAGAGAGACAGGTGAGCTGTTCGCACCTGCCAAACTTCCTATCTCTCACTATGGTATTCATATTATATCTCGCTATTGGCCACCTAGTCCTGCTGGTCAATTTATTGACCAACTCTCCAACTAATTGACTCCCCATCAGCACCTGATTGTCACTGGTGACTGTAACCTCCCCTCTCTCGCCACTCCTCTATTCACTAACTTTAGCTCTCTTCTCCTTAACCACTCTCTCTCTCTTATGTCCACTATCTGCCCACCCATTCAAATTATAACACTTATGACCTTATTCTCATCTACTCTGAACTCTCCACCGCTCCTTCTCCCTCTGATCATTCCATCATCGTTTCCTCAATCTCCATTACTTCTTCCACCCCACTCTCTCCATATACGACTTCCATTACCAAGCGCAAGTTTCCCTCCTCCAGATTCCCCATCTACCTCTATGGCCTACACCACTTTTCCCTCCAATGCAAGATTCACAATTCATCCACTGATAAAGCCTTCACTAGCTTTATCACTATCCTTAACACTCCCTTCTCCTCTCACCTCCCTATTAATGCATTCAATCCTAATCCCTCCTCTCCATGGCCTTGATTTACACCTAGCATCCACACCCTGAAAACAAAAATAAGAAAAACGTTCACACTTGTCAAAGATCTAGACACTCCGCAGATTCCAACTCTGCCTGACTGCTCGTCAAAACTACTCCTCTGCTCTCGACTCTGCCAAATGTGACTTCTCTCTCTCTCTCTCTGATTCCGTTTCAATCCTCAAAGCCTAGATGCCTCCAAAAATATCTCAACTTAATTCTCTCACACCCTAAACCCTCCTCCATCTCCTCTACTCTTTCTGCTAATGATCTAGCTCTACATTTGAACCCATTTGATGTTACACCGTGGCGACACTGGTCTCTTTGGCAGCGCCGCCGTGTGTACGGAGCGATATGATCCAATACATCCAAGATGGCCGCGGATGTCCGTGACATTGTTACAGACAACGGTATAGACGTTGCACGCTCCCCAGAGACACGGATGGCTGTTCACGTGATCACATATAGTGAAGGAAGTTCTGCTACCAGCCGCGTCGCTACTGCTGATTTCGGCGCTCAGTAAGTTCGCTGCTAGGTGATTCCTCGCTTACCTTGTGAATTTCTTGCTCTCCCTAACTGCTACCTATTGACTCTCTTCCATTTAGACTCTCCTCTCCTTTCTCATCTCGGCCACATACCGGGTCGGGTTTTTCACCGACAAGTTATCGTTCCCAACATCCATTCAA
This sequence comes from Ambystoma mexicanum, assembly GCF_040938575.1. Taxonomy (NCBI): domain Eukaryota; kingdom Metazoa; phylum Chordata; class Amphibia; order Caudata; family Ambystomatidae; genus Ambystoma; species Ambystoma mexicanum. The sequence continues at coordinate 1,508,312,206 of NC_090921.1, read as the reverse complement.
GCTGTCATCACTTTCTGCTTTCCCATCCAAAGTAAGTTAGCGTGTTTTCCCAAACACCCGTTCACCGCGTTACTTGTTTCCATTGGCTGCAGTTTAACCTTCTTTCTCTATAAGGGAGGGCTTATGTTACTGTTCTCGGACTACTATAGTGGAGACTGGTATCCCTGGCCACCTTACAGTTCTTTGTGACCTCAGCATAATCCTACAGTAAGTTCCAGCCTGTTACCTCTCCTGAAGTCTTTCAGCCTCTCCTTCACTTTTGAATACTTATCTGTCTGTTCTGCTCCTGTAGAGAGTTCATCTCCATTACAAGTTGTCAGCTACACCGAAGACCTCTACTACCTCAAGACCTCTTCACCTGTGAGCGACATCGTCCAGGGTTTTCTTCCCGAGAGGGTTTCCCTGAGGGTTTTGCTCCTTCCCACACTGGTTCTGTATTGTTCCCGGTGTGGGGGGAGTAGAGATATCTGGGGGTACTTTCATTGCAGCATTTGTTTCCTCCAAGGGAAGTCGCTGTTAAATCAGGTTAGTGATACTTTCAAGATTGAATGTTGTCAAAGAAGTTACCAGCTATCAGATAACAGATAAAAGATAGCGACGCCTAAAAAAAAGAATTCGGAACTATACTTGAGCTTTCAGCCTTCCCATGGAGCAACAAATGCAGCAGCTTATGGCTGCGATGCAAGCCATGTCCCTCGAGGTACAGTCTCTTAAGCAAGATAATGCCCAACTTAAGCAACAGGTTGCTAGAGCTTTCTCTGAGTCACCTCCAGTCACTTTACAAACGGGCAAATTTGATGGTGATCCTCACAAGTTGAAGGAATTTCTGGATAGCTGTACCGTTCAGTTTACCTTCAAGTCTCGTTTTTTTCCCACTGATAAGGACAAGGTGGGGTTCTTAATATCCCATTTGGCCGGGCCTGCATTAGCCTGGGCTACCCCGTTGGTGACTTCCGGTAATGCCATTCTTGATTCTTATCCAGCCTTTACTAATAGTCTAAAGTCCATGTTTAGCCAACAAGAGGTCGCTGTTACCACTCAGGAAAAACTACTTGATTTGAGACAGGGCTCTAAAGACCTTATGTCCTACATCACTCAGTTTAAACAATTATCCACCGAGACGGGTTGGCCGGATGATGGTCTTCTCACACTTTTCCGACGAGGACTGTCTGAAGATCTTAAGGGTGAGATTGCCAAAGTTCCTCGCCCAGCCAACTGGCAGACATGATTACTCTCACAATGCAGATAGACTACCGTCTGCACGAACGCTCCCATGAGAAAAGGAAGGGAAAGAGTGTTCGGTCAATACAAGAATACCATCCCCCCGCTAACAAGCCTTCATCAGGGGAAGAACCGATGCAAATCGGATCGGTTCGAGCCCCCCTCTCTAGTATTGAGAGAGAAAGACGAAAGACCCTTGGCCTATGTATGTATTGTGGATCGTCTTCACACATTTTACGCGATTGTCCCATAGTTCCACCTCGCCGGACACCAATCTCGGTGCCGGGAAACGCCAGAGTCCTGCCATAGGGGGGAAAATGGCAGGATTACAGACACAGAGTTCCCCACACAGATTTGGATTATCTTTAGAACCACCTTCCGATAACCAGACAATGGTAGTTCTCTCCCTAACCATAGTGTTACCAGACGTAACATTAAGGTGCATACCAGCATTAGTTGATTGCGGGGCAGCAGGGAACTTTTTGGATGATCGATGGGCTGCAGATAGAGGGATCGCTAGAGAGACCAAATCTTTGGCTACATCTATTCAAGGGGTAGATGGTAATCCCTTAAGCTCTGGACCCATACGAGAACAGACTAGACCAGTCACCTGCATGATCGCTTCCCACAGAGCATCTATGGTGTTCGATCTGATCAAGACTGCCCATTTCCCGGTCATATTAGGTCTTCCTTGGCTACGGGTCCATAACCCATACATTAATTGGACAGCTAGTACATTATTTTTGGGCTCGGAACATTGTGTGAATAATTGCCTTTCTCATGATACTGTTGGAGTTCAGGTCCCTTCGGAGATAGTTAACCCTCTCTCCGCACCGCTGGTCAGTCAGCTCGGACTTATCCCAGAATGCCATCAATCTTACCACAAAGTGTTTGCAGCACCCGAATATCCAACGCTACCACCCCATCGGAGAGACGACTGCCATATAGACCTATTACCTGACACTCCTCTCCCTTTCGGACGCATGTATGTACTATCTCAGCGAGAAAAGAAGGCCCTCAAAGAAAATCTACATGCAAACATTCAGAATGGACTCATAACTGAATCCAAATCCCCGGCAGGAGCCTCATTATTTTTCATTCCAAAGAAGGAATCTGAAGAACTCAGGCCCTGCATCGATTATCGGGGCCTCAATAAGATCACTGTGCCCGATAAATATCCGATGCCGTTGATAACTGATATACTAGAAGCAGTTCAGGGGGCTTCTGTCTACACAAAACTGGATCTCAGAGGTGCGTACCATTTGATACGGATAGCTCCGGGAGACGAATAGAAAATGGCCTTTCGGACACCGTTTGGCCATTATGAATATCGAGTGATGCCATTCGGTCTTGTCAACGCTCCCGCTGTTTTCCAGCGTTTCATGGATCATTTGTTTTGCTGACATCCTCCTCCATTTTGTTGTCATATATCTGGACGATATTCTGGTCTTTTCATCAAATAAGGAAGAACATATTCGACATGTCAACATAGTCTCAGAACGCTTACAATCCAACCTCTTATATTGCAAAGCTGAGAAGTGTGCCTTCCACCAAGATAGGGTTACCTATTTGGGATTTGTACTGTCTGCACAAGGAATCTCCATGGATCCTAAGAAGGTCTCTGCGGTATTGGAGTGGCCTTCTCCGACGAGTATAAAGGACATACAACGTTTTCTTGGTTTCGTGAACTTCTATCGGAAATTTATTCCCAATTTCTCAGAGATCATTCTTCCCATCACCGGACTACTAAAGAAGGGAGTTGTTTTTACATGGGACAAGCAAGCCCAAGAAGCCTTTGAAACCCTGAAAGGATTATTCACATCGGCTCCCGTACTGTCAACTCCAGATCAGTCTCGGCAATTCATTGTAGAAACTGACGCCTCTCATCACGCATTAGGGGCCGTTCTATTACAAAGTTCAGAAGAAAGGGAGGAAAGACCAGTGGCCTACTTATCCAAGACCTTCGGAAATAAACTACTCAGTTCTAGAGAAGGAGCTTTTAGCTATAAAGAGAGCTTTTGAGGAATGGAGACACCTTCTCCTAGGCTCTCCCTTTCCGGTCCAGGTACGCACTGATCATCATAACCTCAAAGTTCTTCAGCAAGCCCAGACTACCAATAGCAGACAAGCAAGGTGGGCCCATTTCTTCTTACCATTCCGGATTGAATTCACGTTCTTACCGGGATGTCAAAATCTACGAGCAGACGCCTTGTCTCGAAAAGACACACCCATTCACAACTTTCGTCCGGAAAGACTGTTTCCAAAAGCTCACTTCATCGCGGTACTTACAGAATTTCTTCAAAGGTTACATCAAGACACAACTCAACACAGGCAATTATGTGAGAGTCTGGAAGCAGCCCACCATCTCACAAAGGATCGAGGGTATTTCTTCTATGGAGAACAGGTCCTGGTTCCTACACCTTCCCTGCAAAAGGAAGTCCTTCTGATGTGCCACGACTCCCGGGCAGCCGGACATCGCGGCTATCAAACTACTCTTAATTTAACTAAGTGACATTTTTGGTGGCCCACCTTATGTTCTGATGTCAGGGACTACGTAGCAGCATGCACCGTATGTATACAATCCAAAACTCCTCGATCCCCACCATTTGGTTTACTGGCTCGCATGCCTATCCCGGAGAAACCTTGGCAGGTGATTTCCACAGATTTTATTGTGGATCTCCCATCTTCCTCTAATTACACTACCATTATGGTCACTATTGACTATTTTACCAAACTGGCACATTTTACACCGTTAATCAAGATCCCAGGAGCTTCTCACATGGCCAAGCTGTTTATTACAGAGGTGTTTTCTCAACATGGTCTACCAGACACCATAGTATCGGATCGAGGCCCTCAATATACCTCTCGTTTTTGGAAAGAAGTCTGTCACGCATTGGGAATCAAGAGGGCTCTTAGCTCGGGATACCACCCCCAGACCAACGGACAGACTGAACGCCTCAACCAAACTTTAGAGTGTTACTTGCGATGTTTTGTTTCAGCGGCTCAGGACAATTGGGTCGATCTACTTCCATTAGCGGAATTCGCTTATAACAACTCTATCCATTCTGCATTGAAGACTGGCCCTTTCCACTGTTCATATGGATATCACCCTTCTTTTGTTCCTACGGTATCTCCTTCCTCCACCAGTTGCCCAGGGGTCGATGATCTTATATCAAACATACAGAAGGGCCATCAGATTGCTCGTTTATCCCTCCAAGCTGCACAAGACAGAGCCAAACGGTTTGCTGATCGTCATCGCCGTGTGATGCCAGAACTAAAGGTGGGAGATTCAGTTTGGCTAGCCTCACGGTTCCTCCCAAGGCACTTAACTCCATCTAAACTATCTCCGAAATTCTTTGGCCCTTTCAAGGTGAGAGAATTAATAGGAAATACAGCAGTTCGTCTGACTTTGCCCTTATCATGGTTTCGTATACATCCAGTCTTTCATGTCTCTCAAATCAAGATGTCTGTAAAGGATCGTTTTCTACGTTCTAATAAGGCACATCCTCCCCCGGTTATGACAAACACCGGCCCAGAATATGAGGTGGCCAGTATCGTTGATTCCCGTTATTATAGGGGCCGCATTCAATTTCTGATTGACTGGAAAGGCTACTCTCCTGCTGAGAGAACATGAGAACCTGCTTCGGGGGTTCATGCCCCTAGACTCATACAGTGATTTTTCCGGTTCCATCCTGGGAAGCCGGGTTCACCCCCTTTGAGGAGGGGGCATACTGTTACACCGTGGCGACACTGGTCTCTTTGGCAGCGCCGCAGTGTGTACGGAGCGATAAGATCCAATACATCCAAGATGGCCACAGATGTCCGTGCCGTTGTTACAGACAACGGTATAGACGTTGCACGCTCCCCAGAGACACGGATGGCTGTTCACATGATCACATATTGTTAAGACGGATTTCTGAACTCTGTCCTGGTGGCGCAGAAGTTCAGAAGGCCAACCTAATTACTTGGAACAGGGTAACCTCTGGACAAGCCAGACCAATCAAGGTAGCGATCGCGGCGGACAAGACTAGGTCTCAAGAGGGGTGAGGGTGACTGAAAGCCCGCAATGAGCACACAAAGCAAGAGCGCTTACAAACTACTCCAAACAGTTGTTATATCAAAAATAGATACACATTTATTTTAAGGCCTTTAAAACAATGACCGTAGCGAGAAAATCACAATATCACAATATTAAACCAACACATACCATATCAACACAATATATATACAAATACGACAGTCGCAAGCATTAGAGGCACGAAATGTGTAGTCCACCTGAAAGGGAAGGAAAACAGGCAGTGCGATAACGCTTTAGACTCAGTTCGCCTTCAGAGGCACCTAACTAGATGGAAGTCCGAGCCCTGCGAAGAGTGGAGCCTTGTGCTCAAAGTACCTGCCACGCCGGTGCCAACGGGCAAAAGGGGAAGCTCTTCAGAGGAAGTCAGGCAGTTCGGGTTAGTGCACAGCAGAAGGAGAACAGGTTCCGCAACTCAAGCGCAGCCTCCACAGCGGGCAGAAGCAGAGCGCGAGTACGGCCAAAAGGGTGCTGTTTTTACACAGCAGGGAAAAGCAATGGGCTACTGCAGGAGGGCGACCAGATCCTAGCTAAACTACTCACCGGTCCCCGAAGCAAGCAGACCCAGGCTTCTCCACGTTAGTTTCAGCAGCTGGCAGGTTCAGAAGAGCAGGGAACGCCTCGTAGTCGTGTAGAGCAAAAAGACGTCCCAATCGACGAAACCAGCACAGTTTGTTGCCGCAGCAGGACAACGGAGCGGCCGTGTGTATTCGAGCCAAATGTACACTCCTCCCTTCAGACTTGGGAACGCCAAGTGTACGAAGCGTGGGAGAGTGACAAGGACTCGAAATACAACACAACCTGGCGGCGGTTACAGAGCAGGACTCCCTTGTAAGCTGGTCAGTCAACTGGATGGCCCAGAGACACTTCCGAAGGCTTACTTGGCAGGAGATGATGAAGTCGCCGGGAATAGCTGTTCCTGCTATTCCAAAGGTCGAAGCACCAGTACAGGCCTTCTGGTTCGATCAAAGGAGGAAAGGGTTTCACAGGACGACAGCAGTGCAAAGGAGAATTCCTTCAGCGGGTCACCAGCGATTCCTCGGTCCAGCCTCTTGGTTGCAGGATACTTGGCTCCTGTATTCCTTCGTTCGTGAGAACTCAGGAGATCGACATGGTAGTGGTGTTTCCAGCTCCCTCTTATCCACGGTTCCCTTCGCGCCAAAACGGAGGGGAGCCAATGGGAGATCCGCTCATCAACACACATACCATACGTGGACCAATCACGGACCACGGTGGTCCCAGGCATTCACACCACCCTAGACTCTCTGGCACCCAGGATGTGTATTGGGACCAGACATCCCAGCCCACACCCTGGAGGCACACAAACGACATGTAGAAGCCCGCGAAAGCAACCACGTTTCGCGGGAAAGTACATGCCCAAATAAGGAAGGCCCCGGGTCTCTCCACCTGGGGAAGGTGAAGGGAGCAAGACGGTCAGTGGACAAGACAAAGGAGCCTCGTGGTCTGGCCATTTTGGGAGCCAGGCCACCATTTTGGGTTCAGTGCGAAAAACGCGCTCAGAACGCCAAAAGGAGCTCAAAATACACAAAACGATCGCTGCCACCATTCGAGTCCCTGAATGACTTGCACCGATCAAATACCATCCTAAAAGAGTATCTAGGGCCTGTAGAAGGCTAGAGACCCAAGAGAGCTGTAAGTTAGCTTACAGTGCCCTCTTGTGTCATGTTGCACTAAAGCCGCAACATGATAGAAGAAACTACGGGAAACAGCGTTCCCCGGTACTGACTGTCTTAAGGGCATGTCAGTTTCCCCGTAAGAAAAGAGCGAAAGCCCAGAGGAGTGCGGCAGAAGGCTGCACTTCTCTGGCAAAGTCAAGAACAAGGTGAAAACAACAGCAAAAAGTTTAGGGGTTGCCACATGGAAGGAAAATTACCTACAATTACGAAATCTTTCCTAACACTCGCCCCTCCCAGACTATGGACAGGGGGAACTAATCCACCCCTGGATGAGTCTCTTGTTCAGGTTGGTTAAACATTCTGGACAACCCATCAGCATTGCTATGTTGGACACCTGGCCTATGCTCAATAGTGAAGTCGAAGCCTTGTAGACTTATGGACCACCTAAGCAACTTTGGATTCTCCCCCTTCATGTTCATTAGCCACTTTAACGGCTTATGGTCAGTCTGCACAGTGAAGTGGGTCCCATAGAGGTAGGGCCTCAGCTTCCTTAGGGCCCACACAATAGAGAAACATTCTTTCTCTACCGTGGACCATCTGAGCTCTCTGTCCTTAAGCTGGCGACTAATAAAACCGATAGGGTGTTCCTTACCCTTCTCATCTACTTGTGATAGTACAGCTCCTATCCCAGTGTCAGAGGCATCCGTCTGCACGATAAAAGGTCTTTGATAATCCGGAGCCCTTAGGACAGGGGCCTGGCACAAGGAGTCTTTTAAGCCATTGAAGGCCTTCTCACACTCGTCGGTCCAAGTTACCTTCTTGGGTTTCTTCGGAGTTGTGAGGGCAGTCAGAGGAGCAGCTATGGTGCCATAGTCTGCCACAAAATTGCGGTAATACCCCCTGAGTCCTAAGAAGGCTCTCACTTGGGTTTGCGTAGTGGGGGTAGGCCAGTCTTGTACTGCTTGTACTTTACTGGGTAGAGGCTGTATCCTCCCTCCACCTACTTCATGTCCAAGGTAAACCACTGAGCCTTGTCCAATCTGGCATTTACTAGCCTTTATGGTCAAGTGGGCTTTCTGAAGAGCCTGGAGCACAATCCCGAGGTGTTTCACATGGTCTTCCCAGGTGGCACTGAAAACTGCTATATCGTCCAGATATGCAAGACAGAATTCGTCCAACCCATTCAACACATGATTCACAAGCCTCTGGAAAGTGGCAGGTGCATTCTTCAACCCGAACGGCATTACCCGGAATTGGTAAAGGCCGTCTGGAGTAGAAAATGCTGTCTTCTCCTTGGCATGTTCTGCTAAAGCTATTTGCCAATAGCCAGCAGTGAGGTCAAACGTGCTGAGGTACTTGGAGGCACCCAAAGTATCCACCAGCTCATCTGTTCGAGGCAAGGGGTGTGCATCTGTCTTGGTGACAGCATTCAGAGCCCTGTAATCCACGCAGAACCTCAATTCAGAAGTGCCTGCCTTTGGAACCAACACCACAGGACTGGACCAAGGACTACTAGAGGGTTCAATCACCCCAAGGTCTAACATTTTGTTGACCTCGGTCTTAATATAAGACCGTACTTTATCTGACATCCTGTATCCCCTACTTTTGGTAGGTACACTGTCTCCTGTATCAATGTTATGTTTGCACCAAGGTGTCAAACCAGGGGACTGTGAAAACAGGGGGGAAAACTGCCTAAGCAAACTTTTCACCTCAGCCTGCTGATTCGGAGTCAGGTGAGGGGCCACTCGGACACCCTCAATGGAGCTATCTGAAGGACCGCTCTGGAACAAGTCGGGGAGAGGTTCAGACTCCTCTTCCTCAACGTCTGACGCCAGTAGCAGTGCTGCGATTTCGACTCTTGGGACGAAAGCCTTCAGCCTATTTACGTGAAACACTTTTGGAGCCTGTCCAGGCCTTCCAAGGTCCACTAAATAGTTCACCTCACCCAGGGGCTCCACCACTGTGTAAGGGCCTGACCATTTGTCCTGTAAAGCTCGAGGCCTTATTGGATTCATGATCAGGACTTGCTGACCAGGTGTAAAGTTGATGAGGGAAGCTTTCTGGTCGTACCAATGTTTCACCAGCGCTTGCCCTGCCTTCAATTTATCACTAGCCAAGCCCATCAGAAGTACCATCCGTTTTCTGAGCCCTAGCACATAATCAACTACATTGGTAGTAACAGGGGGAGTGGGCATCTCCCATCCCTCTTTGACGATGGCTAAGGGTCCCCGTACGGGATGACCAAACAGAAGTTCGAAGGGGCTGAAGCCAACACCCTCCTGTGGTACCTCTCGGTAGGCAAACAGCAAGCATGGTAAAAGAAGATCCCATTTTCTTCTCTGAGGCTCCTCCAGAGCCCCAATCATGCTCTTTAATGTTCTGTTGAAACGTTCCACCAGACCATTGGTCTGGGGGTGGTATGCAGAAGAGAACTTGTAGGTGACCCCACATTCTTTCCACATAGCCTGCATATACTTCGACATAAAGTTGCTGCCACGATCCGACACAACTTCTTTAGGGAAGCCAACCCTAGTAAATATGCCGAGTAAAGCTTTTGCAACTGACTTGGCAGTTACAGTTTTCAATGGGATGGCCTCAGGATACCTGGTTGCATGGTCGAACAGGCACCAGGATAAACCTATTGCCCGAGGATGTTTGCGGGTCAAGGGGACCAACGATGTCGATCCCTACCCTTTCAAATGGTACCCCCACAACTGGGAGCGGTACCAACGGAGCTTGGATTGTCGCGCCAACCTTACCAGACAACTGGCAGGAGGCACAACTCCTGCAGTGACTTTCTACTTGCACCCCCATCTTGGGCCAGTAGAAGTGCATGGATAACCTTTGCTTGGTCCTCTTCATACCAAGGTGACCAGCAAGGGGAACTTCATGCGCCAACTGCAGGAGGAAGGGCCTAACAGCAAGGGGAACCACCAACCTCCTATGGTCTCCTTCTGTAGACTCTGTGGGCTCACTATACAGGAGTCCACCTTCCCAATAAATCCTATGCTTCCCAGGAGGTTCACCCTCAAGCTGGGAGCAGGCCTGTCTCCTTAGGCCTTCCAGAGATGGGCACTCACGTTGGCCTTTACTGAATTCGTCCCTATCAGGACCTCCTTCAACTAACAAGTCTTTTAGTTCAGGATGATCGTTGGGGTCGAATACTTCAGGCATCGCCACCTCCTCGTCAGGCCCGGGCGATTGACCAACTTCCTCCACCGCAGTGGTAGGCGAGCAAGGGGGAATATTCTCTTTCCCTCGTTTTGACTTGTAGACTCCTTTCGCCTTGGGTTTCCCCTTTGGCTGGGGCGGCGTATTGGACTTGGCCAATGCTGCCCGTGCTTGAGACCGTGTGTAGGGTCTTTCGGCAGTGTCTCCTACGAGCCCTAAAGCTCTGAGATCATTACCCAACAAGACCTTTCCCGGGACGTTTCTCTGAATGCTCACTGGAATCCTGACTGCTGTACCATTTAAAGTAAGATTTACAGGTATTACTGGAAACATACGGAGGGGGCCGTCAGCCAACTTAGTGGGCATCAGAGTAGCTCTGGCAACTTCCTCTGAGTCTACCAAGGTAGAATCCACTACAGTGCGACTGCACCCACTATCCCTAAGAGCTGGAGTATCTACTCCATTGATCAGCACACTGTCTTTAAAGTAGTGCTTGGTATTATCCGGAATCCTAGCATAAGCCTCTGCGACTTTAGGCTCCCAGGGACACTAAAACTACCTCAGCCTCTATCCCGCTGGGAAATGAGTCTGAGGAGAAGGATGCTCCTGTAATCTCTTCTTCCTCGTAGGAGGAGAAGGCCAGATTAGCGGAGTGGACCCCCAAAGGTCTAACCTTACAACGGGGATCCCCCTTCACGTGGTCAGGTGCTCCACAAGAAAAACAAGCCCCAGTGGGTCTGTTTACGTAGGGAGGCTTATTGTAACCAGAGTTCTGTTTCGGAGGCTGACCTCCACTACCCTGTGAGTTCTCTTGTGTCTTACCCTTGTTTTTCTTTTTGTGGCCCTTATGGGAAGAAGATTTAGCAGATTCCCCACCCTCCATATCTTTGGACTTTTTCCCTTCCTCCTGCTTACCAGGATGAGTTTTGTCCTTATGGGACACTCGATGTGACACCCATAAGTCTGCTGCAATGGCCAGCTTCTTAGGATCTATCTCCTTCGAATCGGCCAAATGCTGCTTAAGCTCCGGGGAAGAAGAAGCAAAAATGTGTTCCAGCATGACAAGATTTATCATGCCTTCGAAGGTAGAAACCTTATAACCTTCGACCCAGCCAGTTAGGTTTTTCAAGGATTCAGCGACATAAGATACCCAAGTACCACCTTCCTTTTTCTTATACTCTCGAAAACGCTTTAAATATTGGGCCGGAGTCTTCCCAAACTTTAAAATGAGAGTTTGCTTTAACATTGCAAAATCAGCTCGCTCAGCCTTTGACATTTCCATAATGGCACTACAGCCAGAATGGGGCAGTCTACTGAGCAACCACGCAATCTTATCAGCATTGTCAACTTCTTGAACTTCGCATGCATACTCAAACGCATTCAGCCAGTCCATAATGTCATTCCTTTCTTCATACACACTGAGCAGATCTTTCGGAAACCGTGGATGAGAGGAGGCCCCAGACCCATGTCCAGGACCCTTGGACCCATTTGCAACCTGAAGCTTGGCCAGTTCCAACTGGTGATCCCTGTCTTTCTGTTTTTCTGCCTGTTCGATTTTTAGTTTGGCTATGTTGAATTCAAGCTCCTGCTGCCTAAACCGCAGCTCTTGCTTCTTGAATTCAAGCATAGCCTCCCCATCAACACTGGTAGAGGAAACATTAGACATCTCGTCCTCCCTGTCCTCGTGGTCGCGATGGATCAGTGCAGCGGCAGAACCGTCGGTTCTACCAGTGAGAGCAGCCCCACCACCTTCTGCACTGTCCTCAGAAGTTATAGCGTCAAGCTGCGCTTCTTGCCACGCCACGATTCTCTGGATCATTTCCAATGTTGTGCCTTGAGAGGAAACACCTCTCTCCGCACACATCTTTTTCAGCGTTTCTGATTTGGAAGCATTTAAAGTTAACAAGGTATTTGTTTCCATACTGTTTGATAGGACTATGGCCTTTTTAAAGTTATACTACAACAATTCACTACGTGTACTGGTTGGAATAACCTGAAATGCCCTAGTTCGAGCGCAACACTGGATACCTTCAGTCGTATCCCACCGCTGTACACCAATTTGTTAAGACGGATTTCTGAACTCTGTCCTGGTGGCGCAGAAGTTCAGAAGGCCAACCTAATTACTTGGAACAGGGTAACCTCTGGACAAGCCAGACCAATCAAGGTAGCGATCGCGGCGGTCAAGACTAGGTCTCAAGAGGGGTGAGGGTGACTGAAAGCCCGCAATGAGCACACAAAGCAAGAGCGCTTACAAACTACTCCAAACAGTTGTTATATCAAAAATAGATACACATTTATTTTAAGGCCTTTAAAACAATGACCGTAGCGAGAAAATCACAATATCACAATATTAAACCAACACATACCATATCAACACAATATATATACAAATACGACAGTCGCAAGCATTAGAGGCACGAAATGTGTAGTCCACCTGAAAGGGAAGGAAAACAGGCAGTGCGATAACGCTTTAGACTCAGTTCGCCTTCAGAGGCACCTAACTAGATGGAAGTCCGAGCCCTGCGAAGAGTGGAGCCTTGTGCTCAAAGTACCTGCCACGCCGGTGCCAACGGGCAAAAGGGGAAGCTCTTCGGAGGAAGTCAGGCAGTTCGGGTTAGTGCACAGCAGAAGGAGAACAGGTTCCGCAACTCAAGCGCAGCCTCCACAGCGGGCAGAAGCAGAGCGCGAGTACGGCCAAAAGGGTGCTGTTTTTACACAGCAGGGAAAAGCAATGGGCTACTGCAGGAGGGCGACCAGATCCTAGCTAAACTACTCACCGGTCCCCGAAGCAAGCAGACCCAGGCTTCTCCACGTTAGTTTCAGCAGCTGGCAGGTTCAGAAGAGCAGGGAACGCCTCGTAGTCGTGTAGAGCAAAAAGACGTTCCAATCGACGAAACCAGCACAGTTTGTTGCCGCAGCAGGACAACGGAGCGGCCGTGTGTATTCGAGCCAAATGTACACTCCTCCCTTCAGACTTGGGAACGCCAAGTGTACGAAGCGTGGGAGAGTGACAAGGACTCGAAATACAACACAACCTGGCGGCGGTTACAGAGCAGGACTCCCTTGTAAGCTGGTCAGTCAACTGGATGGCCCAGAGACACTTCCGAAGGCTTACTTGGCAGGAGATGATGAAGTCGCCGGGAATAGCTGTTCCTGCTATTCCAAAGGTCGAAGCACCAGTACAGGCCTTCTGGTTCGATCAAAGGAGGAAAGGGTTTCACAGGACGACAGCAGTGCAAAGGAGGATTCCTTCAGCGGGTCACCAGCGATTCCTCGGTCCAGCCTCTTGGTTGCAGGATACTTGGCTCCTGTATTCCTTCGTTCGTGAGAACTCAGGAGATCGACATGGTAGTGGTGTTTCCAGCTCCCTCTTATCCACGGTTCCCTTCGCGCCAAAACGGAGGGGAGCCAATGGGAGATCCGCTCATCAACACACATACCATACGTGGACCAATCACGGACCACGGTGGTCCCAGGCATTCACACCACCCTAGACTCTCTGGCACCCAGGATGTGTATTGGGACCAGACATCCCAGCCCACACCCTGGAGGCACACAAACGACATGTAGAAGCCCGCGAAAGCAACCACGTTTCGCGGGAAAGTACATGCCCAAATAAGGAAGGCCCCGGGTCTCTCGACCTGGGGAAGGTGAAGGGAGCAAGACGGTCAGTGGACAAGACAAAGGAGCCTCGTGGTCTGGCCATTTTGGGAGCCAGGCCACCATTTTGGGTTCAGTGCGAAAAACGCGCTCAGAACGCCAAAAGGAGCTCAAAATACACAAAACAATCGCTGCCACCATTCGAGTCCCTGAATGACTTGCACCGATCAAATACCATCCTAAAAGAGTATCTAGGGCCTGTAGAAGGCTAGAGACCCAAGAGAGCTGTAACTTAGCTTACAGTGCCCTTTTGTGTCATGTTGCACTAAAGCCGCAAAATGATAGAAGAAACTACGGGAAACAGCGTTCCCCGGTACTGACTGTCTTAAGGGCATGTCAGTTTCCCCGTAAGAAAAGAGCGAAAGCCCAGAGGAGTGCGGCAGAAGGCTGCACTTCTCTGGCAAAGTCAAGAACAAGGTGAAAACAACAGCAAAAAGTTTAGGGGTTGCCACATGGAAGGAAAATTACCTACAATTACGAAATCTTTCCTAACACATATAGTGAAGGAAGTTCTGCTACCAGCCGCGTCGCTACTGCTGATTTCGGCGCTCCGTAAGTTCGCTGCTAGGTGATTCCTCGCTTACCTTGTGAATTTCGTGCTCTCCCTAACTGCTACCTATTGACTCTCTTCCATTTAGACTCCCCTCTCCTTTCTCATCTCGGCCACATACCGGGTCAGGTTTTTCACCAACAAGTTATCGCTCCCAACATCCATTCAAGCTGTCATCACTTTCTGCTTTCCCATCCAAAGTAAATTAGCGTGTTTTCCCAAACACCCGTTCCCTGCGTTACTTGTTTCCATTGGCTGCAGTTTAACCTTCTTTCTCTATAAGGGAGGGCTTATGTTACTGTTCTTGGACTACTATAGTGGAGACTGGTATCCCTGGCCACCTTACAGTTCTTTGTGACCTCAGCATAATCCTACAGTAAGTTCCAGCCTGTTACCTCTCCTGAAGTCTTTCAGCCTCTCCTTCACTTTTGAATACTTATCTGTCTGTTCTGCTCCTGTAGAGAGTTCATCTCCATTACAAGTTGTCAGCTACACCGAAGACCTCTACTACCTCAAGACCTCTTCACCTGTGAGCGACATCGTCCAGGGTTTTCTTCCCGAGAGGGTTTCCCTGAGGGTTTTGCTCCTTCCCACACTGGTTCTGTATTGTTCCCGGTGTGGGGGGAGTAGAGCTATCTGGGGCTACTTTCATTGCAGCATTTGTATCCTCCATGGGAAGTCGCTGTTAAAGCAGGTTAGTGATACTTTCAAGATTGAATGTTGTCAAAGAAGTTATCAGCTATCAGATAACAGATAACATTTGAACCCATTTGAACCCAGTGAACTAAATGGGCAAAGTACCTCGATAGATCCAGTTATCAACCTCTCCAAAAACAAATTCAAAACATAAGATATGAACGTATGAAGTTTGTTCAATGAAACTGGGAGAGACCCAAGAAACCACCATGGTTATTTCAGCGAAGCATAACACACGTTTTCTTTTTGACTGTTGAGACTAAGAAATTGCGTAGGGGAGCAAAGCCAGTGAAGGTAGGAGAAATGTCCCCTCCATCTCATCAGACCTTCAATACTTTTGTTGAACAAGACTGTGACCCATAGGCCTACATGGGGAAACAAGAGAAGAGTCAAGTTTAATAAAGACGTTTTTGTTTGGGGAAAGCTACCAGACCAAACTGAGTTTAACTGCTGATCCCTATTGAGTTTGCCCTTTTGTTTTCTCTAGTGGTAGGGCCAGTTAGTGTAGGTTTGGACTGATTATTTTGATGTGACATCCTGACGAGCACCTTAAATTTACATTTGAATTATAGGGAAGTGCTTATAGCAAAATGGTCAGATGAGTTTTTTATGTTAAATAAAAACTGCTTCTCAGAAAAATGTCTCGTTTTTGAGTCCTCTTTCTGGCCCACCACACAGCAAAAATCGTTTTTATTTTGAATAGCTAGGATGACCTAGATAGGACCACATCAGGAGTTGGGCAGAGTGGGAAAATGCGGCGTTAACACTATTACCGACGCATTTACCACTTTGCCCATTCTGGATATGGCCCAACCTCGATACTTTCACCTCCAGCTCTAAGCTGGAGGTGAATGCGCCAGCTGTATGGACATATTCAGAGCTATTGCCGCTGGCGGTATTAGTGCTGGCAGTAATTGCTCCATGCATCCCCATTGGGTCTGATAGACCCACTGGGAATGGGGACTTACTGCTTCCCCCACAACTCCGCCAGACCAAGTTGCGGTAACGCTAATAGGATTGGGCGGTCTCCTGGTGCGATTAGGGCCGGGATACCGCCCAACCCCTGATTAGGCCCATAGTTATTACACATATTTTTGTCACTTAAATCTGGTCTAATCTATTGATCTTTTTCTGTTTTCATTTAATTTATAAATGCCTTTCGTGTGTTTACATATTTTGTATTCTTTTAATTTGTATGACAATTGTGAGTTCATTTATTAAGCAATAATCCCCAGTTCCAAGGGCTTGAGTGGGTGATAACGACCCGGGGCTAGAGTTAAAGGCCTGATCGTAGCGAGGGCCTTTAGCAAGGGTCCCCGTTGCCATTATCACCCGTTCCAGCCTTTGGAACGGGTGATTATGGCTATTAGCACCCTAGGTTGCCAATCCGGTTCATTCAAACAAAATACTCACTAAAGATGGTGGACATGCTTCAGGAAAATAGAGCTCCATATGGAGCACTTCTTCCATTTTCATGGCAGCTAGTGAGGATACCGGGAGGAGGCAACAGCAACGGGCCCCGCCAGCAAATTAATCAGGTAAGCGCGACTGGGGGAGGGATTAAAATTAAGAAGGGAAGGGGGGAGATGGCAGGGTTGGGGTAGCATCCATCAGGTTGCTCGGACCACGAGCTTGGATCGGTAGATTCAGCCTGCGATCTGAGCAACCTGATTCGTTGCTCCCATATCCCTGGGTGCTAATAAAGTTTTCGACCCTGAAGAAGCAGGCACTTCAATTAACCTCAGAAGTATTCAAGTAGTGTGAAACACGTTTTGTCCCTTGTTTGGATCTATTTTAATTCATAAACTAATTAGAATGGTTACTTTGAAAACAGTTTGCTGTAAATAGAAAGATATCAACCTATCCCTTGGAGGTAGTTTATTTTACTTAAATTTGTCAAATGTCATAGAAAGGAAGTTGCATTTTAATTTGATTGTTTCTGTTTGGTTATATATTCAAAATGTGTTTTTATTTAGAGGATAACGGTTTTGTGCACCAGTTTGTCATAAGATCATGTTGTTTTTCCTATACCACTTGTGATTTTCTGAAGCTTATCAGGCTCTCTAATGGCGAGTCTTGACAGAGCAGCCCAGGCCTAACTCTCAGGATGTGAAGGTGGGTAGGGTAGTTCACAGGTACAGTGCACACTTCTCATTAACACCTAATGGGATCTGGCACACACTATATTTGTTTTAACATTGTAGTTTTATTTGAAGAAAAGGCAAAGAACAAAATACTCTCACAGGTAAGTAACTTTTTTAAAACGGAAGATGCCATAATTTGTGAGGTAAATAAGAGTTTTAAGAGTTATTTAGAATTAATATGGAGTCCCTTCTAGAAAGAACAAGGCAGGAACAGGCAAGTCAAGGATTTTCTATCCAAGCTGGAAAGTTAAAGAGAAGGCCAAAGAGACAAATAGTGTGAGTATGGGATCTCTTTGGTGGAAAAGGGTCACCTTTGTGCTAAAGAGCCCCAAAAAGCAGTTCCTAGAGTTCTGTTGGAGAGAAGCCCTCAAGAGTTTCTTGATGATGAAGAAAAGGACCAGCGAGGAGCAAATGTATGAAGGACAGATTTTCCAACAGTACCGTAGAGTCAGGACAACCATGGCCTGGGACTGAAGAAGCAGCTCTGAAGCTGGAGGTCAGTGGTTTCCAGATGTCGTTGCTGTGAACATGTTTCAGTGACCACCTAGGGATTCAGTGATGAGTCTCCTGCTCAAGGGGAAACTCCAAGGAAGAAAGCAAGTTTGTTATTGACTTGAAAAGTCACACAGAAGAGGGACCGGCTATGGAAGAAGGACAGGGAAAGCAAATTTGGTGGTGCAGTTGAAGAAGTCGAGGAGCACAGGCCTGTGGAGCTTCCCAGTTGAGTGAAGTGGAACCAGAGTGCTTGCCTGATGTCCTGCGATGAAGA
This sequence comes from Ambystoma mexicanum, assembly GCF_040938575.1. NCBI lineage: Eukaryota > Metazoa > Chordata > Amphibia > Caudata > Ambystomatidae > Ambystoma > Ambystoma mexicanum. Next base: position 1,508,294,283 of record NC_090921.1, on the reverse strand, counting down.
CTCTCTGGTCGGTTTGGTATGGTGAGTCTTTGGAATCCTGACCAGTGGTCAAAGTGTATGAAAAGAAGTAATGGAAATATGATCCCTGCTGGCCTGCTCCCGCTCCCCACCAACACCATTACCACCCCCCCACAATACAAACCCCTAAACAAATGCTGCTGCTGTTTAAGGAAACGTTCAGTGCAGTGCAATGAAGTGCAAGTTTCAACTTCTTCCTATAATTTTATTTTAAAACAAAACCAACCCGGAACAGTTTCTTTTTAAATAAAAGAATAGGAACAGTAACACTTAATTTAAAAAAGTGGAGGAGCATCGCTCCCAAATGCTCCGGCCCACTTTGACCACTGGATCCTGACCACGAAGGGGCACCTACTTCTGTACCTGGCGAGTCAGATACAGTCAGGAACTTCAGAAAGACAAGGGGCCTCATTACGAGTATGGAGGTAGCCATGGAGCTATTAGCTCCATGGCTGCCTCCGTACTGGGCTCCATTACCTGGTTCCTACAATTGGGACTTACCGGGTTACTCCGACATAGGAGGACACGGTAAGTCCTCCTTGCAGGAACCCATCCCCATTCACATTTGAGCCCCCATAGGGCTCAATGGGAATGGAGAGGGAGGTAATAACGGGCATATTACATCTGGCCCGTTATTATTTCCTCTTCCCTTCGTGGGACCCGGAAAAGACATCTGGTTTTACCAGACATCTTGTACGGGTCCCGCGATGGGAAGCTCATAATACGCGCACACTGAATGAAGGGGGCTGGCCCCGTACTGGCCCCCTTCATTCCGGGAGCGCAAGCCTTATAATGAAGCCCAAGATCTCCGAGCAGGAGCTGTGTTCTAGTTGCAACAGCAGAGGTATCATAGATAAACATGATGGTGGCCCACACAAACTAAGTGTCAGGGAAAGCAGTGTATAAGCTACCTGTGAATGTCTACCTGAGGACTAACATTAGGCCGGTCTATCATAGACAGAAAAGGAATGGTGAGGTAAATACTGAATGGCAGGAACTCTGGTCAGAATCCACATTCCAGACAAGTGAAGGGGAGTGCAAAAAAGAATAGTGGACTCCAAAAAGAACAAACTTGACACTTGAAAAGAAAACAACCTACTAGATAACACTGAAACAGTGTGGACAGATTTGCATATCTATATGATATGATATATGATATGATATGATATGATATGGCATTTGTAACGCGCCTATACACAAGTGTTTCAAGGCGCGACGAGGCGCGGGGGAACAGGGGAAGACAGACAACAATCCTACTAGGCCAGGTGTCATTCAGATCGCGCAAGGGGAGAGGGGAAAGGGAAAAGTGCAAGGGGAAGGGGAGAGTGGAAAGTGCAGTACATGGTTAGTAGAATACAAGATAAATAATAGGGCCAGCTGGTGGCAAGTGCAAGGGAAGTGCCGGGAGGAGGGGCTGTAGGATACAGAGACAGTCCCGTAGTGCAGGTACGCAGTGCAGGGAAGAGTGGCTGGGCCAAGGACCGAGATCGGTGAGTGGCCCAGTTGCAGATTCAGTGCAGGTTTGCTGATTTTAGCAGGGGAGAGAGGGAGAGAAAGCGGAGGCAAAGAGGAAGGTTTTGAGGTGCTTCCGGAGCGGGAGATGGTTCTCCTCAAGTTTCAGGGAGGCAGGAAGGCTTTTCCAGAGGGAGGCCCCTGCTGCGGAGAGAGATCTACCCCCAACTCGTTGCTTGGAAAAGTGGCTGACCCTGAGGGAGCTGGAGGTGGATGAGCGAAGAGCTCGAGAAGGAAGATATTTAGGAAGATAGAGTTGAAGGTATTTTGGGCCAAGGCCCCAGAAGGCCTTATGGACAATGCAGAGGGTTTTGAACTTAATCCTCGCAACCACTGGGAGCCAGTGCAGAGATTTCAGTCCTGGAGAGATACGATCCCTGGGCTTGAGGCCAAGGACAAGTCTCGCAGTCCTGTTCAGGATGAGTTGCAAAGGGCGGAGAGTAGAGGCAGGAAGATTTAGATAGAGGCTGTTACAGTAGTCCAGCTTCGGGAAAACCAGGGCTCTAGAGACAGTGAGCTTCTGGGGGAAGCAGAGGAAAGGAAGGATACCTCTGAGGAGGTGTAGCTGGTAGTGTGACTTCTTAGAGACGTCAGATATGTGAGGAGAGAAAGAGAGTGTGGAGTCGAAGATTACCCCGAGGTTTTTTGCCTTGCAGGTAGGAGCAGGAAGAGGGCCAAGAGAGGCCGGCCAGAGAGCTGCAGGGAAGGAGGCAGCGGGTGTGCCGATGAGTAGAATCTCAGTCTTACTGGCATTAAGGCAGAGGTCATTGGCAGCACTCCATTCCTGGATAGCAGAGAGACAGTCAGAGATGAGAGAAGGAGAGGAGGTGCCGAGGGTAGCCTGAAAATGAGCTGGGTATCATCCGCATAGCACTGAAAGTTGGGGCAGAGAGCGGCGATGCAGTGAGCAAGAAGTGCCAGATACTGGTTGAACAGCCAGGGGGAGAGGTTAGATTCCTCGGGGACACCACAGGTAGAGAAAAAGATGTCAGAGAGGAAGGACCCCAGTTGGACCTGAGAGGGTCGATTGGAGAGGAAGGAAGTCAGCCACGCCAGAGCCTGACCAGTGATACCCAGGTTATCACGGAGACGGTTGAGCAGGATGGTGTGGTTGACAGAGCAGGGATACCAAACAATGGCCCGCATTCCGACGTGGGCGCAAAGGGATACCGGGCACCATTAAGGACATCAGTACCAGTAATCCCTTTGCGCCCTATTCTGAGGTGCCTTTGTGGGTCCCGCTATGGGCGCCTGGTTTTACCAGGCGCCGTTAGCGCGAGCCGCAAAGGGACCAGGGAGCAAATAACGGTACAGCAAATTGCAGTACCGTTATTAGCTTCCACCCTATTTCCATTGAGCCCTATGGGGGCTCAAATGGGAATGGGGATTGCCTTTTTCAATGGGGACTTACCGGTCCCTCCAAGGTCGGAATGGACCGTAAGTCCCCATTGAACCAGCTAGGAGTCGGTACCGTTATTGGTGGCAGCCATGGAGCTATTAACACCATGGTTACCACCAATCTCGGTATGAGGCCCAATGTGTCCCATTACAAGTTCAGAGGTGTGGCCAAAAACTGTGGCACCACTGTATTACCTCCACCTTACCACAATGCCGAACTACAGGTTTGAAGGTAAAGCAGAGGAATAACCTTCAGCAGAATGCTGCAGGGTAATTCCTCAGCTTTACAGCCAATAAACGGCCAAATTGGTGGAATTACCAACAGCGGTAATTTTGGGGAAATCCCCAAGGAGTCCTATGGACTGCCATAAATGGGGACTAACACCACCTACCATCACTTGTAATCCAGCAGTAATTCCGCAGGACCAAGTGGTCGTAACAATAAATCTGTTTGGGGGTATCTCCGCGGATTTACCACCAAGATACCACTAAACCTGCAATGAGGCCTATACCTATGAACACTTTACATATATGACTTGAAATAAACTTTGAATTTCCTTGTACACACTGTATTTCTCCTTTCTATTCTATTCAACCCACCGAGCACTTCGCGCTGCTGCCCTGCAAGTGTGTCTGTCTCTGTCCCTTCTGTCCATCCTTCCTCTGGATCATCCTGGAGTTAACTATATGGCTCTCAGATTTTGAAAATAAAACATTCTAAAACACTAAATAATCTAGGGCTACAAGGTGCTGATAAACCTAGCGTGACTTTTATATTAAGATTCTTTTTTAGGTTTAAAGAAAGTTGACCATAACAAAATGACACTTCGTATGAAACTTTCAGGAATCCTGTACTAGCCTACCACCGCCCATAATCACTGGGTCCAATCAATCCACGATCCTGTGCAGGAGTAGTGAATACTAAGAAGGTGCTGTGATTTGTAAACACACAAACCGATAGAGTACATTCTTTACATCAGATGTCACAATTGAAAGGGTTAGACAATGCCTAAATGTACACTGAACAGTACCAAATTCCAATGAAACTGTCTAAAACACCCAAGGAGTGCCCAGTACATCAGAACCATGGGCACACATACATTTAGTAGCAAAACGGTGGGACCTGTCGATGTGATTGGAGGTTCAAACTAGTTCATAGCAATAATCACAAAATGGAAGTCAGTGGAAATGTTAGTGCAGTGCCTCTGTTTAACGGTGGCAAATACTGCACGAGGGTTAAGCAAAGCACATAAATCAAAGCAGAGGCATCTGTTTGTGAAAAGGAGGAATGCAGGGGAAAACCATGTCCGACAGCAGACTTCTCAGAGGAGCTGAAAAGAACAGGATCTGTCCAGGATCTGAGATACTCTTGCATAGATTACCAGAAGCTGGTAGCAACTCTCACATGAAGCAGGGTGCTAACATGCAGTCAGGGACCACAGCACCTACAGACATCTTAGCAATGGCATGATGGACAGCAGCAAGACACCACACAGCAGTGCTCAAGACCTGCCAGGGGGACAAGCTTCTATCGAACTATCACTTTTATGGTTTTTGGGGGGAAGATTGCAGTGGGGGCCAGGGATTCCCACGCAAAAGTGGCGACGAGGCCAAAGACATGCCCGGACCCGGCGTTGATACATTTGCATAATTTTTCACTAGAACGAGGGAATGATCTCTCTCGTTCCACGCTTGGGGGAGGGTGCGGCTCACGCGGCGGCCATTTTGTCCCTCACACACGGATGTTTCACGGAGCTCCGGAGGGGCCTGTGAGTGCCATCCAGGCACAATTTTTGGACACATGAATAGCGAACTGCTATTCCTACATGGACATACCTGGGAATTTCAATTTATTGCAATTTTCGAGGTGTAAATCACTGAGTGAAGGTGAGGCACCGGGGGGAGACTGGCTGTTCTGAGACTACTATCCTATGCCTCCCTGGCTCCATTTTTGGACAATCCTCAGTGCTGGGCAATCTGGTGACTTGCCACTGGACTACTGTTCCTACTGGAATCTCTGGTGAGTGCTGTGTGCACTGGTGCAGAACTGGTGGGGAGTTTTGAAGATCAAGGAGGCCTGTAAGGCTGTGGTCCTGGTGTGGAAGGTGGAAGATCAAGGTGGCTGTGAGGAGAAGAATCAAGCAGGGTGAGTTGCAGCCACTATGCAATACTGAAGGGGTGCTTGTGCGCTTTGACTCATGAATGATCCAGCAAACCAGGACGGGGCGCAGGCAGCTGCACAACAGCAAGGATTACTCCAACTCCAGCAATGGCCCAGATGAGGGCCCCGGTGGCCCTTCCACCCATACCCGAGTTTGACGTGTCTGGCCCCCCATCCAGTCTGGGGCCTAGGTGGAGGGGATGGATTGATCGCCTTGACATGTACTTTCGGGCAAAGATGGAAACCAGTGATGACATCAAGCTGACCACATTACTGTATGCCGCAGGACCAGCTGTTCATGAGATTTTTGACTCCCTCCAGCCCGCAAACGCCACCTTTTGCCGGAGCAAAGACAGCCCTGCACAACTACTTCCTTCCACTGGTCAATGCGGACTACGAGCGGTTCGTCATGCTATCCACTAAACAGAAAGAAGATGAGACTCTCGATACCTTTCATGGTTGTTTTAGGAGACTGTCAGTGGCATGTTCATAGGACAACTTCGATGACATGGTCATCCAAGGGTGCTCCTCAGGCAAGTTGAGGAGACAGGTGCTGAGAGAACCCGGGATCACCCTTCCTCGCATCTTGGAGCTGGGCTGCTGCTGGGAGATTTCCGAGGTACGTGCATCAAGGATGGAAGCGGGGTCCCGGACGGCCAAGTCAGAAGAGGTCTGCGCCGTGGGTCGTGGCGGCAGGGGTGTCCGGAGACCGGCTAGCAATTTCTGCGACAGGGGCGGTAAGCCGGGAGAGGCATGCCAAAAGTGCGGGTATGACTTGACCCACCCCGTTGAGTGCCCTGCTGCAGGGAAGCTGTGCGGGCGGTGAGACGTGACAGATCATTTCGTAAAGGTGTGCAGAGCATCCCTGCCGGTGATGGTGCTGAGGGGTCCAGTGCGGTTAGGGTTCTTCAGACAGTCCCGCCCTCCAAATGTTGCCCAGGTAGAATACGGGGAGGAAGGACCCAACCTGACGAGGAGGAGGAGGAAGAGGAAAACATCTTCTTCGTGTCAAGCATTCGCGCCCTCCAGTCCAAGGGCCGAAGACAGCCGAGGTGCATCGTGGCAGTCAATGACTCTCCTGTATCGCTGCTGATGGACACGGGGGCATCAGTCAACATCATGGCCCGTGAACATTATGATGCCATGCCCTGCCCCCCAGACTATCAACCCCGAAAGCTTGCATTTTCACGTTTGGGGGCTCACATCCCATTCCCCTGGATGGTGTATTTGTGGCTCGTGTGGGGCATGGAAGCTCGAAGATCAAAGCACATTTCTATGTAACGCCGTCCGTACCAACACCTTACTAAGCTGTGCGGCGGCCGAAGCCCTCGGACTGGTGAGCTTTGCATACTCTGTATATGTGGAGGACATACAAACGCTGCTGGAGAAATATGCAGGCCTGTTGCAAGGGATTGGTCGCATGGCTGGTGATCCAGTGAGACTGCACGTCGATGAGTCGGTGCAGCCCATTGCCCTCAAACACCGGAAGGGTGCCATTCCATCTGAGGGAGTTGGTGGACAAAGAGCTGGATAACTTGGTAAACCTTGACTTCATCGAGGAGGTGGAAGGTCCAACGCCTTGGGTGTCCCCAATTGTGGTTGTCAAGAAACCCAAGCAACCCGATTTGGTAAGAATTTGTGTGGACATGAGGCTTCCCAACAAGGCAATCAGGAGGGAATGCCATCTCACACCAACTATTGATGATATCATTGCAGAGCTGCAGGGGGCTTGCTTCTTCTCGAAGCTTGATCTCAGGGCTGGATATCACCAAGTCCTCCTGCATCCAGAGTCAAGGTACATCACGACATTCACGACCCACCGGGGTCTATACCGGTACAAGCGACTCAGCTTCGGGATTTACTCCGCGGCTGAGGTTTTGCAAAACATTATCAGAGGGGCTCTGGCGGACCTAGAAGGCGTGCTGAACATCAGTAACGACATCCTGGTGTTCACCAAGTCGGAAGTGGACCACCTACAGAGGCTGGCAAAAACTTTTGAGAGGCTGCAATCAATGGGCCTGCCACTCCACTGCGAAAAATGTGAGTTCCTGAGGACGAACATAGAGTTCTTTGGATTCATGTTCAACGAGGGTGGGGTGTCTCCAGACCCTAGGAAAGTAAAGGACATCAGGGAAGGGAGACCTCCAGAGAATGTGTCCGAAGTGAGAAGCTTCCTGGGAAAGGTCACCTATTGTGGTCGCTTTATCAAAAATCTGGCATCCAGGTCCGAGCCTCACCAAAAAAGAGACTGTGTGGCAGTGGAGACCATTGGAACAGGCTGCTTTCGAGGACATTAAAAGTGCCCACAAAGAGGAAGACACGATGGCCTTCTTTGACCCTGCTTTGCAGTCTGAAATCGTTGTGGACGCCAGCCCATTTGGCCTGGGAGCAGTACTAACGCAATTGGGGCAGGACTCCAGCGTTCGCCCCGTGGCCTATGCCAGCAAGGCTCTGTCAGAGACGGAGCAGCGGTATTCTCAAATAGAGTGAGAAGCGCTGGCCGTTCTCTGGGGGTGCAGGCTTTTCCGGCTGTACATCCTGGGGAGGCCGGTGACCGTTGTGACGAACCACAAACCCATGCTGCCGATCCTGGCCGGCTCGTCCTCAAAACCACCAGCGAGGATTAAGAGGTGGATGCTGGCCCTGCTTGAATATGGGGTCTCGTTGGTGTATCGGCCTGGTGCCAACAATGCAGCGGACTACCTCTCTCGCCATCCGGGGAGTCGCCAGGACGGAGAGGCTGACCCCTGTGCGGAAGAGGCCAGTGATCACATACAGTTAGTGGTTGAATCGGCCACCCCGAATGCCCTGCCACTCGAAGAACTGGAGGTGGCGGCTGCGAGCGACGAGTGCTTCTGCATCCTCAGAGCGGCACTGCAGCAAGGGTCATGGAAGTGTGTCCTGGAGTCGCTGGCTGGGCGCACGCAGGAAGCGAAGGTGGTGCTCGAGCAGCTGTGGAGAGTGCAGGAGGAACTGTCGTTCTCAGATAAGGGACTATTGCTGAGAGGAGATCAGATCGTGGTCCCGCAGGCCAAAGTTCATGAGGTGATCGGCCTGGCACACCAAGGCCATCAAGGGGCTGCAAAGACCAAAGCCCGGCTATGTCTCAAGGTGTGGTTCCCCGACCTTGAGAGATGGGTGGATGAATATGTAGCTTCATGTTTGTGGTGCCAGGCAGCTTCGCCCGCCGAGAGGGAACCTGCCATCGAAGCCATGCCCCACGGCACGCGTCCCTGGGAAGTTGTCCATGCTGACTTTGGGTCCACGTCACAGGGAATGCATTTCCTGGTGGTGGTGGATGAGTACTCCAGATACCCGGAGGTGGAGTTCATCCAGTCGGTGGCATTCAAACACGTAGTGGTGGCGATGGAGAAGGTGTTTGCGGCTCATGGTCTCCCTAAAGTACTCTGCTCGGACAATGGGGCTCCATTCCAAGGCGAACGATTTGATGCCCTGATGGAAGGCTATGGAGTGCATCATAGGAAGGTCACCCCGCTGTGGCCAAGGGCCAATGGAGAGGTCGAAAGGTTGATGCGCACTTTAAACAAAGTCTTCCGGATTGCACAAGGTCAAGGACAGTGTTTGGAGAGGAAACTCTACCAGTTTTTTGCGGGTCTTTCGAACAACCCCGCACACCTTGAAGGGCGTGGCCCCGGCCGAAGCCCTATTCAAGCGAAGCCCGAGAGGGTTGCTGCCAGATGTGGGGGAAAAGGAGCTGGGAGTCATCGATACTCAACGGGTGGAGCTGGAGCAGCAACTGCAGACTGAGCAGGAGAACGAAAGGAGGGGTCTCCAACCTCAACAACTTGTGCCCGGGGATGAGGTGCTAATAAGAAACATGCACCCCCGCGGGAAGCTGTCGCTAACATATGAACCGGAGCCGCTGCACGTTATAGCAGTCAAGGGTTCCATGGTGACTGCGTCGGACGGCCGAGCTTCGGTCACAAGGAACGTCAGTTTCTTCAAGAAACTGGGGGAGCCCAGGACTGAGGCACCCCTGGATCAGGACATTGTGGACATACCTGATGAGGGCGGGGGTTAAGAGCCCCTCCCTCGGTCTCCTGTGAGAACACCAGCTGACAGCGGGACTCCAATCCCCGAGGCAAGCAGGAGGTACCCCCTGAGGACAGGGCAAGGGAAACCTGCTCATTTCAGTGACTTTGTCTTGGAGCCGTGACGGAGTCCAACCCGGACGGGCTTGCCCAGTGGGGGAGGGAGTTTGCTGTGAATAATGGGGCTCAGTGGGGATCTATGTGTTTGGGTTAACGGTGTTAGTGTGTTGTAGAGTTTAACTGTAGTCATGCCAAGTTTGATTTTGTTATTTGTTGTCCTCATGAAAAAGGAGGAGTGTGGTGCTACCCCTTTAAGGGAATAGCACGCAGCGAAGTGACGTTGCACTCCGCCGCGTGCCCTATAAATAAAAGGGGCATTCCCAGCCGCGTCAGTGCGACCGGGGACCCGAGCCTGATGCATGTCTCTGTGTGAGTCTCTGATGCGGTGTGGGCCGGGGGCTCACGGAAGATTGCAGTGGGGGCCAGGGATTCGCCCACAACAGGCCTCAGGCAGACCTGACAGCAGAACAAAGGCTGACGCAGATTCTCTCCAGAAGATCTGCAGGGAAAAAAGCCACACCAGAGCCTGTTTGGGCAAAAATATCCAAAGGGCCAGGACAGTGTATGTGGTGTTGTGGGACCACTGAGACAGTCCCACTGCCTATTAAGGGGTATTAACAAAAACATTTGACACAATAAATAGATTGCGAATTAAGTGCTATCAGAGACGTCATTTCACCAAAATGCCAGGGGTAGCGAAGTGACATCACACAACCCTTGACCTCTGATGACATCAACAGAAGTGATGTAATTTGACCCCACTCTGAAGTAACATCAAGGGAAGCCATGAAACACGACATTTCACCCCTTGACAAAACAGGAAGTGACATCACATAGCATTGTTCCTAAGTACAGTATGAAACGTATGGTTACGATATCACTATAATGTGATATACATTTCATACAAGAATGGATCCCAATATGTATTGTTAATATCAGTGTGTATAGGCCCATATTACCAAATTACTGTGAATGCAAGTGGACGTCCAAGGCCAAATGATAATGATGTGTTATTATATAGCACTTACGCTAAAGCGCTTTATATAGAACAAATATACATACAATGATATGATATGGCATTTGTAACGCGCCTATACACAAGTGTTTCAAGGCGCGAGAAAGCCTCTCTTCCCTGACCGGGAATCGAACCCGGGCCGCGGCGGTGAGAGCGCCAAATCCTAACCACTAGACCACCAGGGACAATATCACCCAACCTGTGTTGCTACGCATTTATCGACAGCAGAAGGATGAAAGGCTGAGTTGAGGTGTTTAAGAACAGCTTAAATCGCTGACTCATCCCCTGAAGTTCGCCTGAAATAAACCTTTAATGAGTCTAGCAATTATTGTATAGAATTCCAGAAAGACAAATGTGTTATTATTATTCTTTCTTATTTAGGGTTACTGCTCAAAGTGTTACATGTGTGGAACCTCCTGTTTTTTTAAGAGGCCTGAACCAGAAAGACAGTCCCTCCAGAAACAAAGAGCCACATGGCACTGGCCACAGCCCATGAGCTTACATTTAAATTCCCCTTTTTCTTTTTTTTTGCGGTAGCAAAGGAGACCTCAGGGGTCGCAGGTGTGACCCCTTGCATCCCCCAAATGACATCCCTGATTGCTAACTGAAAAATATACATTAAAAATAACACTCCTAAAATTAAAATGACTCAATTAGGTGAACAATTAATGAGATACCACACAGTTTTCTGCGCCAATAAAATTTAATAAATACAGGTTCCAGGAGGTGTTTAACTGACATCCTTCAGTTACGCACACGTGAGATGTGAGTTCCTGATGGGAGGGGGGCAGAACCTTCCTCCATTATAGAGATAGGAAGAGTGGAAAAAAAACACTAACCTTTTCCAACAGTCATTACTGAAAGGTCTGGTAAACAGGATCTGGGGATGGGTGGACATCAAAAGGTGGCATAATGGAACATTCCCGCCCATTGAAAAGAATGGGGAAAATAGAAGACAATGGGCCTCATTACGAGGTGGGTGGTAAGGGATTACTGGCAGCGGTAAGGGCACCTGTGCCCGTAATCCCTTACTGGGTGGTAAGGGAGTTCCCTTTGCGGGTCCTCCCTTAACGCCTGGTTTTTCCAGGCGTTAAGGACGGGACCCGCAAAGGGACTCTGGAGCTAATAACGGTACCGCAATTTGCGCTACCGTTATTAGCGCCTTCCCCATTCCCATTGAGCCCTATGGGGGCTAAAATGGGAATGGGGAAGGGCCCTGGTGAATGGGGAATTACCGGTCCCGCCAACCTTGGAATGGGCCGGTAATAGCTCCATTCACCAGGGCGGAGTTGGAACGGGTTTGGAGGCAGCCATGGTGCTATTAGCGCCATGGCTACCTCCAACCTCATAATGAGGCCCAATGGCTATTCATAGGAACCAACGTATTTTAAAAACACATTTTATATAAGTGTTCCTTTCAGCCTAAATCCGTTTTATTCATTTATTTATTTATTTATTTATTTATTGGACATTTGTATGGGCGCCTATACTAAGATGTTTCCAGGTGCCACAAGACAAGTTGGGCGGGGACGTGGCCGTGACGGGATATTGGAATCAAAAGGTAAAACAATATAAATGGTTATTTTGTCCTTGTGACAATCCTACCGCACTAGTGCATGAAAAGGTGGTAAGTGCAAGGGGAGGGGCAGTGCGTGGGGGAGAAGTGCAGGAGGTAGGATGCCGGGCAAGTGGGCCAAGGTGGCAAGTGCCAGGGGAGAGGGGGAAGGGGAGGAAGAGTGCGCTGGACTGGGAAGACCAGTTGGGCTAGTTTGGGAAAGGGGGCCAGAGGGCAAGTGTTGAACAGGGATGCTGGAGGCACTCATAGGAGTTGGTCTGGCCCCTGTATGACTCTGAAGGGACCAGGACCCAGTCACAGTGGCAGATGGAGAGTTAGCACGGGACTGGGTGAGGCAAGTCAGATGAGAAAAGGAAACTCTTGAGAAGTTTCCAAAATTTAAGAAGATCTAGATCAAATCTGGGGGTGGGGGGGCAGCTTCCAGTGGGAGGAGCCAGCCAAGGAAAGGAATCCACCTCCCACTATCTGCTTGGAGAATCGCTTGATCTGTAGAGAGTTGGAGCCAGAAGACGGAAGGACTCCGGCCTGAAGGTATTTAGGGAGGGAAAGCTGGATGTAAAGAGGTCCCAGGCCCCAGACAGCATTGTGAATGAAGTAGAGAGTCTTGAACTTGATCCTTGTGGTCACCGGGAGCCAGTGGAGAGATTTTAGGGCTGGAGAGATGCGGTCCCGGGCTTGAGGCCAAGAATAAGTCTTGCTGTCCTATTCTGGATTAATTGATGGGGGCCAAAGGAGGAAAGAGGCAGATTGAGGAAGAGGCTGTTGTAGTAGTTGAGCCTAGAGAGAACCAGGGCTCTGGAGGCGTTGAGCTTCTGGGGGAAGGTGAAGAAGGGTACAGTGCCCCTGAGGAGATGCAACTGGAAATTGGACTTCTTGGCAAGGTCCATGATGTGAGGTGAGAAAGAGAGAGACAAGTCAACGATGATCCCATGGTTTTTTGCCTCACAAGTGGGTGAGGGGAGAGGACCCAGGGAGACTGGCCAGAGAGAGGGGGGAAAACCAGGAGCAGGCATCCCGATGAGAAGGATCTCTGTCTTACTGGCATTCCGGCAGAGATCTTTGGCAGAGCACCATGCCTGAATAGCAGTCAGACAGACAGGTATGATGGAGGAGGACGAGGTAGGGGAAAGGCAGCTTGAGAAAGAGCTGCATGTCTTCTGCATGACACTGGAAATGAGGAGAGAAAATGGAGAAGAGATGGGCCAGAGGGGCAGGTAGATGTTGAAGAGCCATGGCGATAGGATAGAGCCCTGAGGGATGCCACGAGTAGAGAGTGAGGTGGAAGAGAGAAAAGTACCCATTTGCACTGTCTGTTGAAGGTCTGTTTGAGAGGCAGGAGGTCAGCCACGCTAGTGCCCTGTCCACGATGCCTGGGGTATCATGGAGACGGTTTATGAGGATGGACTGTGTCAAAAGCATAAGAAAGAATGAGGAGGATCATGACAGAGGGAGTATTAGAATCCAGGTTATAGAATAGGTCTTCAAGGGTGTTCAGGAGAGCATTTTCTGTGTCCATGGCTACCCTGAAACTGGACTGGTGGTCATTGAGGCAACCAGCCATTTCGGCTTGGAGAGTCAGTTGGCCGATAAACTGCTTCCCCATGAGTTTGCCCAAAAAAAGGGGTGATAGAGATAGGGCGACAGTTAGATGGGCAAGAAGGGTCAGCAGATGGCTTTTTCTGGATGAGGGTGCACAAGAGAGTGCTTAAGGGGTTGAGGGAAAGAGCCAGTGGTGAATGAGTGGTTGCAGAGGTCAGCCAAGGCTGTAGCGAGAGAGGAGATGTTGTCCTTGATGGTTCTGGAGGGGCAGGGGAGCACCTGTTTAGATGATACTTTCATAGAACAGACCATGCTTGAAATCTCATCAGGTGCAATGGTAGAGAAAGAGGGGAGTATGGAGGGAAGGGGAGGAAAGAGCAGGAGAGTAGTGGGAAGGGGGAGCAGAAGACATAGAGGACAGGATGTCCAGAGTTTTGGAGGAAAAGTGGGTGACCAGTGAGAAGCAGAGAGCCTGGGAGGGAGGAGAAGAGGAAGACACTGCGGTATGATTGGCAAGTTCCTTGCAGATTTCAAAGAGTTACAATGCACATTCTGTTATTTCAGTCCTAGGGTCCACCTGGGGCAGACACTGGCAATCTATAAATCACATGGTCCAAATGGGCGACTTCTCAGAAACCCACCTCCCACAGCATCTAGGGGTCCACAGTCCACTACTCTATGGACCAGGTACAATTCTTATTACAGGCCTCTATTTGGGGTGCATTACACAGTTGTCCCCACAGGATCAGGGGAAAGGAGCTCTGGTGTATTTTCCTTTATGATCTTCCTGGAGCAGCAGAGCTTTGCCATCAGGTTATTCAGGGGGGTGCAGAGATTTGGTCCTTCCTGAAGAACTAGGCTTACCGGAGTGCAGGTTCAGAGATCAGCTGGTTGACATGGGGAGTAGGAAAGAGACCCTCGAGAGGCAGTGAGTGAACATAGCACCCAATCACACACCAAGCATCATTCAGACAGAGGGCATCCATCCCTTCAAACACATTCATGCACACAGGAAGGTCTCTCACAGTGAATCCAGACATTCCCTGACAGGATTCTGTGAAAGTATTCAGTCAGAACTGGCTTCAGGCTGAGTATAGAACCCAGTCCTGGGCACACACATCCAATGGCCAAACAGGGCCACCTCTTTTTCCTTACACAGAGGGACAAGAGCTCGTAATGTGACCCCGTAGGTCTTTGAGGAAAACAAAAACAATCTTAATTTTTACGAATAGTGGAGAGGGTCAAAAAAGCACTCAGCTAGGTACAAAGGATTCCACAATGTAGAGCCATGCTACACAGGTGAAGCCACCATCAACCTTGCCACATAACTAATAGAAAGAAGATATTACTTACTTTATATGACGTAGTATTTACAGTTGGGTTCTACCTGTATAGGGCATAAATGCAAAGGGCCCGGCTCTTGAAAAAGAGGGATGCAAATATGAGTCACTGAAACTGATATGGCGAGAGGGTTGCTTAAAGTTATGGGACTGCAAGAGGTACTAGAGGCAGCAAAGCTTGCCAATGAAGAATCTAAGGTAAGAAGCACTAGCCTACAGGCTAATGCATCCACCACTGCTATGATTCTGAAACAAAAAGCGGAAAACTTCTGTTTTAATCGCCATCCTACCCCCTCCTTACCGCTCACTCCTGCCCGCTCAGTGATGGTTTCGTCCCATGAAAATGGCGCTAGACCCCTTGGGACGGCTCAGTTAAGAGTCAAGGCAGCGGAAATCTGCCCTAAAAAAACTAGAGAGGATGATAGTAATGAACAATCACATATGTTTACACACATTACTCTTATAAGGCCCATACAGTGTCTCAAAACACTGGTGTCTCCAACCCTGTGAGGTAGCTTTTAGGACCCACAGGAGTGGAGAGCATACAGTATAAGACATTGAGGAGACAAAAATCTTGTGGGCCACTAATAGGAAACTTAACAGCTGCCTATTAAATACTCGATCTCTCATAAAGCATGCTGTAGAAATCTCAGACCTAATTTCGGAGAAAAATGTGGATATTGTATTCATCACAGAAACCTGGATTACTAAATCCACACATCATGCCATGTTACTGGCTACTCCTGATGGATATTTAGCCCTTCATGTTGACCGGGAGAAGAGTAGAGGGGGTAAGGGGGTGGCTATTATTTTCAAGCATGTTATGAAATGTTACACTTCTAGAAATCCAGATATAGAAAATTGTGAAGCAATATTGGTGGAACTTAATGTAAACCCAACCTCCTCTATTAGCCTGCTGCGATTATTGTATCACCCACCAAGATTTACCATCCACCCCTTTGTTTGAAGAACATTTAATGGCCCTTATTGGTAACACTGCTAAAGACTCTGCTGCGTTTGTTGTCCTTGGAGACTTTAATCTTTGGGAAAATAACCTATTAGATGAGGAGGCCAAAGACTTGATACTGTCATTGGAATCCATTGGCTTCAAACAACTGGTCCTAGCCCCAACCCATAGTGGTGGCACCATTTTAGATTGGATAGTGGTAAAAAACCAAGAAGTAACAATTTTGTCAATTTTAGAATGTGCCTGGTCCGATCATTGCCTGGTACATTTTGCGTGCTCCACACAACCCCACAGGTATCACTATCAGTCAGGAACAAGCCACTTATGACCTGGCGGAATTATAAAAATGTGCCAGTGAGGCATTCAAGGAGAAGACAATACCGCTCCTGCCATCTTTACAGAACCATATCTCCCTCAATAACTTTACTCATCTGCTTAGAAAGGCCACCAATCAAGTGTTTGATACCATGGCCCCCCTTAAACCTGCCAAGGCCAACAAATCCACAGTACAAAATAAATGGTTCTCTGAGGAAATCTTAGAAGCTAGGAGAACCAAGCGTAAAGCGAAGCACATTTGGAGAAAAGCTCCTTCAGCTGAGTCAATCTTTAGCTATAAACAGGCCGTAAAAACCTATAAATCAACAATCTTCAAAGTTAAAGCCAAAAAAAACTTAACGAGCGTATTCAGCAAGCAAAATCCCTGTCAAAAGAGTTATGTACAATTTTAGAGGCATTAAAAAATGCCCCAGCTAGTTGTCAGGAACAAGAGACCAATGCATGGTGGCAAGCCATACATGAACGGTTTACCCATAAAACAGAAAAACACAAGCAGGCCATTAGAGGCCAGATAAACATTCTCTCAGACAACAAAATAACACCTAAGCCTGTAGTCTCTTCGAAGCAAAACTATCTCAAAGCTTTCACCTTTGAAAAGGTATCTGAGATAGCGGTCTTAGAGGTTATTCATAACCTGAAACCCTCCTCATGCAAAGGGGACATTTTCCCAGCCAATCTCTTTAAGGACTTTGCGGACACACTTGCTCCTTGGGTTACTCGTTTTGTGAACCAGTCTTTTGATGAATCATATGTGCCTGGAAATATAAAAGAAGCCTGGATCACCCCTCTCATCAAAAAGGATAATTTAGATCCTTCAGTCCCAGGAAATGTGAGGCCTATTACAAATGTGCCGTTCCTGTTAAAAATAATAGACAGGATCGCATATCTGCAATATCAGAAATTTGTAGAAAATAACAATATACTTGTGGCTGAGCAATCAGGTTTTCGTACTAACCATGACACAGACGCGGCCCTCCTAGATCTTCAAGCGAATATCGCCACTATAATAGAAAAAGGAAATACAGCTTTACTCCTGTTGCTAGATCTTTCTTCTGCGTTTGATCTGATTGACCATGATCTTCTTGTAGAAAGGTTAATGACAGTTGGTGGATGCTCTTCATCAGCAGCAAAGTGGTTCAGTCTTTTCTGGGACCTAGAATGGCGGCAGTAGCAACGGGAAATTTCACCTCCTTAAAAACCCTGCTGCTGTGTGGTGTCCCTCAGGGGTCATGTTTGTTCCCCTTGTTTTTCAATATCTTCTCTAAGCTATTATGTGATATGCTACAAACGCTCTCTGTTAGATTGACAAACTATGCCGATGACACCCAACTGGTCTTCGAGCTATCAGGAAACTACATAAAGGATGCTCAAAGAGCCAGGGAGGTGTTTTATGCTATACAAAAATCGATGGCGACACATTCATTCGCTTACATGAAGGAAAAATAGAACTATTAATAGTTGGTACCCCTCAAAAGCTAAAGAAATTAGATGCCCAATACCGAAGTTTTAATATCAACAATAATAATATTCTGGTATCAGATCATGTTAAAACGTTAGGAGTCTTTATGGATTCTCATCTCTCTTTTAAGAGGCATGCGTCCTACCTAAAATCTATGTGTGCCTTTTATTCTAACTTACAATGGCAAATTTGCCCATATTTGACTGAACAAAATCATGCTCTGATCGCTGGTTCTATAATAAACTCCAAATTATACTATTGCAATAGTCAACTAATGGGTACTTCTAAGACCAACATTTTAAAAATGCAGACAATACAAAATGGAGCATTTAGAGCTGTTTTTGGTCTAAGTCGACGCTTCAAGATTTCCGTAGCAAGGAGGAAGTTACATTGGCTCCCAGTTGAACAAAGGATAACATTTAAAGGTGCAGTTATAGTCTTTAAGTGCCTAGAAGGTACTGCACCGGAATATCTAGCTCATAAAATAATGAAAGCGCCCATTAGAAGAAATCTTCAGTCGAATAACAATCATGACTTGTATAAACCCTGACAACTCCTCAAAAGAGTTGATGGTACTCATTTCAATTTCTGGGCACCTACGGTATGGAACTCCCTTCCACTCCCCCTGAAAAACGGTGTGTCTCTTAATATATTTAAGAAACAACTTAAGACCTGGCTGTTTGATGAAGGAACAGTTTAAGTAATTGTCAAACTCCTCTGATCCTAGGATTCCAGAAACCCTGCTGTACTAATGTTTTTTTGTATGATGTGTTTTGTCATTGTGAACGCTCTGAGGCGTACGGGCGAACACCGCTATATAAAAATATATATATTTTTTTTTTTTCGAAAAATGACACTTCATCAAATAGGTTAGTGATATTACAGTGATATGTTATAATCCTGTGACTATAAATAATTGTGCACTGTTAAATGTGGATGAAACGAACGTGTGGGCTCTGTTGCGAAGCTGAAAAGATGGCTGCCACCTCAGAGGCTTTGGCAACGGCAGAGAAATCCTTTAAAAAATACTGTATCCAGACGACCCATCCTCCCCTGAGGACCAGCTTAACATATCCCTGAAATAATAGGGAACACTCTGCAGCAGTGACAGACCGGGAGACCCCCTGTGTGAGGTGCCTCAGCGACCGCACTGAGATGTGCTCCCAGGCGGACCACGTGAGTCGTGGGAAGGGCAGCCCCATCCTGCGACGAGGGACACTTGTAAACAGTTAGAACTGTGCAGTGGAGACATCAACAAAAACAAGCCCTGCCCACGGATCATCTGGCGGCTGAAGGTGCACCGAAGAGTGAGGGGCACCGGCCTGCGGCCATGGCCCAGGGGACCCGAGGAGAGCCATCCACCCGGCAGAAACTAGCTGAGCGCTGCCAGAGCCCAGGACATACCCCGCGGACCGAGGGGGAAGGCCCAAGCCGACGTAGGCCTGCCCCCTGTCTCCACAGAGAACAATTATAAACCCCTGGCCCCGGATCACCGGTGAGTCCGATGAAATCAGCGAGGGTGACACAGGGAATTTCAACCCGATTCCGCACGGAGCGCCGGCGAGAGGCAGCAGTTCAGAACTGGGGATAGCCTGATTTCAATAATGTGCCCCCAAGCCCAGTATTACTGGATGTCAGTGAAGGACCGCAGATAACCCCCTTGCACCCGGGAGCAACGTGAGATACAGACACACAGCGCACGGGCCCGGGTTAAGAGGAGAAGGAGACCAACCCCACAGCAAAGCCACTGGGGGGTAACTAACTAAAAACAGCAGCAGTCCCCCGAACCAGTGCACTGGGCATAAGGAGGCCCCCGATTACCAAGTGAGGAGCGCAGCCAGCTACAATAACACAACGAAGCAACTAGCAGTGGTGGACCCCGGGCTAACAAGCGAAGCGCATGGTGACTCTGGCAAAGCCAACTGAGTGAAGGCTAGGTACCATGAATGGCATCTGACTCAGTTATAGTTAGCTGGAAGGAATTGTGGTGAGCCACCTGCCCCAAGAAATGGAGGTGGATTGTGGGGCGCAGCAGGCCATAACGGGCCTGACACACCATGTAGTACCATTGTGACACTTCCACATATGAAGGGGCTGATGAAAAACATGACTCACTAGAACTACGTATCAAGACCGACCTTGGCCCAATAGTGATTATTCACCACAGGGCTGCGCAGAGACCGCGGGGCCGACCTAGAGGAACTAAAACAGCGCAGAAGGCCCTGGGAGGGAATAGAAGCCGGCGAGTTGAACGGCTCTGAAAGAAGCGGTATGAGGTAAAGAGCCATCCCTGGAGACCCTGAAGGGCGGTTAGTGCACTGAACACGATACACAACTTATCAGGTCAATACAGCTTTTCAACAACATCCGTTGTTAGGGAGAATTCTCCAAAATTGCTAATTTCCCTTACCTACTGAGTCCCGCAGCAGCTTTGCTGGATTTCTAGGATTTGTTTTTTCACCTGGTAAGAGTGTGAGCCTTTTTTCCCACTCTTACATGTGTTTTGCTGTGTGTGTTTTACCTTTTTGTGTGATCTTGGGCAATGGTGCCTCACCTACTCCATAGGCTCATCTTTTTAATGTGTGTTACACAGCACCTTCAGTGCAGTGACACAGGGTTGTCTTTCAGACTTCCCACTGACTCCATTTTTCTGGGACTGACTACTGTCTCCCAGAAACATGTAAAGTTTCCATTAACTATAGGTAGTCTCTTTAAACCACAGACCCAGTACACCCCATCTTACATAGAGTATTGGAAAGGGTTCATTCTTATCCCTTTTTGTCTGTTTCTCTTGGAGCACTATTTCACTCCCTTTTCATCAAGACTTGGCTGGTGGCAGTGGTAACTACCCTATATTTCCTACCGCGGTTATCTTAAAAAACCCAGGTATTGTTTTAGGCTGTCTTGGTAGCTTCGAACTTAAATTCGCTTGACCATATACGTTTGTATACGGCTCCGGCTGGGTTTATTCGCCATTTCTTTTTGTAAAAGTCTTTCTCATGTTTTACTCTGCACGCCAAACCAGGTTTGGTCCCTTTGTTCGCCGTCTTTTCGCTGGCTTCTACACAGAAGCCCTCCTTAAGGCACCTGATAGTCTGGGTAGGCAGGATGTGAGGGAGGGGTCTTACGACCCCTGCCATGGGTTCCCTTGGTAACCCAAGTCGCACTCCTGTTTGATTGGCTAGGTGACTGTCCGGCCAGGACAGCCACCCTGCTGTGTGATTGACAGCCAGGCTGTGTCAATGGGGGAAAACTGCATAAAAAGCAGGTCTCTGGGACTGGAAAGGCAGAGTTGCCACTGGAATGAAAGAACCGACGAGGAGCTGACAGAATAGGAACCCTACAATGACTGAACCGCCCGGTGAAGCCCTGCTGCAGGTCTGAATCTTCAGAATCCAATGACAGAGAAGATCCTCCAGGAATCTTCTTCCCCTGAGCTGGTGGGACCAACCAGTTCGCCCAAACTGCAAGCCAGGACTCCCTCCTCTGGTCGAATTCGCTGTACAGAGCTTCAGTGGGCCAGATAGCCAGGAAGGTCGGACCCTGCTTTGGTCTTAAGGAGCGCACCTTTTATTTGTTGCTTTGCTCTGCTGCTGCTTTCTTCCCTGGGTAGTGCAGGTCACTCCAGTCTTCCTACTTCGTGTCAGTCCGGCAGTCACTTCAGGAACCGTGAGCCTGCAGGAACTACCAGGAGCGTCCGCCTCAGCTCCAGCTTCTTCTCCATTGAAAGGTACTGTTCAAATCTGGTTGTTCGTTTCGTTCAGCCGCGGTGAAAGTGTGTGAAATCTTTCTCCAATCCGAGGTCTTGTCCTTCTCTTTAACCTAACTTTTCTGCCAACCAACTTCGTCTGGAACGCTTGGCAAAGACTTAACAGCGAACTCCCCGGAACCGTGTGATCTTGAGCAAAAGACTTTTGTCCTATTGACTTTGGCCCTAAGCCTATTTGATTTGATCCTATCACTGGAGTTCCTCTTTCTAGATTGCCCTGCTTACTTACCTGTTGGTGCTGCTCAATTTCTGCCTAACTTTGTCTTTCCCTCCCTTTCAAATTTCTGGAGTGCCATTTTGCTCCCACTTCATTTTGTGAGCTTAACTTGTCTGGAAACTATTGAAAGTGGTGTATTAAGAGTTTGATTTTTAGACTGCTTTACTTTAGTGAAATTTTATACAACTGATGTGTAAATAAATGTATATTCTTTTACTCAGAGACCTTGAGTCAGTGTTTGTTTGAATCATAGCAATTGCTGTCCTTTGTGTAACTATTGATACTGCTCACTTGCTCTTGAGATAAGTCTGGCTGTTCAGCCATCGCTACCACTTTACTGTGTAGTGTGAGCTTGTGCCAAATGTGAATTTGTACTGTCACTTATAGTCTTAATTGTGTGTGGTGTTCCCAAAGGGTACTGCATATAATTCTGACTAACATCCATACTGCACTCAACCCGAGCTACCCTGTGTAAATCAGTATTATTCTGGTAATCACAAATCTATGCAGCAAGCAGGAACTGCCCCTCAATACCAGTCATGAACAGTCAAGACAACAATATACTCAGTACACACCCACTAAGCACTGAAGTGGGGGGACAGAGGGCAGCCCAGCTCCAGCACGAGGCCGTCCAGCCACGCCATAACTAAGGTCTTATCAAAACATCTAATACCACCCTCGGAGCACACCAGACTGTATAACGCCCCCGACATCAGCACATCAAAAAACAGTATACAGGCCCAAGTAGGGGCGAGGCACAGAAATAGAATAGTTAACCCCAAAAGGCAGGCCAAAATGGAGCAATTCGCACAAGCAGATCAACCACAGCCTGCATCGCCCAACCAACAAAATCAGACAACGCTACATGTGGACGTGACTGCCTTAAACCAAACATTACTTTCCCTGAAGAGCAGTACGGAAAACCTGGGGGCAAAAATTGATGCACTCACATGCAAGGTCGATATATCCATGGTACAAATCGACAAGTTATATGAACGAATGACGGAGGCGGTACGGAGAGTAGGTGAAAACGAGCATAAGGTAGCTATACTACAGAGAGAGGTAGCAGAGCTGTGGCAATCCATCAAAAAGGTAGCAGCAAAGAACGAAGACCTGGAGGTCCGATCCAGGCGCAATAACATACGCATCCTGGGTGTTCTGGAAACAACGCAGCTCGACAATATGAATAAATTAATGGAAAAGTTGTTAGTAGATATCCTGGAGAACCCACAACTATAAATATGTATATCGTCGAACGGGCACACCGCTCGCTGGCGTCGAAGCCCCCCCCCCCAGGAGCACCGGAACGCCCATTACCGCTCACATCTTCAGCTACAGGGACCGAGATATCCTACTCTGCACCGCAAGAGAGAAGGGAGAGCTGCGCTGGGGATCCTGCTTGATTCAGCTCTTCCCTGACTTCAGCACGGCAATACAGGAGCAATGCAAGACTTTTCAATCTGCTAAAACCCTATTGTGCAAAAAAGAAATTCAATACGCAATGATGTACCCAGCTAAGCTGAGGGTGCAACACAATGGCTAAATGTATTTCTTTACCTTACATGAAGCGGTAGAGCGATTTGCAGAAAATCTTCCAGACCCAGGGAGATAGTCAAATTACCACCCCTAAAGTCACTGCTATATTCTGTTATGTAAATTTACCAAAGAATAAGGTCATTGGAGCCCAACAACTGGGCGCACGGGGCCCTGGATGGGGGCTGGAGGAGTAAGAAAATGGTTGTCACCACTGGGAGTGCAGTGGCCGCCCACAGTGCCCCGATCCCCGCACACACTACGGAATAGTTGAAACATGTTAAGGAGGGACAGTTCGGGGAGGGGGACGGGTAGAGAGCCGGTAGGTTATTGTTTCTGGCGTGAGTGGGTTGAGAAGGGAAAAGGGGCTGAGGAACAGGTATGTTTATGCACCTTTGAATATATGGCTATTAAACAGGGAGACTCATTGACACATATACGGGGAAACTATGCAACCAAAGCATTGGTGGGTGATAAGGTGAAGATGGAGGCACAATGCACACAGAGACGCTGCATCCCAATGCTGAACGTCACACAACTAACTCCGCGAGCTGAGGAAGCCAACCATGGGAGAGAGACTGAATAACATAATCTCAATAATGTCCTGGAGCTTACAGGGCCTAACAAACCAGAAAAAGACTTCACTTAAAGCAAATTATAGCAAGAACCACAGTGTAAATGTACTATGCTTACAAGAAACACACTTAGCCTGGAGCACTCCCCCAGCACGACTAACAGGCTGGGGTATACACAGATACAGCTCCTCATACACCACACATTCCAGAGGAGTGGCGATATATGTCCATTGCTCCCCAGACTTTAAGCTACATGATCAGAAAGGTGATGAAGTAGGGTGATATATAATACTAGCGGGGGGAAACCCTTGGGTCCAAACTCCTTTTGATAAATATATATGCACTGAATATCGATTCCCAAGTTTTACCACAAATGCACCAACCATATACAAAAATTCCCGGGGTATGATGTTATCTGGGCATGGGAACTTTAATATGGCCCTCACACTGGACCTTGACAGATCCAACACAACATAACAAACCTTATCACGTGCAGCACAAACCTGACCAGTAATAGCGAAATATCACAACCTGCATGACATATGGGGGGAAAATCAACCAACAGACAGGGAGTACACCTTTTTTGCAGGGTCCACAGTAGATAATCCAGAATTGACTATATTATGACCACCTCTGCCGTGGCCAGGAGCATCACTGAGGTGAAAATACTCCCCCGTACACTCTCGGAGCACTCGCCAGTCCTCGCTCGGATAACTGGTTCGACGGGCCCCCATAGGCAGCTACGATGGAAGTTCAGAGCCTCGGCACTGGAGAATGGGGCATTCCGTGAAGAGATCGGTAGAGATATACATACTTACTTTACTACCAACATAGACTCAGGCTCGGATCCGGGCATAGTTTGGTAAGCCTTTAAGGTAGATTGATTTAAGGGGATGTTGTATGTCCAAA
Source organism: Ambystoma mexicanum (assembly GCF_040938575.1). Lineage (NCBI taxonomy): Eukaryota > Metazoa > Chordata > Amphibia > Caudata > Ambystomatidae > Ambystoma > Ambystoma mexicanum. The sequence continues at coordinate 1,508,269,847 of NC_090921.1, read as the reverse complement.
GAGGGAGGGGTACTGAAGGCTATCCGAGGGTCCATCCGACAGCTTGAGAAATCTATTAAAGATCTTGAGAACAAGCAGGGGGTACAAGATACGGAAGCTATCCGTGAACCCCTGAGGGAACTAATAGAGGAACTATGCCAACTGGCAGCGAGGGAGGAAAGATTTATGGGAGACCCGATAACAGCAGTTAGGTATGGAGAGGGGGACCATCCCAGTAAAACCCTGGCTTGGGTAATAAAGCAGGAAAAGCAGCTAACACCCATTATGGAGGTGGAGGACCAATCTGGAGGCCTCATTAAAGACCTGATGCATATTAATCGTGTCTTCAAGGAGTACTATAACCAGTTATACACATCCCACTCTGATGCGGAACATGACTCGATGAGACAATACCTGGACGAAGTGGCCCTGGGATGGTTGGATCCGGACCGGAACAGGGGGGAGCAAATGCCCCAGTGACAGAGGAAGAGATCTGTAAGGCAATACTCTCCCTTCCGAACGGTAAAGCCCCAGGTAACAATGGTATAATGGCCGGATTTTAAAAGACATATGCAGAGTTACTGATTCCTAGTTTACATAGCATGTATTAGAACGCACTATTGTCAGGAATAATACCAGAATCTACAAGAAATGCGGTGGTCACTGTACTCCTTAAGCCTGAGAAAGATCCCTGAAAATGCATGTCTTACAGACCATTATCATTAATTAATATTGATAATAAAATACTTGCCAAGATATTAGATGATAGGCTCCTCCCACACATGCCAGCCCTGGTCCTGCCAGACCAGGCTGGATTTATCCCTGGCCGGTCAACCCAACATAATTTGAGACGACTATTCATGTAGATCCCGAAGTCCCCATAGCAGAGGCCGCATTGGACGCTGAAAAGGCCTTCAACTCTGTCAAATGGTATTTCCTCTTCGAAGTTCTCCGGTGTTAGGGAGAATTCACCAGAATGGCTAATTTCCCTTACCTATTGAGTCCCTCAGCAGCTTTTGCTGGATTTCTAGGATTTGATTGTTTCACCTGGTAAGAGTGTGAGCCTTTTTTCCGATTCTTACATGTATTTTTGCTGGGTGTTGTACCTTTTTGTGCTCATGGATATGGAGTCTCACCAACTCCATAGGCATCATCTTTTTACTGTGTGTCACACAGCACCTTTAGTGTAGTGACACAGGGTTGTCTTTTTTAGACTTCCCACTTTAAACTCCATTTTCTGGGACTGACTACTGTCTCCCAGAACATGTAAAGTTGCCATTGATTTTACTAGTCTTTTTAAATTTACAGACCCAGTACACCCTATCTTCCAATAGAGTACTGGAGGGGTTAATAGTTATCCCCTTTTTGTCTGCTTCTCATGGAACATTAGTTTGTTCCCCTTTCTCTAAGATTTGGCTGGTGGCAGTGGTATCTACACTTTTCTTTCTACCGCGAGCTATGAAAATAGCCTCAGTATAGTTAGAAGCTATGGTGGTAGCCTCAAACTCTAAACCCCTGGACCCCTTTTATTTTTATTTGGTTCCGGTAGGGTTTATTCGCCATTTCTTTTTGTAAAGGTCTTTCTCGTGTTTTACTCTGCGCGCCAAACCAGGTTTGGTTCCTTTGTCTGCCATCCTTTGGCGGGCTTCTGCCCAGAAGCTCTCCTTAGGCGCCTGAGTGTCTGGGTGGGCTGAATGGGAGGGAGGGGTTTTAGGCCCCCTGCTCAGGGTCTCCTTGGAGACCCAAGTCGTACTCTAGTATGATTGGCTAGTTGACTGTCCGGCCAGGACAGCCACCCTGCTGTGTGATTGACAGCCAGGCTGTGTGAATGAGGGATTTGGTGCATAAAAAGCCGGTCTCAGGGACTGGAAGGCAGAGTCACCACTGGATCGAGAGAGCCAACGAGAAGCTGAAGGAAGACGACTGCTGCAACTACTGGACATCCCGGTGAAGCCCTGCTGCAGGTCCGAATTGCCTGAAACTTAGACGACAGTGGAAATCTGCAAAGAGTCTTCTCCCCTTGAGCCTGGTGGGACCAACCAGCTCACAAAGCCCCTGGACCTCCTCTTCAGCCTGGTCGAATTTTCTGTGCTACAGGAAACCGGAAAGCCAGTGAGAGAGAGTCCATTTGTGCTTTTAAGGAGCGCATCTTTTATTCAACGTTTTGCTCCGCTGCTGGCTTCTTCCCGGAGCAGTGCAGGACCCTCCAGACATCCTCCTTCTTGTCACCTTGACTGAAGCTTCAGGAACCGTGAGCCTGCGGGAACTGCCAGGAACATCTGCCTCAGCTACAGCATTGTTCTGCTTTTAAGGTACTGTGCAAATCCAGTCGTTCGTTCCGTCCGACCGCGGTGAAAGTGTTTGAAATCTTTCGCCTCTCCGAAGGCTCATCTTTCTCTTCTCTTTTGAATAACTTTTCCCCTGACCAACTTCGTTTTGAACTCTTGGCAAAGACTTAACCGCGAACTACATTGAACTGTGTGATCCTCTGCAAAGACTCTGAACCATTAACATTGGCCCAGGCCTACTGATTTGAATCCTAGTCATAGTAAGCCTTTTTTAGATTGCCCTGCCTATCACTTGTTGGTGTTGTTGATTTTGAATAACCTTGCCTTTCCTCCCCCTTAAAATTGCTGGAGTGCCATTTTGCTCACACTTCATTTTGAGCTTAACTTGTCCAGAATTGATAGGGTGTTGTTATAGTGTATTAAGATTGTGATTTTCTGCTGCTTTATAATAGTGAACTCTTTTATAACTGATGGTGTAAATAAATGTATATTCTTTTACTCAGAAACCTTGAATCAGTGTTTATTTGAATCATAGTAATTGTTGTCCTTTGTGTAACCCCTTGTACTGCTCACTTTACTCATGAGATAAATCTGGCTGCTCAGCCATCGCTACCACTTTACTGTGTAGTACAGGCTTGTACAAAAGGGGAAATTGTACTGACACTTGTAGTCTTAATTGTGTGTGGTGTTCCCAAAGGGTACTGCATATAATTCTGCCTAACATCTGGTGCTCCGGGCTTGGCCTCACCTTTATACGGTGGATCCGACTCCTATACACAGCACCAAGAGAAGCCGGTGTATATGAACGGGATAATGGCAGACTATATCTACCCGACGAGGGGCACACGACAGGTTTGCCCGTTCTCACCGATATTGTTTGCCTTAGTAATGGAGCCACTGCCCTGCCATATTTGAGAAATGCATGCACACCGGGGTGTTTGGATACAGTCACACCTTAATATCATCTGGCTATATGCGGATGATATATTGCTATACATCAAACACACTAGAACGAATTTCCAACCATTAACACAAGAAATAGCTACATTCGGGGAATTCTTGGGATCGAGAATTAACTATAATAAATCAGAGGTACTGCCCTTAACCCCAGGAGTGCAGCAAACTGATGTAGGAGTCAACTTCTGCTGGTGCCCGCTGGGAATACGATATTTGGGAGTCTATGTGACTACCGGGACGGGAGACCTGTACAGGGATAACTACATAAAGACGTTAGAACAACTAGAACATAGAGTGGAATTGTGGATTCTCCTACCCATATCTCTGGCGGCACGTATCTCATTAGCTAAAATGGTTGTTCTACCCAAATTACTTTATATCTTTAATAATATACCCATCTGCCCCCCCCCAGCATTTCTGGACTCGCACCAAAAGTTTAATGATACGATTAAGTTGGGCGGGCAGGCATGCCAGGATGGCCTATGACACTCTCATATGGCCATATGACCAGGGCGGACTAGAATACCTGGATCTATATCTAGATTATCTGGCAGCACAGGTTCAATACATAGATGGATGGGGATCCCCGACCCACGAAGAACCCCATTCTCTGCTGGCGAAAGAAGCAGCGTTCCCGGATGACTTGATGGGAATGCTGTGGGGTGCCTCGGTGAGTGCTCTGCGGTCTGAGATTCAGCCCACGGTGGTGACGTGCAGGACTTGGGGACAGATTGCTTGCATAACCAGCGCCGAGACCCCATACTCCCCAGACCTCCCAATATATAACATACACAGGATATTGCTCACATATGAAAGATCCTTTCAGACACACCTCTTAATGCTAGAGATCCAAGTACTAGGGGACCTGATCCACGAAGGATGGTTTATCACGTGGGATGCACTGCGAACTAGGGGGGAATGGACAGCAGTAACCCTCCTTATGTACTATAGGATTAGGGATAATTTGAGATCCAGATTGCCCGACTTTCCCCAAGCGCCTACCCCCAGTTCCATACTGCAATACGTGCTTAAACCCTTGTCAACAAAGAAACTGGTGTTGACCATATACAAGATGGTGAGGGGGAGGAAGACACCATGAGGACAGAAGTATAGGGGAAACTGGGAGACCGCCCTGGGAAAGGCAATAGACGAAGAGAGCTGGAAGTCCATCTGTAATCAAACGCGCACCATATCCATAAACACCAGGTTTATATTGATTCACTATAAGTTCCTACATCAGGTTTACTACTCACAGACCAAGCTAAATAGGATTTACCCTGAGAGGTCCTCTGCCTGCAGAAGGTGCGATATTGAAGCAGCCAACTTTTACCATGTGGCCTGGTAATGTGTAAGGATACGTCCTTTTTGGGGGAGGATCCAAGATGCTACGTCTGAAATGTTATCAACAAAGTGGAACTACACTCCAGAGCTATGGCTCCTAGTGCTAACTCAGAAGAGTCCCTGAGGTGATACGAAGCTATTGCGGATGGCCACTGTGATAGCTAGATATCTGATTGCCAGGGCATGGGGGAAGTGCACTGCCCCAGAGTTTGCGGGTTGGCTAGAGTTGATGAATATGTGCAAACAAAGAGAAACCAGATATGCACAGACTCTCCCGGCCAGTAGCAGACCAGTTGACTACTGGCCCCTTTCCACCAATACTACTCTGAATGGAAACAAGGGCCCTCAACAGAAGGGGATGGCCTGACGGATACGAGCCCCAGGACAAGAGTAGAAACGGCTTCTTAAGATAATGGAAGTGGATAAAGGTGATGATGGGCATGTATTAAAGTGAGGCCTCACAGTAAATAGATTCTTGTCTTGCACCATGAACACTGATAAACCCGTGGACGACGCTGTGTTACCACCGTGATGTTACTAATGTAAACAGCATTGTTGCAGCATAATATGCGGACTGGCACACAAACGCCATGTGTATAATCCCAATGAGTCGAAAGCAAGGGGGAGGGTAGAGTGGGGGGTCATGCAGGGTAGTATTGTTACTGGTTGTTTACCTGTTGTGAAAACCAATAAAGAAAGTTAAAAGAAATATGTATGTTGATGAAACGAATTATATATTTTCATGATAGGTTAAAATGTGATGGATTTGTGTTCATTTTTGATAGATGCCAACGTAATATAATATTTAAGCAAATCAAAGGAGGGTCTCAGAGTCTCTCCACCAGCACAAACACAGTCCATTGACATGCTCTTGGGTGGATGGCCCCTGGGAGAGTCTCAACCAAGTCTTTAGCTCACTGTCCCTTTCACAAAGGAGAAATATCCCTGCATATCAGTCTTTGTCCTGCCCAGGGGAAGTCCAGCACCAAAATGTTAGGCAATTCTTCTCTGAACAAGAATACCACCAGCAACCCCATACACGTGTTTCAGCCTTGTTGGGCATCATCAGTGAGGTGGAGCTGTGCCTCTCTGAGAACAGTGAGCAAGGGGTCCACGTCTGGATTCCCCTGGTAACTTAGGGTGAGACCCAAAGTTACTTAATATGCAAATCAAAGGGGGGTCTGGGAGACTCTCTACCAGCACGAACACAGCCCATTGACCTGTTCTTGGGTGGATGGTCCCTGGGAGAGTCTCAACAAAGTCTTTAGCTCACTGTCCCTTTCACAGAGGAGAAATATCCCTGCATATCAGTCTCTGTCCTGCCCAGGGGCAGCCCAGCACCGAAATGCTAGGCAATTCTGCTCTGAACAAGAGTACCAACAGCAACCCCATACACATGTTTCAGCCTTGTTGGGCATCATCAGTGAGGTGGAGCTGTGCCTCTCTGAGAACAGTGAGCAAGGGGTTCACGTCTGGATTCCCCTGGTAACTTACGGTGAGACCCAAAGTTACTTTATATGCAAATCAAAGGGGGGTCTGGGAGTCTCTCTCCCAGCACAAACACAGCCCATTGACCTGTTCTTGGGTTGATGGCCCCTGGGAGAGTCTCAACCAAGTCTTTAGCTCACTGTCCCTTTCACAGAGGAGAAATATCCCTGCATATCAGTCTTTGTCCTGCCCAGGGGCAGTCCAGCACCGATATGCTAGGCAATTCTTCTCTGAACAATAGATCTTGTGTCTAGATCTTGCCTCTTCTTGCAACAAACCCCATACCATCTCTACTGCTGACGACAGCCCATTGAGTTCCCTTGGTTGTCTCACTGCGTAGTGTGGCTTTCTTTTCACCCTATTCCAAATTTCTTAAAATGAGATGAGGTTCTAGTGACCTGATTTATTGGCTATTTCACTATGATCATGGGACACTCAACATCCATTATGACAAGTAGTTGTTTAGAGAATTTGCCATCTGGAGCTGCCAAACCAGGACGTCATTTGATATCAGAGATAGTTAATTTTCTCGCCTTTTCTCATTTACTTAGGCGTTGCAGGTAGTGTCTCATCTCCTCACTGTATCATTCTGGTTTGGGCCCACTTGTGGCGTGCCGTGTATTTACAATCTGTTCTTGCTACTGTGTGACCGGGTTGACAAACGTGTTTTCATGAGTGGTGTTCCTGTATTGTCTCGTGACCAGGCACAGGACTTGCTGAATGGGAATCCCCTCTATCACTGCTCATTGGAGCATCTATATGGTTGGCATACAAATTTCACTATACCATTCACCTTCGACAAGAGAGGTGTAATTTTGATTTGTGGCGGAATTCAAGTTATTTAGCAAATCTTATAAATTAATGACTGTTGAAAAGTGGTCCACCATCTGACTTTATGAGCTTTGGGATACTCCACTTGCTAAGTATTAAATTGACTGCAGTGGCCATTGTGGAGTATGCTATGGAGTATGTTGTGCCGGTCAGATAGCACAGCGAGCCGAGCGCTTGTTATGACATCTGTCCAAAGCCAGCTGATGCAGGTTTGAATTCCGGCAGGGTCAATTTAGCCTTTCAACCTTCCAAGGTCGAGAAATTAGTATCACGCAGTGGAACAATAATATCAACCGTTATTTCAGCGCTTTGATAGCTGCGGGTTTGTAACGCTATATAAAACTAAATAATATTATGAGGGAGATTATAGAATATTTCTTAATTGCTACCAGTAGATGTTAGGAAAGATTTCTTAATTGTGGGTAATTTTCCTTCCATGTGGCAACCCCTAAACTTTTTGCTGTTGTTTTCACCATGATCTAGACTTTGCCAGAGAAGTGCAGCCTTCTGCCGCACTCCTCTGGGCTTTCGCTCCATTCTTACGGGCAAACTGACATACCCTTATGACAGTCAGTACCGGGAAACGCTGTTTTCCGTAGTTTCTTTATCATGTTGCAGCTTTCGTGCAACATGACACAAGAGGGCACTGTAAGCTAAGTTACTGCTCTCTTGGGTCTCTAGTCTTCTACAGGCCCTAGATACTCTGTTTGGATTGTAAATGATCGGTGCAAGTGAATCACGGACGGGAATGGTGGCAGCGATCGTTTCTTGTGTTTTCGAGCTCCTTTTGGCGTTTTAAGCGCGTTTCTCGCGCTTAGCCTAAAATGGTGGTCAGGCTCCCAAAATGGCCAGACCACGAGGCTCTTTGTCCTGTCCGCTGACCGTCTTGCCCCCTTCACCTTCTCCAGGTCGAGCCGACCCGGGGCCTTCCTTATTTGGGCATGTACTTTCCCGCAAAACACAGATGCTTTCGCAGGCTTCTACAGGCCTTGTGTGTGCCTCCAGGATGTGGCCTGGGATGTCTGGTCCCAATACACATCCTGGGTGCCAGAGAGTCTAGTGTGGTGTGAATTCCTGGGACCACCGTGGTCCGTGATAGGTCCACGTATGGAGTGAGTGTTTTATGAGCGGATCTCCCATTGGGTCCCCTCCGTTTTGGCGCAAAGGGAACCGTGGATATTAGGGGGAAGGAAACACCACTACCATGTCGATCTCCTGAGTTCTCACGAACAAGGGAATACAGGAGCCAAGTATCCTGCAACCACGAGGCTGAACCGAGGAATCGCTGGTGACCCGCTGAAGGACTGCTCCTCTGCACTGCTGTCGCTTTGTGAAACCCTTTCTACCTCTGATCGAACCAGAAGGCCTGTACTGGTACTTCGACCCTTGGAATAGCGGGGACAGCTATTCTCGGCATCTTCACCATCTCCTGCACGTAAGCCTTCAGAAGTGTCTCTGGGCCATCAGCAGACTGACCAGCCTACCCAGGAGTCTTGCTCTGTAACTGCCGCCAGGTGGTGTTGTATTTCGAGTCCTTGTCACTCTCACACGATTCGTACACTTGGCATTCCCAGGTCTGAAGTGAGTAGTGTACATTTGGCTGAGATACACACGGCCGCTCCGTTGCCCTGCTGTGGTAACAAACTGTGCGGGTTCACTTCGTTTGGGACATCATTAACTCAACTCTGCTGCTGCAGAATCTACACGACGACGAGACGTCCCCTGCTCCCCTGAACCTGCCAGCACTGAAACTGACGCGGAGAAGCCTGGGTCTGCTTGCATCGGGGACCGGTGAGTAGCATAGCTAGGAACTGGTCGCCCTCCTGCAGGAGCCCATAGCTTTTCCCCGCTGTGTCAAACAGCACGCCTTTCCGTACTCGCGCTCTGCTTCTGCCCACAGTGGAGGCTGCGCTTGAGTCGCGGAACTCTGTTCTTCTTCATTTGTGCACCAAACTGAACTGCCTGATTCCCTCGAAGAGACTCCCCTTTTTGCCCGTTGGCACCAGCGTGTGCAGGTACTTTTGAGCACAAGGCTCCACTCTTTGTAGGGCTTGGACTTCCTTTTAGTTAGGTGCCTCTGAAGGCGGACTGGGTCTAATTATTATTTCGCACTGCCTGTTTTCCTTCCCCTCTAGGTGGACTACACATTTCGTGCATCTAACGCTTTAGGCTTGTTTGTATTTGTATATATATTGTATTGTGTTGGTTTACTAGAGTTTTATTGTGATTTCTTGCTACGGTCATTGTTGCAAAGGCCTTGGAATAAATGTGTATATATTTTTGATATAACACCTGTTTGGAGTAATTTGTAAGTGTCCTTGCTTTGTGTGCTCATTGCGGGCTTTCAGTCACCCTCACCCCTCTTGAGACCTAGTCTTGACCGCCGCGATCGCTACCCTGATTGGTCTGGCTTGTCCAGAGGTTACCCTGTTCCAAGTAATTAGGTTGGCCTTCTGAACCTCTGCGCCTCCAGGACAGAGTTCAGAAATCCGTGTTAACAAATTGGTGTACAGCGGTGGGATACGACTGAAGGTATCCAGTGTTGCGCACGAACTAAGGCATTTCAAGTATTCCTACCAGGACACGTAGTGAATTATCGTAGTATAACTTTAAAAAGGCCATAGTCCTATCTAACAGTATGGAAACAAATACCTTGTTAACTTTAAATGCTTCCAAATCCGAAACATTGAAAAAGATGTGTGCAGAGTGAGGTGTTCCCTCTCAAGGCACCAAATTGGATATGATCCAAAGAATCGTGGCGTGGCAAGAAGCGCAGCTTGACGCTATAACTTCTGAGGACAGTGCGGAAGGAGGTGGGGCTGCTCTCACTGGTAGAACCGACGGTTCTGCCGCTGCACTGATCCATCGCGACCACGAGGACAGGGAGGATGAGATGTCTAATCTTTTTTCTGCCAGTGTTGATGGGGAGGCTATGCTTGAATTCAAGAAATAAGAGATGCGGTTTAGGCAGAAGGAGCTTGAGTTCAGCATAGCCAAACTACAAATCGAACAGGCAGAAAAACAGAAAGACAGGGATCACCAGTTGGAATTGGCCAAGCTTCAGGTTGCAAATGGATCCAAGGGTCCTGGACATGGGTCTGGGGCCTCCTCTCATCCACGGTTTCCAAAAGATCTGCTCAGTGTGTACGAGGAAAGGAATGACATTATGGACTGGCTGAATACGTTTGAGTATGCATGTGAAGTTCAACAAGTTGACAATGCTGATAAGATTGCCTGGTTACTCAGCAGACTGCCCCATTCTGGCTGTAGTGCCATTATGGAAATGCCGAAGGCTGAGCTAGCTGATTTCGCAATGTTAAAGCAAACTCTCATTTTAAATTTTGGAAAGACTCCTGCCCAATATTTAAAACGATTCCGAGAGTACAAGAAAAAAGAAGGTGGTACTTGAGTATCTTATGTCACCGAATCCTTAAAAAACTTGACTGGCTGGGTCGAAGGTTATAAGGTTTCTACCTTTGAAGGCATGATAAATCTTGTCAGGCTGGAACACATTTTTGCATCTTCTTCCCTGGAGCTTAAGCAGCATTTGGCCGATTCGAAGGAGATAGATCCTAAGAAGCTGGCCATTGCAGCAGACTTATGGGTGTCACATCGAGTGTCCCATAAGGACAAAACTCATCCTGGTAAGCAGGAGGATGGGAAAAAGTCAAAAGATAAGGAGGGTGGAGAATCTGATAAATCTTCCTCTCAGGAGGGCCACAAAAAGAAAAATAAGGGTAAGACACAAGAGAACTCACAGGGTAGTGGAGGTCAGCCTCCGAAACAGAACTCTGGTTACAATAAGCCTCCCTATGTAAACAGACCCAATGGATCTTGTTTTGCTTGTGGAGCAACTGACCACGTGAAGGGGGATCCCCGGTCTAAGGTTAAACCTTTGGGGGTCCACTCCGCTAATCTGGCCTTCTCCTCCTACGAGGAAGAAGAGATTACAGGAGCATCCTTCTCCTCCGACTCCTTCCCCAGTGGGATAGAAGCTGAGGTAGTTTTAGTTCCCCTGGGTTCCTGGGAGCCTAAAGTCGCAGAGGCTGATGCTAGGATTCCAAATAATACCAAGCACTACTTTGAAGACAGTGTGCTGATCAATGGAGTGGATACTCCAGCTCTTAGGGATAGTGGGTGCAGTCGAACTGTAGTGGATTCTACCTTGGTAGACTCAGAGGAAGCTGCCAGAGCTACTCTGATGCCCAATAAATTGGCTGACGGCCCACCTCGCATGTTTCCAGTAATACCTGTAAATCTTACTTTAAATGGTACAGCAGTCAGGATTCCAGTGAGCATTCAGAGAAACGTCCCAGGAAAGGTCCTGTTAGGCAATGATCTCAGAGCTTTAGGGCTCGTAGGAGACACTGCCGACAGACCCTGCACACGGTCTCAAACACGGGCAGCATTGGCCAAGACCAATACGCCGCCCCAGCCGAAGGGGAAACCCAAGGCAAAAGGAGTAAACAAGTCAAGACGAGGGAAAGAGAACATTCCCCCGAGCTCGCCTACCACTCCGGTGGAGGAAGTTGATCAATCGCCCGGGCCTGACGAGGAGGTGGCGATGCCTGAAGTATTTGACCCCAACGACCATCCTGAACTAAAAGACTTGTTAGTAGAAGGTGGTCCTGACAGGGAAAAATTCAGTAAAGGCCAACGTGAGTGCCCATCTCTGGAAGGCCTAAGGAGACAGGCCTGCTCCCAGCTTGAGGGTGAACCTCCTGGGACGCATCGGATTTATTGGGGGGGTGGACTCCTGTATAGTGAGCCCACAGAGTCTACAGAAGGAGACCATAGGAGGTTGGTGGTTCCCCTTGCTGTAAGACCCTTCCTCCTGCAGTTGGCGCATGAAGTGCCCCTTGCTGGTCACCTTGGTATTAAGAGGACCAAGCAAAGGTTATTCATGCACTTCTACTGGCCCAAGATGGGGGTGCAAGTAGAAAGTCACTGCAGGAGTTGTGCCTCCTGCCAGTTATCTGGTAAGGTTGGCTCGACAATCCAAGCACCATTGGTACCACTCCCAGTTGTGGGAATACCATTCGAAAGGGTAGGGATCGACATTGTTGGTCCCCTTGACCCGCCAACATCCTCAGGCAATAGGTTTATTCTGGAGCTGGTCGACCATGCAACCAGATATCCTGAGGCCATCCCATTGAAAACTGTAACTGCCAAGTCAGTTGCAAAAGCGTTACTTGGCATATTTACTCGGGTTGGCTTCCCTAAAGAAGTTGTGTCGGATCATGGCAGCAACTTTATGTCGAAGTATATGCAGGCTATGTGGAAAGAATGTGGGGTCACCTACAAGTTCTCTTCTGCATACCACCCCCAGACCAATGGTCTGGTGGAACGTTTCAACAGAACGTTAAAGAGCATGATTGGGGCTCTGGAAGAACCTCAGAGAAGAAAATGGGATCTTCTTTTACCATGCTTACTGTTTGCCTACCGAGAGGTACCACAGGAGGGTGTTGGCTTCAGCCCCTTCGAACTTCTGTTCGGTCATCCTGTACGGGGACCCTTAGCCATAGTCAAAGAGGGATGGGAGATGCCCACTCCCCCTGTTACTACCAACATAGTAGATTATGTGCTGGGGCTCAGAAAACAGATGGTACTTCTGATGGGCTTGGCTAGTGATAAATTGAAGGCAGGACAATCGCTGGTGAAACATTGGTACGACCAGAAAGCTTCCCTCATCAACTTTACACCTGGTCAGCAAGTCCTGATCATGAATCCCATAAGGCCTCGAGCTTTACAGGACAAATGGTCAGGCCCTTACACAGTGGTGGAGCCCCTGGGTGAGGTTAACTATTTAGTGGACCTTGGAAGGCCTGGACAGGCTCCAAAAGTGTTTCACGTAAATAGGCTGAAGGCTTTCGTCCCAAGAGTCGAAATCGCAGAATTGCTCTTGGCTTCAGATGTTGAGGAAGAGGAGTCTGAACCTCTCCCCGACCTGTTCCAAAGCGGTCCTTCAGATAGCTCCTTTGAGGGTGTCCGAGTGGCCTCTCACCTTACTTTTAATCAGCAGGCTGAGGTGAAAAGTTTGCTTAGGCAGTTTTCCCCCCTGTTTTCACAGTCGCCTGGTTGACACCTTGGTGCAAACATAACATAGACACAGGAGACAGTGTACCTACCAAAGGTAGGGGATACAGGATGTCAGACAAAGTACAGTCTTATATTAAGACCGAGGTCAACAAGATGTTAGACCTTGGGGTGATTGAACCCTCTAGTAGTCCTTGGTCCAGCCCTGTGGTTTTGGTTCCAAAGGCAGGCACTTCTGAATTGAGGTTCTGCGTGGATTAAGGGCTCTGAATGCTGTCAGCAAGACAGATGCACACCCCTTGCCTCGAACAGATGAGCTGGTGGATACTTTGGGTGCCTCCAAGTACCTCAGCACGTTTGACCTCACTGCGGGCTATTGGCAAATAGCTTTAGCAGAACATGCCAAGGAGAAGACAGCGTTTTCTACTCCAGACGGCCTTTACCAATTCAGGGTAATGCCGTTCGGGTTGAAAAATGCACCGCCACTTTCCAGAGACTTGTGAATCATGTGTTGAATGGGTTGGACGAATTCTGTCTTGCATATCTGGACGATATATCAGTTTTCAGTGCCACCTGGGAAGACCATGTGAAACACCTCGGGATTGTGCTCCAGGCTCTTCAGAAAGCACACTTGACCATAAAGGCTAGCAAATGCCAGATTGGACAAGGCTCCGTGGTTTACCTTGGACATGAAGTAGGTGGAGGGAGGATACAGCCTCTTCCCAGTAAGGTACAAGCAGTATAAGACTGGCCTACCCCCACTACACAGACCCAAGTGAGAGCCTTCTTAGGACTCACGGAGTATTACCGCAACTTCGTGTCAGACTATGGCACCATAGCTGCCCCTCTGACTGCCCTCACCACTCCGAAGAAACCCAAGAAGGTAACTTGGACCGACGAGTGTGAGAAGGCCTTCAACAGCTTAAAAGAATCCTTGTGCCAGGCCCCTGTCCTCAGGGCCCCTGATTATCAAAGACCTTTTATTGTGCAGACGGACAGCTCTGACACTGGGATAGGAGCTGTACTATCCCAAGTAGATGAGAAGGGTAAGGAACACCCTATTGGTTTTATTAGTCACCAGCTTAAGGACAGAGAGCTCAGATTGTCCACAGTGGAGAAAGAATGTTTCTCTGTTGTGTGGGCCCTACGGAAGCTGAGGCCCAACCTCTATGGGACCCACTTCACTTTGCAAACTGACCATAAGCCCTTAAAGTGGCTAATGAACATGAAGGGAGAGAATCCAAAGTTGCTTAGGTGGTCCATAAGTCTACAAGGCTTCGACTTCACTATTGAGCATAGGCCAGGTGTCCAACATAGCAATGCTGATGGGTTGTCCAGAATGTTTAACCAACCTGAACAAGAGACTCATCCAGGGGTGGATTAGTTCCCCCTGTCCATAGTCTGGGAGGGGCGAGTGCTAGGAAAGATTTCTTAATTGTGGGTAATTTTCCTTCCATGTGGCAACCCCTGAACTTTTTCCTGTTGTTTTCACCATGATCTAGACTTTGCCAGAGAAGTGCAGCCTTCTGCCGCAATCCTCTGGGCTTTCGCTCCATTCTTACGGGGAAACTGACATGCCCTTAAGACAGTCAGTACCGGGAAACGCTGTTTTCCATAGTTTCTTTATCATGTTGCAGCTTTCGTGCAACATGACACAAGAGGGCACTGTAAGCTAAGTTACTGCTCTCTTGGGTCTCTAGTCTTCTACAGGCCCTAGATACTCTGTTTGGATTGTAAATGATTGGTGCAAGTGAATCACGGACGGGAATGGTGGCAGCTATCATTTCTTTCAAGCTCCTTTTGGCGTTTTAAGCGTGTTTCTCGCGCTTAGCCCAAAATGGTGGTCTAGCTCCCAAAATGGCCAGACCACGAGGCTCTTTGTCCTGTCCGCTGACCGTCTTGCCCCCTTCACCTTCCCCAGGTCGAGCCGACCCGGGGCCTTCCTTATTTGGGCATGTACTTTCCCGCGAAACACAGATGCTTTCGCAGGCTTCTACAGGCCTTGTGTGTGCCTCCAGGATGTGAGCTGCGATGTCTGATCCCAATACACATCCTGGGTGCCAGAGAGTCTAGTGAGGTGTGAATGCCTGGGACCACCGTGGTCCGTGATAGGTCCACGTATGGTGTGAGTGTTTTATGAGCGGATCTCCCATTGGGTCCCCTCCGTTTTGGCGCGAATGGAACTGTGGATAAGAGGGGGCTGGAAACGCCACTACCATGTCGATCTCCTGAGTTCTCACGAAAAAGGGAATACAGGAGCCAAGTATCCTGCAACCACGTGGCTGAACCGAGGAATCGCTGGTGACCCGCTGAAGGACTGCTCCTCTGCACTGCTGTTGCTTTGTGAAACCCTTTCTACCTCTGATCGAACCAGAAGGCCTGTACTGGTACTTCGACCCTTGGAATAGCGGGGACAGCTATTCTCGGCATCTTCACCATCTCCTGCACGTAAGCCTTCGGAAGTGTCTCTGGGCCATCCAGCAGACTGACCAGCCTACCCAGGAGTCTTGCTCTGTAACCGTCGCCAGGTTGTGTTGTATTTTGAGTCCTTGTCACTCTCACACGATTCGTACACTTGGCATTCCCAGGTCTGAAGTGAGTAGTGTACATTTGGCTGAGATACACACGGCCGCTCCGTTGCCCTACTGTGGTAACAAACTGTGCGGGTTCACTTCATTTGGGACATCTTTAACTCAACTCTGCAGAATCTACACGACGACGAGACGTCCCTGCTCCCCTGAACCTGCCAGCACTGAAACTGACACGGAGAAGCCTGGGTCTGCTTGCATCGGGGACCGGTGAGTAGCATAGCTAGGAACTGGTCGCCCTCCTGCAGGAGCCCATAGCTTTTCCCCGCTGTGTCAAACAGCACGCCTTTCCGTACTCGCGCTCTGCTTCTGCCCACAGTGGAGGCTGCGCTTGAGTCGCGGAACTCTGTTCTTCTTCATTTGTGCACCAAACTGAACTGCCTGATTCCCTCGAAGAGACTCCCCTTTTTGCCCAT
Source organism: Ambystoma mexicanum (assembly GCF_040938575.1). Taxonomy (NCBI): domain Eukaryota; kingdom Metazoa; phylum Chordata; class Amphibia; order Caudata; family Ambystomatidae; genus Ambystoma; species Ambystoma mexicanum. The sequence goes on along the minus strand of NC_090921.1, from coordinate 1,508,253,923 downwards.
TGGCACCAGCGTGTGCAGGTACTTTTGAGCACAAGGCTCCACTCTTCGTAGGGCTTGGACTTCCTTTTAGTTAGGTGCCTCTGAAGGCGGACTGGGTCTAATTATTATTTTGCACTGTCTGTTTTCCTCCCCCTCTAGGTGGACTACACATTTCGTGCATCTAAAGCTTTAGGCTTGTTTGTATTTGTATACATATATTGTATTGGTTTGGTATGTGTTGGTTTACTAGAGTTTTATTGTGATTTCTCGCTACGGTCATTGTTGCAAAGGCCTTGGAATAAATGTGTATATATTTTTTATATAACACCTGTTTGGAGTAATTTGTAAGTGTCCTTGCTTTGTGTGCTCATTGCGGGCTTTCAGTCACCCTCACCCCTCTTGAGACCTAGTCTTGACCGCCGCGATCGCTACCCTGATTGGTCTGGCTTGTCCAGAGGTTACCCTGTTCCAAGTAATTAGGTTGGCCTTCTGAACCTCTGCGCCTCCAGGACAGAGTTCAGAAATCCGTCTTAACAGTAGATACTGCCAACAAAACTGCTACTCACTGCCACACACTGTGTGCAATGTTCAGGAGGCATGTCTTTGGTTAGGTACTCACATGCAAGACATGACATGTAGATGCTTTCCACCTTGGTGGGCACCCTGAGGAACCACAGTTGGCTGCGGAGTAGGTGCTTGGTCAGAATGAATCCTCTTTGGTCTTAAAATGCAATGTCCATGATCCACGCTTTCAGTACTGCTGGCACCACAATCTATGTACCTCATGAGCAGGTGTTCAGATTACCTGGCAAATCCAGTGTGTAGCAGTTTCTTGCTCTGTCATGTCTATTTGCACATTCTCCTAGCCCCTTTGTCGCTAGTGTCTACACTTCTGGATTAACGTCAGCTTCCTTCCTGTTTCCTGCATTTCATCTGCCCATAAAGCTTGAAACATTTCTTCTTAGTATACTTTGAGAGGAAGGACCAATGCAGTTGCATGGTTTATGTAGCTTTCTGCTTCGATCTTTAGTTGTCAATTCATGGTGAAATAAGAGGACGGGGCATGAAACTGACTGGGTTTCAGTCACTACATGATTTGTTCACGACTGTAGTCTAATTCCTGAAATCAGAGGCTGCATCTTTCTATCCTCAGGGTTATTTTCATCTGTTCATTCGCAAACAAGGATAGGAGATCCTGCTGATCCATCACCAAAGTGAATTCCGTTCCTAGCAGGCAGTGGCAGAACTGCCCGCGGACCTATACAGCAGCTAAGCTCTCCTCTTTCTCAGACTGTGAGTAGTATTTGTCAGTGGACGACAGGGCTCAACTTGCATAAGCCACTACCATTCTAAGTATTGCCTTGTTACTGGAGTACTGTGCAAGGATGGCTCTCAGGACCATTTTGTTTACATTGACTTGAGAGAGAGAGAGAGAGACAGAGAGAGAGAGAGAGAGAGAGAGAGTTTTTTTATAATGGAAAATACAGTTAGAAAACAGTTAAAAAGGGGAGCAAGAAAAAGGAAGAAGATAGAAGAGACAAGAGAAGAGGGAGAGCCAGCAAAACCACTCCCTGGGGGAGCTGTGGCCTCGAGCACCCCACAGGGCCTACAAATATTCTTTAAGTGAGGCCGTGTATGGAGAGCACCTCAGTCAGTTATCCGTGGGGCCAATCTGCATGCTACGGGTCGCTCGGCTGCCCATTGGGCAAAACCAGTCGGCCCAGATGAGTAAAGAGCTCAGATAGCGCATGCAGAGCTGCCGAGAATGAAAATGAACTCCCCAGTCCGGGCTGCGTGAGGGGGTGGCCTGTACCAGGCAGCCCAGGAGGTGAAGAACCGGAAGTCTGCTCCTCCCTGGATGGCCGGGCAGTGTATAGCAGAACGGGAAAGTCCCAGACTGCCTTTTCGTGGCAGCACGGGTGAAGGGAAGTCCCAGGCTGCTACAGTGTGGCAGCTCGGACGAACCTCCAGTGGCCTGCCCTTAGCGTCTCGCGACGGGATGCTGAAGGGGGTCGCCAGGTAGAGCATCAGGTGGCATGTGCAGTGGTGAATAAGGCAGCGTCCTGACTCCAACGCTGAATTATATATGGCACCCTGGGACGTGGCAGTGACGGGGGTATCTCCCATGCCAATGCGGCTGTCCCAAAGACTTTGAAATGGCCAGGGTGCATGACAGTGATTGCAGGTGGCTCCAGCCTATGGGGCCACCCTGAAGATTTGGAAGGTCGCTGGGAATGGCGATGAGCATGCATGTGGGCCTCACAGTCTATGGGGCCTACCCGGCAGAGTTAATTGGTTTCACAGGTCATGGCGATGATGGGCGGACCCCCATGTGGCAGGAGGACATGCAAAAAAAGGTACAAGAGCATGGGCCGTGCAGTGAGTGTGGGAGTGAGTGTGGGTAGCCCCACTTCGAAGGTGGGGTCACCCAGAACGATGAACAGTGGGGCGCAGGCCCAGCTACACCAGGGGACGGCCCCCATCAAGCCAATAAAGACAGACTCATGGGAAGGTACTGTAAGGGGGGTGACTGACTGCAGCAGTCATCCCCATTGTGAAATAATGTATTATACATGTCCTTTAAGTTGCATATCGTCGTTAGTGTTTATGTATATTTAGGTAAATGTAGCTCATTGTATGTTAAATTTTACGTAGTGTAGTATACATTTATAAATAGTAAATGATGAGTGGGGAAATTAGTAGTGGGAATATTAAGTGGGACTGTAAGGTGGGGGTAGGATTTTAGCAGTATATATAAGGGAGGAGAGGGGAGGAACACTGGCATGATGTAGAAAGAGGACTTGGCGGCCTGCCTAAGGCTGCCTAGAGAGGAGGGAGCACCCAGAGAGGCAATCCTCTGCCCTCATGCTCCATGTGGGCAGTTCCTCGAGTTAGGGAAGGAGTCTCTTTCATTAGGCTCTTTGTAAGGGTCCCCGAGACTCCAAGGAAGGGCAACCTGATGGAGCAGATCCCATTTTAGAGGGAACTTACGTCAGGGAAAATGTAGGAAAGGGATTCAAATTTAAATATCATAAACAAAGAAGGGTCTCCGTTGGGATTCTTACCAAATCCATTTTGTTTTCTGTGTCCATTTAATAAGGTAATAACTCAGGGTGTAGCCCATCTGTTGACAGCATTTTTTTTCAGGTGCAGCGCCCTTCACTATCGAGCTGGCCTTGGGACGGAGGTGGTTCCCATGGGGAACGTCCCTGACCTGGGTGTTGCATGTCACCCATGTAAGGGGACATGGTATCGTCCAGTGTCTTTGTCTTGGTCATGTCGGAAACCACGTGACCAAGCTAATAAAGAGAACGAGCCGTTTCCGGGCTTGTCAGTCAGACCAACGAGACTCCGTGGTGTGTGTGTGTGTTTGTGTTAGACCCATGCGGGTGCCTCACCACGTGTGCTGGGCCCAAGGACAGTGCCCCTGCCGGGCAACACCGTCCGGACGGTGCCCCTGCCGGGCAACGCCGTCCCTGTGGGTCCCCCTGGCCCTGTGAGTCGGGCCAGGATGGTGACCCCGGCCTGGGTGCCCCCAGAGTAAGGCCACGGTAAGCCGTTTAAGCTGGGTGGCCGCGGTAAGCCGGCTGCCACCCGGCCATGTGCGGCGATCTGGTGATCCGGATCGGGTGAGGTGATCCCCCACCCTTTTGTGTCGGCAGCATGGGCGCTGCCTTTGTGTGCATTGTCGGGTGCCACCCGACCTGAGTATGGGGCTGCCCGGTGGCCCGGGGCAGCCCCCAACAATGGCGACGAGGAAGTCGGGCCCGCATGCCCCGAGGATCGCGTGCGAGGGCGGGCCCATCTCCAACTGGGCCCGTGGAGACATCATGGTGGGCGGGCTGCCTGCCCATCCCTGAGGAGGAAGGAAGACGTCCCCCACCTCCCCGTGGGGATTTGTGAGGGCCCGCGGCACCCGCCGAAACGAGGACTGCGAGCGGCCTGCCCCGTCCCCCGTGGGAGACGGAGCATGTCGACGGCTGCGCCGCGAGGGAGAGTGATGTAGCCCTGGAAGGAGGGGCGGCTGCCCGCCCGTGTGCTGGAGGATTTGCAGTGTCAGCTGCGGGTGCAGCTGCCCCCCCATAGGAATTGGCTGCGGTGATGGGCGCCGCAAGGGAGAAGTGTGCGACCCGTTGCCGCAGTGAAGAACGTCGGGCTGCCCCTCCCCTGCCATGGATGCGGACTCTGCCGCTATGGGGGAAGAGAGAGATAGGTGAGCGGCGTCGGCCGCAGGAGAAGGAAGATCTGCCCCCGTCGCCGCCACCAGGAGGGAGGAGGCGGTTTCCCCCCTATTCCCTGTGGGGAGCGAGTGTGCCCGCAGCGTCGGCCGCAGTGAGAAGGCGCTGCCCCGCCCGTGATCCGTGGAGGGGGAGGAGCGGCATACATCGCCGAAATGCTGGCGGCCAGAGCCGCAAGGAAATACCTGGCGCCCCCCCCCCATCAGCCGCCACACACAAAAAAGGGCGGGCCCCACAATTACGGGGGCCGCAGTGAAAAGGAAAATGCGGCCGGCGAGGTGCGCTGCAAGGAAAAAAAGGAGCGGTGACCGCTACCGGGAAGGCAAGATGTTGGGTGAGCAGCTGCTGCCCCACTGAACGTTTGGAGCTGCGGTGACCATCACCACCCCTCCCCCACCCGACCACTAGTGCAGAGCAGCGATGTTTGCTGCGGTGGGGAAGAAAGACAATAAGCTGAAACCACGGTGCCTCGTGGGGCAAGGAATGAGCTCTGGCTGTTCCAGAAAACGGGTGCAACAATATGGTGCTTGTTAGTTCACATTTGTCACCATTTAAAGTCCAGTTTCCTTCAGCTAGGACTCTGCAGACCTGGTTGAGCATCTCGTTATGGTGATCATGGGTGTCTCCGTAGATAAGCATGTCATCACTTTAATTCATCACACCTGAGAATGAGAGCAGGATGTGTCTGATGGTCTCTTGAAATATTTATGCAGTTGAGGATATGCTCAAATCTAGCCTTGTTTCTAAAAAAGGCCCCCGGGGAGTCGACAGTTGTTCTGTATTGGGAGTTAGGGTGCTATCATATTTGGTGGTACCGGTCATTGAGGTACATTTTGGAGAACTTGGAAACTTTGTTCAAGTGCACCTATCTCCTCTAGGTGTAGCCCAGGGTGCTTCTCTCTTTCAATGGCCGTGTTTGGGATTTCCACACCAACATACAGTCGCACTTGACTTCCTGGCTTTGACCCAACAACCAATAGAGACTCCCACAGCATCGGTGCCAGTGGATTTTTCATTGATATTGTGATATTGGAATGTGTTTCTTGTCACACTTTTTGCTGCAGGTGGACACCATCGCATCCAAGGTGCTATGCCAAGGGCTTTGTTGCAGGAATGATGCGTAATCTTATTGATGGGCGTTTCAGTTTACATAGCCCTCAGAATCATTTGGGGTATTTCTTTCTGAACGAGTCCAGGGATTCTGCATATCAGCCGCTGGGCAGTTGGTGGCCTTGGCATTTTGAATGTTGTAATCAGTGTCAACCATCTTCATCCAATAGAACCCCTGCCGTTACCTCATTGAGTATATGTAGGCATGCCTATATCTTCCTGCTGGCAACCGATTGAGCTCCTGTGGGCCCTCTCCCTAGCTTCACCAGATGGTCAACTGAGCTCTTGTGGACAGCCAAATGGCCATGTGGATAGCAATGCAGATCTGTGTCATTGACTTCACTTAGCTCTTTTAGGCACTCTGGGGATAAATTGTACTGGTGGCACATTGACCCTCCATAAAATGAGCTTGACTCTTGTCAGCAACCCACTGACCTTCTACAAACCCACCAATGTTCTCATGTTCTTTTCTCTCTGTCTCCACAGAGTATTAGGACTCATTTGACGTAATTGGTGATGATATTTGGGATTCACGTTTTTCATTTGGGAAACTAGGGAGATACATTCCTAAATAAAATCGAAACTACTTCTGTGAATGAAGCATCACTATTGTACACCATTTACAGTGGAAACGACCACATCCAATCTTTAGTTAAGCCAGGGACATTGGTACACTTTCCAACTTCAGCCTGCATGCTTGAAATGGTTGGTATTAACTGGAAAGATGTACATGCAGTGAATAGACTGGCAGTTCCATCAAGTAGTTTCTTCTGTATCTGAAGTGATGATGTCCTTTTATGTCCATTAGAAGAAAGGACATGGTGACTCTGCTCACACAGACAAGGGGGTAACACAGGAGCTGATAAGGAAAAATAGAAAATGGCAGGCATTGAGAGGGGCAGGAGGTGCAGGAGCCATAGCTATAGAAAGCAGATCAGGAAGTGTTTATAGATAAGGATGTATTGTGGCATGTTCATTTGGTATCATATATTGATTATTCTGTGGGCCAGCCATGGCATGGGCTTTTGCTTCACAATTACTGCCCTATCCAGAAATGTTTGCAAATCAGTGACAGATGCTGTTCAGGGTATTTTGCACGTCACCACTTCTGTCCCAGCTCGGCCACTCACAAAGGTGAGGTGGTGTGTAAACATAAAAGTGCTAAAGCAGAACAGAAGTTAAAACACCAAGAAAGTTCTGTGACACAGAGGGGTGATTGTTCATATCTGCCCGGACACCTCAGAGCTGAGGCAATGCAGTTTTCGCCTTGGGAAGGTATTGTTAAACCACTGCTTTGACACCCAGGCAACAGGGAGGACTACGTAGTGGCTAATAGGCCCAACACTGCCATTTCCCTAGGTTGATTACCAAGTAATGAATGGTGGAGAATCACTGCTAATAAGACAAATTACACTGTCTTGCCCCTGGACCACTAAGCTCCCTTGGCTATCTACACACGTGTGGGCACAAATTTAGAATCAGATAATCCCTGTCCATCTGCAGAGGAACCATTGGATCATTACTGCATGCCCATGCTTAATCCCACTCATCTTTTCCATCGCAGTACAATAGTGTGGTACCTTCTGCTGCATGTGAACAACGTTGTGCATTATTTGTTGAGAGATACATTGGACCTGACTAGAATGAAGAGAATTACCTTAGCGTATTAACGACTGTTATGTGATGGAATGTGCATGTGACTCCAATGCTGTGTCCCAAGATTAACATATTTTCCTAATGATGCAGTAATGAAGGGTAGAAGAGAGTAGATCCGACCTGGGCATGTTGCCAGGACCGAATGCTAAATCTAGTCAGTCCCCTAATGCAAATTCTGACTTTACAGAGTAAAGTAAAGAGATAGAGGATCCCCCAGATCCAGTGTTAGTTAGCAGTTGAACCAAATAAAAGTGTCTAAATTTAAAGACACTCCCGTCCCCTGCACACCTTTCAAATTGAAATAAATCAGTCAATATTTTCATAGAATTTACACATTTATAAAAATTATTGTAATAATAGAACAAAAATAACAGCATACATTTGCTTGATTCAGATTACAAATAGTAATAGGCTTTACATATAGCCAACATTGAAAACAAAAGGAAACAAAGTCAAAATCTTCTTTTGGCAGATGAATTGCAATTTCAAGCTCAACGCGTTTCGGGGAAACCCCCTTCTTCAGGAGCAAAGATCTGCAAATGCATATATGTACAAAATTATAAATCACTGCATGGTCTACTCAATACTGAAGATTCTTAAACACAACTTTCATAGATTACTCTCTATCAATTTAACAAGAATGAAGATCCAACAATATTCTACATAATGTTACATCGTGGTTATTATAGCTCAGCTAGATTGGTTTGACTCCAAAAAATCAAACTCAAAAAGAAAATCAAAAAAGAGGATAAATAACCCTCATGTGCACCTTTTGCTTGAGTTCTTGCCAACATGATGGATGGAATATTAATTTCACAACTGTGCAGTGTGTGCACAGAAAAACCGGGTCCACATAAGATCCCCAGAGGTCCTCAGCTGAATAAACCAGTCAGTGCGATTACTCTAAACTGCCTAATAAAACACAGCTCATCAAAACAAACCTCTCCAACTACTATAACTCAATAAAACAAGCTCAATAAACAATGCTGTCCTAATATCAAAAGTAACAACTGAAAAAAATCCAGACATAATAACCATACAGTCACCAACCAATAAGTGAAACCCCATAGTGTACATCTCAAAATAATGAGCTAAAACCGTATTGACATCTATATTCCAAAAGGTACAGTAAAATCACCAATCCACGTGAAAACACATATATACACTGTGCATTTACCTTAAACAATTTCTTGTAACCGTAAACCCCAAAGTGTACTTCTCAAAATAATACGCTGAAACCGTATTGACATCTATATGCCAAAGGGTACAATAAAATCACCAACCCACATGAAAACACATATATGTAATGTGCATTTACCTTAAACAATTTCTTGTAACCATTAACCAGGAACCAAACCTAAAGTCCCCATAGGCCGTGAAATTCCACTTTATAAATGGGGCAACCAGCCTCTAATGAGTTCGTGTTGGTCCACTGTAGAAACAAGCAGACACACACCAATGCATATGAATACACCTTAACTGAAAATATATACAAAAATTCAAACTGAAATGACCCGTATATAGACATGGCACTCCAGAGGTGTTACTTACAATTACAATGATTCTCCTCTCCAGAGTCTCCAAAATATCTCCTCTCAGGATGTAACGCCGCACAGTCTCGAGAAGCCGAGAACAGTGAAGATTTAAATTTATACTGGCTTCCGGGTTTATGCGGACACGTGATCTAATCACGTGATGACACAGTAATTAAGTACACTAACGTCGAGATTTACACATCCAAACATCATTCCCTTCGGCATGCCTAGTATGCTTCAAGTGCCTATCAAATGTCCTTACTATGGATATAAAAATAATATATCCTTACGAATATATCCGCGTTCGCGATGGTCACGTGACACGGGCACATGATGCAAATCCTTCCAACACGCCTCTATATGCAGGTACACATAAATAAAACCTCTACTTCTACTTAAAACCAAAAGATATACACCTAATAAACACATGATTAAAAGAAAACAAAATACCAAACATTGAAACGCACAAAATTTGAAGCGACAAACCTGCACCATTCGAAAAGGTACAGTAAGTGTCCACCATTCCAAACAACATAATCTACTCCTAGTAAAATATCCATATACCTCAAAGGAACTATAAAATTAACAATAATTTCTCCCAACTAAAATACAATTAGATCCAGAACAACTAAGGAAAAATGAAACATAGAAAAAAGACTCAAGTAAAAAAATTAAACAATCATATTAGAAAAAACTCAAATTACCTACAGAAGCATAATAAATGTAAAACAACACGGATCCTAAAATACATACTCATATACACTCAATTACAACAAAATCCTACGTTCATGGACATAGCCAAAAATACAAGGACTTACTACATTGCTTGATACCATAGCCAACCAATACCAACCAAATTCCCTGCCCAAAATAACCAAAAACAAAGAAAAAATGGGTAATATTCCATGTAAAAAATTGAAGTCACCCAATCAGTACAATCTGTACAACTAGGAAGTAACAGACCACCACATTGGACCCAAACCACCTCCATAAACATTTAAACCATTCTAATTCCCCTAGATGAAACAATTTAAGGAGAATTCCTCATTGAGCCCTCTTGGAGATATTGTATCCAAGAGATCGATCCAGAACATCTCTCTCTGTGCAAGCATCCTCAAAAAATCTCCCCCTCTGGATGGTTTCTTCACTACTTCTAATTCATTAACTCTTAACTGTGGAATGGTGTGCCTGGCTTTGGTGAAATGCCTGGCCACTGGAGATTTTTAATTTTTACAGCGAATATAGGATTTATGCTCTGTCCACCTTTCGCAGGCCGACCTGGCTGTCTGCCCAATGTACATTAAGCCACACGGGCACTTAATACTGTAGAACACCCCTGGAGACCTACATGTAGCAAAATCGTTAAGTTTAATTTTCTTGCCCGTATGTGGGTGTAAAATGTATTCTCTTTTTGCCACATTATTACAGTGGCTGCACGTCAAACAGGGAAATATACCCTTTTTTTGGTAGTGAATGTCAATTGGGTCTCCCTAGGTCCCCTTTCTGCTTTCACAACCCTATCCCTCAAGTTTTTGCCTCTTCTATACACCCTCATTCGTGGATTAGGGAACAATTCCAATAGTGGTGGATCATGATGAAGAATGGACCAATGTTTTTGTAAAATGTGTTTAATGTGAAAGCTTTGTCTAGAAAATTTAGAGATGTGCAGGATTGAGGCTGTCTCCTTCTTGGATTTTGGGGTGAGCAATTGTTCCCTTGTAATGGGAAGAGCCCTAGTCTGTGCTTCATTCAAAAGTTCTCTAGGGTAACCTCTTACTGAAAACCTCTGAGACAGTGTTTCACACTCACTTTTGAACTCTTCAGCATCAGTGATTATTCTTTTGAGATGCAAGATCTGACTATATGGTAGACTGGCCATCATTGGTTTAGGGTGAAACTTGCATAATGTAAAAGATTATTGACATCTGTTGGTTTATGAAAGAGTGATGTGTTGATCGGATTGTCAACAATTTCATACTGAACGTCCAAGAAGTGTAATTTAGGGTCGCGAATTTCCAGAGTGAATTTAATGCGCAAGTGTACATTGTTAAGTAGCAAAAAAACTCAAGTTCACTTTTGGAGCCACACCACACACCAAAAATGTCATCAATGTACCTCTTCCAAACAATGATCCTGCTGGACCATTCCACATTATGAAGAACAAACTGTTTTTCAAACCAGTACATATAGATGTTAGCATATGCAGGGGCCATCACTGACCCCATAGATGTTTCGGACACTTGTGCAAAATATGCATCTTGATACGTAAGTAACTGTTGTGCAAAATAATCGTAATGAATTCCACCACCAATTGTGGATCGCATTCAACATTCTCAGATTGCATTAGTAGCCACTCCACCGCCACAATTCCCTCCTGATGTGGGATCGAGGTATATAAGCTACATAGATCCATCGAGAACAAAATACACTCTGAAGATAAAGAAATGATTTCATTGACATTCAAAAGAAACTCCGTAGTATCTCTTAAATAGGTTGGTATCATTTTGACCAGAGGTTGAAGAATCCTATCAACATATTTGGACACAGGGTCTAAAATGCTATCCGTACCGGAAACAATGGGCCTTAACGGAGGATGTAGTGAATTTTTGTGCATCTTTGGAAGTCCATATAGGACCAGAATGATTGGGTATTTTTTTATTAGAAAAGACCTAGTTTTAATAGAAATCCAATCATTGTCAAAGGCCCTATTCACACAATCTTCAATAACACCTCTGATTTGTATGGTTGGATCTCTGTCCAGCCGTAAATGGGTAGTATCGTCATTCAACATTTCCCTACATTGGGTGTGATAGAAACTAGAATCCATAACTACCACTACACCATCCTTATCTGCAGGTTTAATTGTTAAATCCAAATCTTTTGACAACAATTCTATGTCTTTAAGCTGTGAGTCTTTCAAGTTAAACAGAACTTTTGAATTAAACTTAATCTTCTTCAAATCTTTGTCCACTCATGTGTTGGTAAGTTTTTACCTGGTATGGGGTCACCAAGGCTACCCTCACTGGTGTTATCAGAACCTGATGAAGTAGGTCGAGGATTAAGAAATCTATTCCTATTTCTTTGTGCATAAAATTCTTGCCACGAGTACACAATATTGTTGTGATAGTCAAATGTATCCCTCTTGAACTTACGTAATTTACGTTGTTCAATATCTTGTTTATACGAAGATAGCTTCAAATTTATATCATCCAAAATACACTTGAGGTCCTGTTCAGTTTTCAACTTAGATAGTTGGGTAGTCAAATCAGAAAATTCTTTCTCAGTGGTGTCTAAGGATTTTGCAAGTTCCTGTATGGTAAATAGAATAAGATCCAATTTGATCCCATTTAATGATAAATTCCTTATTCTCCTTACACAAGGTTGGCCTGAGATAAACTCTCAGACCCCTCGGTATTCGCTGTGACTTATAATACTCCACGAGCGTAGAGGCATGCAGTTTTTGTGAAATCTCACGTCTGATTATTTGTTCAAGCTTAGAAATAAGACGATCAGGGTTTTCTTGTGTATCTGTAAGTTTCTCAGTTTGACCAATTAAAGCTAAAATCTGTTTAGCTTCTTCACTTGAGAATGCCAAAGTAGTGGCGTGTTTATCTGTGATCTCATTAATTTTCAAAAAGGACATATTCTTGAAACTGTGTGCTACCTATAATTAGTGTCACACAGAGAGGGCCACTACATAAGCACAAACAATATAACCTCAATCGGAGCATACCTATTTATATAATGGTAAATAAAATAGTTTAGGAAAATACTTTAAACAATTCTGGGTGCTGGCGAGGAATACACGCCCTGGCACGGGAGTCTGTGTTAAACATGAACCAAAGAAAAGTGTCTAAATTTAAAGACACTCCCGTCCCCTGCACACCTTTCAAACTGAAATAAATAAGTCAATATTTTCATAGAATTTACACATTTATAAAAATGATTGTAATAATAGAACAAAAATAACAGCATACATTTGCTTGATTCAGATTACAAATAGTAATAGGCTTTAAATATAGCCAACATTAAAAACAAAAGGAAACAAAGTCAAAAATCTTCTTTTGGCAGATGAATTGCAATTTCAAGCTCAACGCGTTTCGGGGAAACCCCCTTCTTCAGGAGCAAAGATCTGCAAATGCATATTTGTACAAAATTATGGGGGTAATTCATAGATTCAATTGGCGCACGCGGCTGGCGCACAGTGCGCGTGTGCGGCACTCTGCGCCAGCCGTGTGCGCCAAAATCCATTTCCACGCACAGCGTATTCATGGATTTTAACATCCATAACCAGCCGTGGTGCAGAGTGGCGCAGCGACCCTGCAGCAGCGCCAGTTACACCCCCAACCCCGCCCCGTGCGCCATGAACAGCGCACACATCCCATACATGGCGCACAGGCCAGTGGACCAACATACAGCCCCCCCAACCATGAAAATGTCTGTAAAACTCCCCGCGCACCCCTCCGAATACACGTACCCCGCTGTGCGGGGAGAATCACACTCAAATGGGCTTGTGCGAGTGGGGTACGTGTATTCGGAGGGGTGCGTGGGGAGAATCACACGTGATAGGCCCTGTGCGAGCGGGTACATGTATTTCGGGGGTGCGCGTGGAGAATCACACATGACAGGCCCTGTGCGAGTGGGTATGTGTATTTTGGGGGTGCACGTGGAGAATCACACGCGATAGGCCTTGTGCAAGCGGAGGACGTGTATTTCGGGGGTGCGCGTGGAGAATCACACGCGATAGGCCTTGTGCGAGCGGGTACGTGTATTTCAGGGGTACGCATGGAGAATCACACGCAATAGGCCCTGTGTGAGCGGGGTACGTGTCTTTCGGGGGTGCACAGGGAGAATCACACAGGATTTAGCTGGGTGAGCGTGGTACGTGTATTCTGAGGGGTGTGCAGGGAGTTCCACACATGAATTGGCAGTGCTGGTCCTCCCAGGTGTGCCCTGTACCCATCTCCCCAGCCCCTGCAGTCAGCCAACACCACAGGGGACTACCCTGCACCTCCGGTCATGTCCCGTAGGCAGCCCATCCAGCCTAGCCATGCCCCCCAGCCAGCCCACATGTCACCATGCACCAGTGAGCCCCGACTCATGTCCCCCTGCACCCCCACCTCCCCAGCATTGATGGACACCTGCCAGCATGACCCGACTCATGTCCCCCTGCACCCCCACCCCTCAGCATTGACAGGCACCTGCCAGCAGGCCCCGACTCAAATCCCCCTGCACCCCAACTCACCCAGCATTGACGGGCTCCTGCCAGCAGGCCCCGACTCATGTCCCCCTGCACCCCCACCCCCCCAGCATTGACGGGCATCTGCCAGCAGGCCCCGACTCATGTCCCCCTGCACCCCTGTAAAGACCGGTAGGGGGTGTCTGTACTTCTGCTCTCTATATGGTAGAGGAGAGGCACAGAAGACCCCAGCCAAGATTCTCTATAAGGTAGCAATGGACGAGCAATCAAGGCCTAGCTTCTCAGGAGGTGATGCGGACTGGTTCTTAAGTACAGTGTAGTCCCCGAACCCCCACGAAGGAATGTCCACACACTGTATTACTGAAAACACAGTCTTTATATAATTAATATTCAAAGGTATGTACACGATCACAATAACGCACTTTGTACTTGGAAGTCAATAATGATAAATATATACACGTCTAGAGTGGTACCACTAATGTTATCAAATCTCATTAAAGTGCATCAACTGTACGGTTAAAATGTCACACAGATCAATAACGAGTAAACCAGCAATAGAGATAGGCAGGAACGTAAAATGGTTGAAACAATAGGCAGAATGCTGACCCCTACCACTAGGCACAATTCTGTGTGGAGATCCCCCCACCTGGGCAACCTGGAAATAAAGATATATAGCACAAGCCCAGTCCATATATTGTCTGATAGTCTTACTTCTTCCTATTAAGGTTTTACCCCCCCAATGTACCTGGTGGAGTAGAGTTCTCCGATGATGCACCGACCCATCCTTCTTGAGTGCCTCCCTTTCAGGCGGGAGCTACGGATCGTCGAGAGGTGTCGGGGAACTTGGCGTTCGGTGTCGGGGAATCGACGGCCCTTCTTGAGTGCCCTCCCTTTAAGGCAGGAGTCACGGGTCGTCGAACGTCCGAGGGTGAACAGGGTGAACTATGGCAGGGAAGTGGCAGCTTTGTTCCTAGTGGTGCTCGTCGATGACAGAGCGTTGGCGTCCTGCAAGGAGAAGGCGTGCGGGGCACCTCGGGGCAATAGTTCTGGACCGCAAAGAGATGATGAAGAACTGTGGTTCAGCAAGGTCGTCGAGTCGTCGGCGTCTCTGCGGTCTGTAGGTGGCGGGAAACCCACCAGTGGATACTCCTCGGCGCGTCGACGGTCGGGCCTTCTCCAGCGGATGGCGATGCAGACGAGAGCATCCGATGATCAAGGAAAGTTCTTAGGCAAACGGGAGCACGGCGGCTCTGGTCGGCGATGGCGGTCGTCGACAGTGGCGGACAACAGTCCTAGGGCTTCTCCTTGGAGTTCCGCAGCAGTCCCCGTGTCCTCGGCAGCCTGTGGAAGGTCTGTCTACCAGGGAGCGTTGGCAAAGATCAGCTGTGCACGATGGTCCCTCGTAGCTCGGGAAGAGGGCGCCTTACCAGGTCCTCTCTGGGTCAGTCCTTGGAGGCACAGCAGCTTTCAGATTGTGAAGGAGAGCAACAGCAATTCTTCTCGTCCAGCAGGGCTTCAAGGTCAAGTGTTAGTTAATCCAGTTACTCGTCGTAGTGGACTTCAGCTTCTGAACACGATTGCTAGCATTGAGAGGTCCCCAGATATACTGTTGATCTCCCATTCATTCCGCTGGGTCACACTCAAGCATCCAATCACGACTACGGGCATTCATGCAGGCAGGCAGCCAATCAGGCACACAAGGTATTCAGGCCATTCACTTCTCTCCAGACACTCACAACAAGTTATGTGTATTGGGACAAGTACCGAGCCATTCAACACACCAAGCTGCATTCATACCGGTTTCGGGCAGGGTTGTCTCAGTCATTGTGTCAACCACCAGATACTAGACACCCACAACATAGAATGCATATTCGTCACACACTCTATTCACCCAGGTCCCACCCACATGAGGTACCCACAACATACATCACCGGGAAGGCTCCAGCTAGTCTGACTGGCCCTTCACAACAACACCATATATGGCACTTCCATCCAACAGCCAGTCAGGGGGAAGGGACAGTCAGGGCTTCCCAGGACTTTGGGAAAACAAGGTAATGGGTAATAGAAAGCAAGAGGCCACCGGGGCCATCTTTTTTTCAGTCAGGAATCAACTGATCTCAATGGCAGGACCGGGGTATCCCAAAATGGAGGATACTCTGCGCACCTGTCAAATTCAGCATGGAGCTGCCACCAGCCCATACCCTGCTCTGTGGGCCACCCACAGGTGCCCAAAAACATACACTAGGGGCACAGGGTTGTACCCCCACCCATGGGTGCCATAAGGGTATCCCACAGGTCCGTTCACCAAACCAAAAGAAAGAGAGCTGCACCGCCAGGAGTCCCACATGAACTCCTGTGTGGAAAACATGACAGAACACACGATAAAAAGCAGTAAAGGACAAGGATACAGAGGCCCTGTCCCTCCGATGCATTTCCAGCATCACATCCCCCACCCACCCAGCATTGACAGGCACCTGCCAGCAGGCCCCGACTCATGTCCCCCTGCACACCCACCCACCCAGCATTGACAGGCACTGCCAGAAGGACCCGAGTCATGTCCCCCTGCACCCCCACACTCCCAGCATTGACGGGCACCTGCCAGCAGGCCCTGACTCATGTCCCCCTGCACCCCCACCCCCCATCATTGACAGGCACCTGCCAGCAGGCCCCGACTCATGTCCCCCTGCAGCCCCACCCACCCAGCATTGACGGACACCTGCCAGCAGGCCCCGACTCATGTCCCTCTGCACCCCCACCGACCCAGCATTGACGGGCAGCTGCCAGCAGGCCCCGACTCATGTCCCGCCACACCCTCACCCCCCCAGCATTGACGGGCACCTGCCAGCAGGCCCCGAATCATTTCCCCCTGCACCCCCAGCATTGACAGGCACCTGCCATTAGGCCCCGACTCATGTCCCCACCCAACATGTCATAAAGATGTACATTCATTGGCCTCATGTCCACCAAAATCCCACTGCACGCCACCCCAGTCTTGAGACACAATCAAGTTTCCCATCCACCCCACACTGAAAGGCCTATTTCATGACACAAACCAAAAGTCAACTATGCACATTAACACATGTCTGTCACACACACACACTGGGTGCCAGTGATTGTGTAAACCCACATTGTGACATGCAGTAAACCAATGAGCGAATACCACACATGGAAGTAACAAATCAAAATGTATTGTGCACAAAATGAAGCAAATGGAATCAAAGCATGAAAATAATTTTAAACAAGAAAGAAAATGCATGTCCAAAAATGAAAAAAAATAAAGTCACAATCCAAAGTTATCCAAAATAAAGTTAGTCCAAACTCTCCATCAACCAAAGCAAATCCAAAGGAAACATACATTTAAAAATCCATTGATCCATGGTGATGTAAAATAATATTTTCTCAGAAATCCACAGTTCAACTATGTACAAAGATTGAAACCAGGGTGCATGAGCCCAACAAATGAAATGAAACCTATAAAAAAAAAACGACCTAATTAAGAACTATATACAAAAACGTGGGGCATTGCCAAGCGTGCCAAAAGAAAAAAAAAGAGAAAGGAAACCTAACACTAACTAACTATATACAATGGTGGCGGGCAAGTCCTACGGCTCGCTCTGTGATGTTGTGGGCCAGGGCATCATCGAACTCCATGTCAATATCCTGGAGGCGGGCCTCTGCCCTGGCCCTGAGGTCTCGCAGGGATACAGTCATGGCCTGTTCCAACTCTCTGCGTGTTGCCTCGAGGCACTCAGCCCGCCTCAATGCCCGACGCATGGAGAACTCCGCCCTGACCATGGTGAGCCGTGCATCTTCCGCCAGCCGCCGCTCCGCATCTATACGCTGGCCCAACCGCAGCCACATGGAAGACACTCCCATTCAGGGTCCTCCTGCCCTCTGGCCGATGCCTGCCCCTCTGATGTTGATGGCCCGAGCCATCATCGCTCCCACCTAGAGCCTGCTGCTGCTGCTGTCCAAGTGCCCTGTCCGATGATGCCTGCACATCCTCCATCTGCTGGTCTCCAGTTGTTGGGGTGTCCACCCTTGCTGGACTGCCGATTCCCTACTGTGGCAGGGATGGGATCTCCACCAAGCTGGCTTTGTTGATCAGGTCAGGTCCACAGGGGGCCCTGGTGGAATCTGGGCTGGAAGACGGCAGGGAGAACGACTGGCGCATAGTCTCCACAGAGGAAGAGAGGTCCACCAGAGTGTGCGACACATGTAGCAACCCACCGACCATGGACCCTCCCAACTGTGCCACGTTGACACGCAGCTCTTCGTGATGGCGTGCGTGGTCCCCCCAGGAAGCACGCACGTCATCACAAATGACACACGTGGGCAACGCAACACCAATCAGGACGGAGCCCATACGGTCATGGGGCACCTCGTCCGCAGGTAGTGGAGAGCCAGATGACGTGGGCCTCCCCCCTACCTGCGGACGGGCCTGGAACGGGGCATCCCTGCTGGTGCATGGTGGTGCAGTCGCAGGGTCAGGGACAGCGACATGCACAGGCCCCTCTGCGGCGACCTGTGCTGCCTCCTGACCATGGCCCTGGACTGCACCACTTGCACCAGTGTTACTACCCCCACCAGGCCCCATGTGCAGCTCAGTAGCAGGCTCCTCCTCCTCTGTGGAGACCACCAACCTGGATGTCTCTGGACCGTCTTCTGCCATTGCAAGCCCCTGTGGGGGTTCACCCGGCCCTTCCGCTACAGCCGTAGTGGCAGACGCGGCACCAGTCCCTTCACTCCCGTATGATGGCAATTCCTGGGAGGGTGGCTGCGCCTTGCGTCGCCGCCCGGTGGAGGCATCCCTGCCGCTTAGCTCCACAGCGCCGTCTCCTCCCTCTTCTTCACTCAACGCTGCATTGAGGGAGACGTAGAACACAAGCATCAGGGTACTGTACAATAGTCCCCTAGACAGGAAGCAATAACATATGAGTGGCACTGTCAAACATCACTTCCATCCTGTCCCTCCACAACACATGGGTCAATGCAGGCAACACACATGCAGAAACAGGCACGGCGCATGCAATCAACATCAGCATCCATTTACAAGGGCCTCTATTGACATAAATGTTTGTTTTAAATCTCACATGCATCATGGCTCATACTGATCCCATGCACACACATCACCGGAGGGCCATGCATCAGGGCTCGTACACCACAGACACAGTGAATACAAGGGTGACTAGACTGCATAAGTGAATCAACACATCGTCACAGACATGTGTCATGCATCCATTGCGTTTAAAAGTCACACACACGCTTCTCAGACACACAGACATGTACACCATACATGTACATGAGAGCAGGCCCCATCCCCCACCCCCATCCATGTCCAAAAACAGAGACAGGCATGCATTCATGTGTTCATTCCGCATGCAGCTCCCCATGTTGCATTGGAACACATGCACCATCCATGTGGTTCACGCATTACTGGTCTCACATGCATTACCATGATGTCCCTGCACACACACATCCATACATGGCCTATGTTACACATATAGGCAAGTAGAAGACTACCAGCACACTGCAACATGCCCTGTTTCACACAGCAATGCATGGCCACTTACCGCTCGACTCCAGCCGGGTCTTCCTCCGAAGGATCTGGGCATGGAGCGCTGGGCTTATGCGTTCCAGGACCCTCATCTGGATGTTGGTCAGGCTGACCCGGCACCCCTCTGCATCCTCTGCCTTCACGAGGCGCCAGGCCTTGTTGAGGGTCCTGGACCTGAAGTCCTCCCAGCGCTTCCGGACGTGCTTGATGTCGCGGGTTGCCACCCCCTCTGCGTTGATGGCAACCACTACGTCCTCCCAGATTCTCTCCCGTCCTTCCTTGTCAACCCGCGATGGTGTGAAGAGGGCATCATAATGCCTCAGTACTTGCTCCACCAGGATACCAACCTCCTTGTTACTGAAGCTGGTAGCCCTCTGCCTCTCTGGCTGGGTGCTGCCAGTGGTCTCGGATGGTGTTTGCCCCAACATGGCGACCCCCGTGGCAGGTGTGTGTGGGCAACTGGGTCCTGGGGCTGGGCTGTGGAGCGATGGTATCCCAGTCGGGAGTCTTCTGTTCCAGCAGGGGTGAACACAGCAACTGGACCCCTGCAGATGGCTGACGTGCAGGCACCAAATAGCAGGCCACGTGGGCATCAGGCAGGCAGGCAGCAGCAGATGGCAGGTGGGAGCGTTCTCAGGGCTCTGGGGGCCGGAAAATGGCCTTTTGGGCAGGAGCGTGGTCTTCTGTGTGTTGTCGCGTGGCCAGCTTGATACGGAGTGATTTTGAACGTTAGTAAACGGCACGTCAGCGTGTAATTCGAGGAAAGGCCCTTAGCATGTAAGCGCTTCTGTGACGTAATGTGCATGGACGTTTCCCTCGTGACGGGTGTATAGTGATTCAGCACGTGAAAAAACTGCACGTCCGCGTGTCAATGCGTGTAATCCGAGGAAAGGGCCTAAGCACGTAAGAGAAGTGACACGCGTGGGCGTCTCCCTCAGCACGGGTTAAAGGTGAGCAGGGCCAGCAGTTCACTGTATGTGCCTTTCGTGGAGACCGACCTGTGTGTCGCTACTTCGTGTTGTTTCGCGCACCATCACAACTTCACAGCGGATCAAGGACATATCTCTTCTTTTGGCAGGGGTATTGGCTACGCGTGTTTTTCATTATCACGCTAGTCTGACGGTGAGTCGCGCACGCTATTTTTCCTACTGCGGGTGCCCCTGTGTATCGCGTACCTGTTTTCGAGGTCATAGTAGCCTGCGTGTCCCACGCGTACGTGTTTTTTGTGTCCCTGGGTGCCACGTGTACTGCGGGAGGTTAATTCCACACACGTGGGATACCGGGTGCGTGCACGGTTTTACTGCAGTTTTGGGGTGTCTGAACATTGCGTGACCCGTCACTTCATCACTGCGGTCACATACAGCCTTGCAGGTGCAGGGGTGCTTATAACATCTTGTATCCCATCCCCTTCACCCCAATTGCCCAGGACAATTGTGTACACCTCCCATTGGCACTTCTCCATCTGTGCCGGCACTTCTCCATCTGTGCCATGGTTGGGAGGCCACCAAAGGTGAGGGGTGCCTCAGCTGGGCGTACTCCTCGTGGCGGGCATGGTCAGGGACGTGGCCGGGGTGACCAGGGAGTAGGGGGACTCCAGGGTGTCCAGGGTGGCTGCAGGTGGGGAAGAGGCAGGGGTGTGCCAGCTCGGGACGATGTTGTGCCACATGTTGGTGCAGTCATGCCACCACCCCCTGTGGCTCCAGGAGATGCAGTTCTTGCATCTGGCACTGGCACCTGTGTGACCCGGCAGTCCGTTTCATTGACTGCCACCCAGGCTCAGGGTCTGCCAGCGCAGGCTGCGTTGGCACTTGAAGAGTCCATGGAAAATTTCCAGGTGGTCAGGAGGCACACCGTAGGTGCACGCAGGGCTGCCTAGACCAAGGCGCGTGTCCCTGGGGCAGTAATTCCATCTGCTGCCCTGACCAGCCGGGTGTCAGCAACTGCAGGGGCAGATGCAGCCGACACGACCCCGGTTGTGAGTCTACCAAAAAGGACAGTCCCGGTCAATGACCCTGGCCCAGCGGATGTTGCTGTGCAGGGTCCATTCCAGGGCACGCAGCAGCCACTGACACAAGTCAGGGCCTCACTCCATGTTCCACCTGCCACTCCCTCAGCTCATTCCACCAGTGCCACTGCCCATACTGATCAGGGCGGCATTTGCCAGCCAGGGTCCAGACCAGCATCCAAGAGGAGGAAGGTTGCACCTGCAGTACAGGCTGGTACCCCAGACACAGCTACGGCCTCCTGCACGTCGAGGAAGAAGCCCTTCTGCAAGCAGGAACTGGACTACCTCGTGGGCTACGTGCGGGACCACAACCATGACATGCTAGTGGGGCCGAATTGTCAAACTACGGCTGCCCATCGTGATACCCACTGGAAGCAAGTTGCGGAAGATGTGAGTGCATTCGGCCATGAGGTGCGCACAGCCCAAGAGTGCAAAAAGCATTGGAATGACCTCAAACGCAGCGCTAAGGCAAAGCGTGCCTCAAATTACAACATGACTCTGGTGACTGGCAGTGGGCCGGCACCTGAGGAGGTAGACCTCACACCGCACAAGTCACTCGTTGCAGAGTTCATACCAACAGAATTGGTCGAAGGAGTGGGAGAGATGCAGGACTTTGATGCCCAGTCCAGTGAGTGTTGCTGCGTGTTTGTCGAGGCCATGGTTGTTTTACTCGTGTCATGTGTTGGGCATGACTGCCACTACATGTCACGTGTACATGGTTCTCATGGGTGTCCGGTCAAAGATTCAACACCAAAAGGATTGAATGATGAAAGGGTCGAGGTAATTGGACCTAAGACAAAAGGGTCGACTTTCTCATTCAGAATATTTATAGTTAATGGTTTCTGTATAGTTAAAAATAAAAGTGGTTTTTGCTACAGTAACTGGGGTTGGGGGGGAACCCCCAAACTATTGGGCAAAAAAAATCAACCCTTTGGTTTTTTTGTCCTTTTGTTGCGACCCTTTGGTCATTTGATCGTTTGCATTCGAACATTTGACCTAGAATCGTTTTCATGTGCAAGTCATGCAATGCTTCACTGATGCGTGCCTGCTGTTCAGGATGGTGGACATGTTGAGCAGACAGGGACTGTCCTCATCACCACGCTTGCACCATACTCATATGCTAGTCACCCAGATGCCCCTCTGGTCCATGTTCCAGCTCACTGGCCCTTCTGCATGTAGCTTGGGGTGTCCTTCCTCAGCACTGGGACTATGTCATTGCATGACTGACGTGCTTGTGTCCCCTGACTGCATGCGGGTACTCCACATAGGCATGCTCCCTTGCCCCCCCACATCCCCTGCACTCCAATTTCACCATTGCACTGTTGTGCATCATTTTGTGGTACTGCAATGGCCTGTTTAAGTCTCCTGTGTACATGCTAACTTCCACCAGCCAACCTGCCAGACACATGCAGTGGGGTACATCCTCTGTCCTTCATGCAGGGTGTATCACTTGGACTGTGCAGATGGCAGATGCTCCGCAGGGACCTGATTGCCCATTCATGCTCCATGTGCATTCCATGCGTCCCCCTATGTGTCCTTAACTGGATGATCATTGTAGTACGTGTCCAGCGTGACCTACATTTAATGGCATTCCACCATCCATCCCATGGCCACTCTGGCCCAGTCCTGCATCACACACATGTTTAGGGTGTCACAGTCTGTGTGGGGCACAGTCCCCCCACAGTTTCAGGCCCACTGACTCTGTCCAACCGGTGTAGTGGGTTTTGCACACATGGGTGTACTACTGAGGGTTCGTCATGTGTCCTGCTTACTGTCCCATCATCGTCTGCTGTGTTGTCAGTTGACTCAGATGATGCCATTGATGCTAGTCAACACTGTCTGCCAATACACAGGTCTCTGGTAACCCTTTTGCTATCATGCAAGGCATCCCTGCATTTTCACTCAAGGGGGCGGTGGGGGTTTGCTTGTAGCCATGCAACCCATTGCATGCACATTGCACGTGATGCCTGAACTTGCCCATGCACTGCCTTCATGTTTTTTGATACACATCATGAAGTGCTTGTTCATGTAGATAGTGAGTAACGTACACATGTTCTGCACTGCATCAACCCACTTCTGAGCCGTGTAACACCGTTCTACATGCGTACTCACTGATGCAATGTCAAATTGACGAGGCATGCATGGCAGGTTCTCTTTTGTGTGTGACATGTCTGCTTCATGTGTTGGCTGTCTGTGGGATGTCCATGTGTGAGTGTGTTATGTGCTTCTAACATGTGTACTAATGTTTTTCTCTCTCCACTTTTCAGATGATGATGCAATGGAGCCAGAGGATGGTGTTGTCATGCCAGTCATAGGGTTGTTATCACAACCACAACCCGGCACAAGTGGGGGTCGTGGGGTGGTAGACCACGAGAACCCACGTGTGCTACAGACCATCTTGTCTTTGGCTGGCAATGAGTCCAGCCCAGATGACCACTCTGACAACCATGTCGAGTTGGATGTGCATCAGGTCCATATGTCAGGGGTGAGTGATTCTGATGTGGACACTTCTCTGTCTGCGACAACTGCACTGAGGGACCAGACAGTGGTGGGACCTCTGCCTGTGTTGGATCGGGACACAGGGTCACCCTTCACACCAGTCGCTAATGTGCCCGGGGCATCATGTAGACGGGGCCATGTAGTCGTGCAGCCGTGGGCGGTGCCAACCCAATGAGGACACCCGGTCCTTGGGTCCCGCAGGTGTCAAGGCCAGCAACATGGTGGCCGTGCGCCACCGAGGTATACTGAGTGGGAGCAAGACATGACTGCCAATTCAGAACGTCAGGGGGCAGCACTTGATAACATTGCTCTGAGCATGGAACGTGTGGCCCAATCCGTGCTCCCCCATGCTAGGCAGGTGCTTCTCCAGCAGCAGATGGTGCAGTCCACGGCCTGCTCGCTCAGGCTGGGCATGGCAGCCTCTTACAGGGCACGCCAGGCTGAAATGTTGTCTCTGTGTCAAGCAATTGCTTCTCATGCAGAGGCACATATGGAGGCCCTGAGGGCTGAGTATGAGTCCCTCAGATCCTCTCTAGGTGCCCTCTTGACGTCCCAGAGGGTGCGGTCAGAGGAGAGGTTTGAGCAGCTTGAGCGTACCATCTAGGCTGAGCTACGTGCTTGCCGGGAGGTGCATCAGTTGTCCAGCCAGACCACGCAGGAAGAACTCCGTGTTACACGTGTTAACTTGCAAGAGGAAGCACGTGTATCACGGGAGGTTCTGCATGCAGACCTGCGTGTCATTGCTGCACAGGACCAGGCTCTCCCGTCCGGCAGACTTGCTGCCGATGAGGAGCAAGCTGCGCCTAGGCGTGGTCAGGCTCCTGGCCCATGTCCTCCTATTCAGGATGAGGCAGACTCGGACGATGAGATATCTCCCACACAAGTCACGCTGTGCAGGCGTTGAGCTCATGGAGGTTTTTTTTTGTCTCAACATCATCGTATGTGGGTGTTAAGGTGCACCCTGTTCCTCCCCGCTCCTGGCTGCCTCCCCCCCCGGGTCGTATGTGGCCATTTTTGATTTTTGCTTTTAGTTTAGTTAGTTAATATTAACTATTTGATAGTTATTTTAATTAGGTTATGTAGTTTGTTCATGTTAGTTTAATTAGTTAATATAGTTTAATATTGTTTGTCTATTGTGCATTCATGTGAGGGTGTGGTGCTTTGTGGCTTTTGAAAGCATCCACTGTCTGTTCCAGCTGGGCCCTTCAAGCTTGTCTTGTGTATGTTATTGCAGCTTGGGGTCCTGACTCACATAGGCCACTCCTGCTTCCCTTATCCATGGGCCCGCTAGGATGGTTCAGTGTTACAAAATTGTAAACAACGACTTTGGACTTTCTTAATAACTGTGGTCTGTCTGCTGCTGTACTACTTGTGTTAACACCCCTAGTGGGGATTGGTTGCATTTTATCCACCCCATGTCTGTAATCAATTTGGGTGAGTGTGTGATTGATGTCTCCATGAATTGATGTGGATTGTGATGTATGTTATTTTCTTGCCTGTATATGTGCTTGATGCACTTCATGCTGTAGACAGTAGCCTGCACCCTTGGCCTGTCAAGGTGACACTGATGGTGGGAGGAGTTTGGATGTATGTCTGTAACCTGATCCAGTGACAACCAGCATGTAGACACACACACAGAGAACCTTCCAGCCTTATTGATTTATTTTATGCCCTTTCTGCTGGAAGATGAGCCTCCAGACTACCTTTGCCAGCAGACACAGGGACGAGTAATCCAGAAAACTGGCCACTTTCGGTGGTGTAGACGTGTGGATGTGTGCACAAGCAGAAGCACAGGGCTTGTGCTCAGACGTCTGACAGAAGCAGACGTGTTTCCAGGAGCTCCTGGCAAGGTGAGCAACACAAAGGCCCACACCGCAGACTACCTTCCACCAGGCCACTTGCACATGGATGCTAAGTAGCACCAGTGCTGGGGAGCTTTGCCAGGCATTGTTGGAGAAGCACACAGTACAGCTGACATGCGTTGAGGGCCAAATGCCAAGTGGCTTTACAAGTTGTCAGGGGCACACGCAGGGGCCATCAAATATATCCTCGAGTACCCCCTGCTCCATTGAAGCTGAGTAATGAGGGTAGTAGCGTTCCTAGCCAGAAACTGATACAACGCACAGGGACAACCAGCGAGGCTCAGACTCGTGGTGAGTGCATGTCATTTACATGTGCAAATTGCCACGTGCACTACCTATTTGAATCTGCGGCGGCCAGAACACAACTTGTACTGAATTTACACCTTGCTATTCGCGTCTAGCAGCTCACCCAGGGACCATTGTATCATGCGTGATTCTTTACCCATTGGTCTTCCATTTCCCGTGCGGCCACATGCGCCGGCCTTACTGCATTGACAGTGTATGTACCATCGGTGGTCCAAGCTAACGTATGGGTACATAGCAGCAGACAGGGGTGTTTGTTTGTGGAGAAGTCACTTACTTTGGGGCATGGATGGGGTTGTGTGTGTGTGTTGTAAACACACATTCATATTAGTAACTCACGCTCTCTTTGCAGCATTGGAGTGCTCCTGTTACAGGACCTCAGAGTGCGCAGGCAGGAGGCTAGCACTCACCCGCGAGATAAGTCTCTCTTTGGCTTGCATTTGACTAATTTGGTACAATGTGCATGATGAACATGTTTTCTCTAATTGAGTATGGGTTTTTGTGAATAGTTGTATTTTGCCTACTTTCCCTTGCAAATCCACATCCACTCTCCTGCCCCTCTTTCTGGTTATCCTGAATACCAATGCCTGTCCATGCAACATATCCCTGACCCTCCTTCCCTGCCGGGGTCTCAGAGGCCTGTGTTAGTTTGACCTTGCAGGTGCCCAGACCACAGAGGGGGAGGTGGTTCGTGCCACTCCTGCGCCTGGACACCGGAGCTGTGACAGTACCCATCAGTTGTTGCATCATCATTGTATGTTATGTACCGTGAATGGTTCAACTGTGCTACCTTGGTTGTTCTATCATTGTGCTTGTACATGTGCTTTGACATTTCCTGCTACTTCAAGCCATCTACTGGAGACTCTTCCAGGGTTTTTTGGTGCCTGCAGACTTTTTCCCTGGTTTGTGGGTTTGCCTACTTGGAGTTCTCTGCGATTTGGCTTTTTTACCAGTCAAGGTGGCCTCTGAGGGGGCTGGGCCCTATTTACACACAAGCTGGAACATGGAGACCAAGGGGTATGGTGATCCTGTAGCCAGGTAGACTTGAAGGAAGAAGGCTACATACCACAGAGACAGTTGTTCAGAAGGTCACAGTGATGTGTAAGGGAGGGCCTTTTGTTGTTGGACAGTTGGCTTGGCCTACAGTGTTTTGGGCACTCTGACATTGTAATTGTGGGGTACTATGGACATGATGTGTTGTGCTGCTCAATGCCTGTTCCTGTGTTGTCTTTACTTTTCAGGTGTCAGGGGATTGGTGTGGTTTGACATGCTGGGGTGTTCACATGGCCAATGTTCACATGTGATGTGTACAGGACACTGAGGGTCACTTGATTTCACATGCATATATTGAGTGCATGTCCCTAATGACACACACAGTTGCACAATGATCCACCACACATACATCCACCCTTGCATGGCCACAGGTGCACACAGATTGCATTCTCAGGCCCGCGGTGTCCATGCAGCACATGATCTATTACCATTTGTGTACCCTGTACTTGCGTCATTTGGTTGTAGATTTCATTAGTCTTTTTCATGTGATGCTCAAGGTGTATCTGCAACACAATGGCTGCTCAAAGTGCTGAGCAGTGTGTTGCAGGAGACACACAGCACACGGGTTCGGGAGTCGGGATTTTGCCATGCCCAATGTGCATGTGAACGGGCATTCAGTGTTGTGTTCATGCTACGACTGTTGGAAAGCATTTGTGTCTGACTTTGTATGTGTGGAGGTTGTTGGTCAGTCATTTCATCTGATTCCATGTCAGGCATCATTGTCTCATGCCAGTTTTCATTTATGACATGTCACTTTGTATATTATTGGTCATGTGTTTGTCTTTTGCTATTGCATGCATTGTCATGGTGTAGCAGGCAAGGGTGATGTGGTTTGGGAGGGTTTGGGTGACATACCAGGTATTGTGATGGACTGGTTTGCAGGGGTGTGTGATTGTCATGCCTGCGCCATGGGCGCATCCATTTACGCTCAATATGGACTATTTGTTTATCATTTATTTACAACAGACTCTTGGATCCATCTATATTTACTTTGGGAACTTTATTATTTTTCCCACAAACTACGTACACCACAATGCACCTGGCTACAAGCATCGATTCCTGGCTGTTCCTATGGGTTATCAAAGGAACTACACCCCCGAGAAGCCCAAGGGACTTGCCCTGCTTCCACCAGCCCAGGAACAGAAAGGAAGGTGGCCGATTGCCTGCAGGTGTGCTTAGCCAGGTGCAACCAATTAGCCTGCCCCTGTGCTGGGCTAGGCAGTATAAAGGCTGCTGCCTGCAGTGGCTCAGCCTCTTGCATCTGAGAGTCCTACGGATCTTGTATGCTGCTTACCTTCACTCCTGCTTGGACCCTGCCTTGTTGCTTGCTCCACCCTGCTGCCTCCAGCCATAGCCTTCCAGGCTCCCTGCCTCACAGCCCTGCTCCTCTGGGCTCTCCACACTGCAGCTGATCACGCTCTGCTGCCTTCCAGTCTCCGCCCTTGCCCTGCCGGGCTCTCCACACTGCAGCTGATCACGCTCTGCTGCCTTCCAGTCTCCGCCCTTGCCCTGCCGGGCTCTCCACATTGCAGCCGATAACGCTCTGCTGCCCTCCAGCCTCCGCCCTTGCCCTGCCGGGCTCTCCACATTGCAGCCGATCACGCTCTGCTGCCTTCCAGCCTCCGCCCTTGCCCTGCCGGGCTCTCCACATTGCAGCCGATCACGCTCTGCTGCCTTCCAGCCTCCGTCCTTGCCCTGCCGGGCTCTCCACATTGCAGCCGATCACGTTCTGCTGCCTTCCAGCCTCCGCCCTTGCCCTGCGGACCCTCTACATTGCAGCTGATCACGCTCTGCTGCTTTCCAGCCTCAGCCCTTGTCCTCTGGGCTCCCTGCCCTGCAGCCTGCCTCACTCCGGCTGCCTTCAGCCCTTGTCTTCTGGGCTCCCTGCTATGCAGCCTGCCTCACTCCGGCTGCCTTCAGCCCTTGTCTTCTGGGCTCCCTGCTCTGCAGCCTACCTCACTCTGGCTACCTACAGCCCTTGTCCTCTGGGCCTTCCTACTTTGCAGCTTATCACGCTCCGCTGCCTACTACCTGCCTTTTCCGCTGGGTTCTCGGCCTAGCAGCCCTCTACAGTCCTCTGCTACCTTCTACGTTCAGCGGCCCTGTCCCTCAGGGTTCACTCCTTACTGCCCGGCCCTTATGGGATCCTTGCCGTGCAGTCTGCTTTACTCTGCTGCCCTAAGCCCTTTTCCTCTGGGCTTTCTACCTTACAGTCCTACTCCTGTGGGCTTACTCATTGCTTCCCTGCTCCTCTGAGCTCTCAACCTTGTTCCTTACTGTCCTCTGCTATCCTATCCTGTTACACGACTTTCCCTTAATTTCCTTCTGCTAGTTTGCTATCACCTCCTTTCCTGGATTTGTCTGTAGTATCTTCTTTTGTACTGTTTGTAGACCCTTTTGTACAAAGCTTGTCTGTTGGTTCCCATCAGTCAACCTCTGCCCCTTCCCTTGTCTCGTTTCTACATTACAGACATCCATAGCTGCTGTTCCAAGTCATGAACAAACAGCGTGGGCCTCTGTTATAGCAAACTGTGCAGAAGGCTAGAGTATTTCCAAGGTTCGTGGAATACTCTTTTCCTATATCTGCATACACCCCAAGAGGGTATTCATTCTGTATCTTTTCCCTTGCTACTCTTGCCTACTCTTCGTTCTCTTTCCTTTCCGCTGTGTGTGTTCTTGTCTGTCCACTTTATTTGGCACAACCACCCAAACCCTTTCTGGGTGTCCTGTGCCACTCTTAATAGAGTGCCATCCGTGACAGAATGCAAGAGCCAAAAATGTCTTGTTCCATAGGCCGGAAAGGCACACACAGAACAAAGATGCTTTCCTTTCGGGTTAAGAAACCTTTGCATAAACCTATGGTTTCCCTAAAGACAGCAAACAAGAACCTTAATCTAAAGGACAGTCTCGCCTCAGTAAACAAAGATTTACAAGCACGGTACTATACTCACTGGCTAGCTGACCCTTCTTCCATGTACAATTATTATGACATTTGCGACTATGACCCGCAGTCCTTATCTGTTGCAGAGCTACAGCAAGATAATGAATTCTTACAGATCTTGTTAAACCAAACAGTGAAAAACACTCCTGCGTCTTCTGACAAGCCTTCTAACACCGCAACAGCCAAGGATATAGCACTCATTGTGGGAGACTCTAAACCAGAATACGCTGCTGCCAGAGTGATATGCCAAGATCAGCTTGGCAAGCTCCCCAGAATGCTGGAAACCCTTATTTGACAGGACAAGGCAGTCATTATCCTGAGGTTTGTGCATCTGGTCCTGGGTACAAAAGACCTATACTAACCATCGGTTGTCTTAATGCTTCCACAGTATCTACTAACCACAATAACCCTAAGGTCAGTCTTCCCATTGCTACAACCGAATTTTCTGCCACACCAGCTTCTGAAGCTTTAGATCTAACTAATGATACTTACCTGCTACACGAACAACTCCTACGCCTTAAAAGAAAGACCGAAGACCTCTATGATGACTTTGTTTATTTGCATTATAAGAATCTTATGAAGGGACACAAGTCACCAGACCATCTGACACTATGTCCAACACCTGACATCTTATCTTTAGAGATCAACATGATAAGGCCTGGAATTGCCATACAGAAAAGTATACAGACTTATACCAAGCAGATGGAAGACCTAAATATAGCATATGTATCCCTTCTAAAGACTGACACAGCTCTTTCACCTTCCAGCCACAGAAACTCAGGTTGTTGTACTGACAGAAAAGAATTAACTCCTCCGGTGGGTCAAATCACGCACACAGCCATTACACCACAAAACAAGGGTGGTCTTCTGATTGGAAATCCCTCTGAGTCAAAGGATGGTTCCGCCCTCACCCTTGCCTATTGTCCAGTACTCACACTTACAACCTCTTCTGAAATGACAATGGCAGCTGAAGAGACTGGCGCAGTTCACACCGAGCATGCTGAAGTGGCAAGCGGGGCTTGCCAAAGTGTGGCTGTGCTATCAGACAACACTCTTGAGCAATCAACATCTTCAGTTTCTTCGATACCCCCTGAATCGCCAGTGGTTGAGGTACCCGATCCACCAGTAGTTGCAACACCTGAACTGTCTGTAGCTGCTACAGCACCCGAACTTCCAACTGCAATTCATGATCTCCCTGCTGCCGTGGTTCCTAAACTCCCTGCCACATTTGAGACTCCTCAAGTCTCTGCTGCAAATCTTGAGGTTGCTATAGCTACTGTGATTCCTGAAGCTACTGCTAATTCTGATGCTCCCGATGCCCAGATTTCTACTTCCTTCGCAGCTGTGCTCGCTGCAGCAGGATCCTCTGCTACACAACCTGATCCCTCAGCACCTTCTCTTCCTGATCCTACATCCGCTATGCTAACTGTTGCAAAGTCAGCAAAGGGTTTTTCTGTTAAGACTACTGCTCCAGTTGTTCCTGCTGGTGTATCTATAGCACTAAGACTGCCAGACTCTACTCTACCAGTCTCAGGTGCGTTCCAGCCCGCTGGCTCTCTCATGACACCCACACACCCAGTTGCTACAGCCTTGATACTCTCTACAGCCATTCAAGATCTCACTGCTGCTGTTACCTCTGAACTGTCTACTAATCATGGGAAAACCGCCGCTGTGACTCCTGAACTCTCTGCGGCTAACCCTAACGTTGTCATTGCTACTCCGGATGTCTTGGAAAGCCTTCCTAAAGCTACCAACTCTGCTGTACCTATGGCTCCACTTTCCAGCACCATATTGTTGCCCGTCAAAGCAAAATCTATCATGGAGCCTGCAGCAGTTTTTCGCAGTTCCTCTCTTCATGCACACACAGTTGGGGTCTGTGTTCCAAAGACTTCGTCTATTCTGATTTCTACATCAAAAGTTCAGAACATTGGTACTATCTCCGTCGTTCAAGACTCTCACCTTGCAACCCGTTTCTGGTGCTTCAAGATGTGCCTTTTTGGATTAAGACTCTTGTACGGGGTGACAGACATTCTTCCTATAGGTCGGTCTTCAGGGAGCTCGGAGAGGGGCCTGGAGAGGGGCATACTGTCATGCCTGCGCCATGGGCGCATCCATTTACGCTCAATATGGACTATTTGTTTATCATTTATTTGCAACAGACTCTTGGATCCATCTATATTTACTTTGGGAACTTTATTATTTTTCCCACAAACGACGTATACCACAATGCACCTGGCTACAAGCATCGATTCCTGGCTGTTCCTATGGGTTATCAAAGGAACTACACCCCCCAGAAGCCCAAGGGACTTGCCCTGCTTCCACCAGCCCAGGAACAGAAAGGGAGGTGGCCGATTGCCTGCAGGTGTGCTTAGCCAGGTGCAACCAATTAGCCTGCCCCTGTGCTGGGCTAGGCAGTATAAAGGCTGCTGCCTGCAGTGGCTCAGCCTCTTGCATCTGAGAGTCCTTCCTCCACCTTTTGCATCTTCCTACGGATCTTGTATGCTGCTTACCTTCACTCCTGCTTGGACCCTGCCTTGTTGCTTGCTCCACCCTGCTGCCTCCAGCCATAGCCTTCCAGGCTCCCTGCCTCACAGCCCTGCTCCTCTGGGCTCTCCACACTGCAGCTGATCACGCTCTGCTGCCTTCCAGTCTCCGCCCTTGCCCTGCCGGGCTCTCCACACTGCAGCTGATCACGCTCTGCTGCCTTCCAGTCTCCGCCCTTGCCCTCCCGGGCTCTCCACATTGCAGCCGATAACGCTCTGCTGCCCTCCAGTCTCCGCCCTTGCGCTGCCGGGCTCTCCACATTGCAGCCGATCACGCTCTGCTGCCTTCCAGCCTCCGCCCTTGCCCTGCCGGGCTCTCCACATTGCAGCCGATCACGCTCTGCTGCCTTCCAGCCTCCGCCCTTGCCCTGCCAGGCTCTCCACATTGCAGCCGATCACGTTCTGCTGCCTTCCAGCCTCCGCCCTTGCCCTGCGGACCCTCTACATTGCAGCTGATCACGCTCTGCTGCTTTCCAGCCTCAGCCCTTGTCCTCTGGGCTCCCTGCCCTGCAGCCTGCCTCACTCCGGCTGCCTTCAGCCCTTGTCTTCTGGGCTCCCTGCTCTGCAGCCTGCCTCACTCCGGCTGCC
The DNA here is from genome assembly GCF_040938575.1 of Ambystoma mexicanum. NCBI lineage: Eukaryota > Metazoa > Chordata > Amphibia > Caudata > Ambystomatidae > Ambystoma > Ambystoma mexicanum. Next base: position 1,508,220,854 of record NC_090921.1, on the reverse strand, counting down.
TTCAGCCCTTGTCTTCTGGGCTCCCTGCTCTGCAGCCTACCTCACTCTGGCTACCTACAGCCCTTGACCTCTGGGCCTTCCTACTTTGCAGCTTATCACGCTCCGCTGCCTACTACCTACCTTTTCCGCTGGGTTCTCAGCCTAGCAGCCCTCTACAGTCCTCTGCTACCTTCTACGTTCAGCGGCCCTGTCCCTCAGGGTTCGCTCCTTACTGCCCGGCCCTTACGGGATCCTTGCCGTGCAGTCTGCTTTACTCTGCTGCCCTAAGCCCTTTTCCTCTGGGCTTTCTACCTTACAGTCCTACTCCTGTGGGCTTACTCATTGCTTCCCTGCTCCTCTGAGCTCTCAACCTTGTTCCTTACTGTCCTCTGCTATCCTATCCTGTTACTTGACTTTCCCTTAATTTCCTTCTGCTAGTTTGCTATCACCTCCTTTCCTGGATTTGTCTGTAGTATCTTCTTTTGTACTGTTTGTAGACCCTTTTGTACAGAGCTTGTCTGTTGGTTCCCATCAGTCAACCTCTGCCCCTTCCCTTGTCTCGTTTCTACATTACAGACATCCATAGCTGCTGTTCCAAGTCATGAACAAACAGCGTGGGCCTCTGTTATAGCAAACTGTGCAGAAGGCTAGAGTATTTCCAAGGTTCGTGGAATACTCTTTTCCTATATCTGCATACACCCCAAGAGGGTATTCATTCTGTATCTTTTCCCTTGCTACTCTTGCCTACTCTTCGTTCTCTTTCCTTTCCGCTGTGTGTGTTCTTGTCTGTCCACTTTATTTGGCACAACCACCCAAACCCTTTCTGGGTGTCCTGTGCCACTCTTAATAGAGTGCCATCCGTGACAGTGATACACACCTCGCATGTGTTCCTTTTGGTCACACAGGATTGGTTATGTTTAAGTAGCTAGGGATGCACACAATGTGGCACTTCCGTGGCAACATTCTCAGGGTGGTAAGGTTGTGACAGTTCACCGTCTCTTTGTCATCATCGATTGTCACCTGGTATGTGCCAGGACTGTGTGCACTCCGCAGGGGTGGGAGTTTAGGTGAAAGATGTGGCCACAAGCTGGGTCCGGGCTGCCTCACCGCGTGCCCTGTCCCCTCACATGGGCAGCGCCTGTGCCTGTGGTTGGGGATGTGGGGGCACCACCATGTCCACTGGTACCTCCCGCCATGTTGCAACATTGTGCAGGACACATGCTGCCACAGTGATCCTGCACACTACTGGGGGTGCATATAGTCGCTGCCCAACAGAGCGGTCAATGGAGCGGAAGCGTGACTTGAGCACTCCGAATGTGCGCTCAACTATGCCCCTGGTTGCAATATGGGCATTGTTGTATCTTACCTGGGGTGGTGTGGTAGGGTTCCGGATTGGCGTCATCATGTGGTTGCTCAGACGGTAGGCACTGTCCCCTGCGGAGGTAATAATAGTTGATATTATTAGGGTTTGGGTATTTGTCTGTGTGTTGTGTGACTTGCATGCATGTGCACAGGCATTTGTACTCACCTAGGAGCCATGTGTCGCCATGCTGCCTAGCTTCCAGGAGCCGGCTCAGGGCGGACTTTCTGTATATGAAACTGTCATGGGTGGAGCCAGGGTAGTTTGCAAAGACAGAGGTGATGATTCCTTTAGCATCGCATACAACCTGCACGTTGATGGAATGCCAGTGCTTGCGGTTTCGATAGATGTGCTCAGTGGCCCTAGATGGACGTAGGGCCACATGGGTGCAATCTATCGCACCGAGCACTGTAAAAATCCTGGACCACGGCCTGCCTTTCTGCGGGTGTTCTGGGCATGTATATGTGCCTGCGGACTGAGGGGCGTGCAGTGATGATTGCCAACACCTGGTGTAGGTAGCGTGACTGCATGGCCTGTGAGACCCACCCCACTATGGCAGTAATCCGCTAAAATGACCCAGTGGCCAAAAAATGCAAGACATTGAGCACCTTCTCCAAGGGGCTCAATGCTTGGGAGCACAGGGTGGGGGATGTAAGGTCATCTTCCCACTCCCTCACGAGGTCTAGGATGATACGAGGTGGAAACCTATACCTGCCATAGACGTGGTCGTCAGGCATCCAAAAAAGGCTGGTCCGGGGAAAAAAAGGCAGGCCCTGGCTATTCTCCTCCTCCTGCGGTGTCCCACGATCAGTGCTGCGACAAATGGGGCATTCATCGTAGCTGTATATACGTGTTTGTTGTTTGCGTGCACTTTTATACTGTGTGCGGGGACGCTTCCGCCTGCCTTCGTGTGGCGGACGCGTTGAAGCCTATGCGCGTCTTTTGCCGTGCGCGGGTTTCCCGTATTCGAATCCATGAATACGGGTTTTTCGCGTGCATGTGGGCGTTCCGTGTATTTCCCAGCAGTACTTCCCCAGTTACGCCTTCTTTTTCAAGCGTTGTTCCCCATTCTGCGTGTTATGCCCCGTGTCCCGCCCCCTTTTTGGTGTGTGCGCGGACGTTGTGCACTTTCCCTGTGCGTGTCGCGCACAGCGTTCAGGATGTTGCAATGACGTGTGCGCCCGTGTGCACCACGCACTGGTTTGGCGCACATCCCGAGAAAAACACTTGCAGGGACTTACATGAATTTCACGCTTGCGCCTGCTATCGCCAGCTTGCGCCACATTTTCCGGCACACGTTTGTTCCATGAATCGGCCCCTAAAAATCACTGCATGGTCTATTCAATACTGAAGATTCTTAAACACAACTTTCATAGATTACTCTCTATCAGTTTAACAAGAATGAAGATCCAACAATATTCTACATAATGTTACATTGTTGTTATTATAGCACAGCTAGATTTGTGTGACTCCAAAAAATCAAACTCAAACAGAAAATCAAAAAAGATGATAAATAACCTTCATGTGTACCTTTTGAGTTCTTGCCAACATGATTGATGGAATATTCATTTCACAACTGTGCAGTGTTTGCACAGAAAAACCGGGTCCATACAAGATCCCCAAAGGTCCTCAGCTGAATAAACAAGTCAGTGCGATTACTCTAAACTGCCTAATAAAACACAGCTCATCAAAACAAACCTCTCCAACGACTATAACTCAATAAAATAAGCTCAATAAACAATGCTGTCAAATATATCAAAAGTAACAACTGAAAAAAATCCAGACACAATAACATTCTATGAAAATATTGACTGATTTATTTCAGTTTGAAAGGTGTGCAGGGGACGGGAGTGTCTTTAAATTTAGACACTTTTCTTTGGTTCATGTTTAACACAGGCTCCAGTGTCAGGCCGTGTATTCCTCCCCAGCACCCAGAATTGTTTAAAGTATTTTCCTAAACTCTTTTATTTACTATTATATAAATAGGTGTGCTCCGATTGAGGTTATATTTTTTGTGGTTAGCAGTTGGTCACACAAACCATTGTGTTGTTTTAGAATGCCATTGCCCCAATCATTCAAGATAGGTAAAAAGATGTCCTAATGAATATCTGTCCTAGATGTACCGGTCTAGCTGATGCCAAATTCGCCAGACTCGTTGCGGGAGGTCTTCTTTGGGAATTCAATGGTAAAGGGGTTGGGAAATGGCAGCCTTTTTCTTCTTGGATAAGGTACAGACACCAATGCACCAAATATTTTCAAGTCGGTTCTCTTTGAAGGCTAGTCGTAGCATGGGCTGCTCAACCTGACATACCCAGATGCCCCATGGACAAGGGAATTGTTGGATCGTGTGGCAACATCTTTCACGATAAGAGGAAACAAGTATTCTTGCCGAAACTGGCCAGATCAAAAGAATGAAAGGGAAATAGGTGTGGCGATCATGTCAACATATTTATAAGTATTACCTTTTCCAGATTGTCTGGTTGAAGGAAGTATTCAATTCTTTATGACAAACGCGATGAACATTTCATGGGGTCCTTGTGTTTTAATATGGCGCACAGTGTTCAGTTAGACTTTATTGGCACCATTGTCAAGCATCCCTGCACCCTCCCTTTTAGATGCCAGAGTATATTGATTCAGTTACAGATCTCAAACTTCCATGAAAAAGAGACATAGACGAAAAGGACATTTCCTGCATATTTGATCATCAATATCTTTCTAATACAGGCAATAAATAATACTGATTTTCCACCCTAAATTCAAGCTCAAAGCTCTCAAGCAATTAGACACGTATTGCCATTTCACGATGGAGGTTATTGAATTATTACAAAACGTGTTAGTGGTTAGTTTATCTAAATCTCACGGATACATAGTGTAGCAGATATTTCTTATGCTTTCAGTGGCAGCCTAAGGTATTTGTAATGTTCTTCAGTATTTGGTCTGTGCTGTGGCATTTCACGAAACTTTTACATCCAGTAAGAGGATTCCTCAGACCAGGGATCTGCCTTCTTAACTATTTGGAAGATATTTTAATTATGGCCAACAATCCCACTGAGGCATCATATTAGGAAAGGGGGTAATTTCTTTATCACAAGACCTGAGAAAAATCTGTGGTATTCTCAAAGCAATGCATAGGGTCTTAAGTGTTTCTAATAAACTGGTGGACTGATAAAGAAGGAACTGAGAGGTATGGTTAAAAAATAAAAAAAAGCAATACATGCCGGTTCAGTGTCGGAAGATCACTTTTTGAATAAAGGGGCTGGTTATTGTGACTCGGTTCAACTTTCAGAAGAATATGGAGCAAGTTACTGTGGTAGCTACACCATCGGAAGGTATGGAATAGGAAGGCACATTTTCTGTTATGCACAATCTTCTATTGCAATACGATGCTAGTCAGCACAGGTGGGGGAGCAAGGTGCAGTTCCACTTTGAGGGGCGGAAGGTAGTCTAAGGAATTGCAACTTCATATAAATGGTTTAGAAATTCTTGCAGGAACCATGGCAATCCAACTGTTTGCAAAATGGATCATTTAACAGCAGTCATGTATTTCAAAAAGCTAAGGGATACACAATAACAAACACTAAGATCTACCAACAGATTTCTGGTAATTTTGCACCAGCTTAAGGTCAAAGCAGAATTCTTTCCAGGGGTGCACAATGTAGTAGCAGGTTAGGGTTCGCAACATCTGACAGGTTGCAACAATTGTCACCATATGTGCCAAGTTCTAGACCTACAGGAAAGGTGGGTCCCTTTCAGATCAACCTACTTGCCTCAAAGTTAAACACTCACCACCTACAGTAATTCAGCTGGCATACAGATCGTATGTTCCTACCACCAGATGTATGTTTCCAGAAACGGGGCCACAAATTTACATTGATTGCCAGGATACTGTTGTACACCCAACTTTAGGGTCACAGATTGGTACTCATTACAGCCCATTGGTCTAGCCAGGCATTATATCCACTTGCACTCAATATGTAAAATCATGCCGGATTCCCTGCCCTAGCTTTCCATCACTACAGCATTCACCCACTAATTCAAGACTGCAATCTGCCAGTGATGCCATGCTGGCATCGGGAATAGATCAACTCCCCGTGCCATCAGCTTGATCTCTGGTCAAGCATCACAGGCACCCGGTACAGTTAAGGCATACAGTGCTGCTGGGAACATGTGAGTTTGCTGGATTCATCGCACAGATGTCTAACCCATTGCACAGATGTTTCATATTGTGAACTTTTTTTGGTGAGTTGGCTCCTGCTTTCTCTTATAGAACAATCAACCTGTAGGTTAAGAGGATTTCTACACATCATGACCTGCACTGGAGGCGAACACACTCTATTATGCCAGTTAGGAGGATGTCAAAACCTCCACAGCACAAGTGTTCTCAACAATGGAACATGGATTGGCTCCTTCCCCTTTTAGGGACTTGCTGGATAATTCAAATCTGTCACTCCGGGCACTGTCAGCTATGTTGTTAACACTCATGTGCCTAACCAGCCTAACCAGAGTCTCAAATGTATGAGCATTGGATATTTTGGGTTGAGTAATTTCTCCCTCCAGCACTCTGTTCCATATGACAACTACATACTTTCAGTTCCTCCAGAGAAATTACATTTCCAACATTTCTGTAACTTCTGAAATTGTGCAGTCAGTGCTCCAGATACGATTTGGAAGTAGGAATATTTTACTCCCTATTTTTTAAAGTTGGGAGTAAAATTATTTTTAGGGAGTAAAAATGTAAGTTCAATTCCCAATGGGGGTATTTTATAAGCGAGGTAAAATAAATAGGTTTTACCTGGAAAACGGAAATGATTTTGTAGTTATTATTTCTTTGCACCAAGGTATTTATGCACATTAAAATATACATGTTTACTTCTTCTGATGGAGCAGTAATAATAATGGTTTCTACCTGTGATGCTGCATGCACTACTGGTCCAAACATATCCATGGATCTGTGTGGGTGAACACTAACACACAAGGTTTTCTACGTGTCTGTTTCCTATTATTTGTATGTTGGGAGTATTTCTACTCTCTATTTTAATTTTTTGGCAGTATTTGCCTATTGTTAGGTGGTAAAAGTGTCTGATATATCCTTAATCTGTTGGGTTGTGTGCAGTGCAATGCTTACAATTGTAGAAATTGAACACGGCAGTTATACATTCATCTTAAAGGAAACTTTACATTTTCTTCTGGAACAATATTATTCGGTTTCCTCCCTTACTCTAGCTAGATGGAATCAATGGGTCATGATCCCAGCAGGGATTAACATTTCCATTTATTCCGCTCATTGATTCATGGCCGGGATTGTTTCCAATGCCTTTTGGTCTGGTACCCGGTTGGAAGATATTCTTAAGTCAGCTGATTGTTTCAGTGTTTCACACCTTACACTGTGAGCCTACTAGACATACATCACAAAGAAATGCATACATCTTTTAACATGCATTATAAGAAGCCCCTGTATCATGCCTTAGAATTGTAATTATTCCTAGAAGAGAATATGGTAAAAGGCAATGATTCTATTAGTGACACTATCCTAGCTCTCCCCACCGCTACTATCCTAGCTCTCCCCACCGCTACTATCCTAGCTGTCCCCACTGCTACTATCCTAGCTCTCCCCACCGCTACTCATCTGATTTTCTGTGTTTCATGAAGACTTCAGGGTGCTTAGTTGAATATTTTGTTTTGTCACCTTCCTCTGTTTCTACCAATAGTTCCTGAAACACCATGATAATGGTGGACTAAAGGATATACAAGAACCATGGACTGAATTGCCCAAAGGCAACAGTAGAGGTTTGGACAGTTGAGATTGTTGGGGTGGTGGTTTCTAGAAAAGCACATTTATTCCTGCAAAAATAAAGACAATAGTGCTTGCCTCTAAATGAAGGTCAGAAAATTGGAAACATGAGTGAATGCTGTTTCAATTGAATGTTTGAAAATTGAATGATTGCTAACCTCAAACTAATTAGGGTTGAGTACAAATAGCTTATGGCAATCAAAACAAGAGATTATGCTTGAAATCTTTGTAATATTCTCTCTAAGGCACTTGATGATGGGGACATTGTTCTTTTTTGGATAACGATTGCTGACTCGGAACTGAATGGGGATCAGACATTACATTGTTGCATCCCAAGGGAGTCCTGGCAGTCTCACCTCTCCAAACTATATAACAGCCACAAACAGGAAACAGAAAGTGGGAGAGATACAGGGGTGATGCCAGCACTAGGCAGCAGGAAGTTAGCTTTCACCACACAAGAGGTGGAGACCGCTTTAAGGTCTCAAAAGGGTGGTAAGGCAGGTGGACCAGACCTTGTACCTACTGACCTATAGAAGGATGAGGAGGGTGTGTGGTTTCCTGTATTGTGTAATATGTTTAACACTACTGCACTCTCAGCGAAAATACAATTTTCGTGGCAAAAACCTCCTGACTTATAGGTGATTCTATAGTGATTCTCCAGCTAATTATCACCCTATTTCACTGCTGGATAGTGCTGGCAAAGTCTTCGGGAAAGCTATTGTGAACCACCTGCAAGAGTTGGTATACTCCAATGATATAATCAGTGATCTCCAAACCGGGTTCAGGAAGAACAGGGGGACAGTTGATCAGTGCTTCAGGCTCTCTTTGTTGGTCCAGAAATATATTTTACTTAAGAAAATGAAGCTAACGCTGACTTCCTGGAACTTGGTATACCTCCGATGGTGTGTCGAGAAACATTCTATGGCACACATTACTATCTAGGAAGGCCCCCCTGAGCTGGTTTGGATCATCCAGTTGCTTTGCTCTGAGAATCGTGCTGCAGTTCGATTTGGCTTAGGAGGAGATGTCACACCCCCATTTGATGTGTATATCGGTATGAGGCAGTGGTGTATGTTGGCACCCCTGCTTTTTAAGGTATATGTACAGGAGATCATAGATGCACTATTGATGGGGTGTCTGGATTGCACAAAGATGGGTTCCAAAAAATACCCAGCCCTATTTTATGCCGCTGACTTTGTCTTCTTGGCCACCTCGCTGCAAGGCCTGAAGGCCTCTCTGTATATCTTCCCTAGTAAACATAATGAATTGCACCTCATATTGAACAGAAGACAAAGGTGATGGTCTTCAAGCCACGTCATAACATGTACTGCCCCTTGCAAATGAAAGTTGATGAAATGACCTTAGAACAGGTTAAACACTTTGACTACCTGGGGTTACATTCCATGAGAATAGGGGTTATGTAGTTGTGCAGCTTATAGCTGTGCATTCTGCTGTTATTCAATCATTACATATTATAGTAGCCCTTTTAACACCAACCGGGTTGACCAGCTATTGTTCTTGAGCTGCTATCTAGAATTTCCACAACCATGTCTTCTAACTTGTGTAGAAATTGGGTATTACCTTCCTGAAGTGTTAGTTTGAGGTCTTCATACAGAGACCTTTGTTGAGGCACCCCGATTGCCCTATACAATGAAACAAACTTCCAATCCAAGCTGGACTTAAGGGTGCTTAGGCCAAGTTCATAACGCAGGCTGGTTATCGGGAGAGACTGTGGAAGATGTAATATTTTTTTCCACAGCCTGCCCTCTAGCCTTGCCCAGTTAAGGTTCCAGGATTGGGACTCGACGTCCATCCCATGTAGTACTATCAGGATGACTTTGCCCTTATCAAAGTTGACTAGAGGCAGAATAGGGAATCTACAGTAGTTATTTATTTTGTATTCACATTTTTATTGAACAAAAATAAGCAAGCAAGACATTACACGTTTTAGTATGTTAACAGAACTAAACACCCAACACTCGCCCACACAAGAATGGTAAACCTAAAGTACAGTATTGACATTGTTAACATAAATCTTTACATCACATTTTGATCCAAACAGTCCACTTATAACTCCATAAACCTCTCCCATATTTATTCATAAAGGTTGCCTTTCTTATTCCTGTAAAATATCACCTTTTACATTGTGGACATTCTCCTTAAATCCTCCAACCAAGCCGGTGAGGAAAGTATTCGATCACTTTTCCAGTCAAGAAAAATAATTTTCTTCACATACAATGGCGTCCTGAAAAACCAACACCTCTGTGGGTAAGACAAATCTGCAATCACATCCTCCTAACTAAGGACAATCGTTGTAAAATCATAGTCAATATCAAGTAACAGAACTTTGTTCATAGTTAATGTAACATCATTCCAGAAAACCCTCAACCCATTGCATTCCCACAACACATGTTTAAACGAACCCACCATGTGTTTACATCTCCAACAGATTTCAGAGTCAATGAAACCCCTTTCGTCCATTTTTTGGGGTGTCCAGTAAACTCACGTAGGTTTAGGGAAGTCAAATTAGTACTCCTGCATATACAGCTCCATCTATTTTCACTCATTTCTAAACCTAAGACCTCTGACCATTTGTCTAGAAGACTTATCATTAATTTCTCTGTATCCTGCCAGATGTTTGTAGACTCTTAAGACAAAGGGACCATTTGACTTGAACTCAGTCAACCAATCAGCCAATATTTTGCTTCTTCAGAGATCTTTACACCAACAGCCCTCTTTGTTCTCCGATACTCAGCAAATGTCGAGTCCTCCAGGCCCTTTTCAGATCTCAGGCAATTAAAAGACAACCATTTATTATTATCTGAAAATAGACCACCTATCCATTTGATATTACTCAAAAACCAATTGGCAAGAACAGCATTTTCCCATTCAATTTAATCTCAGGGTGCAGCCATTGAAAAGATTTTCTCAGACAGAACACTTCAACTTTAGTCAGTTTTGCTAGACTACACTAATATTCCCTCAAGAATCTCTTTGGAGCATGCAATTGGCAACCAGTAGCATCTTCAGAGGATAGCATCACCTTAGGTGACAGTGGTGTACACCTACTTGTTTCCACTTGAGTGCAAACATCCTCTGAGTTCTCAATTAAAGGAAGCTGATGTCTTGCTCCAAAATTCAGATAGTAGTTCTTGAAGTCTGGGATTCCCAGACCTCCTTTTTCTGTTGATAATTGGAGTTTCCATAACTTCAGGTGCAGTTGTTTCCCATCCCAAAAAAAAGTCTGAATCATACTCTCAATACTCTTCATATCTTTCTTCCGCGCTATCATAGAGATCATACTTAAGATAAAATTAATATGAGGCACCATAGTTATCTTAATCGCATTCACCATACCCTAGAGACTCAGCCCCAATTTGCTACATCTTCGGAAATCCACCTTTGTGCTTTCTATTATATTCTTCAAATTCACATCGATAATGCAATCAACATCCTTCATCAACCAAACTCCCAAATACTTCTTTTTTTCTCAGCACCAGTTGAAACCATAGCTTCTCACTTGACGATCGGAACATGCTTCTGAAGCTGGCCTAGCTTCCTATTTTGACCAATTAATATTGTAGCGTGAATGATCATGCAAAGTATCAATTTGTTTCCTTACTGCAGGGATTGATTAAACCACACTTTGTACAATTAGCAACATGCAGTCTGCATACAGCCAAATTATCTGTGAGGCCTCCCCAAAATTGGCTGCATGAATCTCCGGTTCCTTTGTAATTTTCACAGCCAGAGGTTCCATCGCTAGAACAAACAACAAATGGGATAGAGGAAAGCCTTGTCTCGTGCCTCTTCCATGCTCGAACCTTGCTAAAGACAGACCATTCGTATTTACACTTGCCGTAGGTTTTGAGTATAGTAGCTGTATCCAGTGAATTAGTTTCTCTCCAAACCCAAAACCATACAAAGTCTTCCACAGGTAGTTCCATTCAATCTGGTCAAATGCCTTTTCTGCATCCAATGACAACAGTCTGCTGATATCTTTTGACTGTCATATGATATGATATGATCGTTTATTTGTATAGCCCCTGTATAACACAATGGGAGTAATTCATAGAAATTCGCACACAAGTGGCGCACGCGGCTGGCGCACAGTGTGCGCGTGCGAATCTCTGCGCCAGCCGCCTGCGCTAAAATCCATTTCCGCGCACAGCGTATTCATGGATTTTAGCTACCAAAACCAGACGTGGCACACAGTGGCGTAGCGACCCTGCAGCAGGGCCAGTTACGCCCTCAAGAACGCCCCTCGCACAGGGAAAAGCCATCAACATCCCCAATCCAGCGCAAAGGGCTGCGCTAACCCTGTACCAGCACGGCAAGTGGGGAACGGTATTACTGGGGTGCGCAGGAAGTTTCACACGCGATTGGCCCTGTACGAGTGGGGTACGTGTATTACTGGGGTTCACGGGAAGTTTCACACATGATTGGAGCAGGGTACGTGTATTTCGGGGGTACGCGGGAAGTTTCACACGCGATTGGCCCTGTGCGAGTGGGGTACGTGTATTACTGGGGTTCGCAGGAAGTTTCACACGCGATTGGAGCAGGGTACGTGTATTTCGGGGGTGCGCGGGAAGTTTCACGAGCGATTGGCCCTGTGCGAGTGGGGTACGTGTATTAATGGGGTTCGCGGGAAGTTTCACACGCGAAAGGGCCTGTGCGAGTGGGGCACGTGTATTTCGGGGGTTCGCGGGAAGTCTCACACACGCGATTGGAGCTGGGTACGTGTGTTCCTGGGGAGCGCGGGAAGTTTCACATGCGATTTTGCTGTCAGAGCGGGGTCTGTGCATTTTGGGGGTGCGTGGGAAGTTTCACACGCGATTGGCCCTCTGCGAGTGGGGTACGTGTATTACTGGGGTTCGCAGGAAGTTTCACACGCGAGCAGGGTACGTGTATTTCGGGGGTGCGCGGGAAGTTTCACACGCGATTGGAGCAGGTTACGTGTTTTTCGGGGGGCGCAGGAAGTTTCACACGCGATTGGCCCTGTGCGAGTGGGGTACGTGTATTACTGGGGTTCGCGGGAAGTTTCACACACGATTGGAGCAGGGTACGTGTATTTCGGGGGTACGCGGGAAGTTTCACACGCGATTGGCCCTGTGCGAGTGGGGTACGTGTATTACTGGGGTTCACGGGAAGTTTCACACGCGATTGGAGTGGGGTACGTGTATTTCGGGGGTGCGCGGGAAGTTTCACATGCGATTGGCCCTGTGTGAGTGGGGTACGTGTATTACTGGGGTTTGCGGGAAGTTTCACACGCGAAAGGGCCTGTGCGAGTGGGGTACGTGTATTTCGGGGGTTCGCGGGAAGTCTCACACACGCGATTGGAGCCGGGTACGTGTATTCCAGGGGTGCGCAGGAAGTTTCACACGCGATTTTGCTGTCAGAGCGGGGTATGTGTATTTCGGGGGTGCGCGGGAAGTTTCACACACGATTGGCCCTCTGCGAGTGGGGTACATGTATTACTGGGGTTTGCGGGAAGTTTCATATGCGAAAGGGCCTGTGCAAGTGGGGTACGTGTATTACTGGGGTTCGCGGGAAGTCTCACACGCAATTAGAGCAGGGTACGTGTATTTCAGGGGTGCGCGGGAAGTTTTACACGCGATTGACCCTGTGCGAGTGTGGTACGTGTATAACTGGGGTTCGCGGGAAGTCTCACACGCGACGATTGGAGCCGGGTACGTGTATTCCTGGGGTGCGCGGGAAGTTTCACACGTGACTTTGCTGTCAGAGCGGGGTACGTGAATTTAGGGGGTGCGCGGGGAGGCCTACACGTGAATTGGCAGTGTGGGTCATCCCAGGTGTTCACGCTACACCCTCCATGGCCCCTGAAGGCAGCCCACACCATAGGGGAATACCCTGCACCCCTGGTCATGTCCCGCAGGCAGCCCATCCACCATGGGCATGCCCCCCAGCCAAGCCACATGTCACCTTGCACTACTGATCACCAACTCATGTCCTCATGGCCAGCAGGCCCCCACTCATGTCCCACTCATGTCCCCCTGCATCCCCACCCCCAGCACTGAGGGGCACCTGCCAGCAGGCCCCCACTCATGTCCCCCTGCACCCCCACCCCAGGACTGTGGGGCACCTGCCAGCAGGCCCCCACTCATGTCCCACTCATGTCCCCCTGCATCCCCACCACGCAGCACTGAGGAGCACCTGCCAGCAGGCCCCCACGCATGTCCCCTTGTACCCCCACCCCCCAGCACTGAGGGGCACCTGCCAGCAGGCCCCCACTCATGTCCCACTCATGTCCACCTGCACCCCCACCCACCAGCACTGAGGGGTACCTGCCAGCAGGCCCTCACTCATGTCCCCCTGCACCCCCACCCCCCAGCACTGTGGGGCACCTGCCAGCAGGCCCCCACTCATGTCCCATTCATGTCCCCCTGCACCCCCTACCCCCAGCACTGAGGGGCACCTGCCAGCAGGCCCACACTCATGTCCCACTCATGTCCTCCTGCACCCCACCCCCCAGCACTGTGGGGCACCTGCCAGCAGGCCCCCACTCATGTCCCCCTGCACCCCCAGCACTGTGGGGCACCTGCAAGCAGGCCCCCACTCATGTCCCCTTGCACCCCCACCACCCAGCACTGAGGGGCACCTGCCAGCAGGCCCCCACTCATGTCCCCCTGCACCCCCACCCTCCAGCAGTGAAATGCCGATCTCATGACACACACCAAAAGTCAACTATGTACATCAACACATGTCCGTCACACACATACACTGGTTGGCATTGCTTGTGTAAACCCACATTTTCACATGCAACAACCCAATGAGCGAATCCCACACATGGATCTAAAAAATGAAAATGTATTATGTACATAAAATCAAAAATGAAATAAAAGCATACCAAAATATGAAACATGAAATGAAAAGCATGTGAAAAAGATGATTGAATGAAAATGATAACCAATCCAAAAAAATTAGAAAGAAAAACAGTCCAAAGTCACCCTCCAACAACGCAAATCCAAAGGAAATGTAAAAAAAATCTCCATTGCTTCATGTTCATAATAAAAAAAAAGAGAAATCAATCCATAGTCCAACTATTTACAATCCATTGTCCGGAAAACATAAATCCATTACTCCATGTCCATAATGCAAAAAAAAAAAAATGAATACATGATGAAACTATATACAATCCATTGTTCAAGGATGTAAAGGATGATCCCAACCAAACAAATGAAACCTACCTAACAAACTACCTAGAAATATAACTATATACAAATTTCTGTGGCATTGTCCATTGACCACAAATAAAAGGAAAACGAAAAGGAAACCTAACTCTAAAAACTATTTACAAGGGCAGCGGGCTAGTCCGACGGCTCACTTTTGGATGTCCCGGGCCAGGGCATCATCGAACTCCTGCTCAATGTCCTGGAGGCGGTCCTCTTCCATGGCCCCGAGGGTTCGCAGGGACGACGACATGTTCTCCTCAAACTCCCTGCGAATTGCCTCGAGGCACTCGGCCCGCCTCAGGGCCCTCCGCATGGAGTTCTCCGTCCTGACCATCGTGAGCCGTGCCTCTTCTGCCCGCTGCCGCTCCGCATCTATAGCATGGCCTAACCGCTGCCACACGGAAGACACTTCCAGTCCTGGGTGCTCCTGCCCTCTGGCCGATGCCTGCCCCTCCAATGTTGATGGCCCCGAGCCATCATTGCTCCCACCTAGAGCCTGATCCTGCTGCTGCTGTCCATGTGCCGTGTCTGATGGTGCCTGCACATCCTCCATCAGCTGGTCTCCAGTTGTGGTGACCACCCCTGCTGGGCCGCCGACTCCCGACTGTGGCAGGGATATGAGCTCCTCCAAGCTGGCTGTGTTGGTCGAGCCAGGTCCACAGGGGGCCCTAGTGGAATCTGGGCCAGAAGACGGTGTGGAGAACGACTGGCGCATAGTCTCCACAGAGGAGGAGAGGTCCGCCAGAGAGCGCGACACATGTAGGAACCCACCAACCAGGGCCCCTGCCAGAAGTGCCACGTCACAACGCTGCTTGTTTGTTTGTTTGTTTATTTATTTAGTATAGCGCGCAAAACCCAGAGGTAACAGGGCGCAACAGAGGTCAGGAAGATAGGATTACTTAAAAACTTGGTTACAGAATAAGATAGGCATGAGAAAAAGTGCATTGCATTTACAGTTACATTGTGTGGGATGTGCATATATACATATAATTGAGCGAAGGTTTACAAATTTACATATTAATACTGTGCGTAGGAGCAGTTCGGTTGCATTTACATATTTACAAATTTAAGGCTGTGCATGGTAGTCAGGTTATAGCATTGGCATGATCAGATTAGATGGCAGGGTTAGTCGTGAGGATCATTAGCCCGCAGCCAAGTGAGGGTGTTTCGCCTGAAGCTATAGTAGGATTGGTCTGTCCTAATGTGGAGTGGGAGGGCGTTCCAGTGTTGGGCTGCCAGGACAGGGAAGCTGCTGCCGCCGGTTTTCTTTTGTCTGAAATTGGGTACCTGCAGGCAGTAGGAATTGATCGATCTGGTGGGGCGGGTGGACGTTTTTTTCTTTATTCTGGATGCGAGATAGGGGGGGGCTGCGTTGTTTAAGCATTTGTGGGTGAGTGATGCCGTTTTGAGGGAGATGCGGTCATGGATTTTAAGCCATTTGTGTTCTCTTCTTTTGTTGGAGATGTGTTCCTTAGAGGGTAGGTTGAGGGCTGTTCTGAGAGCGTTGTTTTGTAGTGTCTGTAGTTTGTTGGTTATGCATTTGTTGGCTCCTAGGTACATGGCGTTGCAATAGTCCAGTCTGGATAGTATTAGGGCGTTGGCTATGATGATGCAGCTAGTTTGGGTGAGGAAGGCTCTACATGCCCTAATTAGCTTGCATGTGTAGGCGGTGGAGGATGCTAGTGAGTTGACTTGTTTTTTTAGTGACATGGTTGCATCAAGGTGAAAGCCTAGTGTTTTCACTGTTTTGGCCACTGTGATGGTATTGCCATCAATGTTGAAGGCCTTATAGTTGGAGCTGAGTTTTTTGAGATTGGTATTGGATCCGAGGAGCAGGATTTCGGTTTTCTCATCATTTAGACATAGACCGTGTGTGGCCATCCATGCCTGAATGATGAGATATATTTTGTTTACCAAGGCCGTATCTGAAGCGTAGTTGCCTGAGAGGGGTATGAGGATCTGGGTGTCATCTGCATAATTGGTATATGAGACACCCAGTCTGTCCAACTTGTCAAATAGGGGCTTTGTAAAGATGTTGTAGAGGGTGGGAGAGACGCAGGAGCCTTGGGGCACCCCACAGGTTATTTTAATGGGGTCTGCTGAGGCTAGGGTGGAGAAGACCCTCATAGTTCGGTTGTCCAGGAATGATTGGATCCAGGCTATGGCCTCTTTCGAGAAGTGGGCTGCTGAGGCCAGGTGTTCGCACAGGACTGCGTGATCCACCAGGTCAAATGCTGCCGACAGATCGAGGAGTAGTAACATGGCAGTGTTCCCTTTGTCGTTAATCTCATTGATCTGGGTTTTAAGATCGATTAAGGCTGTCTCGGTGCCATGCTTCGGTCTGAAGCCTGATTGGTGGGTGCCTAGTAGTTTGTGAGTTTCAAGATATTGCTGAATCTGCAGGTATGCTACTCTATCTATTATCTTTAACAGGAATGGCACCGTGGTGATGGGCCTGTAATTGGTGGGAATGGCGGGGTCTAGGGTTTGCTTCTTGAGGAGAGGCAGGACCCAAGATTCTTTGAGGTTGCTTGGTATGGTGTTGGAGGAGAAGGATGCGTTGATCAGCTTGGTTATAAAGGGGGCTAGATCCCTAGCAGCATCTTTGATTATTTGGGGAGGGCAGTTGTCGCCTTTGCAGTTAGATGGTTTAAGTGAGGCTATAATTTTTTCTGTTTCTGGGATAGATATTTTGGTAAATCTGAAGAGATTATGGCCTGGACGGTTGGCTGTTTTGTCGTGGTTGCTGGGAGATGCTTCATTGGTGGTGAGAGAGTCTTTTTTCAGAGCGATTTTGGTTTGGAGACTTTTGATTTTATTAGTTAGGGCGTTTTGGACGCTGGTGCACCATGCTTTATCCTTAATTATATTGTCTGGTGGGGGTATAGGGGATTCTAATTCCCTTAGTATAGCAAATAGTTCTCTGGTGTTGGAGCTCGATTTTTCGATTCTTTCATTGAATAGTTTCTTTTTTGTGAGTAGAATTTCTTTTTTGTAGTTGTTTGCACAAAGTTTGAGTTGTGATTTGTTCTCTTCAGTAGGGGAGTTGTGCCATTGGCTTTCAAGTTTCCTTTTGTGCAGTCTAAGTTCTTTCAGATGTGGGGTGAACCAGGTGTTCAGGTGGGCTTGTTGTTTGCTTTTTTGCAGTTTTAGAGGGGCAATGATGTCTAGTCCTTTTTTTATGGTATTGTTATAGTTTTCTACTAGGAGTTCTGGTTTTAGATTGTCGGGGAGAGCATTGAGGGTTGGCAGTAGTAGTGGTAGGAGGTTGTCTGGGGTTATGTTTTTTTTTGCTCTAGTGGGTAGTGGTGGTGCCATGATTTTTCCTTTGTTGACTTCTCTATTAAGAGATAAGGTGAAGTCAATGAGGTAATGGTCTGTCCAGTGCTGGGGAGTGGTTTTGGTAATGATGGTGTCGCAGTTTAGAGTGGCGATCCAGTCCAAGGTCCTACCTTTATTATGGGTGGGGGTGAGCACTCTTTGGATTAGGCCGTGTTCATCTCGCATGTTAGCTATGGCTTGTGCTGGTTTGTCGTCAGGGTCGTTTAGTCCTAGATTCAAGTCGCCTAGTAGTAATATTTGGGTGGTGTCTTTTGTGTTGTTGGCTAGGAGGCTGGATAGGTCTGCTTCGAATGAGCCAATGGGGCCGGGTGGCCTATATATTAGAAGGATGGTTAAGGTGCGACAGTTGGAAATGGGTAGTTTGGCTACTAGGAGTTTGCAGGATTTGAGAGGTGTTTGGGGCAGTGGTCTTAGCTCGAGGTTTGTTTTAGCTATGATGGCTAGGCCGCCTCCTCTGTTGTTGGGCCTGTCCATTCTGATTATTTGGTAATTTTCTGGAATGGCTATTGAGAGTGCTGGGCCTGCTGCTTCGTGCAGCCATGATTCAGTGATAGCTAGGAGGTCGAGGTTGTTTGAGGATAAGGTGTCTGCTATTTCTGTGGCGTGGGCCATTATCGATCTGGCGTTGATCAAAGCTCCGGATATAGTGGTAGTGTTGGGTGTATCCTGGATTGTTATAGGGATGAGTTTGGGTTGGGTGGGGTTGTAGCAGGGTGTGATGTGGCTCGGGTGGATTTTGGTGTGTTGCAGGGTGGGTCTCTTGTTGTGGTAGATGGGCTCGTAGAGACGGGGTAGTCTGGCTCGTAGTCTAGTGTTTCTTTCTAGGGTTGGACAGGGTGCATTATCTGCAGGGTACATGGTTGTGGTGGCAATGACGATGGTAAGGTGTAATATATGTATGAGGAGATACAGTAGGGTGGCTGTTTGGCTCTTGCTGAGGTACATTGTGCGGTTTGGCATATGTAGATAGACAGGGGGTTTACCTGAATTCACAACTCAGGCTAAGAATGGCATGTGCAAGTAGATGCAAGTAGGTAAGGGGTTCACCTAAGAACAGTAATCACATTTAGGCATGTGCAAGTAGATGCAAGTAGGCAAGGGGTTCACCTAAGAACAGTAATCACATTTAGGCTAAAAATGGCATGTGCAAGTAGATGCAAGTAGGCAAGGGGTTCACCTAAGAACAGTAATCACATTTAGGCTGAAAATGACATGTGCAGGTAGATGCAAGTAGGCAAGGGGTTCACCTAAGAACAGTAATCACATTTAGGCATGTGCAAGTAGATGCAAGTACGCAAGGGGTTCACCTATGAACAGTAATCACATTTAGGCTAAAAATGACATGTGCAGGTAGATGCAAGTAGGCAAGGGGTTCACCTAAGAACAGTAATCACATTTAGGCATGTGCAAGTAGATGCAAGTACGCAAGGGGTTCACCTATGAACAGTAATCACATTTAGGCTAAAAATGACATGTGCAGGTAGATGCAAGTAGGCAAGGGGTTCACCTAAGAACAGTAATCAAGTAGGCAAGGGGTTCACCTAAGAACAGTAATCACATTTAGGCATGTGCAAGTAGATGCAAGTAGGCAAGGGGTTCACCTAAGAACAGTAATCACATTTAGGCATGTGCAAGTAGATGCAAGTAGGCAAGGGGTTCACCTAAGAACAGTAATCACATTTAGGCATGTGCAAGTAGATGCAAGTAGGCAAGGGGTTCACCTAAGAACAGTAATCACATTTAGGCATGTGCAAGTAGATGCAAGTACGCAAGGGGTTCACCTAAATTTGGTAATCATATTTGGGCTGGAAATGGCTGCAGACATATAAATAACTCTGCAAGTTGGACCAGTTAGTAGAAAAAAGACTACCACATGGGCGGGGGGGCGCACCACTGTATTGTGGGTTTCGAATAATACCAAGAAGGATCTGTGGTGTATGAGTAAACATGTATACGTGTCTACTGTACTTGCTTCTTGAGTACTATAGAATGATAGCTGTTCAGTAAATGAGATCGCTCCAATCACACATTAAGAAATGCGTACAATTTGTTTGGCGTTAGAGAATGTCAGAGTTTCCGCAGCTGGTGATTGTTACCGCTTCTGTCGTTAGAAAATCAACAATTACAAATGTAGGTGTAGCGCTTCAATTATTTTTTTTATAAGAGCTTAGCCATCTTATGTAGTTAAGCATTACTCACCAAGACAGTTCAGTTAAGCTGACAGGTACCATGGTGCTGTGCGTGGCCAATGTACCATGCATGTTTAGAATCAGTATAGTGCGGCTGAGGGTGTCTCCAGCTTCTGATAGTGAGAGATCCTGGAGTTGAAAGGGCAGAGATCCTGGCCCCTGGCTCCTACAGCTCCGAGCAGGCACCCAACAGGCCTTAGAGTGGCCTTGGAGCTGGCCGCCGGCGTGATCCGCCTGCCGGCGGTTACAGCTGATGTTAATGAGGCTCAGCCTCGGTTTCAGGCCGCGCTGCGCCCGGCATGGGCGAGTCAGGCGGCGTGTGGGGACAGGGTCAGGCAGGCCCTGTCCGTGTTCCTCCCCGCTTGTCGCGTGGTTCCTCTGCTGGGCTGGGGTGCTGGGGGGGCTCCTGCCCTCGCCCCACGATGAGGTGGAGTGGAGTGAGGGGGTGAGCAGGCACCCAACAGGCCTTAGAGTGGCCTTGGAGCTGGCCGCCGGCGTGATCCGCCTGCCGGCGGTTACAGCTGATGTTAATGAGGCTCAGCCTCGGTTTCAGGCCGCGCTGCGCCCGGCATGGGCGAGTCAGGCGGCGTGTGGGGACAGGGTCAGGCAGGCCCTGTCCGTGTTCCTCCCCGCTTGTCGCGTGGTTCCTCTGCTGGGCTGGGGTGCTGGGGGGGCTCCTGCCCTCGCCCCACGATGAGGTGGAGTGGAGTGAGGGGGTGAGCAGGCACCCAACAGGCCTTAGAGTGGCCTTGGAGCTGGCCGCCGGCGTGATCCGCCTGCCGGCGGTTACAGCTGATGTTAATGATGCTCTCCGTGATGGCGTGTGTTCTCCGCCCAGGAAGAACGCATGTCATCACGAATGACACGAGTGCGCAACGTGACACCAACCAGGACGTAACCCATACGTTCGTGGGACCCCTCGTCCGCAGGTAGTGGAGAGGCAGATGACATGGCACTCTCCCCTACCTGCGGACGGGCCTGGGATGGGGCCTCCCTGCTGGTGCATGGTGGTGCAGTCACAGGGTCAGGGAGAGCGACATGCACAGGCCCCTCCGCGGTGACCTCTGCTGCCTCCTGACCCTGGCCATGGACTGCACCATGTTCACCAGTGGTACTACCCCCACCAGGCCCCATGTGCGGCTCAGTAGCGGGCTCCTCCTCCTCTGTGGAGACCACCAACCTGGATGTCTCCACACCGTCTTCCGCCATTGGAAGTCCTTGTGGGGGCACACCTAGCCCTTCCGCCACAGCCGTTGTGGCAGACGCAGCACCAGCCCCCTCGCTCCTGGATTATGGTAATTCCTGGGAGGGTGGCTGGGCCTTGCGTTGCCGCCCAGTGGAGGCATCCCCGCCGCTTGGCTCCACAGTGCCGTCTCCGCCTTCTTCTTCACCACACGCTGCGTAGAGGGAGACATAGAACACAAGCATCAGGGTACAGTACAAAATACCCTAGACAGGAAGCAATAACACATGAGTGGCACTGTCAAATGTCACTTCCATCCTGTCTTTCCACAACACATGGGTGAATGCACACAACACACATGCAGAAACAGTCCCGGCGCCTGCAATCAACATCAACATCCATGTAGAAGGGTCCCTGTAAACCAAGATGTTGCCTTCAAAGTCACAGGCATCCATGGCGTTTCAAAGTCACACACACACTTCTCAGGCACACACACACAGATGTGTACCATACATGTACATGACATCAGCACCCATTCCTCACCCCCCCTTCATGTCCAGGAACAGAGACAGCCATGCTTTCATGTGTGCATTCCCCATAGAGCTCCCCATGTTGCATTTAAACACATGCACCAACCATGTGGTTCACACATAACTGGTCTCACATGCATGAACATGATGTCCCTGCACACACACATCCATACGTGGCCTATGTCACACATACAGGCAAGCATCAGACTACCAGCACACTGCAACATGCCCTGTCTCACACAGCAATGCTTGGCCACTTACCGCTCAACTCCAGACGGGTCTGCCTCCGAAGGATCTGGGCGTGGAGCGCTGGGCCTACGCGTTCCAGGACCCTCATCTGGATGTTACTCATGCGTGCCCGGCCACCCTCCGCGAGGCGCAGGGCCTTGTGGAGGGTCCTGGATCTGAAGTCCTCCCAGCGCTTCTTGACGTGCTTGATGTCGCGGGTTGCCACCCCCTCCGCGTTGATGACAACCACTACGTTGTCCCAGATCCTCTCCCGTCCTTCCTTGTTGGCGCGTGATGTTCCGAAGAGGGCATCATAATGCCCCAGGACATGCTCCACCAGGACACCAACTTAGGTGGCAGTGAAGCTGGTGGCCCTCTGCCTCTCTGGCTGGGGGTTGCCAGTGGTGCCCGACATGGCGACCCCAGAGGCAGGAGTGGGTGGGCAACTGGGTCCTGGGGCTGGGCTGTGGTATCCCAGTCGGGAGTCTTCTGTTCCAGCAGGGGTGGACACAGCAACTGGACCCCTGCAGATGGCTGATGTGCAGGCACCAAATAGCAGGGCACGTGGGCATCAGACAGTCAGGCAGCAGCAGATGGCAGGTGGGAGCGTGCTTGGGGCTCTGGGGGGCAGGAAAATGGCCTTCAGGGCAGGAGCGTGGTCTTCTGTGTGTGTACGCGTGGCCAGCTTCATACGGAGTGATTTGGCACGTGAAAAAATTGCACCTCAGCGTGTCATTCAAGGAAAGGCCCTTAGCGCGTAAGCGCTTCAGCACACGTATGCGATTTCATTGGACCAAAGGCCCTTAGCGCGTAAGCGCGTCTGTGACGTATCGCGCACGGGCATTGCCCTTTCGCGTGTAACCCCAGGAATACACGTACCCCACTCGCACAGGGCCCTTTCGCGTGTAAAACTTCACACAAACCGCAGGAATACACATACCCCACTCGCACAGGGCACTTTCGTGTGTAAAACTTCACACGAACCCCAGGAATACACATACCCCACTCGCACAGGGCCCTTTCGCATATATAACTTCACGCGAACCCCAGGAATACACGTACCCCACTCGCACAGGGCCCTTTCGCGTGTAAAACTTCACGCGAACCCCAGGAATACACGTACCCCACTCGCACAGGGCCCTTTCGCATGTTAAACTTCCCGCGAACCCCAGGAATACACGTACCCCACTCGCACAGGGCCCTTTCGCGTGTAAAACTTCACGCAAACCCCAGTAATACACGTACCCCACTCAGTATATACATGCTTTTTATTTGTGCACACTTTTGTAATGCACAGGGACGCTACCGCCTGCCTTCGTGTGGCGGACGTGTTTAGGCCTGTGCGTGTCTTTGCCCGTGCGCGGGTTTGCCCTATTCGATTCCATGAATACGTGTGGTTCGCGTGCGTGTGGGGATTCCGTGTACTTCCCAGCAGTACTTCCCCCGTTACGCCTTCTTTGTCAAGCATTATTCCCCATTCCGCGTGTTACGCCCCCTGTTCTGCCTACTTTTGTTGTGTGCGCTGCGCTATGTGCGCTTTCGTTGTGCACTTAGCGCACGCTGTTTGGAGACATGTGCGCCAGCGTGCGCCATGCACGGATTTGGCGCACAACCAGTGGGAGAGTAGCGCAGCGCCTTCCTTGAATCGCACGCGTGCGCTTGCTTTCTCAAGCTTGCGCCTCCTTGCGCCTGCTTGCGCTGGGATTTTTAGCGCACGTTTGTTCCATGAATCGGCTCCAATGTGTTTCAAAGTGCTTCAAGGCAAGGGCGGGAACACAGGAAACATATAAACAGTGAACATTCTTACAAGGCCTTGAACAATAAGAATGTGAAATATACTATCGTACTCGGCTCGGCGACATTTCAGATAGTGCACAAGCTAAGACACAGATAAGGGAGGGAGGAGGTGGGTGGGAAGGGAAAGGGAACAGACCCGGCGTCTAACATACTAGGCCTAACGACATTTCTGATAGAGCTGGAGGATTACAAGAGGAGTGGCTGAGGGGGAGGAGAAAGAAGGAGAGGAACGAAACAAGCGAGATATCTCTAGAAAGCCTATTAAGGCTTGACAACATTTCAGATAGTGCTGGAGAGGAATGGGGAGGAAGAGGACCGAGGGGGAGGGTGGGAGACAAACAATGTAGCTATCATACTATGTCCGAGGACAAATCTGATAGTGTAAGTGCATAGAGTAAAGAAGGGAAAGGGGGAGAGGAAAGAGGGAAAAGGAAGAAGGGGGGAAGAGGAGGGAACAGAGTGAGCAGTGAGAAAGAGTGGGGAGGCAAGTGGGGAGAGACTAATGCAGTTGCAGAGTCAGTGATAACACATAGGACCTCATCACGAGGTTGGCGGTAACCCTTAAATGCGGCGGTAGCCCTATTACCGCCGCATTTAAGGGTCCGCCAGATCATGGCCATGGCGGATTTCCCCCCAGCTCAGAGCTGGGGGGAAATCTGCTACAAATTTGCCGATTTTCGGTGCTATTACTGCCGACGGGAAATCAGCCGGCGGTTAGAGCGCGAATTTTCCCCATTGGGCCCAATGGGGAATGAGGAATTCCCGAATGTGCCCAATGGGGAATGGGTACTAACCGTTCCGCCAGACCCGTGATCCAGCGCTTATAGCGCCGGGGGTTTGGCGGTATGGCTAATAGCGCCGCCGCTAATAGCGCCGGCATTACCGCCCAATTTTGATGAGGCCCATAATGTTGCAGAGAACAGCAAATGCAAGACAGGATTCTGGATGAAAATGGCACAGCATGATACAAGAGTCAAAAGAGACCACAAAGTCAAAACCAAACATTTGCAACAACACAGTGATGGGAGAGTAATAGTGTATTAAGACAAAACTCCTGCAGTGGTATGATGTAGGAGGGGGGCAGATGGATGGGATGGCAGGATAGACAGGAGTAAGCTAAGGCAGGAAACACAAGCAAACAAGAAGGGGGTGGCATGGGAACGGCACACAACATCACATCATGCTTACCTGCTGTCTGAGCAGGGGTTCGGGCCTGGGTCCTCCTGGTCTGAACAGGTCCAAACAGGAATTGCCCTTTTCTTTGTCTGCCCTTCGATCGGTATGCACCGGCGAGAGACGCTCTTGATCTAAGAGTTAAGAGAAGGAAGGAAGAGGCAGGGCTTAGAAGGTGGGTGGTGCTTAGGCCAGGTGACCTAGACCCACTTGCACATGATCCCCATCTGCAAAGGAAGAGAGGCTGAAGGGATCCTTAAGTAGGGAAAAAGAGCGGCAACCAAGAAGGCACCAGGTGGGTGGGGCTTAGGACGGGTGATCTAGACCCACTTGCACATGCTCCCCATCTGAAAAGGAAGAGAGGCTGGGGGGCTCATTAAGTAGGGAAAAAGAGCGGCAACCAGGAAGGCACCAGGTGGGCGGGGCTTAGGCCAGGTGACCTAGATCCACTTATACCTGCTCCCCATCATATAGAGTTAGAATCATCCTACGCATAGTCTCAGACAACTGCCTCCCCATCACAAAGCGTGTCTGCTCCTGGCCAATTATATTGACCAACACAAATTCTAGCTTCATTGCCAGAACATTTGTGAATATTTTATTGTCTGTGTTGATTAGGCTTATTGGTCTGCAGCTACTCAGGTGCAATTGTTGTATGTCTTTCTTCAAAATCAATGTAATAACTGCATGTCTCATGCTCGCCGGAAGTAAACCCTTACTTCTCGTAGAGTTCAGCATTGCCAGCATCAAATAAAATACTATATCCGGCATCACCCTATACAATTCTGCCGGCAGACCATTTGGGGCTGGACACTTCCCTACATTTAGGCGATGAGCTGCTCTCCTTAGTTCTTCCACACTTAATTCAGCATCCAATTTCACTCTCTACTCAGGTTTGATTTTCGTGAAGTTACAACTTTCAATATAGTCCCTGTTATTATTCCTACTCTTCTTCACCTCTGCAGTGTACAGCTCAGTGAAATATTCTCTGAATTCCTTATTTATTTCCTTTTGTTCATATGTCAGCAAGCCAGTCTTTCCTTCAATTGCACTGATGAACCTTTCATTATCTATAACCTTCAGCCTATGTGCCAAAGTTCGATCACATTTTTCACTGCCTTCATAGTAGTTGCATCTTGTTCTGAAAAGTAGCCTCTCAGTTTTCTCTGTGAGTATTATTTCTAACCTGTTTTTTTACATTTGTAATGCTCGAATCTTTAGTACTACCATCTGAACTCCCCATTAATTGTGTTTCCATTTTACTGATACATTCACCTAGCTCCTTCCCCTCAGCCCCCCTCATCTTTTCTTTTTACTCGAGAGGCCAATAAGCATACCCCTCATATAACATTTAAATGCCTCCCGGAATGACTCAATTGATACTTAATCTGTCAATTTTTTTTACACAAAAAATATATACTCACAATTTTATCTAATGCCTCCTCATCATCAAGAAAGGATACATTTATTCTCCACATACTAGTGTAGAGGAGAAGCTAAGTACCTCCACCAGAAGCCCTGCACCTATGTTGCCTACATGTTGGGAACCGGAAAATGTGATGTGCAATACCAGTGAGGGTACCCATACCGCAAAAACGTTCGTGAAGCAAGGTATCCACTGAGAAAACCCTATATATATCCGCAGAGAAATTACAGTCTTCTGAAGGAAGTTCGGAAAGTAGTGTGAAAATGAATGAAAGAGAAGACTGGTGACGTCACATGAAGTAGAAATGACACACCCAGAAGAGATGCCAATGAAGAAAGAATATAGACTTTATAGAATCTGATGACGAAGTATCGAAGTAAGCAACATTTCTGGAGCAAAATGAAGATTGAACATGCAGAGAAGCACTGAAGAAAATGCAAAGCCATTTTACAGTTGTACATATGCAGTAACGCAAGTAGATGAAGTAATCATGATGCTGGCTATGTAGTGAATAGACTGCAGGCGATGCGCCAATGTACATATATAGGAATGTATAGAATCTGGATGTTCCACAATGCACTTTAGCAAACTTGAACCCAGTGAATGAAAGGGCTGAAAGTGTGGCGCAGTTGAATAAACAGCTAATGGCGAAGCAAGATTCGAGAAAGACTTAGCTGGCCCAGTGTCAAGAGTCGGGGGCCGCTGAGAGCCTGGTTATCTACTCGAGAAGATACAATGAACGTGAGAAACAAGTGTAGCTCCTGTTTGAGGGGTGATGGAAAAACACTATAAGTGCCAAGGTTTCTTCATTTAATAGTAAAAAATGCAACGATTGAACTCAAAATGTGGTCTACAGTCACATGGTCCGATGAAAATAGACTTTGGGTCGTGCTACACCAAGACCAGAAGATAAGGCCGTGCTCACACTCCCTTTTATTTCCAGAAACGAGAGGCAATCCCAAGGCCAAGTTCAAAGACTTCATTGAACGACAGACCGCAGGAGTTATGATGGAGGTTGGGCTAATTGGGTGGGGAGGCATGACCAGGCCAACCCTCCCAATACCTTGGGTACCATCTTGCCTGCTGCCAGAGAGTGGAATATTCCAGAAGGATACAAGCGTGCCAACCAATCGTAGAGGGCCACGTAGCAGAGAGCCCTATAATTTGAGACACCAATAGAACGTTGTGTATTTGTAAGACACGAAGGATGACTTGCATTTGGGATGGGCTTAGTTGTCCACCTGTCCTTAGAGACCCAATCACTATCCTAGCCTACATAGAAGGTATACTTAGATGTTCCTTTTGAGCTTATCACATCCCCTAGTAGGTTTTCTTACTTTGCCACGTAGAATGACATCAGAAGTGACAAATCTTTAGTATAGAAGCCGTGTATTTTCATGTAATGCTTTGAGAGAAATCGAGCGAACGTCCATTTATGATCATTGTAACTCCCCATTTTAGATAATTGTTAATACAACAGTCGTTGTTTTTGTCAACTTCCTGAGTCAGTCTAATTATTGATGTATGAGTAAGGTCTGCATACCCATTCATCTCAGATATTGTATCCTCATCTTAAAGGACCCTAGTGGGTTCACTTGGTAGCAGGAGAGGATGGTTCAGATCTGTCGACCAAGTAGACTTTTAAAACGTTCAGAATATCGGGCATCCTCCAGCATTTAGCTGGAGGATCAGCAGGCTTCCTGTGGAGAACGGCTGATATAGAAATTCTTGCAAGATAAGAAGATACTGGTGGGCCGGGTCCCTCTTTCACGAAATCCCTCCTGGTTTCCACAAGCGCTGAGCGGCCCGAAGGCGACGGTGGCCGGTTGGATGAGGAGACAATTCCAAGGGTCAGAAGCTGAAAGGTGAATGGTGAGTAGATTGAGGAGAGTGGCTAAAAGTGAGAAAAAATGGGGATTGTAGTAATAGAAAGAAGAAACAGGGGTTGGTTGTTTAATGTATGACGAGGAGCATCGAGACGAGGAGCGTCTATAGAGCCCAGATTCTTAAGCTCATGGAGCTTTTAGAAGGAGTTATTTTCAAAACCCAAGTGGGTATTTAGGCAGCACATAGACAGGTCTGTGAGAGGAAATAACTAAAACTCCCATCAGAGTATTTTAGGGACAAGCGATAGCAGCGAAGAGCACTGAGGAGATATATGTTGAAGTCAAGTCGAGAGCGACAAAAGATAGGCTGTGTTAAGAAGAGATTAAGGTCAAAATCTATCTATTTAGTTATTGTCGGTGCCGACCGAACAGGTAGATTGGAGTAAAGTGAGAAGCAGAGGCTTAGAGCAGCGACTGTTGGAGCGTGCTCATATTTGTTAAAATTTCTGAAACGTATTTGTGTGTAAAGCAACGGTAAGTATCGACAGTCAATTGAGATTCGTCATGATGGGGGTTGTTACTCAACTGATGCATCTTTGCAAGCAACTGACAAAACACGCACCCAAGCTTAAACAGTACAGTGCAGAATGGGTTATGGGTACAGCGGATAAAATATTTATGCCATGGCCTCAAGGGGGATCACTGTCAAAAGCGGTTTTGAAACACATGACCACATACTTGCACACTGCGTACACAGGAAAGAAATTGGAAAATCGATTAACTAGTTTAGAGCTCTGGAAAATGTACCAGGAGGAATGGGAAGATCCACCTCCTGAAGATTAGATGCTTAATCAGTGTAGGGAGGAAGGTGTTGAGCCTCCTGCTCCCCTTAATGTACCTGAAGTAAATGGCAGTAGTACAAAATATGAAGGATTGTATCCATTAAGGGAATGAAAAGCTGTGACAGGATATAGTAATCCGATACATGAACCGCCTGCTTACAGCAGTGACAAGAGCCTAGAAAGGACTAAAGAAAAGGAGGTGATCTCTAAGGTCTTACAAGACAAAGAGAAAAGTGAACGACCAAATGTGTCCCTACATATAGAACAGGAAATTAAAAGATGGAAAGGAGAAAAAGACAAAGCTGACGAGATAACGCTTGTACAGAATGAATGGATGGGTGGACAGATACTCCTCAAGCTTGATGGGAAAAGTATTGAGGAAGTAAGGCAAGGGGACAACCAGGAAGAACAGGATTGAAAAGACAGAACGAGAGAAACAATTGAAAGAGGATGAGCACAAAAGGAAGAGTAGACAAAGACGAGAGCAGATGTATCAGGAAGAGCAACTAGGAAAGGAAGAAAGAGCCGAGGAGTAAAGAAAGAAAGTATGATAACAGGGAGAGAGCAATCGAAGAGCGAGACAGGCTAGAAAAGAAGAGAGAAGAGGAAGAAGAACAGAAACTACAAGATAAAAGAATGCAAAGATGAAGAGGTGCGTAGAGCAAACAAAAGAAGGGAAGAGAAAAGACAGGAGGAGGAAAGGGTTAGATGGGAAGCGATGAAATTAAGGGAATTTGATGAAGAAACGGAGCGAAAAAAGGAAACATTGGGCATGTGATATTGATCGCATTGAAAAAGTGCTGATGGAAACTAGTCCAGTAATATCATGGGGCGGCATAGAGGAGTTTCTCCCTTCACAAGGAGCAATGCCAGAACCATATAGGGTAAATCTAGATGGGAATTTCGAGATAGGAAGTATTGGACATAGGATCCATAAAGCTTATCAGGAGATGAGGATGAAAGGTGAATTGGGAAGCAGGGGAAAAGAAGATTGATCTATAGTTGCCCAGTCACAAGGCAAGGAGGGAAGTTAGTTTGGTCTCAAGCACAGAGCCTTGTCTTTAGACGGGCTGACTTTAAACCGAGATGAGAAAGATGAAAGTCATACTAGTTGGGGACTGGATATGTCAGATGAAGGCAGAGAAACCTTCCATGGGGAGGAGGGAGAAAGTGCATGCGGTCTCAAGGGAAGTTTGCAGAAAGACAAGTGAGATGGTCGGATTTAGACCAACCTAAAGATAGGACGCCAGAGCATATGGTGTACCCAGAGCGACCAAAAAGACGATTGCATAGGGAGAAGGGGGAATCGCCACCATATGTGAATAGGTTGAGGTCATTGCCAGGTAGGAGGCAATCAGGAACCATTGTCCCTACTATGGATAGGCAGACGATGGGAGCCGATTGCAGATTTGGGGATTCACAATTCCCCTTGTTGGAGAAAGGATGGGTCAGACCACATTATATTCCCTGGCCCCAGATGGACAAGGATAGTTTGAGATGTAAACTTCCCAGCTTAACGGCGGGTGCAGGAAAATGGATTTATGAGCTAGAGAAGATGACATGAGGAAATACTCTAGCCATAGGGCACATTAAGGGTCTGCTAGCAGCTATTCTTGGGAAAATTGCTGATGACATTTGGACAAGAGCATGTTAGTCAGGTGTTACGGCACAGAACGCAGCTCACGATGAAGCACCATTTAATA
This sequence comes from Ambystoma mexicanum, assembly GCF_040938575.1. NCBI lineage: Eukaryota > Metazoa > Chordata > Amphibia > Caudata > Ambystomatidae > Ambystoma > Ambystoma mexicanum. Next base: position 1,508,190,292 of record NC_090921.1, on the reverse strand, counting down.
ATTGCAAGGCAGCTGTTTGGAAAGCACTTAGGGTACAGTATCCTGATAGGTCGGATATGGGTGCAATTATGGCATGTAAAGTGAATGATGATGAAGATCCGCTTGCTTATATTCAAAGCATTCAGGAACGGTGGAACTTGGAAATGAGGGATCTGTGGGGGAAATCAATACCAGTTTTTTATCACATTCTGTGTCAAGGACTGCCAGAGCAAGTCCAGACACAGTTTAAGAAATTAGAGGGAATGGCAGTAAAGTCGTGGGCAGAGATACAGTTGACTATCGCGCATCATTGCCGACTGCTGCAAGAGAAAAATAAGACGAAGGGAGATGCTAGAAAACTTCAGGAAGCTAAGTTAGTTCAGAAGAAGCTGTCTAAGTACGCCATTGTACGAGATGCAGCAATGCAGCAAGCAGTGGGTACATCGCAGGTGAGTAACCAATGCCAATCAAATCAAGGAGCGAATGGTTTTATGCCGCGAGACAGAGGAATGGGTTTATTGGGAAGAGGTGGCTTCTAGAATAATCAGAGTGGCTTTCAAAATAACTAAGGTAGGTTTCAGAATATGCAGAATGATAATCAAAATATACAGGGATAACAAATTAGAAGGTTCCCTCCTGTATGTTGGACATGTGGAATGGCAGGGCATATTGCACGAACATGTGGAAGCCAAAGGTATGTGCAGAATGGACAATTCTCAAGAGGGGGGCAGCTTATCCTCCAGCATATAGTTCACAAAATAGGGACAGGTTTGCCCAAGATTGGACAGTATATCAAGCACAAGTGCCTCAAATTCAACAGGCTTTGCAACCATAGCAAGCACCATTGGATCCGCCGCAAGGGCAGTCACAGCACGCACCCATGGTGATACAGCAGAGCGCAAATATGGGACAGTTATTGACACCTAGAGTAGGGGGTGTCACTGTCATGGGAGTAAGTACTTTAACGGGTACGGGGATAAGTATGTACCCACAATAGGACAGCTCACAGGGCGACTTGATGTGTTCAGTACTATCAGTGACACCAAATCCTCAAGAGGAACCAACGGTTGATGTTACCATAGGAGGCAAATCATTTTCTTTTTTAGTAGACACTGGAGCAACTCGCTCATGTATACGAGAGGGCAAATATCCGTTATCGAGAAATGCCATGAATGCACAAGGATTCTCTGGAGGTATAAGCAGAGTTCCTTTTACTGATGAATTACCAGTCTCCCTAGGAGAATGTGACATGTCTGTTCCATTATTGTATTCAAGAAAGACACTGGTTAATATTCTGGGCCGAGATTTAATGACAAAGTTAATTATGACAATTTCCTTCACTGACAAAGGCATAGTGTGTTCCACTCCAGGGATACACTATCTAATCGTGGGTGAATTTATTATGGTGTTTACAGGGCAAATGGCTCTGCGAGGAATGCCATTGGAGCCAGATGTTTTTCTTTATGGGGTACGCATTTTATTGAAATGGCTACCCTATTTACTGGGCAAAATTATGAGGATACTTGATGAATTCCTGTTCAGGCCACAGTTATCTATGGACGAATAGGGGGGACAGATTATTTCTCTAGAATTACAGGCAGCAATAGTGTGAGGGAAATTGGCCATGCTCAAAGGAACTGATGATGAGGGCAGGCTGTGGAGAACAGTAATTGTCATTGGGTAAGAGTATAGATTGACTGACGTCACTAACAAGGATTTGTTTAAAGATTATCCGTCAGATGATAAAGTAGTGTTCGAGATGAGTATTACATATTGGATCAGAATAGAGAGAAGGGAAATCCCACAGCGAATAATGATAGTTTGGCAGCGCCCAGCATTTTTTGATGAGGACATGGAAAAAGTGCCAACCTCTTTATGGACTACAGGCCCCTATGACGTAGGCCTGTTGAAGGGGGTTGGAGAAATTAAGATTAAGCTTAAACCAGGAGCAATTTGACCTTGAACAAGGCAGTACCCAATGTTTTGAGAAGGGGATGAGGGTATTTTTAAGACTATATCAGCCATGATGGAACAATACATCTTGGTGATGTCAGAGTCACAGTGTAATCCTATGAATCACCTACTCCTCTTTTGAATGCCTTGTCTACAGGCTTTCTCTCTCTCCTGGCCATTCTCTCACTGTGGCTACTATCTACCAGTCACCTTCCTCTCCGAGTGTGCGGACCTCTCCTCCTCAGTCCTGGCCTCGACCACTCAACTCCTCCTCCTGCAGTGATCACTTTCTCCTCTCCTAAGAAAACTAACTATCAGCTGCACCTCCTCAGAGGTATTCTTCATTTCTCTCCCTGCTCACTGCACCACCTCGCATTGCAACCACTCGGTTCCTTGCTCTCTTGTTTAGACGCTAGTTTTCCTGCATCCTTTCCCTTCCTCTCACCTGCCTTCTCTCCTCTTCCTGCTGCCTTCTTCCCTGCTTCATTTCATCGCGTTTTGGTAAATAATTCTAGAAGGTTTCTAACAACTCTACAGCCACATTATGCATTTTGTTCCTGTGCTTTTGGAAACTTTGAATCCTGATGTATTTCTAAGAACACTCCATGTTGTTAGAAACACACCTGTCAGGATCGAAATGTATTGAAAGTGATGAAAACTACAGGTCCAAAACACACCGAAATGATCAAAATGCATTCAAAAGTCAAAATCCAGCCTGTAAACTATAAGGAAGGATCACTATCTAGTGATAGGTCAAGAGATGAAACAATGAGCTCCAGAAGACAGATAAATGCTCAGAATGCATTGAAAAATCCATTATTCTCACCAACCTGATCACCCCAACACAATACACAAAGCATACACGCACCACGAAAGCTCACCTTCTCACTGTGCCCAAATTCAAAAGAACTAAAGCCAGGGGCTGCAGTTTCCTGATTCTAGCTGCAAAAACCTGGAAAACTCTCCCCCTTGCCATCAGATCGGTTCCATCCCACTCCTCATTGCACAGAAAACTCAAATCATGGCTCTTCACGGCGAGTCAGTAGCACTCTCACCTGTGCTGATGACACTGTATACTGTACACCTACACTGATGAACTTACTGTCAACGAACTTCTGAGAACCCTCGTTTTTTACACTGGAAATTGTATATTAACCTGTATATAGTGTAAACTCTAAAGACACACCTGTACATTTAATGACCATATCGCATGTTGCCTGTGGTAACCTTGTAAATGTTTTTTACCCTGTATTTCCAGCGCCCAGATACCTACGGATTAGGCATGCTTTATAAATGCCAAATAAATAAATAAATAGGTGTTGTGCTGCAGTACGTAGATGACATTTTAGTTTGTAGCACAACAGAAGAAGAATGCAGATGAGATTCGATTCAATTGATAACTATCATAGCAGACAAGGGATATAAAGTAGATAAGGAGAAATTGTAGTATTGCCAAGAGGAGGTATTGTACATAGGCCAGTTAATCTCGCATGAGAGAAAGAAAGTTACATCTGAAAGAGCTGAGGCGATTATGAAAAAAACAAAAACGCACACGATAAAGCAAATGCAGGAGTTTTCTGGGATTGTGCAACTATGTTAGAACATAGATATTTGATTATAGTTCGAGACCCCTTTTGCAGGCTCTGAAGACAGCACAAGTGAACAAGGAAAGAATTGAATGGGCTGAGGAAATGGAGGAAGGGTTTGAGGAATTGAAAAAAGCAATTTGTGCAGCTCCAGTTTTAGGGATTCCCAATTATTCTGAGCATTTCTTCCTGTTTTTGCACACAAATGGAACAGTTATGACAGCAGTTCTTACACAGAGGGCCACATTGGGGTACAAACCTCTGGCATATTATAGTGGGATTCTAGATCCAGTTATGAGGGGACACATTCCTTGCGAACAATCACTTGCAGCAGCCGCATTCGCTATTGAGAAGTCTACAAGCATTGTGATGGGATGTGCCATTACTTTATTTGTTGAGTATGCTCTGTTTGCTGTCTTGGAAAAACCTAAGGGTACATTGACACTCAGAAGGCTTCTGCTTATGAGGTAGTCATATCAAATCCAGAAATCAAAATAGTCGGGTGCAAAATAGTGAACCCTGCCACGTTTGTGGCCAAACTTTTGGCAGTGGATGAGCAAGCGCATGATTGCTCCAATTATGAGGAATATTATGATGAGATTCCAAGGGTGAAGGAGAATGCTCTGGCAGCGGGGGAGGTTCTCTTTATTGACGGGTCTTCGAAACTTTATCAATCTGATGCAGAGGGGCATTCAGGTTCAACTGTGGTGAGGCACATAGCTAATGGGGAATTTGAAGTAGTACCAAGTGCAAGAGTATGTCTCACTTTTCAGGACAGGCTGCAGAATTAGGGGAGCTTATTGTCACGCTCGAGAAACACAAAGGACAGGAAGTGATGGTGTATAGTGACTCCGCCTATGTGATGTCAACCATGCACGCAGGGCTAGCACATCAGAAAAGGAGGGGCTACCTCCAAGTGGACCGCACTCCAGTGCAACATGCTGCTTTATTGGACAGACTTATTAAGGCACCACAACTCACAGTAGCCATTGCAATAGTTAAGTGCGCAGCACATACTAAGAGAACTGATCACGCAGGAACGAAGCCGCAGAGGAAGAGGCCAAAAAGCGGTGCATGTACACCGGATATTTCAAGTTTCGATACTCCAGATGTACAATAAATAATGGTCACAATTATGATTGTAAATGAAGGGTTTAACCATTTGTCCAGAACACAGTTTTAGGGATTCCCAATTATTCTGAGCATTTCTTCCTGTTTTTGCACACAAATGGAACAATTATGACAGCAGTTCTTACAGAGAGGACCACATTGGGGTACAAACCTCTGGCATATTATAGTGGGATTCTAGATCCAGTTATGAGGGGACACATTCCTTGCGAACAATCGCTTGCAGCAGCCGCATTCGCTATTGAGAAGTCTACAAGCATTGTGATGGGGTGTGCCATTACTTTATTTGTTGAGTATGCTCTGTTTGCTGTCTTGGAAAAACCTAAGGGTACATTGACACTCAGAGGGCTTCTGCCTATGAGGTAGTCATATCAAATCCAGAAATCAAAATAGTCAGGTGCAAAATAGTGAACCCTGCCACGTTTGTGGCCAAACTTTTGGCAGTGGATGAGCAAGCGCATGATTGCTCCAATTATGAGGAATATTATGATGAGATTCCAAGGGTGAAGGAGAATGCTCTGGCAGCGGGGGAGGTTCTCTTTATTGACGGGTCTTCGAAACTTTATCAATCTGATGCAGAGGGGCATTCAGTTTCAACTGTGGTGAGGCACAGAGCTAATGGGGAATTTGAAGTAGTACCAAGTGCAAGAGTACGTCTCACTTTTCAGGACAGGCTGCAGAATTAGGGGTGCTTATTGTCACGCTCAAGAAACACAAAGGACAGGAAGTGATGGTGTATAGTGACTCCGTCTATGTGATGTCAACCATGCACGCAGGGCTAGCACATCAGAAAAGGAGGGGCTACCGCCAAGCGGACCGCACTCCAGTGCAACATGCTGCTTTATTGGACAGGCTTATTAAGGTACCACAACTCACAGTAGCCATTGCAATAGTTAAGTGCGCAGCACATACTAAGAGAACTGATCACGCAGGAACGAAGCCGCAGAGGAAGAGGCCAAAAAGCGGTGCATGTACACCGGATATTTCAAGTTTCGATACTCCAGATGTACAATAAAAAATGGTCAAATTATGATTGTAAATAAAGGGTTTAACCATTTGTCCAGAACACAGTTGATGGAAGTTAAAGGCAATGCTCTGCAGGAAGAGAAGGAGCTGTGGACATGCAGGGGGTTTTCTTTATCCCCCTCTGAAGCATTGTGGTGGCAGGACAGATCTGGAAAGTTGGTGATGTCTGTAGCCTTATTAAGGGGAGCGTTAGAACAGCTACACTACCCTGCGCATGTAAAGCCTTGCAGCAGCTATTGCAGAGGATTAGTTCGTACTGAAACTGTTCGAACACGTCACTTTTTATGTAGTAAATTGCATCGTATGTCAAAAGTATCAAAGTATACTGCTGGGCACACATTGCGAACAATCAGAGGAGTGATTCCTCAACCAAATAGTCCTTTTCAGCATTTACATATGAACTATGTTGATATGCTGCAAGTATGTAATGGGTATAGGTATATGATAGTGGTGGTGTACCGTTTCGAGATGCATTGAAGCTGGTCCATGTACACATCCTGATGCCACTTGCGCTGTGAAGTTTTTAGTCCAAGAAGTTTTTTCTAGATGGGGAGTATGTGAGGTACTGAGATCCGACAATGGGCCCCATTTTGTTAACGAGATATTCGAGCAGGTTAGCCTATTGCTTTGTATTAAATATAAGTTTTCTTCTGCTTATCAACTGCAAGCGAACGGGATATGTGAGAGACTCAACGATCTTCTCAAGGGAAGAATCGCTAAACTCAAACTGACACTGAAGAAGGGGTGGCTGTACTGCCTGCCCCTTGCATTAAATGCATTAACGAATCAGCCCGGGTCGGACCACCACCTCACACTCCATGAGCCAGTTACAGGAAGGCAAATGAGACCGCCCCTGACACCTCCATAACGGAATCAAAGTGATGCCCAGACAACTGCAGAATTATTAGGATATGAGCTACATGCTTATTTGACATGTATGACTGCTAGTATCTCTGTAATTTCAGATGAACTCTAGCGTAAGAGGTGTCGGTCTCAGGACACAGAGGAAGACCATTCAACAACTGGATCTAAAGAACTATGTGTACCTAAACTATTCGTTGGAGATCCCGTTTTAATTCACAACTTCACTAGGAAGTGGCATGAGCTCCGTTTCAGTGGACCATACATAGTGGAGAATGTCACTCCCTCAGCAATAAAAGTTAAAGAAAGGCATGCCTGGATCCATTTGGGCGACGTGAAGCTGTCTGCTGGTGAGACCGGAACACCCTCACCCGATTCGGAAGCAAGACAAGATGAAGCAGTTCAGCATGTGCAGACTTGATCGATGACGAGGAAGAAGGACGCTAAGGTTGCTGATTAAATAAATGCAAGTGTGCATTTGGACTGTTCCTTACCCCGGACACTCTTTATAGATATTTGAGCAGGAGCGCAAAAGTAATCTTTTAAATCAAAAAGTGCTGATGTGGTAAAAATGCCGGATCTTGATTTTATATTTGATGATTGGAAAAGGGAGCAGTTCCCTGACTCGTTTCTCACTGAGTTTCTCTTTGGTCAGACTCATGGTTCTGTCTGATGTCAATGTCCATAGACTACTTCTAGCTGTCTTTGTTTTTATACTCCAAGCTTATCCTGCTCTTGTTGGGCATAGCACTGACATATGTACTTTTGTGCAGGATCCTAAAAATGGCCCTGCAATTAGAAGATTATTGGTAGTGACAATTGAGCAAATTCGGCAGCTATCTGAGCATCTAACAAGACTGCCTGATTAAAAAGGTTTTTTCCTTCCTTAAAAAGCAATATACAGGCATAATGTTATCCATTGAGAATAATACCATTCAAGAAAGTTAGCAAACTCTGTGCCATGTGAAGAGGCACCAATGGTGGGGTCTCCTGTATTTGGGCATAATATATGCGTGCTCAGCTTTTATTATTGTTTTTCTGTTCTTATTGATTCACACAGCTTACCTTGTTGGTTCCAGAAAGAAAGGAACCCCTTTGATCATTCCCACACCAGTGATATATGCAGAATTAGATGTTGCAAGAAGACCAAGGCCATATCTCATTGTCCCTACACCAGTGATGCATGTAAAATCACCCATTGCTCTGACAAATGTCCCTATGATTCCCCCTGTAAGATGGTCAATGTTTTATATACTTCATAGTCATCATGTACGAGCTCAATTAGCAAAAGGGAGACCCAAGAGAAGTACAAAAGAAGATGATTATGAGTTAAATAATTATCTAGACTGTACAGCACATTTGGGGAATAACATATGGTATCAACACATGAAGGAGGTAGGAAAGAGAACCTCTGAGGAGGATTGCTATGTATGTGCTCTCCTACCTTATGCTATGGGGAAGTCTAAGATATTTATAGCTATAGAAATAGACGTCCAGACAGCTCATTGGCTGACTTACCTTGAACTCTGGCATACCAGAGGTCAGTTCCAGGGTTCAACAGCATCCTTGGTATGGGTGACGGAATGGTCGGCTCCAGAAGAAGATGATTATGTTCAAGACTTAAAGGCAAGAGCAAGAGCCCACACCAGAGATCATGTGATAAGATATGAACAGCCTGGCATGAAGGGAGCAGGAATCAGATGGGAGATAAATTAGGAGCTCAATCGTCAAGGAAAGACTGATAAAGAAATACAAAGATTTTAATCGGATGTTAGACGAGTGCTTAAACATTTATTGGGGAGGAATTAGCACCTTAGTTGTATTTGCAGATGCAGACATAAGTTAAATATTGATTTTAGAACTGTATTGATTTTAACAAGTTCGAATTTCTAAAAGCGTTTGTAACTGTGTGTTATTAGATTGTATTGGTTTTAGTATTACTCTGAGCTGCATGGGAGAATTTTTACCCACAACTACCTGCAACTCGAGGGAAACAGAGTCATTGCCAGCACATACTAGTGCTTGGGAGTAAACACTATGTTTCCCAGCTTTCCTGAGGCAGCGCGCCGGCTCTCACGTACCAAAGAATGCGCCGCAGGCTATAAATGACCGGCGTCAGCACGAATCGCTGACACGAAGCCTGTTATAGGCCAGTGTGCGGCATGTTAGTGGTGTTTGGCAGGAAACCTCGTGTCTCTGACCTTATAACAGTTTTAAGGAATAACAGGAATAACAGGTGAGAATAAGTTAAGTGTTCAGTCCAGGAAACAATAGTCACATTATAAGCTATTTGAATATGGAATTGAAGAAGGTGGGGAGTGAGGGAGGAACTATATCCCTACGTACGCTAGATAAAATCAGGAACTTGGGGATTGAAAAGATTAAGAAAATAGAATCTACATTTACAAAAAATCATAATGGGACACAAGTCTTTAGAGCAATGCTACTCAATGTTAGATCAGCTGTGAAGCATGCAATAGAGATTCATGAGCTCATTTTATCGCAGGATTTGGACTGTATATTCCTGACATGGTTCAATGAAACTTCACAGGCTGTGTTTCCCCTGCTATTTCCACAAGGCTATTTCATATAACATATCAATAAAATAGGAAAAAGAGGAGGTGGTATTGCAGTTATCGTGAGAGCACCATTGAAACTATCACATTTGCAATCCCTAGACTTGGACGATGACACCAAGATGGGGCATGCTTGCATTCAGTGTACTCCAAATAAAACTATAAAATCCTATTTGGCTACTGACCTCATGGCCCAGCACGGGCTTTCCTGGATAAATTAGAATTATTTCTGGCAGACACGGGTAGTAAGCATAACGAGTTGCTATGTTTGGGGGACTTTAATATATGGGCCGAGGACATGATATCTGTAGATGGTAGAGAATTAAGTGAGACTCTGGAAGCCCATGCATAGGAACTTTTAGTATCATCCCCCTCACATTGTCAGGGTCATTGTCTGGATGTCCTGTTATACCGAGGGGAGAGAATTCACTATTTAGAGACAATCCCAATATCATGGACGGATCACTATGCCAGAGGGTTTCAATTGATATTGCCTAAGAAAACTCTGGAAGTGTACACGGAAAATTGGATGGGTCCATTCCGCAAGCCAAAAGATTTATTGAAGATCTCAGGAGAGGCTCTGAAACATGCTTTGGCACAGATTGAGGACGCTTTTCCATGTGAGGAGTTCTTCAATAATGGCACGAAAATTATGGCCATGTTATGCAATGAACAGGCCCCTCTCCAACAAAAAAAAGTTAGGAAGTCCACTAACCCCTGGGTCTCGCCAGATTTGGCCAAAAAAGGGGACAGTTGAGATCTTTAGAGAAAAAATGGAGAAAGAATCTTATAGAGAGTAACTTAGAACAGGTAAAGAGTTCCCGAAGAGAATATGGAAAGCTATTTTTGAAGCCAAATCCAAATTCATAACTGGGAAAATTGACAAAGTTACGAATAGGCCGTGGGAATTGTATGCAGCAATTTCCCAGTTAGTAAACCCTGGGTGTGCGTCAGCAGCGCCAGAATCATCACAAGTACAGGCGGATGCCTTCAATAATTATTTTATAAATAAAATAGAGTTAATACAAGGAAAGATTACGGAAATCAAACCATTAGATCCTCAAGAGAATCTGGAGGTAACAGAGGAGACTAGCCCAGAATGTATAGCCCATGATATAGATATCGGGGTGGATCAGAAGCTATTTACGTTCACCGAAGTATCTTTTTGTTATTCCATCCTCAGTAGCCACACAAATAGCCCCAGATAGTACCCCATTTATTACAAAATGTATTAACAAATCAGGGGTAGTACCAATGATTCTGAAGAAATCTGTGGTTACGCCGCTGTTGAAAAAAAACAACCTTGATCCTGAGAATTTGCAGAACTACAGGCCAGTAGCAGGACTGTCATGGCCATTTAAAATCTTGGAGAAAATTGTGAGAGCCCAGCTGCAGGAACATGTGGATCAAGAGAATCTGTTGGACCTGCTGCAATCCGGTTTCCGAGCAGGTTTCGGGATGGAGACGGCGTTTCTGATGGTCTGGGATGATTTATTGGAGATGGCGGATCAGGGGGGCTTGTCCTTGTTGGTCATGTTGGACCAGTCCGCCGCCTTTGATACGGTGGACCATGGGACCCTATTGAAACGTCTTAGAGAAGTGGGAAGGGTGGGGGAGCAAGCCCTTTGATGGTTTGAATCTTTTCTCTCTAGAAGAGAACAAAGAGTTTGACTTGGAGACTTCCTGTCAGATTCAGTGCTACAAAACTGTGGAGTCCCGCAGGTATCCTCCCTCTCCCCACCGCTTTTTAATTCATATTTTAAATTACCCATGGACATCCCGAGGAAGCACGGCATACATTTACATTCGTATGCAGATGACACTCAGGTGTTCATGAGGATACATAATCTAGAGGAGACGTATGAGAAAGTGGAACGTTGCCTACAAGAAATACAGGCTTTGATGTGTGCCAACCAGCTATTGCTGAATGCCAGTAAAACAGATGTGGCTCTATTCTCTTCAAAACACCATCTGCAGAGGGAGCAATTACACTCCCCATGCTTCTTGGGGACACAGCTGAATTTCTCTAAGAAAATAAAAAATGTTGGCTGTGTTTGGGAGGATAATATGGGATGTGGAGCTCAGGTTAGCGTGAAGGTGCAAGCAGCATTCCACTCACTACTCTTACTGAAACAAATCCTACCATTCATTGTGAATGATGACAGAGCGGTGGTTATTGGTACTCTGGTCAACTCGAGACTAGATTATGGAAATGCACTGCTGTCGGGTATACCAGCCTATCATCTGCAAAGATTGCAAGTGGCTCAAAACACAGCAGTTAGGCTAGCGTATAGGGTAAAAAAATCAGCCCCGACCTCTAAATTAAGAAGAGCTGTTCATTGGTTGGCAGTAAAGGAGAGGATTGAGTTTAAAGTTCTCTGCCTGGTTTTTAAGTGTGTTAATAAGACAGGGCCAAGATCAGGAGGCATGTTCCTACCCGACAGCTGCGCTCAGCAGATCAGAATCTGCTTCAGATACCACACACCAGGTATGTGAGTATAGGGGACTGTAGATTTGGAGTCTATGGTCCAAGAGCACGGAACAAACTACCCAGAGAAATCTGTGAGATTAAAACCCTCCCGGCATTCCGTAAGGCCCTGAAGATCCATCTGCTTTGCTAGAGTTTGTGGACTTGAGTTGGTGCAACTCAATCTCAAATGATTAAGTGGATTAAGGCACAGTCAAATGGCAACTGATACATCTGTGGCCAATTACGATTGAATTTGTCCGGTGCGCGTTACGAATTCTCAAATCAAATCAAATCAAGGAAAGAGGACAGATGCAGATCTGGGGAACAGTACTTTCCCCAGATGGCTGGGAAGAAGGCATAGTCATATGCATAGCTGTGGCAGTAACAGGATATTACAAACCAGTTATAGATCATGAGGAAAAAGGATGCAAACCTCTCTGGCCGAGGATTGTAAATTTGCTGACATGGGTCGAAGATAAAGGAGTACAACTCTGGGTAGTGCAGAGTTATGCTTCAGAAATAATGGCAAAAGAAAAGTTGGAGAGAATCAGCACTGCGGTCAAATCTTCGATGTGCGAGGAAGGAAGTATGGGACAGTAGTAATAATGGATCACTACTGGGCCTGTGGATCCAGAGCATACATGAAGCTGGCCAGTGACTGGGGAGGACTGTAGTACTTGTTCATGTCCCTGCATTAGTGATTTCGAAGAGTGACCTGAACATTGGTGAGTTTCCAAAAGCAGATGCTCACCTGAGAAAGAGGAGATCAAGTGGATCCCACAAGCGAACAAAGAGGGAAAACTATTTCTCAGCCAAATCGATAGAAGCCTTCAACTCTATTCCTTATGAACACAGGTTGTTCAGTCAGACGTCAGCAGTGTTCACGATGATCTTTATGCCAGGAATCCAGACAATGGCAAATGCCAAATGGTTGCCAATTACCAGATGGGAGTTCTTGCAAATGATCAATACTACCATAAAGGGATTTAATGCCATCAATGAAGAGCTGAGAGCCATAAGACTGACGACTCTTCGAAATAGATCTGTTCTAGACATGATTGCAGCTATGGATGGAGGTGTTTGTGCCAAAATCGGAGAATCATGTTGCACATTCATACCTTCTCACGATGAAGAGAATGGGAACTTGACAGAGGCCATATAACAATCTTGACAAATGTGCACGTCAGGATGGAAGATGAAGTGGAAGATATTGCAGATGACAGCTGGTTTGCGTCGATCTTCTCATGGGTACCACATTGGATGGTGAATATCTTCAAGTTTCTTGGAGCCTTGTTGGTGATGATCATGTTTAGATTCTTTATGATCAGAATAATAATCACACAGTACAAAAAGAGAGCAAAGAAAGCAACAAGAATGAAGATCATGATCGATGTCGAGCCTGGAGTAGGACCCAAAGAGCTGACAGATGAAGAAATCAGAGACTATTTAAAGGCCAGTATTCATGCACCTGAGGGAACAAAGTTCTTGTATCCGAAGAACCACAAGAGGTATGTGGGAAGATGGATCTACTGCAGTCGGAATGGACAATGTAGTCATATGACCTGGACTGACGATGAACATGTCAAAACAGCAGGATGTTTGAAAGGAGTCATAAAGATATGGACCCCAAAGAAGCACTACTTCAGAAGAGGGTGTCTGGATGTGAAGACAGATGGGAGAGTGGTCGAAGAGTGGCCCAGATGGGGGAGTGTAGAGGAGGAGCTAAGTACCCCTACAAGAAGTCCCGCCCCTATGTTGCCTATATGTTGGGAACCAGAAATTGCGACATGTGCAATACCAGTGAGGGTACACATACCGCGAAAAGTTCTTGAAGCAAAGTATACATTGAGAAAACCCTATTCGCGGAGAAATGACAGTCTTCTGAAGGAAGTTCCGGAAAAGTGTGGAAATGAATGAAAGAGAAGACTGGTGACGTCACATGAAGTAGAAATGACGCATCCAGAAGAGATACCAATGAAGAAAGAATATAGACTTTATAGAATCTGATGACGAAGTATCGAAGTAAGCAACATTCTGGGAGCGAAATGAAGATTGCACGTGCAGAGAAGCACTGAAGAAAATGCAAAGCCATTTTACATTTGTACAGACACAGTAAGGCAAGTAGATGAAGTAATCATGAGGCTGGCTACATAGTGAATAGACTGCAGGCGATGCACCAATGTATATATATAGGAATGTATAGAATCTGGATGTTCCATGATGCACTTTAGCAAACTTGAACCCCATGAATGAAAGAGCTGAAAGTGTGGCACAGTTGAATAAACAGCTAATGGCGAAGGAAGATTCAAGAGAGGCTTGGCTGGTCCAGTGTCAAGAGTCGGGCCGCTGAGAGCCTGGTTATCTACTCGAGACGATACAATGAACATGAGAAACAAGCTGAGCTCCTGTTTGAGGTATAATGGAAAAACACTAGAAGTGCCAAGGTTTATTCATTTAATAGTATTAAATGCAACAAAGGAACTCAAAATGTGGTCTACAGACACATGGATGATAATAGACTTTGGGTCGAGCTATACCGAGACCAGAAGATAAGGCCATGCACACACTCCCTTTTATTCCCAGAGACGAGAGGCTACTGCAAGGTCAAGTTCAAAGACTTATTTGAATGACAGACCACAGGAGTGATGATGGATGTTGGGCTAATTGGGTGGGGAGGCATGACCAGGCCAACCCTCCCAGCACCTGGAGTACCAGCTTGCGTGCTGCTAGTGAGTGGAATATTCTAGAAGGGTACAAGCGTGCCAACCAATCGTAGAGGGCCACGTGTCAGAGAGCCCTATAGTTTGAGAAGCCAATAGAACGTTGTCTATTTGTAGGACACGAAAGATGACTTGCACTTGGGGTGGGCTTTGTTGTCCACCTGACCTTAGAGACCCAATCACTATCATAGCCTATGTAGAAGGTATACTTAGATTTTCTCTTTGAGACTATCACATCCCTAGTAGGTTTTCTTACTTTGCCACGTAGAATGACATCAGTAGTGACGAATCTTTAGTATAAAAGCTGTGTTTTTTCATGTAATGCTTTGAGATAAATCGAGTGAACGTCCGTTGATGATCGTTGTAACTGATATATGAGTAAGGTCTGCATCCCCATCCATCTCAGATACTGTTACTTCGTCTTAAAGGACCCTAGTGGGTTCACTAGTTTTGGGCATTGGGAACGACAATGACACCTCAATTGAAACTGGTGCTTGATCAGAAATCAAAATAGCACTAATATCACTTTTCTTAAGATTTTGTGTACACAGATCAGATGTTAGTATTAGATCGATGTGTGAAAACATTTTATGTCTACCTATATGAAATGTGTATTTCCTTTCTTGAGAGTGTTATAGTCTCTGTTAAGATGGATTTCTGAACTCTGACCTGGTGGGCAGAGGTTCAGAAGGCCAGCCTAGTTTCTTTGAGCAGGGTAACCTTCTAGACAAGCCAGACCTATCAGGGTAGCATTGGCGGCGGTCAAGACTAGGTTTCAGGAGGGGTGAGGGTGACTGAAAGCCCACAACGAGCACAGAACAAAAGACACTACAAATCTCTCCCAGTCAAGTGTATATATCAAAAATACATATACATTCATTCAAGGCCTTTGAAATCAACACAAAGCAATTATCAACAGTAATACTTCAAACCACTACAACACTACTATAAAACATATATACACTACCAATTGGCCTAAAGAATTAGTGCACAGAATGGGTCCACAACCTACGAGGACAGGGAGCAAGCAGTGCAAATAGACCTTAGCCGGTTCTTCAGCAATCAATCCCTAACTAAGAGGCAGTCCAGTCCCTACGAAGAATGGAGCCTAGTGCTTAAAAGTACTTTCAGGTGCTGGTGCACAGGATCGTGCAGTAGAGCAAAATGGGGTCTCTTGCAGGGGCTGTAGCAGCTCAGGAAGGTGGGTGAGGCGATGAAGAATAAGTTCCCACTATTCATGGAGGGTCTCCCCAAGAGGACAGAACAGGTTCCAGGAGTTGGGAATGGGACGGTAGCAGAGGCTACCTGTGGAAAGGTGAGTGGCCCTCAGGGGACACTCGTGCGTAAAAATGGATGGATGCACTAGGGGCCACCGGTAAGGGCTGCAAGTACTCACCGACCCCCGGCACACTCCGGACCGAACTTCAGCAGTCGAATCTTATTCGGTTGCAGGTTCAAATTGTGTGGCTCTGTGGCTTTCAGCGGCTGAGTTATAGCAATGATTCCATGGCAGGACAGTGGCGATTTCTCCACTCCTGGTGAAGGGATCAGGCCAGTTTCACTGCAGCAGGATTCAGGCACAGAGGGGCACAGCAGCAGGGCAGATGGGGAGCAGGTGCAAGTGGATCTAGGTCACCTGGCCTAAGTCCCGCCCACCTGGTGCCTTCCTGCCTGCCACTCTTTTTCACCACTTAGCAAGCCCCCCCCAATTGGTGCCTTCCTGCTTGCTGCTCTTTTTCACCACTTAGCAAGCCCCGCTACCTGGTGCCTTCCTGCTTCCCGCTCTTTTTCACCGCTTAGCAAGCCATGCCCACCTGGTGCCTTCCTGCTTGCCGCTCTGTTTCCCTACTTAAGGAGCCCTCCAGCTTCTTTTCCTTTGCAGATGGGGAGCAGGTGCAAGTGGATCTAGGTCACCTGGCCTAAGCCCCGCCCACCTGGTACCTTCCTGCCTGTTGCTCTTTTTCACCACTTAGCAATCCCCGCCCACCTGGTGCCTTCCTTCACCATCACTGTCTTGTGGCCAATGCTGGATTTGACTTTTATGGACTTCATTCATTCATGGTGTGTCACTCTTTCTCAACTCTCATGCTGGACTTCCTTTGCATCTTGTACTCATGGTGACCCTGAATCATGCTGTTCCCATCTTCATCTTGTATCCTGGCTTGCAACATTATGTGTTACTACTGACTTCTGCAATTGTATTCGCTCTCCACTCTTGCTTCTCCACTCTTTTTGACTGCTTACTCTCTTTTTTCTTCTCCTTTCCCTTCTCCCTTTTCCTATCTCCTCCCCTTACTTTCTTCTATGCACTTAATCTATCAGAATTGTCCCTGGACCTAATATGATAGCAACCTCGTCTGTTTCCTCCACCCTCCCATTACTGTTTTTATCCTCCCCACCATCCCTCCAGCACTATCTGAAATGTTGTCAGGCCTAGTATGATAGTCGCTTGTTTTGTTCCTCCCCTCCCTTTCTGCACCCTTCTCCCTCACCTTTTGTTTTTCTCCGGCTCTACCAGAAATGTCGTCAGGCCTAGTACGGTAGTCGCCTCCCACTCTCCCCCTCCCTTCCTTATCTATGTCTTAGCTCTTGCACTATCTGAAATGTCGTCAGGCCGAGTACGATAGTTAATTTCACATCCTTACTGTTCATGGCCTGTAAGAATGTGGTTGTATTTTCCCTTGTTCCCTCCCTTGCCTTGAAGCGCTTTGAAACACATTGTGTATAGGCGCTATATAAATAAACAATCATATCATATCATATCACCTGCGAAGTTTGTCAATACAACTGGGCGACACAGTGGCTGTGTGTACTGGGTTTGGGCACTCTCTCTTTATTCCAGACATGGGAATGCCAAGTGTAAGAAATTTGGTGTGAGATTTCAATGAACAAAGAGCTTACGATCTACTAAGTTTCAAGTGTCAACTGGAAATGGTGATGGTTTCAGAGCAAAGGTCCTGCGCAAGCTGGTCAGTTCACTGGATGGCCCAGAAACGCTTTTGAAGAGGCTTACTTGCAGATTAAGATGGCGGTGCGGTGAATAGTTGCTCACCATTCAAATGGGTCGAAGCGCCTTTGCAGACCTTCTAGTTTGATCAGATGCACAGGGGTCCTGCGTAACAACAGTGGGCTCAGGGTGCCAAACCTTCCAGTGGGTCACGAGCGGCCCCCAACTTGGCTTCTTAGTTTCAGGATGCTTGGATCCTATCCTAGGTTCAGAGAGAACTCAAGAGTCGACCTGGTATGGGTGTTTGGAGCCTTCTCTTATCCAGAATCAACTTTGCGCAAAAATGAAGAGGACCCAATGGGAGATCTGCTCACATACAGGCACAAGATGAAACATCAGGGGGAATTCAAAAGTAAGAATAGAAATTATTTTGTTCCATAACCATTATATCAACAGTGTTGTATCACAATACAAACGATTCTTAGGAGAAATAATGATACAGGCTCATATCTTAAAGCAACGGTTTGGATGAATGCAGGTGGAGGAAACCAACAAGGTGTTACTATATAACCCTGTTGGAAGAACACCCTGTCCCTACACAGGGGTGCCTATCCCTAGGCAGCATATGGTGCAATGCCTTTCTAATAGGGATAGGATGGGAGCGAAGCTGTCCCTCAATTGACCAAATGTATGGATGCTCCAACCTGCATTGGTGCTTATTTGACAAAATAAACAACTTTTTCTAAAATAGAGCAACCAACAAAAACAACATACAACTCCTATGTTGAGGAGAACCATCTTCGGTTCCGGAAGCACCTCACAACCTTCCTCTTTGCTTCTGCTTTCTCTCTCCCTCTCCCCTGCTAATTCTTCATTGATACTGCACTGAACCTGCACCTGGGCCACTCTGACCGACCTCGGTCCTTGTCCCAGCCACTCTCCACTTGCACTGCCTCCCTGGCAACCCCTGCACTGCGGGAATGTCTCTGCATCCCTTACTGCCCCCCCTCCCAGCACTTGTCTGCACTTACCTTGCACTTGCCACCAGCTGGCCCTATTTATTATTACTATTTTTTTTTATTCTACTTACCCTGTTCAGCACTTCCCCCTCTCCCCTTCCCCTTGCACTTTTTCCCTTCCCCCTACCCCTGCACTTGCGCGATCTGAATGACACCTGGTCTAGTAGGATTGTTGTCTGTCTTTCCCCCCTGTTCCCCCCTCCCTGCCTCGTTGTGCCTTGAAACACTTGTGTATAGGTGCGTTACAAATGCCATATCATATCATATCATGTTTCCTAGTGCGACAGGGCTGGTTATTAGATCACTGTCAGACACAGCTAAGATAGCTTGCATGAGCATTTAAATAACCATGGGATTTTCTGTCCGTATTTTATTCACCTTAAGGGAATTTACATTAACTTCATGTTGGAGTGGTGGATGTTGTTAACATCTAAAAGGGGCAACAGATTTAGTACATCAATGTCCGTTTTTGTAGAACACTATAAAAGGCTCACAGCATGTGAGTAATAGACTGGTGTTGCATTTCTTATGGGATATCACCCCTCATTGTTGGGGATATCTGAAAATGGCCATGGAACCACCCTTGACCAATAGGTTTCGATGGAGTAGGGGAATTCAAACCATCTTCTTCAGGACCGTCTAATCTATTGTGCAGTAAGTCTGTCTTCCAACCATGCCTAAGTGTGGGGGCACGAGGTGGATAGGCTGCTCCGTCTCCTGCGTCACTTGGATCTGGGGAGCCGGTCAATAATAAGCTCAGGTGAGTGAAAGAGCTAGTTTTTGCTCAACCTGGGGAAGGCAAAGTGACAAGATGGCCAAAGGACAGGACAAAGAACCTTGTGGCATGGCCATTTTGGAGTCAGGCCACCTTCCTGTGCCAACCGCGGTAAGTGCGGTTTGCATGGCAAGAAAGGGTTAAAAATATGCGAAAAGATAAGCTGCCACCAGCCTTGTCCAATGCACATCTGCGCTTCTTCTAAAAATTCCTTTGTGGGAGTCTAGGGCCCTTGGAAACGAAAGGAAGACCCAAGCACACTGTACTGTAAGGAACATTGTGCACTTATAACATGTTGCAGAAACGTTGAAACATTGGAAAGGACTAAGGGAAACAAAGTCTCCCAGTACTGACTGTCTTTAAGAACATGTCAGTTTCCCCGTAATAAAGTGAGCGAAAGCCCAGTGGAGTGCAGCTGAAGGCTGAAAAACACAAAACAACTTGGTACAGTGGAATCTAAACCAAAAAGCACCTTGGTTATGTTCTTCTTTGATTGATCACCAAACACCTCCCTCCCCATTAGTTCTAATCCCAGTCTGATTTCTTATCAAATTCAAAAACAAACAAACAAGCAAAAATAAACAAACAGGCAAAAGTCACCTAGCCATATAACCCTATTTCTCTATTCTCTAGATGAACTCAGTCCTACTTTGCAAATCATCCAGCACTTTCCATATTGCTATTTAAAAATGGTAATATTGATTGTCTAAAATAACGATTGCTCAAAGTAGTCTAGCACACAGATCTCATAACATAAGAGATGCAATACAGCCAATAGACTTTAGTTAAAATGAGTGACCTACTGGGTGGCCATAATGTAAAGCTAGTTAGCCTGCAATAACAGAATCTAATTTGAAGTCACAATACAATAAACAATATAAACTCAGGGCTCAAGTCGAGGGTACACGCGGGGGGACAGAGTCCACCCACTTTATTCAGAGAGGGGACTCAGTCCCCCCAGCTAAAAGAGAAACTTTGGATGTTCCCTTTGAATTAAAGCCAACCTCAGGGAAAAAACCACAGTCGTCAGGGTTGGAGGCCAGACACTTCACCACTGCACTGTATAACCTAATGAAAAATAGCAAACAACTAAAGGTGAAATGTCCCATTTCGGTACTGCAAGTCCCAGGGAGACATTTGTATTGGTTCTTGGAGTTTAAAAAATGCACTCCTTTGAATGTTTTCAAAAACACAATTAGAAGAAAATATCCTGTCTTGGTTTGTGTGGGTGTGTTGATTTTATGAAAGGTAAATGCCATTTGTTCTGTGCAATCTGGGTGGTTATGCCAAGCCAATTTAACGGAATGTGCATATTTTCGAGCTCTGAAACACATATATATGACCGCAATACAAATAAAATATCATATCATATCATATTTCACCTTTATATGCTAATTTCTGGCGACGTCACATCCCATTGCGTTTGTTAATGAGTCCCCCCACTTTATTTTTTAGGACTTGACCACTGATAATACTCCAGAACTAAGAGCTGCTCACACTGTAGGGAAAACGACATATAGGCTTGATATGAATTACGGTACCCTAGGAGACATGGCAGACCATGGAATAGCTGAATGTTCCATGTATTGCGCCAAGTTCTGTTTCTGCAGAAGCAGCAGAAATGATTCCTCGTGTAGGCGATATTCTTTAGTGCAGCATTCCAAACTAACATATTTCCACAGAATTAAATTGTAAACTCAAATCAAGGCATTCTTGGGTTGCGGAATCTACTGCGGTCCCAAAACTAAACACTGCAATTCATTTAACAGTCAACATAATCCTACAGAACAAGTCGTATATAATCTTTCTTAAAGCAGTTACCTTTATCGAGTTGAAAGCCCAGAGCTTTTAGATCCCTTTGATCATCATGGGAACTGAAACGGAATTTCCATTTTCATTATGAGCATTCGAACTAGCTGTTAAGATGGATTTCTGAAATCTGTCCTGGAGGGGCAGAGGTTCAGAAGGCCAGCCTAGTTTCTTGGAACAGGGTAACATCTGGACAAGCCAGACCAATCAGGGTAGCGATCGCGGCAGTCAAGACTAGGTCTCAAGAGGGGTGAGGGTGACTGAAAGCCCGCAATGAGCACACAAAGCAAGGACACTTACAAACTACTCCA
Source organism: Ambystoma mexicanum (assembly GCF_040938575.1). Classification (NCBI taxonomy): domain Eukaryota; kingdom Metazoa; phylum Chordata; class Amphibia; order Caudata; family Ambystomatidae; genus Ambystoma; species Ambystoma mexicanum. The sequence goes on along the minus strand of NC_090921.1, from coordinate 1,508,169,132 downwards.
AACAGGTGTTATATTAAAAATATATACACATTTATTCCAAGGCCTTTGCAACAATGACCGTAGCGGGAAATCACAAAATCACAATAAAACTCTAGTAAACCAACACATACCAAACCAATACAATATATATATACAAATACAAACAAGCCTAAAGCGTTAGATGCACGAAATGTGTAGTCCACCTAGAGGGGAAGGAAAACAGGCAGTGCGAAATAATAATTAGACCCAGTCCGCCTTCAGAGGCACCTAACTAAAAGGAAGTCCAAGCCCTACAAAGAGTGGAGCCTTGTGCTCAAAAGTACCTGCACACGCTGGTGCCAACGGGCAAAAAGGGGAGTCTCTTCGAGGGAATCAGGCAGTTCAGTTTGGTGCACAAATGAAGAAGAACAGAGTTCCGCGACTCAAGCGCAGCCTCCACTGTGGGCAGAAGCAGAGCGCGAGTACGGAAAGGCGTGCTGTTTGACACAGCGGGGAAAAGCTATGGGCTCCTGCAGGAGGGTGACCAGTTCCTAGCTATGCTACTCACCAGTCCCCGATGCAAGCAGACCCAGGCTTCTCCGCGTCAGTTTCAGTGCTGGCAGGTTCAGGGGAGCAGGGGACCTCTCGTCGTCGTGTAGATTCTGCAGCAGCAGAGTTGAGTTAAAGATGTCCCAAACGAAGTGAACCCGCACAGTTTGTTACCACAGCAGGGCTACGGAGCGGCCGTGTGTATCTCAGCCAAATGTACACTACTCACTTCAGACATGGGAATGCCAAGTGTACGAATCGTGTGAGAGTGACAAGGACTCAAAATACAACACAACCTGGCGGCGGTTACAGAGCAAGACTCCTGTGTAGGCTGGTCAGTCTGCTGGATGGCCCAGAGACACTTCCGAAGGCTTACGTGCAGGAGATGGTGAAGATGCCGAGAATAGCTGTCCCCGCTATTCCAAGGGTCGAAGTACCAGTACAGGCCTTCTGGTTCGATCAGAGATAGAAAGGGTTTCACAAGGCAACAGCAGTGCAGAGGAGTAGTCCTTCAGCGGGTCACCAGCGATTCCTCGGTTCAGCCTCGTGGTTGCAGGATACTTGGCTCCTGTATTCCTTTGTTCGTGAGATCGACATGGTAGTGGCGTTTCCAGCCCCCTCTTATCCACGGTTCCCTTCGCGCCAAAACGGAGGGGACCCAATGGGAGATCTGCTCATCAAACACTCACACCATACGTGGACCTATCACGGACCACTGTGGTCCCAGGCATTGACACCACACTAGACTCTCTGGCACCCAGGATGTGTATTGGGACCAGACATCCCAGCCCACATCCTGGAGGCACACACAAGGCCTGTAGAAGCCCGCGAAAGCATCTGTGTTTTGCGGGAAAGTACATGCCCAAATAAGGAAGGCCCCGGGTTGGCTCGACCTGGGGAAGGTCAAGGGGGCAAGACGGTCAGCGGACAGGACAAAGGAGCCTCATGGTCTGGCCATTTTGGGAGCCAGGCCACCATTTTGGGCTAAGCGCGAGAAACACGCTTAAAACGCCAAAAGGAGCTCAAAAACACAAAGAAACGATCGCTGTCACCAGTCCCGTCCGTGATTCACTTGCACCGTTCATTATCAATCCAAAGAGACTATCTAGGACCTGTAGAAGACTAGAGACCCAAGAGAGCAGTAACTTAGCTTACAGTGCCCTCTTGTGCCATGTTGCGCGAAAGCTGCAACATGATAAAGAAACTATGGAAAACAACGTTTCCCGGTACTGACTGTCTTAAGGGCATGTCAGTTTCCCCGTAAGAGAGGAGCGAACGCCCAGAGGAGTGCGGCAGAAGGCTGCACTTCTCTGGCAAAGTCTAGATCCTGGTGAAAACAACAGCAAAACGTTTAGGGGTTGCCACATGGAAGGAACATTTCCCACAGTAAAAGATCTTTCCTAACACTCGCCCCTCCCAGACTATGGACGGGTGTACTAAACCACTCCTGGATGAGTCTCTTGTTCAGGTCGGTTAAACATTCTGGACAACCCATCAGCATTGCTATGTTGGACACCTGGCCTATGCTCAATAGTGAAGTCGAAGCCTTGCAGACTTATGGACCACCTAAGCAACTTTGGATTCTCTCCCTTCATGTTCATTAGCCACTTTAAGGGCTTATGGTCAGTTTGCACATTGAAGTGGGTCCCATAGAGGTAGGGCCTCAGCTTCTGTAGGGCCCACACAACAGAGAAACATTCTTTCTCCACTGTGGACAATCTGAGCTCTCTGTCCTTAAGCTGGCGACTAATAAAACCAATAGGGTGTTCCTTACCCTTCTCATCTACTTGGGATAGTACAGCTCCTATCCCAGTGTCAGAGCTGTCCGTCTGCACAATAAAAGGTCTTTGCTAATCAGGGGCCCTGAGGACAGGGGCCTGGCACAAGGATTCTTTTAAGCTGATGAAGGCCTTCTCACACTCGTCGGTCCAAGTTACCTTCTTGGGTTTCTTCAGAGTAGTAAGGGCAGTCAGAGGGGCAGCTATGGTACCATAGTCTGCCATGAAGTAGCAGTAATACCCTGTGAGTCCTAAGAAGGCTCTCACTTGGGTCTGTGTAGTGGGGGTAGGCCAGTCTTGTACTGCTTGTACTTTACTGGGAAGAGGCTGTATCCTCCCTCTACCTACTTCATGTCCAAGGTAAACCACTGAGCCTTGTCCAATCCGGCATTTACTAGTCTTTATGGTCAAGTGTGCTTTCTGAAGAGCCTGGAGCACAATCCCGACATGTTTCACATGGTCTTTCCAGGTGGCACTGAAAACTGCTATATCATCCAGATATGCAAGACAGAATTCGTCCAACCCATTCAACACATGATTCACAAGCCTCTGAAAAGTGGCAGGTGCATTCATTAACCCGAACGGCATTACCCTGAACTGGTAAAGGCCGTCTGGAGTAGAAAACGCTGTCTTCTCCTTGGCATGTTCTGCTAAAGCTATTTGCCAATAGCCCGCAGTGAGGTCAAACGTGCTGAGGTACTTGGAGGCACCCAAAGTATCCACCAGCTCATCTGTTCGAGGCAAGGGGTGTGCATCTGTCTTGGTGACAGCATTCAGAGCCCTGTAATCCACGCAGAACCTCAATTCAGAAGTGCCTGCCTTTGGAACCAAAACCACAGGGCTGGACCAAGGACTACTAGAGAGTTCAATTACCCCAAGGTCTAACATCTTGTTGACCTCGGTCTTAATGTAAGACCGTACTTTGTCTGACATCCTGTATCCCCTACTCTTGGTAGGTACACTGTCTCCTGTGTCTATGTTATGTTTGCACCAAGGTGTCAAACCAGGCGACTGTGAAAACAGGGGGGAAAACTGCCGAAGCAAACTTTTCACCTCAGCCTGCTGATTAGAAGTCAGGTGAGGGGCCACTCGGACACCCTCAAAGGAGCTATCTGAAGGACCGCTTTGGAACAGGTCGGGGAGAGGTTCAGACTCCTCTTCCTCAACATCTGAAGCCAGTAGCAGTGCTGCGATTTCGACTCTTGGGACGAAAGCCTTCCGTCTATTTACGTGGAACACATTTGGAGCCTGTCCAGGCCTTCCAAGGTCCACTAAATAGTTAACCGCACCCAGGGGCTCCACCACTGTGTAAGGGCCTGACCATTTGTCCTGTAAAGCTAGAGGCCTTATGGGATTCATGATCAGGACTTGTTGACCAGGTGTAAAGTTGATGAGGGAAGCTTTCTGGTCGTACCAATGTTTCACCAGCGCTTGTCCTGCCTTCAATTTATCACTAGCCACGCCCATCAGAAGTACCATCCGTTTTCTGAGCACCAGCACATAATCTACTATGTTGGTAGTAACAGGGGGAGTGGGCATCTCCCATCCCTCTTTGACTATGGCTAAGGGTCCCAGTACAGGATGACCGAACAGAAGTTCGAAGGGGCTGAAGCCAACACACTCCTGTGGTACCTCTCGGTAGGCAAACAGTAAGCATGGTAAAAGAAGATCCCATTTTCTTCTCTGGGGTTCTTCCAGAGCCCCAATCATGCTCTTTAACGTTCTGTTGAAAAGTTCCACCAGACCATTGGTCTGGGGGTGGTATGCAGAAGAGAACTTGTAGGTGACCCCACATTCTTTCCACATAGCCTGCATATACTTTGACATAAAGTTGCTGCCTCTGTCAGACACAACTTCTTTAGGGAAGCCAACCCAGGTAAAGATGCCAAGTAACGCTTTTGCAACTGACTTGGCAGTTACAGTTTTCAATGGGATGGCCTCAGGATATCTGGTAGCATAGTCGACTAGCACCACGATAAACCTATTGCCTGAGGATGTCTGCGGGTCAAGGGGACCAACGATGTCGATCCCTACCCTTTCGAATGGTATTCCCACAACTGGGAGTGGTACCAATGGAGCTTGGATTGTTGAGCCACTTTTACCAGATAACTGGCAGGAGGCACAACTCCTGCAGTGACTTTCTTCTTGCACCCCCATCTTGGGCCAGTAGAAGTGCATGGATAACCTTTGTTTGGTCCTCTTAATGCCAAGGTGACCAGCAAGGGGCACTTCATGCGCCAGCTGCAGGAGGAAGGGTCTTACAGCAAGGGGAACCACCAACCTCCTATGGTCTCCTTCTGTAGACTCTGTGAGCTCACTATACAGGAGTCCACCTTCCCAATAAATCTGATGCATCCCAGGAGGTTCACCCCTAAGCTGGGAGCAGGCCTGTCTCCTTAGGCCTTCCAGAGATGGGCACTCACGTTGGCCTTTACTGAATTCTTCCCTGTCAGGACCACCTTCTACTAACAAGTCTTTTAGTTCAGGATGGTCGTTGGGGTCAAATACTTCAGGCATCGCCACCTCCTTGTCAGGCCCGGGCGATTGACCAACTTCCTCCACCGCAGTGGTAGGCGAGTTCGGGGGAATGTTCTCTTTCCCTCGTCTTGACATTCTTACTCCTTTCGCCTTGGGTTTCCCCTTTGGCTGGGTCGGCGTATTGGTCTTGGCCAATGCTGCCCGTGTTTGAGACTGTGTGCAGGGTGTGTCGGCAGTGTCTCCTGCGAGGCCTAAAGCTCTGAGATCATTGCCTAACAAGACCTTTCCTGGGACGTTTCTCTGAATGCTCACTGGAATCCTGACTGCTGTGCCATTTAAAGTAAGATTTACAGGTATTACTGGAAACATGCAAGGTGGGCTGTCAGCCAATTTAGTGGGCATCAGAGTAGCTCTGGCAACTTCCTCTGAGTCTACAAAGGTAGAATCCACTACAGTTCGACTGCACCCACTCCATTGATCAGCACACTGTCTTTAAAGTAGTGCTTGGTATTATCCGGAATCCTAGCATAAGCCTCTGCGACTTTAGGCTCCCAGGAACCCAGGGAAACTAAAACTACCTCAGCTTCTATCCCGCTGGGGAAGGAGTCTGAGGAGAAGGATGCTCCTGTAATCTCTTCTTCCTCGTAGGAGGAGAAGGACAGATTAGCGGAGTGGACCCCCAAAGGTTTAACCTTACACCGGGATCCCCCTTCACGTGGTAAGTTGCTCCACAAGCAAAACAAGATCCATTGGGTCTGTTCACATAGGGAGGCTTATTGTAACCAGAGTTCTGTTTCGGAGGCTGACCTCCACTACCCTGTGAGTTCTCTTGTGTCTTACCCTTATTTTTTTTTTGTGGCCCTTTTGAGAAGAAGATTTGTCAGATTCTCCACCCTCCTTATCTTTGGACTTTTTCCCTTCCTCCTGCTTACCAGGATGAGTTTTGTCCTTATGGGACACTCGATGTGACACCCATAAATCTGCGGCAATGGCTAGCTTCTTAGCATCTATCTCCTTCGAATCGGCCAAATGCTGCTTAAGCTCCGGGGAAGAAGATGCAAAAATATGTTCCAGCATGACAAGACTTATCATGCCTTCAAAGGTAGAAACCTTATAACCTTCGACCCAGCCAGTCACATTTTGTAAGGCTTCGGTTACATAAGATACCCAAGTACCACCTTCTTTTTTCTTATACTCTCGGAATCGTTTTAAATATTGGGCAGGAGTCTTTCCAAATTTGAAAATGAGAGTTTGCTTTAACATTGTGAAATCCGCTCGCTCAGCCTTCGACATTTCCATAATGGCACTACAGCCAGAATGGGGCAGTCTGCTGAGTAACCAGGCAATCTTATCAGCATTGTCAACTTGTTGAACTTCACATGCATACTCAAACGTATTCAGCCAGTCCATAATGTCATTCTTTTCCTCATACACACTGAGCAGATCTTTTGGAAACCATGGATGAGAGGAGGCCCCAGACCCATGTCCAGGACCCTTGGATCCATTTGCAACCTGAAGCTTGGCCAGTTCCAACTGGTGATCCCTGTCTTTCTGTTTTTCGGCCTGTTCGATTCTTAGTTTGGTCATTTTGAAATCAAGCTCCTTCTGCCTAAACAGCAGCTCTTGCTTCTTGAATTCAAGCATGGCCTCCCCTTCAACACTGGCAGAGGAAACATTAGACATCTCATCCTCCCTTTCCTCGTGGTCGCGGTGAACCAGTGCAGCGGCAGAACCGTCGGTTCTACCAGTGAGAGCAGCCCCACCTCCTTCCGCACTGTCCTCAGACGTTATAGCATCAAGCTGCACTTCTTGCCACGATTCTTTGGATCATATCCATTTTGGTGCCTTGAGAGGAGACACCTCTCTCCGCACACATCTTTTTCAATGTTTCGGATTTGGAAGCATTTAAAGTTATTACAAGGCCTTTGTAACATTGACCGTAGCGAAAAATCACAATAAAACTCTAGTAAACCAACACATACCAAACCAATACAATATATATACAAATACAAACGAGTCTAAAGCGTTAGATGCACGAAATGTGTAGTCCACCTAGAAGGGAAGGAAAACAGGCAGTGCGAAATAATGATTAAACCCAGTCCGCCTTCAGAGGCACCTAACTAAAAGGAAGTCCAAGCCCTACGAAGAGTGGAGCCTTGTGCTCAAAAGTACCTGCACACGCTGGTGCCAACGGGCAAAAAGGGGAGTCTTTTCGAGGGAATCAGGCATTTCAGTTCGGTGCACAAATGAAGAAGAACAGAGTTCCGCGACTCAAGCGCAGCCTCCACTGTGGGCAGAAGCAGAGCGCGAGTACGGAAAGGCGTGCTGTTTGACACAGCGGGGAAAAGCTATGGGCTCCTGCAGGAGGGCGACCAGTTCCTAGCTATGCTACTCACCGGTTCCCGATGCAAGCAGACCCAGGCTTCTCCGCGTCAGTTTCAGTGCTGGCAGGTTCAGGGGAGCAGGGGACGTCTCGTCGTCGTGTAGATTCTGCAGCAGCAGAGTTGAGTTAAAGATGTCCCAAACGAAGTGAACCCGCACAGTTTGTTACCACATTAGGGCAACGGAGCGGCCGTGTGTATCTCAGCCAAATGTACACTACTCACTTCAGACCTGGGAATGCCAAGTGTACGAATCGTGTGAGAGTGACAAGGACTCGAAATACAACACAACCTGGCAGCGGTTACAGAGCAAGACTTCTGTGTAGGCTGGTCAGTCTGCTGGATGGCCCAGAGACACTTCCGAAGGCTTACGTGCAGGAGATGGTGAAGATGCCGAGAATAGCTGTCCCCCCTATTCCAAGGGTCGAAGTACCAGTACAGGCCTTCTGGATCGATCAGAGGTAGAAAGGGTTTCACAAGGCAACAGCAGTACAGAGGAGCAGTCCTTCAGCGGGTCACCAGCGATTCCTCGGTTCAGCCTCGTGGTTGCAGGATACTTGGCTCCTGTATTCCTTTGTTCGTGAGAACTCGGGAGACCGACATGGTAGTGGCGTTTCCAGCCCCCTCTTATCCACGGTTCCCTTCGCGCCAAAACCGAGGGGACCCAATGGAAGATCCGCTCATCAAACACTCACACCATACGTGGACCTATCACGGACCACGGTGGTCCCAGGCATTCACACCACACTAGACTCTCTGGCACCCAGGATGTGTATTGGGACCAGACATCCCAGCCCACATCCTGGAGGCACACACAAGGCCTGTAGAAGCCCGTGAAAGCATCTGTGTTTCGCGGGAAAGTACATGCCCAAATAAGGAAGGCCCCGGGTCGGCTCGACCTGGGGAAGGTGAAGGGGGCAAGACGGTCAGCGGACAGGACAAAGGAGCCTCGTGGTCTGGCCATTTTGGGAGCCAGGCCACCATTTTGGGCTAAGTGTGAGAAACAGGCTTAAAACGCCAAAAGGAGCTCAAAAACACAAGAAATGTTCGCTGTCACCATTCCCGTCCGTGATTCACTTGCTCCGATCAGTTACAATCCAAACAGAGTATCTAGGGCCTGTAGAAGGCTAGAGACCCAAGAGAGCAGTAACTTAGCTTACAGTGCCCTCTTGTGTCATGTTGCACGAAAGCTGCAACATGATAAAGAAACTACGGAAAACAGCGTTTCCCGGTACTGACTGTCTTAAGGGCATGTCAGTTTCCCCGTAAGAATGGAGCGAAAGCCCAGAGGAGTGCGGCAGAAGGCTGCACTTCTCTGGCAAATTCTAGATCATGGTGAAAACAACAGCAAAAAGTTACAATTAAGAAATCTTTCCTAACAGCACATGGCAGCCATGCTGCACTTACGTTGACATATTTTCCTGTTAGATGAAAGCCCATTTTCCATATCACATGACGCCCACACAATGACGTGGGTAATACATCCCATACCCACAGCCAAGGATGCTGGAGCCTTTAAAAATGGTAAACAATGTTTATAAACATCATTGCGCTCAAAAAAAGCCAAGCTAATAGAACTGGATGGGCAAACCAAGATCAATAGTTTCTGCGACTCAACAGTGACAGTCACAGGGGTCCCACCAGTCAATGAGCATTCACTGCCGGCCTCTGTGTGTGCTGAGGATGCAATGGGTTCAGTGGGCACTAGCAGTACTGGGACAAAGCATACACCCCACCTCCCCACTAATTGACAACAATGAATCCCTTCTGAACTTATGTCACACACTCCAAAGAAACGTGTAGCAAATGGCTCCTACAGAGCCACATAGCATCATTGCTACAAACTCATCTACCTGCCCTAACCCTGGGATTAGGCAACCCCCAATGGAGGGACTGTCTAGTGGTGGTGAAGTAGACCAAGATCATGTCACTGGTGCTGACAGTTTCATATTTGTCAGATCCTCCATGCTTCTGTCCAGCGATCCATTTCCATGAGCATCAACATCAAATGTTCTTATGTCCAAACGAGATGCTCTTTTGGTTCTATGCACCAATCTGGCAGAGGATCACCTCGAGACAAAAAGGATTCTGGCAAGAGTAGTGGACGTCATATTGGACTGCAACACTGACCGTATAAGACCAAGGGCAGGTCTATCAGAGAGATATGAAGCCCAATTAGTGTCACCAGAGGTCGCAGCAAACACAGACCATCAAGCTGCTGCTCAAATGGAGCAGGGCCCACAAAGGGTCCAGTGTGCCCTTGGAACCTTACCCATCACTGCATCGGACCCAGTGTCAATAACTGCAGAATCCAAGGAACATGCATTAGCAGCATTACAAACTGAATTGTCAATGATGAATAGCCATCTACGAAAGACTAAATAACGACGCTCAAAGGACTGGCAAAAGAATCTAGATTTGCCGGCTAGCCATCCAGCTGTAGATGCTGACCAGCCATCCATTAATGCATCTAAATACATCCTGGTCACCAGGGACCAGACGGATGGTACAACCAGGAAGGTGGCCCTGCGTGGGCCCATTGACTCCTGGCTAGACCTTCCATTGGCCCATGTGACCCTGTGGCAATACCTGTGCCAGTACCAGCTGAGATGAAGTCAAACAACAGCAGCCAGACTCAAAACCATCGTATATCAGTACCACAGTTCCCTCCCACGGTACCAGCTGGTCCATTGCGGCGGTTGGATGCCCCAACGCCTCCATTCCCTTGTCCGAATCCGGCCCTACCATCTAATACTTGAGCCACATATCACAGGGATCATGGCCCTGAACCCCAGCTCCAGTTTGGGAACCTAGTAAACATTGAGGAAATAAATCCAACTGCTGAGAGCCCTTTTCTAAACAGATCCTTTCTGTTGGCCCGATGGAGATGGATCCCAGGCCTCATGGCTATTACCAAAGCCAACATACTGCGTGTCTAACTCCCAAAATGTTCTAGCACCACATACTGGGCCTTAATTGAGCTGGCGTCTCCTGTGGTGGCCACCTTATTATACTTGTGTTCAAGCATGTTGTATGATATTTAAAGCACCCTTCACTTCCTGGGTCATCCTATCCCAAATATGCGTTGTGCCATGTGCGATTTTTACCTTAAATAAGGGCACTCTAATACTGATTTCTGTAATAATGGAATCATTTGATCTGCCTATCATGTTATCTATATTTAGTTGAGGGTGGAGGGGTTGGCACCCCTATACAAAGCTGTGTACCACCAGTGTCCTGCCGTCCTCATCCTTTTTGAATTCCAACAGCTGCAAGGTGACCAAGGGGGCTATCCATACCATAACCCTTTTGCATATCCAGAGAACATTGAACCATACAGCTTCCCTTCCCGTTTCCTAGCTATCACGGCCTGCTTGTCCGAAGTGAGGTGCATTTCCTGTAATAACGCTATTTTTATTCCCATTCTTTTCAAATATGCATGTACCCATAGCCTCTTCATGTAGTTGTTCATTCCCCTGACATTCCAGGTGAGTATTCCCAGGTCTTTAATGCCCATCGTGGGTAATTTCCCAGGACCATACCCGTCCCATTGCCCTGTCCTCTTGTTTGCATATCTTTCTCCCCTTTGGTCTCCTATTTGATGATAAGGGCACAGCCCCACTCTCTGTGTGTCTGTTGCCCAGTAGGGTGTTTATGGTCACTCCCTCATTCTGCATTCAGGCATTTCCACACCACTCATGAATCTGTCACGTCATTTTACCTCACACATGTCACAGTTTAGTCCCTTCTTAAACCCCACAACCCCTTCCAGCCAGCCATTTGTTAGGTGGGGGGAGTCCCGTAGCCACCCGTAGAGGCAGCCATCTGGACATTGGTGCACATCTCTGTCATGAGACTCCCAACCTCAATGTATCAGTTACGTCATTTGTCTCTGTCCATTTATCTCGCAGATAACCCATGTATTTCTTCCTGCCATGCTGCAGCCATTACGCTTCAAGGTCCATCATTGCTCCTGCCCGATAGCTGTGGAAGTCCCTGCCTGTCCATCCAAGATTGTGCTTCCGGCGTATTTTCTAAAAAGTATGATCTGCCATTGTGCAGGACTTTTAGCTTTGCTGGGTATATCAACATGGATTTTAAGTTGGCCCTCCTTATCCTCACCTTAGTCCTTCTAAATAGTGCCCTTTGTTTTTGCACCTGTGTCTGTCCGTGTGCCCCCCCACTCTCCTCCTTGCATCTGTGTCTGTCTGTGTACTCCCCCTCTATCCCACTTGTACCTGTGTCTGTCTGTGTGCCCCCCACAGTCCCCCTTGCACCTGTGTCTGTCCGTGTGCCCCCGCACCCACCCACATGCCCTCCTGACTTCTAGTCGCCCTCTTTCAACCTCCTCACTTCCCCTCTCCCTCAAGCCCCCTTTTTTATCTCAGACACTACACCATTTGTCGCTAGGCAATAGTAATCGTAGCTATCTGCCCTCCCCCCTATTACGTCTCCCCCATCTGGCTAAAGTCCGGCACTGCCCCAATTGCCATCAGGCATAGTAATTCGTAGCCGCCTGTCTTTGCAGCCACCTGCCCTCTCCTCCTCCTCCCTCATCCTGCTAACCTGTCCCCCCCTTGTCCGTCTATGGTGTTCCACCCCCCCCTTAGGCCCCCTGTCTCTGTCTTCGCCCCTTACCCACCCCCATGTTTCCTCCATGTATTATCTTATTCCCCCCAGCCACCCCTTTGCCTTCCACTGCCAGTCTGTTGCCCCTTCCCCCTTTCTTCTCTGTCCTTAGCACTTACTCTTATAATTGTCCTCATTGTCCTGTGACTTTGATAGCCGCTCGTCTGTCCCACTCCTTTCCCTTCTTGTCGTCTCCTCCCCTCCCCTCCCTGCACTATTCTGAACTCGTTGTCTGACCTTTCTTTGTAGCTGCTTGTTTTGTTCCTCTCCTTCAACTCCACTCTCTCCCCTGCCCCCCTTTTTGTATACTCATGCACTACATCATTTGTCGTCAGGCATAGTAATGTTACTGCTAGTTTGTCTCCTTTTCCCCTTTCCCTTTTCTCCTTATTTGTTCCTTGCACTTGCACGATCTAAAATGTCGTCAGGCTTATAATTATCGTTTTTTATCTCATTCTGAATTGTTTCAGGGACTTGTAAGAATGTAATTGTATTCTCCCTTGTTCCCTCCCCCCTTGAAGCGCTTTGAAACACTTTGTGTATAGGCGCTATACAAATAAACAATCAATTCAATTAAATAGTCGGGATAGATTGCCAGTTTGAAGGAATTTCTCGCTATAATGCCTCCCTCCTTTGAGAATGCCAAGATCCTCTCCTGATCCTTAAAATTTATTATCCTCGTCATCAGAGGCCTCCGGGGCGCTCCGGCAGTGGTCTGTTAGCCAGGGACCAATGTGCCCTTTCAACTGTGAATCCTTGAGTCAGCATGCCAGGCCCTATCTCCTTCAGCAAGAGGTTCTCCGCATAGCCCGTCGGGTCTCCGCCTTCCTCCCCTTCTGTAAGGCCCAATCTTCGGGCTCTTCCTTCAGCGTCCTCCATACAATGTACTAGTGTACGCACTCTTTCCAATACATCCGTCATCTGGGTTTGTGTGCTAGCTGTGTTTGTGGTGTTTTCCTGTACTCTCTCTTCTGCCGTGCCCAGTTGGCCAATTAACTTGCGGACATCCTGGCGCAGCAGCGCCACATCCATGATTACTGCATCTATCTTGTATTCAAGTGCTGTTTTCAGCGCTGCTATTGCGTTTACTATTGCGATTGACCGCTGATGTGGTCGCCTCATTATCTTCTTTCCGGGCGTATGCGTCCATCATCGTCTGGCAGCCTTTACACTTGCGTGCCTTATCCGGCATTTGGATCATCAACCTGGAGGTCTGCGTGAAGGTGTGGGAGCTCTGTGTGTCCCACCGGCAGCAGTGATGCCCTCCGTTAGTGGGGTCAGGGACATATTTTAGGGTGTTGCCCTGTCTGGGCTTAGTGCACTGCAAGGTATTTCTTATGCAGGGCCTCTCTCAGTTGGTTGTTGTCTGTCGGGCTAGGCCATTCACTCTGTGTCCCTAGTCAGGGGCACCTGTGTGGATGGTGTATGTGTTCCGCTCACCTCACCTGCTGCGATGGCTCCCTCTATTTGTGGGGGTCAGGCATGTATTTTAGGGTGTTGCCCTGCCGGAGTTTAGTGTTCTGCAAGTGATTACTTATACAGGGCCGCTCCCTGACTGGTTGTTGTCTGTTCAGCCTGCAAGGGGACCCCTTTTCCTCCGGTGAAGGCTTATCTGGTCACTCCTCGGCCCCAGTCATGGGCGCCTATATCCGCTCCTCCAACTAGGTCTCTTCATCTACTTGTGGTCTGCGCTCTCTGTGCTTGGTGCGTCCCAGCTGCTTCCCCAATGTTCATCAAGCTGGGTGTATGTTGTATTCCCTTGAACTTGCACATTATTCATTCCTATCCAGAGTATGTGTACATGCATCTCTGCTGCTCTCTAGGTCCCCTGCCTCCAACAAGTACTGGCCTCTTTTCCGTTCCCTGCTGCCCTTTAGCTGTAGGGACTCTCCCCCTTTGTGTTGGTGTTGCGTGATAGCCCAGGATGCACAGGCAGCTGCAGGGTTGTCAACTCCTGTGATCCCGCCACTACCGTCTACCCGGGGAGTCACCGTTCAGCTTTGCCGTGATCTCCACCTATGCCATGTGCCTGCTGTGTCACACTGCGGGGCTCTTCATTGGAGGCACTCTTCCACCCACCTCATATGCTCCACTTCTCCAGCCCATCCACAGTTCTTTACTACATGCTTCTCCGCTCCTCCACTGTAGGTCCAGGTCACAGGCAGCTCGGGTGGCGCCAGTCGCCATCTTGGGCTCGATGCGTTCGTAATTTCAGAAGCCTGTAACTCCTATTTTCTACTGCATATGCTGAAACTTCTCCAGAGTGTTCGGCAACTGTTGTTACACCCGTTTATGTGGAACTTCATCTCGCCCACGTCCTGTGAAACCTTTAGCAGGATGGCATCAATGCCGCTAATGGCAGGTGTATCTTCCAAATGGCTTCTTCATCTGACAACCCAGATTGATCCATTAATTGATGGATTAATAAGGGGATTGTTTATTTCAGTATAGGGCCCAAAAGCCATACGCAAGCGTTGGATGGCCCATGAGGTGTAATCCAAGAGCATGATGCCATCCATGTAGACAATCCACCTAACTTTTAACTTCCCCACCTTAGGGCTCGCAAGAGCTTATCCATTCAGTGCCTCATTTAAATATGCCAAATAAAGGTTAAAGAGGCAGGGGTGCATTCACCTCTCTTGGTACTTATAGGATTAATCAAGTGTCCCTGGCTGTCTAATCTGACTTGCATTTTTGTGTTATCATGCAAGTGGACCATTATAGATAGTAAATGGGAGGGCAGCCCCCTTTGCCTAAGCTTATTCCATAAGCGCCCTCTATTAACAGTGTGGAAGGCTTTCAATAAGTCTATCAAAGCCCCATAGAATGGGGCTCTATTGGTATTCCACACTTTTCATTGCAGAATATTAATAATCAAGCCCTTTAAAGAAGCCGACATCACCTTTAGAAAGCCACTTTTGGCTTTGTCCATGATGCCGTCATTCTCAACCCAGTTTTCCAATTCTTTGAAGACTGGTCCATGCGAACAACTTGCTATCAGCATCAAGAAGGGAGATCGTTGGCTGGATCTGCCTGATTGCCCTTCTTGAAAATTTGAATTATTATTGCTGTTCTCCAACTCGAAGGGCAGCTTTGGCAATGTACCACAGCACTAAATAGGGCCAACAGGACTATATCCCACAGATCTATCTTAGATTAAAAAATCGAATCCGTTAGGCCCTTCCGCTCTCGATGTAGATGATTTCTTTAGCAGGAGAATGATGCCTTCCCTTGTAAATTCAAACTTCCAGGGAGTGTGATCATTCCAAAACCATTCCTCCCTGACTGGTTTCCTATGAAGATCCCTGAAATGAGTGCTCAGCGTAGACTCAGACACCAAGTTGTTTTGTAACTGAGCTTGCAAACCTCCCTCTTGATTTACCAACTCCAAAAAAGTGCGAGAATTTTGTGTTACTAATGTTCCCAACATTGACTCTCCTCGTCTTGGTTTTTTTTTTTAAACAATCTGCTCTTGCCCAGTTTTTATAGTTTGAGGTGAGCCTTTTCTCACTGGATTTCTGTCAGGGATAAATTACCATGATTCAGTGCACTGATGTTTTTCCTTAGCCCCCATTTGTGAACCCAAGTTTGATCAAAAACATGTTTATGGACTTTATTGTTTTGGGGTCCCATAGGTATAGGTCTTTCGGTGCAGAAGCTCGAGTGAGACAATCTCCCGACACAAAATTCAATAAACCACCCAATTTCTTATTCAACTTTTGGCACTCCCCTCTGAACCTGGACAATCTGTTACCCTCTTGATTGATCAACAGTCTTTGAAGTGTCGACCCCGGCTCTTGAAGCGGACATAGGGAGTTTTGCAGTTATCATACAATGGTCACTGTTACTACTGCCACTGATTACCATGGATTTGCAGCATTCAAACATTTCCCATGAAAAAAACAGTATATAATCGAGCGAGATGGGTCTCTTTTCCAAGTTATCGCCAGAGGGATGTCTCCCTCTGTACAGCCGTTTGTCATGAGCAGATCCTACTCCTGCAAGTACAGCACCCACTATTTCTCGTTCACTCAGGGCCTTCAGCTATTGGACAAAACTGGGTTGGGTAGAAGCCAATATGAGTTTAGGTCACTCACCATCATCAATCTTTGAGATACTCCCGCAGAGGTAAATCTAACATGACATCAGATAAACATTCTAAAAAAGATTGCAAGCTGGAGAACGAGTGATTCCAATACAAGTTCGCTATTGTCAAATTCATCGTGACCCAGGACATCATAGTAAAGTTTAGCTGCTAGGATGCCATGATGGTTTCGAGAGAGTAAATCTAATTTCTTTATTATCCAAGTTCGGGGAGCAATTATCAAACCTCACGAAGGATGACCCCCCTTTGTAATCTATTGCATCCTGCTCCAAAATAGAATGAAGAGGGAGACCTAAACGTGCCCCTCGTTGCACCTATCCCACTCAGCGGCAGAGAAATGAGCTGTGTACATCGTTCATGGTCCCCTCACTTTCTAGAACTGGATGAAAAGGGTGAACAGAGGACCCTCCCTACCGAAACTCTCTTCATCTTCTCGGGATCTTTCTCAATCAAATGTGTCTCCGGTAAGGGGGCTACATCAGCCCACATATCATTTACATAACTCAAAATCCTCTTTCTTTTGTTGGTACAATTTGCCTCATTTATATTCAAGGAGACCACCTTTATGCAACCTTGTGTATTGTTGACCATAGCTGACTTATTCAAACCCCCCTCTGTGAGGGAGCACAGCCACATCACAGATTTATAGACAAACAACACACAGGCACACACAGAAAAACACAAAACAACTTGGTACATTCAAACCTAACCCAAAAGAACCTCGCTCCTGTTCTTCTTTGATTGATCAGCAAAACCCTTCCTCCCCATTATTTCTAATCCCAGTCTGATTTCTTATCAAATTCAAAAGTCACCTAGCCATATAACCCTATTTCTCTATTCTCTAGATTAACTCAGTCCTACTTTGGAAATCATTCAATTCTTTCTATATTGCTATTTAAAGATGGATAATTCAAACAAGTAATACTGATTGTCTAAAATAACTATTGCTCAAAGTAGTCTAGCATACAGATCTCATAACATAAGAGATGCAATACAGCCAATAGACGTTAGTGAAAATGAGTGACCTACTGGGTGGCCATAATGTAAAACTAATTAGCCTGAAATAACAGAATCTAATTTGAAGTCACCATAGATTAAACACCATTTTACTCCAGAGCCAAGGGCTGCTCACACTGTAGGTAAATCGACATATGGCCTTGATATGAACTACGGCACCCTAGGAGACATGGCAGAACATGGAATAGCTGAAAGTTCCATGTATTGCGCCAAGTTCTGTTTCTGCAGAAGCAGCAGAAATTATTCATCGTGTAGGCGATATGCTCAGCAAACCCTCTTTTGGCGCTGCCGTTTCAGCGCGGGCCGGTTCGGTGCGGCCAGTTGGCCGCAATGGCCGATTTGGCACGCCCATTTCGGCGCAGGAGCCTTTCTGGCGCGGGCGATGTGGCGGAGGGACGTTTGGACGTGGCTGTCATTGCAGCCACGTCTAAACTCCCTTGCGCCAAATTCAAAAGCATAATTCTTTTCAAATGCAGCACGTTGACAGGTACTGTGCCTGTTAACGTGTTGCATTTGAAAAGAATTGTGGGTGTGGGTTGGTTTAAACTTTCTTTTTCCCGTACTCTACCTGTGCTTTATTTCCCTCGCCCAATTTTGAAGGTACTGTCTCTTTCTGTTTTGAAAATAATGTCTCCAGTGTAATAAAAGACAACTCTTTCCCTGTTCTAGTCAACTCCGAATTCAGTAAACGTGCTTGTTGCATGGATCTTTACATCATTTACATTAACCTTCTCAGCTATCTTCCAATAAAGATGGGTATGATTCAACTTCACAGTGAAATGTGTAAAGCCAAAATATATTTTTAAGAGCGCGGTGAATGTCTCAGGTTTTGGCTAGTACAAACAAAGAGCACTGACACAGCCTGGTTTTCTTGGCCAGTTTCAGTTTTCTAACAATTATCGGAGCGGACACGAACGAATCGCCTTGCATGAAAGTGCGTTGTATTCTGCAGGTAAAAGTAACAGTGGAGTCAATGAAAGCACGTTTAAAGTAACCAATACTCAATTACCAGAATGCATCTGTGAGTTAACTGCAAAACTGTTGTAGTGGTGAACAGGGAAGCGAAGTTTTCAGAACTAGCGGGATGGCATAGATGCGACCAGAACAGTGAAGACTTCAGTAAGAAAATATTGCATCTGCCAGCTCCCTTGGCTGGTCTTTTCCACTATATCAGTGCTACTGCAGCACTGACATTAAACACCATCTTCTTACCGCGTGTTTCTATTTAATACACATGTTTGAAATAAAAAAAAAAATCACCCGGCAGTCACTTTCACACTTTGTGCTTATATTTGGTTAAAGTGTACCGTAAAATGATGCAAAAAAGACACCAGCCACCTCAGAAACGAAATAAAATACATTCTAGGGGCTAATGTCTTAGCCTGGCACAAAGGCACGGACACCAAAGCAAAACAAAAGAGTAGATTCATTATGTTAGTATCTCAATTGGATAATTAATGTATTTTGTGCATATGTTCTTTTGAAATGTGGCATCCATGCGCCCCAAAAGATCCCGGCGGCGAAACGTACCAGCGCCGAAATGGGCGCGCCAAAATGGCTGTTGCGCCAAAGCGGTGGCAGCGCATGGGCCCGCGCCAAACTGGCCGCCCCAATACGTCCTACTCCGATATACTTTAGTGCAGCATATCAAAACTAATGAACTTCTGCCATCTAGCGGTCAAATATATTTCCACAGAATTAGATTGTAAAACTCAAATCAAGGAATTCTTGGGTTGCGGAATCTATCACAGTCCCAAATAGGGTGGCCAAATACTAGCAGTCATAAGATCCCGGATTTCGCGGCACTGTCCCGCAATTAGGGACTCCGTCCCACCTTTGCAGAGTGGCTGTGCGGGGCGCAGGTTGTCCCGACTTTCGTCAGTACAACCTGCCTGCAGCACAGCCACTTTGCAAACTGACGTGGCAATCTACACATCACGACGCTGCCGCCTGCTGCTTTCTTTCCCCGCGGCTCTGCAGCTTGAGCTGTAAGGCTCGACACCTGGCTTAATTGAAATGCTAGTGCTTTGTTCCTGGGGTCGTGATGGTCATGTTTGAAGTTAGAAAACGTGACCATCACCTCCCAAGGGTAAAACATTCGCATTTCAATTAAGCGCCATTAAAAAAAACCTGTAAATTAAAAAGGGGCGGGCCAAACGTGAATGACGTTCTGGCGTCATCGCCGCCTTGTGGGCAAGTGTCCCGCGAAATACTATTAAAGAGTTGGCCACCCTAATCCCAAACCTAAAACTGTAATCCTCTAGCGGTCAAAATATTCCTACAGGACTAGACTTCAAAACGTATATAACCGTTCTCAAAGCAGGTGCCTATATCGAGTTGGAAACCCAGAGCTTTTAGATCCCTTTCATCATCACGGAAACTGAAACGGAATTTCCATTTTCATTACGAGCATTCCAAGTATCCACATATAGTTCACCGTTACGCACATCGGTGCCCTAGAATTCCTGCGTGAACAGCTGTACGCATCCCAGTTCAGCCCGTAGCATCCTGGGTCCTGATACTAGGCAGCACACATGGCAGCTATGCTGCACTTACGGTGCCATCTTTCCCTGTTAGAGGAAGCCCATTTTCCATACCACATGACCACCCCCCACGATCACGTGGGTAATCCATCAAGAGCCCACAGCCAAGGACTCTGGAGCCGTTAAAAATGGTAAACAATATATATAAATATATTATTCTAGAAAATCACA
The DNA here is from genome assembly GCF_040938575.1 of Ambystoma mexicanum. Classification (NCBI taxonomy): domain Eukaryota; kingdom Metazoa; phylum Chordata; class Amphibia; order Caudata; family Ambystomatidae; genus Ambystoma; species Ambystoma mexicanum. The sequence goes on along the minus strand of NC_090921.1, from coordinate 1,508,149,523 downwards.
GATGTTGCCATAAAGTCATTTTGAACATGCTTAAATTAAAAATAAAATGAACTACCTACATGCTATATTGTCTTAAATCCTTCTGAAAAGAAGAGTGTTAAGTGTAAATTAAATTAAAATTAGTCACCGTCAATCCTCAATTTCTCTGCAGTTTTCAGTCATAATTCAGCCTCAGCGGGGTCATCTGTGGTCTTCACGCCTCCATCTATACATTTTCATAATAGCAGTGATGGTTTTTATGTCCTTTTCAAATGCTAAGGCCCTTGCTTCTTTGAAGGCTTTCCTTTTTTCCGCGATTTCCTTCGGGTAGTCTGGGGAAAATGGACAGCAGTATCCCATCATACATTCGTTTTCTCTTCTCCCTAGCAGCTTTCAGGATCCTTTCCTTGGCACTTACTTTGGTGATCACTAGAATAACCTGCCTCGGTTTATCAGCCACCTATTTTCTAGCTCTATAGCAGTAACCCAAATCATCAGGGCTCACAATCTTCCTCCCCAGCACATCTGTCTGCACCATCAGGGGACGAGAAACCACAACTTTATCCAATTCAGCATTTTCTTGCAATCCCAGTGTAGGAAAGATTTTGTAATTGTAGGTAATTTTCCTTCCATGTGGCAACCCCTAAACTTTTTGCTGTTATTTTTCACCTTGTTCTTGACTTTGCCAGAGAAGTGCAGCCTTCTGCTGCACTCCTCTGGGCTTTCGCTCCTTTTCTTATGGGGAAACTGACATGCCCTTAAGACAGTCAGTACCGGGGAACGCTGTTTCCCGTAGTTTCTTTTATCATGTTGCGGCTTTAGTGCAACATGACACAAGAGGGCACTGTAAGCTAAGTTACAGCTCTCTTGGGTCTCTAGCCTTCTACAGGCCCTAGATACTCGTTTAGGATTGTATTTGATCGGTGCAAGTGATTCAGGGACGGGAATGGTGGCAGCGATCGTTTCTTTGTATTTTGAGCTCCTTTTGGCGTTCTAAGCGCGTTTTCTGCGCTTCCCCCAAAATGGTGGCCTGGCTCCCAAAATGGCCAGACCACGAGGCTCCTTTGTCCTGTCCGCTGACCGTCTTGCTCCCTTCACCTTCCCAAGGTCGAGCCGACCCGGGGCCTTCCTTATTTGGGCATGTACTTTCCCGCAAAACACTTGGCGTTCCCAGGTCGGAAGTGAGTAGTGTACATTTGGCTCAGATACACACGGCCGCTCCGTTGCCCTGCTGTGGTGACAAAACTGTGCAGGTTTCTTCGATTGGGACGTCTTTTTACTCAACACGACGACGAGGCGTTCCCTGCTCTTCTGAACCTGCCAGCTGCTGAAACTGACGCGGAGAAGCCTGGGTCTGCTTGCATCGGGGACCGGTGAGTAGTTTAGCTAGGATCTGGTCGCCCTCCTGCAGGAGCCCATTGCTTTTCCCCGCTGTGTAAAACAGCACCCTTTGCCGTACTCGCGCTCTGCTTCTGCCCACTCTGGAGGCTGCGCTTGAGTTGCGGAACTTGTTCTCCTTCATTTGTGCACTGAACTGAACAGCCTGATTTCCTAAGAAGAGACTCTCCTTTTGCCCGTTGGCACCAGCGTGTGCAGGTACTTTTGAGCACAAGGCTCCACTCTTCGCAGGGCTCGGACTTCCATCTAGTTAGGTGCCTCTGAAGACGAACTGAGTCTAAAGCATTGTATCGCACTGCCTGTTTTCCTTCCCTTGCAGGTGGACTACACATTTCGTGCATATAACGCTTGCGACTGTCGTATTTGTATATATATTGTGTTGATATGGTATGTGTTGGTTTACTATCGTTATATGGTGATTTTCTCGCTACGGTCATTGTTTTAAAGGCCTTAAAATAAATGTGTATATATTTTTTTATATAACACCTGTTTGGAGTAGTTTGTAAGTGATCTCGCTTTGTGTGCTCATTGCGGGCTTTCAGTCACCCTCACCCCTCTTGAGACCTAGTCTTGACCGCCGCGATCGCTACCTTGATTGGTCTGGCTCGTCCAGAGGTTACCCTGTTCCAAGTAATTAGGTTGGCCTTCTGAACTTCTGCGCCACCAGGACAGAGTTCAGAAATCCGTCCTAACAAATTGGTGTACAGCGGTGGGATACGACTGAAGGTATCCAGTGTTGTGCACGAACTAAGGCATTTCAGGTTATTCCAACCAGGACACGTAGTGAATTGTTGTAGTATAACTTTAAAAAGGCCATAGTCCTATCTAACAGTATGGAAACAAATACCTTGTTAACTTTAAATGCTTCCAAATCAGAAACATTGAAGAAGATGTGTGCGGAGAGAGGTGTTTCCTCTCAAGGCACGAAATTGGAAATGATCCAAAGAATCGTGGCGTGGCAAGAAGCGCAGCTTGACGCTATAACTTCTGAGGACAGTGCGGAAGGTGGTGGGGCTGCTCTCACTGGTAGAACCGAGGGTTCTGCCGCTGCACTGATCCAACGCGACCACGAGGACAGGGAGGATGTGATGTCTAATGTTTCCTCTGCCAGTGCTGATGGGGAGGCTATGCTTGAATTCAAGAAGCAAGAGCTGCGGTTTAGGCAGCAGGAGCTTGAATTCAGCATAGCCAAACTAAAAATCGAACAGGCAGAAAAACAAAAAGACAGGGATCACCAGTTGGAACTGGCCAAGCTTCAGTTTGCAAATGGGTCCAAGGGTCCTGGACATGGGTCTGGGGCTTCCTCTCATCCACGGTTTCCGAAAGATCTGCTCAGTGTGTATGAGGAAAGGAATGACATTATGGGCTGGCTGGATGCCTTTGAGTATGCATGCGAAGTTCAACAAGTTGACAATGCTGATAAGATTGCATGGTTACTCAGCAGACTGCCCCATTCTGGCTGTAGTGCCATTATGGAGATGTCGAAGGCTGAGCGAGCTGATTTCGCAATGTTAAAGCAAACTCTCATTTTAAAGTTTGGGAAGACTCCGGCCCAATATTTGAAACGTTTCAGAGAGTATAAGAAAAAGGAAGGTGGTACTTGGGTATCTTATCTCACTGAATCCTTGAAAAACTTAACTGGCTGGGTCGAAGGGTATAAGGTTTCTACCTTCGAAGGCATGATAAATCTTGTCATGCTGGAACACATTTTTGCTTCTTCTTCCCCGGAGCTTAAGCAGCATTTGGCCGATTCGAAGGAGATAGATCCTAAGAAGCTGGCCATTGCAGCAGACTTATGGGTGTCACATCGAGTGTCCCATAAGGACAAAACTCATCCTGGTAAGCAGGAGGAAGGGAAAAAGTCCAAAGATGTGGAGGGTGGAGAATCTGCTAAATCTTCTTCCCATAAGGGCCACAAAAAGAAAAATAAGGGTAAGACACAAGAGAACTCGCAGGGTAGTGGAGGTCCGCCTCCGAAACAGAACTCTGGTTACAATAAGCCTCCCTATGTAAACAGACCCAATGGATCGTGTTTTGCTTGTGGAGCAACGGACCATGTGAAGGGGGATCCCCGTTGTAAGGTTAGACCTTTGGGGGTCCACTCCGCTAATCTGGCCTTCTCCTCCTACGAGGAAGAAGAGATTACAGGAGCATCCTTCTCCTCAGACTCATTTCCCAGCGGGATAGAGGCTGAGGTAGTTTTAGTGTCCCTGGGTTCCTGGGAGCCTAAAGTCGCAGAGGCTTATGCTAGGATTCCGGATAATACCAAGCACTACTTTAAAGACAGTGTGCTGATCAATGGAGTAGATACTCCAGCTCTTAGGGATAGTGGGTGCAGTCGCACTGTAGTGGATTCTACCTTGGTAGACTCAGAGGAAGTTGCCAGAGCTACTCTGATGCCCACTAAGTTGGCTGACGGCCCCCTCCGTATGTTTCCCGTAATACCTGTAAATCTTACTTTAAATGGTACAGCAGTCAGGATTCCAGTGAGCATTCAGAGAAACGTCCCGGGAAAGGTCTTGTTAGGTAATGATCTCAGAGCTTTAGGGCTCGTAGGAGACACTGCCGAAAGACCCTACACACGGTCTCAAGCACGGGCAGCATTGGCCAAGTCCAATACGCCGCCCCAGCCGAAGGGGAAACCCAAGGCGAAAGGAGTCGACAAGTCACGACGAGGGAAAGAGAATATTCCCCCGAGCTCGCCTACCACTGCGGTGGAGGAAGTTGGTCAATCGCCCGGGCCTGACGAGGAGGTGGCGATGCCTGAAGTATTTGACCCCAACGATCATCCTGAACTAAAAGACTTGTTAGTTGAAGGAGGTCCTGATAGGGACGAATTCAGTAAAGGCCAACGTGAGTGCCCATCTCTGGAAGGCCTAAGGAGACAGGCCTGCTCCCAGCTTGAGGGTGAACCTCCTGGGACGCATAGGATATATTGGGAAGGTGGACTCCTGTATAGTGAGCCCACAGAGTCTACAGAAGGAGACCATAGGAGGTTGGTGGTTCCCCTTGCTGTTAGGCCCTTCCTCCTGCAGTTGGCGCATGAAGTTCCCCTTGCTGGTCACCTTGGTATGAAGAGGACCAAGCAAAGGTTATCCATACACTTCTACTGGCCCAAGATGGGGGTGCAAGTAGAAAGTCACTGCAGGAGTTGTGCCTCCTGCCAGTTGTCTGGTAAGGTTGGCGCGACAATCCAAGCTCCGTTGGTACCGCTCCCAGTTGTGGGGGTACCATTTGAAAGGGTAGGGATCGACATGGTTGGTCCCCTTGACCCGCAAACATCCTCGGGCAATAGGTTTATCCTGGTGCTGGTCGACCATGCAACCAGGTATCCTGAGGCCATCCCATTGAAAACTGTAACTGCCAAGTCAGTTGCAAAAGCTTTACTCAGCATATTTACTAGGGTTGGCTTCCCTAAAGAAGTTGTGTCGGATCGTGGCAGCAACTTTATGTCGAAGTATATGCAGGCTATGTGGAAAGAATGTGGGGTCACCTACAAGTTCTCTTCTGCATACCACCCCCAGACCAATGGTCTTGTGGAACGTTTCAACAGAACGTTAAAGAGCATGATTGGGGCTCTGGAGGAGCCTCAGAGAAGAAAATGGGATCTTCTTTTACCATGCTTACTGTTTGCCTACCGAGAGGTACCACAGGAGGGTGTTGGCTTCAGCCCCTTCGAACTTCTGTTCGGTCATCCCGTACGGGGACCCTTAGCCATCGTCAAAGAGGGATCGGAGATGCCCACTCCCCCTGTTACTACCAACGTAGTTGATTATGTGCTAGGGCTCAGAAAACGGATGGTACTTCTGATGGGCTTGGCTAGTGATAAATTGAAGGCAGGGCAAGCGCTGGTGAAACATTGGTACGACCAGAAAGCTTCCCTCATCAACTTTACACCTGGTCAGCAAGTCCTGATCATGAATCCCATAAGGCCTCGAGCTTTACAGGACAAATGGTCAGGCCCTTACACAGTGGTGGAGCCCCTGGGTGAGGCTAACTATTTAGTGGACCTTGGAAGGCCTGGACAGGCTCCAAAAGTGTTTCACGTGAATAGGCTGAAGGCTTTCGTCCCAAGAGTCGAAATCGCAGCACTGCTACTGGCTTCAGATGTTGAGGAAGAGGAGTCTGAACCTCTCCCCGACCTGTTCCAGGGCGGTCCTTCAGATAGCTCCTTCGAGGGTGTCCGAGTGGCCCCTCACCTGACTTCTGATCAGCAGGCTGAGGTGAAAAGTTTGCTCAGGCAGTTTTCCCCCCTGTTTTCACAGTCGCCTGGTTTGACACCTTGGTGCAAACATAACATTGACACAGGAGACAGTGTACCTACCGAAAGTATGGGATACAGGATGTCGGACAAAGTACGGTCTTATATTAAGACCGAGGTCAACAAGATGTTAGACCTTGGGGTGATTGAATCCTCTAGTAGTCCTTGGTCCAGCCCTGTGGTTTTGGTTCCAAAGGCAGGCACTTCTGAATTGAGGTTCTGCATGGATTACAGGGCTCTGAATGCTGTCACCAAGACAGATGCACACCCCTTGCCTCGAACAGATGAGCTGGTGGATACTTTGGGTGCCTCCAAGTACCTCAGCACGTTTGACCTCACTGCTGGCTATTGGCAAATAGCTTTAGCAGAACATGCCAAGGAGAAGACAGTATTTTCTCCTCCAGACGGCCTTTACCAATTCCGGGTAATGCCGTTCGGGTTGAAGAATGCACCTGCCACTTTCCAGAGGCTTGTGAATCATGTGTTGAATGGGTTGGGCGAATTCTGTCTTGCATATCTGGACGATATAGCAGTTTTCAGTGCCACCTGGGAAGACCATGGGAAACACCTCGGGATTGTGCTCCAGGCTCTTCAGAAAGCCCACTTGACCATAAAGGCTAGTAAATGCCAGATTGGACAAGGCTCAGTGGTTTACCTTGGACATGAAGTAGGTGGAGGGAGGATACAGCCTCTACCCAGTAAAATACAAGCAGTACAAGACTGGCCTACCCCCACTACGCAAACCCAAGTGAGAGCCTTCTTAGGACTCACGGGGTATTACCGCAATTTTGTGGCAGACTATGGCACCATAACTGCCCCTCTGACTGCCCTCACAACTCCGAAGAAACCCAAGAAGGTAACTTGGACCGACGAGTGTGAGAAGGCCTTCAATGGCTTAAAAGACTCCTTGTGCCAGGCCCCTGTCCTCAGGGCCCCTGATTATTAAAGACCTTTTATCGTGCAGACGGACGCCTCTGACACTGGGATAGGAGCTGTACTATCACAAGTAGATGAGAAGGGTAAGGAACACCCTATCGGTTTTATTAGTCGCCAGCTTAAGGACAGAGAGCTCAGATGGTCCACGGTAGAGAAAGAATGTTTCTCTGTTGTGTGGGCGCTAAGGAAGCTGAGGCCCTACCTCTATGGGACCCACTTCACTGTGCAAACTGACCATAAGCCGTTAAAGTGGCTAATGAACATGAAGGGGGAGAATCCAAAGTTGCTTAGGTGGTCCATAAGTCTAAAAGGCTTCGACTTCACTATTGAGCATAGGCCAGGTGTCCAACATAGCAATGCTGATGGGTTGTCCAGAATGTTTAACCGACCTGAACAAGAGACTCATCCAGGGGTGGATTAGTTCCCCCTGTCCATAGTCTGGGAGGGGCGAGTGTTAGGAAAGATTTCATAATTGTAGGTAATTTTCCTTCCATGTGGCAACCCCTAAACTTTTTGCTGTTGTTTTTCACCTTGTTCTTGACTTTGCCAGAGAAGTGCAGCCTTCTGCTGCACTCCTCTGGGCTTTCGCTCCTTTTCTTATGGGGAAACTGACATGCCCTTAAGACAGTCAGTACCGGGGAACGCTGTTTCCCGTAGTTTCTTTTATCATGTTGCGGCTTTAGTGCAACATGACACAAGAGGGCACTGTAAGCTAAGTTACAACTCTCTTGGGTCTCTAGCCTTCTACAGGCCCTAGATACTCGTTTAGGATTGTATTTGATCGGTGCAAGTGATTCAGGGACGGGAATGGTGGCAGCGATCGTTTCTTTGTATTTTGAGCTCCTTTTGGCGTTCTAAGCGCGTTTTCTGCGCTTCCCCCAAAATAGTGGCCTGGCTCCCAAAATGGCCAGACCACGAGGCTCCTTTGTCCTGTCCGCTGACCGTCTTGCTCCCTTCACCTTCCCCAGGTCGAGCCGACCCGGGGCCTTCCTTATTTGGGCATGTACTTTCCCACGAAACACGGATGCTTTCGCGGGCTTCTACATGTCTTTTGTGTGCCTCCAGGATGTGGGCTGGGATGTCTGGTCCCAATACACATCCTGGGTGCCAGAGAGTCTAGGGTGGTGTGAATGCCTGGGACCACAGTGGTCCGTGATTGGTCCACGAATGGTGTGAGTGTTGATGAGCGGATCTCCCATTGGGTCCCCTCCGTTTTGGCGCGAAGGGAACCGTGGATAAGAGGGGGCTGGAAACACCACTACCAGGTCGATCTCCTGAGTTCTCACGAACGAAGGAATACAGGAGCCAAGTATCCTGCAACCAAGAGGCTGGACCGAGGAATCGCTGGTGACCCGCTGAAGGACTTCTCCTCTGCACTGCTGTCGCCTTGTGAAACCCTTTTCACCTTTGATCGAACCAGAAGGCCTGTACTGGTACTTCGACCCTTTGGAATAGCGGGAACAGCTATTCTCGGTGTCTTCACCATCTCCTGCCAGTAAGCCTTCGGAAGCGTCTCTGGGCCATCCAGCTGACTGACCAGCTTACACGGGAGTCTTGCTCTGTAACCGCCGCCAGGTTGTGTAGTATTTCGAGTCCTTGTCACTCTCACACGCTTCCTACACTTGGCGTTCCCAGGTCGGAAGTGAGTAGTGTACATTTGGCTCAGATACACACGGCCGCTCCGTTGCCCTGCTGTGGTGACAAAACTGTGCAGGTTTCTTCGATTGGGACGTCTTTTTACTCAACACGACGACGAGGCGTTCCCTGTTCTTCTGAACCTGCCAGCTGCTGAAACTGACGCGGAGAAGCCTGGGTCTGCTTGCATCGGGGACCGGTGAGTAGTTTAGCTAGGATCTGGTCGCCCTCCTGCAGGAGCCCATTGCTTTTCCCCGCTGTGTAAAACAGCACCCTTTGCCGTACTCGCGCTCTGCTTCTGCCCACTGTGGAGGCTGCGCTTGAGTCGCGGAACTTGTTCTCCTTCATTTGTGCACTGAACTGAACAGCCTGATTTCCTTAGAAGAGACTCTCCTTTTGCCCGTTGGCACCAGCGTGTGCAGGTACTTTTGAGCACAAGGCTCCACTCTTCGCAGGGCTCGGACTTCCATCTAGTTAGGTGCCTCTGAAGACGAACTGAGTCTAAAGCATTGTATCGCACTGCCTGTTTTCCTTCCCTTGCAGGTGGACTACACATTTCGTGCATGTAACGCTTGTGACTGTCGTATTTGTATATATATTGTGTTGATATGGTATGTGTTGGTTTACTATCGTTATATGGTGATTTTCTCGCTACGGTCATTGTTTTAAAGGCCTTAAAATAAATGTGTTTATATTTTTTATATAACACCTGTTTGGAGTAGTTTGTAAGTGATCTTGCTTTGTGTGCTCATTGCGGGCTTTCAGTCACCCTCACCCCTCTTGAGACCTAGTCTTGACCGCCGCGATCGCTACCTTGATTGGTCTGGCTCGTCCAGAGGTTACCCTGTTCCAAGTAATTAGGTTGGCCTTCTGAACTTCTGCGCCACCAGGACAGAGTTCAGAAATCTGTCTTAACACCCAGCAAATGCAAATTAAGGTTCCTACTTTCCAACTCGATTCCCAAGTTTTTTTTTCTTAAGGTTAGACACTTCAGATTTGAAGTCCTTGTAATCCCTGAAGCTCCCTGCCACCTCTGTGACCAAAGCTGTATTATCAGACTCCACTTTCTTAATTCGAAACTCCTCGGGGTGGTTGACCTTTGAGGTCAGCTCATTCAGGGCGAACTTCATCTCGCCCACGTCCCGTGAAACTTTTAGCAGGAGGGCATCAATGCCACTAATGGCAGGTGTATCTTCCAAATGGCTTCTTCATCCGACAACCCAGTTGATCTACTTCTCCCTCCAGTCCCCTCTTCACATATAAAATACAGGGGTGAGACGTGATTTTGAACCCTAAGTAGACAGCTTCCTTCCACTGAAAAATATCCCTACCAATGGAGAGTCAAATTATAACGAGCAGCCTTTTTTGTAGGGTTACGGATTCGAGTCAGGTTTACTTCGACTGATTAAGCAAGTGTTGGATGGCCCGTGAAGTATAATCCATCTTACTTTTAACTTCCACACCTTAAGGCTCGGAAGAGCTTGACCATTCATTCAGTGCCTCATTTAGATCTGCCAAATAAAGGTTAAAGAGGCAGGGGTGCCTTCACCTCTCCCTGTGCTTATAGGATTGGTCAAGTGTCCCTGGTCGTCTAATCTGACTTGCATTTTTGGGTTGTCATGCAAGTGGATTATTATAGATAGTAAATGGGAGGGCAGCCCCCATTGTCTAAGCTTATTCCATAAGCGCCTTCTATTAACAGTGTGGAAGGCTTTCAATAAGTCTATCAAATGCCCATGGGAGGGGGCACTACCGTTATTCCACGCCTTCTCTCACAGAACATTAGTAATCGAGCCCTTCAAAGAAGTTGACATGCACTTTCAGAAGCCAGTTTGGGCTTTGTCCATGATGCCGTCATTCACAACCCAGTTTTTCAATTCTTTGACGACTGCTCCTGTGAACAACTTGCAGTCAGCATCAAGAAGGGTGTTGGGGCGATAGTTGACTGGATCTGTCTGATCGCCCTTCTTGAAACTTTGAATTATTATAGCTGTTCTCCAACTCGAAGGGCAGCTTTGGCAACATATCACAGCATTAAAATAGGGTGAACAGGACCATATCGCACAGATCTATCTTAGATTCAAAAATGTAATCCATTAGGACCTTCCACTTTCAATGTAGAGGATTTCTTTAGCAGGAGAATGATGCCTTCCCCTCTTAGTTTGAACTTCCAGGGATTGTGATCATTCCAAAATCATTAATCCCCAATTGGTTTTCATATGAAGGTCCCTAAAATGAGTGCTCCAGGTGGACTCAGACAAAAAGTTGCTTTGTAGCTGAGCTGGCAAACCTCCCTCTTGAATTACCAACTCCCAGAAATAGCAAGCATTTTTTGTTACTAATGTGCCCAACATTAACTCTCCTAGTCTTTGTTTTTTTTTTTAAACAATCTGCTCTTTCCCAGTTTTTATAGTTTGAGGTGAACCTTTTCCTGCTGGATTTCCGATAGGGATAAAGGACGATGATTCAGTACACAGATGTTTTTCCTTAGCTCCCATTTGTGAACCCAAGTTTCTTGATCAAAAACATGTTTATGGACTTTATTGTTTTTGGTTTCCATATGTATCGGTCTTTCCAAATTCCAAATAAAGTCTTGGAAGTTTGACGGTGCACAAGCTCGAGCGAACCTGGACAATCTGTTACCCCCTTGATTGATCAACAAACTTTGAATTGGGTCGACCCCGGTTCTTGATGCAGACATAGTGAGTTTTGCAGTTATCATACAATGATCACTGTTACTATTGCCACTGATTACCATGGATTTGCAGCATTCAAACAGTTCCCCTTAAAAAAAAAACATATAGTATATAATCGAGCACGATGTGTCGTTTTTCCAAGTTATCGACAGAGGGATGTCTCTCTCTGTACAGCCGTTTGCCATGAGCAGATATCCCACTCCTGCAACTACGCCACCCACTTTTTCCCGTTCTCTCTGGGCTTCGAACTATTGGACAAAAATGTGTTGGATAGAAGACAATATGAGTTTAAGTCACCCGCCATCATCAATCTTTGAGACACTCCCCCAGAGCTAAATCTAACATGACATCACATGCTAAATTATTATCAGATAAACGTTCTAAAAAAGATTGCAAGCTGGAGCATGAGGGATTCCAATAAAAGTTCACTTTTGTCAAATTCATTGTGACGCCACCGACATTATAGTAAAGTTTAGCTGCTAGGATGCCATGCTGGTTTTGAGAGAGTAAATCTAATTTCTTTAGTATCGAATTTCGGGAGGCAATTATTAAACTTCCCAAAGGACGACCCCGTTGTAATTTGTTGCATCCTGTTCCAACATAGAATGAAGAGGGAGACCTAAACGTGGCCCTCATTGCACCTACTGCACTCAGCGGCAGAGAAATGAGTGGTGCACATCGTTCATGGTCCCCTCATTTTCTAGAACTGGATGAAAAGGGTGACCAAAAGACCCTCCAATCCCAAACTCTCGGCATCATTCTCAATCAAATACATCTCCTGTAAGAGGGCTAAATCAGCCCACATATCATTTAGATGACTCAAAATCCTCTTATTTTGTTTGCACAATTTACCCCTTTTACAGGAGACCACCTTTGTATTGTTTACCATGGCTAACTTATTCAAACCCCACTCTTTGAGGGAGTACATACACAACACAGATCTATAGACAAGCAGACAACACACAGACACACACAGAAAAACAAAACAAATTGGTACAACTGAATCTAACCCCAAAGCACCTCCCCATTATTGCTAATCCCAGTATGTTTTCTTATCAAATTCAAATGTCACCCAGCCATATAACCCTATTTCTCTATCTCTAGATTAACTCAGTCCTACTTTGCAAATCATCCAGCACTTTCTATATTGCTATTTAAAAATGGATCCTCCAAACAAGTAATACTGATTGCCTAACATAACTATTTCTTAAAGTAGTCTAGCACACAAAGCTCATAGCATAAGAGATGCAATACAGTCAATAGACTTTAGTTAAAAAAGTGACCTAATGTGTGGCCATACTGTAAAATTAATTAGCCTGAAATAACAGACTTGAAGTCACTATAGAATAAACACTATTATACTCCAGAGCTAAGGGCTGCTCACACTGTAGGTAAATCGACATATGGCCTTGATATGAACTACGCCACCCTAGGAAACATGGCAGAACAATGATTAGCTGAAAGTTCCATGTTCTGTTTCAGCAGAAGCGGCAGAAATGATTCATTGTGTAGGTGATATTCTTTAGTGCAGCCTATCAAAACTAATAAACTGCTGCCATCTAGAGGTCAAACATTTTCACAGAATTAGATTGTAAAACCCAAATCAGGCCATTCTTGGGTTGCGGAATCTATCTCAGTCTCAAACTCAAACCTAACTGCAGTTCATCTAGCGGTTAACATATTCCTACAGAATAAGACTTCTAAACGTATATAATCTTTCTCAAAGCAGTTACCTTTATCGAGTTGAAAAGCCATAGCTTTTAGATCCCTCTCATCATCACGGAAACTGAAACAGAATTTCCATTTTCATTACCAGCATTCGAACTTAACACATCTAGTTCACCATTATGCACAGCGGCGCCCTGTTAGGGAGAATTCTCTGTTTAGGATGAATTTCCTACCCTAGTGAGTCCCCCAGCAGCTTTGCTGGATTTCTGGAGTTTGTTTTTTCTCCTGCCAAGAGTGAGACTCTTTTCCTCACACTCCTGGACATGATTTGAGGGGTTCCTTTGACTGTTAATGTGTTTTATGGGCTATGGGGTCTTTTACTCCATAGGGTCTCATGTATTTTTACTAGGTGTGTTACACAGCACCCTCCGTGCAGTGACACAGGGGTGTCATAGTGACACCCCACCATAGACTCCATACCCTGGGACTGACTACTGTCTCCCAGGGCATGTAAAATCACCATTGGCTTTACTAGTCCCAAATTTAGTAACAGAACCAGTAAAAACCATCATAATGTGGAAGTACTGGTAGGGGTAATTCGATTGCCCCTGGGTCTGTTTTTCGAGGGGGTACTGTGCAGTCCTCCCTTGTTGAGTTTCTGGCTGGTGGGAGTAGTTACCACGCGGAATATTCCTTAAAAATATTCTCTATGGGATTTTCCCATGTATTTTAAACGCACCACTTTTTGGTGCAATGCTAAAGATCCCACCGGTTTATTTATTTAATATTAATTCACTGGTAGGGTCTTTTTGCCAGAACTCGGTTTTAAAATGGCGTTTGTGTTCGCCTCTGTAACTCCAAACTAAAGGTCGAGCCCTTTGTTCCACTTTTGGCGGGCTTCTACACAGAAGCCCTCCAAAGTGGTGCCACTCTGTCAGGGTACCACAGGGGGTGTGGGAGGACAACCAGTTCGCTTTCTTTTTCGCCTACCAGGATGTCTAGTGGTTGAATTGCCCGTGCCAAGCACCCCGGCAACCGGATAGCCACTTACCACTGAACCGCGAATAAAAGGACCGCTCCTTTTAATCAAGAACTCTGCGGCTGGTTTCTTCCCTGGCAGTGCAACGACCTTCTGCTTTCCTCCCCGACGAGATCTTCTCTCCCCCCGGACGAAGCATCGACTTGCAACCGCTGCCAGGAACAACTGCCCCCGCTGGAGCGTTCTCACCATTTCAAGGTACTGTGTCCGCCGGGCCTCCCTTTCTATAGATTGCTACAAGGTGACAGTAAATCCTTAACCTTCTAGACTGGGCTGGTCTCTTGACCATCTAACTGGTCCCTTTCCCTTGGTCCAACTTCTTTCTGAACCTTTTCGAGACTTTTGTGCACTTTTCAACCTTGGACACATTTCGTCTGATCCTCTTAAAGTGGATCCAGCTTTCTGAACTCTAACTTCTTGGTTTTATTCTGCCTTCCTCTCTTGCAGTGTTCTTCTGAAAGTGTTGGGGTCTGTTTCAATTTATGCTCTGCCTTTCTCTCCCTTTTAAACCGAATTATTAGAGTGCCATCTGCATTAAGCGCTCACCACTGTCTGAAAATAAGTGGTGCTTTACTTAAGACTTGTCTAATATTCTTTTAAGGGACTTTATACTTTAGTGACTGTGTCTTTGAACTTGCTTGATATTAGTGCCAGTGTGTTTTTATAGATGTGTTTTTAAATACATAATTATATATCTTTTACACCAAAGCTCTGGTCAGTGTTTGCTTGTTTTACTGTGTTTATCTGCCCTATTGTGTATGCTCTGTATACTGCCTAACTCTTCTTGAGAGAAGTCTGACTGCTCAGCCACAGCTACCAGGTAAATCTGGGTGGTGCAGACTGCTACCAATTGGGTTTACTGCTAACTCCTCTGCAGTGGTCCCTAAGGGAACTGCACAGGTTTCTGCCTAACACGCCTTACAATTCCTGCGTGAGCAGCTGTACGCATCCCAATTCAGCCCGTAACATCCTGGGCCCTGATTCTACGCATCACACATACAGTGCCATTTTTTCCTGTTAGAGGAAAGCCCATTTTCCATATCACATATAATAATAACACTATAGCATTTAATAGCGCTACGAACCCTCAGGTATCTGAGCGCTGCTTATTTCCCATGGGCTGTGGTGCTCATTTATCGACCGTGGAAGGTTGAAAGGCTGAGTTTAGCCCTGCCGGGTTTCAAACCTGCATCAGCAGGCTCTGCACAGATGTCAAGGCGAGCGCTCTACTCGCTGTGCTATCGGACCAACTGACCGACCCCCCACGATCACTTGGGTAATGCATCCCGTGTATTACGGGAATCCTGTCAAAATATGTTGATTATGTTGAAATCCTGATGAACCATCCTACTTCTGATGCGAAGATTACGATCATAAGCGTGGAATTAACTGTTGGTGCCTCCTTCTAGGTAAATGAGAAACGGGATGCTGTCTCGGAATCCTGGGGTCTGACAACCAGTCCTCATTGGAATAGTGTTCCCTGAATGCAAGATGGCCGCCAGGATCAACTAACAGACCAACAACTGACCCTGTGTGAACGGAGAGAAGTCAGATCCAGCGTGGTCACTGCTCCGGCAGTGCTCGGATCCGACCAGCAAGGAGCTAAAGGGAAGTGACATCCTGCAGAATGGAAAAGTGGTCAGAAGAGGAGAATAATAGTGCCGGAGTCCGGAAGGAGCAGAGGCGAGATGCCACCAACTTGGAGGAGCAGAGACGCAGCAGGATGGGAAGAACCTGCAAATTTGTTAGGCGAACACGACGACATGACGGGCGCCGCCCCTTAGTGGGGGTTCCTGGCCAGCCTACCGGCCCCCCACCCCGAGTGCAAGGAGGGACAACTGGAGGTCCGGAGCAGAAGAGGGGGTGAGGATGACGCACATGTCACCCGGCGGCACCGGAAGGGGGAGGGGGCGTGGGACCGTGTGAGAGTTGGCCTATATAAACCATCAACGCGGGTGGCTTTCTCTCTAGGTCCCCGCCTCCCTTCCTTTCAACATAGTGGAATTTCCAGCGTTCGGTTTCCGGTGCTTTGTCGTACCTGAAGAAGTGGAGTTCGTACTGGTTCCCGTCTGAGGTTTGGAGTCACGGTCGCGGGATTGCAGGTAAATACTGTAGTCCCCAAAATTAATACAGAACGGCAGGTCGTGGGGTCCGGTAGGGTGGCGTGTCAGTAATGGTTAGGATGCTTGTGTTGGGTCGGGCAGCACAGGGTTCGCCTGGGGCCTTTGATGGGGGCAAGGGGCGCTGTGCAACAGGTTGGGGTGGCTGCCAGGGCTGTTAACAACGAGGGTGTGACGGGCAACATGGAGGTCGCGGGATCAAAATGGTGTCGACAGGTAGGCCACAGGGTTTGTGGACTGCAAGACAGAGGGCAGAAGAAGAGGGCGAGAGAGGTTTGGGCACGCAGCAAAGCGGCCTAAAACGAGTAGGGGCAAGAGGTCGAGTTCTAGCGAGAGGTTGTGTGGGACAGGCACACGGGGTGGGGCTGCCTCGAGGCAGTGCACTTCCGTTGGGTGACGCTTAGGCCACGAAACGTTACTGATAGAACCGTCCTGGGGGGTCGGCAGGCAGAATGGGTCGTTCATAGAAATGCCACGTTGTTGTACATATGTATTTGTGCCGCGCGTTTGTATCTGATTCTTGCATTTGTTCCCGTGGCTTGTGTTGAGAGAGGGCCCGAATTTCCAGGTCCAGTGGCGAATATACGTATTTTTAGGGTGTGTACTTATACATGAGGCACGCGCGCCTAAACAAAGCAATAATGTATAGGGGCAGGCTTGCACCTGGCATGGCCTGCTGTATGCGGTTTAGAGAGGAGATGGTGCTGAGGTTTCTTTGTGCTGGCGGTGGTTCTTATGGGTGGAATTGGCTGGGTCAAGCATGGGCCCAGTGGATATGGTTGGGATGGGCGCTGTGCAGAGGTTTCTGTGCGGCGGCGGTGGCAGTTTGGTGCGGAGAGTGCCGAATCTCACCTAACTACGTCACACAAATCGTGGTCCTGGACATGTCATGTTTACCCATTTGCACGGTGGGGATATGTTGGGTCAACCAGGCCTCTGGAGGGGCTGGGCATGGGTCCAGTTGGGGGGTTATGGGGCAATCGCTGAGTGCAGGGTGTCCGGCAACCATGGGGCCTTGTTGTCTCTGGAATGCGGTGCTTGCAGTTGGTGCATCAGTTCAGGAATGTATGTGTTTCGGGAGTACTGTTGCACCTATCCCACTCAGCGGCAGAGAAATGAGCGGTGCACATAGTTCATGGTCCCCTCACTTTCTAGAACTGGATGAAAAGGGTGAACAGAGGACCCTCCCTACCAAAACTCTCTTCATCTTCTCCGGATCTTTCTCAATCAAATGTGTCTCCGGTAAGGGGGCTACATCAGCCCACATATCATTTACATAACTCAAAATCCTCTTTCTTTTGTTGGTACAATTTGCCTCATTTATATTCAAGGAGACCACCTTTATGCAACCTTTTGTATTGTTGACCATAGCTGACTTATTCAAACCCCCCTCTGTGAGGGAGCACAGCCACATCACAGATTTATAGACAAACAACACACAGGCACACACAGAAAAACACAAAACAACTTGGTACATTCAAACCTAACCCAAAAGCCCCTCGCTCCTGTTCTTCTTTGATTGATCAGCAAAACCCTTCCTCCCCATTATTTCTAATCCCAGTCTGATTTCTTATCAAATTCAAAAGTCACCTAGCCATATAACCCTATTTCTCTATTCTCTAGATTAACTCAGTCCTACTTTGGAAATCATCCAGTACTTTCTATATTGCTATTTAAAGATGGATAATTCAAACAAGTAATATTGATTGTCTAAAATAACTATTGCTCAAAGTAGTCTAGCATACAGATCTCATAACATAAGAGATGCAATACAGCCAATAGACGTTAGTGAAAATGAGTGACCTACTGGGTGGCCATAATGTAAAACTAATTAGCCTGAAATAACAGAATCTAATTTGAAGTCACCATATATTAAACACCATTATACTCCAGAGCCAAGGGCTGCTCACACTGTAGGTAAATCGACATATGGCCTTGATATGAACTACGGCACCCTAGGAGACATGGCAGAACATGGAATAGCTGAATGTTCCATGTATTGCGCCAAGTTCTGTTTCTGCAGAAGCAGCAGAAATTATTCATCGTGTAGGCGATATACTCGGTACACCCTCTTTTGGCGCTGCAGTTTCGGCGCGGGACTGTTCGGTGCGGCCATTTGGCCGCTATGGCCAATTGGCGTGCCCAGTTCGGTGCAGGTGACTTCTGGCGCGGGCGATGTGGCGGAGGGACGTTTGGACGTGGCTGTCATTGCAGCCACATCTAAACTCCCTTGCGCCAAATTTAAAAGCATAATTCTTTTAAAATGCAGCACGTTGACAGGTACTGTGCCTGTTAACGTGTTGCATTTGAAAAGAATTGTGGGTGTGGGTTGGTTTAAACTTTCTTTTTCCCGTACTCTACCTGTGCTTTATTTCCCTCGCCCAATTTTGAAGGTACTGTCTCTTTCTGTTTTGAAAATAATGTCTCCAGTGTAATAAAAGACAACTCTTTCCCTGTTCTAGTCAACTCCGAATTCAGTAAACGTGCTTGTTGCATGGATCTTTACATCATTTACATTAACCTTCTCAGCTATCTTCCAATAAAGATGGGTATGATTCAACTCCACAGTGAAATGTGTAAAGCCAAAATATATTTTTAAGAGCGCGGTGAATGTCTCAGGTTTTGGCTAGTACAAACAAAGAGCACTGACACAGCCTGGTTTTCTTGGCCAGTTTCAGTTTTCTAACAATTATCGGAGCGGACACGAACGAATCGCCTTGCATGAAAGTGCGTTGTATTCTGCAGGTAAAAGTAACAGTGGAGTCAATGAAAGCACGTTTAAAGTAACCAATACTCAATTACCAGAATGCATCTGTGAGTTAACTGCAAAACTGTTGTAGTGGTGAACAGGGAAGCGAAGTTTTCAGAACTAGCGGGATGGCATAGATGCGACCAGAACAGTGAAGACTTCAGTAAGAAAATATTGCATCTGCCAGCTCCCTTGGCTGGTCTTTTCCACTGTATCAGTGCTACTGCAGCACTGACATTAAACACCATCTTCTTACCGCGTGTTTCTATTTAGTACACATGTTTGAAATAAAAAAAAAAATCACCCGGCAGTCACTTTCACACTTTGTGCTTATATTTGGTTAAAGTGTACCGTAAAATGAAGCAAAAAAGACACCAGCCACCTCAGAAACGAAATAAAATACATTCTAGGGGCTAATGTCTTAGCCTTGCACAAAGGCACGGACACCAAAGCAAAACAAAAGAGTAGATTCATTACGGTTCGTATCTCAATTGGATAATCAATGTATTTTGTGCAAATGTTCTTTTGAAATGTGGCATCCATACGCCCCAAAAGATCCCGGCGGCGAAACGCTCCAGCACCGAAATGGGCGCGCCAAAATGTCTGTTGCGCGGCGCGCCAAAGCGGTTGCAGCACATCGGCCCGCGCCAAACTGGCCGCCCCAATACGTCCTGTCCCGATATACTTTAGTGCAGCATATCAAAAATAATGAACTTCTGCCATCTAGCGGTCAAATATATTTCCACAGAATTAGATTGTAAAACTCAAATCAAGGAACTCTTGGGTTGCGGAATCTATCGCACGCAGTCCCAAACCTAAAACTGCAATCCTCTAGCGATCAACATATTCCTCCAGAACTAGACTTAAAAACGTATATAATCTTTCTCAAAGCAGTTGCCTATTTCGAGTTGAAAACCCAGAGCTTTTAGATCCCTTTCATCATCACGGAAACGGAAACGGAATTTCCATTGTCATTACGAGCATTCCAAGTATCCACATATAGTTCACCGTTACGCACATCGGTGCCCTAGAATTCCTGCGTGAATAGCTGTACGCATCCCAGTTCAGCCCGTAGGATCCTGGGTCCTGATACTAGGCAGCACACATGGCAGCTATGCTGCACTTACGGTGCCATCTTTCCATGTTAGAGGAAAGCCCATTTTCCATATCACATGACCATCCCCCACCATCAAGCGCCCACAGCCAATGACTCTGGAGCCGTTAAAAATGGTAAACAATATTTATAAATATATTATTCTAGAAAATCACAGATGTTGCCATAAAGTCATTTTGAACATGCTTAAATTAAAAATAAAATGAACTACCTACATGCTATATTGGCCCTCATTACGACCCTGGCGGAAAGTGACTGACCGGACCGCCACAGCGTAAATAGCGTTTCCGCCATTGCACGATGGAGCAAAGTGCGGCCCATTCCGACCCATCGGGCACGAGCACCACGGCATGGCGGAAGTGCAAAGTCCGCGATGGCGGAAATGACCCCAAAACGGCCCACACCGCCGCCGTACGGCGCCCTAGGTGCAATACCGCCACCCATCACAGCGGACACCGCAGTGTGCGCCTACCGGAAAGTACGGTGACCGGAAATATACGGAAACGGAAGTTAAAACATGGGCCCGGAACGGGAAACATCCCGCCGTACACCTATAAAACCACTAAAACCACACAACCACTAAAAACACTACCCAGAGACACACCCCAACCCGTCATCCACCCTAGCAAAACCAAGAAAAATGGGAAAAGTAGCGAAGAAAGCGTGCGACCGCAAGCGGCAGGTCCACTTCTCCCGTGAGGAACTCACCGTGCTAACAGAGACCCTCCAGGAGAATGCTGCCGTCGTCTTCTCCACGCAAATGACCAGGACGGCACTTGCAAACAAGAAGGCCATATGGGCTCTGGTGGCACAGCGGGTAAGTGCGGTGGGGACCGCACCCCGCACCCCACAGCAATGCCGAAAGCGATGGGACGACCTGCGGCTACGCGTCCGCAGCATACTCTCTGCCAACCGCAACATTGCCACAGCCACCGGGGGAGGCCCTGAATCACCCATCAAGTTGACCCCCTGGGAAGAAATCTGTGCCTCCACCATCGGAATGGAGAGCATAGAGGGAGTCGGAGGGATGGAGAAAGGAGTGCAGACATCCGAAGATTCAGGTAGGTGGGCCAAATAAAACAATGCCAAATCCACAATGTCCAATCATGTGAGGTACCATGTGTCCACATAGTGCAACAGAAACACATGTCCAGGAGAACGTCCACACACATCGGCCTGATAGCGCACGTTAAAACCCACAATAAATACATAAATAATTAAAAACCCCTAAAAAACGCACTACACGTGCAGCAGGCACACCCTAACTGCAGGCTGCCAAACAACTGCACCCTCACTCCACACACAAATGAAAGCACCTCCAAGGCCCCGACCCAAATCACCCTCAGGTACCACCCCAATGCATGTGATACAATGCCATTCCAATACCCACAGACCCATTAATAACCCTCGCCCTCCTTTACTCCACCACAGGGTCCGATCCAAACGACGAGCATCAGGACACCCCTACCAGCACACCTGCAAAGAGGGCCAAGACCAACGGCCAAAGACCCTCCACCTCAGCTGCACGCATCAAGACACGGCAGCAGCACAAATCAGGTGGCAGCACAGAGGAGGGAACATCAACAGGCACCCCAGCAGCCAGCATGCCCACACCACCACCACCACAGGTCCCCCCAACGGATGCCACAGAAGGCACTGCCTCTGGTGGCAGCAGCACCATAGGTGACACCCCATTGATGGCAGCATGCTCCGACACAGAAGACGGGGATGTCGAAGTCAGATCCATCCATGACCTGTCCCAATCCCCCTGTCTGTCCCATCCCGTACAACATGAGGATACCACGCAGGGGCACCCACAAGACGACGACTGGCCATCCCCCACAAGCCCTGTGGCAAGGCAACATGAGGACAACAGCCCCTCTGTGACACCCCCGCAAATGGCCATGGCCCAGCAGAGGCAACAGTCCCTCGACCAGTTAATCGTGCAACAGCAGCAACTGGCCACGCTCCTCAAGGACCATGCCGATGAATGTGGGGGCACTAAGGCAGACATAGAAACATCAACTGAGACACTTAGGGCAGAAATGGAGAGAAGTACAGAGACACTAAGGGCACAAATGGAGAGTAGCACCGAGAGCCTGAGAGTACAAATGGAGAGAAGCACCGAGAGCCTGAGGGGGGAACTGCATGCGACGTCCAAAGACGTATGTGCCGAACTTGCCGCAGTGCGCCGTGTGCTCACTGAGCTCTCGCAAACCCTTAGGGACATGCATGGACGTGAGCAGGCAGAGACATCATCCGTTGCAAGTTCCGTCCAGGGCAGCCCCCAACGTAGATCTGGGAGGAACCTGCGCTCCACAGGCAGGGGTGCCCCTGATACCCGCAGAGGGGGCTTGCAATAGCGACTGCCCACTGACAATGAGCATCTTTGGACACTGGTGTTCGGGGGGGAGGTAGGAGGGTGGAGGGGGTGTGTTGGGCTCACTTGGGTGGCGGGTCGATAGGGTGTTCAATATGATATCACATATGCCATAAACAGTGCACGATCAACCAATGAGATGTGTGGACATTGATCTTTGTGTACTAGGCCATCATAGGCGTACAGTCCATATTGTGCATGTCCCAGACACACACAGTGCCACGAGTCCCGTGTCCATGTATCAGCCACCAGGCGTGAGTGCTAGAAGCATACATCAATGAGATGCTGACGAATGTCACGGCCCTCCGGTGCCTCGCAGACTCCTTGAGGTGCTGCCACATCCCCACCCTCATCATGACCATCATCAGGTGCTTGCAGTTCTGCGTCAGGGGGCATGGGCACATTTCTACGTACGCACATGTTGTGGAGCATGACACATGCCATCACCATCTTTGCAACCTTCTCATGGCGGTACAGGAGTGCCCCGCCAGACCTGCTGAGGCAGCGGAAACGACCCTTCAGTAGGCCGAATGCCTGTTCGATGACTACACGGGTACGTGAGTGGGCATGGTTGTAGTCCTCCTCATGCTGGTCCCGTGGGTTCCGGACTGGTGTGAGGAGCCATCTCTTCAGTGGATATCCAGCATCACCTGTATGTGGACGATAAACGTATGATGTGGAATGCCATTGCTATGTACGCACACCCCCCCCCCCCTTCCTGCCAGGTCATTGCCGAATCACATACCCCACATTATCATGCATGTAATGTGACTCACCGAGTAGCCAGGATCTGTTCCCTGCGTGTCGCTCCATGTAGCGTGGTATTGTAGAGTTCCTCAAGACCATAGAATCATGGGTTGATCCAGGGAATCTGGCACAACAATGTGTAATGATCCTGTTGGAGTCACACACCATTTGTACATTCAGAGAATGAAATTGTTTTCGGTTGCGGTACTGGGCCTCCATGGCATGTGGGACGACCAATTCCACATGGGTGCAGTCGATGGCACCAATGCAACCCGGTATGCCGGCAAGTGCATGGAATCCCACTTTTGTGTTGGTAATTTCCTGCTCCGAGCGTGGTAGGGAGATGTAGTCGTCTGCGTGCTGCAGGAGGGCATCGAGCACTTGCAATAGTGTCCGTGAGAACAGTGGCTGAGAAATGCCATGCAACTGTCCGACTGTGTGCTGGTAGGTGCCTGTGGCCAGGAAGTGGAGTACAGACACCACCTTCAGTAGGGGTGGGATGGCGGTTGGGCTATCTATCATGCTGACAAGGTCAGCCTGTGTCATGTCCACAATGGCGGCTATGGTGTCCCGGTCCAGACGGTAGAGGGTGTGGATCTGCTCATCAGTGAGGTTGAACGGATGTGCTCGGAGGCGTGGGATTGCGGGCTGCCTGCGTGGTGGTAGTGGCTGTGCTGGCGGCCCTTGCTGGCCCTGCCTTGCCCTCCTCCTCCTCCTGCGTCTCCTCCGTGCGGCCGGTTGTAGTTGGTGTTCGTCTTCTTCTTGGAGTTGGAGTACTTGCAGTGCTATCATGTCCCCCAGGGCCAACATCGCGAGTCCTGCCGGTAGCATTTCGGTGTGGTTGTGGGAGGAGACTGGGTGTGCAATTTATGTGTTTTCAGGCTGTATGGCCTCCACCTGTGGTGATTCATTCCACCTGGGCAAACTGCTCTCCCCTTTGGCCGAGCACGTCCCGCACACAACGCTGCAATTCGAGGAATGGCATCTTGCTATTGCAATCATGTATTTGTACCCGATGGCCGTGTAACATTTGTTGATATGTACATTCGGCTATGGTCCCATTGTTTCACATACTATCTGTGCAGTCGCGAACAGACTTGTGAAGGGTCAGTGGAACGTAGTACTCGAGTAACGGTGGGCCCTCATGCATCACTGTACCGAGTTGCAACGACGGGCGGGGCGTCCCATTTGTGGGTGAAGGCAGTTGCCATTTTCACACACAGCCGCACTCGATGGATTAATTAGTGATTCCAAACGGCCACAGATGCCTCTTCGACGTGATGTTGCAAATGAGGAATTCGAAGGGCGGCGCTTTCGGTTTTCAGCTAGCGGCGAGGAAATGCCCACAGGTCTGACTGCAAATATAACGTTCTATTGTTCAATGTCCTTGAGACAGGGGCCATGGCGAGGAAGCAATGATTGATATGAATAGTTTGGGATGCGCAATAGCGACGTGGGCGATGAGGCCGGACGTTCCCAAATACATGTTACTTCACAACACTGGAATTACGTGCTGGGGCACTGTGGATTTTGCAGGCTGCATAACGCACAGACTCAATGGATATTTCTAATGTTATGTGAGTAAATATTCAGGCGTTTTAATCCCGGGATGAGGGAATGATGAATGGATGCATGGGCAGGTGATTTGATACAGAGTTTGCCATGTACAGGGCTTCTTGGGATCTATCTGCCTCCCCTACGCTATGTGATGCAGGGCTGCCATAGTGGGACCATCGTCTATCTGGCCTTGTTGAGCCCTCCCTGTCTCGACGCGCCCTCAGACACTTGTGTCCATGCACGTTACCAATCCCATCTGATGGATTCTGTTTTGACAGACGCATGCACAGGTACACTCGTTTGTGATGGTGTTTACACCTCGATATAGATAGTTATGAGTCGCAAGTGGTTTTTGGGTGGTGATGAACCTTTGGAGTGGGCTAGCATGCATATGGCTGTGGATTTAGTGTGATCATTGAAGTGAGTTGTTGGAATGTAGTTCTGATGGCCATTCTGTTCTTTTTCTTTTCTTTTGGTTGACAGGTATCTCCTCCCCTTTTTCCACTGCCATCTGTATGCCACTCCTGCAGATGGGTTTTACTCCCGACACCTGCTGCTTCGTGTTAATCAGTGGAGCAGCATTACGATCTTATGGGACGATCGCCAATGGGCCACATGCCCTTACGCAGTACTGGTGGCTCGGAGCAACATTTCGGCCTTTCAGCTGGACTAGTGCCTCCCCATTGGGACGGCCCTGCGGTTCTGTGCGCTTCCATGTTGCCTATTCGTACGTGAATGTGGCTCTGTGTACCATGATGGAACAGGGCGTCACACAAGTAGTGGCTGGTCATTTCTTGCGGATGCAGCCCACAATGGTGAAATGTGTTTTGGAGTTCATGGCCTGATGGCTGTATGGGCTTGGTGATTTTGTTGTGCATTAAATTTCTATTCTGATTTGGCCCGTGTAGCGTTCTTCTTTGCAAGTGATGTGGCATATTCCTATTTGGGGAGCGATGTATTGTGAGGAGATCTGCATTGGGTTCCAGCTTCGGAGTTTAGTTGCGTGGTACTGTACTGGGCGCGTTTGCCTACGAAGCCCGTGAGGTCAGGGATGGGGGCTGCCAATGTTGTCATGCTCAGGGGCGGGGGATTGGGTTTTGTGTAACAGATGCCGGTCAGCCAGGTGGACTGGTGGAATGATGTGATTTTCGGAATATTGCTGGTCACAGGTGCCTGTGTTTGCGTGCGTTTCTTGGTGGGGGACTGTGGTCATGTCCATTGGGATGGCTTCTGTATTCGTGCCATCTGTGCCCTGCAGCTCCCATTGGCCCCTCTTGTGTTTCATTTGTTCGTTGGCATGCATGGGTGACTTGTACATTTCACTGGTT
Organism: Ambystoma mexicanum; assembly: GCF_040938575.1. Classification (NCBI taxonomy): domain Eukaryota; kingdom Metazoa; phylum Chordata; class Amphibia; order Caudata; family Ambystomatidae; genus Ambystoma; species Ambystoma mexicanum. The sequence goes on along the minus strand of NC_090921.1, from coordinate 1,508,123,916 downwards.
GCATTGTGACTTCATTGCACCTACGGGGAGTTGTACTTTGTGGGCAGGGAGCGGTGTACAGGCACTCAGTGGGGCCGTTTACGGTTGATTCGCGATGCCGTACTTCTCACCATGGCGGAATGGTACATTCCGCCATGCTTGATGGCGTTAGGTACATGTCCGCTAGGGTCGTAATTGGCGTACCCTTGCGCCATGGTGGTGTTTACGGTTTGGCATGGCGCGCGTGCTTGGTGCAGTTAGCGTTGGCGTTCACTACGGTGTCGCTAATGGCTTCGTATTTTGCGGTGACGGGTCATAGTCGCACCGAGCGCTATTCGATGGCGGTATTGCATTTCCGCCATCGTTTTTCGATTTCCGCCAGGGTCGTAATGAGGGCCATTGTCTTAAATCCTTCTGAAAAGAATAGTGTTAAGTGTAAATTAAATTAAAGTTAGTCACCGTCAATCCTCAATTTCTCTGCAGTTTTCAGTCATAATTCAGCCTCAGCAGGGTCATCTGTGGTCTTCACGCCTCCATCTATACATTTTCATAATAGCAGTGATGGTTTTTATGTTCTTTTCAAATGCTAAGGCCCTTGCTTCTTTGAAGGCTTTCCTTTTTTCCACGATTTCCTTCGGGTAGTCTGGGGAAAATGGACAGCAGTATCCCATCATACAATCGTTTTCTCTTCTCCCTAGCAGCTTTCAGGATCCTTTCCTTGGCACTTACTTTGGTGAGTGTTAGGAAAGATTTCTTAATTGTGGGTAATTTTCCTTCCATGTGGCAACCCCTAAACTTTTTGCTGTTGTTTTCACCATGATCTAGACTTTGCCAGAGAAGTGCAGCCTTCTGCCGCACTCCTCTGGGCTTTCGCTCCATTCTTACGGGGAAACTGACACGCCCTTAAGACAGTCAGTACCGGGAATCGTTGTTTTCCGTAGTTTCTTTATCATGTTGCAGCTTTCGCGCAACATGGCACAAGAGGGCACTGTAAGCTAAGTTACTGCTCTTTTGGGTCTCTAGTCTTCTACAGGCCCTAGATACTCTTTTTGGATTGTAATTAACGGTGCAAGTGAATCACGGACGGGATTGGTGGCAGCGATCGTTTCTTGTGTTTTTGAGCTCCTTTTGGTGTTTCAAGCGCGTTTCTCATGCTTAGCCCAAAATGGTGGCCTGGCTCCCAAAATGGCCAGACCACGAGGCTCTTTGTCCTGTCCGCTGACCGTCTTGCCCCCTTCACCTCCTTCAGGTCGAGCCGACCCGGGGCCTTCCTTATTTGGGCATGTACTTTCCCGCGAAACACAGATGCTTTCGCGGGCTTCTACAGGCCTGGTGTGTGCCTCCAGGATGGGGGCTGGGATCTCTGGTCCCAATACACATCCTGGGCGCCAAAGAGTCTAGGGTGGTGTGAATGCCTGGGACCCTCGTGGTCTGTGATAAGGTCCACAGATGCTGTGAGTGTTTTATGAGCGGATCTCCCATTGGGTCGCCTCCGTTTTGGAGCGAAGGTAACCGTGGATAAGAGGGGGCTGGAAACGCCACTACCAGGTCGATCTCCTGAGTTCTCACAAACAAAGGAATACAGGAGCCAAGTATCCTGCAACCACGAGGCTGAACCGAGGAATCGCTGGTGACCCGCTGAAGGACTGCTCCTCTGCACTGCTGTCGCTTTGTGAAACCCTTTCTACCACTGATCGAACGAGAAGGCCTGTACTGGTACTTCGACCCCTTGGAATAGTGGGAACAACTATGCTCGGCATCTTCACCATCTCCTGCACGTAAGCTCTCGAAGTGTCTCTGGGCCATCCAACAGACTGACCAGCCTACCCAGGAGTCTTGCTCTGTAACCGCCGTCAGGTTGTATTGTATTACAAGCCCTTGTCACTCTCACACGATTCGTACACTTGGCATTCCCAGGTCTGAAGTGAGTAGTGTACATTTGGCTGAAATACACACGGCCGCTCTGTTGCCCTGCTGTGGTAACAAACTGTGCGAGTTCACTGCGTTTGGGACGCCCTCAACTCAACTTCTGCTGCTGCGGAATCTACATGACGACGAGACGTCCCCTGCTCGTATCTGAACCTGCCAGCACTGAAACTGACGCGGAGAAGCCTGGGTCTGCTTGCATCGGGGACCGGTGAGTAGCATCGCTAGGAACTGGTCGCCCTCCTGCAGGAGCCCATAGCTTTTCCCCGCTGTGTCTAACAACACGCCTTTCCGTACTCGCACTCTGCTTCTGCCCACAGTGGAGGCTGCGCTTGATTCGTGGAGCTCTGTTAATCTTCATTTGTCCACCAAACTAAACTGCCTGATTCCCTCGAAGAGACTCCCCTTTTTGCCCATTGGCACCAGCGTGTGCAGGTACTTTTGAGCACAAGGATCCACTCTTCGTAGGGCTTGGACTTCCTTTTAGTTAGGTGCCTCTGAAGGCGGACTGGGTCTAATTATTATTCGCACTGCCTGTTTTCCTCTCCATCTAGGTGGTCTACACCTTTCGTGCGTGTAACTCATTAGACTCGTTTGTATTTGTATATATATTGTATTGGTTTGGTATGCGTTGGTTTACTGGAGTTTTATTGTGATTTCTCGCTACGGTCAATGTTACAAAGGCCTTGTAATAAATGTGTATATTTTTTTAATATAACACCTGTTTGGAGTAATTTGTAAGTGTCCTTGCTTTGTGTGCTCATTGCTGGCTTTCAGTCACCCTCACCCCTCTTGAGACCTAGTCTTGACCGCCGCGATCGCTACCCTGATTGGTCTGGCTTGTCCAGAGGTTACCCTGTTCCAAGAAACTAGGCTGGCCTTCTGAACCTCTGCCCCTCCAGGACAGAGTTCAGAAATCCATCTTAACAGTGAGCACTAGAATAACTTGCCGCGGTTTTTCAGCCACGTATTTTCTAGCTCTATAGCAGTAATCCAAATCATCAGGGCTCACAATCTTCTTCCCCAGCACATCTGTCTGCACCATCAGGGGACAAGAAACCACAACTTTATCCAATTCAGCATTTTCTTGCAATCCCAGCAAACGCAAATGAAGATTCCTACTACATGTTCTGTGAAACTTTTAGCAGGAGGCATCAATGCCACTAATGGCAGGTGTATCTTCCAAATGGCTTCTTCATCTGACAACCCAGTCGATCTACTTCTCCCTCCAGTCCCCTCTTCACATATAAAATACAGGGTTCAGACGTGATTTTGAACCCTAAGTAGACAGCTTCCTTCCACTGAAAAATATCCCTACCAATGGAGAGTCCAATTATAATGAGCAGCCTTTTTTGTAGGGTTACAGATTCGAGTCAGGTTTACTTTAACTGATTAAGCAAGTGTTGGATGGCCCGTGAAGTGTAATCCATCTTACTTTTAAGTTCCACACCTTAAGGCTCGGAAGAGCTTGGCCATACATTCAGTGCCTCATTTAGATCTGCCAAATAAAGGTTAAAGAGGCAGGGGTGCATTCACCTCTCCCTGTGCTTATAGGATTGGTCAAGTGTCCCTGGTCGTCTAACCTGACTTGCATTTTTGGGTTGTCATGCAAGTGGATTATTATAGATAGTAAATGGGAGGGCAGCCCCCATTGTCTAAGCTTATTCCATAAGCGCCTTCTATTAACAGTGTGGAAGGCTTTCAATAAGTCTATCAAATGCCCATGGGAGGGGGCACTACCATTATTCCACGCCTTCTCTCACAGAATATTAGTAATCAAGCCCTTCAAAGAAGTTGACATGCCCTTTCAGAAGCCAGTTTGGGCTTTGTCCATGATGCCATCATTCTCAACCCAGTTTTCCAATTCTTTGACGACTGATCCTGTGAACAACTTGCAGTCAGCATCAAGAAGGGTGTTGGGGCGATAATTGACTGGATCTGTCTGATCGCCCTTCTTGAAAATTTGAATTTTTATGGCTGTTCTCCAACTCGAAGAGCAGCTTTGGCAACATATCACAGCATTAAAATAGGGCGAACAGGACCATATCCCACAGACCTATCTTAGATTCAAAAATGTAATCCATTAGGACCTTCCGCTTTCAATGTAGAAGATTTCTTTAGCAGGAGAATGATGCCTTCCCCTGTTAGTTTGAACTTCCAGGGAGTGTGATCATTCCAAAATCATTAATCCCCAACTGGTTTTCATATGAAGGTCCCTGAAATGAGTGCTCCAGGTGGACTCAGACAAAAAGTTGCTTTGTAGCTGAGCTGGCAAACCTCCCTCTTGAATTACCAACACCCAGAAATAGCAAGCATTTTTTGTTACTAATATGCCCAACATTAACTCTCCTCGTCTTTGTTTTTTTTTTAAACAATCTGCTCTTGCCCAGTTTTTTATAGATTGAGGTGAACCTTTTCCTGCTGGATTTCCGATAGGGATAAATGACGATGATTCAGTACACAGATGTTTTTCCTTAGCTCCCATTTGTGAACCCAAGTTTCTTGATCAAAAACATGTTTATGGACTTTATTGTTTTTGGTTTCCATATGTATCGGTCTTTCCAAATTCCAAATAAAGTCTTGGAAGTTTGACGGTGCACAAGCTCGAGCGAACCTGGACAATCTGTTACCCCCTTGATTGATCAACAAACTTTGAATTGGGTCGACCCCGGTTCTTGATGCAGACATAGTGAGTTTTGCAGTTATCATACAATGATCACTGTTACTATTGCCACTGATTACCATGGATTTGCAGCATTCAAACAGTTCCCCTTAAAAAAAAACATATAGTATATAATCGAGCACGATGTGTCGTTTTTCCAAGTTATCGACAGAGGGATGTCTCTCTCTGTACAGCCGTTTGCCATGAGCAGATATCCCACTCCTGCCACTACGCCACCCACCTTTTCCCGTTCTCTCTGGGCTTCAAACTATTGGACAAAAATGTGTTGGATAGAAGACAATATGAGTTTAGGTCACCCGCCATCATCAATCTTTGAGACACTCCCCCAGAGCTAAATCTAACATGACATCACATGCTAAATTATTATCAGATAAACGTTCTAAAAAAGATTGCAAGCTGGAGCATGAGGGATTCCAATAAAAGTTCACTTTTGTCAAATTCATCGTGACGCCACCGACATCATAGTAAAGTTTAGCTGCTAGGATGCCATGCTGGTTTTGAGAGAGTAAATCTAATTTCTTTAGTATCGAATTTCGGGAGGCAATTATTAAACTTCCCAAACGACGACCCCGTTGTAATTTGTTGCATCCTGTTCCAACATAGAATGAAGAGGGAGACCTAAACGTGGCCCTCATTGCACCTACTGCACTCAGCGGCAGAGAAATGAGTGGTGCACATCGTTCATGGTCCCTTCACTTTCTAGAACTGGACGAAAAGGGTGACCAAAAGACCCTCCAAACCCAAACTCTCGGCATCATTCTCAGTCAAATACATCTCCTGTAAGAGGGCTAAATCAGCCCACATATCATTTAGATGACTCAAAATCCTCTTCTTTTGTTTGCACAATGTACCCGTTTTACATTCCAGGAGACCACCTTTGTATTGTTTAGCATAGCTAACTTATTCAAACCCCAATCTTTGAGGGAGCACATACACAGCACAGATCTATAGACAAACAGACAACACACAGAAACACACAGAAAAACAAAACAAATTGGTACAGTTGGATCCAACCCAAAAGCACCTCCCCATTATTGCTAATCTCAGTATGTTTTCTTATCAAATTCAAATGTCAACCAGCCATATAACCCTATTTCTCTATTCTCTAGATTAACTCAGTTCTACTTTGCAAATCACCATAGAATAAACAATATCATACACCAGAGCTAAGGGCAACTCACACTGTAGGTAAATCGACATATGTGCTTGATATGTACTACGGCACCCTAGGAGACATGGCAGAACATGGAATAGCTGAAAGTTCCATGTATAGTCCCAAATTTCCGCAGAAGCAGCAGAAATGATTCATTGTGTAGGCGATATTCTTTCGGTACACCACGTTTTGGCGCCGCCGGTTTAGCGCGGGCCGATTCGGCGCGGCCAGTTCGGCAACGGGATGTTTTTGCGCTGGGACGTTTTGGCGCGCCAGTATGTGCCTATGCTGGGCGTGTTATTTCCCCTGTAAAAAGGCAGGGTGACATTTTCTCAGCTTCCGATGGATGCCTCATGTCTCAGTGATGGCTGTTGCATGAAACTGTTTGAAAGGTGTTTAAACAGTTTGCATAATAACAATATTGTATGAGCATACGTAGCTAAAAGGGCAAACGGCAGGCGTGGAACACTAGGTCCATTAAATGCACAATTCCCTGCCTCCGAAACACACTGGACTCCAGTGTTGCTTGCACATTATACAAGCACTTGTCATCTTTAGATCTTTTTTTGTGGAAGTGCCGGGCTACGATCGGACTGGGAAAAAAGCATCGATAGTTCTTGGTACTTCGCACACCTCCCTCCTGAAGCCCTCCTCGCAGCATTTGTATTCTTCCTTCGCGTAGCACAAGCACAGCCGCTCTCCCTGATGTCTCCATTTCGGAGCATGACATTTCTGTGCGGCTCTCCATTCTGGAGCAGGACATTTCTTTGCGGCCAGTTTGCCGCGGGCTGCCACGCCGAACCGGCTCCTGCGCCAAATCGGCTCGCGCCGAACCGGCCTCGCCGAAATGTCCTGCTCCGATATTCTTTAGTGCAGCATATCAAAACTAATGAACTTCTGCTATCTAGAGGTCAAACATTTTCACAGAATTAGATTGTAAAACTCAAATCAAGGCATTCTTGGGTTGCGGAATCTATCTCAGTCTCAAACTCAAACCTAACTATCTGCAGTTCATCTAGCGGTTAACATATTCCTACAGAACAAGACTTCTAAACGTATATAATCTTTCTCAAAGCAGTTACCTTTATCGAGTTGAAAACCCAGAGCTTTTAGATCCCTTTCATCATCACGGAAACTGAAACAGAATTTCCATTTTCATTACCTGCATTCGAACTTAACACATCTAGTTCACCATTATGCACAGCGGCGCCATACAATTCCTGCGTGAGCAGCTATACGCATCCCAATTCAGCCCGTAGCATCCTGGGCATTCTACGCATCACACATAGCTGCCATTTTTTCCTGTTAAAGGAAAGCCCATTTACCATATCACATATAATAATAACACTATAGCATTTAATAGCGCTACGAACCCTCAGATATCTGAGCGCTGCTTATTACCCACGGTGTGTGGTGCTCACGACCTTGCAAGGATAAAAGGCTGAGTTTGGCACTGCCGGGTTTTGAACCTGCATCAGCATGCGCTGCATAGATGTCAAGGGGAGCACTCTACTCGCTGTGGTATGATCCATAGCTCTCAACCATTTATGTCACAAAGGCGGTGAACAACACCCGATTTTATTTTTGGCGGGTGAGAGGCCCATTGAAATGAATGGGCGTGCAGGAGGCTTGGCGGGTGAGTCAGCTGTTTACAAGGCGGGTGACACCCGCCAAAAGCGTGTGAGTTGAGAGCTATGGCTATCGGACCAGCTGACCAACCACTACGATCAATTGGGTAATGCATCCCGTGTATTACGGGAATCCTGTCAAAATATGTTGATTATGTTGAAATCCTGATGAAACATCCAACTTCTGATGCGAAGATTACGACCATAAGCAGGGAATTAACTGCTGGTGCCTCCTTCTAGGTGAATGAGAAACGGGATGCTGTCTTGGAATCCTGGGGTCTGACAACCAGTCCTCATTGGAATAGTGTTCTGTGAATGCAAGATGGCCGCCGGGATTAACTAACAGACCAACAACCGACTCATGCCTGCCTACATTTGAAAATCATAATTCCTGAGATGTATGCCCCGCCCACAGCCACAAGAGACTTTTCCCATTTGCACATGGCTCTGCCCACACGCCCCGGCCACCTGTCAAAAAGGTAAACTCGGTTGTTGTAGCTGTCACTAGAAACATTTTCTCCACCTTCATTTTGCTTACTATAGCACTGAAAATCATTCATTCATTCATTCAATGCTATGGTAAGCAAAATGAAGGAGGCGCCCCAGCCGAAATAATGGATTGAAAGCAGCATTATTTCGGCTGCCGCGCTGCCTTCATTTTGCTTACTATAGCATTGAATGAATGATTTTCAGTGCTATTGTAAGCAAAATGAAGGCGCCAGCGCTGCCGAAATAATGCTGCTTTCAATCCAATGACATGGATTGTAAGCAGCATTATTACCGCGGTCACATTGAGGCAAAGTGGGCACGAACATTTCGCGCCGTTTCCGGGTCCCGCCCACTTCTCCACCCGATTGGCTACCGCCGGCAGCCAATCAGGTGGAGAATATGACGGACCCGGCAAGACCAACAAAATTCCTGAGGTTGCAGGGTCTTTTCCAGAGAACAGAGAAATGCCTAAAATTCTGGAGTCTCCGGAAACATTCCGGAGGTTAGGCAGGTATGAACCGACCCTGTGTGAACGGAGGGAAGTTAGAAGTGCTCTGATCCGACCAGCAAGGAGCTAGAGGGAAGTGACATCCTGCAGAATGGAACAGTGGTCAGAAGAGGAGAATAATAGTGCCGGAGTCCGGAAGGAGCAGAGGCGAGATGCCACCAACTTGGAGGAGCAGAGACGCAGCAGGATGGGAAGAACCTGCTAATTTGGCGGGCGAACGCGTCGACAAAGGAGGACATGGCAGGCGCCGCCCCTTAGTGGGGGTTCCTGGCCAGCCTACCCCTCCGTGCAAGGAGGGATCACTGGAGGTACGGAGAGGAAGTGGCTGATGGGGATGACGCACACGTCACCCAGCGGCACCGGAAGGGGGGGGACCGAGAGCGAGATGGCCTATATAAACCATCAATGCGGGTGGCTTTCTCTCTTGGTCCCCGACTTCCTTCCTTTCAACAGAGTGGAATTCGTGGTCGGGTTGCAGAGGAGTTTCCAGCGTTCGGGTGTCTGGTGCTTTGTCGTTCCTGAAGAAGTGGAGTTCGTACTGGTTCCCGTCGGAGGTTTGGAGTCACAGTCGCGGGATTACAGGTAAATACTGGGGAAGTCCCCAATAATAATACAGAATGGTGGGTCGTGGGGTCCGTTGGGGCGACGTGTCAGTCATGGTTAGGATGCTTGCGTTGGGTCGGGCAGCACAGGGGTTCGCCTGGGGCCTTTGATGGTGGCGAGTGGTGCTGTGCAACAGGTTGGGGTGGCTGCCAGGGCTGTTAACCACGAGGGGGTGCAAGTGACGGGCAACATGGAGGTCGCGGGATCAGAATGGTGTCGACAGGTAGGCCACAGGGTTTGTGGACAGCAAGACGGAGGGCAGAAGAACAGGGTGAGAGAGGTTTGGGCACGCAGCAAAAAGGCCTAAAATGAGTAAGGGCAAGAGGTTGAGTTCTAGCGAGAGGTCGTGTGGGACAGGCACATGGGGTGGGGCTGCCGCGAGGCGGTACACTTCTGTTGGGTGACACTTAGGCCACGACACGACACTGAGAGAACAGGCAGGCAGAATGGGTCGTTCATAGAAACGCCACGCTGTTGTACATATGTGTTTGTGCCGCGCGTTTGTATCTGATTCTTGCATTTGTTCCTGTGGCTTGTGTTGAGAGAGGGCCTAAATTTCCCGGTCCAGTGGTGAATATACGTATTTTTAGGGTGTGTGGCACGCGCGCCTAAACTAAGCAATAATGTATAGGGGCAGGCTTGCACCTTGCATGGCCTGCTATATGCGGTTTGGAGAGGAGCTGGTGCTGAGGTTTCTTTGCGCTGGCGGTGGTTGTTGTGGGTAGAATTGGCTGGGTCAAGCATGGGCCCAGTGGATATGGTTGGGATGGGAGCAGTGCAGAGGTTTCTATGCGGCAACGGTGGCAGTTTGGTGCGGGGAGTGCCGAATCTCACCTAACCACGTCACACAAATCGTGGTCCTGGACGTGTCATGTTTTCCTTTTGTGTCTTCTAATTTTGTGGCGGGGGGCATGAGTGAAGTGGATTACCCATTTGCAGGGTGGGGATATGTTGGGTCAACCAGGCCTCTGGAGGGGCTGGGCCTGGGTCGAGTTGGGGGGCTATGTGGCAATTGCTGAGTGCAGGGCGTCTGGCAACCATGGGGTCTTGGTGTCACTGGAATGCGGTGCTTGCAGATGGTGCATCAGTTCGGGAATTTATGTGTTTCGGGAGTGCTTTAGGTTTTGAGGCCGTGGTGCTGCACACGGCGTGTTATGCCAGTGGGAAGTGGACGGCTGTTGGTAGGCCATTTGAGGTGAAAGGACAAGGGCTTTGCTTGGGTTGCGGGAAATGATGCCGTGAGGTGGAAGGTACTGCCGGTGGGAAATCGACAGCTGGTGGTCAGTTGTTTTTTCTTTTTTTTAGGTCTAAGGACGGGTGCTTGAGTTGTGGGGTGGGGAGTGGTGCCGCGGGGCATGTGTGGGGGTTGGGGAGGGTGTCGCCGGGTGCCATCGATTTGCAGGCACACCAGGTCTGTCCAGGGGTCGTGGCGGCGCCGGATATTGGCGGTCATCTTTGGAAGTTCGGGGGCACAGTTTGTCCTTGGTTGATGCGGGGCCACCCATTTGGTATGATTAGGAGCGTGGGACGTGAAGGGGATTCCTCAGTCTAGCATTGCAGGTGTTTCGGGGGTGGCAGGGTGTGAGATGTGGAGGTTGTGGAGGGGCCCGCAGCGTGCCATTTGGTTGCAGGTGCACTGGGTCGGCTCCAAGAGGGGAGGCCGCGAGGCAGAGCAGGGATAGGCGGGTAGTCCAAAAAATGGGAGGTGCATTGAACGCTAGGAAGATTGGGCCATGGCATGACTATGCGCATTGGGTAGAGCAATCGGGGCGGTGCTTTGTGGCGGGGGGGGGATTGTGGTTTACAGTTGCCAGGTTGCAGTGGAGTTTCGCAGGTGCACCAGGTTGGGCTCCGTGGGGGAACAGGCCACGAGGCAGGCCAGGGTATTGGCGTTCATTTGAGGGGTGGGATTGCACACAGTCATTCGTCGGGTCGATTTGGGGGGCCCCCAGTTGCTGCGGTGGCTTGTGTGGAGATGGAGCCTCATGGCACCGCAGGGCATTTGCGGTGTGTAGAATGGGATGATTGAGGCGGGTCCTCGCTTTTCAAGTTGCTGTCTGATGTTTTTGGGTACGGGATGATGCCACTTCCCGCTGCACAGTACGTTGTGGGTGGAGGTTTATTTGAAAGTACCAGGTGGTGGGGACCGTATTGGTCCGTGGTGTACGAATGCTCGTGGTACTGTGGACGGTAGCGAGTGTGAGTGTTTCGACAGTTATAACACATGTTGGGAGTGGGGTTTTGCTGTTGTGTTGGGGGGTCGGCGAAGGTTGGCAAACGGGCTCGCTGTGGGTCCCCGCTGAATTGACCGGCGAATGGAGGGCACGTGGTCGGGTGGTTTGGCACGCGGGGGGGAGCTTGGAGGCACGCATGTTACACATGTCAGGTGCATACTGTTGGTTGGCGTGTGGTTATGGGTGTTTCACCGGCAACCAATGTGGCGGATGGCGGGTGTTGTCGTGCGCACGCTCACGACGCACAATGCGAGTAAATGAGGGAAGAAATGCTGTGGTGGGTGGTGGGGATAAAGGGGTGAGTAGGGCGCATCGCCTACAGTGCGGGACGGGGGAATATTGGGGGTTTAGCAGCCTCGCGGTTCGGAATCCTGATGCGAGTCAGGCATGTCTTTGTGACCTTACGCCAGTGATCTCAGGGCGCAGGTAACGACTTTCCCATCTCTTGCCGTCTCATCCCGATGGCTGTGTGAAGGGGGGAGGTTTCAAATGGAAGATGGTCGGTCAAGTGGCGGTGTTACAATGTCACTGGCGATAGGCTACAAAGGAGGCATTAGTAACCTAGCGCTTGGGCTGGGGCAGCCCGACTGAGGGGCTCGACATCGCTGGGAAGGCAAGCGTGGTTCATGTGTGCACAGTATATAAGCAGAGGTTGTACATTCACGTGTCAGATCAGCAGCTGTTCACACAAATATCATTTTTCCCAGAGCGTCATCAATCGAACCGGGCGGCCGACATCCAAGGTCTCCATTGGGAAAGGTAGAGTTCAGGGCCATGCAGACGATGTACTCAACTCGGGCAAAATGGTTGGGAAGTGGTTGGGGAGGAATGGCACAGCAGTAGTTGACACCTTTCTGTTTTCCACCCGGTCACTATGTCGCAACAGGAAGTCCAGGTCTGAAGGTCGTAGAGGTCCAGTTAGTGGAGGACGGGCTAGCGGAAGTGGAAGTAGTGGGAATGTCGACGACAGGGCGATTCATGGGAGGAATATGCAGCCCTAGCGGAGGTCATTGGGTGGTCTTAGGAAAGATTTCTTAATTGTAGGTAATTTTCCTTCCATGTGGCAACTCCTAAACTTTTTGCTGTTGTTTTCACCCTGATCTAGACTTTGCCAGAGCAGCGCAGCCTTCTGCCGCACTCCTCTGGGCTTTCGCTCCATTCTTACGGGGAAACTGACATGCCCTTAAGACAGTCAGTACCGGAAAACATTGTTTTCCGTAGTTCTTTTATCATGTTGCAGCTTTCGCGCAACATGACACAAGAGGGCACTGTAAGCTAAGTTACTGCTCTCTTGGGTCTCTAGTCACTCTACAGGCCCTAGACACTCTCTTTGGATTGTTAACGAACGGTGCAAGTGAATCACGGACGGGACTGGTGGCAGCAATAGTTTCTTTGTGTTTTGAGCTCCTATTGGCTGTTTAAGCACGTTTCTCGCGCTTAGCCCAAAATGTTGGCCTGGCTTCCAAAATGGCCAGACCACGAGGCTCTTTTTCCTGTCCGCTGACCGTCTTGCCCCCTTCACCTTCCCCAGGTCGAGCCGACCGAGGGCCTTCCTTATTTGGGCATGTACTTTCCCGCGAAACACAGATGCTTTCGCGGGCTTCTACAAGCCTTGTGTGTGCCTCCAGGATGTGGGCTGGGATGTCTGGTCCCAATACACATCCTGGGTGCCAGAGAGTCTAGTGTGTCTTGAATGCCTGGGACCACCGTGGTCTGTGATAGGTCCATGTATGGTGTGAGTGTTTTGTGAGCAGATCTCCCATTGGGTCCTCTCCGTTTTGGCGCGAAGGGAACTCTGGATAAGAGGAGGCTGGAAACACCACTACCATGTCGATCTCCTGAGTTCTCACGAACGACGGATACAGGAGCCAAGTATCCTGCAACTAAGAGGCTGAACCGAGGAATCGCTGGTGACCCGCTGAAGGACTGCTCCTCTGCACCGCTGTCGCCCGGTGAAACCATTCTGCCGCTGATCGAACGAGAAGGCCTGTACTGGTACTTCGACCCTTTGGAATAGTGGGAACAACTATTCTCGGCATCTTCATCTCCTGCACGTAAGCCTTCGGAAGCGTCTCTGGGCCATCCAGTGGACTGACCAGTTTACCCAGGAGTCTTGCTCTGTAACCACCGTCAGGTTGCTGCTGTATTCCGAGTCCTTGACACTCTCACACGATTCGTACACTTGGCATTCCCAGGTCTGAAGTTAGAATCGTACATTGGGCTGAAATACACACAGCCGCTTCGTTGCCCTGCTGTGGTAACAATCTGTGCGGGTTCACTGCGTTTGGGACATCCTCAACTCTAACTTCTACTGCCGCGGAATCTACAAGACGCCGAGACGTCCCCAGCTCGTATCTGAACCTGCCAGCACTGAAACTGACGCGGAGAAGCCTGGGTCTGCCTGCATCGGGGACCGGTGAGTAGCAATGCTAGGAACTGGTCGCCCTCCTGCAGTAGCCCGTAGCTTTACCTTTGTTCGCACTCGCGCTCTACTTCTGCCCGCAAGTGGAGGCCGCGCTTGAGTAGCAGAGATTTGTTTGCCCTCCTTTGTTCACCGCTCTGAACTGCCTGATTCTTGAAGCCCCTTGGCCCGTTGGCACCAGCGTGTGCAGGTACTTTTGAGCACAAGGCTCCATTCTTCGTAGGGCTCGGACTTCCTCTAATTAGGTGTCCTCAGATGGCGAACTGGGTCTAAACGATTACTTGCACTGCCTGTTTTCCTCCTCATCTAGGTGGTCTGCATATTTCGTGCTCCTAACTCTTTAGACCCTTTAGTAATTGTATATATACTGTATTTGATTGTGATGTATTGGTTTACTTGAGGTTTATCGTGATTCTTTGCTATAGTCAATATTACAAAGGCCTTGTAATAAATGTGTCTATATTTTTAATATAACACCTGCTTGGAGTAATTTGTAAGTCTCCTTGCTTTGTGTGCTCATTGCGGGCTTTCATTCACCCTCACCCCTCTTGAGCCCTAGTCTTGACCGCCGCGATTGCTACCTTGATTGGTCTGGCTTGTCCAGAGGTTACCCTATTCCAAGAAACTAGGCTGGCCTTCTGAACCTCTGCCCCTCCAGGACAGAGTTCAGAAATCAATCTTAACAGGTGGCAAGCAGCTATGACCAGAATGGGGGGCCCAGCCTTAGGAAATGGCAGCAAAACCCTGATGGTGGGGCAAGAGGCGGACAGAGGAATCAAAGGAATCGGCACGCCAGGCATTCGTCACCGGTGGCGAACTGCAGCCGTCAGTGGGGGTGCAGGAACAGTACATGGCATGCAAAAGAACGGCAAAAACGAGCGGGGGCTCACACCAGAAGAAGACAAAAAGGACTTAGAAGAGGAGTTGGCAGCATTAAATGCACGCATGGGGGTGCCGGCCCCTGTGGCCCCAGTAAAGGCAGCAGCTCAAACAATCCTACTCCTCCAGCAACTCAAACTCCCAACCCACCAGCAAACAAAGACATAACATTGAACAGAGAGGGTGGGGCGCCCTCAACCATTAGGATCAAGAAAACGGAGGGTGAGTTAGAGTTAATACAAAGGATTGCAAAAGCCATGTTTGTAATACAGGAAGAAAAAGCTATGCTGGGGCTGCAGGTGGGTAGCAAAGAGTGTTTAGCCACGGGAGGGGCAAGCAAGGTATGGCTGGATAAAGGGCTTGGGGCAAGACGAAAGGAAACGGCCCGCAGCGCGGCGGTCAAAAACTCAGTGAGGAGCAGGGCAACGCTGACAAGGAATCAAGCATTTTAAGAAGGATTATAAACTCCCTGCCATGACCGGGGACGATAACTCAACCTGGCTTATCCCGGAGTGGGTGAAGAATCAAATATGGTTGAGAAAATTCATAGATATCTTTTCGCTACTCGAGCATGAAACGAAGGGCCAGGACATAATGCAGGCTAATGGGGGAAGGGAGACAGTGAAGGCCAGGAAGAGGGTGAAGCCTGAAGAAACCCTTGAAAACTGGTTGGCGGCTTTCAAGATGATGGCACATTTGCAGAAAGAACCTGGCCTAGGGCCTGCATTACCGAACTACCGCTCGTGTGAGATAGAGGAACACAAACAGTTAGGGGGCACGGAGTGGTTACTGAGGGATCAGCGATTCCGCCTAAGGATGGAGCACGATCCAAAATTAAGATGGGACCACAAATCAGTTGAAGACTGGCTAGAGTCAACCAGGGGTACTGTAGAGAAAACGGACGGAAGGATCGTCCTAGCAGGAGGAGGGGAAAATGGCACGTCGCATTTGGGAGGAGGTGGGTTCTCCCAGTCAGGGGTGGGGATTTCCCGCTAGACTAAATCCAGAACAAAAACAAGGTTTTGGGAGAGAAGGCCAGGGGGAGAGGAACAATTGGAGTGGCGGATTGAGCATCCCACAGCTATCAGGGGGGACAAATGGGGGACCGACTATGAATGCAACAGGCGCCAGGGACACCTCGAGGGGGCAGAGTGTAAAGACCGTCAGGGGGTACTTCCGCTCTCTATATGGTAGAGGAGAGGCACAGCGGACCCCAGCCAAGATTCTCTATAGGGTAGCAATGGACGAGCAATCAAGGCCTAGCTTCTCAGGAGGTGATGCGGGCTGGTTCTTAAGTACAGTGTAGTCCCGAACCCCCACAAAGGAATGTCCACCCACTGTATTACTGAAAACACAGTCTTTATATAATTAATATTCAAAGGTATGTACACGATCACAATAACGCACTTTGTACTTGGAAGTCAATAATGATAAATATATACACGTGTAGTGTGGTACCACTAATGTTATCAAATCTCATTAAAGTGCATCAACTGTACGGTTAAAATGTCACACAGATCAATAACGAGTAAACCAGCAATAGAGATAGGCAGGAACGTAAGATGGGTAAAACAATACGCAGAATACTGGCCCCGTTACCTAGACACAGTTCTGTGTGGAGATCCCCCCACCTGGGCAACCTGTAGATAAAGATATATAGCACAAGCCCAGTCCAAATGTTCAATAGTCTTACTTCTTCCTGTTAAGGTTTTACCCCACCAATGTACCTGGTGGAGTAGAGTTCTCTGGCGATGCGCCGTCCGATCCTTCTTGAGTGCCTCCCTTTCAGGCGGGAGCCACGGATCGTCGAGAGGTGTCGGGGAACTTGGCGTTCGGTGTCGGGGAATCGACGGCCCTTCTTGAGTGCCCTCCCTTTAAGGCGGGAGTCACGGGTCGTCGAACGTCCGACGGTGAACAGGGTGAACTACGGCAGGGAAGTGACAGCTTCGTTCCTAGCAGTGCTCGTCGCCGACAGAGCGTTGGCGTCCTGCAAGGAAGAGGCGTGCGGGGCACCTCGGTGACAAAAGTTCTGGACCGCAAAGAGATGAGGAAGAACGGTGGCCCAGCAAGGGCATTGAGTCGTCGGCGTCTCTGCGGTCTTTAGGTGGCGGGAAACCCACAGGTGGATACTCCTCGGCGCGTCGACGGCCGGGCCTTCTCCAGCGGGAGACAAGCAGATGGCGATGCAGACGAGAGCGTCCGATGATCAATTGAAGTTCTTAGGCAAACGCGGCTCCGGTCGGCGACGGCGGTCGTCGACAGTGGTGAACAACAGTCCGGGTGCTTCTCCTTGGAGTTCCGCAGCAGTCCCTGTATCAGGTCGGCAGCCTGTCGTAGGTCTGTCTACCAGGGAGCGTTGGCAAAGATCAGCTGTGCACGATGATCCCTCGTAGCTCGGGAAGAGGGTGCCTTACCAGGTCCTCTCTGGGGCAGTCCTTGGAGGCACAACAGCTTTCAGATTGTGAAGGAGAGCAACAGCAATTCTTCTCATCCAGCATGGCTTCAAGGTCAAGCGTTAGTTAATCCAGTTACTCGTCGTAGTGGAGACTTCAGCTTCTGAACACGATTCCTACCAGTGAGAGGTCCCCAGATATACTGTTGATCTCCCATTCATTCCGCTGGGTCACACTCAAGCATCCAATCACGACTACGGGCATTCATGCAGGCAGGCAGCCAATCAGGCACACGAGGTATTCAGGCCATTCACTCCTCTCCAGACACTCACAACAAGTTATGCGTATTGGGACAAGTACCGAGCCATTCAACACTCCAAGCTGCATTCATACCGGTTTCGGGCAGGGTTGTCTCAGTCATTGTGTCAACCACCAGATACTAGACACCCACAACACAGAATGCATATTCGTCACACACTCTATTCACCCAGGCCCCACCCACAGGAGGTACCCACAACATACATCACCGGGAAGGCTCCAGCTAGTCTGACTGGGCCTTCACAACAACACCATATATGGCACTTCCATCCAACAGCCAGTCAGGGGGAAGGGACAGAGTCAGGGCTTCCCAGGACTTTCGGAAAACAAGGTAATGGGTAATAGAAAGCAAGAGGCCACCGGGGCCATCTTGTTTTCCATCAGGGATCAACTGATCCCAATGGCAGGGCCGGGGTATCCCAAAATGGAGGATACTCCGCGCACCTGTCAAATTCAGCATGGAGCTGCCACCAGCCCATACCCTTCTCTGTGGGCCACCCACAGGTGCCCACAAACATACACTAGGGGCACAGGGTTGTACTCCTCCCATGGGTGCCATAAGTGTATCCCACGGGTCCGTTCACCAAACCAAAAGAAAGAGAGCTGCACCGCCAGGAGTCCCACATGAACTCCTGCGCGGAAAACACGACAGAACACACGATAAAAAGGAGTAAAGGACAAGGATACGGAGGCCCTGTCCCTCCGATGCATTTCCAGCATCACAGTCGCCCCCCCCAGACTGAGGTGGAGGGTGCCTAATCTCCCACGGGATAGACACCCTCATCCAGACGGTCAACATACCTTCTGGAAAGGCCATCTGTATTATCGTGACTCTTCCCTGGTCTGTGCTCTATGGTGAAGTCTAGCCCTTGCAGGCTAATGGACCACCTGTGCAGTTTCAGGTTCTCACCCTTCATCTGCATAAGCCACTTTAGGGGCTTATGATCCGTTTGGACCTTGAAGGTAGACCCCGTAAGGTAGGGCCTAAAACGCCTAAGGCTCCAAACTATACTAAAACATTCCTTTTCAACAGTAGCCCACCTAAGTTCTCTACCCTTGAGTTGTCTACTGATGAATATGATAGGATGTTCTCTCCCTTTGTCATCTAACTGGGACAAGACAGCTCCAATTCCGGTGTCACAGGCATCCGTCTGGACGATAAAGGGTCGGCTGTAGTCGGGCGCACACAACACGGGTGCCCGACACAGACTTTCTTTCAAGCCTTTAAAGGCCCTCTGACAGTCTTCAGTCCAATTGACCTTCCTAGGCTGCTTGGGTGAAGTCAGAGCTGTCAGTGGTGCAGCTATGGTTCCATAGTCCGCCATGAAATTGCGATAGTACCCAGTGAGACCCAAAAAGGCTCGCACCTGGGTTTGAGTAGTGGGAGTCTCCCAGTCCTGTACATCCTGTACCTTACTGGGGAGAGGTTGGATTTGACCCCCTCCTACCTCATGACCAAGATACGTGACTTTCCCCTGAGCTATCTGGCACTTGGTGGCCTTGATAGTGAGGTTAGCCCTTTTCAAGGCTTGCAACACTCTACCCAGATGTGTCAAGTGCTCTTCCCAAGTGGAACTGTAGACGGCAATGTTGTCTAAATAAGCCACAAAAAAGGCTTCCAGCCCACTGAGAGCATGATTGACCAATCTCTGGAAGGTGGCAGGGGCATTCTTCAACCCAAAAGGCATGACCCTAAACTGGTAGAGTCCCTCTGGGGTGGAGAACGCCGTCTTTTCCTTGGCATGGTCCGTTAGAGCTATTTGCCAATAGCCTGAGGTGAGGTCAAAGGTGCTCACAAATTTGGCAGCACCTATGGTGTCCACGAGCTCATCAGCCCTGGGCAATGGGTGCGCGTCAGTTTTGGTGACGGCATTGACTCCTCGGTAGTCCACACAGAACCTCCAGTCCTTGGTACCGGACTGGGAACTTGCCTTGGGGACAAGGACCACTGGACTGGACCAGGGACTGGTTGAGGGTTCAATAACACTCAGATCCAACATCTTGGCGACCTCAGCCTGGATGTGGTTCTTAACCGTATCTGACATTCGGTAGCTCCTGCTCTTGACAGGCACGCTGTCACCAGTGTCAATCTCGTGCTTACACCACAGTGTAAGGCCTGGCGTCAGCGAAAACAGAGAGGCATACTGCTGGAGCAAAGTCCTGCAGGCCCTGTGCTGCTCGGTTGTCAAATCTGGAGAGAGAGCTGTACTCCCTCCACTGAGCCATACTGAGGGTTGCTATGCAGCAAATCAGGAAGGGGCTCACTCTCATCCTCTTCTTGCTCTGAAGCCAGCAAGAGACATGAGACTTCTGCTCGCCTGTGGAATGGCTTGAGCCTATTAACATGGAATACCTGAGGAGCTACCCCTGGGATTCCCATGTCAACCAGATAGTTGACCTCGCCCATCTTGGAGACTATCCGGAAGGGTCCAGTCCATTTATCTGCCAACGCCCGAGGCTTGGTAGGCTCCATCATAAGGATCTCCTGTCCCGGAGTCCACTCCACTTGCGATGCTTTAAGGTCATGCCAGTATTTGTTCAATTCCTGGCTGGCCTTGAGATTCGCCGTTGCTTGTCCCATTATCTGTGCCATCCTCCGTCGGAGGCCTAACACATAGTCCCCCACTTGCTTGGCGGGACCGGCAGGGGTGGCTTCCAAACCTTCTCTGATCAAGGCGAGGGGCCCCCTCACGGGATGTCCAAAGAGCAACTCAAAGGGGCTGAAACCAACACCCTCTTGAGGTACCTCTCGGTAAGCAAACAGCAGGCATGGCAGGAGGAGATCCCATTTCCTCCTTAGGGGCTCTTCCAAAGCACCTAGCATGCCCTTGAGAGTTTTATTAAATCTCTCAACCAGACCATTGGTCTGGGGGTGGTAAGAAGTGGAGAACTTGTAGGTTACCCCGCATTTCTTCCACATGGTTTTCATGTAACTAGACATGAAGTTGGATCCTCGGTCAGAGACAACCTCTTTGGGGAATCCAACGTGGGTGAAAATGCCCAGGAGGGCCCGGGCAACCACCTTTGCAGTAACAGTCCGAAGGGGTATAGCGTCAGGGTACCTGGTGGCATGATCTACCAAAACCAGGATGACCCGATGTCCACCTGATGTGGGAGGGTCAAGGGGACCGATGATGTCGATGCCCACCCTCTCAAATGGGGTGCCAACCACTGGCAATGGCTGCAGTGGGGCAATGACACTGCCTCCAGTCTTGCCAGACAACTGACAAGTTGGGCAGGTCCTGCAGTGGGACTCCACTTCTACTCCCATCCGGGGCCAGTAGAAATGGGCAGAGAGCCTCTGCTTAGTCTTCTTGGTACCAAGATGACCAGCCAAGGGCACCTCATGCGCCAACTGCAGTAGGAAGGGCCTGTAAACCTTGGGGTACCACCAACCTCTTGAGGGCACCAGGTTCAGGCTTAGTGGGCTCACTAACAAGGAGTTCACCCTCCTAATAAATCCAGAACGTCCTAGGTACTTCTCCGTGTGCCTGGGACAGGGCCTGTTTCCTCAGACCCTCGAGAGAGGGACACTCTCTCTGTCCTTTGCAGAAGTCTGCCCGGGAGGGTCCCCCTTCAGCTAACAAGCATTTGTAGATCGGGATGATCCTCCGGGTTGAGAACCTCTCCCACAGGAGAGTCTTCTGGCTCTTCTCCCACAGGAGTTGAGACGGGGTTTACCACTGGGCCCAGCCCGTCCGGAGCATGGATCCCAATGGGTGCTGTAGGAACAGCAGGAAGAGAAGGGGCTCCCTCCACAGAGGTGGCCTTCTTGCTCTTCCTTCGTCGTGCCTTAGGCCGTGCCTTCGGCTCGGGTACCTGACTCACAGCCAGACCCGGTGTCACCTGTGACCTAGTGACCGCAGCAGCAGTCATGGGAAGACCATCCGCGATCAATCCCAACTCGACTAGATCGTTACCTAACAGAATGTTAGCAGGGACGTTGTCCTGAACCAGGACAGGAAGCTTTGCTGTCTTGTCTCTAATTACGAGTGTGACTCGGGCAACAGGCGATAATTTGGGAGGCCCACCAGCTAACCTGGTGGTTCTCAGAGGAGCATCTACATAGTCCTCTGGCTTGAGCAGGGTCCTGTCCACCACTGTCATGCTTGCCCCAGTGTCTCTCAAACCAGTAGAAGGCTGGCCATTCAGGAGGACACTTCCCAAAAATCTACGGTTGTTCTTTGGGATAGTCGCCAGTACTTCCACGTACTGGTCCCAGGCCCTAAGGGACGCTAAGGAAATCTCTACGGGAGCACCAAAAGTGATCCCAGTAGAGGAGGGGAGGACGGTGGCCTCCACCTCAGACATGGGGTAAGGGTAGGTCAGGCTGACAGCCTGTACTCCGAGTGCCTTACCTTTACACTTGGAGTCACCCCTTTTGTGATCCAGAGCCCCACAGTCCCAACAAGTGCCGGGAGTGCGGGGTACGGTACTGGAACCACCGGGAGCCTGCTTTGCAGCAGGTGGACCACTACTCTTATTCCCACCCACAGATGACTTATCCCCACTAGATTTTTGGGTCTTAGGAGAGGAGGGTTTAGGTTTATTCGACTGTGACTGCTTTTGGGACTCCTCAGCTTTCTGAGAGGCCCCCTTCTCTTTGTCCTTGTCCTTCCCACTGGAGTCCTTAGGGGACACCCGGTGGGAGACCCACTTGTCAGCCAACCTAGCCAGCTTAAAGGGATCCAAAATGTTCTGGTCAGCAACATACTGACGCAGCTCCGGTGAACAGGCTTCAGAAAAATGCTCAAAAAACAACAGGTGGGACAATTCAACAAAAGTTTTCACCTTGTAACCATCAATCCACCCCATCATATTCATGTGCGTAGCACTCACCCAGTCAACCCAAGACACATTCTCTCGTTTCTTAAAATCCCTGAACCTTTTAAGGTATTGGGTAGGTGTCTTGCCAAACTTGGCAATCAAAGCAGATTTCATACACTCATACTGACCCCGTTCTTCCACACTCAGCTTCAGAATATAGTCATATCCAGTTTGAGGCACTCTGCTTAGCAAACACTTAGCCCAATCTCTTTTGTCAACATCATGAATTGCACAAGCCATTTCAAATGCTTCAATCCATTGGAGGATATCAGAACCCTCCGAAAACACACCAACCAAATCCTTCATAAATTTAGTGGCTGGGGACCTGACACTCTCACTGGGTTTCGCTGAAGTCTCCACTCAAGCTTTCTCTAGCTGGATTCTCTGACATTCAGTGTCCTTGTCTTTCAGTTCAAGATCCCCATTCTTGAGCTCCACTTGTTGAGCCAAATCCTCCTTCTTAAGCTCAGCATCTATCTCCAACTTGCGATATTCAAAGGCCAATTTCATCCTTAATAACGCAAGCTCCAAGGTATTGCTGGGGTTCGGAACAGAGGCAGCAGGATTGGTGGCATTCCCAGAAACAGATTCAGTAGAAACCCCAGGCGCAGAGTCCTCATTGGTTGCATCCCCCCCCTCATCACGAGTTTCACCATCGGTCTGGTAGTCCACCAGGGCAGCTATCAGCTCAGCCCTAGACTTATCCACAAAGTCTAACTCCCTGGCTTCACAAGCACTCTGGAGAGCCTCTAAGCTCATCCGAGTCAATTTACCATTCGCAATAGACTCCATTGCTTGTAATGCAGTTATTTTGTACACACCCAAACCTTAATTTAATAAAGTACGGATATTTTGTAAGTGGCACGGTTATACACTGAGTCTTAAAACCATAAGCATCCCACCGCTGCCACCAGTGTAAAGACCGGTAGGGGGTGTCTGTACTTCCGCTCTCTATATGGTAGAGGAGAGGCACAGAGGACCCCAGCCAAGATTCTCTATAGGGTAGCAATGGACGAGCAATCAAGGCCTAGCTTCTCAGGAGGTGATGCGGGCTGGTTCTTAAGTACAGTGTAGTCCCCGAACCCCCACAAAGGAATGTCCACACACTGTATTACTGAAAACACAGTCTTTATATAATTAATATTCAAAGTTATGTACACGATCACAATAACGCACTTTGTACTTGGAAGTCAATAATGATAAATATATACACGTCTAGAGTGGTACCACTAATGTTATCAAATCTCATTAAAGTGCATCAACTGTACGGTTAAAATGTCACACAGATCAATAACGAGTAAACCAGCAATAGAGATAGGCAGGAACGTAAAATGGGTAAAACAATACGCAGAATACTGGCCCGTTACCTAGACACAGTTCTGTGTGGAGATCCCCCCCACCTGGGCAACCTGTAGATAAAGATATATAGCACAAGCCCAGTCCAAATGTTCAATACTCTTACTTCTTCCTGTTAAGGTTTTACCCCCCAATGTCCCTGGTGGATTAGAGTTCTCTAACGATGCGCCGACCAATCCTTCTTGAGTGCCTCCCTTTCAGGCGGGAGCCACGGATTGTCGAGAGGTGTCGGGGAACTTGGCGTTCGGTGTCGGGGAATCGACGGCCCTTCTTGAGTGCCCTCCCTTTAAGGCGGGAGTCACGCGTCGTCGAACGTCTGACGGTGAACAGGGTGAACTACGGCAGGGAAGTGACAGCTTTGTTCCTAGCGGTGCTCGTCGACGACAGAGCGTTGGCGTCCTGCAAGGAAGAGGCGTGCAGGGCACCTCGGAGACAATAGTTCTGGACCGCAAAGAGATGATGAAGAACTGTGGCCCAGCAAGGGCATCGAGTCGTCAGCGTCTCTGCGGTCTTTAGGTGGCAGGAAACCCACCGGTGGATACTCCTCGGTGCGTCGACGGCCAGGCCTTCTCCAGCGGGAGACAAGCGGATGGCGATGCAGACAAGAGCGTCCGATGATCAATTGAAGTTCTTAGGCAAACGGGAGCACGGCAGCTCCGGTCGGCGACGGCGGTCGTCGACAGTGGTGAACAACAGTCCGGGTGCTTCTCCTTGGAGTTCCGCAGCAGTCCCCGTATCGGGTCGGCATCCTGTCGTAGGTCTGTCTACCAGGGAGCGTTGGCAAAGATCAGCTTTGCACGATGGTCCCTCGTAGCTCGGGAAGAGAGCACCTTACCAGGTCCTCTCTGGGTCAGTCCTTGGAGGCACAACAGCTTTCAGATTGTGAAGGAGAGCAACAGCAATTCTCATCCAGCAGGGCTTCAAGGTCAAGCGTTAGTTAATCCAGTTACTCGTCGTAGTGGAGACTTCAGCTTCTGAACACGATTCCTAGCAGTGAGAGGTCCCCAGATATACTGTTGATCTCCCATTCATTCCGCTGGGTCACACTCAAGCATCCAATCACGACTACGGGCATTCATGCAGGCAGGCAGCCAATCAGGCACACAAGGTATTCAGGCCATTCACTTCTCTCCAGACACTCCCAACAAGTTATGTGTATTGGGACAAGTACCGAGCCATTCAACACTCCAAGCTGTATTCATACTGGTTTCGGGCAGGGTTGTCTCAGTCATTGTGTCAACCACCAGATACTAGACACCCACAACACAGAATGCATATTCGTCACACACTCTATTCACCCAGGTCCCACCCACAGGAGGTACCCACAACATACATCACTGGGAAGGCTCCAGCTAGTCTGACTGGGCCTTCACAACAACACCATATATGGCACTTCCATCCAACAGCCAGTCAGGGGGAAGGGACAGAGTCAGGGCTTCCCAGGACTTTGGGAAAACAAGGTAATGGGTAATAGAAAGCAAGAGGCCAGCGGGGCCATCTTGTTTTCCATCAGGGATCAACTGATCCCAATGGCAGGGCTGGAGTATCCCAAAATGGAGGATACTCCGCGTTACTAAATTCAGCATGGAGCTGCCACCAGCCCATATCCTGCTCTGTGGGCCACCCACAGGTGCCCAAAAACATACACTAGGGGCACAGGGTTGTACCCCCACCCATGGATGCTATAAGAGTATCCCACGGGTCCGTTCACCAAACCAAAAGAAAGAGCTGCACCGCCAGGAGTCCCACATGAACTCCTGCATGGAAAACACGACAGAACACATGATAAAAAGCAGTAAAGGACAAGGATACCGAGGCCCTGTCCCTCCGATGCATTTCCAGCATCACACAGAGGGGAGTTGGGAACTTCCCCAACGGCAGAGCCCAGTTCACGTGCAGGTTCTACAATGAGGGCGAATGCAACTGAGGACAAAACTGCAGATTTCGGCACAGTTGCCCCACGTGTGGTGTATTTGGCCACCCAGCTAGGAACTGCAGGTGGGGGGGGAATGGGGAACGAGCAGAGGAAAAAGAGGAGCTTTTCACTTCAAGCAGGATAAAGTACTGTGTGGTTGCATTACCGGCTGAATTACATTGTGTTGTTAACTAAATAAATGATTTTTTTTTTCTTCATGGTGGTAGTATGTCTGGGGATACTAGAGGAGACCGGCTAAGGGGACCCATGCCGTGCTAAGACGTAATGATTGTGCGCTGGGGTGCGGGGGACGATGGGATGGGGTGGTCAAAGGAACTTTACGAAAAAGGCACGTCACCAATTAGGGTGGACAAATTGCTACCCTGGCTATCTCGGTACCCCTGGTTACATGAGAGGGACCTCCTGGCAGGAGGTTTCACAATGAGGTTCCGCATTCGGTACAAAGGCCCTCGAGGAGCTTGGACAGTGGAAAACTTGAAATCGGCAAAGGCGTGGCCCGAGGTGGTGAAGGAAAAAAATTAATAAGGAGGTGGCATTAGGCAGGGTGGCTGGCCCTTACCAGACATCACCTTTGAAGGACTTAATAATCTCACCACTAGGGATAGTCCCCAAGAAGGAGAAAGGTAAATTCCATCTCATCCACAACCTGTCGCATCCCAAAGGGGAGTCGGTGAACGATTGGTTGGAGGAGGCAGACTGCTCTGTGTCATACACATCATTTGATCAGGCGGTCAGCCTCACCAGGAAAGCAGGAAAAGGGGCATTATTGGCAAACGTGGATATCGAGGCAGCTTTCAGACTACTCCCCGTGCACCAGGAGAGTTATTACTTACTAGGTTTTCAGTTCAATGGGCAAGTATTTGTTGAGGCACTGTAGTTTTTTGCTGAATTGCTACCTACCTGTGTTCTGCCATCATTTAGCCTTTGCCTGCCCTACATGGATAATCAAATCTAGGCACTGTAGTTTTTTTGCTGAATTGCTACCTGTGTCCTGCCATCATTTAACCTTTGCCTGCCCTACATGAATAATCGAATCTAGGCACTGTAGTTTTTGTTGAATTGCTACCTACCTGTGTCCTGCCATCACTTAGCCTTTGCCTGCCCTACATGGATAATCGAATCTAGGCACTGTAGTTTTTTGCTGAATTGCTACCTACCTGTGTCCTGCCATCATTTAGCCTTTGCCTGCCCTACATGGATAATCGAATCTAGGCACTGTAGTTTTTTGCTGAATTGCTACCTACCTGTGTCCTGCCATCACTTAGCCTTTGCCTGCCCTACATGGATAATCGAATCTAGGCACTGTAGTTTTTTGCTGAATTGCTACCTACCTGTGTCCTGCCATAATTTAGCCTTTGCCTACCCTACATGGATAATCAAATCTAGGCACTGTAGTTTTTTGCTGAACTGCTACTTACCTGTGTCCTGCCACTGGCCAACACTATTCGCACAACCTCTCTGTCTTCTCCTGTCTCACACCAGCTGCACGCCCCCACACAGTTACCCTCCACTACCATGATGCCCAAGAGTTCACCCTCCACTCACAACATTGACTCACACTCCTGCACTCTCCCTGCCACACGCCACCCAGCCAACCTAACAGCTCTTTATATAGTCCTCACTATAATGGCCCTTACACCTCCCAACATACACCCAGCACACCACACCCAGCATCCAGCACTTAATTCACTCGCCACAGCACCAGACTATAACATCACACAGTCTCAGCCACCTAGCCTAGCTGTCAGACTCCACCATCTCAGAAACCGATCACTTCCCAGGTACCTACCCTGCTCACCCACACCCATCACATCAAGAATCACCAGACTAGGCACCCGCACCGCACCACTACCCCACACTAAGATGAGCAAATGCACCGCCCCTCTCTCCCCACCACCCCAACTTCCCTCAACACCACCATGCACTAAGTACTTCACTACCACTCACCACAACATGCACACTTCACCCCATACCAGTATGAACAAAAATGTCAAAGGTACACAATACCCACCTCTCAAATGTGCACTATTGAACGTATGCTCCTTACCTGCACATGCCTTAGAGATAAACAACCTACTCTCCACACACAATCTGGATCTTCTATGCATCACCGAAACCTGGCTCAATGATGCCTCCTGCCCAGCCATCGCAGTAGCCCTACCCCCAGGATACACCATCCTCAGGCAAGATAGACCCGATAAGATTGGAGGGGGAGTCGCCCTTATCCACAAGGACTCAATATCCTTGAGACTAGCAGACCATAGAACATGGGGTGGAAATGCTGACATCCTACCAGCCAAGCTTACGCTCTCCCCCAATAACCTAATCAACATCCACATCCTATATAGACCTCCCTGTCTCACAGCAGACTTCCAAGTGCACCTCTCCCACAGGCTCAGTAACAACATTAAAAAATCCTCCAAAATCCTTCTATTAGGAGACCTAAATTTAAGATATAATGATCCTAAGGACAAATCTGCCACAATCTTAGCCAAAGAACTCGCAGACCTAGGATTCTCCCAAGCAGTCCTTACCCCCACTCACTTCAAAGGCCGCACCCTTGACTGGGTCATGGATCACAACTGTGCATCCAACATTATCTCAAACACCGCCCTCCCATGGACGGACCAGACATGCATTGAATTCCTCATCCCCACCAACCCCACTCCCAAGACTATTACCCACGCTCCACCTGCCATAACAAGAAGCTCCAAAAAACTCAACGCAGACAATTTGCGACCCTACCTCAAAAACCCCAGCCTAGCACCACCTTTCTCTCAGGACCCAAATATACTATCAGCTATCTTTAATGATACTCTCACCAATGCCATACATTCTATAGCCCCACTGGAAAGCAAGAAAGAAAAAAAAATAATTTCATTGCAACTCTTGGTTCTCGGATGAACTCCAAACCCTCCTAGCACAAAAGCGTCAGTCACTAAAAATCTGGCGAGCAGATCTCAGTGACATAAATAAGACCCTTTTCAAAAAGATAGCCCTCCAATATAAAAAAGCTGTCTTAGTAGCAAAATCCAACTCTTTCAATGAGAGGATCTCAAAGGCCAACTCCCAAGCGAAAGAATTATTCGCCATCTTCAACGAACTAGTCACACCCCCTGCTACCGCAGACGAGATAACTAAAGACAAACCCTGGTGTGCGAGCATTCAGTCCGCCATGCTCAACAAAATAAAACTCCTCCAAAATAAAATACAAAACCACTGCAAGCCCTCCCAAACCTAAAAACGAACAGTCCCACACATGATAAGGGTAGTAACTTCAACCACGCCCAATTCGCATTCAGAGACATCACTGAACCTGAGGTCCTTCATCTCATCAAAAACCTCAAACCATCTCTCTGCAAAGCAGACATCTGCCCTCCTAAAATCATCAAAGAATGTGCCAACGACCTAGCACCCCTTATTGCTGCTTTCATTAACGCATCATTCCAAACAGGAATTGTCCCAAACAATCTCAAGGAAGCCTGGGTGCGGCCTCTCCAAAAAAAGGCCACACTTGACCCAGCGCAACCCACCAACTACAGACTGATAACGACAGTCCCATTCCTCTTGAAAATCCTGGACAAAGCAGCTCATAACCAGATCCAATCATACATAGAAGCTAATTCCATACTAGGTAAAAGGCAATCAGGCTTCCGTGTCGGGCACGGAACAGAATCAGCCTTACTAGACCTAAAAAACCAAATCTCACATATCATGGACAAAGGGAAACCTGCCCTGCTCCTCTTTCTCGATCTATCAGCAGCCTTCGACCTGGTAGATCACCACACACTCACCACCCACCTCACTCATGCAGCCCATTTCTCTAAACAAGCAGCATCCTGGATCACATTCTTCCTTGAAAGTAGAGCCTTGAAGGTGAACTCCGACACTGCAAACGCAGACATTACCACAATAAACTGTGGTGTCCCCCAAGGTTCATGTACAGCCCCTACCCTCTATAACCTCTTCACAAAACCCCTCTTTGGCCTACTTGACTCCATGGGTGTTGCATATACCAACTATGCAGACGATACTCAAGTACTTCTATCTGGACTCTATCACCAAGACGCCACGACCCTCAACAAAAGCTATGCTACTATCCAAGCATGGATGGCAATCAATGGCCTCTGTCTGAACAGGGAGAAGACTGAAATTCTCATCCTTGGCCAGAAAAACACAATAACGAAGCTTAGCCCCCAATACGCCAACTTCAACATGGACAACTCGACCATCCCAGTATCATCCTCCGTCGAGACGCTATGTGTTCATATTGACGCAAATCTATCGATGAACAGACAAGTCAGCGCCATAGCCTTCGCATCAGCTCTCAGCACCAAACTCATCAACGCCATTAAACCCTACCTATCCGCTCCAAACCGCTTGGCCAATGCTAGAGCAACTATAGGTGCTAAACTCGATTATTGCAACACTCTTAGCTGGCACCTCCGCCAAGAACATTCATAGACTGCAAACCACACAAAACAACGCCCTAAGAGCCGCGTTGAGCATCCCAAGAAGAGACCATATATCCCAAGCCAGACTTGAAGCACGGTGGCTACAGGTGAAAGACCGCATTACTCTGAAACTCCTTACCATCATACACAGATGCATTAACAACACTGCTCCCACCTACTTATCCGAAGCTATATCAAGAACCACTTCCACTCGCCCCATCAGAGCTCAGTACACCGACCAGCTACACGTACCACGCATCAAGAGAGTAACAGCTGGAGGTCTAGGCTTCTCATATATTGCACCAAAACTTTGGAACTCACTCCCCACCACCCTTAGAGCTGAAACCTTCATCTCCGGCTTCCGCCACAACTTCAAGACCACTTTCCTCAACGAGTAATGCAACTTCTTACCCTATTCCTGTCATGTATATTGTAATATAAACACAAATGTAATATAACTATATTGTAATTTAAAAAAACCAAGGATTGGTTTTATTTAAAGATTGCCCTTGTTATATGACACGTGTTTCGGCTTAAGAACCAGCCTTTTTATAAATCAGGGCATTATTGTAACTGTTACTGTTATCAAAACCACATAGCCGTAGTTACAAATACATTAATTAGATTTAAATTTTGGAAATGATAATTTCAAAGCATAGTGAAAGTAAATTATAAGTAACACATCACAAAGAGAAAAGGGTTGCAGAAGGGGAGGATTGAAGGGTTTTGTAAAGACAGAGTTTTCAATTGTATCCATTGACAACATAATAGTAGACATATACCAATACATAGCGTATAAAAGAGAATGCATTTTAAATTACAAAAAAATTGAATAAGGAAAACAAAACAATCAAAATAAAAATAAATGTAAGAGGAACAAAATAAGAAAGAGACAAAAAATTGAACAAAATTAGTTGCACGATTTTGATGTATTAAGTTTTTTGGAGTGGCATCTAATTAACTTACTAATGTCAAGTTGTATAGATCAGTTATAGTTACCATATTTGTAGCCTGTTCCCTGTGTGGAAATGCAGGTTGTCTTCATTCAATTGATGGGTTAACTCCCTTCAAAGTTAAATGTATTCTTTGTAGTATATCAAATAGAATTTGCTGTTTCAACACATCATTATTCCCTAATTTCCTATTATAACCATTCTTGTATTCCTAGTTTTACTTATATAATGCTGTTGGATAATCAGTTGTTCATTAGATATTCTGTACTTCTTTTGAAATTTTAAAATTTCTAATCAAAACTTGCTGCTAGGCACAGTTGTATGCAGTACATACTCTGTTTCCAAATTCCGTACTTTCTGCAATATTATGTGACAATTTATAATCAAGGCTTGCCGCTAGACAAGATAGTGTGTGTTACATACTTCGTTTCCATACTTGTGCCGCTCAGATTGCTTGTAGTTAATCTCAAGCTGCATCCGTTTTACTATTCTTGCAGCCTTTGCTCAATCGGCACTTATATATTGACAAAAAGCGGAGTTCATCTGATGCGCTGATCAGCGAAAGTTTTTAGAGGGGCTTAGTATAGTTAGTTGATTGTCCCTTACCTGAGCTCTGCAGTAGATGCATTCAATCGCGTGCCACTGTTTCCTAGAAAGGCCGGACGCCATTAGACCTGTTTAATATCCTGTTTTTCGTACGGCGCCAAGGTTACCGACTCACCAGAGACCCTTGTTAGTGTTTACTGTCATTCCACTAAGAAGCGCTCCATGTTGTGTGTGAAGCTGTGTGTGCCTATGACTTATGGCCTCATTACACGGAAGGCGGTAATGGTTAACGGCCACCGTTAACGGTAACGGTGACCGCCTTACTACGAGGTCCCTTAGCAGGTTGGTGCTTTAACGCCTGCTTTTTGCAGGCGTTAAAAACCAACCCGCTAAGGGACCTCGGAGCTAATTACGGCACCGCAAAATTGCGGTGCCGTAATTAGCGCCTTCCCCAATTGATTGGTGTATCTTGACCTCATTATTGTATGCGTCCTTGAATATATTTGTTTTCTCATGGGCATATTTGCACATTGTGCAGCCCCCACATTTTCTAATGCCATCATTGGTTGAAGTTAGCCAGGTAGTATGTTCCAGTGTACCCATATCAGGCAATAGTGAAGGGCTTAGTTTGTTCGTGAGTGTTTATGCCCATCTATAGATTAATTTCGGTTTGGAGTCAACATAGCTCTTAATATTTTCGTCTAGCTTGAGTTCTATCATAGCTCTATCATCTTTGTGGAACTGCAATGCAAGTTTTTTTCAGTGGATGAATACAAGGCTTTAGAAGATTTGTCATCAGATTTATCCATTGTAATAAAGGAGGCCGACAAAGGGGGAAATATTGTCATTATAGACAGATCAGACTATTTAGAAATGGCAAGAAGACACTTAGAAACACCTGAATGTTATGAAAAAATACCCACCAATCCCCAAAAACCATTGTGAATAAACTAGAGCAAGCAATCTTTAATTGGCACAAAAAGGGGCAGATAATAGATGAAGAAAGTAGCTTTTTGTCAATCAAGGAGCCAAGAATACCGGCCATGTACTTTCATCTGAAAGTACACAAGGAATATGACAAGATACCTGAAGGCCGGCCCATCATGAGTGGTATAGGGTGGGCAACGGAGAATATTGCTCAATATCTAGATAACATCCTAAGACCAAGGGCAAGTGTACTAAAATCATACTTAAGAGACACAACAGATGTCATTTGAAAGCTAAAAACAATCAAATGGGAAGACAAATACAGACTGGGAAGCCTCGATGTTAAAGCACTTTACACATCAATAAAACACCATTGGGCAATTAAAACCATAGATCATGTGTTTAAAGATGATACATCATCGGTATACTATCAAGTGCAAATGATAAAGGAAATGTTAGAACTAACCTTTGAATGCAACATCTTTACCTTTGACAATTGTTACTACAAGCAAACCAAAGGCGTGGCAATGGGCACTAAATATGCCCCAGCTCTTGCCAACGTCTTCATGGGGATTTTGGAAGATAAAGTGATCTATCAAGACAAGGCATATCGGAAAGAGCTAATAAG
The DNA here is from genome assembly GCF_040938575.1 of Ambystoma mexicanum. Lineage (NCBI taxonomy): Eukaryota > Metazoa > Chordata > Amphibia > Caudata > Ambystomatidae > Ambystoma > Ambystoma mexicanum. The sequence goes on along the minus strand of NC_090921.1, from coordinate 1,508,091,074 downwards.
ATGGATGAGATTTATCGACGATGTCCTGATTATCTGGGCTGGCACCGAAATTGAATTTCAAGACTTTACTAATCGGAACAACCTGAACCCATTTGGAATTCAATTTACAGGAAGCAGTAATGAAGAGTCAATCAATTTTCTTGATCTCACTATATATATGTATATAGACAACAAGGAATTAAAAACATGAACATTCAGGTAACCAACTGAAGCAAATTCAACTCTACATGCCAGTAGTTGTCACCTCAGATCAACTATCAATAATATACCCTCCAGTGAGTTCATCCGAGCGAGAAGAAATTGCCAAACAAATGAACTATTTGATAAGGAATGCACACTCCTAGAAAGTAGATTCTTAGCAAGAGGATACACAGAAGAATCTGTGAAACGAGCTAAAAACAAAAGCAAGCTGTTAACACAAGAGCAGACATTGGCACAAAAGACCAAATTACAAGAGCAGCCCACGGTAGGGTTTATTACAAAATACAGCAGCAACCACAAGGTTTTCAGGAGGATTCTCTCAAAACACTGGTATTTACTCAAGCTAGACGAAAATATTAAGAGCTATGTTGACTCCAAACCGAAATTAATCTATAGACGGGCAGAAACACTCAGGAACAAACTAAACCCTTCACTATTGCCTGATATGGGTACACTGGAACATACCACCTGGCTAACTTCAGCCAATGATGGCTTTAGAAAATGTGGGGGCTGCACAATGTGCAAATATGCGCATGAGAAAACAAATATATTCAAGGACGCATACAATAATGAGGTCAAGATACACCAATCAATTAACTGTAAAACAAAATTTGTTGTGTATGGTATCTGTTAAGATGGATTTCTGAACTCTGTCCTGGAGGGGCAGAGGTTCAGAAGGCCAGCCTAGTTTCTTGGAACAGGGTAACCTCTGGACAAGCCAGACCAATCAGGGTAGCGATCGCGGCGGTCAAGACTAGGTCTCAAGAGGGGTGAGGGTGACTGAAAGCCCGCAATGAGCACACAAAGCAAGGACACTTACAAATTACTCCAAGCAGGTGTTATATTAAAAATATAGACACATTTATTACAAGGCCTTTGTAACATTGACCGTAGCGAGAAATAACAATAAAACTCAAGTAAACCAACACATACCAATCAAATCCAATATATATACAAATACAAACGAGTCTAACGAGTTAGACGCACAAAATGTGAAGACCACCTAGATAGGGAGGAAAACAGGCAGTGCGAATAATAGTTAGACCCAGTCCTCCTTCAGAGGCACCTAACTAAAAGGAAGTCTGAGCCCTACGAAGAGTGGAGCCTTGTGCTCAAAAGTACCTGCACACGCGGGTGCCAACGGGCAAAAGGGGAGCCTCCTTGAGGGAATCAGGCAGTTCAGTTTGGTGAACAATTGAAGATGAACAGAGCTCCGTGACTCAAGCGCAGCCTCCACTCTGGGCAGAAGCAGAGCGCGAGTATGGAAAGGCGTGCTCTTAGACACAGCGGGGAAAAGCTATGGGCTACTGCAGGAGGGCGACCAGTTCCTAGCGATGCTACTCACCGGTCCCCGATGCAGGCAGACCCAGGCTTCTCCGCATCAGTTTCACTGCTGGCAGGTTCAGATACGAGCAGGGGACGTCTCGGTGTCATGTAGATTCCGCAGCAGCAGAAGTTAGAATTGAGGATGTCCCAAACGCAGTGAACCCGCACTGTTTGTTACCACAGCAGAGCAACAGAGTGGCCGTGTGTATTTCAGCCCAATGTACACTACTCACTTCAGACCTGGGAATGCCAAGTGTATGAATCGTGTGAGAGTGACAAGGACTCGTAATACAACACAACCTGACGGCGGTTCCAGAGCAAGACTCCTGGGTAGGCTGGTCAGTCCACTGGATGGCCCAGAGACACTTCCGAAGGCTTACGTGCAGGAGATGGTGAAGATGCCGAGAATAGTTGTTCCCACTATTCCAAGGGGTCGAAGTACCAGTACAGGCCTTCTCGTTCGATCAGAGGTAGAAAGGGTTTCACATAGCGACAGCAGTGCAGAGGAGCAGTCCTTCAGAGGGTCACCAGCGATTCCTCGGTTCAGCCTCATAGTTGCAGGATACTTGGCTCCTGTATTCCTTTGTTCGTGAGAACTCAGGAAATCGAGATGGTAGTGGTGTTTCCAGCCCCCTCTTATCCACGGTTCCCTTCGCTCCAAAACGGAGGGGACCCAATTAGGGCTGTACCGAATAGCATATTTAGTATTCGGCCGGATACCGAATAGTTTGTCAACTATTCGGCCGGAGCCGAATAGTGAACCGAATAGTTTTTTTTTTTTAGGCCCCCCTATGCAATACAATCTCGGGCCACCAGCTTTGGCCCGGTGGCCCGACAAACACAACATTATTGCGGTGAGGCCGCGGGGGTTCCCTGAGGCCCCGCGGCCTCACCGTGGTGAGGGGGATGGGGGGCACCGAGGCCGCCGGGGTCGGCAAAGTGCCCCGGCGGCCTCATGAGTCTGGGGGGGCCGCTCTTGTAGGAGCGGCCCCCCAATGCAAAATAAACGTCGGGCCACCGGCTTTGCACCGGTGGCCCGACAAACAGAACATTATTGCGGTGAGGCCGCGGGGGTTCCCTGTGGCCCCGCGGCCTCACCGTGCTCAAGGGGTGAGGCACATTTCACAGCGAGGCCGCCGGGGTCGGCAAAGTGCCCCGGCGGCCTCATGAGTCTGGGGGGGCCGCTCCTGTAGGAGCGGCCCCCCAATGCAAAATAAACATCAGGCCACCGGCTTTGCACCGGTGGCCCGACAAACAAAACATTATTGCGGTGAGGCCGCGGGGGTTCCCTGAGGCCCCGCGGCCTCACCGTGGTGAGGGGGATGGGGGGCACCGAGGCCGCCGGGGTCGGCAAAATGCCCCGGCGGCCTCATGAGTCTGGGGGGGCCGCTCTTGTAGGAGCGGCCCCCCAATGCAAAATAAACGTCGGGCCACCGGCTTTGCACCGGTGGCCCGACAAACAGAACATTATTGCGGTGAGGCCGCGGGGGTTCCCTGAGGCCCCGCGGCCTCACCGTGGTGAGGGGGATGGGGGGCACCGAGGCCGCCGGGGTCGGCAAAGTGCCCCGGCGGCCTCATGAGTCTGGGGGGGCCGCTCCTGTAGGAGCGGCCCCCCAATGCAAAATAAACGTCGGGCCACCGGCTTTGCACCGGTGGCCCGACAAACAAAACATTATTGCGGTGAGGCCGCGGGGGTTCCCTGAAGCCCCGCGGCCTCACCGTGGTGAGGGGGATGGGGGGCACCGAGGCCGCCGGGGTCGGCAAAGTGCCCCGGCGGCCTCATGAGTCTGGGGGGGCCGCTCTTGTAGGAGCGGCCCCCCAATGCAAAATAAACGTCGGGCCACCGGCTTTGCACCGGTGGCCCGACAAACAGAACATTATTGCGGTGAGGCCGCGGGGGTTCCCTGAAGCCCCGCAGCCTCACCGTGGTGAGGGGGATGGGGGGCACCGAGGCCGCCGGGGTCGGCAAAGTGCCCCGGCGGCCTCATGAGTTTGGGGGGGCCGCTCTTGTAGGAGCGGCCCCCCAATGCAAAATAAACGTCGGGCCACCGGCTTTGCACCGGTGGCCCGACAAACAAAACATTATTGCGGTGAGGCCGCGGGGGTTCCCTGAAGCCCCGCGGCCTCACCGTGGTGAGGGGGATGGGGGGCACCGAGGCCGCCGGGGTCGGCAAAGTGCCCCGGCGGCCTCATGAGTCTGGGGGGGCCACTCTTGTAGGAGCGGCCCCCCAATGCAAAATAAACGTCGGGCCACCGGCTTTGCACCGGTGGCCCGACAAACAGAACATTATTGCGGTGAGGCCGCGGGGGTTCCCTGAGGCCCCGCGGCCTCACCGTGGTGAGGGGGATGGGGGCACCGAGGCCGCCGGGGTCGGCAAAGTGCCCCGGCGGCCTCATGAGTCTGGGGGGGCCGCTCCTGTAGGAGCGGCCCCCCAATGCAAAATAAACGTCGGGCCACCGGCTTTGCACCGGTGGCCCGACAAACAAAACATTATTGCGGTGAGGCCGCGGGGGTTCCCTGAAGCCCCGCGGCCTCACCGTGGTGAGGGGGATGGGGGGCACCGAGGCCGCCGGGGTCGGCAAAGTGCCCCGGCGGCCTCATGAGTCTGGGGGGGCCGCTCCTGTAGGAGCGGCCCCCAATGCAAAATAAACGTCGGGCCACCGGCTTTGCACCGGTGGCCCGACAAACAGAACATTATTGCGGTGAGGCCGCGGGGGTTCCCTGAGGCCCCGCGGCCTCACCGTGATGAGGGGGTATGGGGGGGGGGGGCGTCACTTACCTGGTGATTGGGTCCGGGTGCTGGCATAGGAAGTGAGGGACGGGAAGAACTGTTCCCTTCCCTCGCTTCCTATTTCAACACGTTAGGCTGGTTCCTCTGTGGTCAGACTGCAGAAGCCAATAGGCAAACAGCTTGTTTGGCTTCTGCAGCCTGAACACTGTCAAACATTCTATGATTGGCTGTCATCTCCCAAACAGGGAGAGGGCAGCTAATCATAGAAAGTGGACTTCGGCTTCGAGTCCCTAAACAGAAACTATTCTGCCGAAGCCGGATAGCTGTATTTCAGCCGAACTTCGGCAGAATAGGGACTCGAAGCCGAAGTTCGGTACAGCCCTAGACCCAATGGGAGATCTGCTCACAAAACACTCACACCATACGTGGACCTATCACGGACCACAGAGGTCCCAGGCATTCACGACACACTAGACTCTCTGGCACCCAGGATGTGTATTGGGACCAGACATCCCAGCCCACATCCTGGAGCACACACAAGACCTGTAGAAGCCAGGGAAAGCATCTGTGTTTTGCAGAAAGTACATGCCCAAATAAGGAAGGCCCCGGGTCGGCTCGACCTGGGGAAGGTGAAGGGGGCAAGACGGTCAGCGGACAGGACAAAGAGCCTCGTGGTCTGGCCATTTTGATAGCCAGGCCACCATTTTGGGCTAAGCACGAGAAACGCACTTAAACGCCAAAAGGAGCTCAAAAACACAAAGAAACGATCGCTGCCACCAGTCCCGTCCGTGATTCACTTGCACCGTTCATTAACAATCCAAAGAGAGTATCTAGGGCCTGTAGAAGACTAGAGACCCAAGAGAGCAGTAACTTAGCTTACAGTGCCCTCTTGTGCCATGTTGCGCGAAAGCTGCAACATGATAAAAGAACTACGGAAAACAACGTTTCCTGGTACTGACTGTTTTAAGGGCATGTCAGTTTCCCCATAAGAATGGAACGAAAGCCCAGAGGAGTGTGGCCAAAGGCTGCAATTCACTGGCAAAGTCTAGATCATGGTGAAAACAACAGCAAAAGGTTTAGGGGTTGCCACATGGAAGGAGAATTACCCACAATTAAGAAATCTTTCCTAACACTCGCCCCTCCCAGACTATGGACAGGGGGAACTAATCCACCCCTGGATGAGTCTCTTGTTCAGGTCGGTTAAACATTCTGGACAACCCATCAGCATTGCTATGTTGGACACCTGGCCTATGCTCCATAGTGAAGTCGAAGCCATGTAGACTTATGGACCACCTAAGCAACTTTGGATTCTCTCCCTTCATATTCATTAGCCACTTTAAGGGCTTATGGTCAGTTTGCACAGTGAAGTGGGTCCCATAGAGGTAGGGCCTCAGTTTCCGTAGGGCCCGCAGAACAGAGAAACATTCTTTCTCCACTGTGGACCATCTGATCTCTCTGTCCTTAAACTGGCGACTAATAAAACCAATAGGGTGTTCCTTACCCTTCTCATCTACTTGTGGTAGTACAGCTCCTATCCCATTGACAGAGGCATCCGTCTGCACAATAAAAGGTCTTTGATAATCAGGGACCCTGAGGACAGGGGCCTGGCACAAGGAGTCTTTGAAGCCGTTGAAGGCCTTCTCACACTCGTCGGTCCAAGTTACCTTCTTGGGTTTCTTCAGAGTGGTGAGGGCAGTCAGAGGGGCAACTATGGTGCCATAGTCTGCCATGAAGTTGCAGTAATACCCCGTGAGTCCTAAGAAGGCTCTCACTTGGGTCTGTGTAGTGGGGGTAGGCCAGTCTTGTACTGCTTGTACTTTACTGTCAAGAGGCTGTATCCTCCCTCCACCTACTTCATGTCCAAGGTAAACCACTGAGCCTTGTCCAATATGGCATTTGCTAGCCTTTATGGTCAAGTGTGCTTTCTGAAGAGCCTGGAGCACAATCCCGAGGTGTTTCACATGGTCTTCCCAGGTGGCACTGAAAACTGCTATATCATCCGGATATGCAAGACAGATTCGTCCAACCCATTCAACACATGATTCACAAGCCTCTGGAAAGTGGCAGGTGCATTCTTCAACCCGAACGGCATTACCCTGAATTGGTAAAGGCCGTCTGGAGTAGAAAACGCTGTCTTCTCCTTGGCATGTTCTGCTAAAGCTATTTAACATGATAAAAGAACTACGGAAAACAACATTTCCCGGTACTGACTGTATTAAGGGCATATCAGTTTCCCCGTAAGAATGGAGCGAAAGCCCAGAGGAGTGCGGCCGAAGGCTGCACTTCGCTGGCAAAGTCTAGATCATGGTGAAAACAACAGCAAAAAGTTTAGGGGTTGCCACATGGAAGGAAAATTACCCACAATTAATAAATCTTTCCTAACAGTATCATATGTATATGCAAATTGGTATACATCGGTAGCACAATAAGAGAGCTAAGAACCAGGATTACAGAGCATTTGGCGAAAATTGGAAGCCAAGACCCAAGGCTCTCACTCTCTTGTCATTGGCAGGAACATCATCAAATGGCGAATAAATCAGAAATTAAATTCATTGGATTGCAAAAAATAACAATGGGTAAAAGAGAAGGAAATAAGGAGACACTGAGGCAAGCTGAGGCGAGGACCATCTGTAAACTTAATTCGACTGTCCTCAGCTTAAACTCCGACAGTGAAATGGTGTCTTTCCTATAAAAGATGAATTTCCAACATTATCACAAAAATGGGGACCTTTTACTAATGTTGTATACACTGTCTACATTAGCAATAATGCATTATGAAAAGCGTTGACAATGGAGTAATAATGCCCTTAATTTAATGTGATATTTACTATTTCACTCGCATTATAGTGGCTAATATCCATGACTATTTGACATAATTAGCACATTTATAAATTATGCCCAATTTAAGATCATTGCCACAGAAAACAACAAAGGCTTCATATAGATGCTGTGTTTATCATATGGGGGATACTACCACAGATAATCAGGAAGAATAAGCGAAATGTAACAAGTCACGTACAATAGCTTAGTATTTTAACAATCAAGCTAAATGTACAGGAATTGAAATGGGTAATAATAAAGAAAGGATTCTTGTTCAGATCCACTTACTAAACAATCAACAGTAAGTTATAGGCACATACAGCTTCACACACATGGCGCGCTTCTTAGTGGAATGACAGTAAACACTAACAAGGGTCTCTGGTGAGTCGGTAACCTTGATGCCGTACGAAAAACAGGATATTAAACAGGTCTAATGGCGTCCGGCGTTTCTAGGAAACAGTGACACGCAATTGAATGCATCTACTGCAGACCTCAGGTAAGGGATCACCAACTAACTATATAAGCCCCTGTAAAAACTTTCGCTGATCAGCGCATCAGATGAACTCTGCTTTTTGTCAATATATAAGTGCCGATTGTCAAAGGCTGCAAGAATAGTAAAACGGATGCCGCTTGAGATTAACTACAAGCGGTCCGAGCGGCACAAGCATGGAAACGAAGTATGTAACACACACTATCTTGTTTAGCGGCAAGCCTTGATTATAAATTGTCACATAATATTGAAGAAAGTACAGAATTTGGAAACAGAGTACGTAATGCATACTACCTTGTCTAGCGGCAAGCTTTGATTAGAAATTTTAAAATTTCAAAAGAAGTGCGGAAAATCTAATGAACAACTGATTATACAAAAGTATTATATAATTAAAACTAGGAATACGAGAATGGTTATAATAAGAAATTAGGGAATAATGATGTGTTGAAACAGCAAATTCTATTTGATATATTAAAAAGAATACATTTAACTTTGAAGGGATTTAACCCATCAATTGAAAGAAGACAACCTAGATTTTCACACAGGGAACAGGCTACAAATCTATATCTATATAACTTGACATTAGTAAGTCAACTAAATGCCACTCCAAAAAACGTAATACATCAAAATCGTGCAACTAATTTTGTTCAATTTTTTGTCTCTTTATTATTTTGTTCCTCTTACATTTATTTTTATTATTTTATTTTCCTTACTCAATTTTATTGTCATTTAAAATGCATTCTCTTTTATATACTATGTATTGGTATGTGTCTACTGTTATGTTGTCAATGGATACAATTGAAAACGCTGTCTTTACAAAACCCTTGAATCCTCCCCTTCTCCAACCCTTTTCTCTCTATGATGTGTTACTTATAATTTATTTTCACTATGCTTTGAAATGATCATTTGCAAAATGAAAATCTAATTAATGTATTTAACTACGGCTATGTGGTTTTGATAACAGTAACAGTTTCAATAATGCCCTGATTTGAAAAAGGCTGGTTCTTAAGCCAAAACACGTGTCATACCAAGGGCAATCTTTAAATAAAACCAATCCTTGGTTTTTTTAATCACTAATTGGCGCAGTCTCGTTTCTGAGTAGTCTTTGTACCAGTTTCAATTTTTGAGTGATTTTGAGTGGCTTTTCAAACCACAACTCAGTGAGACGCGACACACTATTTACCATTGGAAATCGTAACAGAAATTTTACTCTTTTCTGTTTTCTCTTTATATCTTTTGTCGCCTTAAACCATATCCACCAAGCCACAACATATACTTTTCTAACTATATTGTAAACTTGTATATATATTGTATTGCTCAAACTGTTCAATATGTAACATATGCATGATTCATGACTCTGTAACTAAACATTGTACTGTAACAATTGCCACGATGTCCTCGGGCTGTTGTGCGCTATATAAATACGAATTAAAAAAAACAAACAAACAAATGCATGCCAATGGGGTGCAGCATATCATGCGCATACTTTGAGGCGTTAAGCTCCTTTTTCGAGAGGCTTTTGAATAAGATGGACAGTAGGGGGGAGGGCAAAACGCATTACTTGGATGATTTTTCATTTGTGGGAAAACGAGAGTCCGACGTGTGCAGCACACTACTTCACAAGTTCACAAAATTGGCAGAAGAGCTGGGATGCCTCTACGGGGGGAAAACGCAAGGTCCAATCGCAAGATTGGCATACCTAGGCATTGAAATTGACACAATATTGGGAATTTGCTGCCTGCCAAAGGAGAAGATCGTAGAATGCATAGCAGACATCAATGCAGCATTGTCAGGCGGCAGAACAACGGTGAAAACTATTCAATCACTAGTGGGCAAGTTCAACTTTGCGGCTAGGGTCATCCCGGCAGGGAGGGTATTTGCAAGGCGCTTGGCAGCGGCAACGGGGGGGGACTCGAAAGGGTGGCACAAAGTATGCTTGAGCGCAGGTTTAAAGGAGGATCTGAGGGTATGGCTCAAATTCTTGAGAGACTTCAATGGGGTTTGCTTGCGGCAGACCCCCTGGGTAGCTTGCTCACAACTTCAACTTTTCACTGATGCCGCAGGCCGTGTGTGGTTTGGAGCAATTTTAGGGTGTGAATGGTGCAGGGGGGACTGCCCAAACGCATGGATCAGGAAAGGGCTGACCAAAAACATCAATGTCTTGGAGCTGTTTGCCATAGTATTAGCTTTTCATGTATGGTCCAGCGAACTGGCAAACAAGCGCCTAGTGGTTTGGTCTGACAACATGGTGGTAGTACAGGTGGTCAATACCCACTCAGCGCGGTACCCGGCCACGTTATGTCTGTTACGCCACATGGTACGCAAATGGTTAACCATGAACACTGCAATAAAAGCTGTCACATCTCAGGGAGTCACAACGTAGCAGCTGACGCACTTTCTCGTTCACAGATGGCGCGCTTTCGGAAGGCTCACCCGGAAGCTCAGGCAACCATGACACCGTTCAGCGATCATCTATGGCGTTTAGTGAGTTGGGAGAAGGCATGAGACAACTAGCAGCAAATGCGTTGGCTGGAAGCACAAGAGTCAGATACAACACCAATTTCAGCACATTCCTGGAGATCACCAAAGACACGGGGTGGACAGCTAGGAGAGGAAGGTGGACCATGTTGTGCTATGGGCCAGGGGAGCAGAGAAAACAAGATCATGGGTGGCGGCACACCTCAGCGCAATAGCATCCACAGCCAGCTGGCGGGGAGAAGTGACCCAACCAAGGACTTTCTAGTGAGGGTGGCCCTAAAAGAGTGGGACAGGGGGGCACCTCATGCCAGGGACGAGAGGAGACCCATCCACTTTGACCTTCTGAAAAAGATCATGTTAGCAACGGGAACGGTTTGCTTCTCCTGGTATGAACACGCAATGTTCAAATCATGCTTTGCTTTGGCCTTCTTCGGGGCATTACGGGTCAGCGAGCTGGTGGCCAAGGCTAAGGGGGATCATGACCACAGGGCTTTACTGCTCAAAGATGTAACAATAAGGGAGGGGGCGCTACATGTCAATGTCAGGATATCCAAAACTGATCAGGGGCCAAAGGCAGGGAGTTGGTTTTAGCAAAATTGGGCCAGGAGACCTTTTGCCCAGTTGTGACCATGGCAGCATTACCTGTTCATGCACGAGGACAGAATGCCTCTCACACAGTTCCAATTTCGAAAAGGTATTAGCCGCAACCCTGGACAAAGCAGGCGTTGACCCCCCAGTACTTTACTCCGCACATTAATTCCGGATAGGAGCGATGACAACAGCGCACAGGGAGGGTCTGGGGGATGATATCATCAAAAGAATAGGGAGATGGGACTCTCACAAATTTAAGCTTTACATCAGGTAGGGGGAGACTGTTAGGAAAGATTTCGTAATTGTAGGTAATTTTCCTTCCATGTGGCAACCCCTGAACTTTTTGCTCTTGTTTTTCACCTTGTTCTTGACTTTGCCAGAGAAGTGCAGCCTTCTGCCGCACTCCTCTGGGCTTTTGCTCCTTTCTTACGGGGAAACTGACATGCCCTTAAGACAGTCAGTACCGGGGAACGCTGTTTCCCGTAGTTTCTTTTATCATGTTGCGGCTTTAGTGCAACATGACACAAGAGGGCACTGTAAGCTAAGTTACAGCTCTCTTGGGTCTCTAGCCTTCTACAGGCCCTAGATACTCGTTTAGGATTGTATTTGATCGGTGCAAGTGATTCAGGGACGGGAATGGTGGCAGCGATCGTTTCTTTGTATTTTGAGCTCCTTTTGGCGTTCTAAGCGCGTTTTCTGCGCTTAACCCAAAATGGTGGCCTGGCTCCCAAAATGGCCAGACCACGAGGCTCCTTTGTCCTGTCCGCTGACCGTCTTGCTCCCTTCACCTTCCCCAGGTCGAGCCGACCCGGGGCCTTCCTTATTTGGGCATGTACTTTCCTGCGAAACACGGATGCTTTCGCGGGCTTCTACATGTCTTTTGTGTGCCTCCAGGGTGTGGGCTGGGATGTCTGGTCCCAATACACATCCTGGGTGCCAGAGAGTCTAGGGTGGTGTGAATGCCTGGGACCACCGTGGTCCGTGATTGGTCCATGAATGGTGTGTGTGTTGATGAGCGGATCTCCCATTGGGTCCCCTCCGTTTTGGCGCGAAGGGAACCGTGGATAAGAGGGGGCTGGAAACACCACTACCATGTCGATCTCCTGAGTTCTCACGAACGAAGGAATACAGGAGCCAAGTATCCTGCAAACAAGAGGCTGGACCGAGGAATCGCTGGTGACCCGCTGAAGGACTTCTGCTCTGCACTGCTGTCGCCTTGTGAAACCCTTTTCACCTTTGATCGAACCAGAAGGCCTGTACTGGTACTTCGACCTTTGGAATAGCGGGAACAGCTATTCTCGGCATCTTCATCATCTCCTGCCAGTAAGCCTTCGGAAGCGTCTCTGGGCCATCCAGTTGACTGACCAGCTTACAAGGGAGTCTTGCTCTGTAACCGCCGCCAGGTTGTGTTGTATTTCGAGTCCTTGTCACTCTCACACGCTTAGTACAGTTGGCGTTCCCAAGTCTGAAGTGAGTAGTGTACATTTGGCTCAGATACACACGGCCGCTCCGTTGCCCTGCTGTGGTGACAAAACTGTGCAGGTTTCTTCGATTGGGACGTCTTTTTACTCAACACGACGACGAGGCGTTCCCTGCTCTTCTGAACCTGCCAGTTGCTGAAACTGACGCGGAGAAGCCTCGGTCTGCTTGCATCGGGGACCGGTGAGTAGTTTAGCTAGGATCTGGTCGCCCTCCTGCAGGAGCCCATTGCTTTTCCCCGCTGTGTAAAACAGCACCCTTTTGCCGTACTCGCGCTCTGCTTCTGCCCACTGTGGAGGCTGCGCTTGAGTCGCGGAACTTGTTCTCCTTCATTTGTGCACTGAACTGAACTGCCTGATTTCCTTAGAAGAGACTTTCCTTTTGCCCGTTGGCACCAGCGTGTGCAGGTACTTTTGAGCACAAGGCTCCACTCTTCGCAGGGCTCGGACTTCCATCTAGTTAGGTGCCTCTGAAGGCGAACTGAGTCTAAAGCATTGTATCGCACTGCCTGTTTTCCTTCCCTTGCAGGTGGACTACACATTTCGTGCATATAACGCTTGCGACTGTCGTATTTGTATATATATTGTGCTGATATGGTATGTGTTGGCTTAATATTGTGATATTGTGATTTTCTCGCTACGGTCATTATTTTAAAGGCCTTAAAATAAATGTGTATATATTTTTGATATAACAACTGTTTGGAGTAGTTTGTAAGCGCTCTTGCTTTGTGTGCTCATTGCGGGCTTTCAGTCACCCTCACCCCTCTTAAGACCTAGTCCTGACCGCCGCGATCGCTACCTTGATTGGTCTGGCTCGTCCAGAGGTTACCCTGTTCCAAGTAATTAGGTTGGCCTTCTGAACTTCTGCGCCACCAGGACAGAGTTCAGAAATCCGTCTTAACAGAGACGAAGAAAGGGGGCAGGGGCGGGGGGGACTTCAATGGGTACAGGATGGTGGGGGGGTATTGTTAACCATCACTCAAAAGGATAACTTGCATCCTTGTCTCCACAGATCTCACCTGGGTATGGGTCGTGGGACATTCGTTTGTGGCCAGAGCAGCAAAGAGAGCGAGGATGGCAAATAGGGATGGCAACATGGGTTTCCAGCAAACTCAAATTTGCTGGATCGCAAAGGCCGGTTTACGGTGCAACCAACTATGGGGTACTCTGGAACAGGCAGCCCAACGTTATCACCTCCCCGACATCTTAGTACTACACATGGGAGGCAACGACTTGGTGATAAGGGTAAGAAAGGATATGACGGAGTGAGGACCATCCTCACGCTGATGGGGAGGGTGTTTCAGGGCACCGAGGTGATGTGGTCCGAAATAATCGCTAGGCAAGAATGGAGGGGGGCATTGTGCCATGGGGCAATAGAAATCGCAAAAAGGAAGGTGAACTCCAGTATGGGGGGGATACTTAAAAATCAATGGAAGGTGATGGATCCGTCACCCACTGATCAAACTGAAAGTACCTGGTTATTTTGGGGGCGACAGGACTCATTTGTCGGATGTTGGGGCTGCTCTCATGGCCATGGAATGGAGGGAGGCTTTGACAAATTCAGGGTGTGCATGAAGATACAAATGGGCAAAGGTTATGCGGTACAAAGGGCCTCAAGTGACGGTGGGAGGGAGATGTGGGGAACTCAGACAGGATGAGGGGATTGTGCCCCCCCCATTTAAAGGGGGGCGTGTGAATGTGAGTGTTTGAACAGCATGAATGGGGCTATGGGGGTAGTTTGGGAAATGGGGACGGAGTTAGGGGCCTTGGAAGTCACTCCAACCCCAAATCCAGGGGGGTGGGGGAGTGGGCAGGGGAGAATGAAGAAAACAGAAAGGGCAAGAAGGGAAGTCAGAGGAACAAGAAGAAGGTGGCACTGTAAGGTTGGGAAAGAAAACAAGAAGGGGAAGGTATAACTGAAGGAAAAGAACTAGGGGAAGAGTAAGTGGGGACGGGGAAGGGCTCGGCAGGTCACAAGGGGGGTCGGAGGGGAATGGTCTAAGTGGTTTTGGGGGAGTAAGTGCAAGGCGGGGGGGAAGAGAATGGGCAACTTGGGGAATAGAGAGAACAGAACATGGAGGCCAGGGGAACCGAAAGGGGGAGGAGGTGACTCGGGAATGGAAGGGAAGTGCGAGGGATAAAAAGAACGGGGGTAATGGCTGGGGTGTGCGGGGGGAGAAGGCTAGTTCTGGGAAACAGACCGGGAAAAGATAATTGAAGATGGATAAGGGGAAGGGGGAAAGTGCACAATGGAGGAATGGAAGGGAAGGAGAATCCGAGCACCCCGAGACGGGAAATGGGAGATAGAAGGGAAGCAGGGATCACTCAGCGCTAGAATTAGAAGGTTGGTTGGGCCGGTAGAACAAAGGAACAGGAATGTAACAAAGGAAGAGTAGGTACGGAAAGGGAACGTGAGCACAGAGTCGAAACGGTGGGGGGTGGGGCGTACTTAAGAAGCCACACCCGGCGTAGAAGAACCTGTGGTGTGGTGGATAAACGGATTGCCTGTAAGTTTACTCCTTGACTTTATGCAAAATAAAGCTTGCTGTGGCATTTTAATTCCATCTTGAAAACTTGTTTGGTCTTTTTATTCTGGGAAATTCTTCCAGGGTGGGGGGTGTATGAATGTGACACACGAAATGGGGTGTTTTGGCGGGGTAGGGGCAGCATTGGGATTCACCCGCTGTGGGACCAGCATACCCTGACGAAAAAGACGGAGAGACCTGCCCTGTGACCCTGTGGTGTGAGCTTGGAAATAGTCTCCATAATGACCCGATCCAGCTGACAGGGAACTTGAGGGTGGTGACGCTCCATAAGACACTGACACGGACCGGTGGCCACAAGGGAAAAACAACAGAACCGAAACACCTGTGGCAAGACACCACCAAAAGGGAGAAACAGAGACACGGCTACACAGAACACACCTGTTGACTGGAGGCCTGCCTTGCAAAGACACAACATTGTGGCAAGAGGTGAGAGGGAACTGTGTTGATGGGATACTGGAACATCTGAATATAGATTTAGGTTCCACAGCCCACCCCTGTGCCAGATAGATATCGGGGCAGCCTGGAGAGGTGTAGGAGCGGTTGGGGTAACGCAGCCATGGAGTAACAGCAGGCTCTTCCCTCCACACTATCAGAGAAATGAATGTGCCCCAAGGGTTGGAGGTGAAGGAGACTCCCATGGAGAAGGGAAGTGCAAGCATCATAATGACAGAGGCCGGTGAGCGGCGATGAATTTCCACATTAGAAGCGCCCAGCACCGTGACTACTGTAGGAGAGGTCGCTAAAGTGGAAGCACATAATCCCAGCAGCTGGGCATGCGTAGCGTCTCGCAATGGCAAAGACTTGTACGGTTGCAATATAAAAACAGGGGGGGGGGCCTAAAGATACAGCACCAAAAACTTGAAAGATAAACCCGCCTCCGTTCACAGGAGTAATGGTGAAGGGCCAGCAAAAAATTGAGAAATACATGGACCCGAAGAGCAGGCCACAAAAGCAAGACGGGACGGACCGAGGAGCAGAAGGCACGTCTGAAGAAGGCACTGCAGGCGTGACCCTGGACACGTTGATGGAGGCAATGCACTTCCTGGATGGGAGCATCAAGGAGGTTGGCGCGTATGTCCCTGTTGAGAGAGGACCTTAGGAAGGTGTGTGAGAGGTTCACATAAGTAGAGCAGAGAGTTAGCACTGTGGAAGATGACCTCTAATGACTTAAAAAAGAGGTGGCCGGACTCGTAGGGGCATCAAGGACCTTGGAGTCTCGAGCAGAGGATGTAGAGGGGTGATCCAGGCAATGCAATATCAATTTGGTCGGGATACCATAGAGAGAAGACAGACCTAGTGTGGAGCTTTTCGTGGAACATCTCATCCTAAACATGATCGTAGTGAAGGGATTGTCGAAACTTTTTTACTGCCGAATGGGCTCACAGAGTGCCTGGTAGAGATCCCCCACCCACCCCCCAAAGGAGAACGTATGATGCAGTGAAGCGGCGCCTCAGGGACCTTAATATGAAATACATTTTGTTTTTCCCAGCCAAATTGAAGGCCATAGCGAATGGGAAATCATGGTTCTTCACGTCCCCACAGGAGGTATGGGACTGGTTGGACACAGCACTGCAGGGCTCGGATCCACAGAATAGGAAGGGAGCTGGGGTGTTACAGTCAAGGGATTAAAGGTGTATTAAGAGGAGGCCGGGAGTTGTGCCTAAAGGCTGGTGGCATATGTAACCTCAAAGAGACAAGCCGGGGTATCAGCGAAGTGGGAGTGAGATATGATTGAGAAGACAGGTGGGAACGGGGGTAATGGGGAGCCTCACTGTTTTAGACCAATGGCCGCTCACCCACGGGGAGGTGAGTCAAGGTGGGGGAAGTCGGCTGAGAGGTCAAAAGTTACAGTGAGGGGGGTACTGAACCTTAGTTGGGGATGGTTAGAGGGGCAGGAGAGAGGGCTTAGAATTGGGGGACAAAGGGAGGGGGGAGAAACTGAGATGGGAGAGGGGTTCATGAGAATGGGGTTTTGAGGGACAGTGGAAAGGAGCGGTCGGAGGGGAGTTAGGTGTGCAAACAAGAAACTGTGGTGGGTACATCTTTTTCAAATTTCGCAAGAGGGGGGCTGATTTGGCTAGCAGTAGGGGGTACCTCTACAGGTAGTCAAGGTAATCACTGATCAGACCGGGGTGTTGGAGGGTAGGGGCATTTGTGTGGTCAACTCCTAAGCTCCCAACGTAGATGACAAAGAATATTTCCCATCAGTCATGCAATTGGTGGGAGGTTATCGAGAGGGATTGTTCATATTGGGGGGGATTTCAATTGTCTTTTGAGGTAAAACTTTTGGGTCGGAAGCGGCCGTTGGTTAGTCCCTCTGTGTTGTGAGAAAGTAAGGGTGCGGCTTGACACGCGAAGAAACGTTCTACGTGCCTTCCTCTAGCTCCGTCGTAGTGTGCCTTGCTCAGGCCGTGCTGGCCCACGGCAGAATCTGCTGTAGTCCTTGGGTACGGGGAGAGAGCCGGGAAGCCGCAGAGAGTTTCCTATTCACACGGCAGCGGCACACTTTCCCTAGGCATTTGGGACCGTGAGTGAAGCGCTTGTGTCCATGTCTTTATTCTCAAGAGCAAGCAAGCAAGGTATTTTTGTTGCCGTTAGTCCTCTGCCGTACTTTTGCTGTATACACAGGGTGGCTACGGATCGAATGAGCGGTCACTTACACTAAAAAGGATTGTTGTGCTGTAAACCTCATTGCCATTGTGCAGGGGCGTTGCTAGGGGGGGCTAAGGGGGCTATAGCCCCTGATCTTTTGGTTGTAGCCCCGGATAGAATCTCAGGAGCTACAGCCAAAAGACTAGCTAGCCCCCAGTCCCAACAATACCGACATCAGCTTAGCCCCGGGTCTTTTCCAGACCTAGCAACTCCCCTGCCATTGTGAATTATCATTGCAGCTGTTGTTTCCTGTTTAGTTATAGACGGGAGAATGCGGAGGGTTGATTTCCCTCTTTGATCATGTCTGCACGTTCTTTCTTGCACTGGACTGTAACACGACCCGTGAACGTGTTTGTATTATTTCCTCGTCACTATCACCCCACTCCCTCTTAATCGTTCTATTGTATTGTACAGGGTACTTACCTTTATCCCCCACGCTCCCTCTTCCCACGAGTTGAACAGAAGTAGCTGCTCCTACGCGGTTCTCCCTACAATATTGACAACGTTTATTTATTTATTTATTTTATTTTTTGGAAGTGGGAATCACAAGTCTGGTAATAACATTTTAAAATATTTTTAAAAAAATATTTTTAAAAAATGACCAAAGCTAAACCTGTGAAATCTGGTTATAACTTGCGTAAAGGGAACACTGAAAAATCGTCAAAACAGCCGGCTAAGCCCCCCAAGAACAGTGTTAACAATGTGGTGGGAGGTGAGCTGGATAAAGGGACCATATCCGCCATGTTTTCTAAAATCCCTTCCATAGCGCCCCCGCCTGCGGACAAAAGTGTAATTGAAGATGGGGCTTCCTCTTCCCCACACAATAGCAGTGAACTTTAGATTCTACAAACTACATTGACATTGACAATAACTCACTCCTTGATATGTGCCTCTCTATACAAAAATCTATGGCAGAAAACAACAGACCTGCCACGCCAGCTAAGAAAAGCATAATGGTAGAGGAAGCACAGGTCTAGAATGTGGCAAATAATGAATCCCAAGCAGTGAGTGAAATCCCAAGTCCCGAACAAACTGGTAATTCTACATCAAATCTGTCAGGAATACATCCCATTCACCCCACCCCCATTTCTCCTGTGGTTCCAATCATGGGACGCCTGTCGGCTTCCCCATATCTATATATCAACACGGATGATCTGGAGCACGCTGACGAGGAAGGGAGTGGGGCAGCAGAACCCTTAAATAATACAGCCATAATTGAGCTGCAGGCGTCCATGGCATCAGTGCAATTTGCACTAAAAATATTTCTAAAATTGTGTGGGAGGATACATACCAACTCCATTATACAGCTAGGGCTGCCCAACCCAAAGGGGGGGTCGGATCAGAAGCCCAGAAAATCGGCATCTACAACAGGGGCCCAGGGACCTGTGGCACCTGGGGATAACGGCAATCCTGTGGAACCTGTGGTGGACTGTTCGATACCACCTTTGACAAAAAAGCAGCGACGCCTGCAGAAGAGGGAAGCCGCAAAAAATGCAGTAGTGGAAATTGCCTCCCCTCTACCTTCCACTAATGCCCCAGTTGCTAAATCTAAGAAAGCAAAAAAAAGGGGCCGGAAAACAAAGAAGCGTGCGAAGAAAGGGGCTGGGACCCTAACTAGCTGGGTTATTCCTGACATAGCCCATGACTCTACAAGTATAGATACAGAAGATGCAGAATCTGACCTTTCGGTCAGTACAATTGGCGACTCTACAAGGTCCTCAACACCCTGCAGGAAAGAGAATCTTGTTGAGGAGGAGCTTCAAGAACAGCCTACGGCCAAGAATGCAGATGATTCTAAAGCAAGCAAAATATGCATCATCAAAAACCTGAACCAGAAGAAAAGGGATAGGTGGCTGACAAGAACGGAGGTCCTCACGAAACTACATCTTATTCCTCAATTACGTGTTATATGCTCCGAGGACTTTTCCTTTGTGGAACCACTCAAGGTGCGAAACCCTAATGTCTCAGCCCTCCATTGTAGAGTCTTGCCATCGGCTCAATCAATTTGGACTCACAAGAAAAGTCTTATGCAGGTTAGCATGGAGGTCGATGCGAGTAAGGAAAAGGAAGATTCCTCTCTCCCGAGTGAGGAATACACAGCATCTAAGAACAAGGGTGGCAGGCTTGCCCAACCATCGTCAAAGAAGGTACAGCTGAGCGATATCCAGAGTATCCTGAAATGGCTTGCGGACTCTTTACCTATGGTATTACAACAGCCATGAGATTGTTCCTTACTGAGCTGGAACACGCATGGCCATCAGCATCTCTTAACGGTCATGGGCTCCCTCTCACTTCTTAATAAACATTCTTTCTTTTTCCTCCAAGAAACGTGGCTGCAGACCCCGATGGCTATTGATAGTTATACTTTACTTTACACCCCTGCTTTGAAAGGAGTGCGAGGGCGCCCGTTCGGGGGTCTTATGATCGGGATCACTAACAAGATTCCTACTAGTAAGATTCCTATGGTTGATGATAACCTTATCTGTGCTGTCGAAGTGTCCCTTCTGATAAAAAGCTTCATGGGAAAGAATGCTATTAATCAACATATACAACCCCCCAGGGGCAAAGCACAGCAAACATATTCAAGAATCCCTTCATGAGCTCCTGGGCAAATGGAGAATAGGCAACGAAAAATACTTTGTGATTGTGGCTGGGGACTTCAACTGCCATATAAATAGTGGGGGTGGTACGGGCAACAACCCGCTCTTGAGTAATCGCAGCCTCTGGAGGCACACACATCCCGACACGGAAGGTGACTGTTTTTATTGTTGGGACCTTGAGATAATCAACGGGCGAACTAAGGGTGACAGACCCGGCAAGTTCACCTGGAGAAATGGGAGGGCGGGGAGTACCCTTGACTACATTTATACTAGCGCTGAGGTTGCTTCTATGGTGGTAGACATGGGGGTTAAGGAGACTGAATGGAGCGACCATGATCCTCTGGTCATTAGTATGGGGATCTCCTCCCCGCTAGTGGGGCGTGCCAACCTGGGGGATCTGACAGTCAACCACTCACTAAACCGCATCTCTTGGTCTGTGAAGAATGCAAAAGCCAACTAAGGCCACTGGTGATTGGGGCATAAATCAAGCCCATAGATTTAACCTAATGTCTACTGAGCAAATTGAGAACTGGATAGGTGCCTTCTCTGGACAACACACTTCCTGCAAAGCACGGTCTATGGTGGAAAGATGGCAGCACACTGTTAAAATCCTAGGCAGTAGAAACACACAAAACATATGGTCTGTGTTGGGGGAGGCCAAAGGAAATAAGACCTCACATATGATTAATCCTATAGGCAGTGTGGAGTGGACTGCCTATTTGGAAAACCGTAATGGTGTGGTGGGCAGTAAGGCTGGCAGCCCTCACCGCATTAAGCCTTTACACCCCCTGTGATGGTGGAAATGCATCGGAGGGATAGGGCCTCCATATCCTTGTCCTTTACAGCGTTTTATCGTGTGTTCTGTCGTGTTTTCCACGCAGGAGTTCAGGTGGGACTCCTGGCAGTGCAGCTCTCTTTCTTTTGGTTTGGTGAGCGGACCCGTGGGATACCCTTATGGCACCCATGGGTGGGGATACAACCCTGTGCCCCTAGTGTATGTTTTTGGGCACCTGTGGGTGGCCCACAGAGCAGGGTATGGGCTGGTGGCAGCTCCATGCTGAATTTGACAGGTGCGCGGAGTATCCTCCATTTTGGGATACCCCGGCCCTGCCATTGGGATCAGTTGATTCCTGATGGAAAACAAGATGGCCCCGCGGTGGCCTCTTGCTTTCTATTACCCATTACCTTGTTTTCCCAAAGTCCTGGGAAGCCCTGACTCTGTCCCTTCCCCCTGACGGGATGTTGGCTGGAAATGCCATATATGGTGTTGTTGTGAAGGCCCGGCCAGACTAGCTGGAGCCTTCCCGGTGATGTATGTTGTGGGTACCTCCTGTGGGTGGGACCCGGGTGAATAGAGTGTGTGACGAATATGCATTCTGTGTTGTGGATGTCTAGAGTCTGGTGGTTGACACAATGACTGAAACAGGCCTGCCCGAAACCGGTATGAATGCAGCTTGGAGTGTTGAATGGCTCGGTACTTGTCCCAATACACAACTTGTTGTGAGTGTCTGGAGAGGAGTGAATGGCCTGAATACCTCATGTGCCTGATTGGCTGCCTGCCTGCTTGAATGCCCGTAGTCGTGATTGGGTGCTTGAGTGTGACCCAGCGGAATGAATGGGAGATCAACAGTATATCTGGGGACCTCTCACTGCTAGGAATCGTGTTCAGAAGCTGAAGTCCACTACGACGAGTAACTGGAGTAACTGATGCTTGACCTTGAAGCCCTGCTGGGCGAGAAGAATTGCTGTTGCTCTCCTTCACAATCTGAAAGCTGCTGTGCCTCCAAGGACTGACGCAGAGAGGACCTGGTAAGGCGCCCTCTTCCCGAGCTACAAGGGACCATCGTGCACAGCTGATCTTTGCCAACGCTCCCTGGTAGACAGACCTTCAACAGGCTGCGGACCCGATAGGAGGACTGCTGCGGAACGCCAAGGAGAAGCACTTTGACTGTTGTCCGCCACTGTCGAGGACCGCCGTCGCCGACCGGAGCCGCCGTGCTCCCATTTGCCTAAGAACTTCAATTGATCATCGGACGCTCTCGCCTGCATCGTCATCCGCTTGTCTCCCGCTGGAGAAGGCCCGACCGTCGACGCGCCGAAGAGCATCCACCGGTGGGTTTCCCACCACCTAAAGACCACAGAGACGCCGACGACTCGACGCCCTTGCTGGGCCACGGTTCTTCATCATCTCTTTGCAGTCCAGAACTATCGTCACCGAGGTTGGCAGGACGCCAACGCTCTGTCGTCGACGAGCACCACTAGGAACGAAGCTGCCACTTCACGGCCGTAGTTCAACCTGTTCACCGTCGGACGTTCGACGACCCGTGACTCCCACCTTAAAGGGAGGGCACTCAAGAAGGGCCGTCGATTCCCCGACACCGAACGCTGAGTTCCCCGACACCTCTCAGCGATCCGTGGCTCCTGCCTTAAAGGGAGTCACTCAAGAAGGATTGGTCGACGCATCGTTGGAGAACTCTACTCGACCAGGTACATTGGGGGCTAAAACCTTAATAGGAGGAAGTAAGACTATTGAACATATGGACTGGGCTTGTGCTATATATCTTCATTTACAGGTTGCCCAGGTGGTGGGATCTCCACACAGAACTGTGCCTAGCGGTAGGGGTCAGTATTCTGCCTATTGTTCCAACCATCTTACGTTCCTGCCTATCTCTATTGCTGGTTTCCTCGTTATTAATCTGTGTGACATTTTAACCGTACAGTTGATGCACTTAAATGAGATTCGATAACATTAGTGTTACCAATTTAGAATTGTATATATTTATCATTATTGACTTCTGAGTACAAAGTGTGTTATTGTGATCGTGTACATACCCTTGAATATTAAATTATATAAAGACTGTGTTTTCGGTAATCCAGTGTGTGGACATTCCTTTGTGGGAGTTCGGGGACTACACTGCACTTAAGAACCAGCCTGCATCACCTCCTGAGAAGCTAGGCTTTGATTGTTCGACCACGTACCAATAATAGAGAATCTTGGCTGGGGTCCTCTTGCGTCTCCTCTACCATATAGAGAGCGGAAGTACAGACACCCCTACCAGTCTTTACACCCCCCCCCCTTTGTGGTTTCTACTACTTATCTAATGTGGTGATGAGGAATAACCCTCCATTCTGGGCTGGTCTTCTCAAAATTTTATTTGAAAAAATCCTAGCTGAGGGACAAATCTATGCAACCTGGCTATCCTTATCCTAGTGTTTAAAAAAGGTAGTAGAACTGAACCTGGGAATTATCGGTTATTGTCTATGCTAGACTGCACTGGCAAGATGTTTGTGGCATTAATCCTAAAGGAACTACAAAAGTGGGCTGAGGGTGCGGGGATATTAGATCAATTCGAAAGTGGTTTTAGAACTGGTTATTCCACAACCCACAATTTGCTTATTATGAATTCATTGAGAAGCAAGGCGCTGGAAAATGCAAATCCCCGTTGTATGCTCTATATGTATATTTCAGGTCTGCCTACGACTCGGTTAATCGCTCCCTTCTGTGGAGGAAGCTGGCTTGCCCTGATTCTCTTTTATACTATCTAGAGCTCCTACATACGAACACATCGGTTCAATTAAGACTTGACAACCAAGGTACTGTGACTAAACCCATCCCCCAGAGGAAAGGTGTAAAGCAGGGCTGTGTTACGGCTCCCACTTTATATAACCTTTTTGTTTCCGACGTACCTGAATGCTCACGGGGGATTAACAACTGTCCGCCTAAGGTTGGCTCCAGCCATTGCACGATACTGGCTTATGCGGATGACCTTGTGATCCTAGACCACACCTTTAGTGGGATTCTAAGATCCGCCGTACAACTATGGCGATATGCTGAGGCCAACGAACTTGTCATCAACCATAACAAAACAAACCTGCTATTGTATACAGCAGGAAGGGTGGCTAGGCCGCGTATGATGGTGGGTATCATCAAAATCAACTATACCCATTCGTACAAATATCATGGTGTTGAGTTCGGCCATAGGGGAGATTACATCTCATTCATTCAAACCCACAGAACCAAGGCTGCACAACTCACAGCGTTAATACACAAGTTCACGCAGGATAGGTGTGGGTTTTCGATATGGGCAGCACGCCAACTGTACATACAGTGCTTAGTACCTATGGTTACGTACGGCTTAGACCCTCTTACCAATATGAATCTGGGGTGGTTACAGCTGGTTGAGGGCAAGTTCTGGAGGAAGATTCCTGGTCTTCCACAATGCATCCCTATGGCTATAATTAGGCTAGAGTTAGGAATTACCTCACTTAAAGCCATTTTATTAAGAAAGTGAGTGGAATTTTACATCAGATTTAACAATAAGCCTGTAAATAGACTTCTTATGGCTATTAAAGAGGATGCACAGGCTGGTAGACTACAAGAACTAGAAGCCCAGATGAATACCTTGCTTGAAGAAATCAGTTGGTCACCTGAGTGGGGACGGGAAAATGAGCGCATGTTTCTTAGTATGCAGAAACGCCTAAACTTGTGGGACTGGCAGAGTATCTTCGCCCATTTGTAAAGCCTGAAAAGCTATAAATTCATTACGCATGTGTTGTTTACTTTCAAGAAGGCACAGCCCTACTTAAATCTCTGTCCCTCTGACCAGTTGAGGCGTTTCGTTCTGCTTCTGCGTTTTAATTATCTCCCTACTCTGGACATGAGAGGCCCCGAAATGGGATTAGTTGCAGCAGAAAGGTACTGCAGAGTATGTGCACTGCCTTCGGAGCTTGAAACAGCTCACTACATTTTAACACTCTGTCATGGGATGAGAATAAGCTGAGCTAAAAATCTTGAGGAGTTTGTACACAATCTGGATTATATTGAGCAGATAGAGTTTTGGTATCAGTGTATTAATACACTAAATTCCAAACTACATATAGCACTCTTCCAGGTGTGGCGTGATGCCTCCACTCGTATGAATCTGAGTTCCAGGGCCGGCCCTATATTCAGGCGCCCCCCTTTAGTATGTAATCTATGAAAGCCAGAGGCATCTATGCTAACTTTACCACCACTGGTATAAATCTGTATATCTGTATATATAGGATTGCTCAGTGAAAGCCGCCATGAGCCTATGTATGTATGATGTTGTAAGAAATATGTTGCTGCTATTGTGGAACTATTAGTTTCTCTTTCTGTAGCAGGCAACGTCTGTTTTTTCGAGCTCATGATTTGTATATACTGTTTATCTGATTCTGTTCGTAAATATTTTTTTTTATGTAGGTATGTGTAAAATTTTTTACTTATGTATAAAACTGTATCACATTAATACATTATTAATTGTCTTTTGAACCCTAGCTTGGATAGCACAGGGAAATTGGGGTTACTGAAACAGCAAGCAGTATCGTTGTTACGGACGATAGTGGAGAACTGGGACTTGGTGGAACTGTGGAGGGAGTCCCATGGGCAGGATCACGGCTATTCGTACATCTCTGAGGTGCATGGATCCTATTCAAGATTGGATTACATGTTTGTTGGGGCAGAAAATTTCAGTAGATTTAGTGGGACAGGATACTTAGGAAGAATCCTCTTGGATCACTCTCCCCTGGAGACGATCATGGGAGGGATACGATGAAAGTCAGCATTGAACTCTTGGAGACTTTCGGCCACAGCTTGGAAGAGGGGGCATTTAGAGGGACACTGAGTGAAGAGATAACATGTGTTTTTTAAATCAATGAAGGGTCCATGAAAGGGTGAGAAACCCGCTGGGAGGCCGTCAAGGTCACGATTAGAGGAATTTCTATAGCCAAATCAACACGGATCAGGAAGTCTCTGCAGGAGCAGCTGCGGAAACTGGAAGGGGAGGTAGCTAACTCGAAACAAGAGATGGTGGCTCGACGAGATAGGGGAAGAAACTAGCTGACGCCCTGGTGTGTCATCGGGAAGCACAGGACTCACTTTCCAAATTCGAGGGTAGCCAAAAGGATAGGTGGATTCACGGTGAGGGGGAACAGGCGGGCGATTATTGACCTGGTTGATCCAGCGGGAACAACCTCAGCACACCATCACTCAAATTAGACAGGAATCAGGGGAATTGACCACCACTCAGGCAGGGATAAATGAAACCTTTGTACACTTTTATCAATCCTTGTACATGAGTGAAGGGACATACTCGAATGATGATGCGCAAGAACTTCTAGACATGGCATTGTTGCCGGTCATGGCTGGCGATGTCCGGAGAAACTAGATGAGCCCATTGAGGAAACAGAAATACAGGAGGCACTGCAAATGATGGAGAAAGGCAAGGCTCTGGGAGGCGATGGATTCCCGTTGGAATTCTACTGCAGGTTTGAGGAATTACTGGATCCCCGACTTAAGAAGGTCTATGATGAGGCCTTTTAGATAGGGATTCTCCCGGACTCCATGTGAGAAGTGGTAATAATGGTCCTATTAAAGGAGTGAAAAGAACCACTTGAGTGCACATCCTATTGCCCGATCTCCTTGTTAAATGTCGACGTGAAAATTCTAGGTAAGGTGTTGGCTACCAGATTACCCGGAGTGGCCCCGCAGCTGGTGCATCTAGACCAGTGCGGATTTATAGGGGGACGAAGCATGACAATGAATCTTCACCTCCTGCGCCATGTGATAGACCAGGTTCGAGATTCTCTGCAAGACATGGCATTGGGTTCATTTGATGCCATGAAAGCCTTTGACTCTGTAGAATGGTAATAGTTGTTTCGGGTGTTGGGAGCCTATGGGTTTGGGAATAATATATGTTGGTGGCTGCGACTCCTATAGAGTAGAACAATGGCAAGAGTGAAGATGAATAATTGGGTGTCACAACAATGGACGTTAAGTAGAGGGACGCGACAAGGTTGTCGGTCTTCCCAATATTGTATTCAATGGTACAAGAACCGTTAGCAAGGTTTCTTAGGGCAGAGATGGGAGATACAGGCGTCCTGGTGGGAGGGGTGCAACATGTGGTCTCTTTATATGCTGACGACTTACTGCTATCCGTGGAAAACCCATTAGATATTTTACCAATTCTATTAGAAGTACTAAGCAACTTTCGGAAATTATCTGGCTTTCGCATTAACAAAGAAAAATCATTGCTGTTCCCACTTGGGGGTCTTTGTAATCGAGCCCTCATGGCCCTCCCAAATTGGGGACTCAGATGGGAAGGGGAGTCGTTTCAGTATTTGGGCATCCAGATCTTTCATAACATTGAAGAGACATTTGTATATAATACGAGGAGGGCACTATCAGGAAAAGGGGACTCAATAACATTTTGAAGAAATTGTTGCTGTCACTGATGGGCAGAGTGGCACTGTGCAAAATGGTCATCCTCCCGATACTGCTTTACTATTTTACCAACATCCCATACACCATCAAGAAGGTCTTTAAGATGCTAGATGTACAGATCGCTGAGCTACTGTTGAATTCAGGGAGGAGGAGGGTCTCGTTAGCAACGTTGTGACGCCCGCACCAAAAATCGGGCCTTAATCTACTGAATTACGAGTGGTACTTTATGGCAGCACAACTCCAAGTGGTGTTGATGTGGATGGATAAGGGGGAGAGAATGTTTCAGGTTTATTTTGGACCCTACCGATCCATCCATCCAAGTGGAGTGGAGTTGCTGTGGGAACCATAAGGGTAAGGGGACTACAATAGTAATCCAGGTAGTGTGGGATATCTGGAATAAGCTGTTGGCAAACAGGCAGATGTTGGGGCTATATAGCCCAAACCTACCGTGGAGTGCTCATCCAGGGCTCTGGTCAGCTGTGCAAACAGTGGGGTTACTTGGGTTGATGTAGAAGGGGTGTAACTCAGTGGGGGCTATGTTCGAAGGGAGGAAGGTGATGCCGTTTGAGGAATGGAGACAATGATTTGGGATCTCTAGAGGACAGTTCTTAGCCTATGGCAAAATGGTTAAATGCTTAGCAAAAATATGGGCGGACATCCCGGAGGAACCCACCACAAACACATTAATACAGGTGCTGCTGACAAAGGATGGAGAGAGAGCTAGGATCTCTAGAGTTTATCAGGCACTGCCGGAGCTGGTTCCCTTGGAGGAGCTGCCAGTTAAAGACATGTGGGAAAAGATGTGGGGGAACAGATTTCAGAGTCAGGTTGGGGGGCAATGTGAGAGCAGATCCAAAAGGTCTCAAGAAATGCTAGATTTCAATAGATACAGTTCATGTCCTGCATATGGTGTATGTAACCCCCGTGAAATTGCATGCAATGAACAATACTCTGAGTGCAAATTGTCTGAGATGTGGGACTGAGCCAGCAGGGATCTGGCACATAATGTGGGAGTGCTTGGTGATTGCAAGTTTCTGTCAATCAGCAGTGCCAAAGATCAATGAGCTACTGGGCTCCAGTTTTAAATGCACCCAAGAGTGTGTATAAGGGGGCTATTGCCTAGTGGGAAATGGCATAAAGTGCGGAAGTGACTGGCCCAATTCATGCTGATATTAGCCAATAGGAGGAAAGCCATAGCTTGAAAGAAACCCCAGGGTCTGTCTTTACAGCAATGGCTGGTGTTAAGATGGATTTCCCAACTCTGACCTGGTGGGCAGAAGTTCAGAAGGCCAGCCTAGTTTCTTGGAACAGGGTAACCTCTGGACAAGCCAGACCAATCAAGGTAGCTATAGCAGGCGGTCAAGACTAAGGGCCTCATTACACGGTAGGCGGTAGGGATTTAACGTTACCGGTAATGGAATACCGGTAACGTTAAATCCCCATGCGAATTATGACCCGGCTCACTGCTATTAGCGGCACCGCTAAGTACGGTGCCACTAATAGCGGGCAGTCCGCGTGCGTGCGACCCTCCATCCCGTAAATAACACCATGCCGCTAATAGCACACCATCACAAGCCAAGCGGACATGCCAATAGCGGCATGGTAAAGCCCCCCTAATCCCTTACCGCCATGGCGCTAATACCGCCATTGCGAACCACCCGTTAAGAGAACGGAGCAGTGTTCCCACCTGCCACAGGTGGACACAATCAGCACAGGTGGAGGCAATGGAGACTGTGGCAGCACAAAAGGAGCACACCACACCCCTTCCCACACCAAGATGGTCCCAATACTAGCAGCATTACATGGGCTGGAGGACATGATTGCAGTGCAGCAGCAACAACAACAGGCAGCACAGAGAAGACGCAGGAGGAGGAGGAGGAGGAGGAGGAGGAGGAGGAGGAGGAGGAGGAGGTGGAGGGCAAGACAGGCACAGCAAGCACCACCACGGCACCTAGTCATACCACAGAGGCAGCCACCAATCCCCAGGATCAGAGCCAGTCCAGTTAACCTGACCCCTGAGCAGATACACACCCTGTACCGTCTGGACCGGGATACCATCACCAGCATCGTGGACATGATACATGATGACATTGTGAGCCTCACAGACATCAGAACTGCCGTCCCCCCTCTACTAAAGGTGGTGACCGTGCTCCACTTCCTGGCCACAGGCACCTACCAGCATACAGTGGGTCACATGCATGGCATCTCACAACCAGTATTCTCACGCACGTTGAATCAGGTACCCAATTCCCTCCTGAGGCATGCACCTGAACACATATTCATGCCACGGACTGCCCAGGAGATTGCAAACACCAAAGTTGGCTTCTATGCACGGGCAGGCATCCCAAGGTGCATTGGGGCCATCGACTGTACCCATGTGGAATTGGTGGTCCCACATCAAAATGAAGTTGTCTACCGAAACAGGAAGCAATTCCACTCCATCAATGTCCAAATGGTATGTGATGCCAACAAGGTAATCACACATTGTTGTGCCCGTTTCCCCGGATCAACCCATGATTCCATGGTCCTGCGGAACTCAACCATCCCTCGCTACATGGAGTGACAAGCCGGACGTTTGTGGCTACTTGGTGAGTAGCAGGGCAAGCACATGGCAGTGTGAATGGGGGGGGGAGATACATACTCTAACTGGGTGTGATTGGGGGGGGGGGATATACCTGTTCCAACTGGGTGTAGCTTGTCGTCCGTAGGACAAATGCACGTACAGATGGACGCCAATGTCCATCTAGGAAGGCGGCAATCTACCTGAGATTAACCGACATGCAAGTATAAGCTACACAACATAGAGAACAATCTAGGTCTAGAAACATTAAACATCCATCCACATCCACATTGCACAACATTCTACACCACAAGATACACAAATCTCCTACATGCCGTCAAGATAGTCATACAGATTCAGCGCTGCACAACCACAATAATGCAATGTGCCCCTGAATGCATGCAAAGGGATCACCCCTACCCATAGCATTGTACCACGCACCTATAGCACCACTGAAGTGATGCCTCTCAGCATGGCAACATAAATGTTTGAATGGCAGTACACTAGCAGTGTGGTACCAATTCTGCCTGGGCCCAGGGACACGTAAGACCTGGTCTCACCCAGGACATGTCAATTACTTTTGGAGGCATTAATGGGGCATGGTCACTTGCAGGGTCGAACTCAACTTTGCACATTGCAGTCACACAGATCGTCTGCATGCATGCTGTTGATTGTGGACTTCAATCACAATTCAAAGTCAGTTTGTGTGATATGAACAGGCCGCTCTTGAGGTGAACAGTAACCACACCCCATTCGTCCCCCCATACAGGTGATGCCGGCTATCCCCTGAAGAGGTGGCTGCTTACCCCTGTACGGAACCCACAGAACAGGCACGTAGAAGACTACAATCGTGCACATACCCGTACCCGCGTCGTGATCGAGCAGACTTTTGGCTATTTGAAGACACGGTTTAGGTGCATTAGCAGGTCTGGTGGCGCTCTCCAGTATGGCCATGAGAAGGTGGCCAAGATCACCATGGCATGTATCATGCTGCACAATATGTGTATCAGACGGAATGTGCCACTGCCCCCAGACATAGAAATAGAAGCACCTGATGAGGATGATGATGGTGATGAGGACGGAGTTGACGGGGATGCAGTTCATGCAAGATGGGATGGCCAGGAGGGACGTGCTGTGAGACAGCATCTGATCAACCAAATATTCTGAGTTACATTTTTTCTTTTTGTGGGAATGGATATGGGCAGTTATGCACTGGTGTCTGTTTGGAAGCGCACAATGGACCCTGTCGCCAATAAAACACACATACACAATGAAGAAGTCCAAGCCTGTGTATGGATCAAACACCAGTGTATTGAGAAATGTATAGTTGTAAAACTGCATGTCCCCAAACATCCCACCACCCTTCCCTCCACCCCCCACAACAGTCCCAAAACACCCTTCCCCCCACCCCCCACCCCCCACAACAGTCCAAAAACACCCTCCCCCCCACCCCCCACAACAGTCCAAAAACACCCTTCCCCCCAACCCCCACAACAGTCCAAAAACACCCTTCCCGCCCACCCCCACAACAGTCCCTCATGTGTCTGCCACAATGTTTTCGTCCAGCCATACACGCGGAAGCCTTACCATGCACTCCCTATTCGCCATTGCCACCACCAGCATTGAGAGGCTGCCTAGACGTGCGCCTGGTGGTGCGTGAGGAGCGGCGGAGGGGGCTTGTCTGCCTCAAACTGGCAGATGAGGAAGTGGCTGACTGTCCAGGTGGCCGTGGGAACTGGCGGTCCATTGCGTCCGCTATCTGTGTGAGGACCTCCCTAAATCGGACAATCTCCCCACACAGCCTGTCTGTACAGGCCTCCATCCCCTCCCTGGAGTGCCTTGCTGTCTCCGCAATCTCAGCCCTGAGACGGGCAGCCTCCTCCACATGCTGCCCAACCAGCACAGTTATTTCCTGTTGCCGCTGGCTGATGCTGGCCAGGTCGAGGGCAGTGTTGCGTTCTGGTGGTGTGGCTGCTGTGCCCTCGGATGCAACCAGGTCAACAGGTGAAGCCACCGGAGGGCTACTAAAACCTCCCACGTTGTCCTCGCCAGTGACACTAGACCCAGGTGTCTGCTGTGGTGATGCCTCGGGTGTTCCAGGGGGGGTTGGGGTGTGCATCTCCATGTGGAAAGCAGTCGTCCCCTCAACATTAGAGAGTGGTGCAGTGGCTGCCGCCTCTCCTGTGGAACTAGCTGCAGCTGAGGGTGGACCCTCCGTGGCTGGGATCGGTGGTGGTGGGTTCACCTCCGTAGGTGGGGCAGTTGTTGGTGGTGTGGACACTTGCATCTTGGCAGTGGCGCTCCACCGATGTTTGCCACTCTGCATATGGACCCTTCTACCTTTGCCCCTTGATGTTGTGGGGGTGTCCTCTGT
Source organism: Ambystoma mexicanum (assembly GCF_040938575.1). Lineage (NCBI taxonomy): Eukaryota > Metazoa > Chordata > Amphibia > Caudata > Ambystomatidae > Ambystoma > Ambystoma mexicanum. Next base: position 1,508,058,986 of record NC_090921.1, on the reverse strand, counting down.
GTCCTGTGCCCTTGATTTCTTACTCACAGGGGGTGCCTGAGATGCAGTGCCAGCATCCTCGCTGTTTGTATGTGAGCCTGTCGGGGACAAAGAGGGGGATGGCATTGGTTACGGTTATATGTACTTAATGCAGTATACATCAATAATGCAGTTGTGGCCATTTTGACTTCATTGTTAAGGATGCAGGTGATGTGTCAGTTCAGTGGCTCATCCATGCATGGTTGTGTGTGGCACTTGTCTCTGGCGATGTGTGCATGTGTGTGTGTTTGGGTTTGACACTGACATAGCCAGGGTTGAATGCATCTGTGGATGTTTGGCCATTCATGAGGTGATTCTGGCCTCACATATAGGGGGACCAGTAGATTCACATTGCATACTTTCATGTGTACACTCACCTCCATCTGGAGTGGTTGCCATGCCATGCTCCATCATCCCGACTCCCTCTATGGATTCCACTCCAATGAGGTTGGCACAGGTCTCTTCCCATTCCTTCAATTTAATAGGGGAATCAGATCCACCTGATGTGGCAATGTTGTGGTTTGCTGATAGGTTACTTCTAACACGTAGGCGCAGATCATCCCACCGCTTTCTGCACTCACGCACATTGCGGGTGGTGGTGCCCACAGCACTGACTTTCAAGGCAACATCAGCCCAGATTGCCTTCTTTCTGATTAGTGTCTCCCGACGCATGTCGCTGGCAAAGACCACAGCAGCATTGGCAGCAAGGGTCTGGGTTAGCATCATTAGCTCTTCCGTGGTGAATTTTTCCTTCCTCTGCCGGTCGGTAGTTTTTTTTACAGCCTTAGGCATGTTGAGGGTGTCCCTGTGGATTTCCTATTGCACACTACTCAGAACAGGTCCAGGGGGCAGAGGATGGCAATGGATTGTGTTTTTAAAGATGGCCGCCATGCTCTTTCCCGTTCCTGTGCGATGACGCTATTTCCGGTTCCGCTATTTAATGGCGGTGACCGCTGTTTGCATGTAGCGTGAGGGCAGAGGCGCTATCTGCACTTTCGTGGAAGCCGGTAAGGGACTTTCTGGGGACTTTAGCGGCATGGCGGTGGGGTCATTACCGGCATGGCGCTATGCTTTTGTCCGCGTACTCGTAATGATACGCTATTAGCGCCCTCTTGCGAGGGCAGACACGTTAATAACGCCATGCCGGTAATTTGCGATTTTTACCGCACAACGTGTAATGAGGCCCTAAGTCTCAGGAGGGGTGAAGGTGACTGAAAGACCTCAATGAGCACACAGAGCAAGGACACTTACAAATTACTCCCAGACAGGTGTTATATGAAACATATAGACACATTTATTACAAGGCCTTTGTAACTCAGACCATAGCAAAAGAAACACAGCAATACTAAGTAAATCAACACAATCAATACAATGGCCCTCATTACGACCCTGGCGGAAAGTGACTGACCGGACCGCCACAGCGTAAATAGCGTTTCCGCCATTGCACGATGGAGCAAAGTGCGGCTCATTCCGACCCATCGGGCACGAGCACCACGCCATGGCGGAAGTGCAAAGTCTGCGATGGCGGAAATGACCCCAAAACGGCCCACACCGCCGCCGTACGGCGCCCTAGGTGCAATACCGCCACCCATCTCAGCGGACACCGCAGTGAGCGCCAACCGGAAAGTACGGTGACCGTAAATATACGGAAACGGAAGTAAAAGCATGGTCCCGGAACGGGAAACCTCACGCCGTACACCTATAAAACCACTAAATCCACACAACCATTAAAAATACTACCCTGAGACACATCCCAACCCGTCATCCACCCTAGTGAAACCAAGAAAAATGGGAAAAGTAGCGAAGAAAGCGTGCGACCGCAAGCGGCAGGTCCACTTCTCCCGTGAGGAACTCACCGTACTCACAGAGACCCTCCAGGAGAATGCAGCCACCGTCTTCTCCACGCAAATGACCAGGACGGCACTTGCGAACAAGAAGGCCATATGGGCCCTGGTGGCACAGCGGGTAAGTGCGGTGGGGACCGCACCCCGCAACCCACAGCAATGCAGAAAGCGATGGGACGACCTGCGGATACGCGTCCGTAGCATACTTTCTGCCAACCGCAACATTGCCACAGCCACCGGGGGAGGATCGGAATCACCCATCAAGTTGACCCCCTGGGAAGAAATCTGTGCCTCCACCATAGGAATGGAGAGCATAGAGGGAGTCGGAGGGATGGAGAAAGGAGTGCAGACATCCGAAGAATCAGGTAGGTGGCCCAAATAAAACAATGCCAAAACCACAATGTCCAATCATGTGAAGTACCACGTGCCCACATAGTGCAACAGTAACACATGTCCAGGAGAACGTCCACATACATAGGCCTGATAGCACACTTCAAAACTCACATCAAATACATAAATAATTAAAAATCCTAAAAACACCCTCTACACGTGCAGCAGGCACACCCTAACTGCAGGCCGCCAAACAACTGCACCCTCACTCCACACACAAATGAAACCACCTCCAAGGCCCCGACCCAAATCACCCTCAGGTACCACCCCAATGCATGTGATACATTGCCATTCCAATTCCCACAGACCCATTAATAACGCACGCCCTCCCTTACTCCACCACAGGGTCCGATCCAAACGACGTGCTCCAGGACACCCCTACCAGCACACCTGCAAAGAGGGCCAAGACCAACGGCCAAAGACCCACCACCTCAGCTGCACGCATCAAGACACGGCAGCAGCACAAATCAAGTGGCAGCACAGAGGAGGGAACTCCAACAGGCACCCCAGCAGCCAGCATGCCCACACCACCACCACCACAGGTCCCCCCAATGGATGCCACAGTAGGCACTGCTTCTGGTGGCAGCAGCACCATAGGTGACACTGCATTAATGGCAGCATGCTCCGACACAGAAAACGGGGATGTCGAAGTCAGATCCATCCATGACCTGTCCCAATCCCCCTGTCTGTTCCATCCCGTACACCATGAGGATACCACGCAGGGGCACCCACAAGACGACGACTGGCCATCCCCCACAAGCCCTGTGGCAGGGCAACATGACGCGAACAGCCACTCTGTGACACCACCGCAAATGGCCATGGCCCAGCAGAGGCAACAGTCCCTCGACCAGTTAATCGTGCAACAGCAGCAACTGGCCACGCTCCTCAAGGACCGTGCCGATGAATGTGGGGGCACTAAGGCAGACATAGAAACATCAACTGAGACACTTAGGGCAGAAATGGAGAGAAGTACAGAGACACTAAGGGCACAAATGGAGAGTAGCACCGAGTGCCTGAGAGTCCAAATGGAGAGTAGCACCGAGAGCCTGAGAGTCCAAATGGAAAGAAGCACCGAGAGCCTGAGGGGGGAACTGCATGCGACGTCCAAAGACGTATGTGCCGAACTTGCCGCAGTGCGCCGTGTGCTCACTGAGCTCTCACAAACCCTTAGGGACATGCATGGACGTGAGCAGGCAGAGACATCATCCGTTGCAAGTTCCGTCCAGGGCAGCCCCCAACGTAGATCTGGGAGGAACCTGCGCTCCACAGGCAGGGGTGCCCCTGATACCCGCAGAGGGGGCTTGCAATAGCGACTGCCCACTGACAATGAGCATCTCTGGACACTGGTGTTCGGGGGGAGGTAGGAGGGTGGAGGGGGGGTGTTGGGCTCACTTGGGTGGCGGGTCGATAGGGTGTTTAACATGATATCACATATGCCATAAACAATGCACGATCAACCAATGAGATGTGTGGACATTGATCTTTGTGTACGAGGCCATTATAGGCGTACAGTCCATATTGTGCATGTACCATACACACACAGTGCCACGAGTCCCGTGTCCATGTATCAGCCACCAGGCGTGAGTGCTAGAAGCATGCATCTATGAGATGCTGACGAATGTCACGGCCCTCCTGTGCCTCGCAGACTCCTTGAGGTGCTGCCACATCCCCACCCTCATCATGACCATCTTCAGGTGCTTGCAGTTCTGCGTCAGGGGGCATGGGCACATTTCTACGTACGCACATGTTGTGTAGCATGACACATGCCATCACCATCTTCGCAACCTTCACATGGCGGTACAGGAGTGCCCCGCCAGACCTGCTGAGGCACCGGAAACGAGTCTTCAGTAGGCCGAATGCCTGTTCTATGACTACACGGGTACGTGAGTGGGCATGGTTGTAGTCCTCCTCATGCTGGTCCCGTGGGTTCCGGACTGGTGTGAGGAGCCATCTCTTCAGTGGATATCCGGCATCACCTGTATGTGGACGATAAACGAATCATGTGGAATGCCATTGCTACGTACGCACCCCCCCCCCTTCCTGCCAGGTCATTGCCGCATCACATACCCCACATCATCATGCATGAAATGAGACTCACCGAGTAGCCAGGATCTGTTCCCTGCGTGTCGCTCCATGTAGCGTGGTATTGTAGAGTTCCTCAAGATCATAGAATCATGGGTTGATCCAGGGAATCGGGCACAACAATGTGTAATGATCCTGTTGGAGTCACACACCATTTGTACATTCAGAGAATGAAATTGTTTCCGGTTGCGGTACTGGGCCTCCATGGCATGTGGGACGACCAATTCCACATGGGTGCAGTCGATGGCACCAATGCAACCCGGTATGCCGGCAAGTGCATGGAATCCCACTTTTGTGTTCGTAATTTCCTGCTCCGAGCGTGGTAGAGAGATGTAGTCGTCTGCGTGCTTCAGGAGGGCATCGAGCACTTGCAATAGTGTCCGTGAGAACAGTGGCTGTGAAATGCCATGCAACTGTCCGACTGTGTGCTGGTAGGTGCCTGTGGCCAGGAAGTGGAGTACAGACACCACCTTCAGTAGGGGTGGGATGGCGGTTGGGCTATCTATCATGCTGACAAGGTCAGCCTGTGTCATGTCCACAATGGCGGTTATGGTGTCCCGGTCCAAACGGTAGAGGGTGTGGATCTGCTCATCAGTGAGGTTGAACGGATGTGCTCGGAGGCGTGGGATTGCGGGCTGCCTGTGTGGTGGTAGTGGCTGTGCTGGCGGCCCTTGCTGGCCCTGCCTTGCCCTCCTCCTCCTCCTGCGTCTCCTCCGTGCGGCCGGTTGTAGTTGGTGTTCGTCTTCTTCTTGAAGTTGGAGTACCTGCAGTGCTATCAGGTCCCCCAGGGCCAACATAGCTAGTCCTGCCGGTAGCATTTCGGAGTGGTTGTGGGAGGAGACTGGGTGTGCAATTTATGTGTTTTCAGGCTGTATGGCCTCCACCTGTGGTGATTCATTCCACCTGTGCAAGCTGCTCTCCCCTTTGGGCGAGCACGTCCCGCACACAACGCTGCAATTCGACGAATGGCATCTTGCTATTACAATCATGTATTTGTACCCGATGGCAGTGTAACATTGGTTGATATGTTCATTCGGCTATGGTCCCATTGTTTCACATACTATCTTTGCAGTCGCGAACAGACTTGTGAAGGGTCAGTGGAACGTAGTACTCGAGTAACGGTGGACCCTCATGCATCACTGTACCGAGGTTCAACGACGGGCGGGGCGTCCCATTTGTGAGTGAAGGCAGTTGCCATTTTCACACACAGCCGCACTAGATGGATTAATTTGTGATTTCAAGCGGCCACAGATGCCTTTTCGACGTGATGTTGCAAATGAGGAATTCGAAGGGCGGCGCTTTCGGTTTTCAGCTAGTGGCGAGGAGATGCCCACAGGTCTGACTGCAAATATAACGTTCTATTGTTCAATGTCCTTGGGACAGGGGCCATGGCGAGGATGCAATGATTGATATGAATAGTTTGGGATGCGCAATGGCGAAGTGGACGATGAGGCCGGACGTTCCCAAATACATGTTACTTCACAACACTGGAATTACGGGCTGGGGCACAGTGGATTTTGCAGGCTGCATAACGCACAGACTCAATGGAAATTTCACATGTTATGTGAGTATGTAAACAGGCGTTTTCATTACGGGATGAGGGAATGATGAATGGATGCATGGACAGATGAATTGATACAGAGTTTGCCATGTACAGGGCTTCTTGGAATCTGTCCGCCTCCCCTGCGCTATGTGATGCAGGGCTGCCATAGTGGGACCATCGTCTATCTGGCCTTGTTGAGCCCTCCCTGTCTCGACGCGCCTTCAGACACTTGTGTCTATACACGTTACCAATCCCATCTGATGGATTCTGTTTTAACAGACGCATGCACAGGTACACTCGTTTGTGATGGTGTTTTCACCTCGATATAGATAGTTATGATTCGCAAGTGGTTTTTGGGTGGTGATGATCCTTTGGAGTGGGCTAGCATGCATATGGCTGTGGATTTGGTGTGATCATTGAAGTGAGTAATTCAAATGTAGTTCTGATGGCATACTATTCTTTTTCATTTCATTTGGTTGACAGGTATCTCCTCCCCTTTTGCCACTGCCATCTGTATGCCACTCCTGCAGATGGATTTTACTCCCGACACCTGCTGCTTCGTGTTAATCAGTGGAGCAGCATTACGATCTTATGGGACGATCGCCAATGGGCCACATGCCCTTACGCAGTACTAGTGGCTAGGAGCAACATTTCGGCCTTTCAGCTGGACTAGTGCCTCCCTATTGGGACGGCCCTGCGGTTCTAGGCGCTTCCATGTTGCCTTTTCGTACGAGAATGTAGCCCCTGTGTACCATGAAGGAACAGGGCGTCACACAAGAAGTAGCTGGTCATTTATTGCGGATGCAGCCCACAATGGTGAAATGTGTTTTGGAGTTCATGGCCTAATGGCTGTATGGGCTTGGTGAATTTGTTGTGCATTGAATTTCTATTCTGATATGGACCGTGTAGCGTTCTTCTTTGCAAGTGATGTGGCATATTCCTATTTGGGGAGCGATGTATTGTGAGGAGATCTGCATTGGGTTCCAGCTTCGGAGTATAGTTGCGTGGTACTGTGCTGGGCGCGTTTGCCTACGAAGCCCAGTGAGGTCAGGGATGAGGGCTGCCAATATGACTGTTTTAATGATGTCATGCTCAGGGGCGGGGGATTTGCTTTTGTGTAACAGATGCCGGTCAGCCAGGTGGATTGGTGGAATGATGTGATTTTCGGAATATTGCTGGTCACAGGTGCCTGTGTTTGCGTGCGTTTCTTGGTGGGAGACTGAGGTCATGTCCATTGGGATGGCTTCTGTATTTGTGCCATCTGTGCCCTGCAGCTCCCATTGGCCCCTCTTGAGATTCATTTGTTCGTTGGCAGGCATGGATGACTAGTACATTTCACTGGTTGCATTGTGGTGTACAGGCACTCAGTGGGGCCGTTTACGGTTGGTTCGCGATGCCGTACTTCTCACCATGGCGGAATGGTACTTTCCGCCGTGCTTGATGGCGTTAGGTGCATGTCCGCTAGGGTCAGAATTCGCGTGCCGTTGCGCCATGGTGGTAATTACGGTTTGGCATGGCGCGCGTGCGCGTACTTGGTGCAGTTAGCGTTGGCGTTCGCTACGGTGTCGCTAATGGCATCGTACTTTGCGGTGACGGGTCATAGTCGCACCGAGCGCTATTCGATGGCGGTATTGCATTTCCGCCATCGTTTTTCGATTTCCGCCAGGGTCGTAATGAGGCCCAATGTATATACAAGACCATTGGGGTCTAAAGGGTTAAATGCACGAAATATGTCGACTACCTAGATGGGAAGAAAACAGGTAGTGCAGGTAGTCTTTAGGCCCCTTCGACATCAGCAACACACCTAACTAAGAGCCAATCCAAGCCCTAAGAAGAGAGGAGCCTTATGCTCAATAGTACATGCTATGCAAGTGCACGCAGTTGTTCCAATGGGCAAAACGGGGTCTCTTCAAGGGTCTCTAGCAGCTCAGAAAGGTGGATGAGGCGATGAAGAACAAGTTTCCACTATTCAGGGTGGACCTCCACTTGAAGGCAGAGGCAGTTCCAGAGTGCGGGATGGAGTCGCTAGTTCGCACTAGCAGTGGAAAGGAGAGGGACCCTAAGGGGCCACTTGTGCGTAAAAAGGGACCTTCGCGCTAGGAGGCCACCGGTTAGTGTTAGAAGTACTCACCGGTCCCAGGGGCTCTCGGACCCAAACTTTACCAGTTCAGTCCACTTCGCTTGCAGGTTTGAACGCGACAAAAAGCACGTCTCTGTGGCTTTCAATTCCTGAGATACAGTGAGGATTCCCAAACGGGACAGTGGCGATTTCTCTGCTCCGGGTGGATGGATCGACATGGTTTCACTGAAGCAGGCTTCAGGGGCAAGAGGGTCACAAATGCAGTGCACTTGCAAAGGTTGTTGCCATGGCTGGGCAACACGGTAACCGCACTCGGTAGTCTGGCGCACTCGTCTCACTTCAGACCTGGGAATGGCAAGTGTACGAAATTTGGTGTGAGGGTACCGTGGACACAGAGCCAAGTTTCGAGGGCCTCCTCGAAACGGCGGCAGCGACAGAGGAAAGCAACTGGGTAAGCTGGTCAGTCCACTGGTTGGCTCAGGAACACTTCCGAGAAAGCTTACTTGCAGGTTTTGATGAAGGTGCAGAGAATAGTTGGTCCCACTATTCCAATGGTTCAAAGCGTCTTTGCAGACCTTCTAGGACGACCATATGCAGAGGGTTCCCACGGAACGACAGCGGGCCCAGGGTGCCAAACGTTCCAGCGGTTCACCAGCGGTTCCTCGACTTTGCTTCTTAGTTTCAGGATACTTGGATCCTATCCTTCGTTCAGGGAGAACTCCAGAGATCGACATGGCATGGGTGTTTGGGGCCTCCTCTTATCCAGAGTCTCCTTCACACCAAAACGAAGAGGACCCAATGGGAGATCTGCTCACAAACACACACTCTAGACATGGCCCAGTATTGGACCACGGTGGTTCCAGGCATTCACAGCACTCCAGACTCTCTGGCACCCAGGATGTGTATTGGGGACAGACAACCCAGCCCACATTCTAGAAGCGCACACACACAAGGCATGCAGAAGCCCGCAAAAGCTTGGCGTTTTGTGGGAAACTGCATGTCCAAATAAGGACTGACCTGGGTTGGCTCGACCTGGGGAAGGGAAAGGGGCAAGATGACCAAAGGACAGGACAAAGAACCTTGTGGCATGGCCATTTTGGAGCCAGTCCACCTATTCAGGGAGAACTCCAGAGATCGACATTGGTATGGGTGTTTGGGTCCTCCTCTTATCCAGAGTCTCCTTCACACCAAAACGAAGAGGACCCAATGGGAGATGTGCTCACAAACACACACTCTAGACATGGCCCAGTATTGGACCACAGTGGTCCCAGGCATTCACAGCACTCCAGATTCTCTGGCACCCAGGATGTGTATGGGGGACAGGCACCCCAGCCCACATTCTGGAGGCACACACAAGGCATGCAGAAGCCCGCAAAAGCTTGGCGTTTTGCGGGAAACTGCATGTCCAAATAAGGACTGACCCGGATTGACTCGACCTGGGGAAGGAAAAGGGGCAAGATGGCCAAAGGACAGGACAAAGGACCTTGTGGCATGGCCATTTTGGAGCCAGGCCACCTATTCGTGCCAAATGCAGTTAACCAGTTAACATGGCAGGAAAGAGTTAAAAATAATGCGAAAAGATAGCTGCCATCAGCCCTGTCCAAGACACATCTGCACATCTCATAAAAAGTCCATTGAGAGTGTCTAGGGCCTTTGGAAAATGACTACAGACCCAAGTACACTGTACTGGAAGGTACATTGTGTACTTGTTACATGTTGCACAAAAGTTGCAACATGGGAAAAGGACTAAGGGAAACAAAGTCTCCCAGTACTGACTGTTTTAAGGGCATGTCAGTTTCCCCATTAAAAGTGAGCAAAGGCCCAGTGGACTGCATCTGAAGGCTGTGCTTCTCTGGCAAAGTCAGTCTATGGTATCTAAACAGCAGCAAAATGTTTGGGGGTGTACACATGGAGGGAAAATTACATACAATTATGAAATCTTTCCTAACAGTTGGGAAACATCTACAGGTGGGGAATGGCAGAGTTGGATGTCCTGCAACGAATCGGGGACCCAATGTTGGAGGAGGGGGTGGTGGTGGACTGGAGACCATTGTTAAATCTTCGGGAGATTTGAAGCCCATCTGAGTCAGAGAGGTACCATTCACGTGATATGAGGTGATGAAAGGTGGCATTGGGCATTGAGTTGAGCGCATGCGAAAGCCAGGAAAATAATGGACTTGGGATACGGGATATACACTGTCATACTTTAGATGGGCTCTTGGGTCTTTCGCATTATGTAGATGTTCTGTAACCATCAACCTTACACTGTGACTGTGATTATGTGTATACGGAAAAACAAAAAAGTTGAATAAAAAGATGTTTAAAAAAAATGTTTATAAAGCATACCTCCATGTTACAGCAAGCTGTGTACCACCACCACCCTGCTGTCCTCATCCTTTTTGAATTCCAAGAGCTGGAAGAGGTCCGTAATGGAACAGTTTTGCGTATACCGAGAACGTTGAGGCATACAGCTTCCCTCCCCATTTACTAACTATCACAGCCTGCTTGTCCTCTGTGAGGTGCGTTTCTTGTAATAACTATATTTGTATTCCCATTCTTTTCAAAGATGCATGTACCTGTAGCCTCCTGATGTAGTTGTTCAGTCCCCTGACTTTCCAGGTGAGTATTCCCTGGCCTTTAATGCCCATTGTGGGTAATTTTCCAGGGCCATACCCGTCCCATTTCCCTTTCCTCGTGTTTGCATATCTTCCTCCCCTTTGGTCTCCCATTTTATGATGAGGGCACAGCCCTACTCTGTGTGTCCGTTGCCCAGTCGGGTGTTTATGGTCACTCCCCCAGTTCTGCATTCAGGCATTTCCACACCACTCATGAGTCAGTCACATCCTTTTACTTTGCACATGTCAGAGTTTAGTCCCCTAGTAAGCCCCACAACCCCTTCCAGCCAGCCATTTGTCCTGGTCAGCCATCCTCCCACCCAACTCCAAAAAACTCAACCACTAATAACCTATTGCAAACTTTGGATAAGTGCCTAGCTGCATACTGCTTGCTCTGGTGCAGCTGCTTCTCCCGCAACCTCCACCCATTCCCATTCCTTGGGCGATTTGCAGCAGCTCGATGCCTTCCAATAGGCATCTGGTTCTATATAAGAGGGACAATTATATTTAGTAAAGGGGTTTATTGATACATTAACGTCAATATATATATTAGAAAGGGGATATGAAAGGAGTCTCTGAAGAAGGATGCTTCAGTCTCTCCAACCGCCTGCTTCTGTCTCCTCTCCTCCATTCCACATTCTCCTTCCAGAATCCCTATAGGTTCCACACCAGTGCAGCAGCAGATGTTACCATGCTACACATCCCGCTTCTTTCTAGACAAATCTTTACTCTCCAAAATCCATTAAGTACTTCAGTCTTTAGTATTTTCTCCCAAACCTTGATACCGAAGTTTGTATCCCAGTTGGTGCATATATAGAATTTACTGGTAAGGAAACTTCTTGGTTCTCTCTATTTTCATCAACATCAATTTTGTCCATACTCTCACCATTAGCTTTACCATTCATTCCCATAATTCTTCCATTTTTCCATACCCTTCCATCGCTTGTTCTTACAGCATGTTTAAACACTTCAATAACTTGGATAGGATCAGACCACTTAATACCTTTCACCCTCAAAGCTTCTGGTAGTTTTACTCTCACAAAACATCCTACTTCCAATGTCTGGTTACACCTAAATCTTTTCTTGTCATGCCATGCTTTATTACTATTTTGTCTCTGTCTAATCAGATCTGCTGCATCACTGGTTATCACTCCCATATTCAGCACTTCCGTCATCCATCCAGGGCATAATTTAGTGGTTGCTTTTCTACCCCTGCTCAATTCAAATGGTGATACACCAGTAGTACTGTGTGGAGTAAACCTGTGTGCTATAACCACCTTTTTGACTGCTTCTTTCCAACTCATTCCATTTGCCAATGCCCATCTAATAGCATCTTTGAGAATTCTGTTATATCTTTCCACTACTCCATTGGTTTGTGGGTGATAAATTGCACTGGTAACATGCTTAATTGATTTTTCTCTCAAATACTCTTCCATCTCTCTGGAAATAAATTGGGGCCCATTGTCAGATAGCATAACCTCTGGATAACCCTCACGACCACATATCTCTTCTATGAAATTTATAATATTTTTGGTTGTGACACTCAACATCATTTTTACTTCTGCCCACCTTGTTAATATATCAATCATTACCACCCAAAATGTTTGACTGCCTTCACTCCATACTGGACCCATGATATCAATCCCTACTTTCATCCATGGTCTACTTGATATATCAGTCATCACCATAGGATACTCATTACCCACACAGTTCTTGTCTGACTTATTACAAAGGATACAGTCTCTTACGCTCCTTTTGATTTCTGCATCACATCCCGGCCACCAATACGTATTCCTTATCCTACTCTTGGTTTTGGAAATGCCTTGGTGCTCTTCATGTCCCAATTCAATTATTCTCTTTCTGATGTCTTCTGGAGGAATCAGTGTGTCTCCTCTAAGTAAATATCCATCTTGTACACTTAGCTCATCTCTGCAACTCCATAATCCTTGTACTTCTGCCTCGTTGATTTTATTGATGGGAATATGTTTACTGTTGATATTTTCTATCATAAACTTCATTTTCATATCTGTATCCATCCCTTCCAACCACTCATCTTTGGCAATGGCTGTGTCTTGCAATATACATATAATTTCTTGTTTACTCTCTTCACTTTCAGTGCCTTCAAATCCCAAACTAAATCCTGGTTTTTCAACCAGCCTTGATTCTGGACCTACTATGTTCCTGGGAGCCTCCCCTAGGAAAACGCCCTAATCTCTGTAAATATGTATATTACTGTATGTATGCCTTGAATACTTTGCACTGTTTAAAAGTTTGAATTTACGTATGTTTATGTAACCATGTCCAAAGTTGTGCCCTGATGCCTCCGGGCCTGAAGGTGCGCGTTACAAATAAAACAAATACAAATACAAATATTTTCACTTTCACCTTCCTCTTGAACATTCGTAAACCTAGATAGGCAGTCTGCAGCATAATTCCTTACTCCTGGAATGTATTTAACCACTACATTGAATTCTTGCATTCTATGAACCCTTCTACTTATTCTTGCTGACACCTTATCCAATCCTTTATTCATGAATAGTTCTACATGTGGTTTGTGATCCATGTGTATCTCAAATTGTGTTCCCCACACAAAGCTCCTGAATTTATTTACTGCCCAAACAATAGCTAAGGCCTCCTTTTCAATCGTTGCATATGACTTTTCTGCTCCTTTTAACACCCGTGAAGCAAATGCAATTATTTTCTCTTCACAATCATGCACTTGTGCTAACACTGCACCAAGACCTACATTACTGGCGTCCAATGTAATCATTGTACGTTATCCTCTTACATAGTTCTTCAATGCTGGCGCAGTTGTCAAAGCATTCTTTATGTAATTGAATTATTTCTCACAATTTTCATTCCATACATATTTCACATTCATCTTGGTGAGATCTCTCAGTACGGCTGTATGATCAGCAAACTTCCTAACATATTTGGAATAGTATTCAAGCATTCCTAGAAATGTTCTCAATTGTTCTTTATTGCTGGTGGTTGCCATGGAGTTGATTGCAGACATCAAATCAGGTTTAAGTGCAATCCCTTCCTCCAATATAACATGACCTATATATTCAATTTGCTTCCTGTGTATTTTCGACTTCTCCTTGCTTAATATCATACCCATCTTGTGTAATTTCCTCAATGCTTTTTCCAGTCTACTATCATGCTCCAATTGATCCTTGGCATATATAAGAATGTCATCCTGGAAGAAGACTATACCCTCATCACCATCAAAGATGTGATGCATGGTCTTCGGAAACACAGAAGCTGCTGATATAAGGGTGGGGCGCTGTTGCGCGCATCAAATATGGCTGCCTGAAAGGAGAACTCTGGCTCATACGAAAAATCCTGTGCTAAAAAATCCTTCCAACGCCGCTCTACACACGGTAGAAACGAAGGGTATACACAGGGTATGTGTATTCCTACACATACCCTGAAGAAATTGGGCGAATCCGTGGCTGGACTGCTGGGCTATCTCACCCGGTAGGCGAGACGGCTGTGTGAAAGCAGCGTTGCCGCCCTGCGGCTCCGCAGGATATCTGCTGGAGGCCGGAGGCGGGACAGGGAAGACCTGGCCGCGGTGGGGGAGGGGCACAGCGGTGAAGGCTGTACTGCGAAGGCCCTGGAAGAGGCGGAGTGACCCGGCATCCGTGGGCTGGTACGAAGATCAGAATCCAACATGGTGGTAGAGCCCACTTTTTTGAAAACCCCAGGGAAGCCATGACATATGTGGAGGCCTCCATCCCTTTGCCTCCCAGAGATAGGGCAAATGATCAAAACGCCAGAAACCAGCTGGAAGCGGAGAGACTTGACGCAGCAGACTGAAGGGACTATGCCATCTAATCCCCACCACAGGAAATCAGGAACAATTGCAGAGAGCGGCCTGGACACAGATTTAATGTATCTTCGAGCTGTGAGCCCCCGGAAAGGTGGCCGGATGGCTGCAGCAAGCTACCCTCAGGAAAGTTCCAAAGTTTTTGGGGGAATGCCCATCGGGAAGGTTCCGAGTGTTATTGGGCAACATCGTCATGGTGGGGGAGATGATGCTTGTGGAGGGTCAATTTGTTATGTTAGACTTCATTATGTTGAGTTATATGGGATTCAAGATGGGGAAGGTGCTTCGGGAACCCAGTTGGAAGGGTTCTACATGTTAAAATTGGTGGTCGCGTCGCTGCACATGACATTCTTCCGAACAATGACCGGAACAGGAAACACGATATTGGCACACAGTCATGGCATACACCGGAGCGAGGGATAAGGGACTGAAGTTAAAACTCCTCACATGGAATGTCTGAGGTTTGAACAATCGATCTAAGTCTAGGAAGGTGGGGGCCTACGTCACTAGGCATCATCCGCAGGTGATCATGCTGCAAGAAACCCATGTACTCCGAAAGGTAAACATAGACTTTTTTGAAGAACTGGGGGCAAAACAGATACTATACAGACTACTCCACACAGGCAAGAGGTGTTCTCACCCTTATACACCCCTCTGTAGGCTTTTGATTTGGTAAGAGCAAAGTGGACACTCATGGACGCTACGTCATAGTATGGGGTAGCAATGCGGGGAGGGAGGTGGTGTTGGTAAATACCTATGGCCCGAACTTAGACGACCCTGAGTTCTACATAGACGTGGTACATGAAATAGGATATACAGGGCTTGAACAGAACCTGTGGGGGGGGGATTTTGACACAATCCTGGATATCACACTGGACCGTTCCAATACAAAACATCGAGCTCCCTCCAAGGCGGCAGTGATGTTACTACAAATCCTATCGCAGTTGACAATGGTCGACGCATGGAGAACGCTACACCCATATAAGAGGCAATTCACATTTTACTCATCGGTACACGACACTGAGTCCAGAATAGATTACTGGTTGGCCTCCACAAGTCTCATGCATCAGATTGGGTGCGGGGAGTATCTCACAGTTATCTATCAGACCACTCCCCTGGTACAATGGAAATGACATTGGGAAACCTAAAACCCTCAATTAGGAGATGGAGGATGCCACCAGATATTCTCAAGGACCCAGCAGTAGCGGATGCACTACATATAGAGGTGGAGCACTTCCTTGAAATCAACAGGGGTTCAGTGGATAGACATCATACCTTCTGGGAGGCCTTCAAGGTATGGGTGAGAGGAATACTGATTTCTAAGTCAACAGGCATGTTAAAGGCGGTTAGGGTAGAGCTGGAGGAGGTGGAAAAGCTCCTGGGAAACCTGGAAGCGAGATACACGGATACACATGATAATAAAACCCTCTCAGACATCAACTGTGGCCTATTGGAATTCAAAAATCTAGCTACCAGGGAACTGCTTTATATGTCAACCCCTCATAGAGAGCGCAGATATGGTGAGGGTGACAGAGCAGGGCGTACCTTAGCCAACTTACTAAAACCCGAAAGGCTGCACACGCCAATCTCCAGCATACTAAAAGGGGACGGCACAGTGGTCACTAGTGAAGAGGGGATGAATAGGGAATTCACTCGGTTTTATTCAGCCCTTTACACTAATCATGATTCGAAATCAGCCGAGGACGTGGAAATGTACCTCGACAACATCACTCTCCCGACGCTGCCCATGGAATACAGGCTCGCATTAGACCAAACCCTGACCACTGAGGAGGTCGCAGAGGCGATCAAATCATTGGCCAGCGGCACAGCACCGGGCTCGGACGGACTAGGATCAGAGTTGTATAAGGAGCTGAATGAGGAACTGACCCCGGTGCTACTGTCGTTGTGGGAGGAAGCTATAGAACTGGGTACCCTGCCACCATCAATGAGAGAGGCCATAATAACAGTACTGTTGAAACCCAGATGACCACCCAACGAGATGTCCTCCTACCGACCCCTGTCCCTAATAAACTGCGACGCTAAAATCTTTGCTAAGATCCTGGCCATGATACTCCTACCACATATGCCTACATTAGTACATCCAGATCAGTGTGGCTTTATCCCCACCAGATCGACGGCCCTCAATCTCAGGAGACTGTTTGGAATCATGGCCCAGATAAAACCAGAAGCCCAGGCGGTAGCTGTATCACTAGACGCTTTAAAAGCATTTGATTCAGTATCATGGTTGTACTTGTGTAAAGTGCTTGAGAAATTTGGTATAGGCCCATACTTTCTGTGATGCGTCGGTCTGTTGTACTGACCCCGGAGCCAGGGTGCTGACTAATCGCATGATGTCCGACTGGTTTGGGCTGGGTAGGGGTATGCGACAGGGATGCCCATTTTCCCCCATACTATTCGCCCTCACAATGGAACCAGTTGCGGCAGCAATCAGGGAACACCAGGGACAGAGGGGCATCACGATGGCCAGCCTAACCCAATCAATATCCCTATATGCAGATGATGCATTGCTATATATCCGAGAACCAGATATACATCTGGGCCCGCCAATCGAGACCATACAAAAGTTTGCCGAATACTCAGGATATAAAACTAACAGGTCCAAATCTGAGATATTTTCCCTGACCCCCGCCACACAATGCCTGACCAACACATATGGTCTGCAATGGTCCCCCACCAAAATAAGATATCTGGGAATTATCGTGTCAGGTGAAAAAGCCTTCCTCTATGCTGACAATCATGAACACCTGCTGAGTAGTATATCCACCAAACTTCGCCTATGGACAAAACTCCCTATCTCACTTATTGGTCGAGTGGCCATACTGAAAATGGTAATTCTACCAAAACTATTATATATATTCAGTAACATACCGTTGGGGCCTGGTGCACAGTTTTTCACAGCCCTCCGATCTTTGGCTGTGGAGTTTGTATGTGGAGCGGGTGCAGCCAGAATGAAGTGGGAAAAAATGGTGGAGCCATACAACAAAGGGGGCATAGCGGCCCCAGACTTTGAGCTATACTACCTGGTGGCACAAGCCCAGTTTATCAGATACTGGTATGATGAACTGAACACTTCTCCCCACGTTGGTATTGAGAAGCACGCAGCACGCCCAACCGACCTACGCTCCATAATCTTTAAAAAGAAACATAAGGATGATTGCCCATTCCATCCGGTTAGCACAACAGTGCATGCATGGTCTAGACTCTTCCTTAGGCTTGAATTAGAGACTCCTTATTACTCGGAAGCACCCTTCTGGAACTTCCCTGGCATAGCACCATCATATGACCCAGATGTCCGAACAAATTGGGACCCAGAGGGGAATTCAAAAGTAAAGATATCTACCCCAATGGCAAATTCATAACATTAGAGGAATTAAGGTTGGAATGGGGAGGGATCAACTCAAAATACTACAATATCATCGAATGCAGATGGCTTTTAAAGCCAGATGGCCTCTTTTCCCTGATGAACCATGCCCTCACCCATGCCTTGCAGCCTTGTCTACCCAGGCAGGGATTAGTGTCTCGGGGCTCTACGCAGTCGTTCAAGCAAGCATGCCTACGACAAACAAGATTAAAATCTCATGGGAGGCTGATCTGGGAAATACCATTTCAGACAAGGCATGGGAAAAATAATGTGATCTAACCTAAAGGGTGTCCATTACTGCAGGCCTACGCCAGATCCAATTTAAGGTGTTAAATATGTTGCACTACACACCCGAGAAGATAGCTAAATTCACACGAGATGGCTCTGCCTGCTGCCAGAAATGTGGGAGCAAACATGCCGATTCATTCGATATGTATTGGAGCTGCCCACCCATACACAGGTTCTGGGGTAAAGTAGTGTCCATTCTAGTAGAAATTACACAAATCCGAGCAGACCTAACGCCCCAAAAATACCTATTCGGGGACATTGGGAAGACCTCGGAAGTGACCAGACGATTATTTAATGTAGCATGCATAGTGGCTAAAAAATCTATATTACAACAATGGAAGAGAGCGCACGCGCCACAAGCAAATCACTTTCTTAAAGAACTGTCTTATGTCAATGAATGTGAGGAACAGTATGTAATGTCACTATCGAGGTCATGCAAACCTAAAGACATCTGGGCTCCGTTCAGAGTATACTTGTGCGAATCGGGGTCGGCTGGTAGTAGCCCGGCTGGACCTGGAAGTGTACTGACTGTGTAGACTCGATGTGTTGTTACTGTGTTTCGATATTTGGTAACCGAATTGTTGAATTGTGTGGAATGTTATGTTGAGGAGGTGACGTGTACCACCAGCAATTAATAAATAAAGTTTTTTTAAAAAAAGAAGCTGCTGATATAAGGCCAAATGCCATTCTCTTGTATTGATACAAACCCTCCGGGGTTATAAACGCTGTCAGATGCCTTGAGTCCTTATGCAACAGAATTTGGTGATATGCCGAAGTAAGATCTAGGGTCGAAAACACTCTTGCTGACCCCATAGTTGATAGTAACTCTTGAATGTTGGGTAGTGGGTGTCTTTCAGGAATTATGCATTTGTTCAGTTCTCTAAGGTCGACACACACTCTAACCTTTCCTGAACTCTTCCTCACTACTACCAAAGGTGACACCCATTCCACAGCATCAATTCTTTCAATTATACATTGCTGCTCGAATTTCTTCAATTCTTTCTTAACTTCTTCTCTCCTGGCTAGAGGTACATTCCTCAGCTTCTGTGCGACTAGTTTACAATTTTCTTGAGTTGTATTCTGTGTGTAATACCTTTCACACAGCCTTTTCCATCCTTGAACACCTCCTTCTGTATTGTCTCTGCAGTCAATTAATTTGATTCAATCACATAAATAGATTCTTCCTCACTGGCATCTAATCTAACCTTAAGCCATGCTTGGTGTGTCCAGCTCAATAAAGGTGATGCTCCCTTTTTCGATACATACACTTTCCCATTGGCGGTTCTATCCTTGAAAGCCAACTTCACTTCAAACCATCCAATAATGTCTATTCTCACACCACCATAAGCACTGGGATTAATGTCTGATTCATTTAGCCATTTCGGACCAATCTTTTTCCATATTGCTTCCCGCAATAGCGTGTATTTCGCTCCTGAAACCGTCATCATTTTTACTGGTGAGTCATTTATCATGATGATGGTCTTAGGACTTTCCAGTTCTGTTTTATTTGCACCATCACTGACGACAAAAACACATTTCTTCCTCTTCATTTTCTTCCGCACCCCCAATCCAATTCATGTTTCCTTTATCTATCCTACAACATTTGGCCAGATGACCCCTTCCATTGCAGTTCTTGCAGATTATATGGATAGCCGGACATTTGGGACTGTTAGCCCAGTGCATGGGACTGTCACATCTAAAACACGTCCTGATTCTTCCTCTGCCTCTTTGACTCAATTGAGGCCGCCGATTATTTACGAAACGCCCTCGGTTATATCCTCCATATCCACGTCCAAATCCTTGACTCTTCACATCACCACTGTATTTGTATGTACTTTGCATCTTGGGTTCTTCTCTCCGTTTCATCAAAGAGCTTGGCTGTTCCCATGACTGTTTCCATTATCAACTCTTGCCATTTGAATTGCATTGATAGGAGTTTCTGGTTTTAAAGTAGTACTTTTCACTCTATCCTCTAAAGTCTTTACACAATTCTCCATAAGTTCAACTTCCTTAGCGATGCGCAGTACTACATCCAAATCAGGGTCATCTTCAGCCCATAGTCTTTCTCTAATCTTGGCGCTATTACACTCTAACATGAATTGATCTCTGAGCCTCTCATCCAATTGCGGTCCGAATTTGCAATTCTTTGCTAGCTTCCTCAAAACGGTTATAAATTGTTCCACACTCTCCCCACTTTCTTGCGATCTCTTACCAAACTTATATCTTTCCAGAATTGTGCTCAATTTCTTTTCGTAATGTTTATTCAATTTGGCAATACATTTCTCATATTCATTCATATCCCCTTCATCTGGTAAGTTTGGCAAGTCTTCATACTTTTCTTGTCCTGCTGGTCCCAAGCAATGAAGGAACAGTGACTTTTTTCTCTCCACACTGTAGTTTGTTCCACAGACTACTGAAGCATAATGCTCAAATGATTTTAGCCATCTTTTCCATGGCAAGTTTGGTTCCCCAGCTTCAAGCAAAAACATGGCTGGTGGTGGAACAGTGTGCATTGTCATGTTCCTGGCTGTGTATTGATCACCAGCGCCTCTGTTGTCAATGATTGCTACTGTCACTTTTCTTAGATTGACAAAGAAGCTACACCCTCCTTGTAACTTCTCTCAATATACTGAAGCAGTGTCAATCTGAATATATTTATGGAATTGCTGCACCAATCTCTTATAATTCGTCTTTCCTTATAGTAACACAACACCAGTTTAGGTACATATGTATATATATTCCTGCACACTACTTTCTTTTTTTTTAATCTTTGGTACTGGGACGAGTAGGAGCACGAATAGATTGAATGCTCTTTATTGTATACTCCAATGAAAAGAAGAAAAAAGAAATATATTTTTTTCTTTTTTTTTTTATGCGATCGTATTACAAGTATAATCCTGTGCACATACGCCGAGTCTTGTCTACTTTTCTCTAGCCGTGACAGTTCCTTTACTTTGTCCATAAACCGTGTCACTTTGCCGTGCATTCACTTCCAGTGACCTTCATTTGTAAAAAAAGCAACCCATCCAAGATGGCCGCACGCCGGTCACGTGATTTGTGACGCTGTGGGTCCTTTTCTCTAACACGTTTGCTTTACAATGCTATGGACAGCTTGCGACCCGCTCAAGACCGTGTTTATTTACAATACGCGGCTCGAGGCGGTCACACAACTCATCAACGGCAGCAGCTGTGGGCATTTATTCATACATCACGTACATGGCAAGTGTTTCATACGAACTACTCTAGTTCCTGCAGGCGCATTTAAACAGCGATTTTTCCCTTTGTAACTGAATTGTTTCTTGCTGCTCACCTGCAGATCTCTAGTCACTCCGCCCAAACGTTCCGCTCTTCATTGCTGTTTAGTTGAACAGTGAATAGCCAGATTTCCTCATCGCCAAATGTAGTATAGAAGAGGGACAATTATATTATATTTAGTAAAGGGGTTTATTGATACATTAAAGTCAATATATATATAAGAAAGGGGATATGAAAGGAGTCTCTGAAGAAGGATCCTTCAGTCTCTCCAACCGCCTGCTTCTGTCTCCCCTCCTCCATTCCACATTCTCCTTCCAGAATCCCTGTAGGTTCCACACCAGTGCAGCAGCAGATGTTACCATGCTACAGGTTCCTAGGTAGGGGAGTACTGCAGCCACTCTTAGAGGCGCCTATCCGGACATTGGTTCACATCTGTCATGAGACTCCCAACTTCTATGTATCAGTTACATTGTTTGTGTCTGTCCATTTATCTTGCAGATAGCCCATGGATTTCGTCCTGCCATGCTGCGGCCATTGCTCTTCAAGGTCCGCCGTTGTTCCTGCCTGGCAGCTGTGGAAGTCCCTGCTTGTCCATCCAAAAATGTGCCTCCTGAGTATTTTCAAAAATGTATGATCTGCCATTGTACAGGACTTTTAGCTTTGCTGGGTACATTAACATGTATCTTAAGTTGGCCATCCTTAGCCTCTCCTTAGTCCTTCCGAAGAGCGCCCTTTGTTTTTGCACCTGCTCCGTGTAGTCGTGATAGATTGCCAGTTTGGAGGAATTTTACGTTATCGTGACTCCATCCCTCGAAAATGCCAAGATCTTCTCCCAATGTTTAAAATTAATTATCCTCGCTATCACAGGCCTTGTTGTGCTCTGGGCGGTGGTCTCTTCGCCAGGGACTTTTGTGCCCTTTCAACTGTGAACCCTGAGTCAGCGTGCCAGGCCCTATATCCTGCAGCAAGAGGATCACCATGTAGCCCGTTGGGTCTCTGCCTTCCTCCCCATCTGGAAGGCCCAACATTCTAATGTTGTTTCTTCGGGCTCTTCTTTCAGCATCTTCCACATGATGGTCTAGTGTCTGCACTCTTTTCAACACATCCGTCATCTGAGTCAGCCAGTTAACTTGCGGACGTCCTGGCGCAGCAGCCCCACATCCATGATTACCACCTCTATCTTGTGTTCAAGTGCTGTTTCTGTGCTGCTATTGACCCCAGGATTGGGCTTCCTCTTGCGGGCTAACCTGTGGTTTCTGTGTACCATTGCAATTGACCGCTGATGTGGTCACATCATTATCTTCTTTCCGGATGTATGCATCCATCATCGCCTGCCTGCCTTTACTCTTGCATGCCTTATCCGCTATTTGGGTTGTAAAACTGCAGGCCTGCATGAATGGTGTGGGCGTTCTGTGTGTCCCACTGGCACTCAGAGTTATGCCCTCCATTGGTGGGGTCAGGCACATATTTCAGGGTGCTGGCCTGTCTGGGCTCAGTGCACTGCAAGGTATTTCTTATGCAGGGCCTCTGCCAGTTGGTTGTTGTCTGTCTGGCTAGGCCATTCACTCCCTGACCCCAGTCAAGGGCATCAGCGTGGATGGCGTGTGCGTTCTGCTCATCTCCCCTGCTGCAATGGCTTCCTCCGTTTTTGGGGGTCAGGCGTGTATTTTAGGGTGTTGCCTTGCTGGAGCTCAGTGGTCTACAAGTGATTACTTATGCAGGGCTGCTTCCTGACTGGTTGTTGTCTGTCCAGCCTGCGTGGGGATCCCTTTGTGTTGGTGTTTCTTGATTACCCATGCCGCCCGGGCCACTGCAGGGGGTTCAGCTGCAGTGATCCCCTTGCTACAGTCTCCCTGGGCACTCACTGTGCAACTTTGCCACGATCGCCGCCTGTGCCGTGTGCCTGCTGTGTCTCGCTCCCCAGCTCTTGGTTCCATCTCCCTCTCCTGCTCCGCTTCTCCAGCCTGTCCTCAGTTGTTCTCTGATGCGTGCTTCTCCGCTCCTCCACTGTGGGTCCGGGTCTCAGGCAGCTCGGTTGCGCCAGTCGCCATCTTGGGCTTGATACATTCATAATTTCGTAAGCTCGTAGCTGCTTATATTTTCCTCTTCCTCAGCTGAAACTTCTCCAGATTGTTCCGTAACTGTTGTTACACTTTTATGTGGACGTTTTGCTAAATCGGACGTCTGGTAATATCGTGTTATAGGATCCGGCGGGAGCTCACTTTCTTGTTGCCTCACTCGATGGCAGCTAGCACGCCCTCCCTTGCAAGAGGGCATACCTTTCACTAATGCCAGGTGTATTTTCCAAATTGCTTCTTCATCCGACAACTCATTTGATCTACTTTTCCCTCCAGGCCCCTCTCCACAAATAAAACACTGGGTTGAGATTTGACCCTAAGTAGACAACTTCCTTCCACTGAAAAATATCCTGACCAATGTACAGGCTAATTATACCGAGCAGCCTTTTTTGTAAGGTTACTGAATCGAGTGATGTTTGATTTTGATGGATTAATAAGGAGATTGTTTATTTCAGTATAGGTCCCAAAAGCCATAAGCAAGCGTTGGATGGCCCATGAGGTGTAATCCAAGAGCTTGATGCCATCCATAATCCACCTTACTTTTAACTTCCCCACTTTAGGGTCTGCAAGAGCTTGGCCATTCAGTGCCTCATTTAGATCTGTCAAATAAAGGTTAAAGAGGCAGGGGTGCATTACCCTCCCTCAGTGCTTATAGGATTAGTCAAGTGGCCCTGGCCGTCTAATCTGACTTGCAGTTATCATGCAAGTGGACCATTATAGATAGTAATTGGGAGGGCAGCCCCATTGTCTAAGCATATTCCATAAGTGCCCTCCATTAACAGTGTGGCAGGCTTTCAATAAGTCTATCAAAGCCCCACTAGAAGAGAATATTAGTAATAAAGCCCTTCAAAAAGGTCGACATCCGCTTTCGGAAGCCAGTTTGGACTTTGTCCATGATGCCGTCATTCTCGACCCAGTTTTCCAATTCTTTGAAGACTGCTTATCCGAACAACTTGCTGTCAGCATCAAGAAGGGTAATAGGGTGATAGTTGGCTCGATTTGCCCGATCGCCCTTCTTGAAAATTTAAATTATTATGGCTGTTCTCCAACTCGAAGAGCAGCTTTGGCAACGTACCACAGCATTAAACAGGGCCAACAGGACTGTATCCATAGATCCATCTTGGATTGAAAAATGTAATCCATTAGGCCCTTCCGCTCTTTTTGTAGATGATTTCTTTAGCAGAAGAATGAAGCCTTGCATTGTAAGTTCGAACTTGCAAGAAGGAGTGTGCTAATTCCAAAACCATTCCTCCCCTTCCTATAAAGATCCCGGAACTGAGTGCTCCAGGTAGACTCAGACACCAAGTTGCTTTGTAACTGAGCTTAAATTGCAAGCATTTTTTGTTACTAATGTGACGAACATTAACTCTCCTCGTCTTTGTTTTTTAAAAAAAACAATCTGCTCTTGCCCAGTTTTTATACTTTGAGGTGAACCTTTTCCTGCTGGATTTCCGATAGGGATAAAGGACGATGATTCAGTACACAGATGTTTTTCCTTAGCTCCCATTTCTGAACCCAAGTTTCTTGATCGAAAACATGTTTATGGACTTATTATTTTTGGGTCCTATATGTATAGGTCTTTCCAAATTCCATAAAAGGCTTGGAAGTTTGACGGTGTACAAGCTGGAGCGAGACAGTCTCCCTACACAAAATTCAATAAATCACCCAATTTCTTATACAACTTTTGGCCCCAAGCTCTGAACCAGGACAATCTGTTACCCTCTCGATTGATCGACAGACTTAGAATTGTGTCGACCCCAGCTCTTGATGCGGACATACAGAGTTTTGCAGTTATCATACAATAGTCACTGTTACTATAACCCCTGATTACCATGGATATGCAGCATTCAAACATTTCCCTTGAAAAAAACAGTATATAATCGAGCGGAATGGGTCATTTTTCCAAGTTATTGCCAGAGGGATACTTGCCTCTGTACAGCGGTTTGCCTTGAGCAGATCCCACTCCTGAAAGTACGCCACCCACCTTTTCCCGTTCTCCCAGGGATTTGAGCTATTGGACAAAACATTGTTGGGTAGGAGACAATATGAGTTTAGGTCACCTGCCATCATCAATCATTGAGCCCCTTCCCCCCAAAGGTACCTCTAACAGGACATCACATAAACATTCTAAAGAAGATTGAAAGCTGGAGCACGAGGAATTCCAATATAAGTTCACTATTGTCAAATTCATTGTGACCCCACGGACATCTTCTTTTTCAAATGTCTTTTGTTTTTTTATAATGCACCAAATACCGTACCTTGGTTCGGTTTCTAAGCGTGGATCTGGGATTCGAACCTGTTGCCCCTGTGCTTTCCTCCGTTCACCATACATCATAGTAAAGTTTAGCTGCTAGGATGCCATGATGGTTTTGAGAGAGTAAATCCAATTTCTTTATTATCGAATTTCGAATTTCGGGAGGCAATTATTAAACTTCCCAAAGGACGACCCCGTTGTAATTTGTTGGATCCTGTTCCAACAGAGAATGAAGAGGGAGACCTAAACGTGGCCCTCATTGCACCTACTGCACTCAGCGGCAGAGAAATGAGTGGTGCACAGCGTTCATGGTCCCCTCACTTTCTAGAACTGGACGAAAAGGGTGACCAAAAGACCCTCCAATCCCAAACTCTCTGCATCATTCTCAATCATATACTTCTCCTGTAAGAGGGCTACATCAGCCCACATATCATTTACATAACTCAAAATCCTCTTTCTTTTGTTTGTACAATTTGCCCCATTTACATTCCATGAGACTACCTTTATGCAACCTAGTGTATTGTTGACCATAGCTGACTTATTCGAACCCTACTCTGTGAGGGAGCACGGACACAACACAGATTTATAGACAAACAAACAGCACACAGACACACACAGAAAAACACAAAACAACTTGGTACAGTCGAATCTTACCCAAAAGCAGCTTGCTCCCGTTCTTTGTTGATTGATCACCAAACACCTCCCTCCCCATTATTTCTAACCCCAGTCTGATTTCTTATCAAAATTCAAAAGTCACCTAGCCATATAACCCTATTTTTCTATTCTGTAGATTAACTCAGTCCTACTTTGCAAATCATCCAGCACTTTCTATATTGCTATTTAAAGATGTATAATTGAAACAAGTAATACTGATTGTCTAAAATATCTATTGTTCAAAGTAGTCTAGCATACAGATCTCATAACATAAGAGATGCAATACAGCCAATAGACTTTAGTTCAAACGAGTGACCTAATGGGTGGCCATAATGTAAAACTAATTAGCCTGAAATAACAGATTCTAATTTGAAGTCACTATAGAATAAACACTATTATACTCCAGAGCTAAGGGCTGCTCACACTGTAGGTAAATCGACATATGGCCTTGATATGAACTACGCCACCCTAGGAAACATGGCAGAACAATGACCTGACCTGACCTACTACGCATTACTGTTTGCTCTGCATTGTGGTAAACTAGGGTGTTTTTCTCCCCTCGCAGGATTCTCAAACTTAGGTGGCCCTGACCTACTACGCATTACTGTTTGCTCTGCATTGTGGTAAACTAGTGCCCTCCACTCACTTCCTGTCTGCACACTCGTGTCGTCCGCCTCCCATCCTACTCCATGGTGCTCTCTATCTCGCCTATCTACTCTAACTGCTTCTCTATTGACTATCCTGCTCTCCTCACTAAATCCGGTAGGAAAAAGTTTAAAAAGGACATCCTGGTCTCCAACCCAGGCCTCCCTATCGCTGACACCTACACGAGCGCCTGCTCCAAGGACACTCTCACTGACATCCTCTTTTTCGTGCCTTCACCTGACCTATGGACCCTTCACATGGTCGCTGTGCTCTCTCCTTTCTCTACCTCTCCCATTAATGGTGGCACCCGCTGGGATGTCCTCTTGGCCCCTTTCCACTCCTCTAAAGCCATCATTAATGTCTATGCTAACGGGACCGTCTTGGTCCAAGGCCCTCAGGCCAACCTTCACCTCTTTGATAGACGCTTCCCATGCCTTATCAACTTCCTCTCCGCTCCCGCTGTCCCCCCTCCTCTGTCCTCGGCTACCTTGCCTCTCCCCTCCCTCCCTGCCCCTTCTCTTGCTCCCTCTTCAACTCCTTCTCTAACACCTCCGCAGGGCGTACCTCTGATCTGTACCCCTCCCCGGAAGTCTTTCAAGGATGGCAACCCTCTCCACATTGCCACTCTAAACTCTCGCTCTGCCATCAAGCACTCCTCTGATATCTGTCGCCTTCTTGAGGAACTGGACCTCGACGTCCTCGGTCTCACTGAGACTTGGTTCACTGCCAGCTCTGCCACCTGCTTTGACACACTCCTACCTGACGGCTACAAGATCCTCTCCGTGCCCAGGCCCAACCGTTCAGGGGGTGGTGTTGCCCTTATCTTCCCTGAGTGGATTCCTGCCACTGTCACTCCTACACAGACCTACTCCTCTTTTGAATGTCTTGTCTGCCGACTTTCTCTCTCTCCTAGCTATTCCCTTACCGTGGCTACTATCTATCGGCCACCTGGCCAAATTTCCTCCTTCCTCTCTGAGTGGGCTGACCTCTCCTCCTCACTCCTGTCCTCAACCACCCAACTCCTCTTTCTCGGTGACTTCAACATCCACCTCGATGCCTCCTGTCCCCCCTCAGGTCTCTTCCGCGAACTCTGCAACTCTCTCTCACTCTCTATTCTCCCGTCTGGGCCTACTCACTCTGCAGGGCACACTCTTGATGCTCTGATCTCTTCTGACCTTCCCCTCTCCCTCCCTCTCTCCACTCCTCTCTCTTGGAGCGATCACTTTCTCCTATCCTCCCACCTCTCCCTCCCTACCCCACAGGCAAAGCCACCCTCCTCACTGCCACCCACCTTCTCGGTCATCCGACCCATGAAGCGCGTGTCAGCTGAGGCCTTCGCTGCTACCTTCTCAGCCCCTTCTCCCCCCTCGGCTGACTCCCACCCTGACGCAGCCCTCTCCATGCTCTACTCCTCTATATCTGATACTCTCGATATCCTTGCCCCCGTCATGAGAATCCGCCTGAAGCCCAAAGCCAAATGCAACTCCTGGTATGACTCGGATCTCGTCACCCTAAAACGCAAGTGCAGGGTGGCAGAGAGGAAATGGCGTGCTTCATGTTCATCCTCTGACAAACTGGCCTGCCGCCTGCTCCAAAGGCAATACCGGCTCTCCGTTCTCACCAAGAAGAGAGCCCTTATCCAAGCCCGCATCTCTGAGGCATCTAACAACTCGGCCGAACTCTTTAAAATCTGCAAGGAGCTGGCCAACCCTGCTGCAGTCTCTACCTCTCCTGTCCCCTCCCAGGCCCTCTGCACTGCACTGGCCTCGCACTTCATCTCAAAAACTCAGGACATCCTGTCCTCGCTCTCCTCCTCTCTTCTCCCTCCCTCTCTTCCCTGCTCTTCCTCTTGCTCTCTTGCAGCCGCCCCTCCGCCCTCCTTCTCTGCTTTTCCACCTTTTTCTGCTGATGAGGTTTCCAGACAAGTCCGATCTATGAAAACCTTGTCTAAACAGGTTCACCCCTGTTCCTCCAAAACCATCAAGGACCACATCGACTCCCTGGCTCCTGCCCTAGCTGACTTTTGCAACCACTCATTCGCCTCTGGAGTCTTCCCATCCCCCCTCAAGCACTCCCTTGTGCACCCCCTCCTCAAGAAACCCTCTTCTGACCCCTCCTGCCCGGCCAACTATCGCCCAATCTCCATTACTCCCTTCCTGGGCAAGCTCCTGGAGAAATTGGCCATCTCCCAGCTTAACCTCCATGCTGAATATGTTGGTAATCTTCATGACCATCAATCCGGCTTCAGAGCGGCCAGAAGCACGGAAACTGCTCTCCTGAACATCCGTGAGGACCTGCTCCTGAACCTCGATTCCAACACTCCCTGTGTTCTCATTCTGCTCGATCTCTCCTCTGCCTTTGACACTGTCAACCATGCCATCCTGCTCAACCGTCTCCGTGATAACCTGGGTATCACTGGTCAGGCTCTGGCATGGCTGACCTCTTTCCTTTCTGGTCGACCCTCCCAGGTCCAAATGGGCTCCTTCCTCTCTGACATCTTTTTCTCCACCTGTGGTGTCCCCCAGGGATCCAACCTCTCTCCCTGGCTCTTCAATCAGTATCTGGCACTCCTTGCCCACCGCATCGCCGCTCTCTGCCCCCACTTTCAGTGCTATGCGGACGATACCCAGCTCATTTTCAGGCTACCCTCGGCCTCCTCCTCTCCTTCCCTCATCTCCGACTGTCTGTCTTCTATCCAGGAATGGTGTGCCGCCAATGACCTCTGCCTTAACGCCAGTAAGACTGAGATTCTACTCATCGGCACACCCACTCCCTCCTTTCCTGCAGCTCTCTGGCCGGCCTCCCTTGGCCCCCTTCCTGCCACTACCTGCAAAGCTAAAAACCTCGGGGTCATCTTCGACTCCACACTCTCCTTCTCTCCTCATATTTCCGACGTCTCTAAGAAGTCACATTACCAGCTTCACCTCCTCAGAGGTATTCTTCCCTTCCTCTCCTTCCCCCAGAAGCTCACTGTCTCCCGAGCCCTGGTTCTCTCAAGGCTGGACTACTGTAATAGCCTCTATCTTAATCTGCCTGCCTCCACTCTCCGCCTTCTGCAACTTATCCAGAACAGAACTGCGAGACTTGTCCTTGGCCTTAAGCCCAGGGACCGTATCTCTCCAGGACTGAAATCTCTTCACTGGCTCCCAGTGGCTGCGAGGATTAAGTTCAAAACCCTCTGCATTGTCCACAAGGCCTTCTGGGGCCTGGGGCCACAATACCTTCAACTCTCTCTTCCTAAATATCTGCCTTCACGAGCCCTTCGCTCATCCGTCTCCAACTCTCTCATGGTCAGCCGCTTCTCGAAGCAACGAGCTGGGGGCAGATCTCTCTCCGCAGCAGGGGCCTCCCTCTGGAACAGCCTTCCTGCCTCCCTGAAACTTGAGGAGAACCATCTCCGGTTCCGGAAGCACCTCAAAACCTTCCTCTTCGCTTCTGCCTTCTCTCTCCCTCTCCCCTGCTAAACCTGCTTAACTCCCCTTCGAAGTCTGCACTTAACCTGCATCTGGGCCACTCTGTGACCTCGGCCCAGGGCCCAGCCACTCTCCACTTGCACTGCCTCCCTGGCTCCGCCTGCACTGCGGGACTGTCACTGCATCCCTACAGCCGCCTTCCCAGCACTTGCTCTGCACTTACCTCGCACTTGCCACCAGCTGGCCCTTTTATTTATTATTTATTATTTTATTACGCTACTTACCCTGTATTGCACTTTCCCCCCCACCTCCTCCCCCTGCACTTCTCCTTTTCCCATTACCTCTACACTTGCGCGATCTGAATGACACCTGGCCTAGTAGGATCGTTTGTCTGTCTTCCCCTTGTTTCCCCCCCTCCCTGCCTCGTCGCGCCTTGAAACACTCGTGTATAGGCGCGTTACAAATACCATATCATATCATATCATATCAATAGCTGAAAGTTCCATGTTCTGTTTCAGGAGAAGCGGCAGAAATGATTCATTGTGTAGGTGATATTCTTTAGTGCAGCCTATCAAAACTAATAAACTGCTGCCATCTAGAGGTCAAACATTTTCACAGAATTAGATTGTAAAACTCAAATCAAGGCATTCTTGGGTAGCGGAATCTATCGCGGTCCCAAACCTAACAAACAAATATCATCTAGAGGTCAACCTATTCCTACAGAACAAGACTTCAAAACGAATGCCCCCTTTACAAAGAACTTGTCCTGAAGATGATGACAGTAACGACCTTAGTCATCGAAACCGGTCGACCTTTTTCCATTCTATGATATACATTAAAGGAAATAGGATACATTTTCTGAATAATACTTGCACCAGATTTTTGATTAGAGGTGTTTGGAGTCCTATAAACTTATCGCTCCCAATCACATACTTTTCTAATTACCCACGAGCACGTACGTAGCCGATCTGATAGCACAGCGAGTGCAAAGTCTGCTGACGCAGGTTCAAAACCCGGCAGGGCCAAACTCAGCCTTTCATTATTCCGAGGTCGATAGCACACCGTGGGTAATAATAAGCAGCGCTCCGATACCTGATGGTTTGTAGCTTTATTAATGCTAAATTATTATTACACAAGAATGCACGAAAAACATATTGCTCTGTTGGTGAATAAACGAGGGCCATAGGAGCCCTACAACTTAAATCCTCTGAGTAATGTTAAATAAATGAATCAGTTGAGACAATGATGCGTTGCCACTCGTTTTGGTTTTTAATGGTCTTTTGAGATGTTAGATTGACTGTATAGTAGAAATAGGGATAGTATTCTCCATCTTTCTTTTTAGATTGGCGGCGCATCACTGTCACCATAGGGACAGCACCCCCTGGCAGGGACAGGGTGTGCTTCTGGTTAGGGATAGCTTTTGAAGTAGTCTTTCAAGATTTGCTCTTGGTTAAACTTTGCCGTACTTAATTTAGTGCTCCAAAAATCTGCTTCCTGTGTCTTAAAAAGTTATGATATATAATGGAGGAATGTAATATTCTTGAATAGTCAATCTGTCCCTGAGAGTTATTGTGGCAGCCCTGTTTAGTGCCTTTGCGCACCTCCCATGCTCCAGAGATCTGTTTCCCCATTCTCACTCTCGCCCTGGGTGCCGTGTATATCAGTCTCACCCACCTCCTGAAGTTGTTGCCAATCCCAACCGCTCCAGGGTCCCCAAGAGCCAGTCCCACCTGACAGAGTCAAAGGTCTTCACTGCATCTAGGGAGGCTACTGCACAGTCTCTGTTTAGACAGTTGGTGCTGTCTATTTTGTAATGTAGTCTACGTATGTTCCATGAGGTGCAGCGCTCCTGGACATACCCAGTTTGGTCTGAGTGTATCAAGCTCCCTATCACTCCCTTGAGTCTGTTTGCCAGTACTGCTGCTAGGATTTTAATATCTTGTTCATCATAGAGAGCGGCCTGTACGATCTCCAGTCCTGTGAGGACTTCCCTGGTTTGAGTATGGGTACCATTTCAGAGTCTCTAAGGCTACTGGGCAGCATTTCTGCCTTGTATGCTTCTGCGAAGACTCCCAAGAGTTTTGGCAGCAGGACATCCTTGCATGCCTTATAAAATTCCCCAGGGAGCCATCTGGTCCCAGGGTTTTAGTGGTCAGGAGTTCAGTTATTACAGCACTAATTTCTTCTAGCGTGAGGGGCACATCCAGTGGAGCCACCTGCTCACCCTCCAGCTGTGGTAGGTCTATATGGTCCGAGGCCTCTTTAAAGTCATTGGGCCTCATTACAAGGTTGGAGGTAGGCATGGAGCTATTAGCTCCATGGCTGCCTCCAAAACCCTTCCGACTCTGCCCTGGTGAATGGAGCAATTACCCGTCCATTCCAAGGTCGGAGGGACCGGTAATTCCCCATTCACCAGGGCCATTCCCCATTCCCATTTGAGCTCCCATAGGGCTCAATGGGAATGGGGAAGGCGCTAATAACGGTACCGCAAATTGCAGTACCGTTATTAGCTCTAGAGTCCCTTTGCGGGTCCCATCCTCAGCGCCTGGAAAAACCAGTTGTTAAGGGAGGATCCGCAAAGGGAACTCGTAGTAGGGCGCTAAGGGATTACCGGCACCGGTGCCCTTACTGGTGCCGGTAATCCCTTAGCGCCCACCTCGTAATGAGGCCCATTGTCATGGCCTTTCGCGTCCTGTGAATACTTGGATTTGCAGAATCTGTAGAATCTATAATTAATCTCTCCTTGCGTCCTGACTACACTCCGTCTTCGTCCATAATGGTATTAATCATCTCCCTTGGTTCCTTGGTTCCTCGCATCTGCGTAGCCAGAATAGCAATCTCCCTGGCTTGTCCCCTTCCGTGTGCATCTTTTGGGTATAATTCGTGTAATCTAGTTTCCCCAACCTTTCCCATTCAGATATGCACTTTTGGCACAATTCCAGCAGTCTTGTCTCCCCAATGTCTCCCTCTGCGGCCTTGCTTTCCTCCCATGCTATGTCATTTGGTGCTGTCTATTATGTAATGTAGTCTACGTATGTTCCATGAGGTGCAGCGCTCCTGGACATACCCAGTTTGGTCTGAGGTATGTCCTCATACCCTCATTAGGGCTCCCAGTGTTTTAGCCATTGGTGCCGGTTTACTACGCTTCTCGTCTGACCTATCTAGTTTATGATTAAGTGTGCAGTCAAAAACGCCTCACCACACCCACGTCGCCCCCTCTTTAGGTTGCCAGCTTTGGGTGAGTGACTTGCAGAATGCTGCTGTGTCATGATTTGGGGCATAAGTGTTTATAAAGCATACCTCCCTATGTTCCAGCAAGCCGTGTACCACCACCACCATCCTGCCGTCCTCATCCTTTTTGAATTTCAACAGCTGGAAGGGGACCAAGGGGCTATCCATACCACAACTCCTCTTGTGTAAACTGAGAACTTTGAGCCATACAGCTTCCCTCCCCATTTCCCAGCTATCACGGCCTGCTTGTCCGCTGTGAGGTGCGTTTCTTGTAATAACGCTATTTGTATTCCCATTCTTTTCAAATATGTATGTACCCGTAGCCTCTTGATTTAGTGTTCAGTCCCCTGACATTCCAGGTGACTAAGGACTTAAATGCCCATCGTGGGTAATTTCCCAGGACCGTACCCATCCCATTGCCCTGTACTCTTGTTTGCACATCTTCCTCCCATTTGCTCTCCCATTTGATGGTGAGGGTACAGCCCCACTCTGTGTGTGTCTGTTGCCCAGTAGGGTGTTTATGGTCACTCCCCCAGTTGGGCATTCAGGCATTTTCACACCACTCATGCGTCTGTCACATCCTTTTACCTCACACATGTCCCTTAGTAAGTCCCACGTCCCCTTTCAGCCAGCCATTTGTCCTGGTCAGTCTTCCACCCCCCCCCCAACTCCAAAAAACTACAACCACTAATAATCTATTGTAAACTTTGGATAACTGCCAAGCCACATACTGCTTGCTCTGGCGCAGCTGCTTCTCCCGCACCCTCCTTCCCTTCCCATTCCTTGGGTGATGTGCAGCAGCTTGATGCCTTCCAACGGGCATCTGGGTCTTAGCTGGGGGAGTCCCGTAGCCACCCGCAGAGGTAGCCGCCTGGACGTTGGTGCACGTTCTCTGTCACGAGACTACCAACTCCAATGTATCAGTTATGTTGTTTGTGTCTGTCCATTTAACTCGCAGATATCCCATGGATTTCTTCCTGCCATGCTGCGGCCATTATGCTTCAAGGTCCGTTGTTGTTCCTGCCTGGCAGCTGTGGAAGTCCCTGCTCGTCCATCCAAGAATGGGCCTCCTACGTATTTTCAAAAAAGTATGATCTGCCATTGTGCAGGACTTTTAGCTTTGCTGGATATATTAACATGTATCTTGAGTTGGCCCTCCTTAGCCCCCCTTAGTCCTTCTGAACAGTGCCCTTTTTTTTTGCACCTGCACTGTGTAGTCCGGATAGATTGCCAGTTTGGTGGAATTTCGAGTTATCGTGCCTCCCTCCCTCGAGAATGTGAAGATCCTCTCCAGATCCTTAAAATTCATTATCCCCGCTATCATAGGCCTTGGGGGTGCTCCGGTGCTCCGGGCTTAGCCAGGGATCTTTGTGCCCTTTCAACTGTGAATCCTTGAGTCAGCATCCCAGGCCCTATCTCCTGTAGCAAGAGGTTCTCCAGGTAGCCCGTAAGGTCTCTGCCTTCCTCCCCTTCCGGAAGGCCCAACATTCTAATTTTGTTTCTTTGGGCTCTCCCTTCAGCATCCTCCACACGATGTTCTAGTGTCCGCACTCTTTCCAATACATACGTCATCTAAGTCGGTGTACAGGCTACGTTTGTGGTGTTCTCCTGTACTCTCTCTTCCTTCGTGCCCAGTCGGTCAGCTAACTCATGGACGTCCAGGCACAGCAGCCACAAATCCATGATTACTGCATCTATCTTGTGTTCTGTGTACCATTACTATTGACCGCTGATATAGTCGCCTCATTATCTTCCTCCTGGATGTATGAGTCCATCATCGTCTGCCTGCCTTTACTCTTGCGTGCCTTATCTGGCATTTGGGTCGTCAACCTGGAGACCTGCGTGAATAGTGTGGGTGTTCTGTGTGTCCCGCCTGCTGCAGTGATGCCCTCCTTTGGTGGGGTCAGGCAGGTATTTTAGGTGATGTCCTGTCTGAGGTATTTTTTATGCAGGGCCACTCCCAGTTGGATTTTGTCTGACCGGCTAGACCAGTCACTCCCTGAGCCCAGTCATTGGAACCTGCTGGATGCTGTGTGTGTTCGCTCGTCTCACCTGCTGCCATGGCTCCCTCTGTTTGTGGGGGTCAGGCGTGTATTTTAGGGTGTTGCCCTGCCGGAGCTCAGTGTTCCGCAAGTGATTACTTATGCACGGCCGCTTCCTGACTGGTTGTTGTCTGTCCAGCCTGCGTGGGGACTCCTTTTCCTTCAGTGCAGGCTAGGCCGGTCACTCCTCGACCCCGTTCATGGGTGCCTATATATGCTCCTCCAACTAGGTCTCTGTATCTACTTATGGTCATGCTCTGTGTTTGGTGTGTCGCAGCTGCTTCCCCAATGTTCATCAAGCTGGGTGTATGTTGTTTTCCATGTTGAGCCTGTGCCCTCGAATTTGTGCAAGCGTGTATCTTTATATCAATCTACTTGCACATTATTCATTCCTATCCAGCACATGTGTACAATCATCTCTGTGCAGGTGCTGGTGCTGCTCTCTAGGTCCCTTGCCTCCGACAAGCACTGGCTTCCTTTCTGTTCCGTGCTGTCCTTTAACTGTGGGGACTCTCCCCCCTTTGGGTTGGTGTTGTGTCATCACCCAGGCTGCCCAGGCCGCTGCAGGCTGGTCAGCTGTGGTGATCCCCCCACTACAGTCTCCCCGGGGACTCACTCTGCAGCTTTTCCACGATCTCTGCCCGTGCCGTGTGCCTGCTGTGTCCCGTTCTCGGCTATTCGTTGGAGGCTGGCTTTCATCTCCCTCTCCTGCTCCGCTTCTCCAGCCTGTTCTCAGTTCTGTGCTGCGTGCTTCTCTGCTTCTCCACTATGGGTCCGGGTCTCAGGCAGCTCAGGTGGCACCAGTCACCATCTTGGGCTAGATGCGTTTGTAATCTCAGAAGCCTGTAACTCCTATTTTCTGCCGCCTCTGCTGAAACTTCTCCAGAGTGTTCCACAACTGTTGTTACACCCTTTTATGTGGACGTTTTGCAAAATCGGATATCTGGAAATATGTTCCAGGATCCATCAGAAACTCACTTTCTTGCTGCCTCACTCCATGGCAGCTAGCCACGCCCTCCCTCCCAAGAGGGAATGAATGCCACTAATGCCAGGTGTGTCTTCCAAATCACTTCTTCATCTGACAACTCAGTTGATCTACTTGTCCCTCAAGTCCCCTCTCCACAAATAAAACACTGGAGTGAGACGTGATTTTGAGCCCTAAGTAGAAAACTTCCTTCCACTGAAAAATATCCTAACCAATGGAGAGGCCAATTATAACGAGCAGCCTTTTTTGTAGGGTTACTGAATCGAGTGTTGTTTGATTTTGATGAATTAATAAGGAAATTGTTTATTTCAGTATAGGTCCCAAAAGCCATGAGCAAGCGTTGGAAGGCCTGTGAAGTGTAATCCAAGAGCATGATGCCATCACTGTAGGCAATCCATCTTACTTTTAACTTCCACATCTTAGGGCTCGCAAGAGCTTATCCATTCAGTGACTCAATTATATCTGCCAAATAAAAGTTAAAGAGGCAGGGGTTCATTCACCTCTCTCTGTGCTTATAGGATTGGTCAAGTGTCCCTGTCCATCTATTCTGACTTGCATTTTTGAGTTATCATGCAGTGGACTATTATAGATAGTAAAAGGGAGAGCATCCCCCATTGTCTAAGCTTATTCCATAAGCGCCCTCTATTAACAGTGTGGCAGGCTTTCAATAAGTCTATCAAAGCCCCATAGAAGGGGGGCTATTGTTATTCCACACCTTCCCTCGCAGAATATTATATGTTGTGATATTTTAATTGTATTGCGCTCATACACAAGAGTTTCAGAGCGTGACTAGGCAAGGGAGGGGAACAAGGGAAGACAAAACAACAATCTAACCAGGTCCAGTGACATTGAGAACACGCAAGTGCAGGGAAGGGGGAGAGTGCAAGGGAGAGAGGAAGAGGTGGAAAGTGCTGAGCAAGGGATTAAAACAACAAATGGCAGTGCAGCCAGCAAGGTGGCAAGTGCAATGTTTAAAGCGCAGACAAGGGGTATTAAAGCACAGAAACGGGGTATCTGATAAGTGCAAGTAAGTGGGCTGCAGGCTTACAGATACAGACCCAAGTTCAAGGGTTGCCAGGAGGCAGTGCGGGTGTGTGGCTGGGTGGGCAGGGACCTGGGCCTGAAATCAGAGGGTAGCCAGGTACACAGTGCCAAAGCAGAGAAATCAGCAGGGGAGAGAAGAGCTAAGACAGAAGCAAAGAGGAAGGTCTTGAGGTGCTTCCAGAACCAGAGATGGTTCTCCTCATGTTTCAGAGTGGCAGGGAGGCTGTTCCAGAGGGAGGCCCCGTCTGAGGAAAGAGATCTACCCCCAACTTGTTGCTTGGAGAAGCGACTGACCCTGAGGGAGTTGGAGGTGGAGGAGCGAAGAGCTCGAGTAAGAATGTATTTACGGAAGAAGAGTTGAAGGTATTTTGGACCCACGCCCCAGAAAGCCTTGTGGACAATGCAAAGGGTCTTGAATTTAATCCCTGCAGCCACTGGGAGCCAAGGAAGAGATTTCAGGGCTGGAGAGATACGATCATCCCAGGGCTTGATGCCCAGGACAAGTCTCACAGTCCTGTTCTGGATGAGTTGCAGAGGGGCGGAGAGTAGAAGCAGGCAGATTTAGAAAGAGGCTGTTACAATAGTCCACCCTGGAGAGAACGATAGCTCTAGTGACAGTAAGCTTCTGGGCGAAGGAGAGGAAAGGAAGAATACCTCTGAGAAGGTGCAGTTGGTAGTTTGATTTCTTAGAGCCATCAGAGATGTGAGGAGAAAAGGAGAGTATGAAGTTGAAGATCACACCAAGGTTCTTAGCCTCACATGTGGGAGCAAGAAGAGCTCCAAGGGAGGCAGGCCAGAGAGTAACAGGAAAGGAGGGTGCAGGTGTGCTGATGAGGAGAAGCTCAGTCTTACTGGCATTAAGGCAATTAGCAATGAAGCTGAACTCAAAGTCCTTTAGTAACGTGCATGCAATGGATGGGATTCAGCGAATAACTCTGAATCCAAATAATCGAACCAACTCAGGAAGATGGCAAAGGTTGCTGTTTTATTACCAATTATCTAAAACAGGGAGGTTATAACGGTTATCAATGGACGTTCGCTCGAGCAAATCTCACAAAAACATACACTTCATACTAAAAATACATCAGAAGTGACATCATACTATGTGACAAAACCTATAGGGATTGTGATACGTTCAAGGGGAACATCAAGTATACATTGTATAGGGACTAGGATTGTGATAGTCTCTCTACTGTCAGGTGGACAACTTATGCCTACCTCTAGAACATGTCATCTTTAACACTATTAAATACACAGTATATCATTGGCTCTCAAACTATAAGGCCTTTAATTATACAGCCCTATATAATTGGTTGGCATGCTTGTGCCATGTCTGGAACATTCGGTTCTGTCATGAGCACTACTCCCGAGGAGCCAGGACTGGCCCAGCGCCCCCGGAAGCAGACCCTTCTTCCACATCTCCAGACCCAGCAGACCCCTACAGGGGCCCTTTGGACCGTGTCCTGGCGCCTTTGGCGCCAGGCTCATAAAGGACTTCAATCCCGGCGCCATAGGCGCCGGGCTCATATTGATAAACTGTGTAATAATGCTTGGGTGGACTTACCTGAGGCAGACCATGCTGCATACTTACCCAGAACAATCCAGTCTGCTGAAGTCCCCAGCCATCAGGGCTGGGAGAAACTATTTCCTCTATTCAGGAACTCTTTTCTTACCTGGGTGGGGCCGGTGGAAGAACACACACCTGAAGCACTTCTCTGCTATTTAAACCACGCCCGATAAAATACACGTGCTTCGCGTTATTCTGCATCAGCAGCAGGACGCTCACCGAGTCGGCTCCTGCATCCTGGCTCCTGACACGCCCGCCAGCACCCGGAACACCTGCAAACAGACAAGAAAAGAGAAGGCGAGCATTAGAAATTATACTTACCGGAATCCGGCCTCGGCAATCCTACCTCCGACGATCCTGCAAAGGAAAGGTACAAGATTAGCAGCGCTCTCAAACGCTCGCAGCCACGCCGCCTTGCCTTACCCATCCGTGGCCTCGCCGAACTCCACCGCGGCCACGATGCCGGAAGCATCTCGGCACCTGTAAGCAGAAAGACAATCATTAGAAGTAAGCAGTCGCTTTTCTTTCACTTACCTTCCTCCACCGCGGTCACGACGCCAGCTACATCCCAGCACCTGCATAAGAGGAATACATGGTGAGCACTAACTAAGCACGGAGAACAAATACTCACCAAGAGACTTACCTGCTTTAGGTTTCTGGGCCCCGGCTCCTGTGGAGAAAAGACACTCATACTTACGGCTACCGCAAGAGAGACGAAAGGACACAGTGTCCGCAACTATTTCCCATCCAGTGACGTAACTGGATTCTACGCACCCATGCACCTGAAGCAAGATGGAGAGCTCATCTTTACAATACCTAAGGTGAGAGCTCGCAGAAACCAAGTTGGGGGTCAAGAAGAGTGAGAAACGGGAGATTGGTGGGAACACATATCCACCCCAGCTGGTAATCAATCCCTTTTCTTCCACCTGCAGAAAACTTACTCTACAAGCCAGGCAATCCAAATTCGGAGGCCCCGTCCAGAGCATCTTCCGGGCCCTGCGCCTCACGATAGAAGAAACGGTAGCAGTCCAGTTCGGGTCAGCGTCTCTGTGGGAATCAGGTGAGCGTTACAGAACGCGAAGCCTACCAATAATCTCCTACCCAGGCGCTATGGAAACTTCTGATACAGATCAACTGGCCCAGCTACTGAGGGAATTAAGGGCTGAAGTTCATGCTGCTCGCCAGGAGACGAACGCCCTCAGGAGAGAGTTAATAGTGTCAAAGGAACGAACTGACGACCTTGCCAGACAGTTATTACAGAGCCAAGCAGGGCAAACCCCTCTGCCCAATCCAGGGGGGAATTTTACCCCAGTTACTTCAACCAATCCCGTTCAAATCAACCTACCTGGAAATGTGCCACTGGCACCACCTGAATGTTTTGCTGGAGACCCTAAAAGATTTGCAGTGTTCATAAATCAATGCCGATTGCACTTTCTCTGCAGGCCCGCGGCCTTCCCGAATGACAAGACCAAGGTAGCATTTGTACTTTTGTATCTTAAAGGCAGTGCCGCCGATTGGTCAATTCCACTGGTTACACAAGATGATCCAATCCTTCGGAATTTCCAAGCCTTCCAGACGAGTATGGAAAGACTTTTTGCAAGGCATTCCCAGGGGCAGGCCCTGGACAATGAACTCCTTTCCCTACGACAGTGCAACCAGGATCTCTTAGCCTACATTGCATCCTTCAATAGATTAGTTGTGGAAACTGGATGGCCCGAGGAGAAAAGAATCGCGATATTTCACCGAGGTCTACGCGGCGAACTCAAAGACGTCCTGGTCCAGGTTGTAAATCCACCTCAGGACTGTTCGGATTATATTGATTTGGTGGTCCAATTAGATCACAGGCTTCAAAACAGGAAGGCGGATCGATCCAGGTTTGAAACCCGAATCTACACTAAGACTCAGAGCAACTCCAAAAGTGTCGATGGCACCGAACCTATGCAGATTGGGGTTGTAAAGGGCCCCTTAACCCAGAAAGAGTGTGACAGAAGACGGCAAATGCAACTGTGTCTCTATTGTGGGAACTCGGGACATTTCCTTCGAGACTGCCCTATAAAACCACCTAAGAAGACCGTAGGAGCTTCCGACAAGAATTCCGAAAAGTCTGAGCCGGGAAACGACCTTGCCCGACAAGCGTAGAGGTCCACTTGCCGAGCTTAAAAACCAGTTCTTTGACCTCGCACTTCATTATGCCAATGGTCCTCGTAAATCCGAAGCAGCCAGAAAGATTGCATGCAATCAAGGCATACGTGGACAGTGGAGCTATAGGAAATTACGTGGACCGCGAGTTGGCTTCCAGGATGAACCTACCTCTTTGCCCAAAAGCTGTTAAAGATGTCATCACCACTGTGGATGGGACTGAGATCGCCTCCGGGCCGGTAACCCATACCACTACTGAAGTGACATTACTAGGCCAAGATGGGCATCGGGAGGTAATAGTGTTCGACGTGATCAAGGCTCCGCAATTTCAAATAATTCTGGGAATCCCTTGCTTGGAAAAACACAATCCTCAGATTGATTGGCGAGCAAAGACGATAACGTTCCCAGAGTGTGCACAAACCTGCTATCTACGATCAGACATTGGCCTAGCGTCAGTAACGGCCCACAGTTTGCAATTACCGCTAGAGTATCGAGAGTTTCAAGATGTTTTCCAAAAGGAACAGGCTAACACCTTACCGCCCCACAGGTCATACGATTGCCAGATAGATCTACTACCCGGTGCAACTCCTCTTTGCAGCAGGATCTACACCCTTACCGAGCCCGAGAACCTTCACCTGCGACAGTACCTGGACCAGTACTTGGCCAATGGTTTTATTCGT
The DNA here is from genome assembly GCF_040938575.1 of Ambystoma mexicanum. Classification (NCBI taxonomy): domain Eukaryota; kingdom Metazoa; phylum Chordata; class Amphibia; order Caudata; family Ambystomatidae; genus Ambystoma; species Ambystoma mexicanum. The sequence continues at coordinate 1,508,016,925 of NC_090921.1, read as the reverse complement.
CCATCGAAGTCCCCTGCATCCTCGGCTCTGTTCTTCGTGCCAAAAAAAGAAGGTGACCTCAGAACCTGTATAGACTACCGCGCTCTGAATCAGATAACGGTAAAAACGTTCCCAGAGTGTGCACAAACCTGCTATCTACGATCAGACATTGGCCTAGCGTCATTAACGGCCGACAGTTTGCAATTACCGCTAGAGTATCGAGAGTTTCAAGATGTTTTCCAAAAGGAACAGGCTAACACCTTACCGCCCCACTGGTCATACGATTGCCAGATAGATCTACTACCCGGTGCAACTCCTCCTTGCAGCAGGATCTACGCCCTTACCGAGCCCGAGAACCTTCACCTGCGACAGTACCTGGACCAGTACTTGGCCAATGGTTTTATTCGTCCATCGAAGTCCCCTGCATCCTCGGCTCTGTTCTTCGTGCCAAAAAAAGAAGGTGACCTCAGAACCTGTATAGACTACCGCGCTCTGAATCAGATAACGGTAAAAACGTTCCCAGAGTGTGCACAAACCTGCTATCTACGATCAGACATTGGCCTAGCGTCATTAACGGCCGACAGTTTGCAATTACCGCTAGAGTATCGAGAGTTTCAAGATGTTTTCCAAAAGGAACAGGCTAACACCTTACCGCCCCACTGGTCATACGATTGCCAGATAGATCTACTACCCGGTGCAACTCCTCCTTGCAGCAGGATCTACGCCCTTACCGAGCCCGAGAACCTTCACCTGCGACAGTACCTGGACCAGTACTTGGCCAATGGTTTTATTCGTCCATCGAAGTCCCCTGCATCCTCGGCTCTGTTCTTCGTGCCAAAAAAAGAAGGTGACCTCAGAACCTGTATAGACTACCGCGCTCTGAATCAGATAACGGTAAAAACGTTCCCAGAGTGTGCACAAACCTGCTATCTACGATCAGACATTGGCCTAGCGTCATTAACGGCCGACAGTTTGCAATTACCGCTAGAGTATCGAGAGTTTCAAGATGTTTTCCAAAAGGAACAGGCTAACACCTTACCGCCCCACTGGTCATACGATTGCCAGATAGATCTACTACCCGGTGCAACTCCTCCTTGCAGCAGGATCTACGCCCTTACCGAGCCCGAGAACCTTCACCTGCGACAGTTCCTGGACCAGTACTTGGCCAATGGTTTTATTCGTCCATCGAAGTCCCCTGCATCCTCGGCTCTGTTCTTCGTGCCAAAAAAAGAAGGTGACCTCAGAACCTGTATAGACTACCGCGCTCTGAATCAGATAACGGTAAAAAATAGATACCCTTTACCTCTGATCCCGGAACTCCTTGACCAGGTGAAGGATGCTTGCATATATACAAAACTAGACCTACAGGGGGCTTATCACTTGGTACGGATCAAGGAAGGCGATGAATGGAAGACGGCGTTTCGCACTAAATATGGGTTATTCGAGTACCAAGTGGTGCCTTTCGGACTATGTAATGCACCGGACGCCTTCCAATATTTTATGAATGATGTCCTCAGGGAGCTCATTCACGTCTGTGTTGTCGTCTACATAGATGACATTCTTGTTTACTCCTCTTCGGAAGCAGATCACCGAAATCATGTTAGAACAGTACTTGAAAAACGTCGCCAACACAAACTATTTGCCAAACTTGAAAAATGTGTTTTCCATGCCACTGAAGTCGAATTTCTGTGTTTTATCCTGACACCCAAAGGAGTCCACATCGACTCGCGAAAGGTGGACGCTATTCTCAAATGGCCATCACCTACTTCTGTAAAAGGCGTTCAGAGCATGTTAGGCTTTGCCAATTTTTATCGCAGATTCATTCCGGAGTTTTCACAAGTGGTACAACCCATCACGGCTCTCTTAAGAAAGAATAAACGTTTTGAGTGGTCTGAAGAAGCTGAACAAGCCTTCCAAGAGCTAAAAGCCAAGTTTACTTCTGCGCCAATACTGAAGCACCCAGCCCAGATCTCCCTTATATCGTCGAAACTGACGCATCCAGCTTAGCAATGGGAGCGGTCCTCTCACAAAGAGACCCAGAGACTAACCAATTACATCCCGTGGCGTTCTGGTCTCGAAAATTCTCGGCGCCTGAGGTTAACTACGCCATCACAGACAAGGAACTGTTAGCTATTAAATCCGCCTTTAAGGCCTGGCGTCATTATCTCCTTGGGGCCAGACACACCATCACGGTGATCACCGATCATCGGAATTTACAGTATCTGAAAACCGCCAAGGCTCAATCCTCTCGACAGCTCCGCTGGGCCCTGTTCTTTGCCGAATTTGACTTTGTGATCACTTACCGCCCCGGCAGCAAAAATGGCAAAGCAGATGCTCTTTCCCGGATTGGAATGGGAGACACCATTGTCAACCCAGAGCCTGTACCAATAATTCCTGAACAAAGGATCTTGGGCCTGATTTCTTCACAATCCATCGAGGACATTGAGGCAAAAGTTAAACAATGTCTGAACCCAACAGACTTGCAGAACTGGCTACAAAAAGGAATGGATTTCACTTTAAACAATGACTTGCCTTATTTCCGAGGACGATTATTCCTACCAAACGCCGATTTGCAAAGGCAAGTAATCTCCTGCTATCACGATTCATTGATAGAGGGCCACCCTGGCATTGCCAAAACAGAAGAGAAAGTGAAAAGACAATTCTGGTGGCCTTTGTGGAGAAAAGACATAAAAGAATTTGTGATGTCCTGTGGTGTGTGTGCTCAAAACAAGGGTCAAAAGAAAAGACTGGCTGGTCTTCTCCAACCATTAGACATTCCACCGTCTCCCTGGCACACCCTTTCTATGGATTTTATCACAGAGTTACCCTCCTGCTCCGGGTACAACACTATTCTCGTTATTGTGGATTTGTTTTCCAAGATGGCCCACTTCATTCCGTTAAAAGGCTTACCCTCAGCTTCGGTACTAGCCAGAGAATTCCTTGAAAACATTGTCCAGTTACACGGATTCCCATCGGTACTAAACTCAGATAGAGGAAGCCAGTTTATTTCCCATTTTTGGCGTAGTTGCTGTCAATTGGCTCAAATCGATGTAAGACTCTCAACCAGCCATCACCCCCAGACCGATGGTCAAACTGAAAGAACTAACCAGACTCTCGAACAATATTTAGGATGCATGCTACAAAAGTCAGAGAGCAACTGGAAGGACATCCTTTGGATAGCTGAGTATGCATACAATAATTCCGTTCACTCTGGAACCGGGCAAATCCCCTTCTACACTTTGTATGGAATTCATCCTCGAACTTCCAACCTCGATCCACCTCAAGACCTTGGAACACCTGCCGTGGATCAGTTACACACTGCTATTACCAAAGCCTTCAAAGAAGCTGCTGCACATTTACAACAAGCTAAAGAAAGGTACAAGAGAGGAGCAGATCAACACCGAAGCGAGGCCCCTCAATACCAGATTGGGGACCAGGTCTGGTTGTCCACCAAACACTTATCACTCAAAGGACCTCGTACTTTTAATCCCAAATATCTGGGGCCATATCCAGTTACGGCCATAATAAACCCAGTGGCCGTTAAACTAGGATTGCCAGCTCATATGCGAATACATCCTGTTTTTCACGTATCGCTTTTGAAACCCATGCAATCTGGAACCAGACTAACCAAACCTCCAGAACCAATTCAAGTGAATGGAGAACCTGAATTCGAGATTAAAAACATTTTGGACTCTAAGATCATCAGATCAAAGCTGTTCTACCTAATTGACTGGAAGGGTTACGGGCCTCAAGAGAGGTCATGGGAACTCTATGACCACGTCCATGCTCCTCGTCTAATCAAGAAATTTCACCGAACCTTTCTGGATAAACCAAAACCACCGGGGAAGACAATTTTGGGAGGGGCCTTGAGGGGGGGGTGCTGTCATGAGCACTACTCCCGAGGAGCCAGGACTGGCCCAGCGCCCCCGGAAGCAGACCCTTCTTCCACATCTCCAGACCCAGCAGACCCCTACAGGGGTCCTTTGGACCGTGTCCTGGCGCCTTTGGCGCCAGGCTCATAAAGGACTTCAGTCTAGGCGCCGGGCTCATATTGATAAACTGTGTAATAATGCTTGGGTAGACTTGCCTGAGGCAGACCATGCTGCATACTTACCCAGAACAATCCAGTCTGGCTGAAGTCCCCAGCCATCAGGGCTGGGAGGAACTATTTCCTCTATTCAGGAACTCTTTTCTTACCTGGGTGGGGCCGGTGGAAGAACACACACCTGAAGCACTTCTCTGCTATTTAAACCACGCCCGATGGAATACACGTGCTTCGCGTTATTCTGCATCAGCAGCAGGACGCTCACCTAGTCGGCTCCTGCATCCTGGCTCCTGACACGCCCGCCAGCACCCGGAACACCTGCAAACAGACAAGAAAAGAGAAGGCGAGCATTAGAAATTATACTTACCGGAATCCGGCCTCGGCAATCCTACCTCCGACGATCCTGCAAAGGAAAGGTACAAGATTAGCAGCGCTCTCAAACGCTCGCAGCCACGCCGCCTTGCCTTACCTATCCGGCAGCATCTCGGCATCTGAAAGACAGAAAAAGACAGTCATTAGAGGTGCCCGCTCTAAAGCGGCCACATTTCTTCCACTTACTTACGTGCCTCATCACGCGCGACAGCGGCTGTGTCGCCGGCAGCATCTCGGCACCTGTAAGCAGAAAAAGACAATCATTAGAAGTAAGCAGTCGCTTTTCTTTCACTTACCTTCCTCCACCGCGGCCACGACGCCAGCTACATCCCAGCACCTGCATAAGAGGAATACATGGTGAGCACTAACTAAGCACGGAGAAGAAATACTCACCAAGAGACTTACCTGCTTTAGGTTTCTGGGCCCCGGCTCCTGTGGAGAAAAGACACTCATACTTACGGCTACCGCAAGCGAGACGAAAGGACACAGTGTCCGCAACTATTTCCCATCCAGTGACGTAACTGGATTCTACGCACCCCTGCACCTGAAGCAGGATGGAGAGCTCATCTTTACAATACCTAAGGTGAGAGCTCGCAGAAACCAAGTTGGGGGTCAAGAAGAGTGAGAAACGGGAGATTGGTGGGAACACATATCCACCCCAGCTGGTAATCAATCCCTTTTCTTCCACCTGCAGAAAACTTACTCTACAAGCCAGGCAATCCAAATTCGGAGGCCCCGTCCAGAGCATCTTCCGGGCCCTGCGCCTCACGATAGAAGAAACGGTAGCAGTCCAGTTCGGGTCAGCGTCTCTGTGGGAATCAGGTGAGCGTTACAGGTTCATTTAGCAGCACGTAAAGTCATTCCCAGGTGCCAGGAGGTGGACTTGACTTTACCTCCCCACCCAATTAGCCCAACATCTCTCATCACCCAAGCCTTCTGCCATACAGATTGTCTTTGAACTTGGTCTTTCAAAGTATCCTTGACTGTGGGAATCTATGGGAGTACAGACTTTCACTACCGTTGTTCTAGGACTCCAAGCTCAATTCTATTTTAATCCATGGCTCACGTGACAGGAGACCATGATTCTGGTCATTTCTGCAGCATTTAAATGTCTTAAATGAATAAAACTTGGCAGTCTTGGTGTGCTTTCTTTGCCCCTCGATAAGGGATGATTCATCCTTCTAACGTTTATTGCTTTTAAAAATAGATAACGGACCTTGGCTACTTCTGTTTTGCAAATAACAAGGGGGGGTCCTGGGAGTCCCTCTGCCAGACATTAGTCCTGGTTACGAGAGCCTTACCCAGATTATTTAGCTCACTATCTTTCACAGAGGAGAAATATCCAAAACATACCAGTCTTTGCCCTGCCCTGGGCAATTCTCCTCTGAACAAGAGTACCAACAGCAACCCCAAACACGCGTTTCTGGTTGGACCTCATCATTAGGGTGGAGCTATGCCTCTATAAGAATAGTGAGCAAGGGGTCCACGTCTGGATTTCCCTAGTAACTTAGGGTGAGACACAAAGATACTTAAAATATGAAAATAACAAGGAGGGCCCTTGGAGTCCCTCTGCCAGACGTTAGTCCTTGTTATGAGAATGTTACCCAGATTCTTTAGCTCACTATCTTTCACAAACGATAAATTTCCAAAACATATCAGTCTTTGTCCTGCCCTGCAGCAGTTCAGCACCGAAATGCTAGGCAATTCTCCTCTGAACAAGCGTACCAACAGCAAACCCAGACACATGTTGCGGTCTGGTTGGACCTCATCAGTAGGGTGGAGCTGTTTTGATGCCAGGCCAGAAAGCCCTTTTTGGGACCTGCTCTTGGTTTGTGATGCATCATGCTGCACTGGAGTAACCCAGGGGAACAGCGGTGATAGAGGTAAGTGTAGTGTAGAAGGAAGGCAGGCGCAAGGGCTTCTCGTGCGGCTCAGCCTTTGCCCACAGCAGGTTGGGTCCAGTGAACCTGGCCTCTCCCTTGACAATGGCTTGCGAGGTTCGCAGAGTTAAGGAGTTTGGTATTATGTTTTTGCGATCCCTATTTGTATTGTTTATTTATTATGTTTAGTTATATAACGTTTACACACGCCTACTTGAACGGTCGTAGATGCAGGGGCGCACATCATCATAGTTGGAGTTAACATCTATAGCGATATCCGAGGTGGACTTCCTGTTCATCGCCTGCATTGTATGACATGTAGTAATGGCTTAGAGGGGCTCAGGGCAGTCGGGTGGCTAAGGCATCCTGGGTTGTTGCAAATTAGGAGGGCACGCTTTCCGATTATAATTGTGTTTATAATATTAAATCTTGGGAGAATCAAAATGCATTTAAGGTATTAAGGTGGCTTGTCCACACGAAGTGGTCAGGTTGCAAGTTGATGGTTTTCAGGAACCTGAAACCCACGAGGCACCAGTATGAGTGTGCAGATGATTTTGGGCGTGTTTGTAGTAGCAAAGCATGTCTTTCCTGCAGGGCACCTCTGTGGACTTCACACCTCCATCCATATATGGTTTTTATATTCTTTTCAAATGCCAAGGCCTTTGCTTCTTTAAAGTCTTTTCTTTTTTCTATGATTTCCTTCGGGTGGTCTGGGAAAATGGACAGCAGTATCCCATCATACATTCGTTTTCTCTTCTCCCTTGCAGCTTTCAGGATCCTTTCCTTGGCACCTACTTCGTCATTAGTTTCTGTAAGATCCACACATTCTCCTCAGCCAGTATTCTCAGTGCATCATGCTAGTTTTCCGTGATGTCACCAGCTTCTCTTTCTTTCTTTTTATTCAGGAAGTTCCTCCATTAGATTGTCGTCTCTTCTGGGATACATTCAATAGGGTTTTCTCAGTGGATACCTTTTCTCAAACACTTGCTGCGGAATTGGCACAACTGCTGCTGTCCAACATGGCACAGTCTCTGACTTCTAACATATAGGAGGCAGGGGGCAGGACTTCCTGCGGAGGCATGCAGCTGCTCCTCTACATTTCCCCCCTCTGGTCGTATAATCGACTACTTCTTCATGGGTTTCCACATCCTGGTGTTTTCTCTTGAGGAAATGCTTCTTCGGAGTCCAGATCTTCATCACCCCCCCTCTCAGGGTGCCGGCTGATTTCACATGTTCATCTACGCTCCAGGTCATGTAGTTACACTGTCCATTTGGATTACAATTGACCCATCATTGCACATACTTCTTATGATTCTTTGGATACAGGAACTTTGTTCCCTCGGTTGCTACAATTCTGGCCTCCAAGTATTTTATGACATGTTCATCCGTCAATCCCTTGGGTCCAAACCCTGATTCGACATCGATCATGATCTTCATTCCCACTGCTTTCTTTGCTGTCTTCTTATGTAGTGCAATTGTTATCCGGACCACACAGAATCCAAACATCACCATGACCAATATTGCTCCAAGGATCTTGAATATGTTTGCCAACCACTGCTGAATCCACAAGAATATGGAGGCAAACCAGCTGTCATCAGTAATGTCCTCTGTCTCGTCTTCCATCTTGTTATGCAGGTTTGTCAACAACGTTATGGCCTCTGTCAAGGTCCCATTCTCGTCATCAGGAGAAGGTATGAATGTGCAACATGAAGGCCTGATTATTGCGCAGTTGTATGACCCTCAGCTCTTCTTTGATATCATCGAATCCCTTTATAGTGGTATTGATCGTCTGCAGGAGCTCCCATCTCGTGATCTGTAACCACTTAGCATTGGCCATCATTTGAATCCCAGGCATGAAGATTGTCGTGAAGATTTAAGCAGTCTTGCTGAACAACCTGTGCTCAAAAGGAATGGCATCATATGCTTCTATTGATTTGGCTGAGAAGTAATTCTCTCTCTTGGTCCAATTGAGAAACTCAAACGATCTTCTTCTCAAATGAGCGTCTGCTTTTGGAAATTCTCCAATGTTTAGGTCACTCTGAGGAATCACTCATGTTGGAACATGGATGAGCACCAAGGAGCGCGTTCCTCCCCACTCCATGGGCAGCTTGGTGTGGGCCCTAGACCCACAAGCCCAATATCAATCCTTCAGGATAGCGGTCCCTGCTCCCATCCTGGAAACGTCAACTGTAGTTTTGCAGCCTTTGTTATCTTGCACATGCTTCTTTCCATATCTTTGGAAGCACAATGTTGCATTGACCAACGGGATCACAGTCATGGGACATGATTCATCTTCGACCCACGTCAGCAGTTTGGCATGCTTAGCCCATGACTTCAAACACCCATCATTTACTCTCTGTACCTCTTGTACATACTCTGGCTTCAGGAGATGAGCTGCACAGGACATCACACTTCTTCCCATCCCTTCTTGAGTTATCTCCCAACATCCAGGTGATCCAGCTATTTCTGTCACATCAGGGCAATTCATTCTCTTCATTTCTTCAATGACCACCTTGTCCTGTCCTGTCGCAGGATACAGAAGCATCTTGCTCTTCCACCTGGGCTCCTTTTCCATCTGTGTAGTCTTAATGTAGTCATCCTGGCATGGAAACAACAATTTTGATCTCCATCGTAAAGTGGCCCAACTTCCTCTGGTCATGCATGCTGCAAGATGGCTGAGGCACCTGTCATGATCTCTGCTTCCAAAAGGTCAGGGTTTTCCCAACTCCCTTGGAAGCAGATCCATAACCCAGGTTCCGAGTGCCAACCAGTCCCAATTGGGACCTTTTGGACCCAGTCCTGGCGCCAGTGGCACCAGGCTCATAAATATGCCCAGTCCCAGCGCTGGAAGCGCCGGGCTCATAATGCTTGGGTGGACTTACCTTCAGCAGACCATGCTGCTTACTTGCCTGCCAGTTGAGCCTCTGATCCTCTTCTGTTTGGAACTACTTTTCCTGTTGGGTGGGGCTGGAGCCACTCCCTAGATTCAGAACACTGGAACTCTTCTGGAAGGCAGGAACTCTTTTCTTACCAGGAACTCTTTTCTTACTTAGGCGTGGCTGTGGAAGGAGACACCTAAGCACTACAGGAGGCTATTTAAACCACACCCGGTGGATGAATCTTGCTTTGCGTTATTCTGCAACCTCTGCAGCAGAACGCTCATCGTGTCTTCTGCATCCGGTCCTGGGCCCAAGGAAAAAGGCTTACCATCCTGAATCCAGTCTTCAGCAACACCTATAAAGACAAGAAAGAACAGGTTAGCATTCCGGCATCTGAAAGGCAAAGGCTTACCATCCTGAATCCAGTCTTCAGCAACACCTATAAAGACAAGAAAGAACAGGTTAGCATTCCGGCATCTGAAAGGCAAAGGCTTACCTACTCTTCATGCGCTCCCGAGGTCTTCACACTGCATTCCGGCATCTGAAAGACAAAAGTTTACCAACTCTTCGCACGCTCCGGAGGCCTTCGGCGCTGCATCCCGCATCTGAAAGACAAAACAAGGTGCGTTTAAAGACATTGGGGAACTTTAATACTCACGTGCCATTACTCCTTTCCACATCTAATCCAGTGGGTATTCCGGCACCCTGCAGCCGCTCCGAACTCGTACCTGCAAAATAAAAAGACAGTTAGAGCGCATAGTGAAGCAGGCAACAAGCGCTTACTTACGTGCTTCCAGGCGCTTCTATTCATCACACGGGCTCCATCTTCAACTCACTTCAGCCCGTCATCCGCCATCGCCGGAACCCTGCAAAACAAGAGACATCATTACTAAAGACTTTAAAAAGACATTTGAATGACTCGAAACTTACCGTTCGTGCAGTAAACGACGGACAGCAGTCCTCTGAAGTCAAGAGGCCTGCGCTACCTATCCAGTGAAGAAACTGGTTACAGCACCCTGCCCCGAGGCAGATGGAGAGCTCGGCATTCACTTACCTAAGACATCTTACTCTACACGTCAGGCATACAGTGCACAGAGGTCCAGCCCAAAGAGCCAACCGGGTGCTACACATCACCTTTGAAGATACGGTAGTCGCCCAGTCAAGACCGGCGCCTCTGCGAGAATCAGGTGAGCGTTACAGAACGCAAAGCCTACCGCAAAACTCTCGCCCAGGCGCTATGGAAACCTCGGATACCGACCAGCTAGCCCAGTTACTTGGGGAACTAAGGGCAGAAGTGCATGCAGCTCGTCAGGAAACGAATGCTCTAAGAAGGGAACTAATTATTTCCAAGGAGAGAACAGACAATCTTGCTAGACAAGTGCTACAGTCACAAGCCGGACAGACCCCGTTACCCGCATCAGGGGCAAATCTTCCTTCAACATCCTCTATGAATCCAGTGCAGATCAACCTACCTGGGAATGTACCTCTGGCTCCGCCCGAACGATTTTCTGGTGACCCAAAGAGGTTTGCAGTATTTATCAATCAGTGCCGGTTGCACTTCTTATGCCAGCCAGCAGCCTTTCCAACTGATCAAGCAAAAGTAGCTTTTGTACTTTCGTACCTTAGTGGCAATGCGGCAGACTGGTCGATCCCTCTAGTTTATCAAGATGATCCGGTTCTCCATGATTTTCAAGCCTTTCAGCTTAGTATGGAAAAACTGTTCGCAAGACATTCACAGGGGCAGGCCTTGGACAATGAGCTTCTTTCGTTGCGACAGGGTAATCAAGACCTTTTGGCTTATATTGCATCTTTCAATAGACTAATAGTGGAAACTCAATGGCCTGAGGACAAAAGGATTACGCTGTTTTATAGAGGTCTACGTGGAGAGCTCAAAGACGTTTTAGCCCAAGTAGTGAATCCCCCACAAGACTGTTCGGATTATATAGACTTGGCCGTTCAAATAGATCACAGGCTGCAGAACAGGAAGGCCGATCGTTCCAAGTTTGATGCTCGAGTATTTTCCAAACCGCCAACTCCTTCCAAAGGAGTAGACTCCGGGGAACCCATGCAAATAGGGGGTCTGAAAGGTCCTCTAACACAAAGGGAGCGGGAAAGGAGGAAACAGTTGCAATTATGCCTATATTGCGGAAACTCAGGGCACTTTCTTCGAGACTGTCCGGTGAAACCTGCCAAGAAGGCAGTAGGAGCTGCAGTTACCAAAGTTACAAACTCTGAGCAGGGAAACGACCTCGCCCGACAAGAATAGAGGTCCTCTTGCCGAGCGTGAAAACCAGTTCCGTGACCTCGCATTTCGTGATACCTATGGTCCTCATTAGCCCTGATAATCCGGATCGATTACATGCAATTGAAGCTTACGTCGACAGCGGTGCCATCGGCAATTATGTGGATCATGAAATGGTTTTGAGGATGAATCTAACTCTTTGTCCCAAGGCTGTAAAGGACGTCATTACTACGGTGGATGGTACGGAGATAGCCTCCGGGCCAGTAACGCATACCACTCAAGAGGTGACGCTAGTAAGTCAAGATGGACACCATGAGAAGATCGTGTTCGATGTGATCAAGGCCCCTCAGTTTCAGATTATTCTAGGAATACCTTGGTTAGAGAAACACAATCCTCTGATCGATTGGCGAGCAAGAACGGTCCAGTTTCCAGAATGTGTCTCTACTTGTCACCCTCCACCTGGTGTTGCACTGGCCGCAATTTCTTCAGAGACTCCCCAGTTACCTCCCGAATACCTAGAATACCAAGATGTTTTCCGGAAGGATCAGGCTAACTCTCTACCTCCTCATAGGTCTTATGACTGCCAGATAGACCTGATACCTGGATCTACTCCTCCTTGTAGTAGAATTTATGCCCTCACCGAGCCTGAGAACCTTCACCTTCGACAATACCTGGATCAATACCTGGCAAATGGGTTTATTCGTCCTTCCAAGTCCCCTGCTTCTTCAGCTTTGTTCTTCGTTCCAAAAAAGGAAGGAGACCTTAGAACTTGTATCGATTATCGCTCCCTGAACCAGATCACCGTTAAGAATAGATATCCGTTACCTTTGATCCCTGAACTCCTGGACCAAGTCAGAAAAGCATGCATATATACAAAGCTGGATCTTAGAGGAGCTTACCACTTGGTACGAGTAAAAGAGGGCGATGAATGGAAGACGGCCTTCCGCACCAAGTATGGGCTATTTGAATATCAGGTCATGCCCTTCGGACTTTGCAATGCCCCGGCCGCCTTTCAATATTTTATGAACGATGTCCTCAGAGAGCTCATAGATGTATGTGTTGTTGTTTACATTGACGACATCCTCGTTTATTCTTCATCGGAATCTGAACATCGGAAACACGTGAAAATGGTCCTCGAAAGATTGCGTCAACACAAACTTTTCGCTAAGTTGGAAAAATGTGTTTTCAACGTGACTGAAGTTGAATTCTTGGGATTCATATTATCACCTGGCGGAGTGCGTATGGATTCAAAGAAGGTCGATGCAGTTCTCAAATGGCCATCACCATCCTCCGTAAAAGGTGTGCAAAGCATGTTAGGCTTCGCTAACTTTTACCGCAGGTTTATCCCCGAATTCTCTCGAATAGTCCAGCCCATCACTGCCTTGTTAAAGAAAAAAAAACGTTTTGAATGGTCTACCGAGGCGGAACAAGCTTTCCAGGATTTGAAGACTAAATTTAACTCTGCACCAATCTTAAAACACCCTCGCCCCGAACTCCCCTACATCGTGGAAACTGATGCTTCAAGCCTTGCCATGGGGGCAGTTCTATCACAAAAGGACCCGGTAACCAATCAGTTGCATCCCGTGGCATTTTGGTCCCGCAAATTCTCGCCTCCTGAAATCAATTACACGATTACTGACAAGGAACTTCTGGCTATCAAGTCTGCCTTTAAGGCTTGGCGGCATTATCTGCTGGGGGCCCGACACACCGTTACTGTGATTACGGATCACCGAAACCTGCAATATTTGAAGACCGCAAAAGCCCAATCCTCTAGACAACTCCGTTGGGCATTATTCTTTGCCGAGTTTGACTTCATAATTACCTATCGACCTGGTACAAAGAACGGTAAAGCCGATGCCCTTTCTCGGATGGGAGTGGAAGAACACTTGGTCAACCCTAAACCTGTACCAATCATTCCCGAACAAAGAATTCTGGGTGTAATCGCCACAGAATCCATAGAGGAAGTTAAGGATAAAGCCAGGCAACTTGTAACTCCAGCAGACATACAGAATTGGCATCTGCAGGGAAAGGACTTTGCAGTAAAGGACAACTTATTGTATTTCCAAGAACGATTATACCTACCCAGCACAGATTTACAGAAAAAAGTAATCTCTTGTTATCACGACTCTTTAATGGAAGGTCATCCCGGTATAGCCAAGACCTCAGAAAAGATCAAGCGCTACTTCTGGTGGCCGTCTTGGAAAAAAGATATCAGAGACTTTATAATGTCCTGTGGAGTATGCGCCCAAAACAAGAGTCAAAAGGAAAGACCAGCAGGCCTCTTACGCCCTATTGACATCCCACCTCGCCCTTGGCATACGCTTTCTATGGACTTCATCACCGATCTACCTCCATGCTCCGGATACAATACGATTCTAGTAATCGTGGACTTATTCTCCAAGATGGCGCATTTCATTCCGCTCAAAGGCTTGCCAACAGCAGCAACTCTGGCCCGAGAATTTCTCGAAAACATCGTCCGACTGCACGGTTTTCCTTCGGTTCTAATTTCGGATCGAGGTAGTCAATTTATTTCTCATTTTTGGCGAAGTTGCTGTCGGTCGGCTCAAATTGATGTGAGACTATCGACCAGTCACCACCCTCAGACCGACGGACAAACCGAGAGGACCAATCAAACTCTGGAACAGTATTTACGCTGCATGCTGCAACAAACTGAAAAAACTTGGAAAGATATCCTTTGGATAGCCGAGTATGCCTACAATAACTCTGTCCATTCGGGAACTGGGAAAACCCCGTTTTTTCTTTTGTACGGCAGTCACCCTCGAACCTCGGAGTTGGATCCCCTCCAAGATCTTGAAACACCAGCAGTAGACTACCTGCATTCTACAATCACCCAAGCCTTTAAGGAAGCTGTTTCTCACCTTCAAAGGGCTAAAGAACAATACAAGAAAGGAGCAGATCAACATCGGAAGGAAGCCCCTCACTATCAAGTAGGGGATCAAGTCTGGTTATCCACCAAATATCTATCTCTAAAAGGGCCACGCACATTCAACCCAAGATACCTTGGTCCCTATTCCATCACTACCATAGTAAACCCGGTAGCGGTCAAGTTGGACTTGCCCCCGCACATGAAGATACATCCGGTCTTCCACGTCTCTCTATTAAAACCCGTGCAACCTCAAACCCGACTAACCAAATCTCCAAAACCTATCCTAGTGGATGGAGAACTCGAGTTTGAAGTCAAAAGCATTCTGGACTCCAAGATCTCCAAATCTAAACTATTCTACCTAATTGACTGGAAAGGCTACGGCCCCCAAGAGAGATCCTGGGAACCTGCTGAATATGTCCACGCTCCTCGCCTAATCAAAAGATTTCACCGAACATTTCCTGACAAGCCAAAACCCCCGGAGAAGCCCGGTTTGGGAGGGGCCTTGAGGGGGGGTACTGTCATGATCTCTGCTTCCAAAAGGTCAGGGTTTTCCCAACTCCCTTGGAAGCAGATCCATAACCCAGGTTCTGAGTGCCAACCAGTCCCAATTGGGACCTTTTGGACCCAGTCCTGGCGCCAGTGGCACTAGGCTCATAAATATGCCCAGTCCCAGCGCTGGAAGCGCCGGGCTCATAATGCTTGGGTGGACTTACCTTCAGCAGACCATGCTGCTTACTTGCCTGCCAGTTGAGCCTCTGATCCTCTTCTGTTTGGAACTACTTTTCCTGTTGGGTGGGGCTGGAGCCACTCCCTAGATTCAGAACACTGGAACTCTTCTGGAAGGCAGGAACTCTTTTCTTACCAGGAACTCTTTTCTTACTTAGGCGTGGCTGTGGAAGGAGACACCTAAGCACTACAGGAGGCTATTTAAACCACACCCGGTGGATGAATCTTGCTTTGCGTTATTCTGCAACCTCTGCAGCAGAACGCTCATCGTGTCTTCTGCATCCGGTCCTGGGCCCAAGGAAAAAGGCTTACCATCCTGAATCCAGTCTTCAGCAACACCTATAAAGACAAGAAAGAACAGGTTAGCATTCCGGCATCTGAAAGGCAAAGGCTTACCATCCTGAATCCAGTCTTCAGCAACACCTATAAAGACAAGAAAGAACAGGTTAGCATTCCGGCATCTGAAAGGCAAAGGCTTACCTACTCTTCATGCGCTCCGGAGGTCTTCACACTGCATTCCGGCATCTGAAAGACAAAAGTTTACCAACTCTTCACACGCTCCGGAGGCCTTCGGCGCTGCATCCCGCATCTGAAAGACAAAACAAGGTGCGTTTAAAGACATTGGGGAACTTTAATACTCACGTGCCATTACTCCTTTCCACATCTAATTCAGTGGGTATTCCGGCACCCTGCAGCCGCTCCGAACTCGTACCTGCAAAATAAAAAGACAGTTAGAGCGCATAGTGAAGCAGGCAACAAGCGCTTACTTACGTGCTTCCAGGCGCTTCTATTCATCACACGGGCTCCATCTTCAACTCACTTCAGCCCGTCATCCGCCATCGCCGGAACCCTGCAAAACAAGAGACATCATTACTAAAGACTTTAAAAAGACATTTGAATGACTCGAAACTTACCGTTCGTGCAGTAAACGACGGACAGCAGTCCTCTGAAGTCAAGAGGCCTGCGCTACCTATCCAGTGAAGAAACTGGTTACAGCACCCTGCCCCGAGGCAGATGGAGAGCTCGGCATTCACTTACCTAAGACATCTTACTCTACACGTCAGGCATACAGTGCACAGAGGTCCAGCCCAAAGAGCCAACCGGGTGCTACACATCACCTTTGAAGATACGGTAGTCGCCCAGTCAAGACCGGCGCCTCTGCGAGAATCAGGTGAGCGTTACAGCACCTACCATAGTGTTCAGGAACTTCTCTAGCAATGAAAGTTTGCACTGAATTCATAGCATAGGGTATGAGAGAGCAGAGGTAGCAACTCTCCTTAGATGTTCTTTCTCCCACCTTCTCATGTGTTGATACCACATGTTACTCCCCAAATGTGCTGCATTATCTAAATAGGTATTTAACGCCTCATTATCTTCCTCTGTATTTCTCTTATGTCTCAAAAATTCAAAGGTTGTATAATAATCATGAAGCATATCAAAAGCAGATCTCATAGTCAGAAAAGCCATAGGGACTTCTCCCTCAGTAGGAGTACCAACATGATAGAGAGTGTGAAAGATGAGGGAGAGAAAGACAAAGACAACAATCATGCAGGCATATATTAAGCATAACAACATAGGCATCCATTTTTCATGACATCCTGGTATTTGTTGCACCTGTTCATTCTCTAGAAACCTACCATTTTTCTTTTTAGTCATTTTTAATACAATGGGCCTCATTACACGGATGGTGGTGGACCAAGGTGCTATTAGCACCTTGGTCCATGCCGGTAAAATACCAGCACCGCCTTGGTGGAAAGGGGAATTACCGCCCTATTCCAAGGTTGGTGGGGCGGTAATTCTCTCTTCCCGCATTGCCCTTCCCATTCCCATTTTTGCCCCATAGGGCATAATGGGAATGGGGAAGGTGCTAATTACGGCACCGCAAATTGCGGTACCATAATTAGCTCCCTGGTCCCTTTGCGGGTTGGTTTTTAACGCCTGCAAAAAGCAGGCATTAAATTCTCCAACCCGCAAAGGGACCTCGTAGTAAGGCGGTAAGGGTTTACCGGTACCGGTAAAATACCGGTACCGGTAAACCCTTACCGCCTATCGTGTAATGAGGCCCAATGTCATCAAAATATTTTTATACTTGTAACTGCAAAATGTGCTCAATGATGGCAATAAAGAGCCTCCTTATCACTGGCCCATTTTTAGGATCCAGTAAGAAAGTGCAAACATCAACGTTTCTTCTCACAAGAGCAGGATAAGCTTGGAGTATAAACACAAAGGACCTCATTACGAGTTTGGAGGCAGCCATGGAGCTAACAGCTCCATGGCTGCCTCCAAACCGGCCTCCTTTACCAGGTTCCTGCAATGGGGACTTACCGGGTCATTCCGACATAGGAGGACCCAGTAAGTCCTCCTTGCAGGAACCATTCCCCATTCCCATTTGAGCCCCCATAGGGCTCAATGGGAATGGGGAGGGAGGTAACAACGGGCACATTATGAGTGTCCCGTTGTTACCTCCTTCTTCCCTTCACGGGACCCGGAAAGGATGCCCGGTTTTACCAGGCATCCAATCCGGGTCCCGCAAAGGGAACCTCATGATCAGCCCTGACAGAATGAAGGGGGGTGGTCCCGTACCGGCCCCCTTGATTCGGTGAGCGCAAGCCTTATAATGAGGCCCATAAGGTACTGCCTTGCTCACGGTAAAATCGCTCCTGGCTTGAGCTTTATTTTGGTTTCCCCTATTCCCTTCAATAAACCTACATCATAAGGGCCTGTGGTCCAAAGGACACTCTTCACCTTCTCTAAGTCTTCCTGAAAAAATGCTGGATGTTGCTGCATTATCACCATTTGCTGTAGAACTGCCCTTTTCTCTATTCTTACCCAGTATGCAATGCTCATAAAGAACACTTCTACATCATCTGTTTGGTCTACTCTGAACATGTCGTCATCAGTGATGTCAGTAAATCTGTACCCTTCCTCGATAGCTATTACTGTTCTCTGTGATCTTCCCTCATCATCTACTCTCTCAAGCATTGCCATTTCCCTTCGTACTATGGCTGCTTCCAATTCTATAGGGTTTGTTTCCCCTCCTCTTCGTCCATGGGTATTCTTGGTCTAAACAAAAACTCATCAGGTATCCTTAGAATTTTTCCCACTAAGTTAGGTAGCCATGCCAGTAGAATGCTCACTCCATATAGAAAAACTACTGGAGCGCCTCGCAGAGCCACTTGCCCTGTGAATGCCAGTATATATTCTCCCATGTTTAAATAGTGTATTCCTGGAGTGGAACACACTATTCCTTGATCAGTAAATGAAATCGTCATGTTCAGTTTTGTCATTTAGTCTCTTCCCAAAATGTTAACCGGTGTCTGCCGTGAATATAACAAAGGAACAGACATGTCACACTCTCCTATAGAGACTGGTAATTCCTTAGTAAAAGAAACTCGACTTGTTGGCATTTCCCGACATTGGATATTTTCCTTCTCGTATACATGAACGAGTAGTGCCAGTGTCTACTAGAATAGAAAAAGATTTGCCTCCTATTATCACATCGACCCTTGGTTCCTCTTGGGGGTCTGGTGTCACAGATAGCACTGAACACATCAAGTCACCCTGTGAGCTGTCCTATTGTGGGTACAGGCTCATTACCGTCCCTGTAAAAGGATTCCCTCCTACCACAGTGACGGTTTATAGTGATAAAGTCGAAATACAAAATGTCGAAAGTCAAAATGTCGAAAACAGATGTCCGAAAAAAAAAATTTGAATGTAATTTTTGTTTTTATTCTGTTCAAAATGGGGGGGGTTCCCCCCAAACCCCCCTTTTTTTAAACCCTTTTTTTAAATGCACGAAAGCAAAAAAAAACATGCAAAATAAAAAATGACATATTCGAATTTTTTATTTTCGACATTTTTTTTTCCGACATTATGTCTTTCGACATAATGTCTCCGATTTATTCACTGCCTACCCACAGTGACACCTCCTATTCTGGGTGTCAGTACTTGCCCTGTGTTTGCATACTGCTGTGTCTGCATAGGGGCTTGTTACAACTGCCCTTGCGGCAGATTCATTTGCACTTGCGGCGCTTGTGTCTGATACAATGAATGATCTTGGGCAAACCATTTAGTACTTTCCCTTGGCTCCCACATACACGTGCAATGTGCCCTGTCATCCCACAAGTCCAACATACTGGAGGTGCCTGTCAGACCAGCCCTCCTTGGGTACCCTGATTCTCATTCTGCATACCTTGAAACCCACCTTGATTATTTAGAAATCCTCCTCTTCTTCCTCGATAGCCCATACCTCTTCCTCTTGGTACAAACCCATATTCACCTTGTTCAATCGGGGGCGCTGGTTATTCGCCTGTGATGTACCCACAGCTTCCTGCATTCTCAATCCTTCTCCACTTGTCAATACCTCCCCTTCTATGGCACATTTTGACAATTTATTCTGAACTAACTTGGCTTCTTCAATTTTCATATTCTTATCCTTCTGTGTATTTGTCTCTTGTAATAACTGACAATGGTGTACTATTGTCATCTTTATCTCAATGTGTCTTCACGTTAGGATTTGGGCAATTTTATTTATAATAGTTCCTTAAAAAACAAAAAGGTTTTGGAAACATTTCTGTTGTTTTGTCATAAAAGGCTGTCCTCAAGATGAAGCAACATTGACTTTATTAGGTTTCCCTTGGGGGCAGTTTTTTTTTTAAAAGACCCCCACTCATCCCTGATTAATGTATTTTCTGGGAGGTGGGTATATTTGGTATATCTGGGACCTACAGTCCTCGCGTCAGCTTCTTTTTTTATTTCTGTTTTGTTTTTTTCTCTTTGTCTTGCTGTTGATAATATAGAGAGTTTATAACAAAAGTGCTTTAGCAGAACTAAGCTTATGCTTGCAGAGGGCATCTTGGCAGATTTCTTAAGAGTTGCTCGCGGTACCCTGTGTCTGATTTACAGTGGCATCTGCAGTAGGACTGAAGTCTACACCCATGCATCTAGGACCCTCCCAAGAAGAGAAGACACCAGATAATTGGGGGACTGGTCCGCCTGCATGTAAGGAAGCTATATCTAGCCCTAAAACCACCAACAGCAACATACATGGTTAAGCTGTTTTCAGCCCTGATGAAAGTGGTCTCATACCACTGAAACCGGTCAGCTCATCACAACACTGTACCTGCATACTTGAACGCAATATGTCAGAATACAGTACGATCAACCCTAATGAAGATAAGGACTGATCAAGGATCATTACTGTGTATAAAACACACAGAAATATAGGAAAAACTCTCTATTACCAACAGCAAACCCTGCACCACAATCGGATCCTACTAATAATCTATCCCTGGTAGAGACGATCGTCCCCGTCTGCCTCCTTGTGGGTAACGACCATAACCTGCTCACATACGGTGACAACTCTCCCTTCTCACTGTACGATTGTCCTCAGGGATGCTCAGGATATGCTATGGGATCTGGCATTCTATCCTTAGGTTGTTCCAGATCAGACCATCTCACTTCCTTCAGGGGCACACGCGCTCCCTCCTCCTACCTTGAGTTTAGATTCTCTCTCCTCATCTGACATGTCTTGTCCCCAACTGGTATGATTATAATACCCTTCAACCTTATCCATATTCAATCTACTTAAAGACAGTGCTCGATGTTCATCACTGAACTGGCTTCCCTCCTCACTTCGTGATCGAGGCATTAGAGATTGATCATCGTTCCTCTAGTTTCGTACTCGCTATTTTGTCCCAACTGATGATAGACCTTATCAATCCTTTCTCAGACGATTTCTGCATCAAATCTTTCTTCATCTAAGGCAATTCTGTATGCCCCTGGTGTTGCTTCCTTTATCAGAAGGAACTCTTCTATTCTATCCCATCATATTTCCTGGTGTGGCTTTACTGATTCTTTATGAGTGAGATTGGTAACTAGACCTCAAAGCCTCCTCTTTCATCCCACCTCTTCATCCATCTTTCTTTGCTTTCTCAAATGCTTTCAAATTCTTTCTTCCTCTTGCCTTCGTTCTTCCCCTCCCCTTATTTCTTCCCTTCTTTCCTCTTCTTCCCTTCGTCTCTGCAATCTTTTATTCCTTAGTCTTTGCTCTTCCACCTCTTCGTTCTTCCTTTCCTGTCTATCTCTTTCTTCTATCACTCTCTGTCTATTGTCATACTTTCTTTGTTCTTCTGCCTGTTGTTCTTTTCTCTCTTGCTCCTCCTGGTATATGTGTTCTCGTCGCTCTCTACTTTTTCTTCTCTGCTCATCTTTCAATCTCTTCTCTTGTTCCTTATTCTTTCTTTTGTTGGGGTAATTTCTGGTGGTCGGCAGAGCCGTGCCTGGGGTCCGCGGACCTCCAGCTCTCAGAAGGCCCTAACTCCTTCTGCGTCCCAAAGAAGTAGAGAGGCCACACAAGAGCAATTAGTTACTGCTGTTTATTAGAAGAAACAAGCAGGGACAAATACATGGAGCGTAGGTTCCAGGCAACTTCTCATCATAGTCGGGCTCGCAGGCCCGTTTTGTACCTGAGTGACATAACAGTTTGCGTACCTGCGAAAGCTCATCCCCGAACCTATCGCCACTCCGGGTTGGTTCCCCGAGCGGTAGGTTCAGTATAGGACCATATAGTGGAAAGGGTTATTGGTGGATCAGAGGTCAGGTGGTACTCTTGGTTCGTCCCTAGAAATTGTTACTTTGAAAATGATACATGGAGAGAGTTAGTGATTGGTTGTGTGGTATTCTCGTCAGTGGTTAGTCCCCCGTGTCCTGATTGGTCCATCAGCGAGCCCCCAAGCCATGGACCATCGTCGTTCCCAGCCCACGATGTACCTGGTGCTGGCAACAATGTATGACTATGTGTCCGTGAAAAACAATGGACAGGTTCTGCTACTGCCATTAGAGCGCTCCTTTCCCATCGTCGAGTTGTTACGACTTTGTTGCAAGAGGGCTCCCAGACCGGAGACACCCGTGCTTCTTCAGTCTTCGGGAATTGGCATTGTATCAGGTCGGCCTGGTCACGTGAGAGACCGTGGCTGAGGCAGAATTACGGGGATTTAATTTGTATTTTGCTTCGGGTAGTCGCAGCAGTGGCAGGTGTCACCTTGGCTTGGAGAGCGCAGAATATGGACTGCAACATCGCGACCTTGGCTGCGGTGGCTCCAGCCAGGGGTTGTTCTGCGTGCTCAGCACCATGTAGCTCCGTATGAGCTGCTTCTGGCCTGTCAGCTCTGTTCTGAGGCCTACTTCGGCTTGGTTGTATGTTGTGGCGTAATTTCCATAGGCCAAGGGGGTGTGGGGCACAGTGGGATTTCTTGTATATCGGTCCATCTATAGGGTCTTATCCCCAGGGTTAGTAGCATGAAGCCTCTGCAAGCATAAACACAAACTCTTCCTGTGTCTTGCGTTTCTGCGATGCGGTTGCTGGCATATGTGGAAAATAATAATGATGCACGTCTATGAGTGTGCGCATTCCGCTAAGTCATAGCACTGGACGTGCTCTTCATGTGGATCGGTGTGTGAGTGATCCTGGTGCGCGGCAGCACATGTGTTTCTGTCCGTCGCGGCTATGTCGGTAAGTCATCTCTAACGATGGCAGCTTAGGTTTGTGGAGCGTTTAGTCGAGTTGGTCCATGCGATCAGTCCCAGCTCCGTCTTGGTTCCTGCCGTGTGTCTCGTGCGGGACGCGGCCTGTTTTCGCAGGTGGAGCATGGTCACGGAGTGCATTGGCATCCGGGGAAGTGGGCAGAAGTGCAAACTCGTGTGACTGGAGGTTCTTTGGCCGTGACATCGTCTTCCAAAGTTTTGCCGTGACATGAGGGAAAGGACCCTCCCATTTTTCCTCTTCAGTCCCCCCTCTGGTCGACTTGTCGACCACAAAGTTATCCACTCTTTTATCTCCTCGTAAGCGCCACACCTTCGTTATTCCTGCCAGATGTCCGTAGTGATTAACATGATCTTCGAACAACCAATACATGTATACACATCCACCACCGGGTTTACAATAAACCCATTTTCCAACATATGTCTTCGGATTTCACAGATTTTCAACTTTTATTGATGGTGGGTACAAGTTTGCTTCCACTATCTGCTGGCGTAGTCTTTCATGTTCCTTGATGTTCACGTCCATGTGTAATTCATCGTCTGCAGGCATAAGGACATGCATTCAGATAATTCTTCTGCCGTCCATTTTGATCTTGCCATCCATAACCTTATTCCCAGCAACAATGCCATTCCCAGTATTATACATCCTGCTAACACCTTGAGACCATCTGCTATCCATGATGGCATCCATGACCAAATGAACGAGAACCAGCTTCCATCCTTTTTTGTTCCCTTAGCTTCTTCTTCCATCTTCGCGTGCATCTTTGCCAATTGTGATACTGCTTCTGATAGTGTGCCATTATCATCGTCATTCGCGGGAATGAATGTGCAGCAGGAACTCCCAATCTTTGCGCAAACTCCTCCTTCCATTGCAGTGAGGAGATCCAACACGTATCTGTTCTGTAAGGCCACCATTCGTATAGCTCTCAATTCTTCTTTAATGGCGTTGAATCCGTTCACCGTGGAGTTTATTGTCATCATCAGCTGCCACCTGGTTATCTGCACCCATTTTGCATTCACATATGCTTGTACCCCCAGATGTATTATCAATGAGAAGAACATGGCCGCTCTACTGAACAGTCTGTGAGGTGCTGTGATGTCGCTGAGGGCTGTTTCTGATTTGCCTCAGAGGTACTTTCCGATGAGAGGTTCTCCTTGTCTTTTTATTCTTGTCAAAGTCTTGCCTGTGGGGGTGACACCCTGGGATGTGCAGCCAATTTGTCCCAGGGACCTTTTCCTTCTCCAGTTTCCTTCATCCATTTTGGGGAAGTCTTCCATTTTGATGTGTTTCTGTGGTACTACTAGGGAGGGTACATTGACGTGTACCAAAGTACATACTGCTCCCCATGATTGTGGTAGGCTGTGATATGCTTTTGCTCGACAGGCCCAATAGTGGTCCATTAGTACTGCTGTTCCAGCGCCCCCCCTCAGAAAGCTTTACTATTTTTTTGCATCCTTCGTTCACTCCTTCAGCAACCTCTCGATCATGCTGGTAACATAGCGTGGGGGATGCCATGGGAATTATTGTTAATGGCTCCTCCTCCTTATACAACCACGTGAGCAGCCCTGCACTCTTTGCCCACTCCTTGTAGCACGTCATTGTCTTCTCGCACCATCACTACTGGAGCTTTCGCCAACGTCAGTATCTTACTTCCCACTACTCCATCCACCCATCCATTCTTTGTATACACCTTGCCAAAGATCAGTATCAGCGGTCTTTCCCAGCACCCAGGTTCTCCTCCTATCTCTCTTGCACTCCATTTGCATGGCAGATAGTCCAGTGTCCCTTATTTTGTTTCCCCTTTGTCTGGCCTGTCTGTTATGTACTGCAGTCCTTCTGTGAGCTGCCAATAGTTGTCAAACATAGGTAGTGTTTTAATGAAGTTATCATCGTATGGGTATGTTGACCTTGATTTCCTCCTAAGTGTTGCCGTTTTACCTTGGAACCATCCTTGTGTCTGAAACAGTGCTAAATATAGGAGGCACGTTGCTGTGGGCGCTGGTACTTCTGTGGCAAAACATGTTTGGGAGGTGCTCATGGCATACGGGATCAACGAGCAAACGTAACAGCTGTCCTTTGTTGTATCTTTACCAATTTTGAACATGTGTTTATACCACATGTTGTTAGAGACGTGTGCAGATTCTGTGAGATATGGGTTGACCCCATTTACATCAATGGAAACACTACGTTTACCTCCTCTTACCTTTTCTCCCGGGCACCTGACACAGTGCTCCTGGCAGCTGCAGTAGGGGAAATATTAGTGTTGGGTGTTGCGGGTATATGCAAGGCACAGTAGGCCTGCCAGACAGCGGCAGTTATCAGCACAGTGGTCATAAATACCCATAACATTTTAATCACAATTGTTGCGACCACTGGCATGTTTGTCTTACCTATGCTGCCGTCCTGCAGCTATTGTATCGAGATGATATAGGTGCCCGCCTGAAATTGTCTAAAAAGTAGCATTATTATTGTTAGTATTTGTTACTTTTTTTGAGCCCTGTGGATCAAATAATCATTCAATGCCCATGCGAAAAAGTACCTCCCACATCCTCCTAACTGCCCTGTTTCTCAGAGTGGGTAGGGCCTCATGGAGGTGTGGGGCTGACCGTACTATGAATTGAACAAAGGCGTTATAATAGACACGTGGCCGTCTAGGTCTTGAATGGGTTGGCCTTCTAAGCCTGTATATGAACTGGTGTGACAGTGCTTCTGGGTGGTTGATGGGAAGCAACATTTACGCCTGGGCAGTGATCAATGTGCTTTTATCATATATTCACATATAACATTACAATGCGTTAGACCTGCATGTGCGAGACAAAAAGGAGAAGAGAACATGCACGTGTTACACAGTGTGGTGCGTATTGCCGATACCCCTATCAATATCTGTTGTTTACTAATTACTTTTGATCACTTATTTTATTGCATTCTGTATTAATCCAATATCATCTTCACATCATATGTCAATTAATTGTTCAGTGGGGAAATTCTTTGTCTGCGATCTCCTAAGCATGGGGTGGGCTACGGGTTGTGACTCGTTTGTGTCCTTAGGGGTATCTGATGCTTGTGATGTGTCTTTTCCGTCACCTGTCTGCGGTTGCTGATGTGTTGGCCCTTTTGCTGCTGTGATGGGGTGAGGTCGGTGCTTTGTAAGGCATGATGTCGTGGATATGTGTCCAAACAGCTTTATCTACTAACTTTACAGCCCTGGGTGCCACTCTTTCTACTACATGTGGCCCCGTGAACCTGGGAGTGTTCCACTTTCTATTAAAACTTCTCAAGAGTACACTGTCCTGTTTGCTCCTCATTGTTAGTTGTTTCTTGTTGATCGTTCTCTGACCTGCCCTGTGTCCGTCGATTCTGTTGAGAGATAAAGGAGGCACTAGTAACCAGGGAAGTAACATAGTCATACATTTCTCGTCCAAATACATCAGGAGTTCCTTCGCAGTTGTACATAGCCCTTCTAGGTGGCATTAATGGGAGGTGCATTTGGCGCCTGGTCACCACCTCGTGGGGCGTGAGTTGGTGGTCCGAGCCAGGCTTGTTTCGCAATGCGAACAAGGCTAGAGGAAGGCAGTAGAGCCAACTCTTTGTAGTAGCCTGCTGTGTTTTCGCAATGGATTCTTTTAAGAAGCTGTTCGGGCATTCGCAGATTCTGTTGGCTTGTGGGTGGTACGCACAAGCAAACTTATGTTTTATCCCAAGCAACGCAGTGATGTGCTGGAATAATTCATTCGCGAAATGGGGACCGTTGTCTGATTTTAGTACCTCTTAAACCCCCCATCTCGGGAACACCTCCCTCGCCAGAAATGTTGCTGCCCGAAGTGCGTCAGCATGGGAGAACAGGCCAGCCTCAATGCACCTTGAGAAGGGGTACAATCATGTATCTGTAGCCTTGGCATACATTGATCATATCGACATAGTCGATGTGTAGATGTAGGAAGAGTCCTTCAGGCCGTGGTATTGTACCTTTGATCACTTGTAACATGTGACCGGCCATAAATTGTTGGCAGGTGAGGCAATTTCTGATGAAGTTTGCTACGTGCGCATTTAATTCGGGACAGAACCATGACTCTTTTATTCGTACTGCAATGACCTCTTTTCCTGTATGAGTGGGGTGTTGCAGTTGGGCTAAGACTGTTTTTAGTAGGGCCAGGGGCATAACTACTTTTCCTGTGTTATTTTGTCTCCATAGTGCATCTGTTGGGGACATTGTGTATCCTCTTTTTACTCACAATTCTTTCTCTGCCATTGGGGCTGCCACCTGCAGTTCCATAATCTGTGTTTCTGGGAGGTGTGTGTAGCCTTCTTTCATTATCATCTGTCTTGCCCTTACCCTCTCTTTTTGTTTTTCTTGGAGGTCCCACATCTCGCCAAAATATGCAGCATGATTCACGTGGGAGTCCGCTGCTTCATTACCTCTAGATATTGGGTCTTCACTATTTGTGTGCGCTTGACATTTCACCAGTGCTAGTTCATGTGGGTATGTTATTACTACTATTAGTTCACCCAGGAAGAGAGCATGTTGCGCCGGGGTACCATCTGCTCTTCTAAATCCCCTTCATAGCCGTCTTCTTAATCCTGAGTGTACTGTTGACGTGACGTAAGCACTGTCAGAATATATTGTTACTCTTTTGCCGTTACTTTCTTCTAGAGCCAGTATGAGGGCCACCAGTTCTGCTGCTTGTGCTGAATATTGTGGGGGTAATTTGATGCATTTCACTGGCTCACTTGTCCAGTCCTCCCTTAATCGCACTACAGCTGCACCTGTTCTTCTTATGCCATCACTCTGATCAATGGTTGAGGACCCATCAATGTACAAGACATCACCTCCTTCTAGGGCGTCTTCCTCTACCTTATGAGTGGATGAGTAGTACTCAATGTCATCTACAATTATGAGCATGTTCACCCTCTGTTACCTCCTCTGCTATGAAATGTGTTGGTTAACATTGTTGCATCTCACTATTTTCAGTTCTGGTCTTGATAGTATGATCTCATATCCTGTTGCCCTTTGGGTGGTGAGTGTACTTTTTGGCTTGTGCAGAATTGCAAAGAGGGCGTGCTCCACATACAGTGTTGTAGAGCATCCCATCTTTATGGATGATGACTTTTCTACGGCGAACGCTGCAGCAGCCAGGTGCTGTTCGCACGGAAAGTGACCCATCATTACTGGGTCCAGGTGCGCACTGTAAAATGCAAGAGGTTTGTGTCCCATCTTGATTTTTGGGTGAGTACTGCTTTCATTACTGCACCATCGCTATGCGAAAAGATGTAGAATTCTCGTTCATAATTGGGAGTGCGCAGGACTGGCGCAGTTGATATGGCCTCCTTTAATTCATTGAATGCATCAGTCATTTCTCTTGTCCATCCAAACATTCTCCGCCCTCTTTTCCCTTCTCTAAGGGCTGCCAATAGGGGTCCTATGTATGTGCTGTAGTCAAATACCCATGCTCTGCAATAATTGCACAGGCCCAGAAATTGCTACAACTCTTGTACCGTTTGTGGCTGTGGTGTATTTATTATTGTTTGTGCTCTTTGTGGTGCGATGTTCCGCCCTTTTTGCGACATGATCTGCCCTATGTATAGAATCTGTTCCTGGCAATATTGCAGTTTTTCTTTGTCAACCTTGTACCCTTTCTCGGCCAACACTGTGAGCATCTTCACAGAGTCCCTCCTGCACTCTTCTTCGGTAGTGCTGCAGATGAGAATGTCATCTACATATTGCAACACCGTGCTCTCAAGCTCGACATTCCGCAGGTCCATCTGTATAACTCTGTTAAAAATGGATGGTGACTCGCAATATCCCTGGGGTAACCTAGTGGGTTTCCATTTTGTGTTGCGGTATGTGAAACTTTTCAAATCCTGTGATTCTGGATGTAGTGGTATTGAAAAGAATGCATTCTTGAGATCAATTACGGTGAATTGTGATGCTTTTGCTGGTATCCCACACAAAATTGTGACCGGGTTAGCTGCCACCGGGTACTCTGCCTCTACAATGTGGTTGAGGGGCCTCAAATCTTGTATGAAACACAAACACCCACCCTTGGCCTTGCGCACAGGGTACACCGCAGTAATGCATGGTGATTCTGATGGTACCAATATACCCCTCTCTATTAAGGCACTTATTGTCTCATAAATCCCTTCATCAGCTTCTTTTGACAGGGGGTATTGTCTGACTGTGGGTAATATTGCTCCCTTTTTTTACTTTATCTTCACTCCACCAATGCTCTTTATGCATCCTACATCATAGGTCCATAGTGACTGGTACAGTAGCCAAATCTTCTTTGCATAAATCAGGTGGTGCTGGGAGGGGTGCCTCTAGTGCCATTGCCATATTCTGTGCTACCTCTTTGTACGTTACTTTTAACCAGACATAGACACTCATTTCAAACAGCATCTCGCCATCTCCTTCCTCATCTGAGAACAGTTCCTCGTCTGACACCTGCATTAACCTACACCCTTCCGCCAGTGCTATCACTGCTCTCCATGCCTTACCCTTCTCATCCACAGTGTGAACGACAATCCAGTCCTGCCTAACCACTATTCCTTCAATGCCCACTGATATTATTGTCCCTTCTCCCTCACCTGCGGACGTCTCTGGTCTGAAAAGATAGGCGGCTGGTCTACCCCACACTTTACCCACTATGCCTGGCAGCCATGCTATTGCCATGTCTGTCCCCTATTAGAAGACCTCGGGGTCCACTGGCTCTGCTCTTGAGACTGTCTTGCCACAATAAGCCTGAAGTATGTGTCTCACCATGAGCATGTGTATGCCTGGTGTGGAGCATATTATGCCTTTGTCAGTGAAAAAGATAGTCATGTTCAATCTACTCATGATGTCACGCCCGAGTATATTCACTGGGGTTTATAGTGATAATTTCGAAAACAATAATGTCGAAAGTCATTATTTCAACAAAAAAAATGTCGAAAAAAAAAATTTCGAATTTTTTTTCCAATATGTTTTTTTTCGAAATGGGGGTCCCCCCTCTCCCCAACCCCCCTTTTTTTTTGTTTTACCCCCTTTTTTTTTACTCCCGGACCCCAAAATAAATATATAATTTAAAAAAACGGAATTCGACATTTTTTTTTTTCGACATTTTTGTCATTCAACATTATTTTTTCGAAATTATGACTGACCACCATTCACTGGTGCTTGTTTTGAATATAACAATGGCAGAGATAGATTGTGATCTCCGAGAGATAAGGAGATGTTATCAGTAAATGGAACCACCCCTCAAGCCCCAGAAAATCCTTCGGTGTGCATGGCATCGCCTGACAATTTGAACTTTCCCTCCCTAATGCAGGATCTAGTGGCCCTTGTGTCAACTAGGAAGGAGAATGTCTTGTTACCTATCGCCACCTTTATGCGTGGTTCCTCCACAGGTTTAGGTGTTACCGACAGGATGGACACAACAAGGAAGTCTGTGGGCTGTCCTATTGGGGGTATAATGATTGTCTGCTACCTGTGTAGGGGTTGTGTCCCATGATCGTTACTCCCCCCATTCGCGTCATCGGTACCGTGGTGTCCATGGGTTGTTGTGACTCGTCTTGTAATTGTGTTAGTTTTTGCACTGTGTGGACATGTTGTTGTTGTGCTGTTATCATTTGCTGTTGTGCCTGTTGTTGAGCAGGTTGGTGTAGCATCTGTTGTGTGTTGGGCATCATGTGCGGTTGCTGTTGTGTCTGTGGCACGTTATATTGCTGTCCCATCTGCACCTGACCCATCTGCTGGGCTTCTTGATGGTAATAATTGTTTGGTCCCCCTTATTAGCACTGTTGTCCCTGTTCACCCTATCCTGGTTGTGCCGGTCTTGCCCTGCACGTGCGCGCTACATGTCCTACCATGCTGCATGTCCAACATGTGGGCGGCTCCCATGCCTTCCATGGAAATCCACCTGTGCTAACCATGTATCCCTGCTGTCCGTATTGGGAGTATCCTCGGAACCCGCCCCTCGGGTGGTGTGCTGATGATCCAAATCCTCTCCCCCTGTTAAAACCCCCTCTCCTCCTATAGCCGTTCGTGTAGCCATTGCCCATTGTCATGTATCCTCCCCGCATGGGCTGTGCATATTGTTGTGGCGCTGTGTATTGGGGCAGGGGTGGTAATTGTTGGGGCATGGGCAGTACTTGTGGTTGCTGTATGGTTGGTTGTTGCTGTGCGAGTGGTTGTGCCGGTGGGGTGGGGCTTGTTATGAGCGCTCCCTCTAGGGCGTATTTTGATAGTTTTTTCGGAACCTATTTTGCCTCGTCTGCTTTCCTGTCTTCCTCTTTCTGTTTCATCTTCTCTTGCCATAGTCTACAATGGTGCACTATAGTTAGTTGTATCTCTGGCCACGCCTTCGCTTCCATCCCCACCAACTTTTTCAGTTGTCTCTGCACGGGTTCTGGGAGCCCCTGTATCAGTATATGATAAAGATAGCTAGTGTTTTGTCCCACGACTCCCGCGTTTCCAGGCGCCACTTCTCCTGAATTTCTTGGATATAATGAACAGGATCCTCATTCTCATGCATTTTGCGCGACGTAATCGCCGTTATATCTGATGTGTCGGGGTACTGTACCCTTAATGCCTGCCATACCGCGTGTCTACAGTTTGCAAATGGCAACCCGTTGTGCGATGTGTTGCTGATTGTCACCCAAGGGAACTCCGCCCTCTTCCAAATGTCATCTGCAGCGTCGCCCAAAATTAAAATCAAGAGCACCTTGACGTCACCAACCGCTAGCCTGTGCCCTGCTGTCAATTGTTCCATTTCGTATATCCATTTCCCCGCCCCTCCGCTCAAGGAGGCCAGTCTGCACTTAATGTTCTCCTTGTCTGCATGCTTCCAGGGTACATATTGTGGCCTTGTCCCACCCCTTTCCAATAAGGGCATCTGCGTGTATTCAGCCATTTCCTCCGGTGTGCGCTTATGCGGTGTTGTCTGTATGTCTTCTGTGTCGTCCTCCATATCGGACAATTCGTCAAAGATGTCTATGAGGCTGTGTGCATGAGGCGTGTCTCCTGTTCCCCTGTTCCCCGCGTTGGCATGAATGGCCCTTGTTGTTTGCTATCGCCAGCCCCTCCCTTTTGCGTCCCGGGAGATCTCTGAGTCTATTGACATATGGCATGTGTGTGGCTGACGATGTTACTGTCTGTAGTGTATCCTCCCTCCGCGTACTTATACCTTCCTGTCTTGCTGTTATCCCCTCTTGTGTTCTGCATTCCCATGATGACCCTGTGCCTGTACGTGTGATGTAGAGTTTGCTGAGCCCCTCTCTGTTTTCATCGTCCAGTCCTCCACATGTTTCCTCATCCTCGTCACTGCATAACCCCCCTGAGAATGTGAGCTTAGTGCGTGGGCGTGGGTATCATACTGTTACCGTTTCCAAATCTATGTCCATGCACTTACCTGCATCTACAGCATCCGCCCCTACCTGGGGTGCTGTCACCACTTCACTACCACGTGTACTCGACTTACTCCTTGTACCCCAGTCATTTTATTTTCACACTTGTTTACCTGGTCATTCATCCTGATTTTCCGCGTCCATCCTGACCCTGCGTAGTTCTCTCATTATGCTGTCACTCACTTCGCTCAAGGCCTTCTCATCCCTATCCCTCGTACTCACTTCTCCACTTCCCCTCGCTAGTATGCTTTCTATTATCCGGCCCTATTCGTACTTACGTGCGCTCTCTGATATGATCTTTTTCTTCCAGAGTGTCATTTCCCTGTCAGTCTCTTCCCTTTCTTCTTCCCTTCTCCTATTCTCCCGCTGTTCCATACGCGCTGCTCTTTCTGTGATACCCCGTACATGTTCCTCCTCCCGGTCCCTTTCTTCTTTCCCTTGCTGCTCAAGTTCCATCCTCTCTCCTATTTCCCTCACCTGCCTCTCTAGTTCCTTTAGTTCAAGCTGCTTAGTGAGTATGCTTTGTGTTCTCTTTAGTTCGGCTATCTTCGCTTCCAATCTTGCTTCTTCCTCTTTTGTTAAGTTCCCTTCTTCTCTGTTACTTACCTCTTCCTCCCTCTGCACCTGTTCTTCTTCCACTCTTTCTATTGCCTTGATCGCCCCCTCCTCCTTCCCGTGGTCGTCCCCCGCAGCTTTAAGAGCACCTATGCTGCTATCCATTCGTCTGGCCCTATTCCTGCTAACTCAAGCTGTGTTTTCCTTATGCCGCCATCATTCACCTGTGTCCCTTCCATACCTACCATGCCCTCTTTAAGGGACGTGTTTCAGTGGTGCTCTCCCGAGGCATATGGTGGTGGGTTGTATGTAGGGTTTGAATATCCCTCTGCCGCTGTCAACTCTCGGGGCTTGGCTGTTTCCTTTAATTCTCTCATTGGGTATCGACCTTCTGTCTCTTCCTCACTCTCCTCAGCGCTGTCTGCAACCCTGCTGGGAGAGGCCTGAGGCGGAGCGCACCTCTCTCCCCCACCATCCTTTTCTTCCTTTACTTCTTGCACGCTCATCATCCCTGGGCCATATCCCTGAAATATCCTCCAAAGCTGAAAAATGTCTAGATGATTTGCTAGCTTCTTCCCCTTGTATGTGTTGTGTAAGTACGCTAGCAGTGAATGTTGAGTTTCCTTGCAAAAGCTACCATTAGGCGGCCAAGCAATTCTTATTCTTTCATCTGTACCTTTAGTCCATTCTACACTGTACTTTACTATCTTAACTCTGTATGTTGGCAGTGTTTTACAAATGTATTGGAGTGGTGTTGTCAACGTGTAGTATCCATGGTGGGTCCCTATCCCATAGTACAATGACATTTTTAAATATATACCACAGTTATCTGGCCCCTAGTTGGGGACTTCTGACTCTCTGCTGTCATTAGGAAGGAAAAAATGTGCATTCAAATCATCTTAATCACTTCAACATCTATCTCTCCATTGTCATGTACTGGGCTGCTGTCCACTGACACGTCTCTCTGCGCCTGTAGGGCCCCCTTTGACCCGTGGCGTGCGAGGTCCCTTGCGACACCACACTCAGCGAAGCGTGCTCTTGGGCTGCCCCGCCCTTTTGGGGTGGCTGCTGCTCAGCACGCCCTTGTTACTGTTCGAGCCCCTCCTCTCCTCTATTACCTCACAGCCTGCGCTGCGTATGTTCGTACCGTCCCACCCACACGGGTGATACCAGTACCCAGCGCACCCCCCTCAAGGGCATGCCAGCGTTCTCTGTGAGCAGCCATCTGCTTACCTGCACCCCACCCTAGCTGCTGGCCGCAGCTCCAATCTTCATAAGAAAAACGGAATATCCTATGCAATACTCTATGGGTGACGTCACCAGCTGACACAACCTACTACGTACACACAGTTTGAACATGTAATGCGTGTCACTTTCCCCATAAGAAAACCCCACAATCCCCACAGCTGTCTTCCCACTACGCCTGGAGTGGAGTATCCATTAATCACCTTTCTCAATATGGTTAGTCTGTACCCGCTGCGTCACCTCGCATGTGATACGTTCCCTCACCAGGGGAACTTAACGAGCCAACTATCTTCCGCAATATGAGAGAGCTACCTCCTGTGGGAATCCGTCATCTATTCACCGAGCTAAAACACTCAATTAATCGGAATTCTCATCTACTCATCAAACTACAACGTCGACTCATAGGAATACCACACCCCCATACATGTGTTCGCCATCTAGACCAATCAGCTCGGCACTCCATCCAACACGTGGGGACTCGTTACCCCACCCAATATGCTCATCAACACAAGAAGGGACTACCTCCGCTCCGTTCCCTGCTACACCTCACATACCGATCAACACTGATACACGAAATTTTGCGACAATGTAAATTCACCCGTCACCCTATATACAATTCCTCCCCCACCCACACAATACAATATTGCCCGTTGTGTGGTCCATACTCACATTAGGCTCCCGTCTGCCAGTGGCACTCGGCTGCGGGCACCCCTCCCAATCAGCTCGCCACTTCCCCTCGTCTGGACCGCGTCTGGACACTCGCCAACTGCGGGCGGGAAAATCTTGAAGTCAACTCCAAACGGCCAATCTCCGGTGGTGCAATCCAGTTGTCTCGCAGTTCCACGATGGTCCTGCAGTCCTCCAAGGGGGCAACGGCAGAGGGAGCCGCGTTGCCGGGCCACCTTATCATAGACAATCTCACTGGAGCCTCCAACGTGTTATCTGTTGGTCGGCAGAGCCGTACCCGGGTTCCGCGGACCTCCAGCTCTCAGAAGGCCCTAACTCCTTCTGCGTCCCAAAGAAGTAGAAGGGCCACACAAGAGCAATTAGTTACTGCTGTTTATTAGAAGAAACAAGCAGGGACAAATACATGGAACGTAGGTTCCAGGCAACTTCTCATCATAGTAGGGCTCACAGGCCTGTTTTGTACCTGAGTGATGTAACAGTTTGCGTCACCTGCGAAAGCTCATACCCGAACCTATCGCCACTCCAGGTTGGTTCCCCGAGTGGTAGGTTCAGCATAGGACCATATAGTGGAAAGGGTTATTGATGGATCAGAGGTCAGGTCGCACGCTTGGTTTCGTCCCTTGAAATTGTTACTTCGAAAATGATACATGGAGAGAGTTAGTGATTGGTTGTGTGGTATTGTCGTCAGTGGTTAGCCCCCCATGTCCTGATTGGTCCATCTGCGAGCCCCCAAGCCTGGGACCATCGTCACTCCCAGCCCGCAATGTACCTGGTGCTGGCAACAATGTATGACTATGCGTCAGTGAAAAACAATGGACAGGTTCTGCTACTGCCATTAGAGCGCTCCTTTCCCATCACTGCCTGTGTCTGAGTTGTTACGACTTTGTTGCAAGAGGGGTCCCAGACGTGGGACACCAGTGCTTCTTCAGTCTTCGGAAATTGGCTTTGTATCAGGTTTGTATTTTGCTTCGGGTAGTCTCAGCAGTGGCAGGTGTCACCTTGGCTTGGAGAGCACGGAATGTGGATTGCAACATTGCGACCTTGGCTGCGGTGGCTCCAGCCAGGGGCTGTTCTGCGTGCTCAGCACCTTGTAGCTCCGTATGAGCTGCTTCTGGCCTGTCAGCTCTGTTCTGAGGCCTACTTCGGCTTGGTTGTATGTTGTGGCGTAATATCCATAGGGCAAGGGGGGTGTTGGGCGCAGTGTGATTCCTTGTATATCGGTCCATCTATAGGGTATTATCCCCAGGGTTAGTAGCATGAAGCCTCTGCAAGCATAAACACAAACTCTTCCGGCGTCTTGCGTTTCTGCGATGTGGTTGCTGGCCTATGTGGAAAATAATAACAATACACCTCTGTGAGTGTGCGCGGTCTGCTAAGTCATAGCACTGGACGTGTTCTTCGTGTGAATTGGTGTGTGAATGATCCAGGTGCGTGGCAGCACATGTGTTTCTGTCCATCGCGGCTATGTCATAATGTCACCACTAACGATCGCAGCTTAGGTTTGTGGAGCGTTTAGTCGAGCTGGTCCATGCGATCGGTTTCAGCTCTGTCTTGATTCCTGCCGCGTGTCTCATGCGGGACGCAGCCTGGTTTCGCAGGTGGAGCATGGTCACAGTGTGCGTTGGCATCCGGGGCAGTGAGCAGAGGTGCAAACTCGCGTGACCAGAGGTTCTTTGGCCATGACGTCGTCTTCCAAAGTTTGAGCGTGGCATGAGGGAAGGGACCCTCACATTTTTCCTCTTCACTTTCTTGTTCATCCTTGTCTTCTCTTTGCCTAACTTCCTCAATTCTTTTCCCAACTATTTTAAGCAATATCTGTTGTTAGGGAGGATTCTCTGCAATGTGCTAATTCCCTCCACCTTAGACCCCCAGCAACTTTGCTGGATTTTGAGGACTTGATTTTTTGACCCACTCTCTCATGTATTTTAATGTGATTTCTGAACTTTGTGTTGCTTTTGGTTATGGAGACTAACAAACGCCATAGGCATCATCTTTTACATATTGTCACACAGCACCTTCAGTGCAGTGGCAGAGGGAATTCTTTCAGATTTCCCCCAGGTTTAAATACCTTCTCTGGGATAAACTACTGTTTCCCAGAGCAGTAAAGTGAAATTGACTTTACTTACATTTGTAAATTTCTAGACCCAGCACACACTAGCTTACAATAGGGTGCTGGAGGGGTTACCTAGGATCCCTTTTGTCTAGCTTCTCATGTAACAATTTTATGTTACCCTTTCCTCACTGAATGGCTGGTGGCAGTGGTTTAATTTCAACTACTGTGGTGTGCATTTACCGCGGGCTGCATTCGCAGCTGCAGTAAAGCACCCTAGGGTGCCATTTTTGTCAAAATGGCCCTGGTCTTCTTTTTTCGCCATTTTTTTGTGGAAAGGTCCTTCTTAAGATTTACTCTGCATGCCAAACCAGGTTTGGTCCCTTTGTTGACTTTGCCTTTGGCGGGATTCATGAGTCAAGCCCGCCTCTGGCTCCGAGGTGTCTGGGGTGGGCAGGAAGTGAGGGAGGTGCCCGAAACTCCCTGTGCTTAGTCTCCTAGGAGACCCAAATGCACTCTGTAGTGATTGGCCGGCTGACTGTCTGGCAAGGACAGCCACTCTGCTGGGTGACTGACAGGAAGGCTGGAATGAATGGGAGAGAACTGAATAAAAGGCAAGGCTTTTTGCTTGGAAGGCAGAGTCAACCACTGGACGAATAAACCAAAGATCTTGAAGAGGATGCCTGCTGCAACTCCTGGACCATTGGTTTGCCCTGTGAAGCACTGCTGCTGTGCTGAAACTCCAGATTTGTATCGACAGAGAAGCCCCTGCAAGGACGACTTCTCCCCTTGAGTTCTTGGGACCAATCAACTCCAAAGTAAGCCACCTGAACATTATCTCAGAGCTGGTTGCCTGCCCACAGAGTTGCTGCTGGAAACCGAACAGCCATGGAGAGGAACACCAGATTGTGTGTGTTGCTTTTAAGTTGGCTAAGAGCTCCAGGAAGATCCTCCGACTCCTAGGAAGCAAGACTGACCGAGCCTGAGCCCCCTCAACAGAGTGCGGGACCCAAGAATCAAGGAA
The DNA here is from genome assembly GCF_040938575.1 of Ambystoma mexicanum. NCBI lineage: Eukaryota > Metazoa > Chordata > Amphibia > Caudata > Ambystomatidae > Ambystoma > Ambystoma mexicanum. The sequence continues at coordinate 1,507,979,433 of NC_090921.1, read as the reverse complement.
AGTCCATCTCGACATCCAGGAACTGCAGTGTTGCTATTTGCGGTAGTCGCGAGGAGCTGAAACACTGAAGTGCCACTTGTCAGACAGATTGCCGGTTGCGAGTGGTGACCGTCCCTTAGCAGTGCAGGAGTCCCCAGAAGTTCTCCCTCTTGTCACCACGACTGAGGCCCAGGAACAGAGAGATCTGCAGAGCTGCACAGGAACAGAAGTCATCTGCTGTACTTTTTCTTCAATACAAAGGTACTGTAAAGTCTGAGAGAACTTACCTCTTGTTGTAGAGTTGCTTGCATCTTCTGCTACTCACAAGTCTAAACAGCTTGTGGCTCTACATTGATTCTTCTTTTCTTCAAAGACTTCTAAAACATTGTGCAAAGACTTTTCTTATGTGCAAAGAAGTGCTTCAGCTCATATAGACTTTTGCCCATTTACTTTGGCTTACCCTGTTCCACTCAATGGGCCTCATTACACGGTAGGTGGTAAGGGTTTACCGGTACCGGTAAGGGCACCGGTACCGTTAAACCCTTACCGCCTTACTACGAGTTCCCTTTGCGGGACCCGACCTTAACGGCTGGTTTTACCAGCCGTTAAAGTAGGGTGCCGCAAAGGGACCTTGGAGCTAATTACGGTACCGCAATTTGCGGTACCGTAATTAGCGCCTTCCCCATTCCCATTGAGCCCTATGGCTACTGCAGACACGTGTTTCATCTGGTTGGACCTCATTAGTAAGGTGGAGCTGTGCCTCTCTAAGAATAGTGAGCAAGGGTGCTGTGGAGTAACGTGGCAGGGATGCCTCCACCAGGTGGAGACGCAAGGCCCAGTCCTCCTCCCAGGTTACAACATCTTCCGGGAGCAAGGAGACTGGTGCCACGTCTGCAAGAACGGCCGCAGCTGCTGAGGGGAGGCCCAAGAAGGCAAAGTTGGACATGGGCTCCACAGCAGCGGGTGGGACGGGTGAGCCCCCACAGGGGCAATCCGATGCAGAAGACGGCTCAGAGTCATCCAGGTTGGTGGTGGAAGAGGAGGAGGCTGCATCAGAACAGCAGATGGGGCCTGGAGGGGGTGATGCCACAGGTGCAATTGTTGCAGTCCAGGGGCAGGAGGCAGCCCAGGTCACCGCAGAGGGGCCTGTGCCTAATCCTGTCCCTGATTCTGCGACTGCATCAGTGCGCACCCGCAGGCATGCCTCAGTGCAGGCCGGTCCACAGGTAGAGGAGGTCAACTGACCTTCCTCTACCTGCGGACCAGGCAATCCGTGACAGGGTTGAGCCCGTGCTAGTCGGTGTCGCAATGCGCACTACCGTAATTCGTGATGACGTGCGTGGTTCCTGGCGGTACCATACACGTCATCACAAAGAGGTCTGTGCCATCCTGAACCAGCTAGCACAGCTCATTGTTGTGGGTTCGCTACATGTTCTGGGCCCTGCTGCGACCCCCTCCTCCTCTTCCTACACTATGCGCCAGTCATCCTCCCTGCTGTCTTCCGGCCCAGATGCCACCAGGGCCCCCTGTGGACCTGTCCCAGCCACCGTGGCCAGTCTGGTGGAGATCACATCCCTGCCACAGTCGGGAGTCGGAGGTTCAGCAGAGGTGGTCACCCCAGCAACAGGACCACTGGCAATGGAAGTTGTGCAGGCACCTTCCAGCCTGTTACATGTAAGACTGTCCCAGGGGTTGTCATCATCCCGGAGGCAGTCCTGGTGGCGCAGGCACAGGGCACATTGGCAGCGGTGGGCTCAACGTAGGAAGCGTCAGGACTCGGGGTCAACAACATCACAGGGGCAGGCATCGGCCGACGGCAGGAGGACCCAGGAACAAGTGTGTCTTCCGTGTGGCAGCGGATGGGCCAGCAAATAGATGCAGAGCGGCGCCGGGCACGGAGGGCATGACTCGCCATGGCTGTGGTGTTTGCCCTCGCGCCCGGTCTCAGGCAGTGAGCGCGGGCGGGCCTGTTGGGTGCGCTGCGCGGGAGAGGCCGCAGCGCGAAGAACGACACGACTCACTCGTGTGGTGATTAAACCCGGACTGGCGCCAGCACGCCAGTTCCGGTGATTCCTTTATTTCGCTCGTGTCACGTGACCCTCTGCGTAAGAGCACGTGACACCACATTCCTCCCTAACTTGGAGGTATTTATACGGTAATTGACAACAACCATTGTAAACGGGTATGACTTGCAAAGTACTACATAATCGTAATGCACCTGTTTTCATTCGCTGCTTTCTGGGTTCATCTTGGCGTGTGTGTCTGACGATAGTCTCCGTCTATTACATACCCCTGGAGGCGGCACGACGGTTTGGGTTTCTCTCTCAGACGGTAGCGGGTGTTTCTTTCTTTGGGCATGTCGTCTTTGGTGGCTTCTGCTTCGGTTCTCTCGTCTGGCAGGTATGATCTGTCCGGGTCTCCTGGTGCGGCTAGACCACCCAGTGGTGTCGGTCCTTGAGGTGTAGCCGGCATTTCTCCTCCGTTTCCTCTCGGGGGCGTTGACGGTTCTTCCCACATTTCTGGGGGTACCTTCCTGAAGTGCGACACGTTCCTTGTCACCGTCTCTCCCCCTCGGGTGGCGGTAACCATGCTATGGTTGGTTGTACTGACTGTCCATGGTCGCACTTCGAAGTTGAGGGACATTTTTTTGGGTGGTGCACGGTTCTTGACAATGACGGTGTCTCCGGGGGTCAGTTCTCGGTGGCAGGCTCTCCTGGCGATGCTCTCTTGTTTGTTTCGCCTTAGCCGCCTGGCGTCAATTGCTGGGATGTCAGGTTCTGGGGCTGTCCAGTGGGGGTGTATGGGGAGTTCTGCTTGTATGGGTACCCCGAACATGAGGGCGGCGGGGCTGATCCCGGTGGCTGAGTGCGGGGTTTGCCGGTGTGTTCTCAAAAACCGATATACTGTTTTCTGCCACGGGTGTACTTGTTCTTTGGCAATTCTGATGACTTTGTTGAACGACCCCATGAATCGCTCAGCATCTCCATTTGCTTGGGGCCATCTCGGGGTGATCCGCTGGTGTTAGACGTTCACTTCTTTAAAGTATTCGCGTAGTTCCTGGCTTGTGAAAGAGGGTCCGTTGTTACTTTTTACTTTCCTCGGAATTCCGTGACTAGCAAATATCTTCTCCAGCGCGAGGATGGTGGTCTCGGCGTTGGTAGAGGCTACATGCTCTACTTCCGGATATCTGCTAAACTCGTCGATTATCACGAGCAGGTAACCCTCGCCGGCAATGGTGCAGTGATCCATGCTGACTGCGTCCCAGCGTGTGGAGCTCCTCGGGACACTGCTGATCGGTTCAGGGTTTTCGGGCCTCCTGGATGCTTGACAGGCTGCGCAGGATTCTACTAATTCCACTACCCTTTGCTGCATGTTCGGCATCCACATCCTAGATTTAAGGTATGCTGTTGACTTTACGATTCCCTGGTGCCCGCTATGGGCTAACTTGAGAGCTCTCTCTTCCAGAGTTTCTGGTAGTATGATTCGGTGCCCTTTTAACAGCACTCCTTCCGGGGCTATTGAGAGTTCGTGTCTGATCCCGAACAGTGCTCTGAGCTTGGTCTGCGCCGATGTTGTGCGTTGGGCTATTGACACGAGATAGTTTTTCCAATTCCCGGAACGGATGGCTTTGGCTGTGTGCTGTAGGACGGTGTCTTCCTCTGTCTCGCGCACCACTTCTTGCAGTGTCAGGGCTCGCGGCCTTGCGCAGGCAACTACGTGGCAGACATGCTCGTCGGTCTCCACTGCGTGGTGTTGTTCGCTGTCGGTAGCTAGCCTCGGGTGGCGGGACAGATAGTCTGCCGGGTTGTCCGATCCTGGGCGGTACTCCACCTCGATGTTGTACGGCTGTAGCTGCAGCATCCATTTTTCAATGCGTGTAGGCGGGTGGGGGGCAGAGCCTCGGAAGATCGGGATCAAGGGTTTGTGATCTGTGAAGACTTTCGCTTGCTTGCCTAGCAGGTACACTTTGAAATGGCGACATCCCCACAAGATGGCTAGGGCCTCCTTCTCTATGTGTGCGTAGTTTTGTTGGGGTTTTGTGAGTGCCCTGCTGGCAAACGCGATAGGGAACACTTTGCCTTCGTTATCTGTTTGGGTTAACACCGCCCCTAGGCCAACTGGGCTGGCATCGACGAGGAGTTCAGTCTGCCTTTCTATGTTGAAAAAGACCATGGTGGTGGAGGCAGATAGAGTGTCCTTGATTTGTTGAAATGCTTGTTGATGGGCTGCGGTCCACTCCCACTTCTGGTCTTTCTTTGTCAGCTCCCTGAGCGGGCTCGCGATGCTTGCGAGGTCGGGGATGAAGCGTTCACAGTAGGTTGCCATCCCCATGAAGCTTCTCACTTCGGAGGCTGATTGTGGTGCTTTGGAGTCCTTTATGTCCCGCACTTTCGACGGGTCGGGGGATACGCCTTCCGCGCTGAATATGTAGCCAAAAAAACATAGTTCGCTCCTGCTGAATTCGCACTTCTCTGCGTTGAGTGTCAGGCCTGCTTCTTCGAGCCTTTTCAAGACTGCCGCTAGACGCCAATGGTGCTCACTTTTGTTTGGGGATATGCGAGGATGTCATCGCTGATGTTGGTGGTTCCTTCTAATCCCGTGATGACCTTGCGGATTTCATGTTGGAACACTTCTGCGGCTGAAAATATTCCAAAGTTGAGTCGTTTGTATCTCATCAAGCCGAGGTGAGACGAAAAGGTGGTAATGTATCTTGACTCCTTGGATAGCCTTAACTGAGGTCAAGTTTACTGAAGACTGTTGCTCCGGTGAGATCTACGATGAGTTTGTCGATCGTGGGGGGTCACATGGCGTTCTCTCCCGATCGCTACGTTGGGAAGCCTCATATCTATGCATATTCTTACTGCGTTCGGCTGTTTAGGTTTTTGGGCTACAACCATGGGTGAGACCCACGGAGTCGGTCCGGATGTTTTCTCAATGATCCCTTCTTCTTCGAGCTTGGCCAGTTCTTTTTCTACTGCGCCTCTCAGGTGGAATGGGATCCGTCTGTGTCGAACTGCTTTCAGTTCAATGGTGGGGTCTATGTGGAGCTTGATGGTTTTCCCCTTGAGGCACCCGATGCCCTAGAATAGCTTTCTGTGTCGTCTTAGTAGGTTGCTGAGTTCGTCATGTTGGAGGCCGAATGCGAAGTGTATTAGTTTTAGCTTCTCCGCCGTTTTGCAGCTCAGTAACGTCTTGCAGCCGGCGTCCACTACGTATATGCGTGCACAGCAGTTGGTGTTCTCATGGGCAAAGTTTGACTTGAATGACCCTCACACGGGGAGGGGTTTCTTACATCCGTATGCATATAGTCTGACTTTCTTCTTTTGAAGGTCGGGTTTCGGGCGAAGTCTGTTGAATGCTGCCACCGGCATAACGTTTACTGTTGCGCAAGTGTCAATGACCACCTTTAGTGGTTCTCCGTTAGAGAGAACGGTGCACAACGGTCTTTTCCTCTGTCGTGACCGGTGTGGTTCTACTGCAGATATGAAGTGTATGCGATGTACTTGTCTGCTTCCCTTTTTCCATCTTCCTTTGTCTCTCCTTTCGGGAGATGTGCTGCTGTCGCTGTCGTCGCTAATGCTCGAGTCTGGGGACCTCTTGGATTCGTCGACGGCTCTGGCTTTTCTTTTGCGTGCTTGTTGGCGGGAGGATTCTCTGGGCGAAAACTTTTTCCGGCGTTCTTGTGTCTGACGCGGGGCAGAGTCTTTGTCGGGCGGGTTCAGGCAGACCGCGGCAAAATGGTTGAGGCGATTGCATTTCCTGCACGTGGATCCCCACGCGGGGCATGAATCTCCTTTGTGCCACGGGCCTCCGCACCACTTACAGCTCTTGTCTCGCCCCTGTGACGGGTGGGGCCTCAGATCTTGCTTCGTGCGACTGTTTTGGCGTCTGGAGATGGCTGCTACGTCCTCTGCGGGTCCAGGGTTGTCCAGCGGTAATCTCTGGATTGCTGCTTCCATTACCGCTACCTGGTCCTCCGTCTGTTCTCGGAGGCGCGCCATTTCGAGGATGCGTGACAGGCGTATGTTTCTTTCAGACAGTATGGCCCTTCTCAATTTTTCAGAGGATATTCCGTTGATGATCTGGAGACGGATGGCAAATTCTTCGTCCGGGAACTCACAGCCTACTGCCATTTCGCGAAGGCGAGCGTGAAATTTGTCTACTGTCTCTTTCTCCCGCTGCCTCGCCATGCAAAAGTGGAAGCGTTCATAGTCTGGGTTGAGATCGGGTTTGAACATGTTGGTGAGTGCTGATCTAGCTGCGTCATAGTTGTCTGCGTTACCGCGGTTCGGTGTGGCGTTGAAGAGGCGCAGGGCCACAGCTCCGATGTTGAGTAGGAGGAAGGTGCGCATCTTCTTCGGCGTGGTAATGTCTCTGGCTTCGAGGTGCATCTCAAACTGTTGAAGCCAGATTTCCCACCTGATGGCCGCACCCGTGGTGAATGGGTCGAATGGCGGCATGAATGTCGTCTGTGATGGGTCGGGATGTTCATTGGAGAGGCTCCTCCTAGAGGATGAGCTCATGCTTGTCCTCACAGGGCTGGTGCTTGGGCTGGACATGTTGGTACACTGCGTGGCCTCCCTGGCGTTGGGGCGTAAACCTTGGGTGGCAGTGTTCACGGTGTCACTGAGAGGTCGCAGGGGCTAATGCAACTGGCATGTGCGCAGCTTTGCAATACCTGACTTTTCTCGGAGGTGCAGGAGGAGCGTTGAGTGGCCTTTCCTTGCTGCGAGTGGGAGTCCTTGTCATTAGAAGTTGCAGGGCTTCAACCAACTTGTGTGCCACATTATACACAGTCGCGTGATGTCCACGGCGTGTGGGTGTGTCAGAGGCGGTGCGTCGTTGCAGGCGTTGGGGCGCGGCTCCGCTTGAGGAGTAGGCGCGGGTCCGCATCGGGTCCGTAGTCGGCTTCGTCGCCAGTGTGGTGTTTGCCCTCGCGCCCGGTCTCAGGCAGTGAGCGCGGGCGGGCCTGTTGGGTGCGCTGCGCGGGAGAGGCCGCAGCGCGAAGAACGACATGACTCACTCGTGCGGTGATTAAACCCGGACTGGCGCCAGCCCGCCAGTTACGGTGATTCCTTTATTTTGCTCGTGTCACGTGACACCACAATGGCCAGGACGGAGAACTCCATGCATCGGGCAGAGAGGCAGGTGGAGTTCCTCGAGGAGACTCGCAGGGAGTTTGAGAGGAGCATGACGGAGTCCCTGCAAGCCCTAGAGGATACAGCTGAGTCCCGCCTCTGGGATATTGACACAGAGATTGATGATACCCTGGCCCAAACTCTTGGTAACATCGGTGAGTCATAGGACTAGCCCGCTGCCCTTGTATATATTTCTGTAGTGTTAGGTTTCATTTATTTATTTATTATTTGGAGTCCATGGACTTAGCTCCACGATTTGTACATAGTTTATTTTTTGTAGGGTTTTTGGGGTATATTGTTTTGACTTTTGGGATCATCGACCCTTCATCCTTGTATATAGTTGGACTTCGTTGTTTTTTTTTTTCTTTTTCATTTCACCATGGATTAATGGTTTATTTTCTGATTTACATTTTGAACAGGAGGACTGACTTTGGACATGGACCACTTACTGGATTTGCTTTTTTATTGATTTTCAGATTCCTTTTTTATTTGCATTTAATTCTCATTTGCATTCATTTCATTTTAATTTTCATGTTTATTTTTCATTTGGTGTGTTTTTAAAATGTTAATACTTTTTCATTCATTCAAATCTAAGTGGTGTGTGCTCTCAATGGTTTGGTGCATGTGTCACTCTTCACTTGCTACTGTACGTGTCCCTGCTGTTTATCAATGTTGGTGATGTGTGTGCAGTCATGCATGTGATGTATTGTGATTCACATTGCATGGGGCATGTTCTGGGGTGTATGACTGATGGATAGGTGTTGAGTTGAACTGTGGGGGGGCAGCGTGTGGTGGCTTTTTCGGTGGCAATTCATACATGAATTTATGTTGGGTCAATGTGTTGGGGGGGATGTGTGTCGGGGCCTGCCTGCAGGTTGCTGTCACTGGTGGGGGGACATGAGGCGGGGCCTGCGGGGCATGGCCACGGGTGTTGGGGGTCCCCTGTGGTGTGGGCTGCCTGCGGGGCTCGGTCATGATGTTGTGGGGTCCCCTGTGTTGTGGGCTGCCTGCGGGGTATGGTCATGCGTGTTGTGGGGTCCCTTGTGGTGTGGGCTGCCTGCATGGTATGGTCATGGGTGATGGGCTGCCTGCAGGGTATGGTCATGGGTGTTGAGGGGTCCCCTGTGGAGTGGGCTGCCTGCAGGGCATGATCATGGGTTTTGGGGGGGTCCCCTGTGTTGTGGGCTGCCTGCAGGGCATGGTCATGGTGTTGTGGGGTCCCCTGTGTTGTGGGCTGCCTGCGGGGTATGGTCATGGTGTTGTGGGGTCCCCTGTGGTGTTCCCTGCCTGCAGGAGATAGTCATGGGTGTTCTGGGGAGTATGACTGATGGATAGGTGTTGAGTTGAACTGTGGGGGGGCAGCGTGTGGTGGCTTTTTCGGTGGCAATTTCATACATGAATTCATGTTGGGTCAATGTGTTGGGGGATGTGTGTCGGGGCCTGCCTGCAGGTTGCCGTCACTGGTGGGGGGACATGAGGCGGGGCCTGCGGGGCATGGCCACGGGTGTTGGGGGTCCCCTGTGGTGTGGGCTGCCTGCGGGGCTAGGTCATGATGTTGTGGGGTCCCCTGTGTTGTGGGCTGCCTGCGGGGTATGGTCATGCGTGTTGGGCTGCCTGCAGGGTATGGTCATGGGTGTTGAGGGGTCCCCTGTGGAGTGGGTTGCCTGCGGGGCATGGTCATGGGCGTTGGGGGGGGGTCACTTGTGGTGTGGGCTGCCTGCAGGGCATGGCCACGGGTGCAGGGGGGTCCCCTGTGGTGTGGGCTGCCTGCGGGGCATGGCCACGGGTGTTGGGGGGGGTCCCTTGTGGTGTGAGTTGCCTGCGGAGCATGGTCATGGGTGTTGGGGGGTCCCCTGTGGTGTGGGCTGCCTGCGGGGCATGGTCATGGGTGATGGAGGGTCCACCCGAAAGCCAAATCGCGTGAAAAGGCCCTTACGTACCCCACAAAATCAAGTACCCTGTTTGCACCGGCCAAATCACGTGAAAAGGCCCTTGCGTACCCCGCAAAATCACATCCCCCGCTCGCACCAATCAAATCGCATGAAAAGGCCCTTGCGTACCCCACAAAATCGCATACCGCGCTCGCACTGGCTAATTCGTATGAAAAGGCCCTCACGTACCCCGCAAAATCGTGTTCCCCGCTCGGCACCGGCCAAATCGTGTGAAAACACCCTCATGTGCTGCCATCAGCCGCAAACACCCCCTGCAGGCAGCCCACACCACAGGGGACCCCCCTACATCCATGGCCATGCCCCGCAGGCAGCCCACACCACAAGGGACCCCATCAACACCCATGACCATGCCCCGCAGACAGCCCACACCACAGGCGACCCCTCAACACCATGACCATGCCCCGCAGGCAGCCCACAACACAGGGGACCCCACAACAACATGACCATGCCCTGCATGCAGCCCACAACACAGGGGACCCCCCTACACCCATGACCATTCCCCACAGGCAGCCCCCTCCACAGGGGACCCATCAACACCCATGACCATACCATGCAGTCAGCCCATCACCCGTGACCATACCCCACAGGCAGCCCACACCACAAGGGACGCCACAACACCCATGACCATGCCCTGCAGGCAGCCCACAACACAGAGACCCCACAACACCATGACCATGCCCCGCAGGCAGCCCACAACACTGGAGACCCCCCTACATCCGTGGCCATGCCCCGCAGGCAGCCCACAACACAGGGGACCCCACAACACCCATGACCATGTCCTGCAGGCAGCCCACAACACAGGGGACCCCACAACAGCATGACCATGCCCCGCAGGCAGCCCACAACACAGGGGACCCGCCTACACCCGTGGCCATGCCCCGCAGGCAGCCCACACCACAAGGGACCCCCAAACACCCATGACCATGCCCCGCAGGCAGCCCACTCCACAGGGGACATCTTAACACCCATTACCATACCCTGCAGGCAGCCATCACCCGTGGCCATACCCCGCAGGCAGCCCACACCACAAGGGACCCCACAACACCCATGACCATGCCCCACAGGTAGCCCACAACACAGGGGACCCCACAACACCATGACCATGCCCCGCAGGCAGCCCACAACACAGGGGACCCGCCTACACCCGTGGCCATGCCCCGCAGGCAGCCCACACCACAAGGGACCCCCAAACACCCATGACCATGCCCCGCAGGCAGCCCACTCCACAGGGGACATCTCAACACCCATTACCATACCCTGCAGGCAGCCATCACCCGTGACCATACCCCGCAGGCAGCCCACACCACAAGGGACCCCACAACACCCATGACCATGCCCCACAGGCAGCCCACAACACAGGGGACCCCACAACACCATGATCATGCACCGCAGGCAGCCCACACCACAAGGGACCCCCCAACACCAATGACCATGCCCTGCAGGCAGACTACACCACATGGGACCCCCCCAACACCTGTCACCACACGTGCAGCCCTTTCCACACGAGTTGGCTGGCACGAGTGGGTACGTAATTTTGCGCGGTACGCAAGGCACTTTTCACGCATTTGACTGGCGCTAGCGGGCTACGTGATTTCGTGCAGGTACGTGAGGCACTTTTCACATGATTTGACTGGCGCGAGCGGGGTACGGGATTTCGCAGCGCTTTGCAAGGCCCTTTTCACGTGATGTGACTGCCGCGAGCGGGGTACGCTCCGATTTTTCACGGTATTACGATGGGGGGGGCTGTGTGCTGGGGCAAGGATAGCGCGGGGCCTTTGTGCCATATTAGACATTTCACTGGATTTTTCCTGCGCACGGGGCGGTGTTGGCGGTATAACTGGTGCTGCTGGATGTTCACTGCGCCACGGCTGGTAATGGCACAGGAAATCCATGAATACGCAGTGTGCCAAAATGCTGTTTTGCACTGTGCCTGGCACACGCATGGCGAACGCACCCTCTCTGCGTGAGGCGCTTGCGCTGCTTCTGGACTGGATTCCATGAATTGTGCCCTTTATTTATTTGAGTGTGTATTCCATGGGAATCCGAATAATGGGAGTATCCCTGCACCCATCCATGCCTCTCCCTACAAATGTCTACCAGCTGCAGGTCTTTCAGTAGGGCACCCAGTGTTTTAGCCGGTAGTGAGGATTTACCATGCTTCTCGTCTGTTTAGGGTTAACAGTTAAAATCACCTCCCCACACCAACGTCGCCCCTCTGTAGGTTTCTAGCTTTGGGTAGATTGGCTTGAAGAACACTGTTGCATCATGATTCGGGGCATAAGTGTTTATAAAGCATACATCCCCCTGTTCCAGCAAGCCGTGTACCACCACCATCCTGCCGTCCTCATCCTTTTTTAATTCCAACAGCTGAAAGGTGTCGGAGGGGGCTATCCATACCAGAACCCCTCTTGTGTATACCAAGAACATTGAGCCATACAGCTGTTCTCCCCATTTCCTAGCTATCATGGCCTGCTTGTCCACTATGAGGTGCATTTCTTTTAATAACACTATTTGTGTTGCCATTCTTTTCAAATATGCATGTACCCGTAGCTTCTTGATGGAGATGTTCAGTCCAATGACATTCCAGGAGAGTATTACCAGGCCTTTAATGCCCATCTTGGGTAATTTTGCAGGCCCGTACCCATCCCATTGCCCTGTCTTCTTGTCTGCACATCTTCCTCCCCTAGGTCTCCAATTTGTTGATGAGGGCACCGCCACCCTCTGTGTGTGTCTGTGGCCCAGTAGGGAGTTTGTGGTCACTCTCCCACTTCTGCATTCAAGCATTTCCACACCACTAATGCGTCTGTCGCATCCTTTTACCTCACACATGTCACAGTTTAGTCCCTTGGTAAATCCCACAACCCCTTCCAGACAGCCATTTGCCCTTGTCAACCATCCACTCCCCCCAACTCCAAAAAACTACAACCACTAATAACCTATAGCAAACTTTGGATAACTGCCTAGCTGCATACTGCTTGCTCTGGCACAGCTGCTTCTCCCGCACCCTCCTCGCCTTCCCATTCCTTGAGGGACGTACAGCAGCTCAATGCCTTCCAACAAGCATCTGGTACCTAGGTGGGGAATCCCTTAGACACCCATAGAGGCAGGCGGCTGGACGTTGGCGCACGTCTCTGTCATGAGACTCCCAACTTCAGTGTATCAGTTACCTTGTTTGTGTCTGTCCATTTATCTCGCAGATAGCCCATGGATTTCTTCCCGCCATGCTACAGCCATTACACTTCAAGGTCCTTCGTTGTTGCTGCCTGGCAGCTGTGGAAATCCCTGCTCATCAATCCAAGAATGTGCCTCCTGTGAATTTTCAAAAAAGTATGATCTGTCATTGTGCAGGACTTTTAGCTTTGCTGGGTATATCAACATGTATCTTAGGTTGTCCCTCCTTAGTCCTTCCGAACAGTGCCCTAAAATCCTCTCCTGATCCCTAAAATTAATTTTCTTTGCTATGACAGGCCTCAGGGGTGCTCCGGGCTGTGGTCTCTTAGCCAGGGACCTATGTGCCCTTTCAAATGTGAATCCTTGAGTAAACGTGCCAATCCTCATCTCCTGAAGCAAGAGGTTCTCCACATACCCCGTCTGGTCTCTGCCTTCCTAACCTTCTGGAAGGCCCAAAATTCTAATGTTGTTTCTTCGCGCTCTCCCTTCAGCATCCTCCATACGATGCTCTAGTGTCTGCACTCTTTCCAATGCATCTGTCATCTGAGTTGGTGTGCTGGCTATGTTTGTGGTGTTCTCCTGTACTCTCTCTTCTGCCATGCCCAGTCGGTCAGCTAACTCGCCGACATCCTGACACAGCAGCCCCACATCCATGATTACAGCATCTATCTTGTGTTCAAGTGCTGTTTTCAGCGCTACTATTGCTGCCAGGCTTGGCCCTTCCTTTTGCGGGCTGACCGGTGGTTTCCGTGTACCGTTGCGATTGACAACTGATGTGGTCACCTCTTTATCTTCTTTCTGGGCGTATGCATCCATCAGGGCCTTTATTCTTGCATGCTTATCAGGCATTTGGGTCATCAACCTGGAGGCGTGCATGAATGGTGTGGGCGTTCTATGTGTCCCACCCACTGCAGTGATGCTCTCCATTGGGGGGGTTGTTAAGATGGATTTCTGAACTCTGACCTGGTGGGCAGATGTTGAGAAGGCCAGCCAAGTTTCTTGGAACAGGCTAACCTCTGGACAAGCCAGACCAATCAAGGTAGATATGGTCTGCAGTCAAGACTAAGTCTCAGGAGGGGTGAGGGTGACTGAAGGACCTCAATGAGCATACAGAGCAAGGACACTTACAAATTACTCTCAGACAGGTGTATATATCAAAATATAAACACATTTATTACAAGGCCTTTGTAATTTAACACACAGTAAAAGAATCACAGCAATACTATCAAACCAACAGAACACAATCAATACAAGATGTATACAAGTCCATTGGGGTCTAAAGGGTTAAAGGCACGAAATATGTTCACAACCTAGAGGGGAAGGAAAATAGGCAGTGCAGATAGTCTTTAGTCCCCTTCAACGTCAAACACACACCTAACTAAGAGGCAGTCCAAACCCTAAGAAGAGAGGAGCCTTGTGCTCAATAGTACATGCACTGCAGGCACACGCGGTTGTTCCAATTGGGCAAAATGGGGTCTCTTCAGGGGTCTCTAGCAGCTCCGGAAGGTGGGTGAGGCGATGAAGACTACATTCCCACTATTCAAGGAGGGCCTCCACTTGAAGGCAGAGGTGATTCCAAGGTTCGAGAATAGTTCACTAGTTCACACTAGCAGTGGAAAGGAGAGGGACCCCCAGGGGCCACTCATGTGTGAAAATGGATGGAGGCACTAGGGGCCACCGGTTAGGGTTACTCCCCGGCCCCAGGCGCACTTCGGACCAAACTCCGGCAGTCAAGTCCACTTCGGTTGCAGGTTCAAATGCAGCAATATGATGGCTCTGCAGCTTTTAGTTCCAAAGATACAGTGATGACTCCCAAAGGGGACAGTGGGGATTTCTCTCTTCCTTATGGATGGATCAGGCCAGTTTCACTGCAGCAGGCTTCAGGGGCAAGAGGGTCACAAATGCAGCGCACCTGCAAAGATCGTTGCTGCAGATGGGCAACACAGTAACCGCGTTTACTCCGGTCCTGGCGCACTCGTCTCACTTCAGACCTGGGAATGCCAAGTGTTCGAAATGCGGTGTGAGGGTGCCGGGGACACAGAGCTAGCAGTATACCAAGTTTCGAGGGCCTTCTCAAAACGATGGCTGAGACAGAGCAAAGGTCCTGTGTAAGCTGATCAGCCCACTGGTTGGCCCAGGGACACTTCCAATAAGGCTTACTTGCAGGTTTTGTTGAAGGTGCTGAGAATAGTTGGCCCCACTATTCTAATGGGTCGAAGCATCTTCCCAGACCTTCTAGGACGACCAGATGCAGAGGGGTCCCATGGGACGACAGCGGGCTCAGGGTGCTAAACCTTCCAGCGGTTCACCAGCGGTTCCTCGATTTGGCTTCTTAGTTTCAGGATACTTGGATCCTATCCTTCGTTCAGGGAGAACTCCAGAGATCGACATGGTATGGGTGTTTGGGGCCTCCTCTTATCCAGAGTCTCCTTCGTGCCAAAACGAAGAGGACCCAATGGGAGATCTGCTCACAAACACACACTCCATACATGGACCAACCTTGGACCACGGTGGTCCCAGGCATTCACAGCACTTCAGACTCTCTGGCAACCAGGATGTGTATTGGGGACAGACACCCCAGCCCACGTCCTGGAGGCACACACAAGGGATGCAGAAGCCCGCAAAAGCTTGGTGTTTCGTGGGAAACTGCATGACCAAATAAGGACTGACCCGGATCAGCTCGATCTGGGGAAGGCAAAGGGGCAAGATGGTCAAAGAACCTTGTGGCATGGCCATTTTGGAGCCAGGCCACCTATTCGTGCCAAATTTAGTTAACGCGGTTTAAATGGCAGGAAAGGGTTAAAATTATATGAAAAGATAAGCTGCCACCAGCCGTGTCCATGACACATCTTCACATCTCCCAAAAAGTCCTACAAGAGTATCTAGTGTCATTGGAAATAACTTAGAGACCCAAGTGCACTGTACAGTAAGATACATTGCGCACTTGTTACACGTTGCAGAAAAGTTGCAACATTGGAAAAGGACTAAGGGAAACAAAGTCTCCCAGTACTTACTGTCTTAAGGGCATGTCAGTTTCCCCATAAAAAGTGAGCGAAAGCCCAGAGGACTGCAGCAGAAGGCTGTGCTCCCCTGGCAAAGCCAGACTAAGGTGTTTAAACAGCAGCAAAATGTTTGGGGGTGTACAACTGCAGGGAAAGTTACATATAAAATTAAATCTTTCCTAACAGGGGTCAGGCACATATTTTAGGGTGCTGTCCTGTCTGGGCTCAGTGTACTGCAAGGTATTTCTTACGCAGGGCTGTTAGGGTGAATTCTCGTAAATGTGCTAATTCCCTTCACTTTAGAGACTCGCAGCAAATATGCTGGATTTTGAAGGCTTGATTTTTATGAGAGTGTGAGCCTTTTTCCCACTTTCTCATGTGTTTTGAAATGTGTTTCACTCTTATGTTTTCTTTGGTTATGGAGTCTAACCAACTCCATAGGCATCATCTTTTCATTTGTGTCACACAGCACCCTCAGTGCAGTGGCACAGGGAAACCTTTTCAGGCTTTCCCAAGGTTTAAATACCTTCTCTGGGATAAACTACTGTTTCCCAGAGTAAGTAAAGTGAAATCGACTTTACTAGTCTTTTTAAATTCCTAGAGCAAGCACACCCTATTTTACAACAGCGTGTTGGGGGGCGGGGAGTTACTTAGTATCCCTAGTGTCTAGATACTCATGTAGCAGTCAAATGCTACCCTTTCCTCTCGGAATGGCTGGTGGCAGTGGTTTAACAACAAACTACTATGATTTTTCCTGACCGCGAACACCGATAGCGTTAAATCGCGGGAGCCATGTTTTTCAAGATGGCGTCTGAGCCTCCTTTGTTTAAACAGGCCCCGGTCTTCTTTTTTTCGCCATTTCTTTTTGGAAAGGTCCTTCTAGAGTTTGTCGCTGCGTGCCAAACTAGGTTTGGTCCCTTTGTTCCTTTGCCTTTGGCGTGCTTCAGTAGTGAAGACCGCCTCTGGCGCCCGAGTGTTTGGGATGGGCAGGAAGTGAGGGAGTTTCCCGAAAATCCCTGTGCTTAGTCTCCTAGGAGACCCAAATGCACTCTGTGGTGATTGGCTGGCTGACTGTTCGGCAAGGACAACCAACCTGCTGGGTGAGTGACAGCTATGCTGGAATGAAAGGGAGAGAACTGGATAAAAGGCGAGTCTCTTGGCTTGGAAGGCAGAGGAGACCACTGGAACGAAAGAACCGAAGACTAGCTTGAAGAGGACGGCTGCTGCAACTCCTGGACCATTGGTTTGCCCGGTGAAGCCCTACTGCAGGTCCGAATCGCCAAGTTCATCTCGACAGAGAAGCCCTGCAAGGACGACTTCTCCCTTTGAGTTGGTGGGACCAATCAACTTGACACTAAGCCACCTGGATACCAATCTTGGAGCTGGTTGTATTTTCCTCAGAGTGCTGCAGGAAAACCGAATAACCAGGGAGAGGGACACCAGTTTGTGTGCTTTACTTACAGCTACCGGAATCGAAGTTTGCCAGTTCCGAGCTGTTGACTGTTCAAGTGCAGTGCAGGAGTCCCCCAACGTCCTCCCTCTTGTCCCCATGACTGAGGCTCAGGAACAGTGAGATCTGCAGGAACTGCCAGGAACAGAATCATCAACTACCTCTTTTTCTTCATTTTGTAAGGTACTGTAAAAGCAGACTGAGAGTACTTACCTCTCGCAGTGAAAGTGCTTGAAACTTTCCCAACTCACAGGCCTAATAAGCTTGTGACCCAACATATGATTCTTCTTGCTACAAACTATTCCTAAGAACTTTTGCAGAGACTTTTCCGTTGAGCTTCCAGAACTGCTTTATCCTATCCAAGACTTTAGCCCGTTGACTTTGGCCTAGCCTATTGAATTGAATTGACTCTTCTGGTGATCTATACATGTTTGCACTGTCTAAGAATAATTTTAACCTTTCATGTTCTAATCATCTTTGCCTTTACTCCTCTTGAAAAGTATTTCTGAAATAGTGTTGAAGTGTATTTGAGTGTGCTTTATAATTGCCTCCTTCTTATGAATGTTTTATAACTGACAGATAAATAAATTAATACGTATTTATCAAAGAAACCTTGAGTGTAAGAGTTTATTTGAACACTTGTGATTTAAGACCTCTGTGTAACATCATTACTGCTCACATTCCCCTCTTGGGATAAGCCTGGCTGCTCAGCTCCGGTACCAAAACTGTGTAGTGCAGACTTACACCAAAGGTTGGTTTTGCTTACACCTGTAGTCCTAGTTGTGTGTAGTGATCCCAAAGGGTACTGCATACAAACTTTGCCTGACACTGGTGGCAGGCGGTGAGGATACATTGTAGAGTTGTTACATTGAGAGTTCTTTACTTTTGTTCAAATAATAACCTTCACCACTAGAAAAGCAATTGTATCATGCCTGATATGGATAACCTCAGACAGGAAGCCCTGACCATTTTAACAGTAGATCAACTGAAGGAAATGTGTAAGGTCAGGAATCCCCCTGTTAAAGGAAAGAAAAATTAATTGATTGAAAGATTGTTGAATTATCAAAGTCTGAGAAGTATGTCTGTCACACCTACTCCTTCAGAAAATGTGGAAAATGTTGATGAGGATGATAATGATTCAGAGTCTAACTCTAATGTTATTGAGGAGTCAGAAGAGTCTCAGGATGTGAGCCCTTCTTTACCTCAACAAGCTCTTAGGCCTCAACCTTTAGCCATAGGGACCCTACCAGGTCCAGTACTGAGTCCAGAACTTGTCTCTCTTGAAAATATGAGACTTGAGTTAGAGTTCAAAAGGCTCCAAATGCAAATTGAAAATAAACATCAAGAACTCAAACTAAGGGAAATGGAAATGCAACATGTTCTTGAAATGAAGAAATTGTCCATTGAAAATGTTTCTATCCCAGAATATTCTAGGTCTTCCGGTCCAAAGAGACCTTGCATGCCAAAGAATGCTGTGAGTACGTATGAGATGAACCTTGATATTTTGGATTGGTTGGGTGCTTTTGAGTATAACTATTGGATTCAGAGTTTCACAGGGAATCAGCTGATTCCTTTTGTCTAGGCTCCCCCAGGTTGCAACTGATGCTGTAATGGAGGTCGGGGAACTTGAAAAATTGGAGAATTAACATGTGAAGCTAGCTTTGATAGCTAGATTTGGGAAAACCCCTTCCCAGTACCTTAAGAAGTTTAGGACCCTCAAAAAGAATGATGGTACCCCTTGGGCTACCTGGGTATGTGCATGTTTGAGAAACTTAGATGGATGGGTTAAGGGCTCCAGAGTTAACACTTTTGGGGGAATGAGAAATCTGTTTATGTTGGAATCTATTTTTGATGCCTGCTCTCCTGAGCTGAGACAGCACTTGGCTGACTCTAAATAGCTTGATCCCAAGAAGCTAGCAAAAGCTGCTGACTTGTGGGTTGCCAACAGGGCTACTCACATGGATTCTGGGGCAACTCAGAAAAAGGATGAAGGGAAGCAGCAAAAGAAAGATGGTAAAGAGAATTCTAATAGCTGCAATCCAAAAGATGGCCCCAAACAGAAAAAGGGTAAGCCACAAGGGAAACCAAATCAGTCTACTGATACCTCTGGTGCCAAACCAGAGGGAGGTCAGCAGAAGCCCTCATTTATCAAAATATTTGGAAAATGTTATGCTTGTGGGCCAACTGACCATGTGAAAGGGGATCCCAGATGCAAGGGTAAACCCTCAGGGGTCCACAATGCCTCCTTAGCCTTTTCCCCAGAGGAAGAAGTACATATGGCAAGTGGAAACTTTCAACTACTCGCTGAAGACCCCATTGGAGTCTCTGCCAGCGTTTCTTTTGTCTCCCTGGGTCTGTGGGAACAGCAGAATTTAGAGGTCTATAACTCGATTCCAGATAACACAAACAAATATTACAAGGACAGTGTACTTGTAAATGGTCAGGAAACCCCTGCCATTAGAGACACTGGGGCCAGCATGACAGTGTTGGATGAAACCTTTTTCAAACCTGAGGATGTTGCTAAGGCACCCACGGGCCTTACTAAGCTTGCTGGAGGCCCTGTCCAAATGCATCCAATACTGTCCAAATGCTTCCAAGGCCAGAGATTGGCATAAGGAGGGCAACCCCTTAACAGGTTGCAGCTGTAAGCTCCCAATTGAACTTGCCTGACATAGTTAAAGGGACATGCCTGACCTTTACAGCCCTTTGCAGGCATCTTCTTCATCCCATTAGTGGAGTGGTGAAAGGAGTTACTAGTGTTCATTACTCCTAGTCGCCTCTTCCTCGTCCCAGTAATATCATGGGTAAAGCAGGGAAAAAGGAGGGGAGAGGTTGTACAAAAACCTATAAAGGCTGGGGGAGGTTAGGTTGGTATTCAATAGGGAAAGGGGCATTCCATGTCTTATCCTTGAACCTTCTCTTCTTCGCCCTCTTTCTGGTACTTCCGGAGTAGTCATTTCTCTGGGTATTTTCCAGGTTAGTGAGACAGGGATAGCAATATCCCATAATGGCCTCTGGGATACAGGGTGCTTCCTGAAAGGTAAGTGTGGAATACCATGTCTCGCCTGAGGGCCTCTTATTCCCAATCTTCAAGGACCCTCCACCCAGGGGATCCTCCCTCGTATTGCCACCCCCAGGGTCGGAATCCAAAAGCGATGGCTCTACCCATGCCACCTGAGCAGAGGATCCCAGGGAAAAAGAAGAGAGGACTCCCTAAGGTTCTTCACAGGGCACAAACTTATAGCTTATTACAGTGGACATTTAGACACAGTAATGAGGGGCCATTATCCCTGCAAACAAGCACCGGCTGCTGCTGCATTCACACTAGAGAAGTCAGCAAGCATCACAATGGGCTGCAGTACCACTTTGTACATAGAGCATGCCCTTTTTGCCATTCTTTAGAAGCCCAAGAGCAAGTTGACCACACAGAGAGCATCCGGATACAAGGTAATATTCTCAAATCTGGTGATTAAAGTAGTGAGGTGTAGAGTTGTAAATCTGGCGACATTTATAGCAGAGCCAATAGAGGAGGGGGACGATGTACACAACTGTGCTACATAAGCAGAATATTATGACAACATTTCTAGAGCACAGGAGAATGCCCTTTGGAGGGGTGGGGTACTTTTTATTGACGGGCCCTCGACAATTGACCCGTTGACTGGAGAACAACATACTGGGACAGCAGTTGTGAATTTAAAACAGAACAAGATATTTGAAGTAGTGAAGAGCACACGATTACCCACTACTTTTTCAGCGCAAGCAGCAGAATTAGTAGCACTTATAATAGTGCTAGAAACACATGAGGACACAGAGATCACAGTGCACTCCGACTTTGCCAATGTGACATGAACCTTACATGCAGGACTGTCACATTGGAAAAGGTGGGGCTTCCAACATGCTGACGGCATGCCAGTGCAGCACGTGCCCATATTGGATAGGCTCATAAGAGCACTACAGCTCCCAGTAGCAATTGGGGTAGTGCAGTGCCAAGTCCACACGAGGGGGGAGGATGTGGTTTCCCAAGGCAACAAAGCTGAAGAAGCAAAGTGAGCAGCTTATTTTCTAGAAATAGTTGCATTTGACACTCCACCTAAGAAACGCATGCACGCGCTCAGCATGATTCTGCGAGAAGGGTATAATTCATTGCCCATCACCCAGATAATAGAACTGCGGGGGCGGGCACCGGTAGAGGAAAAGGAGCTATGGATAAGGAGGGGATGTTCAATATCCCCCACAGATGCGATGTGGCAATCGGAGAGCACTGGAAGAGCAGTAATGCCCCGAACATTATTGCAAGTAGCTCTTACGCAGCTAAACCATCCAATTCATTTGAGCAAAGAAGTCCTTGAAGCACAGATAGTGGAAGACTGGTTCTGCCCCAACTTGGCAGAGCACATTGGGCCTCATTACGACCCTGGCGGAGTGGGTTTACGCCAGCGGTATTCGCGGCGGACCCGTCCGCCCTACTACGAGTTCCCGTAGCGCCATGGAGCGTTTTCCGCCTGGTTTTTCCGGGCGGAGAAATCCAAGGCGCTACGGGACCTTGTTGTTAATTACGCCACCGTATTTTACGGTGGCGTAATTAACGCCTTCCCCACTCCCATTATACCCTATGGGGCAAAAATGGGAATGGGGAAGGGTAAAATGGGGAATGGGGATTTACCGCCCCGCCAAGGTCGGAATGGGGCGGTAAATCCGCCAACACCCATGGCGCTATCGGCAGCTTTCCGCCGTGCTCCATGGTGCATTTTGCGCCACGATTTCCGCCAGGGTCGTAATGAGGCCCATTGACTCCTTTATGAATAATTGCGTTGTATGTCAACAGTTTACAGCGGGACACACATTGTGTGTAGTGAGAAGAGCAATACCCCACCCTAATGGGTCTTTCCAACACCTTCACATAGATTTTGTATATATGATTCAAGTATGTAGCGGCTAGAGGTACATGCCTGTAGTCATGTACCCATTTTCTCGCTGGATCGAAGGACTTCCGTGCTCACACCCTAATGCCCTCTGTGTTGTGCAATTTCTCATCAGAGAGGTGTTCCCACAGTGTGGGGGTGAGGTCCTATGTTCTGATAACGGGTCTCACTTCATAAATGAAGTGTTTGAGCACATCACAGCCCTGCTGGGAATTAAGCACAGGTTTTCTTGCGCTTATCAACCGCACGCAAATGGGATTTGTGAACGCCTCAAATGCCTGCTGAAAGAAAAATTGCACAAATAAAAACAACATTGAAAAAGGTATGGCTCCATTGCCTACCCTTTGTTTTATTTGCATTGCGCAATCAGCCTGCATCTGACCACCATTTAATCCCCATGAGGTGGTGATAGGGCGATGCATGCATCTACCACTTGCTCCTCCCACTTGCTCTTTCTACTAGAGCATTGACAGACACCCAAAATGTTGCTACTGTTCTTGGAAATTAAATGTACAAATATCTTGCTTCGATGATGGCTAGTGCTTCTTTTATATCTAACAGCTCGACTCAAGGCTGGGGAGGTCAAAGAAAGATGATGAAGATAACACACCAGTAGAGCCACACAAACTTCTCAAGGAACCTATTATGTATCCTGGAGACCAAGTATTGTTAAATAATGTCACTAGGGACTGGCACAAGCCTTGCCTCCAAGTTCCATACACAGTAGAGCAAGCAACAGACAAAGAAGTCAAATTTGTAGGGAAAAAAGGCTGGCACTAACTCGGAGATGTGAAGCCCTGCAGAGGTGAGACCCCTCAAGCCCAACTCATAGATGATACACCACAAGAAGAAGAAGAACTGCAGCAGCAGATCCAGACATGGTCAAGAACCAGAGCTAGACAGGAGAACATTGAAAGCTGGATTAGGCATAATGTCTTTTCTTCACACTAGGTAATCTTTCTGAATGCTTGGAGTGATTCTTTGCAAAGAATTCTGCACATACAAACGCACTATATGAACTTATAGTAGCCTTGGAACAAATTATACCAGCTAAAGATTTTGTTTATGCTTTTCTTCTCTACGATGCACACACCTATCCAATATTGATGAGAAGCAACATACTGATTATTGCCTTTCTTAGTCACACAATCCAATTTATTTTTGAACAATTGTTTATTGCTGTATTGGCACAGTATTGCCACTGAAGAGTGTGATTACCCCAACAAATGATAATGATCAGCATTAAGAGTTTTAGTAAGCGATTGTGTGGAGTTTATTGACAAAAACATGGGTGTACGGCTCTACAGGACATGGAAGCCACAGCTAAAGCCATTGTGTCGACATTTTCTGCATTCTCCTGTCACTACCTCTTTATCCTCTTCGCATTGCAAAAGGTTGTGTTATCTCACACATACATTGAAGCATATGTTAACACTAGCCCAATCTCCGCTATCACTGAATCTTTATCTGAGAAAGTCACCAATGCTGCCCGAGAAATAAAAAGACTCAGGCGAAGCACAGACATGGATTTTGAGCATGTAAAAGGAATATTTAGCTGGTTCAGACCATGTGTTTAATAACGTGTGGTATCAGCATATGATCAAGGTGGGGAGAAAAGCCACAAAGGAGAGCTGCTGTGTGTGGGTTCTCTTATCCCCTACACCATGAGTACTTCTAGAACATGCATAGCAACAGAAGTTCCAGGAGCTAGAGCACAATGCCTTATGCACTTAGTGCTCTGCACCACAAGGTTTCAAGGATTTCAAGGAAAATGGGCCACACTGTGATGGATGTCACAGAAGACATTCCCATATGAAGACAGCTACATAAAGACTCAGGGAATGATAGATAATGACTGGAGTTCAGACAAGAACATTGAATACATTCTGGATGGCCCAAACATAGGAGAAACAAAGGTAGTTATACAAAAGGAGCTACAATGTCCAAAGACAGGAAGAAAAGAGATGGGAGGACTGCCAGGATGCTGGTAGAGACCTCAAAGACATGTGTTCAAAGGAGAAGGATGGATGGAGGGGATGATGGGGTGCAAATCACAGTCACGCCTAACGATTCCAGTAGATGTGGTACATAAGGAAAGTGATTACTGCCTTAAGGAATGGGTGGCAAGTGCAAAGCTGCTCACGTGGGTAGAAAATAAAGCAGGCCCTATGTCAATTATACCACTCTAGAATGCTCCCCTGTGTTTCCAGAATAACAGTCCCATGAAGGTTGGGGAGAATAAAGGGTGCAAATGAACATCGAAGATACAGGGTTTGAAGGCCGGCACTCCAGCAATAATGGACCACTACTGGGCCTGTGGGTTCAAAGCTTACATGCAGCTACCACTGAACTGGTTGAGGGATATGCTCTCTGGTACAGCTGAATACACCAGCATTGGTAGTGCCTCGAAAGGACATACAAATGGATAGGTTTCCCAAAATGGATTCACACCCGAGGAAGAAGAGATCTGTGGAGCGACAAGAGTAAAGAGAGGAAACTACACATTGTCAAAGATGGAAGACGCAATGGATGCGATACCACCAGAGCACAGACTGTTTTGTGCCTCAGTAGTTCCAGGAATTGAGGCCAATGTAAACGCCAAATGGCCCCAACTCACAACATGGGAACTGTTGATGATAAATTCAACAGCCATGGGGTTCAACGCTATGAAAGAGGAACTGAGAGCTGTCAGACTGATGACCCTACAGAACACATAAGTTCTGGACCTCCTCACAGCCATGGAAGGAGATATGTGCACCAAGATTGGGCTGTCTTGCTGCACATACGTGCCCTCCCACGATGGAGAGAATGGGACACTCACAAAGGCAATAATGCAACTATCAGACCTACATGCCAAGATGGAATCGGTAACAAGCCCAGCAATAGATGATGAAGATTGGCTGTCATACATCTTTTCCTGGATACCATCATGGATGACTAGCGGGATGAAGGTACTCATAGCTGCTTTAGTGCTAGTACTACTAGCATTCTGCGTTATCAGAATAGCTATAGCACAGTGCAAGACGATCACTGAGAAGACAATAGGGATGAAAATATTGCTGGACGTGGAGACAAAAGCAGACAAAGTAACACAGACTTTTGAAGTATTACAGTCACACCTGAAGCAATGTCCTCTCTTTCCTCCAGGCACAAACTTCACATTTCCCCTAGATCCACGCAACTATATGGGAAAATGGGTATGATGCAATCCCAACGGAGACTGCTGTTATATGACCTGGAGTGTAGATGAACAAGTGAAGTATCACGGTCACGTGGCAGGAATGGTGAAAATATGGATTCCAAAGCCACATATGAACAGTGAGAATGGTCAATGGAGTGTGGTTGATCTATCGATCAGAGAGGGGATTGAAGATGGTGACCTCAACGTGGCCCTCGTTGCACCTACCCCACTCTCGTCACAGAGAAATTAGCGGTGCACTTCGTTCATGGTCCCTCACTTTCATCGTTGATGTACCGTAGGTGTGAGAAACACTGTTCACTAAGACAGCCCTTCAGACCCTACCCTAATGACATCACTGAAGATATACGTTTGCAGTCAATGGTGCGAGTAGACTAACTGAGACCACGCAGAAGCCAATGACATCACGAATGGACTGTGACCTGAAGCACATATGTATCCCTGCATGAAGCTATGCAGCCACCTCAGATTAAATTGTCGGAAGACACAAAGAACATGCTTATGACCCACTTAGATAGAGGACGGGTTGACTCTTGCTATGGAGTGTGAGACACTTGAGGCGTTTCTCCCATGCTATTCATGAGGATCCCTGACTCAAGTGGCCTGGCAAGTGCCACAGCTCTTGGATCCCAATCCTGGGGGCGAACACACGAGGAGGGGGAGGGGACCCTTGGAGACTGTGGGAGGAACGCCCCTGGGTGAGACACAGTATTCCCCCCCCCGTCCCAGTACATCTTTAACCCCAAATCCCCTCTGTTATTATAGGATATTATTGCCAAAAACCCATTTGTCCACAACACTACATGTACCCCTTTCTCCCTGACAAAAACCCACATGGTTTTTCCAAGATCCCTCGGAAAAATAACAATTCCCAAAATCCCTCCGTACTGCTTTTTCCTAAAACCACTGGGACAAGGAAGAGGCAAATCAGAGCAATGAACATTACCCATAGGAATACATGTACCATGAGTTCCTATGGGCAGTCTCCATTGTATCCCATTAATGAGGCCAGGCAAGGTCAGGCCTCCCTTTACAATCATTCCCACCTGAAATCTGTTTAACTTCCAAGTCAGTATAAAAGGCAGAGCGCACAGACACACTCTGAGCAAGCTGGGGGTGCTGGATGGTGCATAGAGGCCAAGAGGAGCACATTTGAGCTGGAGAGGCTCTGGAGGAAGGAGGGCTGCTAACTTGCTGGGCCTGTGAGTACATGGAAGGCTGCAGTATGGAGAGGAAGCTGTGACAGCCAAACCACGGGCAGCTGGAGACTACATGGCAGCACCTAAGCCAGAGCTCTTGCCCTGGGCACAGAACGTAAGCCCAGGCCTTTGAGGGGCAGATGATGAGACCCTGAACTCATGGACATCTCATTAAGGCCCACAGCAACTCCCAAAATCGGCAGAGTGCCAAAAGGGGAGCTAGTAAAGTGGGAGTGAAAAAGACTGTTGCATTCTGGTACTGGAAGTCCAAAGACATTTATTCTGTGAACTTTGGAGGGGTCCAAGCCCGACTGAGGAAGACCCATCTATGAACTTTTGAAGGGGTCCGAGCCCGACTAAGGGAGACCCATCTGTGAACTTTTGAAGGGGTCCAAGCCCGACTGAGGGAGACCCATCGGTGAAAAAATGTGATTTGAAGCTAGAGGAAAGGAACCCCTACAGAAGGCTGCAATGTGTGGAAAGGACATGAAGGCAAGGAGCCTCCTCACACGACCGGTGAGTCACAATGAATGTCTGTTCTGTGTGTTGGATTGCTTGCAACAGCTACCAAGAAGTAAAGGTTATGCGCAAGATAATAAGATGAGGGAAAAAGAGAGCCCATTGTTACGAACTGTAAATCATGAATGCTAATTATCAGATTGGTCCGGCAGAGAACGTATGCCCAATAGAAAGTGTCCGAAAAAGGTTGTGAAGCTGCAAGGCAGCGAGAAAGCTTGAAGGGTACAAGCCCAATTGAGGGAGACCCATGTGAACTTTTTGGTTGAATCTTTACTTTAAAAGGTCCGTGCACAACTGAGGGTGCCCGAAAGTGAGACAACTGGAGGGAGACCCATGGTGAACAGTGAACCCGAAAACGTATGAACGTGAAACCCTTAAAGAGGAAGGAACTTGGTTGTTGTGTGTGTCCAAGGCATGCTACGAACGAGAGACTTTTGAATGGTAAAGAGACTTTATCATAGAAGGCCCTTGTTTATGTCCCAAACTGCATCCTTGTGCCAGGGAAGCCAAACTGTGTTCAAAGCTCGAGTGTGCCACCTTGTCCCGTGCTGAAAACGTGGGGAAGGGAACCTCACTGTTCAGTCATCCTGATACATGCCTTTTGAACACTGTTTTCTTTTACATACATATTTTCCCAGCACATATTTGTTGTAGAAGTGTGTGGGCGGGCAGTAGGTTTTGTTACTATAGATAGGCCATTTTGTTTCAACAGACATCACAAGGACAGTTTTATTTATCAGTTCATGGTTGAGCATGCTCCCATCTTTAGATATAGGTCCAGATAGGTGTTTTTCTAACCCCTACTGTTCAATAAACACCCTTGAACTGTGCGTCATTTGTGTCTGTCTTCACTATTGATACTATTGTGGTTCCGTACAGCAGTAACCACAAGTTGCACACGAATACATATGAACTGCTTGCTAAATGCAACTAACATGGGCGGTCCTGCAAATCAAGATGGAAGCCACGGACACATTGAAGTGAATGGAAGGTGCTGAAAGGAGTCGAGAATACAGAGAGGCTGACATGCTGGTTTCGCAGAGATGCACAGACCAGGCTTCTAGTTCAGCCAGTGTAGATAATTGTGCCACGGACACCGAAGGGGAGAAGATTAATATTAGCCGACAAGATAGGACACCTGGATGAGTAAAAGCTGAAAATCCTTGTATTTTTCATCCATTTCACGTAGGGTTTCGTGTAAACCCTGCTGCTGGACCATATCCGGCACTAGAGATGGAATAGAACTTAGCGAGAGATGTTTGGTCAATATTGAGGCTATTCCCTCAGAAATTACTAGAAACTCCTCAGTTCCTGGTTTAGCAAAGAGTTGTGCCATATTGAATCCTGATGGTGGGATTGTTGGTAAGTCTCCCACATCATCTTCCTCTAATTGAGACACTGCATCTTTGAGCACTTTGAAACACTTGTGTGTGTATAGGCGCTATATAAATAAACATTACAATACCATCTAAAATGCTACCTGTGGCGCTGCC
Organism: Ambystoma mexicanum; assembly: GCF_040938575.1. NCBI lineage: Eukaryota > Metazoa > Chordata > Amphibia > Caudata > Ambystomatidae > Ambystoma > Ambystoma mexicanum. Next base: position 1,507,951,408 of record NC_090921.1, on the reverse strand, counting down.
CCTTTTACAGGGACGCGCACGCGGCGGCGTGACGTTGCATGCCGCCGCATGCAGTATAAATAAAGGGGGCGTTCCCGGACGCGGGCAGAGCGACCGGGAAGCCCGAACAGCAAGGATGTGTGTAGTGTGGTCCTTGCCAGGTTGGGGGCTTACGGGCATCGCATGGGGGGTCTGAACAAACCCCCAACAGTGGCAACTGGTGGATGATGATGCCTGGGCCCGGCGGTGACGAAGTTGTATAATTTCTTTCCCTGAAACGGAATCAACTGACATTTCGTTTCGTGCTGTGGCCATGCATCGCACACGTGGCTGGCAGCCATTTTGTCAATGAGGCCGTGGAACTTCACTGAGCTCCGGTTTGGGCGGTGAGTGGCATCCAGGCCTAATTTTTGGACACACTGCTGCATGCCCATGCCCGATTTTTGATTTTTCTGCTAAATTTGGGTCTCCTTCTTCGAGCGTAAGCCAGGAGAGGGGCTATAATGGCTGGGCATGCATAGCCCAGCTCTCTTTCTTGGCTCAATTTTTGGGACTCCTACACCCACTGCGTGCTACTGCAGCTGGGGTTAAGGTGCTTATTCATCCCCTTCATCATCAGGCTGCTGAGGCTTCTTCTTCATCCTCATCATCAGTGAGGATTGCTGCAGTGGTGGACCCTCCATTTTGGTTGGGCGCATGAGGCGGCCTGGAGTCAGAGGCATTGCACCATCATCATATTCCCCCAGGTTGGACTTTTCATTTTCCTGGGTGGGGCATCAGAACTGTGCTGTGGTGGTGGGCGATTGAGTTGCGGCCCCCAAGGTCCAAGGTGGGGGTGCCTGTGCGCTCAGGCCCATGAGTGATTCTGAAGATCAGGACAGTGGGCTACTAGCAGCCCAACAGCTTCCCCAAGACGGCGGACAAGCAGCGCTCAACAACAAGTCCCTCTAGCTCCAGCAGGGGGTCAGGTCCCTGTGCCTTCGGTGCAGCCACAGACAGCAGCTCCACAGCAACTCCCTCAAGTTTAAGCAGGTGGGCAAGCTCCTTTGCCTCAGTCGCCGCCGGTGGTGCAGCAGATTGTTCAGCAAGGGCTTCCCATCATGGCCCAGGCACGTGCCCAGGCGGCCCTACAGCCTATCCCTGAGTTCGACATATCGGGCCCGCCATTCAGCATTGGGCCCAGAAGGAAGAAGTGGGTCGACCGCCTCGACATGTACTTTAGAGCTGCACAAGTGACAGATGATGACAGCAGGCTAGCAACTATGCTGTATTCGGCAGGGCCTTCGATCCAAGAGATTTTTGAGGCACTCCCACCGGGAGATGGCTCCTATGACACAGCTAAGACTGCCCTACAGGCTCACTTTCTGCCTCTCGCCAACTCGGACTATGAAAGGTTTGTGATGCTGTCGGCGAAACAAAAGGAAGATGAGACGCTGGACACCTTTTATGGACGCCTGCGTCGCCTCTCGCTGGCATGTGCGTGGGGAGACACAGAGGACATGATACAAACTATGCTGATCCAGGCGTGCTCCTCAGGCAAACTCAGAAGGCAGGACCTGAGAGAGCAAGGACTCACTCTGCCCAGCATCCTTGAGCTGGGCCGGTGCCATGAGGTGGCGGAGGCTCGGGCAGCCAGGATGGAGGCGGGGTCCCGCTCAGTCAAGTCTGAGGAGGTTTGTGCCATGTGGCGGGGTGGCAGTGAAGTCAGACGACCTGGGGCAGGCCCCCGTGACAGAGCAGGAAAAGCGGGTGAATCGTGCCAGAAGTGTGGGTATGATCTTTCTCACCCAACAGTGTCCGGCGGCGGGGAGGACATGTGGTAGGTGCGGACTGCCTTACCATTTCTCGAGGGTGTGCAAGGCAGGCCTGCCCGTAATGGTGCCGAGAGGCCCGGCCCGGTCCGGGTTCCAGCGCCAAAGCCAGCTGCCAAATGTAACTCAGGTGGACCAGGGTGAGGAGGATGCCCAGGTGGAGGAGGCAGAGGAGGAAGGGGAAGAGAACGTTTTCTTTGTCTCCAGTGTGGAAATCCTGAGAGGAAAGAACCGGAGACAACCGAGGTGTGTGGTGGAGGTCAACAACTCGCCAGTCCCGGTCCTGGTGGATACGGGGGCATCGGTCAATGTGATGGCCCGGGGACATTATGATGCCATGGACTCGCCCCCCAAGCTACTAACACCGAAGGCTCGCATATTTGCGTTTGGGGGACTGGAACCGATCCCATTGGATGGGGCCTTTGTAGCGAAGGTGGAGCACAAGGGCTCGCAGATCAAAGCCCAATTCTACGTGACGCCAGTAAGCAACAACACTCTGCTGAGCTGTGCCGCCGCTGAGGCTCTTGGAATTGTTAGCTTCGTATACTCGGTATACCTCGAGGACATTAATGACCTGCTCGAGAAGTATACCGCGCTCTTCAACGGGATTGGGCGGATGACTGACGACCCTGTGAGGTTGCATATTGATGACTCTGTGCAGCCCATTGCCCTGAAACACTGCAGGGTGCCGTTCTATCTCCGTGAACAGGTGGACAAGGAACTGGACAACCTGGTGGACCTCGACATCATTGAGAAAGTAGAGGGCCCGACCCCCTGGGTGTCCATCACTCGTGAGGTGAGCTTCGAGACTCCACATTGAGGCTGATTCAGTCTCGCATCCAAACTTCTTCCCGCTGTTTGGAAGAAGTCGCTCATACTTCTTTGCTGGCTCCCCGGTGCAATACTTGTAGGTGGGGCACTCTCACAGACCCCGCACTTAATGCTACAGCGGAACGCTCTATTAGTTGGTCTGTAATCATACTAGGCCCCAGTGATTTCCTCCCTTCTACCTTCACTGATTTGGATGGATTTTCTGGTCAACTATAATTTGGGGGTTGAGGCTTGATCAGGATGAACCTCAGCATGTGAGACCCCAAAGGGGTTTGACGTATGTGCAAAGGTAACTGGGAGTGAGTCTGAATTAATGTTTGCAATTGTCATATTTTTGTGAAGACCATTAATAGTGTTTCAATTAGGTACTAGGGCAGCTTCCAGCATACCCATGCTTGGCTCGATATTAATTCCATCGGGAGCTGAAAAAAGTCTGTCTTTGGATACATTGGATAGATTGGTTGCTTCTGCTGCAGCAGGATGCCTATTCATGCCACCTTCCACTAAGCGCTGAGAAGCGGGTTTCGTCATGTCCGTATTTTTCTTGGATTTATTTAGCTTAATTCGTGTATTTGTTTACAGTTGTATTCCTTTGCTGTTATTTCGTAAGTCATACATATATAATGGCAGTTGACTGACCCACCACTAGGAGGTCCGAAGTGGCTTTACTCAGTGAAGTCAGGAATTTGAAGAGTTTGTGCTAAATAATATCAGAAAAGAAAAAGCCAATGACGGCGCTGTCTGTAACTTATGACTACAGTTTTCCACGGCCCAGAGATGAACGGACTGTCACGATATGGCTCGATTGGGTCGGCTCAAAGGTAGCCTGCCCTTAATCACTGACCTCGGCCCTCATAGAAAATGAAACAAAGGAGACGAAGACCGGGTGAGTAGAAACAGCTGGGGCCAGCCGTACTGTCAGTCTTTTCAGTCTTACTTACTAAATGTGTGCAAGGATAAACACAAGCATACAAAACGCAAGGCTTATGATTTAAGACTTGGAATCTGGTCTCCGAGTCTCTGGGCTCCAGGCTACAATTGCAGTTACAGGCCCCAAGTTGCGGTAATATAGATTAGCCATCGATTCAACAATCCTTTCAATTTGGAAATTGCAATCTTGAATCGGAATCACTTTTAAAGTCTCTCCTTTCACAGGGAAAAAGAACAAGCTGACAAGATGCAATAGCTGCGAGCCCATATTTTTCAAATTGTCATGTTGTGATACAACAGTGATCCACGTTGTTATGTGGAAGTTCGGGTTAGAGAGGGGGCGGGATCCAAGGGAAGAGAAATGGCGTGGAGGGAGGGGAAGGAGTTTAGTTCAAGAATAAAGAGTAGTTGAGACAGGAAGTGTTCTCCGTGTGGGCCTTTAATTTAATTAAGTAGCGACGACCCGCCAATGGATAGCGGCTCGGTCGCTGGAGCTGTAATAGGTCCTTACAGCACAACACTGGCGACGAGGACGACTAACCTGGCTCGGTCCCTCCATATCTTCCCTCCCGCGTGGGACAAAGGTGGGAGGCGCAGCCCGCCTCCACTGCTCCCACACTCCCGCACTGCAGCGGTGATACAGGCCCAAGTCCCAAGGTGTGATGGCTGGAGATGGCGGTCCTCACGACAGACAGACCTCCCCGCCCCCACGCCGCATCAGTGAGTTTCTTTAGGTTGCAAAGAGTGCCCAGAGTGTCCCCTGGTGGCCTCACAAAGCAGAAGAGTATTGTGCAGGCCCAGACCCCTCGCAATATAGAGAAAGCGGTTTTGAACACAAGGGGTGTGGCCCACCCCGACACGCTTCTACCAAGGAACAGCACTGTGGGCAGGGCATACACAATTGCTGGCAGCCCTGACCAGTCCCCTGCTGCCATAAGAGACACGGCACAGGAGAATGTCAGAAGAAGACATGCCCAGCAAAGTGCCCACAAGGCTCTTTGAGGTGTTTCCTCATGGCCAGGACGGAACTGTTCGATCTTCGGGACACAGGCAACCTGGGACCCAGGTGGGTCAGATGGATGAAAGACTTCAGAGTATATGTGGGGGCCATGGGCCCCATGGATGAAGAAAGGAAAAAGAACATCCCCACATTGGCAGTGGGTGCTGCAGTAAGGGACATACTCTACAAGCAGGTGGAAGAAAAGGCAACATACCAGGAAATCCAAGAGGCGCTGGACACCTATTTCATCCCACAGACCAACGTAGATTATGAGACACATATCTTTAACACGACAGCCAAAGGTGTAAAGGATACGTATGGGAGCTAGGAAACAAGACAGTAAAAGAACATAGCCCCATTTTAACACTCCAGGTATGCAACACAAACAACGGAATTCCTTATTGACACAGGTGTACCGTCAATGTAATGAGCGAAGAGGCTTACAACCACCTGCCCCATCCGCCGAAAATGCAGCCCTCACAAGTCGATATCTTCCCTTACGGCTCAAACATGCGTCTGCTGTGCAAGGGCACCTTTACCCTGGTCGGCGCTCACAAGTCGCATACGGCCCGAATACAACTACATGTCCTTTGCATGGAAGCCAACAGCGGCTGCATCTCGAGATTCAGGACGGCCATCGACATGGGACTTTTCCACATTTTATACAACTTGATGGCCCACAAATATATGGCCCATGAAGGAGACGTCACAAAGACCTTAGAAACCTCTGTGTATTAAGCGTGTTATAAATAACCAATCATATCATATATCCGAACCTCTTCAAAGGTCTCAGCAAACTGCGTCACTGCAAAGTAAAACTCCACATTGGTGCAGAGGTCAAGCCAGTTGCCCAGCATTACAGGGGCATCCTGATAAACTTACAAAAGCAGGTAGAAGAGGAACTAAGATGGCTACTAGGCATCCACATCATCAAGCCAGCAGTGGGACTCACCCCATGGGTCTCCCCTTTTGTACCAGTACCCAAGAAGTCGGCTGAAGGCTCCATTCGTTTGTGCATAGACATGCACTGCCCGAACATGGGTATACAACGGGAGCTACCTCAAGCTCCGAGAATAACGGATACCTCCTAAATGGCGCAACCATATTCTCGAAGCTTGACCTCAACAAGGGTTACGATCAGCTCGAACTAGCGAGGGAGTCCTGTTATATCACCACTTTTGTAACCCATATGGGGCTCATCTGCTACAAACACCTGAACTTCAGCATATCGTCGGCGGCGGAAATCTTCCAGGAGGAAATCCACCAGGTGATCAAACATGTGCCAGGGTGTCTAAATTACAGCAATGACATCCTGGTAGTTGAGAAACCGATTCAAGAGCACAATGACAACCTACACAAAGTCTGCGGGGCTCTAGAAGCTGCCATGTCCTGCTCAACAAGGACAATTATGAGTTTGGAAAGCAAACTCTCGTGTTCTTTGGCCACATATTTTCTAACCAGGGCATGAGGCCGGATCCGGAGAAGGTCAAGGCACTACAAGACACCCCGCGGCCAATGGACGTATTAGACCTTAGGTCATTCCTAAGGCTGGCCAGTTACTGTTCACGCTATCTGGGAAACTTCGCAACAGTAAGTGCCCCACTTAGAGAGCTGACCAAGAATGGCCACAAATTCATCTGGACGGCTGAATGTGAGGCTGCCTTCACAGACATTCGTGCCTGTATTGCCTTGGCCTCAGACATGGCCTACTTCAGCTCAACCAAGGACACGGAGGTGACGGTGGACTCCAGTCCCGTGGGTCTGGGCGCAATACTGGCACAATATGACCCCCCATACTTCCCCCATCAAGAAAGTGGTGTCATACACCAGCCGCAGCCTCTCCATGACCGTAAAAGTACTCTCAAGCAGAGAAAAAAAGTCTGGCAGTCGGCTGAGCCTTTGAGCTCTTCCACCGAGCACCAAGCCCGCCTCAGAATCTTCAGCAAACCCAGGCCCGGATGCCCCCTCTGATAGAAAGGTGGGCACTCCGACTACAGGAGTACAAATTCTCCATCTGCCTTAGGCCAGTCAAGGACAAAAACCCAGCCGACTACCTCTCCTGTCACACCACAGGGCCATGTGCCCCGGACTATTCCATCACTGATGCATATCACAAATATATCATCCACCATCTAAAACCTTTCCCAATAGCGTGGAAGATGCTACAACAAGAATCCGCAAGCAACCCTGTACTGGCTATCCTCTCCCAGTGAATCAGCCAAGGCAAATTAAAGCATGCAAGAGAACAAACAAAACACCTGGAGGAATCCTTGCAAGGGGACATAAAGGCGATGTTGCTGGTCCAAGAGGTGCTCACCACTACAGAGGATCAAACAATCATGAAAGGCTGTCGAATCGTCATGCCCAAGTCATTGTGCCAACAAGTGGTCAACCTGGCCCACATGTGACACAGAGGGTGGTCTCAACAAAAAAACTTCTGAGACAGACATTCTGGTTTCCAGGGCTAGACAAACTAGTGGAAGACACCCTAAAGAACTGCACAATCTACAACACCGACAGCGCACCAAAATCCCCTGCAGATGTCACCACGTCATGTGAGGAGCTGGCTGTCAGCTTTTTTGGACCACTAAAGAGACGGCACATATGCCTTAGTGGAAGTTGATGAATATTCCAGGTACCCAGAGGTAAAAATAGTACCATGCACAGCAGCAACACCGGTCATCCCTACCCTGGACTGCATGCTCAGAGCATATGGCAACCCTCAAATAATAAAATCGGACAATGGCCCACCGTTCACCAGCATGGACTTTTCAAACTTCGCCCAGTACATGTGGTTTAAACATTGGAAAATTACACCTCTCTGGCCCCAAGCCAATGGCATGGCCATCCGCTTCATGGGCAATCTCAGGGGAGAGCGTTACAGGTTGTGCACTTGTCCCACAGACCGTTCGCGCAAATATTGTACCAGCTCCTCCATGATTACTGCCACACCCCTCACAGCACCACAGGCAAATGCCCGGCAGACCTCCTATTTGGCGACAGATTGCGAACACGATTGCCACAGAGTCCCCGGGAGGGCGGCACCACGCCGGAGGATGATGAATTGAGGATCAGAGACATTGAGTAAAAACAGAAAATTAAGTTTGCAGCAGATGTGAAGAGAAGAGCCAAGGAACACAGCTTCAAATATGGTGACAGAGTGCTGGTACACCAAGCCCAAAGAAGGAAGGAAGACTCTTGCTTTGCACCTAGCCCCCTCACAGACACCAAAGTAAAAGGCACAATGGTCACAGCCCTCGATGCAGAGGGAGAGACAATCACAAGAAATGTGTCACACTAAGGAATGCCAGGGAGACGCATCACCTTGGGAAGCCTCGGAGGATCAACAGTATGGCTGTGACGATCGAGGTATCTGGACAGATGCTGAAGACCCATATTTGGGAGATGAGGCGTCCGGTACAGAGGTCACAGATGATGATGGTGAGTGGATCGTGGACAGACCCTCCCCCCATTTCAGCCCAGAACTGTCAAATTGTCATGTTGCGATATTACAGTCGATCCACGTTGTTATGTGGAAATTCGGGTTAGGGAGGGGGTGGGATCCAAGGGAAACAAAATGAGGTGGACTGAGGGGAAGGAGTTTAGTTTAAGAATAAAGAGAAGTTGGCACCGGATGTGTTCTCCGCTTGGGCCCTCATTTAATTAAGTAGCGGGGAACCACCAACGCAAAGCGACTCGGCCGCCTGAGCTGTAAGAGGTCCTTACAGCACAACACAAATGTCCATCAAAGCTCATCATAACCTCTACAAAAGCCTAAAGAGGAGTTGCAGCTCCTACTTGGAGTGCTTGTGCACTCCATCTGTGGCTCCCCCACCTGAGACAGTGTGCATTGACCCACCTTGGGTCCCAATCAAGACTCTCCACTCCAGTGTTTGTGTTTTAGACATATTCCCTTGCGTAGCACTCCGTCAGATGCGTATAATGGCGATTGATGCCAGGGGTGCCCAGGCTTCCTTGACCCGCTGCAAGAGTTTGACGTCTCGGGGGCCCGTCATTCTATCCAAGATGGGCTGCATGGGTGAAACATCTTGAAATGTTCCTAGCTGCCACAGACTGTGGCGCATGGCGGTGATGTATGCCTGTCCTGATGAAGAGCATGTGATGCAGCAGCAGCTGAATCAAGGGTGCTTGTCAATAAAGATAAGGAGGCACATACTATGTGAGCCCGGTATTACTTTGGCACGCATCCTAGCAATGGGACTATCACATGAGCTGGTAAATGTCAGGGCGAATAAGATGTGTGCAGCCATGAAGTTGGTCAAGCTTGAGGAGGGATGTGCCCTGGAAAGGCAGCAGTATCATAAAGCAGACAAACGACCGCTATTGAACAAGAAGCAAGGTCAGGGAAACAACCCAACCCTGTGCCCCAAATGTACCTCTGACCTTCCCCACTCCAAGGACTGCCCAGCAAAGGGCCACGTCTGTGGCAGATGTGGCATATCGAACCCCTTTGCACATTTCTGCGGAGCGCCAGCGCCATCTACACATTCGAGAGAACAAGCCTCTGCAAGACAGTCAGTCCAAAGACTGGCACGCAAAGTTGCCAGGTGGAACAACCGCCCCTTGAGGTAGACCAACCAGATGAAGAGGAAGGCAAAGAGGACATTTTCTTGCATGACAGACCTGCAAGTGTCCAAGAGGCGCCAGCCTAAATGCATGACCTGCATCTGCGACTCTCTGGTTCCGGTACTAATTGACACTAATTAGAGTGTCAGTGAGCGTCACGATGGATGATCATTACCGGAAGCTGAGAGAGGCTCCACCCTTGAAGGACACGCAAGTGCGTATCTACACATTTGGAGGCAAACACCCAGTGAGCCTCATTACGGGTGTGCCGGTCCGGTAACAACGGTGCTGGTAAGCCTACCGGCACTATTGTTACCGGACCAGCACACTATGGGTTTGCTTGCCAGAGCCGCTGTGCCTGACAGGGCAGACCCTGCTGGACACAGCGTCCACAGTAAGCAAGACATAATGGAAGCACCGGTGCTTCCATGTTCCCCATTCCCATTGAGCCCTATGGGAATGAGGTATTACATTTTACCAGCGCCTGACTTTCTGGAATGCTGGGGTTTTAATACTCCAGTGTTACTGGCAAGCCAGGCGCCGGTAAAATTCGCAAATCCAGCAGAAGCCTGCCGGTTTTACTGGCACGGTTACCGCCGGACTTGTAATGAGGCCCACTGCCTCTGGAAGGTGTCTTCGTAGCCCCTTTTCCACATGATGATACGACCATAAAAGCCAGATTCTTTGTCACCAAGGTGAGCAACGTAATGCTTCTAATTTACGCCGCAGCAGAGGCTCTGCACATTGTCAACTTTGCCTTTGGTGTCTATCTGGAAGACATAGGCCCTCATTACGACCTCGGCGGTAGCCATGCTGCTATTGGCGGCATGGCTGCTGCCGAAATCGCGTCCGGGTCCACAGAATGAGGAATTACCGGGCCATTCCGAGTTCGGATGGCCCGGTAATTCCTCCCTCCAAGGACCCGGACCCGCTCCTTCCCCATTCCCATTTCAGCCCACATAGGGCGGAATGAGAATGGGAGAGGGAGCAAACAACGGGCCATTACGAGTTGGCCCGTTGTTTGCTCCCTCTTCCCCTCGCGGGACCCGGTAAGCACGCCTGCTTTTCCCAGGCGTGCTTACCGTGTCCCGCGAGGGGACCTCGTAATAAGGCGGTACAGGGTTAACGGCGCCTGCACCTTTTACGGCGCCGTTAACCCCACACCGCTGGGTCGTAATGAGGCCCATACAGTCCCTGCTGGCCCGTTTCTCAGGCGTGTTCACCAGTAATGGGAAGCTGACCGGTGACCCGATCCGCCTTCACATTGACTCCACCGTCCAGCCGATAGCAATGAAACAAAGGCGTGTGCCCTACCACCTGTGTGAGAAAGTTGAGACAGAGCTGGACAACCTGGTGAAGATGGCTATAATAGATGAAGTTGAAGGGCCAACTCCCTGGGTCTCCCCCATAGTAATTGCCCATAGTAATCAGCAGAAAGCCCAAGCAGCCATAGTCAATACGCATCTGTGTAGACCTGCGTCTCCCAAACCAAGACATCAGAAGAGAGAGGCACATCACGCCAATGCTTAATGACAACTTGGTGGATCTGTAGGTAGCCAAGTACTTTAAAAACTTGACCTCAGATCCGGCTACCTCCAATTGGTGTTGAATCCAGTGTCCCGTTACATCACAACATTCACAACGCCCAAAGGGCTGTACAGGTACAAGTACCTGAACTTTGGGATATCGCCGGACGTGGAGGTCTTCCAAAATACATCTGTGTGTCCCTGACTGTACTCAAGGGTGCAATTAACATAAATGGCGATATCATGGTGTTCGTCAAGTCTGAGCAAGAACATATGGACATACTTGGGTACACCCTTAAGCGGATCCAACAGCTTGGGCGAACATTGCATATGGACAAGTGCAAATCCTTATAAAAGAAAATCAAGTTTTTTGGTTTTGTGTTCCAAGAATGGTGTATTTCTCCTGACCATGCAAAGGTGAAGGACATCCAAGAAGCTGGAGCTCCCAGTAATGTGTCTGCGCTGCGCAGCTTCCTTGGCATGGTGACGTAGATTAATATGGAACTTGGCCACCATGTCCAAGCCCCCCAGCAACCTCACCAAGAAAGACTGTGCGTGGTGATGGACCACCCTGGAACAGACCGCATTTGAGCACATTAAAAGCTCACTTATCGGTTATGACACTGTGGCCTTCTTTGACCCCGGTAGGAGGGCAGAAATCATCACAACGCCAGCCCCTTTGACCGTGGGGCAGTATTGATGCAACCCAATGATGGAGGAAATGATCGCCCAGTGGCAGTTGCTAGTAGAGCCCTGTCAGCAACGGAACAAAGGTACTTGAAAATAGAACGAGACGTCCTGGTTGTGCTCTGGGGCTACAAGCAATTCCATCTCTACGTGTTTGGAAAGGCTGTGACCGTTGTCACAGATCACAAGCCCCTAATCCCCGTAATGGCTGGATCCTCCTCCAAACGACTGGCTCGACTCGAGAAGTGTGAATACTACATTGAGCTGGTATTTGTTGTGTCACCCCGCGATGGAAGGACAACAGGACTTGAGCCAGGAGGAGGGTGAGACAGAAGAATTCTTTTGCATTTCCTGGCAACTGCTGCGACACCTGTCTCCATGTCCCTCGATGACACAAAAGAAGCTTCAGCAAACGATGAATGCTTCCGGATACTGCAATCTGCTGGCACCTCTGGAGATTGGAAGAGGGTGCTTGAAAAACTGGACCAGTGCACACGTGAAGCAAGGCAGGTGCTCGAGCAGATGTGGCGCATATGGACTGAACTCATGTTCATGGAATATTTGGCAGTCCTCAGGGGATCGAAAATGTTCATCCCAGCAAGCTTAGTGCCCCATGTGCTGGAGCTGGTCCACAAAGGTCCCCAAGGGGTAGCAAAAACCAAGACGTGCCTTCAGCTGAAAGTGTCGTTCCCAGGTCTCAAAGAGAGGGTGGAGGGGTTTGTCTGCAGCTCTGTGTGTTGCCAAGCCGCAATTCCCCACCACAAAGAACCCTGCATTGAGTCGATGGACCGGAGCTGCCTGCCATGCAAGGTCATGCACATGGATTTTGGATCTAAATACACCAACACACACTTCCTAGTTCTCGTGGACCAGTGGTCACGGTATGCGGAAGTGGAATACGTGGAATCCACTTCACTGGAAGACATGGTGCCTGCATTGCAAAAGATCCTTGCCACCCACAGGCTCCCCGTAAAACTGTGCACCGACAGAGGCCCGCCCTTCGAAAGTGGGCAGCTTTCCAAATACCTGCATGCCAGTGGGGTGTGACATTAGAAAGAGACACCAGTCTGGCCAAGGGCGAATGGGGAAATGGAAAGGATGATGCATACGCTCAACAATGCATTTCGCTGTATCAGGTTTTGTCAGAGTATCGCACAACCCCCCATTGCTCAACACGAGTAGCACCAGCGGAAGCACTCTTCCAGCAATGCCCAAGAGGGCTGTTTCCAGACCATTCGCCTCACAGCCCATGGGTGATTGATGACGAGGCAGTGTTTGAGAGGAGGAGAAGCGCAAATGAGAGAGAGAACGACAGGAGGAGACTGCAAGAACTACCTCTGGAAGTAGGGGACAAAGTTTTCTGGTTTGTTCTAGACACCCGAAGGGAAATATGTCACTGCTGCATGAGCCACATCTGTTAAGACGGATTTCTGAACTCTGACCTGGTGGGCAGAGGTTCAGAAGGCCAGCCTAGTTTCTTGGAACAGGGTAACCTTCTGGACAAGCCAGAACAATCAAGGTAGCTTGGCGGCGGTCAAGACTAGATCTCAGGAGGGGTGAGGGTGACTGAAAGACTTCAATGCACACACAGAGCAAAGGACACTTACAAATCACTCCCAGTCAGGTGTATATATATATATATATATTAAAAATACAAATACATTTATTTCAGGGCCTTTCAACACACAAATCAAATCACAGTAATACCTTTAAGCCAACACAATCCTATCTAAATACATATATACAAGACCAATGGGACCAATGGGTTAATGCACAAAATGGGTCCACAACCTAAAAGGGGGAGGAAACAGGCAGTGCAAATAGTCTTTAGTTCTTTCTGCATCCAACACATTCCTAACTAAGAGGCAGTCCAATCCCTAAGAAGAGTGGAGCCTATTGCTCAAATGTACTTGCAATGCTGGCGCAAGCGGTAATGCAGATGGGCAAACAGGGTCTCTTCAAGGGTCTATAGCAGCTCAGGAAGGTGGGTGAGGTGATGAAGAATAGGTTTGCACTATTTGAGGAGGGCCTCCACTCGAGGGCAGTCGATTCCAGGAGTTAGGAATAGTTCGCTAGTTTGCACTAGCAATGGAAAGGAGAGGGGCCCTCAGGAGCCACTCGTGCATAATAATGGATGGAGGTGCTAAGGGCCACCAGTTAGGGTTGCGATTACTCACCAACCCCCAGCACACTCTATACCTAACTTCGGCAGTCAAGTCCATTTCGGTTGCTGGTTCAAGTGCAGCAATTTGGCAGCTCTGCGGCTTTCAGCAACGAAGATACAGTGATGATTCCCAAAGGGGACAGTGGTGATTTCTCCGCTTCTACTGAATGGATCAGGCCAGTTTCACTGCAGCAGGCTTCAGGAGCAAGAGGAGCACAAATTCAGCGCACCTGCAAAGTTCATCACCATGGCTGGGCGACACGGTAACCGTGTATACTCCGGTTCGGGCGCCCTCACTTTACTCCAGACCTGGAAAAGCCAAGTATACGAAATTCGGTGTGAGTGTGCTGTAAATACAGAGCTAGTGACGTACCAAGTTTCTAGTGTCTCCTCGAAATGGCAGCGGTATCAGGGCAAAGAGTCTGCATAAGCTGGTCCGCCCACTGGTTGGCCCTCAGACACTTCCGAGAAAGCTTACTTGCAGGGTTTGATGAAGGTGCCGAGAATAGTTGGCCCCACTATTCCAATGGGTCGAAGCGTCTTTGCAGGCCTTCTATTTGGACCAGATGCAGAGGGGTCCCTCGGAACGACAGCGGGCTCAGGGTGCCAAACCTTCCAGCGGGTCACCAGCGGTTCCTCGACTCGGCTTTTTAGTTTCAGGATACTTGGATACTATCCTTCATTCAGTGAGAACTCCAGAGATCAACATGGTATGGATGTTTGGGGCCTTCTCTTATCCAGAATCTCGTTTGCGCCAAAACAAAGAGGACCCAATGGGAGATCTGCACATATACAGGCATACCATATGTGTACCAATCACAAACCACGGTAGTCCCAGGCATTCACATCACCTCAGACATTGGGCATCCAGGATGTGTATTGGAACTAGACGTTACAGCCCACATCCTGGAGGTGCACACACACAAGGCATGCAGAAGCCCGCGAAAGCTTGGCGCTTCGCGGGAAAATGCATGCCCACATAAGGACTGACCCGGGTCAGCTCGACCTGGGGAAGGTGAAGGGGCAAGATGTCCAAAGGACAGGACAAAGAACCATTTTGGAGCCAGGCCACCTAACCGTGCCAAATGCGGTAATCGCGGTTTACCTGGCAAGAAAAGGTTGAAAATATGCGAAATGATAAGCTGCCACCAGCCCTGTCCAAGACACATCTGTACCTCTCCTAAAAAATCCTTCGAGAGTATCTAGGGCCTTTGGAAATGACTAGACCCAAGTGCACCGTGCTGTAAGGTACATTGTACACTTGTTACATGTTGCTGAAAAGTTGCAACATTGGAAAGGACTAAGGGAAACAAAGGGCCTCATTACGAGTGCGGCGGTAAGGGGTTAACGGCGCCGGTAAGGATGCCGGTGCCGTTCACCCATTAACGCCGCATTCCAAGGTCCCGTAGCGGGAGCCGCTAAGGGACCAGGGAGCTAATAACGGGCCCGTTATTAGCTCCCTCCCCATTTCCATTGAGCCCTATGGGGGCTCGTATGGGAATGGGGATGGGTATTTTGAATGGGGACTTACCGGGTCCTCCAAGGTTGGAATGACCCGGTAAGTCCCTATTCAGGGAACCGGACCCGACTTATAAGGCTGCCATGGTGCTAATAGCACCATGGCTACCTCCAAACTCGGAATGAGGCCCAAAGTCTCCCAGTACTGACTGTCTTAAGGGCATGTCAGTTTCCCCATAAAAAGTGAGCGAAAAGCCCAGAGGAGTGCAGCAGAAGGCTGGGCTCCTCTGGTAAAGTCAGACTATGGTGTTTAGACATCAGCAAAAAATTGGGGGGTACACAGCTGGAGGGAAAATTACACATAAAATGGAAATCTTTCCTAACAACATCCATTCAGAGTAGTGGACACAAAAGGCTCTTATTACTATTTCCGATGGCCTGGCAACAGTGACAAGGAACTCCAGTTTCTTCTGGAGGTTTTCAAGATTGCCTGCGTCCAGGAGAGAGAGGGGAAAGATGTCACTAAGTCCTCAACGATGGCCAGGAATGGACAGCGAGGAGTCGGTTTAAGACGGTCCCCTACCCAGGAGCAATGAAGATGGCTGAAGGAGGCACGTTAACACGGTAGATTTTAGTGTAAAGGTTCACTTTATTACGGAGCTCAACGGAGCCCCAGCCAGCGCTCATTCAAACTCCAACTGCCTCACCTCCGGTCACGCGGCTCTCGCTCACCAGCATACAGAGAGCGCGCGCGACCTTAGCGAGACACAACATTCCAACTACAGAGGTCTCTACACATCTTACCCCTTTTACAGCAATTAAACCAAAAGCAGTGTAAAACGAGAACAATAAAGAAAACAACACATAACCAATGTAACCAACATAGTCACGTTAGAGAAAATTAGCTAAAGCAGAAAAGTTAAGTGTAAACATTATGTGCATTAAAATCTAAACTCGTGCATTACAATCTAATATGCATTTATAATAGAATATCAAGTTTCATAGTCTTTCATCCACACAGGCTTTGACCTAAACCTATGCAAACCTTCTTTATTGCCACTCACGCCAGTATTATCATCGTTTACAACTACCTCTCCTTCTTTCATCTCTTCCTCCACTTCCCTTTCATTGCTACATTGACTTTCCTTCCTTTCCACTGCTCATCCAACGCATTGTCTTTCCCGTCCCCTACCTTGGCCAATCTTCCTTGTGACCAAACTTCTCCTCCCTCCATGATAACAACATTGCCTTTCACGGCACATATCTTCTTCGGTCACAGGAACCTACTTTCTATACATTTGTTCACTAATCTGGGATTTTTAACATACACCAACTTTTCAATCTTCCATTCTTGTTCCTTCACTCTCATTCTGTCATCAAAAAACTATTTCTTATTCTTTTCTTGACTCAAAGCAATGAGTTTCATTATTTGACCCCGATCCACATTGACTACCTTGGCCATGCCTAACCATCCTGGACATAGCCTTGTTCCAGGTTCCCTACCCTTCATAGACACAAATGGAGATACTCCAGTCACAGAGTGCGGTGTAGTGACATAATTCCAGGTTAACATCTTTAATACCTCCCTCCATGGTTGTCCCGATTTCATGGCCATTTGTAGGGCCCCCTTTATATACCTGTTAACTCCTTCAACAAGCCCATTCGCCTTGGGACTATACAATGCTGTCCACGTGTGATTTATGCTAGATCCTGCAAGAAATGTCTTCATTGCCACCGATACAAATTGTACCCCATTGTCAGATACAATTTCAACAGGTACTCCCTCCTTAAGAAAAACACTTTCCAAAAAAACAATCAATTTCTTAGCCGTGACCTCTCTCACCGCTTCCCATTCGAACCATTTGGAATGGTAATCTACCACCACAAATACAAACTTTAACCCATCTCCCAAACCTGCTACCGGACCTATTATGTCCACTGCTAGCTTGCTCCAAGGCTTGTCTGGTACCACACTCGGTATTAGCGGTGCCTCTCTCACCACCCTGCATTTGTCACTAGTTTGGCAAGCCATGCAATCTTTGACATACCTCTCCGTACTCCTGTCTATCCCTGGCCACCAATAGTTCTGCCTTAACTTCCTTTTCATGGCAGCTTCTCCAGGATGTCCCTGATGTGCCAGCTTTACCAACATAGACCTGATTGATTGTGGGGGAACAATGCACCTACCCCTCCTTAGCCTGTTGTCACACAAATTCAACTCATCTTTTATTTCCCACCAGGTATTGAATTTACTATCCAATTCCTTTTTTTCCGGCCATCCCCTCACAGTCCAACACTTCACAAGTTTAAGATCCTCATCTAAATCTTCTTCACGTGTCCACTCTTCCTTGCTAACTGCATTTTGTATTTCTGCCACTATTTCTACCACTACTGACTCCTCCTCTGCCTCCTTTACTTTTTCTTCCACCAGTTAACTATTTACCGGCAGCCTGGACAGGCAGTCCGCTACCACATTTCTCTTTCCTGGCAAATAGCTCACATCAAAGTTAAAATTTTGAAGTCCTAAACCCCACCTGCTTATTCTTGGGGAACCCAAGGCCCACCTTCCACTCTCAAAAAGCTGAACCATGGGCTTGTGGTCCGACCTGACCACAAATCTTCTTCCCCACAAGAAGTACTTAAAATGATTCACAGCCCAGAACATGGCCAACGTTTCTCTTTCAATGACGGAATATTTGCACTCTGCACCTCTCAGTGTCCTAGACGCAAACGCAATCACTCTCTCTGTATTGTCTCTGTCATACTGCACCAATGTTGCACCCAGCCCCAACATGCTAGCATCAACCACCAAAACAATTTTGTCCTTAGGATCAAACCTACCTATGGATGGTGCCCCACTTACCGCTTGCTTAATACATTCAAAAGCTACTTCACAATCTGCTGACCATTCAAACCTCGCACCCTTCTTGAGTAACATTCTAAGAGGAATGGACACTTTGGCAAAATCTTTCACAAACTTGTGATAATACTCGGCCAAACCTAAAAATGATTTCACTTGTTCTTTATCATTTGGCACTGGTGCACATTGTACTGCCTCTACTAGACTCCTCTTAGGTCTCACTCCCTGTTCATCTATCTCATGGCCGAGATATTCTACCTTGCTTACCGCAATCTTACACTTGCTTCTTTTTACCGTCAATCCTGCCTCACTCAACCTGTTCAACACCTGTCTCAACACTTCATCATGCTCTTCAATGGAATTAGCATAAATCATAATATCATCTTGGAACACAATAATGTTTTTAACTCCGCTCATCACTGTCTCCATCACCCTTTGGAATACCGCTGCTGCCGATGCGAGTCCAAACGGCATCCTGCAAAACTTAAATGTTCCAAACACCGTAATGAATGCCGTCAAGTGTTGACAATCCTCCTTTAGTGGAATCTGATGATATGCTTGAGAAGGATCAATAACTGAAAATACCTTGGCATTGTTAAGCACAGATAACTGGTCACTAATTATTGGCAGGGGATGTCTATCAATTAAGATATTCCTATTGAGATCTCGCAGATCTACACACAGTCTAATGTCTTCATTCGACTTCATGGCCACCACTACCGGTGACAGCCATTCCGAGCTTTCACTCTTCTCTATTATCCCTCTTTGAAGCAACGACTCTACTTCTACTTTTAGCTTCTCACCCAGTTCCTGAGGCACCGGCCTCACCTTGTGCACCTTTGGACTGGCGCCCACCTTCAGCTGAATCTGATGCTCGAATCCTTTCAACATCCCCA
Organism: Ambystoma mexicanum; assembly: GCF_040938575.1. Classification (NCBI taxonomy): domain Eukaryota; kingdom Metazoa; phylum Chordata; class Amphibia; order Caudata; family Ambystomatidae; genus Ambystoma; species Ambystoma mexicanum. The sequence continues at coordinate 1,507,932,679 of NC_090921.1, read as the reverse complement.
ATTCCTCTCGAAACACTTTCGGGTATTCTTTCTCCCACTTGTCCTTTAATTCTGCCACAACAATTGGTCTTTCTGCATTCGCTTGTATCCTTATTCCCAACTTCCACTGTTCACCCCATCCCAGGAGTGATGAACCTTCTTCAGTAACGTATATTTCTGATTCGCAGCTTCTTCCTTTATACTTAATGGAAGCCTGGAACATCCCCACAATTTCAATTCTCACGTTCCCATACGCATAGGGCTCAATTTTGTGCTCCCTCAACAGTCTTATATCTCCTTGCATGCAACCCAGAAATGTTGCCTTCATTGTCACTACTCTTCCATTGATCATGAACACATCCGTAGGCGCACCTCCTTTATTAGAGACTTCTGATATCTCCAGCACATGCTTTGCCTGGCCGCTCAGTCCCATTACTTGTTCTTCCTCTTGTTCGGGTACTCTCCCACTTGCTTCAATATTGTGCACCACTCCCGATTCACGACAAACTCTCGCGAAATGACCCTTCTTCTTACATTTCAGACAGGAGATATTCTTGGCCGGGCAAAACATGCTTGTAGAAATGTGGTGGTTGCTCCCACACTTGTAGCACCGTATTTCCTTGTTCGGGACCCCCTTTCGGGAACCCCTTCACCGCTGCCACTTCCCCCTCCAGCTTGTCTCCTTTCATGGTTGACATGTACTTATGGGTCTGTTCCATACTTCTTGCTGTGTCTATGGCTGACTCTAGTGATGCATCTTTCGATAACAGCCTCTCTTGTATCTTCACATTATTCGTGCATCGGACCAATTGGTCCCTTATCAGAGAGTCTGCGAGCGGTCCAAACTCACATGTATGACTAAGCGACCTCAGTGCTGCAATAAAATTCTCCACTGGTTCTTGTGGACCTTGTACCCTCTGGAAGAATTTATGCCTCTCAAACGTTATGTTCTTCTTAGCTTCAAAATGTACTTCCAATTTCCTCTCTGCCATAGAGTATTGATCCATTTCTCCTTGGCCCTGCTGCGGAAGATCAGGCAGTCCATCATAGACGCTTCTGCCCTCAGTTCCTAAATTGTGGAGTAAAATTGCTTCTTTCCTTGCACATGCAAATTTATCACCTCCTATGGCAATGAGGTATCAAACAACTTCTTCCACCTGTCCCATCTTATTGGCGGGGTACCTGGTTCTGACAGGAACGGCGGTGGCGGTGACATACTCGCTGCAGCCATCTTTATATTTTATCTGGTTGTAGTTACTCCCTAACTACACTGCTCACTTTCACAGACTTGAGCTTCTTATTGTATCCTCTACTTTTGCCAGTCTCTAGCTGGCTCTTCCTTCCACAACCTCCTCTCACAATGTCTCTGCTTCTTTGTATACTCTGGCTACCATTCAATAGTCCTTCCAACCGCCTGTATCCAAGTTGTGTCCACTAGATGGCACTATACCCTTTCCTTTTCTTTTTATGGTATAACCTCTGGGTGGCACAGTTCTATCTTCCAGGTGGTCCAGTGACCAGTCCTTTCTCTTGAATGTCCCCCTCTTGTTGATTGTCCAGCCCAGTCCCCACTCCCCCTCTGCTCCTCACCTTAATATCCAAAGAGGGCTGGGGTGGGCGGCACCAATCAGGAACAGCTGCGCAGGCTCAAACTCTATTAAGTGAGCCGAGGCAGGGATAGCGAAGAGCGCCACACTCCTCGCCCGCCGCGGAGACCGTCCCCCTGCAGCACCTCGCTGTCAACTGCTGCGGAGACAGTCCCCCTGCGGCCCCACACCTCTCTGTAGTGCGCGGCCTTCTTCTCAGACGTCCCGTTCTCAGACGCGGCCGTTCTTCTCAGACTGCTCCTCTCCGAAGGGACACCCCGCCGGCTCCGTGGCGAGCTCCCATCCTCGTCACCAAATGAAGGAGGCACGTTAACACGGTAGATTTTAGTGTAAAGGTTCACTTTATTACGGAGCTCCCCGGAGCCCCAGCCAGCGCTCATTCAAACTCCAACTGCCTCACCTCCGGTCACGCGGCTCTCGCTCACCAGCATACAGAGAGCGCGCGCGACCTTAGCGAGGCACAACATTCCAACTACAGAGGTCTCTACAATGGCCCAATGGATCAAGAGGGAGGTGCCGCTATGGATGGAGGAGGTCTGATTGAATAAAGGCACTATCCCATGCGGGAGCGCCACCAGCACCCAAGCTACCTGCAAGACTTTGAAGTAGGTCTCACTTGACCTGAGTGTACCAGTTAATGGTGTTTGACAAACAACAGATACCGTTTGACATTTGTGTTTTCCCCACCTGTTGTGGTTATGGGTGCAATTTGTATTAGTTTATTTTCATTATGAAAAAGGGGGAGTGTGGTATGCGCCATGTAATGTAGCTGTGGCGTGGCACGTCACGGCGTAAGGTTAATCAATAGGGGCAGTCACCAGTCATTCGTGAGCACCTGGCCCCAGAAAGCATTCACTGGTCTCCTGTGTCCGTTATTAGTCGGGGAGGCCCCATCAGTGCGTGTCACTACCCTACCCCAATGCCAGACACTAACACTTTGCATACTTGCATTAGCTTTTGCCTTGTCTTGCCTTAAAAATACAGTGTTCTTCGATGCAGTAGTGAAGCACTGACATTGCTCTGCCTCTTGCCCACAGGGCCCGCTTCCCCTTAAGGAAAAGCAGTCTATCAACAACTCTACATAATTCTATATCGACACTTGATAGATAATCAGTAAACTTCATTGTTGCTCTGCACGCTTGAATGCCCCCACACTTGGTATCTGGCTGTTGGTCAATCAGTGCTTAATTAAGACGTCCTGGTGTAACTGGGCCTAAAGTCAGAGGCTTCCACTGCAGCACCACTTGTAGACAAAGTCAGGAATAGCCAAGAGATGAAGTTCCTAGCTGCAGCACATTTTCTCCCCTCTGCCAGGTAGATAGAAGCATGTTCTATTGTGATAACAATCCAAAGGGAGTTCTCTGGCCGGCAACCTTCTGTCCACTAGCAGAAAGATTTTAAGTAGTACATAGCCAGTCATTCCATCCCTCTAAGTCAATGTAGTATAATATTTCTAGCCTTTTTCTGTAAAGCTCTTCTGCGTTTCATTTTTAAATTCTGTTGAGATTTTTAGAGAGACTACTGCCCACACCCAATCAGAACCTGGGAGCGGCACAAAGCACAGCATGTGTATACTAAGTTCTTTTAAGGAAGTTTTTTATTCATTAAATGGTTTCAGTCACCTTAGTTTTAGCAGTTTAACCTGCTTATAATAGCCGCCTTCCTGTCTTTTCGTGCCTTAAAATTGCAATGTTTTCTTCTGTGTGTGTGTGTGTTTATGTTACTATTCTTGTGGAGACTTGGGTATGAAAACACGCACTGTGAAGACAACATTGTGTGCACTGATGCCGTCTTGTCTATAGTCTGATATGTGAATTAATTGAACGTTGGATTCGAATTTTGTCTAATTATTCACAAATGTTCACAGGGTTGATGTTTAATTGATACTAATTTGGTCTCATTACAAGTTCGGCGGTAAGAGGAAAAAGTGGCAGCCACTTTCACCAATCTGCTGATATAAGGGTTATTGAAAATGGATGCTAATTCCTCTGGTGGAATTAACCCTGGAGAAATTAGTGCCAGAGGAATAAACAATGAAAACCAATGATAATTCCATTGAGGCTAAATCCACCGACGGAATTAGCGCCGGAAACAAAAATGCTAATTCCATTGTATCTTCATTTTGAAATACCAGACGAAACACTGCCAAAAATAGTAGCCAATTTAACCCAAAACATAGTTCAGATGCCTCCACCCAAAAGGTGAAGGAAAATACACTAAGGATATGTGACGCCCACAAATTACCCCAAAACACTTTCCAACACTATGCAGCCACTATATGCAGTCACAAGCAGTAGCAAACACTTCCTGCTGTACGTTGAGCTGAAAACGCATGCACAACTGCCTCACAGAGTACAACCAACACAAATTCAGAGGGATATACCTTGCAAGGAGAGCATCTATTCCCCAGGTCATGCAATCTCCCTGGGCACTACATAGGACGATCTCAAACAAAGCTGAGCATTACTGATATGCCAGACTCCACTGATTCTTCATGGACAAGTGGTCCATCCTTTCCATAAACGTTAGCCTGGGGACCATATTCTAACAAATGCATGTAGTCACTGAATGCAAGTAGTCACTGAATGGATTGTGGCCTACTCTTCGAGGGCTCTCTGCCCACCAGAGATCAAATACTCTGACAAATGGGGTGCAATATTTCCAGCAATAACTATTGGGTACCCCTTTTTCACTGAGGACCGCCCATTCAGTACTGGTACAGGTGCTGGCAGCTGGTGGTATGACTAGAGCTACTTCCAAGTTGTCCCACATCACACTGCAACTCCAAATTTAAATACATGACCTTCCTGAGTGCTCTGGAATGCTCAATATCTTGGCCAACTGTCTATCCAGAATTGTCCTGCCAGATACTGTGGACCTACGGAAGGACAAGGAGATCGTCACTTCAGTGGCAGAATTCAGAGACATCGACAGGGGGGTCCATCATCAAGATACAAATCTATAAACTAAACTAAACTTGGGCAAAATGAGAGTAGGCTGACATTACACTGACTGGGCTTAAAGTCATGGTGAGAGTAGGATCGCCCCCTTCCTGTTCTATTTCAGATAATTGCAGAGCATTCAGTGGTGATATGGTGAACTGACCTTGGTGGGCTTAGTTGATGAAAGGGGAGCTGGGCTGGCAGTACCTCCTAATGCTCTGAGGTAGTCCATCTTTGAATCACTGTCATTAACAGGCCATCAAAAAGACAGTTGAAGTGAACTTCTGGTGCTCCAGTGTAGAAATCCAGGTGGGAGAGGGTGTGTCAAAGCTGTTGCTTAGTCCTAGAGTTTCCCTAGCCCTCCTAAAACCCTTAAAGGGCCCTGGGTTAGGGTGCTCTTGACATCATGGTCTGGATTAGGACTCTAAGGTCTGGCTAGTTAGGCCATCCTGAAACCTAGGCAGCAATGTTTTTCCTCAACATCCTTTCTGGAAAGGGCTCCCGGAAGGACTGGTGATGGATAATGGCATACAGCTGACCTCTGGCAACATGTCGACATTCCATTGAATGTGCTGCATCATATTTTACCATACTTAGGTAAATAGTCTTGTAAAGTTTTATTTACCTCAAGGCTGAAGGTAAATGGAGGATTGGCAAGAAGATGAGTGTTCCCCATTCATTTCCTAAGTTCCCCCATCCAACTCCTAAGGTCCCAGAGTGCTGCTGTCCTGTGGAAACTGCATTTTTGTGGCATTTGAACGTTCGTTTGCAGCTGCCATTATCATCACTGTCATCACAGCATTGCGAGCCGTAGGGGGCTCTTGCTGTGCACCAGCCGCTTCCTGGAGGAGGCGGGGCCCACTTGCGCTCACGTGACCAATCACGTGACTTCCTGGTCTACAAAGCACAGACCCAACCACCCTTGCGGCGTTAAGCCCGACAGGGGTAAAGGTCTTGGGCTGTTGAGCGGCTGTTTGGCGCTGGTGGCGCACAATTCTGGGAGACTGCGGAGGAATCACCTCTTTGATCCCTTCAGAGCGCCTCTTTACTCTGAAAAGTTGCGCCCAGCCTTAGTCTGTGTTTACTCACGGATAACACTGCTCGGCAGCAAGTCCAGTCTGGTCAAATCGACCTCTGATTAATCCCTGAGTGTGCCCGCGTTGCTGCTTATCAGCACGGACAATGGAACTGCCCCAAGGCGACTCAGTGGCATCACAACCTGGCATCGGAGCGCATACTAGAAATCGTCTACTACAGCTGCGGAGGTAGCACTCCAAACCAGGAAAAACCAAGGTAAGCAATGTATGCATTAATGTTGATGTGTCACCGTTGCACGGAGAAACCTCGCCCGCAAATGCTAATGTTCCCGTAACCATGGAGACAGTTACCTTGCTTCCGGTCAGGTCTGTTAAGCTGACTTGTACCAAAACCGCGACTACAACCTCGCTTGACGAGCCTGTGTCTGGCAAGTTTATTACACACTCTTTAGATATTGCAGTTACGACGGAGGCCGCCATATCTACCCACCAACTTAATATAAACACCTTGTCCCAATCACCTTTGAAGCCAACTACTGAACAAAGCCAAATCTCTGAACTTCTACCAACAGGAGACTCCGAACACTTAACGTGTCCAGAAGCAAATCACTCCCATCTAACTTCAGATGACTTTGCGAGTAATAGCGTGCAGTTGCCTCCACCTACTGTATATCTAGATGCCTCGGAAACATTTTCGTTTGACATCACAGATGCTGACCTGCTGGCAATGCGGTCGCCGTCCATTGGAACGCTGAACTCACTTGCATTACAAACAAGTTCCAATCATTCTGTGCAACAAGGTGACACCAAAACACAGGAAAGATCGAAAGCTCCAAAACTAATTGTTACGACGCTAGACACACATGATGCTAAATTACAGTCGTGTGCTGCAGAATCAAAATCACTGCCCTCCTCATACAATAATGTTGGAAACTTAGGTGCCAGTGTGCAAGATCAAATGACGCCTCCAGCATTAGATAAAAAGGAGAATCCAGCGTCCACCACGAGGCCTCCTATGACATCCAACGTATGCACTCCAATAAACGATGACGTTGTTGCACGTGAAGCACGACTGACTGCCCGCCTAAAAGCTGACTTTAACCTTATGCACGAACGTCTAAATGACAGCTTCATCAACAAACATGACAAGGGAGGATTATCTGCTCGAAAAGCGAGCACGCGGCTCAAAGCAATAAACCATCCACCAGATAAAGCTGCTACTTCGCATGATCCAGCTACTACAGTAAGTGTGTTCAACCTTGATTTGCTTGAAAATTCCCCGCAAATTAGTCCCTGCAAATCGAGCACGGAAAAGTACAATCCTGATGAAACCGAACCAGGTCATGTTGAACATAACCCGGCTGAAAGAAGATCTTCTCAGGCAAGTGAAAGCTTTTCAGTGGACAATCCCAACGCCATGAAAGGGAACATCTCCATTGCAGCAGGGATTCAGATTCATAATAATGTCTTAGCAACAACATCAATTGCTCTAATGCCGTTTATGAAACTATATGAGGCATTAAATGACACAGTGCGAGATCAAAACTCGATGCTGTCACTGATGAATCACAAATTGACCTCAATAGAAAAATGCAACGAACACTTAAGCAGTCGCCTAAATTCGGAAGCTGCTGCCACATACCAATGGCACTCCCGTATAAACGAAATAACAAAACGAGAGGCCCATGAAAAAGTAGACCTTGCCGAAGCACTCGTAGAATGTACAAAGTGGATCAGGCACAATGTGGCTGTACAGCCGCGAGGACTCACGACGACAGTGCCCTGCACTTGCAACCAACATAACTGACTTGGCCACGACAACACCACACAATCCTCGACTTCACCCTATTTTGTTACCATTCAATGCAACTGAGTTAAAAGTAGCTGAAGATGAGATCATTGGTACGAAACTCAATAGTGCGATCAATAAAAACAAGGAACATGCGACTGCTCTGACTTCTGAGGTAACGATGTCAACTGAAGTAAGAACAAGAGTGAGCTCCTCTCCACACACTGACGTTCAAACTAATTCAACGGCAAATATCGAGGTATCCCTCGAACAATCCGGCACATCGTCTAAGGACGAGAAGTCAAAGTCACAGACTGCTCCACCAATTAGAGAAACAACAACCGAGAAAAAAATCTCCTTTGACATATTTTCTGGCACAGCAAAATCAATAAAAACTAAAGATTCTATAGCAATGTTAAAGGCAAAACAAGTAAAAATTGTGAAAACAACGAAGAAGGGACCGGCATCAAAATGCCCGCGAACAAAAGATGCTAAAAAATTCACAGGAAATTTGTCCACGCCTCCGTGCATCGAAGTAAAAAAAACACTATCAGTGTCCAATCAGCCGGAACAGCAAATCACTAATAAAAAACAAGTAGACAACAATGCAGGTAACTTGAGGAAGGCTACAAAACGCAGGCGAGATGATATTAGTCCATCTGTCGACCTGTCTACAAACAACTCTATCAATTTGTGCGACCTATCCACATATTCAGTTGAGGATGACGAAGAACCAGATGCCGAATCGCATGAAATGGCTGACTTGACAACGAAAGCTGTTGATTGTACAAAACTATCCCCTACTAACAAGTTTGTGCCGAACGCACGTTACCCATTAGGACTAACTAGTTCACAGACATTGCGACGTGAAAATGAACAACTCTTTTCTAATAAAGACAGGTCAGATTCACGAAGCGGATGCCATGGAGCACCTAAAAACTCTGTCCTGACACTCAACCCCAAATTCACAAACGCACAAATGAAAAATCATAAGAATCAAAACAACCAAGTCAGACCGGCGCAGTATGTCTCAGGGAAAGGAAGGCGGTGCAAACTTGAACTTGAAAACATCTTGGAGGATAAAAATGAAGTAAACTTGAACAGAGCTAATGTCATGAGACTGCTGCATAATGTACCTGTACTTCTAAACATCCGATCAGATGACATTGGAATAGTGGAATACAAAACCGAGTCGAGATCCGATTGGGTAATTCTGCATATGCGGTCTAAGACCGTAGCAAGACCACTATTAGATGCTAAAGACGACCGTTGTTCTTCGGTTTCAATTTAACAGTCTCAGAAGAAGACCATCCTTCTTGCGACTCGACAAATGGAGATTGTTTTAATTCAACATCCAACAATGCCAAAAGAGAAATGTTGAGGAAACAACTCACACAACAGTCAACGCTCTCAAATGAAACAACTAGCCAAAGGAGAAATGCATAGGATGATGCAGAGTCGAGATGCATGTCCCAACTACTGACTTCATGGAATACACGAGGCTTTGTACATTTGTTCCGTGAAGGAAAATCACAGGACACACAAAGCATGTTTATCTGTCTCCAGGAGACTTGGCTCCGGAAGACCCCTTCATGCGACGGCTACACAACTTACTTAAATGCTGCCGGTAAAAACCAAACCGTACGTCCCTTCTCTGGCCTACTATCAATGATAAAAAACTCCTCAGGCTGGGAAGTGATTAAAATTCAAAACCCTAACCTACTCGTACAGGCCATTACTCTGCAATCATCAGCTTATGATCTGTGGGGATATTTACACAAACAACACCTTCTTCTAATAAACACTTATTGGAACCCTGCGATGATTTCAGATGCTGAATATCTGGCGTCTTTAACTGTACAAATAGATGATTGCTATGCCTCATTCGACGAGCTATTTATTTTGATCTGCGGTGACTTAAATTTCAACTGGTTTGACAATACTAAAGAATGTCGTCCAAATGTAACATATCAAATTCCTACGGAAGTTTCTGATCGTGGCACTAAGTGGGCGTATGAATTAACAACACGCAATTTCTCAATGCTAAATGGATGTAACAGAGGCGATATTCCTGCTGCCGCAACGTGGCACCGAGGAGATATAAAGAAAACATTAGATTATATCTGGGTCTCTGAAAATTTACATGTCCTTATTTCAGATCTACATGTAAAAAAATCTACAACAAGTGACCACGATGCCCTCATTTTATCATGGCTGACCCCGCACAATATAAGAAATGCAAGTTCCACCGTGCAACTAGATATTAACAACACTCACAATCGTCTTCGGATAAATAGTAAGCAGATTGATAAACTGACAATGGAATTTATTCATTCATGCTCCCTCAGGGTACATATAGAATATGTGGCTCTATTAAAACAGTACACCAGCACAAATAAGAGCACGCCCAGAGACTATATCCATCCATTTAGCCCGGAGGTACATGAAGCAAAAAGATCATTATCGAAAGATCTAAAAATACTAAGAAAAGCTGGCGGAAACAATCTAATGCTGCTAATAACAAAGAGGCGCCAACGCTATTGAAATTGGCTTAAGTCTTTTAACATCATACGTGACCAAGAACAAGCTGAATTAATGCTCCGCTTATTGATCCAAAAACATAGCTCAAATATATGGAAAATAATAAATAATGGCCACTTGAATCAAACCAACACCTTAGCGAATGGAGTGAACGCAGCTACTTGGGTGAAACACTACACTGCGGTATTTAACAACAACCACAGCGACCCTCTTCCAAATTCTATACCGGAAGAGTGTAAATGGGACGTCATTGAATCCTCTGCTGAAATCGAAATAGCAATTCAAAAATTAAAGTCTTCTCGTGCTGCAAGCCCCAACGGGATCTCCAATATTATGCTAAAATCAAATAAGGAAAACTGGGCGCAATTTATCAAAGTCCTATTCGTTCAAATTGCCCAAACATCAAAGATCCCCGACTCATAGACTAATGCGATTGTCGTTCCGGTGTTCAAAAGAGGTAACCGTGACGACCCAGCAAATTATCGGCCCATTGCGTTGCTAGATACTATGGGCAAGATATTTGCCACTTTTCTGCAAAGAAAAATCTCGCGATGGGCAGAAAACAAGATGATCCTTGACGTGAGACAAACCGGATTTACACAAGGAGTTGGCATGGAACTCAATTTGTTATTATTAAATCTGGTTACATTAGATGCAATAAAACACAAAAAAGATTGTTTTAGTCATTCATCGACCTAAAACAAGCTTTTGATAGCATCAATCGGAAGCTTCTGTGGCAGAAATTGAACAACTGGGGCTGCCCAAATGAGTTACTATCCCCGCTGATGGCACTCCACATTAATACTAGCATTCGTGTGTGCCTAAACACAGCAGGTGAACTATCAGAGAATATAAAAACTACAAGAGGTGTAAAACAAAGTTGCCCTCTTGAAGCCCTGCTGTTTAAACTCTTTATATCCGACTTACCTGAGGCACTCGCACAAACACAGTGTTTTACTCCAAAAATAAATGGAACTCATGTAAGCCATGTAATCTATGCAGATGGCATTGTGCTGCTTGACAGCACGGAAATAGTTTTACAAAGATTATTGTCAGCCTTACAGATCTATCTAATGGCAAACCACCTAACCATATAAACGTGAAAAAATCGCAAGTGATGGCTTTAGGACTTAAAACCAACTCGAAAAAAAAACGATTTTCAATTGGAAACTAGATAATGAGTCATTGACCAAAACTGACGCGACTCGATATTTGGGGGTTTCCTTTAATACCTCCATCAGAGAATGTAGTTGGACCAATGATGTCCAATGTCGTATGCAAATGTTTGCTTTGCAAGAACGAAAACTGCATACAAGCTATGGAAAATTTTCCCTCCAACCATTAATGACCTTCTACCTCCAAAAAGCGATCCCGGCGGTATGCTTTGGCAGCGAATCAGGGTTTAATATCAGTGCAAGTTTTTGGGCTCAATTAGAAGGTTGTTTTTGGCGTAAGGCTCTCCATCTTCCACAATGCATCTCAATGGTGGCTCTGAGGCATTAACTGGGTCTAGTATCTTTACACACTACCGTACTATGGAAATCTTTAGCACTTCTAAGGAAAATGCGAATATCTCCAGCTTCAAAAGCCTATCTCATTCTAGCGAACAAAAATCATGACACAACTGCCTCACTGATAAATAGCTGGGAGGAGAAATTACTAGCCATTCTGAATGAGGCTGACATAAAAATGTCCTTTGTCATTAAGTTACCACAACTGGCAAAAGAAAAATTCAAACAATGTAAGTGGATCATAAATGCTGAATAACACACTGCATTAGCTTCGGCTTTAGACTTAGGCTTAAGCTCACAGAAAATGGATGAACTGCCAAAGTATCTGGCCAAATGTCCTTCTAATTACCATCGGAATCAATTTTTAAGATTACGTCTCAATCTCTACAATACAAAAGTGCGTCTGATGAAAATAAAAGATCCCACGACAAAGAACGACATATGCTGCTTCTGTCAAAAAGAGACTGAATCAACCAAACACCTGATAATCGATTGTCCACAAATCTCTAGGCAACGCTCTCTACACCTAGAACGATATGCACCGTTAAATGGTAACATGGTTGAATGGTGGAGCCATCTGATTATGGGGACTAATGTACTGCTAACCTGTGGTGTGATTAACTTTATGGATACGATATTACCACCACCATCGAAAACATAGGAACCACCATTGGCATAGCCTCAAAATCTGAGAAAACTTAACCCAAGTCTGTACTAATCATAGATGTGAAATGTTGAAGGACTTGGGTTTTGGGGAATTGGAATGGAAATGACAAAAAGTTTGTTTTCTTTTACAAAACTAAAAGTCAAAAAAAAAAAAATGACCTAGTAGCCCAGATAACAAACCTTTTGGACTAGCTGATAGCATGGAGGAAACAGATTTAGTTACCATTGACGTCTAGGCACTGCAGGCACATATGGATAGTGCACATAGAGATGAAGAAGTTAAAACTTCCTCCTTCAGTTTGGTCATGTGGTCAAGGGGAAGAATCTAGGCTACACCTGTAATGGGAAATTGAAGTACAGTTGGCACATGAAGGTCAACAAGATTGTTCGACAGTGAAGTTTCCCATATGGGAATACAATGCAACTAAACATTAGGTGCACGCCCATTTCGACTGAGTGATTTGACTTCTGAAACTGAGGACACAGGAGTTGTGGCACTATCCACTACTGGACCTCCGCAACAATTGCTTAAGTATCTATCAAAGGTGAAGGAGCCAGAGGCATGTCCGTCAGCCACCAAGATGGCCACTTTCTAGGGTTCTCTACCGGCCCTGGGCGTGTTGGTCGACAGCCCGCTGTGAATCAAAGGGAGTGTGGAGGGCTGCCCGAGCCTGGCATGCATGGATGACCGCAGGGAGCGCCTGAGCCTGGTCTGAACCTGTAGCCCCACGAAATAAGGGCCATCTGCAGGGGTTTGGGGGGGGCAGAAAGCCACAGACCACACATTGTCAGGATGCCGGTACAGAGCAGAGGGCAAGAGGCCCGCTCAGAGCAAAGGGCAGAAGGCTTGTGCAGCTGCCATGGTGACACACTGCTGGGGCCCGGTGATGGCCGGCATGGTGCTCCACAATGATGCTTGAAGGAGGCGGATGCCCTGCTCTTGAGCTCAGTGCTGGCATGGAAGGTCCAGAGCCACGAGAAGACAGACCCCAGGAGTAGCGGCTGTGAAGAGGAGTTGCACTGATAGCCTGTGGGGCTTAAGCTGGTGTCCATGTTGAGGCCCCGTGTTGGCCAGAGGTAGATGTGGCCCTTCTTACCTGAATATCCCCGGCAGGGGATTCGAGGTTGCTTTGGAAAGAGCGAGAAAGAAGAAGCCCCTTGCAGTGAAGGAACAGGTGCCGGGTGGCTGGCGGCCTACTGGCAGGGGGCTGCAGTAGGGGCCCTGCTGAAGATCCTTGTCCCTCTCCCCCTCTCCTGGCTGGAAATATTGTACAGCGGAGCTCTGGCTGTGCAGTGGCTGCCTGCACTGTGAGGAAAGTGAATTTAGGGCCCATGACGGGTAGCGTGTCATGCAGTTGGATGGGAAAGAGAATAACTCTGTACTCTAAATAATCAAACCACTTACGAAAATGGCAAAGTCCAATTTACTGTTTTAATATCCATTATCTAAAACAGGGAGTTATAACGGACATCAACAGACGTTGCACAGCATACTCTCTAAGCATTTTCCCCAAAACATATTTTTCTAGCACAAATGGGTCATATGTAATGTCATACTACGGAGCAAATATGAAAAACCTATGGGGGATTGTGATAGGACTAAGGGGAACATATAAGTATACTTTCTATACAGGATTGGGTTGGAATAGGGTCTCTTCAGTCAGGTGGACAACATATGCCCACCCTTAGTGCAAGTTATCCTCAAATGTTATTAGAGACAAGGTATATCATTGGCTCTCAAACTATAAGGCCCTTCGTTATACTGCCCTCTACAATTGGTTGGCACGCTCGTGCCATGTCTGGAACATTCCGTTCACTAGCAGCACGTAAGCTCATACCCCAGGTGCCATGGGGTGTTCTTGACTTCACCTCCCCACCCAATTAGCCCCACATCTCTCATCTCCCATGCCTCCTGCCGTGCAGATTATCTTTGAACTTGGCCTTGCAATGGATTCTCTTCTCTGGGAATATAAGGGAGTATGGGCACACGCTTATCACAGCTCTGGTACTGCATGCCCAAACTTATTTTCTCCTGGGCTCACGTGACAGTAGACCGCAATTCGGCCCATTTTTCAGCAATAAATTGCCTTGAATCAATAACACCTGGCACTCATGGTGTTCTTTCTATGCACCTTAATAAGGGATGATCTAGCTTATCAAGTTCTCTGTTTTTGAGAATAGATAACCAGTCTTGGCTGCCCCCAGTCTTGTCATCAGGCCAGACAGCGCTTCTCGATTCTGCCATGCTCCCAGCTAATTCTTTGCTACAACACAGCTTTCGATCCTTCCTTCTCTGTGGGTATGAGTTTACTAAAATGGTGACACCTATGTTCAGCTTCTATATAATGGCATCTTTGCCTGCAGTCTATTCACTACGTATAGCCAGCTTTTGTGATTACTTGATCTGCTTTTGTTGTTGCATCTGTACAGTTATTAAACAATTCACATTTTCTTCAGTGCTCTTCACACGTGCAATCTTTGTTTCGCACATGAAAACGTACTCAATTCTTTACTTCGTCATCAGGTTCTATGAGGTCCATACATTTTCTTCTTCAGCCAGTCTTCTCAATGTGTCACGCTTACTTCTTGTGACGTCACTAACTTCTTTTTCTCTCTTTCTCATATTCCTTCGGGAACCTCTTCCAAGAGATTGTCATCTCTTCGAGGATACATCAGGTACGGTTTTCTTAATGGATACAGTTTCTCAAAGACTCGACGCAGAATAGTCACAACTGTTGGTGTCAAGCATGGCACAATTTCAGACTGCCAGCATACAGGTAGCAGGGGGGGTGGGACTTCCTGGAGAAGCATTCAACTGCTCCTGTACAATCCAGCCTCTGGTCGAGTTATCGACCACATCTTCTCTCGTCTCCACCTTTTGATTTCTTCTTTTGAAGGAGTGTCTCTTCGTAGTCCAGATCTTCATCACTCCTTTAAAAGACCCTGCAGAGTTCACATGTTCATCCACACTCCAGGCCATATAGCTGCACTGTCCATTCGGATTACAATAGACCCATCGTCCCATGTACTTCTTGTGATACTTTGGGTGCCGGAACTTGGTTCCCTCAGGTGCTATATGTATTTCTGATATCTTCATCTGTCAACTCCTTGGGTCTCAACCTTGATTCGAAATGGATCATGATCTTCATTCCTACTGCCTTCTTTGCTGTCTTCTTGCACTGTGTAATTATTATCCTAATCACATGGAACCCAAATATCACCATCACTAGTACTGCTCTAAGAAGCTTGTAGATGTTTACCATCCACTGTGGAACCCATGAGAAAATGGACAAGAACCTTCCATCATCTGTGACGTCTTCTGTCTCATCTTCCATCTTGTGATGCAGGTTTTTTTAACAATGTTATGGCCTCTGTCAAGGTCCCATTCTCATCATCATGAGAAGGTTTGAATGTGCAACATGATGGGCCAATTTTGGCGCAAACTCCTCCATCCATCTAGGTGATCATGTCAAGGACATATCTGTTCTGTAAGGTCATCAGTTTTATGCCTCTGAATTCTTCTCGGATAGCATTGAATCCCTTTATAGTGGTGTTGATGGTCTGCAAAAGTTCCCATCTGGTAATCTGCAACCATTTGCCATTGGCCATCATCTGGATCCCAGCCATACAGATAACCGTGAATTTTGAGGCAGTCTTACTGAACAACCTGTGCTCATATGGGATCACATCAAAGACTGCTATTGATTTTACTGAGAAATAATTCCCTCTTCTTGTTCGATTGAGAAATTCAAGCGATCTTCTTCCCAAATGGGCATATGATTTTGGAAATTTTCCAATGTTCAGATCACTCTGAAGAATCACTAACGCTGGAACATGGATGAGCACTAAGGTACACGTTCCTCCCCAGTCCCTGGGCAACTTCATGTAGGCTCTGGACCCACAAGCCCAATAATGATCCATCAGTCCCTTCCTTCATGCCTGGTACGTAAAAATTTTGGCCACACTGGCGATTCTCTACAATATTCCTCGTACCATTATTTCTAAAACATAAGGAGGCATCCTTCAAGGGTAGTATCTGCACTGGTCCACCTTCGTCATAGACCCATGTCAACAATCTTGCAATTTTCAGCCATTTATCCTTGCATTCTTTTTCTGCATCCATCACGACTGCTTCCCATTGTCCGCTTAATGCTGTTGCTCTGCACACAACTAATCCCTCAACCCAACCTTTGTGAGTCAGCACGGTTCCTTAGATTTGTAGTTGACCTCTTTCCCAACATTATCGTATTTCCTCTCCATTCTTATCCTTGCAGTGCAGAATCTTGTTTTCTTCAATCTTGATTCCAGCACCATTCATTCAAGGCTGTTCATATTTTATTATCTGATGCTTTTTTACTGGCTTCTCTCTTGTCTTTAAATCTTGCACATAATTGTCTCCTCTTTGAGATGTCGCTTTATTCATCCAAACCAAAGATGCTGTTCTTCCATGGAATGGTCCTCTCGTCAGGCAAAGTGCGAGATGTGTCGGGCAATGAGCTTTTTTCACTGGTACTTCTGTGGCTATGAATATTTTAGAGATTTCTAAAGCATAAGTTATTAGGGAACACACGTAGCAACCCTCCTTAGATGTTCTCTCTCTGACTTTTTTCATATGATGATACCACATGTTAATACCCAGATATGCTGTATTATCTAGATAGGCTTTTCTCCCTTCATTATCTTCCTCTGCATGTCTCTTGTTTCTCCCCAACATAAGGGTTGTGGCCCATGGGAACAGCTCTAAGGCAGCTCTCCTAGATGACATCACAAAGGGCTTTGTCTCATAGGTAATGGGTAAATCAACAGCAGTTCCCATAGTGGAGAGGACCATAGGGACATCTGCCTTTTCTGGACCAATATACCAGAGAGTGTGAACCAAAAGAAACAGAAAGACAAAAATAGAAATTGAGCATGCATACAATATGTATAAGATCATTGACATCCACCTCTCTCTCCATTCTTGTGCTGGTCGTGCTCATTCATTCTCTTAAATCGTGTTTACCTCATCATTCCTCATTTCTACTGTGATTATTTTACGGAAAAAGAAACACTTTTTTACTCCTGGTGTTGCAATATATACTCAATGATTACAAGTAACAACCTTCTAATCAGAGGGCCATTTTTAGGATCCTGTAAAAAAGTGTGAATATCAAAATTCTTTCTGATCAGAGCAGGATAAGCTTGAAGAATAAATACAAAAACAGCAAACACGATTCTATGTACATTCCTGTCAGTGAGGACCATACGACTGGCCAAATAGATAATCAGTGAAAAGGAATCGGGGTATTGTTCTCATTTCCAGTTCTTAACTAGATGCTATCATTTAGGCATATTCATGGTACATTAATATTTCTCTAAATTTCATTTTTAAAAGATCCCGTTGACTCCCGCCAATGGTTTGCACTCCTGCTATATTATCTCTAAAGAGTGTCCGATTCAGTCACAGTCCAAATGTACAATCTGCATGTAACAGCTAGTTGGTTTATCATCCTTCTTCTTTGTCATCGATCAAGTCTGCACACGCTGAAATTTTTCTTATTGTCTTGCTTCTAGATCGGCAACCGTGGGGGGGGAGTTGGAGGTGCGGTCTCGCAGTGGTACACCTTTACATCGTTCAAATGAAGCCAAGCTCATCTGCATAGGGCTTTACTGCTGATGGGGTTATATTTCTGAATATAAAGGGACCATTAAACCGTGGCTCGTACCACTTTTGGTTGAAATTTTTAATCAGAACAGTGTCACCAACAAACAATTTGGGTGTTGATAAAAGTTCAGAAGATTCGGTTGCTGGGCTGCCTTCATCTGTGTTCAGAGACCAACCCCCCTGGCTCCAAAGTTGATCTGAGTGAGAGAGATGCTAGAGGTCATACATGTCAAATAATCGTGCATTTCATCACCTAACAGTTTCGCTGTACTCTGGGCATCACTTCTACTCCTCGATGGAGGTGTAAGAGACATTCTCATTCGCCTTCCTGTCACTAGTTTGTGCGGGGTGAGGTGATGGTCCAAACCAGGCTGATTCCTTAGGGCATAAAAAGCTAAGGGCAAGCAATATAGCCATCTCTTCTTCACCGTTAGCTTGATTTTGGCAATCCTTTCTTTAAGGAGGCTGTTGAGTCTCTCACATATTCTGTTTGCTTGCGGGTGATAAACAGAAGAAAACTTGGGTTTTATACTCAATAATAGTGCTATTTGTTCGAACACTTCATTAACAAAAATGTGCCCCATTATTGAAGCTGAGCACTTCACACACACCCCATCTTGGAAAGACTTCACGTACTAAAAACTTCACTGCGCACGTTGCATCAGGGTGTGTACATGGACCGGCCTCGATCCACCTAGAGAAGGGGCACACCGCCACTATCAGATACCTGTATCCATTACATACTTGCAGCATATCAACATAGTCAATATGTAAATGCTGAAAAGGACCATCTGGTCGAGGTATTACTCCTCTAATAGTTCTCAGTGTATGCCCAGCTGTAAACCTTTGACACACGATGCAATTCACTATGAATAAACCAGTCTTTCGCACTTGTTGCAGCAAGACTTTCCCTAGTTACATGCGCGGGGTAATGCAGCTGTTCATGTGCTATTTTTTTACAATGCTACTGGCATCACCAGCTTTCCAGTGCAATCCTGTCACCACAATGCTTTGGTGGGGGATAAAGAACACCCCCTCCATTTCCATAACTCCTGCTCTTCATGCGGTGCACGCCCTTGAATCTCCATTAATTGAGTATTTGGCAAATGATTAAACCCTTCTTGTATAATCATACTCATGACTACCTTCTCTTTGACATTTGGAGCGTCAATACTGGAGATATCTGGGGAATACTCAACCCTTTGGGTTCTGCGTCTGTGGCTTCATTCCCGCATGAAATAAAATCTGTTTGTTTTGTATGAGCAGCACACTTAACGACCGCTATGGCTACTGGGAGTTGTAGTGCCTTAAGAAGCCTGTCCAAAAAGGATGCGTGCTGCACTGGAGTGCCACCGGCATGGAGGTAGCCCCTCCTTTTCCAATATGCTAATCCTGCGTGTACGTTTGACGTCACGTAGGCTGAATCACTGTACACCGTCACTTCCTGCCCTTCATGTTTCTCAAGCACGACAATAAGCGCTACCAATTCTGCTGCTGGCACTGAAAAGTGAGACAGTAATCTAGCACTTGCTAGAACTTCAAATTCTCCATTTGCTCTGTGTCTTCATACTGCTGCGCCTGAATGCCTTTCTCCGCTATTCTGACCAATTTTTGAAGAACCATCAATAAAGAGATTTTTCCCTCCTGGCAATGCTTTTTCTTTCACACAAGGTATATCATCATAATATTCAACACAATTTGCACAGTCATGCACATGATCGCCATCAGCTATTGGCTCAGCTACAAACGTGGCAGGATTTACTATTTTACATCTGACAATTTTGATTGTTGGGTTTGAAATCATTACTTCATAGGCTGAGGCTCTCTGAGATGTCAATGTGCCTTTGGGTTTCTCTAAAATGGCAAACAGAGCATGCTTCATGAAGAGAGTCATAGAGCAGCCCATCACAATACTTCTAGACTTCTCAATTGCGAACGTGGCAGCTGCCAATGACTGTTCGCAAGGGAAGTGTCCTTTCATTACTGAGTCTAGAATCCCACTATAATATGCTAGAGGCCTGTGCCCCAATGTAGTCCTCAGTGTAAGCACTGCTGTCATGACTGTACCATTTGTGTGTGAAAACAGAAAAAATCCCTCTGCATAATTGGCAATTCCTAAAACAGGGGCTGTACAAATCGCTTTCTTAATTCCTCAAACCCATCCTCACTTTCCTCAGTCCACTCTAGTTTCACTTTGTCCACCTGTGCTTTCTTTAAAGCCTGCAAAAGGGGTTGCATATATGAACTGTAATCAAACACCCAGGCTCTTAAATAATTACATAGTCCCAAAAAATGTTGCATCTGTTTTACTGTGCTCGGTTTTGCAGTTTTCATGATTGCCTCAGCTCTTTCAGGTGTCACATTTTTTCCCTCATGTGAAAACACCTCTTCTTGGAAATGTTGCAGCTACTCCTTGTCTACCTTGTATCCTTTGTCTGCTAAGATAGTCATCAACTAAATCGAGTCCTGCCTGCACTCTTCTTCTGTACAGCTACAAATTAAAATATCATCTACGTATTGTATCACTGCACATTTCAAATTAACATTGCCTTAGTCCATCTGGAGGACTCTGTTAAAGATTGATGGAGACACAGAGTACCCTTGAGGCAGCCTAGTGTGTTTCAGTCGAGTTTGGCGATACATAAATGAAGTCAAGTCTTGTGAGTCCTTGTGCAACGGAATTGAGAAAAATGTATTTTTCAAATCAATCACCATGAAATATCGTGCTTCTACTGGGATACTGCATAGTATCATCACTGGTTAGGAACGAGAGGAAATTCTGCCTCTACAATCTGGTTAATCGGTCTCATAAATTGTATGAATCTGCATGACCCTCCCTGTGATTATTTTCATAGGAGACACTGTGGTGTTGCACAACGATTCTGATGGCACCAGAATACCTTGTTTCATTAGTGCTGAAAGGGTCTTGAATATACCCTCATCAGCCTCTCGAGACATGGGGTACTGTCTTGCTCGAGATAAAACTGCTCCTGGCCTCAGATTTATTTTAACTTCCCCTATAATAATCCTACATCATAAGTCCCTGTAGTCCATAGGACACTTGGCACATTCTCAAAGTACTCTTTAAAAAATACTGGACTCTGCCGCATTATTGCCATTCGCTGTGGGATTTCCCTCTTCTCTATTCTTATCCAGTATGTAATGCTCATAAAGTAATGTCATGCAACCTGTACCTTCTTCGAGAGCTATTACTGTCCTCCATGGTCTACCCTCAGCATCTGTTCCTTCGACCATCCCCATTTCCCTTCGTAGTATGTCTGCTTCCAACTCTAAAGGGATATTCTGTCCCCCCTCTTCGTCCATAGGTATCTGTGGTCTAAACAAGAATGTGTCGAGTATCCTCACAGTCTTCCCCACTAAACCAGGTAGCCATGTTAGTGGAATGCTTACCCCATAACGAAAAACCACTGGCTCTACTGGAACGCCTCGCAGAGCCAATCGGCCCTGTGAACGCCAGTATGAATTCGCTCATATTTAAATAGTGTATTCCTGGAGTGGAACACACTATCCCTTATTCAGTGAATGAAATCGTCATGTTAAGGTTCGTCATCAAATCTCTTACTAAAATATTAACTGGTGTCTGTCACAAATACAACAATGGAACAGACATGTCACATTCTCCTATGGAGACTGGTAATTCATCAGTAAAAGGAACTCTACTTGTAGCTCCAGAGAACCCTTGAGCATTCATGGCAATTTCTGCGTTGAATATTTTCCCCCTCGTATACATGAACAAGTAGCTCCATTGTCTACTAGAAAAGAAAAAGATTTGCCTCTTATCGTCACATTAACCCCCGGTTCCTCTTGGGGTCTGGTGTCACTGAACACAACAAATCTGCCTGTGAGCTGTCCTATTGTGGGTACATGCATACCCTGGTGCCCGTGAAAGGATTTCCTCCTACCACAGTGGCACCTCCAATTCTAGGCGTCAATAATTGCCCTGTGTTTGCATACTGTTTTGTCTGCATGGGGGCATGTTGCGACTGCCCTTGCAGTGGGTTCATTTGTGCTTGCTCTGGTTGTTGTGTCTGCTGCATTCCTGGCGCTTGTGTCTTATACACTGTCTGATCTTGGCCAAACCCTTCCCTAGTTTGTGTGCTATATGGTGGAGGATAACCTATACCCCCTCTTGAGAGTTGGCATTCTGTATAATCCCTTGGCTCCCACATACGCGTGCAGTATGCCCTGTCATCCCACAAGTCCAACATAGAGGGGGAACCACCTAACTGGTCTCCCTTGGTTGAATCCTCCTTGCACATTCTGACTCTCATTCTGCACATTTTGAAACCCACCTTGATTGTTTTGGAATCCACCCCTTCCTCTGTAACCCATTCCTCTGCCTCTCGGCATAAACCCATTCCCTCCTTGGTCCATCGGATGTTAATTATTCACCTGTGATTCACCCACTGCTTGCTGCATTCCCTGCAATCCTTCTCTGCTTGTCAGTACCACCCCTTCTATAGCAAATGTTGACATTTTATTCTGAACCAGTTAGACTTCCTCAAATTTCCTAGCCTCATTATTCTTCTTGTTTTTCTCCTGCAATAGCCGACAGTGATTCACTATTGTCAACTGTATTTCACCCCAAGGCTTCGCTTCCATTCCCACTTGTTTCATCAATTGTCTCTGTACTGGTTCGGGCAACCCCCGCAACCCCTGACAAAAAATGTGGTAAAATAATGCCACTGTTTTTTCCCACAGCTCCCTCGTTTCAAATTGCCAACTTTTTTGAATGTCCTGATAGTAAGCAATAGGGTCTTCATCTTCTTTCATCTTACATGTCATGATTGCACCCATTTCTGATGTATCGGGATACTGCACCCTAAGTGCCCTCCAAACATCTGCTCTACATTATTGAACAGCGCTCTGTCACACCTGAATACCCTGCTCTCCTCCATATTTCATCAGCTCTCTCCCTAAGAATGGCTGCCAGGAGACCATTAATGTCCCCTATGGCCAGCGTATTTCCTCCTGCCATTTTTTCTAATTCATATATCCATTCCCCAGCGCCCGCAGTCAAACTCGGGAGCTTGCATCTTAAATTATCCTTGTCCATCTGCGGCCATGGAATATACTGTGGTCTCATTCCCCCTTTTTCTAGTAAGGGAAACTTTGTATACCCCAACCCACAGTTGGCTCCCATCCTCAACCTATCCATGGCAGGGACGATCGTCGCTGACCATCCCCTTGCCGGTAAAGATTTTAACCTACTCACATATGGCAGTGATTCTCCTTTTTCGCTACGCAATCGTCCTCAAGGATGCTCTGGATATGCTATAGGATCTGGAGTTCTATCCTTAGGGTGTTCCAAATCCAACCATCTTACTTCCTTTTCTAACTGCAGGCCTTCTTCGGGGGTGCATGCACTCCCCCCGCTAGCCTCGTGGATGGACTCTCTATCCTCATCTGATATCTCTTGTCGCCAAACAATATGGTTATCCTCACCTTCACCCTGTTCTAAGTTCTGTCTGCTTAAGGATAGTGACCTATGCTCAAGACAGAACAGATTTTCTTCTCTACTCTGTATCTGGAAGGCTAGGGACTGATTCCGTCCTTCTTGGCTTCTATAGTTGCTACTTTCTTTTAATTCTTGGTAGGCCTTATCGATCCTGTCTCCGATACTTCCTATATCAAAGTTTTCTTCTTCTAATACTATTCTAGATGCCCCTGACGTTGCACTATTTAATGGAAGAAACTCTTCGATTCTGTCCCATCGTATCGGTGACGTTGGCCTTACTGGCTCCCTTCGAATAAAGCTGGACTCAGACTCCCGCTGCCTCCTTTTTTGTTCTAATTCTTCCTCTAATTCTCTTCATTTTCTCGCTTCCCTTCATTCTCTCCTTTTCTTGTCTTTGCTCTTCTCTTCTCACTCCTGCTCTCCTTTCCTCCTCTTCGTCTCTGTATCCTTTTGTCCCTTAATCTTTAAGCTTCTTCTTCCTCCTTTCTTTGCAATCTTACATGTCATGATTGCACCCATTTCTGATGTATCGGGATACTGCACCCTAAGTGCCCTCCAAACATCTGCTCTACATTATTGAACAGCGCTCTGTCACACCTGAATACCCTGCTCTCCTCCATATTTCATCAGCTCTCTCCCTAAGAATGGCTGCCAGGAGACCATTAATGTCCCCTATGGCCAGCGTATTTCCTCTTGTCATTTTTTCTAATTCATATATCCATTCCCCAGCGCCCACAGTCAAACTCGGGAGCTTGCATCTTAAATGATCCTTGTCCATCTGCGGCCATGGAATATACTGTGGTCTCATTCCCCCTTTTTCTAGTAAGGGAAACTTTGTATACCCCAACCCACAGTTGGCTCCCATCCTCAACCTATCCATGGCAGGGACGATCGTCGCTGACCATCTCCTTGCCGGTAAAGATCTTAACCTACTCACATATGGCAGTGATTCTCCTTTTTCGCTACGCATTCGTCCTCAAGGATGCTTTGGATATGCTATAGGATCTGGAGTTCTATCCTTAGGGTGTTCCAAATCCAACCATCCTACTTCCTTTTCTAACTGCAGGCCTTCTTCGGGGGTGCATGCACTCCCTCCGCTAGCCTCGTGGATGGACTCTCTATCCTCATCTGAAATCTCTTGGCGCCAAACAATATGGTTATCCTCTCCTTCACCCTGTTCTAAGTTCAGTCTGCTTAAGGATAGTGACCTATGCTCAAGACAGAACAGATTTTCTTCTCTACTCTGTATCTGGAAGGCTAGGGACTGATTCCGTCCTTCTTGGCTTCTATAGTTGCTACTTTCTTTTAA
The DNA here is from genome assembly GCF_040938575.1 of Ambystoma mexicanum. NCBI lineage: Eukaryota > Metazoa > Chordata > Amphibia > Caudata > Ambystomatidae > Ambystoma > Ambystoma mexicanum. Next base: position 1,507,908,175 of record NC_090921.1, on the reverse strand, counting down.
TTCTTGGTAGGCCTTATCGATCCTGTCTCCGATACTTCCTATATCAAAGTTTTCTTCTTCTAATACTATTCTAGATGCCCCTGATGTTGCAATCTTTAATGGAAGAAACTCTTCGATTCTGTCCCATCGTATCGGTGACGTTGGCCTTACTGGCTCCCTTCAAATAAGGCTGGACTCAGACTCCGGCTGCCTCCTTTTTTGTTCTAATTCTTCCTCTAATTCTCTTCATTTTCTCACTTCCCTTCATTCTCTCCTTTTCTTGTCTTCGCTCTTCTCTATCACTCTCTGCCTATTGTCATATTTTCTTTGCTCCTCTGCCCGCTCCTGTTTTTTCTCTTGCTACTTCTATTTTCTTTATTTGTGTTTGATTCTATTACAAAGTAACAAAATCTTTACAAAATCGATCTGATAAATATTCCTTACAATATAATTCATACAGAAGTTTTGAAATCATCATTCAATAAAGGTTTCATAATTAAAACATTACCTATATAGTTGATCAAACATGGGCATTGACATAGTTGTCTAATTCCTTTTCTATTAATTTACAGAATCTGGTTAAAGCATATATTAAAGGTATGTAGTTGCCCTGCATCATTCTAGCCCAAAGAAATACCAAACAATCAGTATAGTTAATATTTACAAACTCCATCAGTAAAACAGTTCTTTGATGTTTACAATAGGGACAATATAAAATCAGATGCTTTAAGGTTTCGGTAGTTTCAGTGCACATGGGGAATCTACAATTCTTTTTTCCAGCATACGTATTGCTACTTCTGATACGGCTGCTCTCATCGCTCTTTGTTCTTTTATGCTCGTCTTCCTTCAATCTCTGCTTTTGTTTCCTGTCCCTTCTATCTTGTTCATCCATATCTTCTCTTTGCCTAACTTCGTTGATACTTTTCCCATCTAGCTTGAGTAATATCTGTCCTCCCATCCAGTGTTACCTCTAAATATTCTTCTCTAAGAGCGAAAATGTTTGTCTTTTGTGCGCATGATATTTTCAATGAGCGCAGCTGACTAACAAGGTTAGCCAATTTGTGAGCATGCGTAGTTCCCCCTCCCAACTATTGCAATGCATTACAAATCAGTGTAAAGGTGCAACTTACAGCATGTTGTCCAAAGGTATAGGTTAAAAATACACACTGTATATATGTAACTATAAAGTGAGCTCATCAACAATCCCAAGACTTCCACATCTGCCACAGTAGCTAGCAAAACGACTCCTGTGCAGAGGAAAATGTGTGCATGCACTCAAAAAGCATTGTATGCTCAGTATAAACAATAGGCCTCATTACAAGTGTGGCGGTTGCCTTGCCGGTAAATCCGGCAGGCTGCCGCCGAACTTGCAATATTTTCCGGCACCCACGGATGGGCAATTACCGGGGCATTCCAGCCCCACAGACCCGGTAATTGCCCATTCGCAGGCACCGGAAGAAAGATGCTCCCCATTCCCATTCGGCCCCATAGGGCCGAATGGGAATGGGGAGGTCGGATGCACAGGCACGGTGCCTGTGCATCCGACATGCTGTGCTCGTGGGTGTCTTTCTGTCCGCCAGGTCCGACCTGGCGAGCAGAAAGGCACCCGCGAGCACAACTCGTCGTTTGCCAGTCCGGGAACTACGATACCGGCAAGCTTACAGGTACTGTAGTTCCCAGACAGGCAAACTCATAATGAGGCCCATGGGTTTAGTTTAGGCTATTCATGTGTTGACACTTCTCAGAAACAGTTCAGAGAGTGTTACAGAAAATAAATATTGTTCATCATATTTAATGAGGCTAGCAAACATTTCTGACAGGATACAGTATTTGCAGGTGGAATAAAGGCAACTAAAAGGAATGTATTAGAAAGCATGGCAAATGCCACTTTACTAAAGTAGCTGAAGGGCCAGGAGAACATACCTCTCATAATTTGTGTAAAGATGATAATTGCATCTGATTAGCTATTATGATGATTAGAAAATATGATGATTAGAATTCCTGCGGCTCTGCTTACTATCCACATAGCATTGTCCTGGGAACAGATCTCTGGCAACACCTGCTCAAAACCTGCCTTACAGCCAAGAGGCATACAAACCACCATGTTTAACTCCCTAAAAATAGGAAAATGTGACCAACAAAAATGGGAACCAACCAACATATAAGAGCCTGCCCTCTCCTTCTACCCACAAAGCTCCACTGATCTTTTCGAATCAGTGACCAGCAGAGCAGTGGCATAGGAAGGAACTCAAATATTACTGCTCGAGCTCAAGAACATTTTTAAGGGGAAATAACATATTTTAATAAGCATAATCTATCCCTATTTGCAAAGCCAATTACTTTTTAACTCCCTGAAAAATAATTTGATTTCAAGTAGGGAATACAATTTTATCAGAAACCCTGCTTGCAACCCTGACATAGGAAGTGAAGTGAGAGGGCCCGTAATACAGCCTATTGATTTGCCCTCCCTTCCTCACCACAGTCTAGACAAAATTCAGGAGGAGCCTCACTGGGGTTTTTATGGAGCCTCATTGAAGAAATTCACATATATTTGCCTTTTAAGTTAACAGCAGCAATACTTATAGGTACAACATATTGGGTGCCTTTATCTGTAACAAGGGGACCCTCTTCTGCAATTTCCTGTTATCACTTAAACACGATGCATGGGGATGATGCAGGCAGTGATTATAATGAAAAGCCCTCAGCAGCTGAGCATAGAAAGAAAAAGAAGGTTCAGTTTCCGAAACTGTTACTAGTGTTTCCAATCATTAGCAAACAAATACCACATTTCCTTCACTATACTGTGCTGCCGAAATGTCTGTCTTGGTTTTTGAAAGCTGCTGATTTGTTCTTCACCTCCAAGGGTTGTTCTCCTGTGCCTTTGCCTCGTACCCTTCCCAGGCTTGTTTGCTTGACTCCAATACTAGTGAACATGGCTCTGGAAAAGTGAGGGATTGTTACAAGAAAACACTAGCTGGGATTTGTGTATACCCACAATACTTGGCAAGCAAAATGTACTTAAAATCTCATGTATTTTACATGAAGAAAAATGAAAATGTCATGAATATGCTAGTACATAATTATTTTGTAGTCCATAAAAGATTTTTTGCAACATGCCCCATCCTAATATTGTTAGGTAGAATTATACAAGTGCTCAGTGAAAACGTTTTTGTACAGCAGAGAGTTAACATATAATTTGTTAAGGACTACTGGAACTCTGAAAACGCGGAAAGGAGGATGCAGATTGTATGAAAAGCATTCTAGTTGTTTCAATGAGTAATTCCAGGCATAGTCCATACCCGTTATCCCTTGCAGGTCAAGTAAATGATATTGCAATGTTGCTCTCCACTTACAGGGTAATGTTAGCAGTGCTAAAGTAGGAGACACTGAGCATGACATTTGCCAACTTAAAATCCATAGAGCACAAATTAATATTTGAGTTTTATAATGTGTTATCACTTCAAAGAACTTGTGTAGCATATGTACAAGGAATAGAACCATTGGATGAGGTTAGACATCCAATTAGCCTGCTTGCTTACAGACAGTATCCAATATTTCAGCTGGAAGCTGGGTTCCATAGTGTGGGTCGCTTTTGCTAAGGTGCCATGAGTAACAGAAATGATCATACTTGAACGTTAATCATATTACCACAAACATAAAACAAGCGGATGCAGGTCCATTTTGGGTTACCTTTCACAGAGTCAAAATAGGAAGAGTCAAGGTTGTCCGGTAATATCTAAAAGTGGCCTGGGGTGGAAGTTAGAGTCATAAAGTATAGTCAACCATAGGAGTCGTGGTTGGGGAGGGAAGGTTATTTGATAATTTTGTGCAGGCATATCTTAGTTGGATTTTCTGTACACTGAGACACTTCTTCATATTTGTTTTTAACCTGTAGAAGGTGTATTCTCTTTTGTTTTTTTTTAGATTTTGAAGGTCACGCTAGGCATAATAGGGTAATGTAAATAGACTACAACAGATCATAAGGACTAGTTAGTATAATTTAGCTTTATTAAAAGAGAAAGCAAATGTCAGCTTCTGACTTATAAATTCTTGAGAAGGTTGGAATTGTCTGTGCACTGCTAAAATTCTTCTGAGCGGTACCCAGAAGGTAGCTGGGCAAGCGCACATGCGCACAGCATAGGGGGACCATTGCTCCCATCCATTCATTCTGCACAAGCGTTACCTCGACGGCTTTGTCATTTTCCCCTTTTCATTTCTGTCGATATATTTGATTGTTCAATCTTTTCTTCTCTGTCAAGTATAGCCCTAAAAATCTCCTCTTTTCTCTTACTCTCCTCTGGACTATTGTCACTGCTATAACCAGGCGGTTTATATACCCAGTTGCCGCTTTTAGTTCCTTTAGAGGGTATAACCCTACTTCTTCCGTACTAGCATCTTTTACTTCAGGCGAGACAAGGGGAGTTGAGGGCTCAACACCTTCCTCCTTACGCTGGTTAAGCATCCACTCCTCAGGTGGCAGATCTTCCCTTTCTTCCTGGTACATCTTCCAAAGCTCTAGAATATCTAATCTTTTCTCCAATTTCTTGCCTCTGTGTGCAGCGTGCAAGAATATGGTCATGTGTTGCAATACTGCTTTTGACAGTGATCCCCCTTGTGGCCATGGCATGAACATCTCATTTGCTGTGTCTTTCACCCATTCCGCACTATACTTTTTGAGCTTGGGCATGTGCTTTGGCAGTGTCTTACATAAATGCATGAATGGGGTGTCTCCCATTATGACAAGTCTCAATTGATTGTCAATACTTACCAGGTTTTATAAAATACTTTGACCACTTTTCAATACTTTTAAAACAATAAATATGAGCGCAGTCCAACAATCGCCGCTCAAGTTTCTTCTCCAATTATATCTGTCTATCTCTGGATTGGTACCAACCACTTCCCTAGATAGTCTCTTTAGCTCCTTAACTGCATTTCAATTCCTTCACAATTTTACCACTTCTTCGACACTTTAACTCAAAACATAACACAGACAAACTAGTCAACTTTACACATTAACTAAAAATACTTTGGGATCACCTTTTTCTTCTCGCCCCTGATTAAATATCCTGTCACAGGATTGAACTCATCTCCTTATGTAAACCTGTTTACATGTAGCCTAAGAACTCTGACTGGAGTGTGAGACGACTTCTCCTAGATCCCCTAGAGTCAGGTTCCCGGGCACTTCTCCGTCTATCTCCACACAATATTTCCTGTTACTTTTAAAATTACCACAATCCCATCCCCTTAATTTGCCATTCCCCTCAGTCTACTCACCATTCGTTAGTTCTTTGACTCAAGGCCTTCGGTATCGTCTCCTCCTCTAACCAACCACTTTCGCCTTCCGTGCTCAGAGTGCCTGTTGAAACCAGGTAAGGATTTCATCAAAGAGGAACCCTGCCCACTGTCTCGATTTTCTTGCAAGATTTCTATTTGGCCGCTCTCCACGGAAAACCCCACAATCTTCCGGCTAGATGGCGGAGGATGTCCGATCGTCCAAAACTCTGGAGCTACCTGATCGATGGGTCTTAACCATCCGACACTTCTACCATGTGAACTTAGGGCCCATGGCGGGTAGCGTGTCATGCAGTTGGATGGGAAACAGAATAACTCTGTACTCTAAACAATGAAACCACTCAGGAAGTCCAATTTACTGTTTTAATATCAGTTATCTAAAACAGGGAGTTACAACGGACATCAACTGACATTGCACAGCATACTCTCAAAGCATTTTACAAAAAACATATTTTTATAGCAAATATTCATCATATGTGACATCATACTATGTAGCAAATAAGAAAAACCTACAGGAGATTGTGATAGGACTAAGGGGAACATCTAAGTATACTTTATATACGGGATCGGGTTGTGATAGGGTCGCTACAGTCAGGTGGACAACTTATGCCATCCAAGTACAAGTCATCCTCAAAAGATGTTAGAGACAAAGTATATCATTGGCTCTCAAATTATAAGGCCCTTCGTTATACAGCCCTCTACAATTGATTCCTCCATGCTCCAAGCTAACTCTTTGCTGCAACACAGCTTTCAATCCTTCCTTCTCTGTGGGTATGAGTTTACTAAAATGATGATTCCTATGTCCAGCTATGTAATGGCGGCTTTGCCTGAAGTCATTCACTACGTATAGCCATCATAGGATTACTTGATCCGCTTGCATGGCTGCATCTGTACAGTTATCAAACAATTAACATTTTCTTCAGTGCTCTTCACACGTGCAATCTTTGTTTTGCACATGAAGGCTTACTCGATTCTTTACTTCGCCATAAGGTTCTATGAGGTCCACACATTTTCTTCTTCAACCTGTCTTCTCTTGTTCAGAACAGAATTGCCTGGCATTTCAGTGCTGGACTGCCCTTGGGAAGGACAAAGACTAATATTTAGTGGACATTTCTCTTCTGTGAAAGGATGATGAGCTAAAGAATCTGGTTGAGACTCTAACCGGGGATGTAGGCCAGTAGATAGAGACACTCCCAGAACCCCCTTACTTGTGCATATTAAGTAGCTTTGGGTTTTCACCCTAAAATACTAGGGTGATCCAGACATGGAACCCTTGCTCATTGATCTTAGAGAGGCACAGATCTACCTCACTGACAAGGCCCACCCAGGGCGAAACATGTATCTGGGTTTGCTGTTGGTACTCTTGTTCAGAAAAGAATTGCCTGGCATTTCAGTGCTGGACTGCCCTTGGACAGGACAAAGACTGATATGGAGTGGAAATGTCTCTTCTGTGAAAGGATGGTGAGCTAAAGAATCTGGTTGAGACTCTAACCCGGGATATAGGCCGGTAGATAGAGACGCTCCCAGAGCCACCCTTACTAGTGCCTATTGAGAGGCTACAGTTGCTCAAAAGCAGACCCTCACAGCAGTGCAGGGACAACCTGCCTGTAGAGAAGGGGGTTGGCGTGTGGCGATGAGCAGACGGGACCCAGATTGGCAAAGAAGATGCTGAGTGTGCTCTAAGGAAGGCATGGTATCAAGGTAAAACAGACACATGTGACCACAGTTCAGGCGTGTTTATTGAACTTTGACAAAGTTGTGATTAACGCCTATCTAACCCTAAAACTATGGATGGGAGCAAGCTACGACCATCAAATAATAATAATGCGGTCCTAGTGGAGCCTCATCAAAATAAAAAGGTTAGTTCATGAAAAAGAAAAGTGTTCACAAAATGATAAGTCAGGATGGTTGGGCCGTTGGCCTCCCTTCCCCATGTTTTCAGCACAGGGCAAGGCAGTTCACTCAAGCAGAGCACACTATTGCGATTCTCTGGCATGAGGATGCAGTTCCATTACCAACATCAGGGCCTTCTGTGCCCAAGTCTCTTACGTTATCAAAGCCTTTTGATTCACAGGACCTGATGTACCAAAACAAATGAAAAGTTCCTTTACAAATACTCGTGTCAGGTGAGTCACTCTTCGCCCTGGATCCTTCTCAGTCGGGTTAAGATCCTCTTCTTCAATGCTTATTGAATATCTTCTCTCGGGTGACTCATGGTTCACCCCGGATCCCCCTCAGCCGGACTCAGATCCCTTTTTCACAATTAGTCTACCTCACCGGGGCTCAGACCAATTGCAGTTCGTATTAGCTATCAAAGACTTTCAAATGTGCACAGGGTTTAGCTTGAACCGTTGCAGGACAACTTCGATTTCACAGTTCAACAATTTTACACTCTCAGTCGGATATCTAACACAGACCATCAAATGAGCACCCACTTGGTGCTGGACCACTCTGTATATGGTATCTATCTTGGTTTCAAAAGTTCAGTCACTCCTTGGATATTCAATTATATTTGCGTCATTCATCACATACACCTCATACTCTTCTTTGTAGATTTTTTTCATACAATATTGCAGCTAGCAACCTTGCTTCCAACACAACCCGGTCTGCTATCAGTCTCCCCGACTCACCGGCTGTGCTGACTTTTCTGGTACTGCTTTGTTGTAGGAGCCAAGCACAGTACCAGGGTGGCAATCGCTCCTCCCCGCCTTGGCTATCGATGCGGAAGGGCCCTGTGTACCTTCAACGCACACTGCACCTTCCTTCAGCTTTAATTCCCGGTCTTATGTTTCTTATTCTCAAGGACACTTGAAAGTCACAGCTGTTCTCTGAAAAGGTCAAGGGCACTTCCCTCCTTGCAACCCTCTCTGGTCTCGCCATCTTTCTCCTCATTAAACTGCCATATCGGAACTGCTGCTTTCTCATGTGTTTTGCCTTGCTCAAAGTGTGCTCTAGTTCTCTGCCTTTTATCCATGTAGGGTAGTGTGATGGAACTCACGTGCGTGTAATTATCAGTAATTGCCTGACTCTGCCTAACCCTTGTGTTGGGACATGTCAGGTATACGGCTCGGGTGTTAGTCCGTTTTCTCTCATAGTGAACCTGGTAGGATGGGGAACAGATGTTAGAGGAAAGGGGATACTGCATCTCACCATCTGGTGTCCCACTCGCTGAAGACCCCCCTCAAGGTAATCCTCCCGCACTGGTCCACCCCCAGGAACTGGATCAAAAACCGATGGCTGTGTCCTGGCCACCTGGATGACAGATCTCCAGGGACTGGCAGGTGAGACACCTTCTGGTTTCTCACAGTGCCCAGGTGAGGAAGAAGGTATTCCAATCTGAAAGAGTCGCGAGAGGACCTAAGCCCCAGCACTGGCCTGTGTTTTGTGTTCCCAGCTAGAGCTGGGGAACAAGGAGAACTCCTGACCACCGCTGGACATTGGCCGAAGGTTCTCTGAGAGCGAGCGCTGCTCGCTTTGACTCCCGATGTCCATCCTGGAGGAGGGAGAGGAACGAAGACCAGCACGAGGATGCCCGATGAAGCAGAGCAGCTCTGGTGAGTAAGAGAGAGAGAGAGTACTCGTATCGGGGTACTCTGGGGCAAATGTAAGACAGTTAATGTTAATGCATAAGCAAGACATGCATAACAAGAGGGTTTGGAACCCGAGCAAAGGAATTGTAAATACATTACCAAGTGATTGTGAAGGAATAATGAAGCATGGAAAAGGGGCCAATATTGAATAACGAACTAAATAAAAGATATGGAAACCAAATAAACTATCATGATGAAAGAAGTGAAAATTGGTGCAAACACTAAGAAACAAAGTGAAAGTTGCATGAACATCTTTGAACTGAATGAAAAAGAAATTGTGAAAAACAAGGTGTTGAACTCTGAGGGGCAAGTTGAGTGCAAGTTGTTGTCAAGCCCAAAGACTGCCAATATACAAATGGTGTGATTCAAGTTGTAGCAAAGACAAAAGAATGCCGAAAGAAATCACAGCAAATGTCAAATGTTGACACTGGTGCTAGATGGAAATCCAGTGTTACTCAAGAAGGATCAAGAGCATCACAAAGTGTCAAGGGTTTTCGGTTGCTTGACCTGTAATGGGTGGAGCATGTGTTCCGACAACTGCACCTAGACCGATTAGCCCAAAATGGGAAAGAACCAAGAAAGAGCTCAGAGACAAAAGCTGTGTGATATAAGTGCTGAAGTGAAGAAGAGCATTTGTGATACAAGTTAAAAGGAGTACCAATGGGAATTGGACAATATTGGTGAATCTCAAGAGACTTAAACCTTTCTGCAACTGTGTTGATCTTGGGGAATAAAACCCCAAGGTATTTGGAACTGTGTTGATGTTGGGGAAGGACCCCCGAACTACCCTGGAATGGTGACAAACTTAGGAAAGAGTCCCCTGAGGTCTTTTGGATTGGGTTACAGTTGGGGATGGGAGCCCCAAGGTATTTTGAAACTGTGTTGATCTTAGGGAAGGGAAACCCGAGATACATTGGAAATGTGCCGATCTTGGGTAAGAGACCCTTGAGATCTTTTGGATTGTGTTACACTTGGGGAAGGGAACTGCAAGCCTTTCTTTGTGGAACTATTTGAACCTGGGGAAGGGGAAGCTGAACCAAGCTTGAACTGGAAGAAGCTCAGAATATTTATTTTAAACACAGTTTCTTTTTGGTGCTGACATCCATATTCATTGTATATCTTTAGTTGTGAGGGCAAGCATAGGTTTTGTACACAGACAGACTTTTAAGTTGAACTTACTGACAGACTATCCTTAGTTCCTTTAGGCAGGGAAATCCCAGTTTAGCATAGAGCAAGTTAGGCCTTAATCCATCCTGACATTTGAAATAAAAGTCCTTTTGTTAAGAAAGCGAATCTGTATCTGTTGTCTGTGTCTTGCTTCATGATGCTGTCACAGTTTTCTGATTGGACAGAAGGTTCCCCTTCAGGTAGTGCAGGTCAAATCAGACAGGGCGGCATGTTGCCTTTTTGTATACCGAGCTGCTGAGAGGGGTGTAAGTGACCCTGGAATTAATATGTGGTACAAATAATGGGCAGAACTACTTTATTCGCGCCTCTTTAGGTGAGCTAATAGCATTTGTGACTGGCTTCATAATACTTAGGGGACCCTTTAACCTGCCCGTGGACCTTAATTGGGACTGATCCAAGGGGTGGTTCTGAGGGCAACAACACTCTCTGATGATCTAGTGAAGCAGATTGTGGAATACCATTTGGTCGATGCTTGGCAGCGTACACATCCTGCTGCAAGGGATTATACCTTTATTTCGCACTTCCACCGAATGTACTCTAGAATACATTACTTCTGGTTTGGTAGGGATCTAATCTCCAAGGTGGGTAAGGTAGAAATAGGTACTATCGAATTCTCTGAGCATGCCCCAGTGCTGATGAATTTTAGCATCCCATCCAGGGATCCTACGCCCAGGCAATGGAAGGTGAACCAGACTCTTCTGAGGGACGGAGTGGTTTGCGAGGAGATAAATAAGGCAATAAGGGAGTTTTTTTTATGATAAACATGGTGGATGCCTTTAAGGCATATCTGCAGGGCTTCTGTATCGCCAAGGCTTCCGCGCTAAATGAAATTAGATAGGAACAATCCCAGCTACAAGACCCTGTGTACGACTGAGCCGGATAGAGGGCTTTCTTAAAGAGTGCCTCCTGCCTCGGCTTACATCTGAACAGTGAGCCCAGCTTGATCGGGAGATCACCAAGGAAGAAATCCTACAAGCTATAGCCTCTATAGCCTCTATAGCCTCTATAGCCTCTTTTCCATTGCAGTTCGTAAGCAGGTGCAAGTAGATCTAGGTCACCGGTCCTAAGCCCCACCCACCTGTCAATCACTTTAAACTGTTGGTGCCTTCCTGGTTTACCGCTCTTTTTCCCTACTTAAGCAGCCCTCCAGCCTCTTTTTCTTTTCAGTTGGTGAGCAGGTGCAAGAGGATCTAGGTCACCTGGCCTAAGCACCACCCACCTTCTTAGCGCTACCTCTTCTTTTCTGCTCTTAACTCTTAGATCAAGGGCATCTCTCATCTGGGCATCTGAAGCAAAGGGCAGACAAAGAAAATGACAATTCCTGTTTGGGCCTGTTCGGACCAGGAGGACCCAGGGCCCAAACCCCTGCTCGGACAACAGGTAAGCATGCACCGATATGTGTTTTCTCCCGCTGTCCCCACAGGCCATCCCTACCATCATCAGGCAATGCCAACATCAACTTCTCCGGTGCTGGAGTGAGTACAGGTGCCCTGCGGCACTGTAAATTGTGCATTTGTAAAAGTGTTATTCTCGCGCCACAGCACGTGTGTGCTCCCTCCCTGTCCCTTTGTCCCAGTTGCTTCCATGTTTGTTGGCCCTCTCCTTCCCTCCCTCACACTGCACTCCCATTGGTTGATGAGCCCTTTAAATCGGTCACCCAGGGCACCCCCTGCCATGGCAGCCCCCTCGGCCAAGGACCAGAGGCAATGGACAGCTCCAGTGGTGTCTGCCGTGGCAGGACCAGCCTGCAGACATAGACCTGCTGCGACTGATCAGGTAAGTCGAATCTGGGAGTGTTGTATTGTGCTGTGCTAAAAAACGTAGCCTTTTTTCCCCTTCTAGGAAATGCGAATCTGGGAGTATTGTGTTGTGCTGAAAAAAAGTGCCCCCCCCCCCTTCTGGGAAAGTCGAATCTGGGTGTTTTTGCATTCCGGTAACTATGGCATTGTTGCTTGTTCTTTCTAGGCTCCCATCTATATCCCCACCACCCCACAAGGCATGCAGCTCATTGTTGAGAGTTACTTGTTCCTGTGAGAAAACAGAAGGTGTCTCCCTGGCTAAACCCCAGGGATCTGTCATCCAGGTGGCCAGGACACGGCCATCACTATTGGATCCAGTTCCTGGGGGTGGACCAGTGAGGGAGGATCACCTGGATGGGGGGGCCCTCGGGGAGTGGGAGTGCGACACCGACGGGTGAGATGCAGTATCTCTCTTCTTTCAACACCTTTTCCCCCATACTACTACGTAGGACATTCAAAACTACTGCCCCCCAACTTTTCTGACCACTTTCGCATTGGCACACCAGAGAACGGACTAACACCAGAGCCGTTTACTTGACATGTCCCAACACAAAGGTCTGGCAAAGTCAGGAATTCATCAGAATCACACACACCTGACAGCCTTTTCCTTTCCCCAAATGGATAAAAGGTGGAGCAAGAGAGCACAGTATGAGCAAGGCAGACCGCCTGACGAGACATCTATCCAGACCAGGCGGTTCAAAAGGAGGAGCAAGGGAGCAAGTTATTGAGAGGCTGACGAGGAGAGACACAACCTTGCCTTCTTTTTGAAGAAACCCTGCAAACCCTCCACTGAAAGAAACATAAGACCGAGGACAATAACCCAAGTGTCCTGCAACAGATGTCAACAGTACATGGAGTGTATCAACGCTGATAAGCCGGAGCAAAGGTGACTCCGGCTTCCGTGGTACCGGCCTTGACTCCAGTAAAGAGGAAAGCCAAGCGGTTCATCACAGCCGATGAGTCGAGGGGAGAGCCGATAAGAACCAGGCTCTGGTGAATAAAAGTCGCAAAGTGACAAAGTGAGAACGTTCAAAGAACTATAAAATTGTAAATGGGGAAACTAGCTGTAGAAGGGCACCGGTACCATGTGGCTGCTGCTCAGAGAAACTTTGGTCAATCCCCATCTGAGTAAAACTACAGAAACTAAAAGGCTGTAGGAGAGCTGCCAAGATAGGTTAAAGTGGTCATACAGGAGGTCAAGCAAAATCCCTGTACAGTCGAAAGCCTTTGACCTACGAACTTTAAAGAAAGCAAGTGAAGTGAATCCCGCCGTATGAGAAAGCAAGGGAAGTGAATCCTGTAAACATTAAAAGCAATTGTAAAGGTGAAGTTGGCAAGGGTCAGTGCCCAGAAGAGGGGCACCCAGGGGTGGAAAATCCCCACCCTAAGAACAACCAGGAAACAAACTTTAATTTTGTTAAATGAACTTTTGTTTTGCTATTGAATACGTCAGCCCGTTGAAGGCAAGAGACTTTCAAGGAAACAATGGTCCTGATGGCTGCAAGTGGAACTGTCGACTCGTGCTGGGAAAGCTCAAGTGTGTACTTTGCTCCAAGATCCCATTTTACCCTGTGCTCAAAACGTGGGGAAGGAAGACCTAGGCCACAGCATCCTGGCATATTTGTGAACACTTTTCTTTTCTTGAAAACCATCCCACACCCTTTTTTGTATTAGCTGTAAGGTTTGGCAATAGGTTTCTTAGTATAGGCCCTTTTTATTTGACATGACGCCACATGGACTACCTTATTTTCATGTGATGGTCGACGCTTGCTCCCATCTTACATTTAGGTTTAGATTAGGCCTTTTTCCAACCTGCATACAGTTTAAAGGAATGGTTCAGTCAGAAATATTATTGTCCCTATGGTTCGGCCATGTGCTTTTAACAATAATTTGATCAATCGTACAAACATTTCATATGCACCATACCTGAGTTTTCGTCTCTTGAACACAAGCAAAATCAGGCAGCAGGGCGCGGCCATCTTGTGATAATCTTATCACTTGCCGCATCGCCCTGCGTGACCTGTGTTTGTGGCACTAAATTATATCCCCCGCCCCTGAGCCTGACGTAACCAAATCATTTATATTCTCTGCCTCTCTCCGTGACGTTGCTGGGCAGCGTGGCGAAACAAACCCAGTCGTCACCTACGCGACTACATGCGGAACCCGGAAAACAACACACATCGTCTCACAGCGCGGCACGTCACAATTAGGAATATGAAACTGTACTTTTAAAGGTAACAACAAGACTGTACAATTGGTAAAGTACATTTATTTCACATTAAATGTTTCGATAACATTCGTCATGTGACCGAATCTATTAAAATTTAACTTTTTTTCTTTGCTCTCGTTTTTCATAAATCCGCAAATGTTTATCGTGAGTCACGCGCTGTTCCTTTTGGGTAAACAGGGTGTTGGTTTTGTCTAAACGAAGCACTCCGGTCGCTCGGTGAATAGCAAGGCTGGTGCATGAACTTGGCACTAAACCACGGTAAAGGTTGTTATGTTGCTCCTAATCGCCGGTACTGCGTACGGACAAATTGGACCTTGTCTGTCGTCCCAAAACACGGTCAAGTAGATCCAGTGATTGACATGTAGCTGCAGCTGGCGGTTGAAGAAGCCATCGGTCGGGGTTTGGAATAGATGATAATCGCAGAAGGGCACAATATACCTGTTTGCAAAAGATAAAAATCGAAAAGTGTCTCAGTAGCCAATCTTTATTACAACTAATCATTTCCTTTATTAGCGCAGAGGTGACACAATGTGAACCGAGAGAATACAACGTGGAATATCAATGTACTCTGCTATTTGCTTCCCGAGGACATTGCGAATGAGAATCTTAAGCTCTAAACGTAATGCGTAAACTGGGGCAAGAATTTGAGGTGCAAAAATAATGTAATGATTTATTAGCGTAGAGCCAGGGAGAAACGAGTGATTGTCTACATGCGTCTCGATGCTGGCCTGCCCATGTGCCCGGTGGATAGCCCTGCACACAAAGGTTGTAATAGCACTTCATTGCAATATGCCAAACAGAACGAACAAGTACAATGTCACCCAGCAGTAATGATCAGCTATTCGTATTTCGATTCGGTCTGGTATGAAATTGTCTAAAGAGAAATGTACATTATATTTGGCACATCCATTCTCTAGGCGTAATGCACACCGTAATGCAGACTCATCCGTTCGTGTCAGCGTTTTCTCATAAAGTGAACTTACATGTAACTAGGTCTAGTTTCGGAATGGGCAACCTTATCATATCATACGTTATTACACCCTCCTTCAATTCAATCCCTTTCAGAATGGTCCCTGCCTCTCAAGGTCAAAAAACAATAGAGCCTTATACTGTGCGCGGGACGCGTGGGTCTCCCAGCTCCCAAGCAAAAATTCAAAGCTGTTGACCTTCACTCAAACTGAACATACATTCTTACTTTGCAACATCCTGTGTCAACGCATCCATGAGAACATGAATTTTGAAGCACAGGCACAGGAAATTGAGGGCTATCACTGCTCGTTGTTCGTGGCGCTGCTCAGCTGTAGGTGAAAT
This sequence comes from Ambystoma mexicanum, assembly GCF_040938575.1. Lineage (NCBI taxonomy): Eukaryota > Metazoa > Chordata > Amphibia > Caudata > Ambystomatidae > Ambystoma > Ambystoma mexicanum. The sequence goes on along the minus strand of NC_090921.1, from coordinate 1,507,892,786 downwards.
TTGCCAATGACAGAATGCCCCCTATTCCCAATTTATAGTCGGTGTAACACAAAAACGGAGTCAAAAAATGTCTTATAATAGTGCCACCTATGCTTATCTTGCCTGCCTACAATGTTTTGTGGCCTAGGTCTAATCCCTTTTGTAGGACCAGCAGTTATTCAGCTTGTTGCGTAACGTTATCAACTGCCAAAACCCAAATATTCTTACACACTGTTACCCATTGGTCATTATCACTAAAAATGAAGGTCCCACAGTATCTCAAGTAAACTGTGAAATGTGAAGTCAATCTTAATAATTGTAATATATTTTTAAGAAATGGACTGAGAGGATAAGTATATAATATAGAATATAAAATGCATTCTTTATTTGTACAGTTTATAGAAACATTTTTTGCAAAATTAAAAACAGACGATAATCATTTCAACCGTGATTTGAACGATTTAACAAGCTGTGCTTTGGGTGGACATGGCACGCTGGCAATGTTTTGTGGCAACTTATGTTGCTCTGAACAGATTTGTGCGCGATTCCATGAGTATGCATCTCGATGACATTAACAATAAGATCTTTCACAAAATCGAATTCCATTTTCTCAAATACTAGTTTGACAACCCATTTTTTGCTTCTTTTCATAAAGGCCATAGTGTAGTGAACCATCCCTAAGTTTTACTGCAGTCCTAGATTGTTCCCGGCCTACATTCTCGTTATGCGCCAATACCACAAGTAAAGTCCGACATTTCATGCCTTGGATGCCAAAATGCAATCTCTTTGGCCTGTATTTTAGGCACATATTGTGGAACACCTCCAAACTCCTGTGTGACAGAATTCTGTGAGTCCCTTCAGATCTCTTGATAGAGTTTTATCAAACACAATCTTCTCAAGGGCTTTGTGTGGAGGTGAAGATGGGATCAACCACTTCTTCTTCCGTGCCTGCTCTGGGGACAAAGGGCCATGTTAACATTGGTGGAAATGTTGGTTTTCTGTCCAGTGGTGAACGTTGGAACAGTGGTGCATTAGTGACTGCCATTTTTCAAGTAGAATTTCCACAGACCCATCACATGTTTTGGAGCTCCACCAAAGATGGTTGCTGAAAGACTGGGACCATTGCAAAATACCTTCCAAACCTTTTTTTTCCCTGCAGCCGAGATTTTTTTATTGATTGATTTGGCAACATGCCATACAACAAATTAATGTTTAATATTTGGATACTGCTCTCTCATTGTCTTGGCTATTGAAACATGTCTGTCCGTGGCTATGAGGTCGATTTGCATTCCCCTCGATTGTAGATCTTCCAGTGATTTTACAAAACCAAGTTTCTCCATGGCCACTGAGGATTTACATTGGGACACCTGCACGACCACCGAACTCACAATTTTCTTACTTTCCATGTCCTGAAGATGGTAGGTGCAGTACTTAGCAGAAAACCCGGGGCTGTCACACTGTCCATCGCCGGCTAGCCTGAACCGTTTGTCGGGAAATGTTCTTTCAATAGCCAATTGTTCAATTTTCCAACTTCACTAATGGCAGGGAATAGATAATCACGTTGGTATTTGTAGTATTGCGTTTTAGAAAAGAAATGGAGTCCCACAAACTGAAAGAAACTGGATAACTTTGTGAAACTAGAGCCCCTGAAAAATAAAGCTGATGCACACAGTAGATTGCCAGCTGGCAGTTTCCCCAGCATCGGTTGAGCGGACCATGAAAATGCTTTATGTGACTTTTCACAGGTGGCATGTATTTTCAGGTTACTGCCTTGTGTTAGATGAGTCAAGCTCACCAATGGCTTTCCACATACTTCCCCTCCCACTGAATGCACACATTTCAGCATCCTTAGAATCTCCATCAAGCTGCTGTCGAATACTATGTATTTGGCCTCTTTAATAATACTGTCATCTGGCAACACTGTTGTTTCGGACTGAACTGTGGTGGACATATCAGCAAAACCGGACATACTATAGTCGATATCTTTGTCTGTTTCTTCGGTCAATTGTGTTGATGCTTCAGTTTCTGTCATTTCAACGTCTGTTACTTGACGATGGATAGGAGAAAACAACATCAATGTGGACAGTTTTTTGGGGGGCATTTTTTTGGCGGGTGTCGATTGTGTCAAGTGCTCATCTAGTAATGTTACACTATCATCTACAAATTCAATTACAACTTCCTCTGGCGGAGCAGGCTCATTGTAGCAATGGTCCAAGAACACTTTGCTGGAATCGCTGGTGCTATTAAATTCATTTTCTGGCCATTGGACATAGGCATCTCGAGTGTGAACACGACGCGCCTCAATGAATAGTTCCTCCATGGTGAAATCAGTTTGGCAAGCAGCATCTGTCATTTGTATCGCTGTCTGTGTCTGCATAGTCTGTACTCCATCAGGCAACTACAGGACAGATAGGAAAAGGGATGTTCAGTGTAAATCCAACATACAGTGTTGTACAATTGACATTAAAAAAAGCATATAATGAAGGCCTTGGCACAAAAACTTTGCCGACAATAGAAAGTGTTTATAACTAACCTTATTTTTATTTCTTTTCTTTGAAACCTTCTTTACTCTAACATCAGCAAACTGGTGGACCGACTCTGATACACGTTCCTCCGGTTCAATATACGGATCTTGTATACATCCCTACAAAAAATAGTATCCATTTAAAATAAGTCATTGGCATTACACATCTAATTTCACTGACTTTCTTTTATTCGATGGTAGTGTCAGTGCGCATACCTCTGGAGCAACTGTATGATCTGGTTCCGGAACACCCACAATGGATAATGTAATTGTAGAGGATGCTGCAGCATCTCCCTGAAACACAGTACTTGCATTAGTAAGGTCGAAAAGATTGGAAACGGGCCAAAGACGTCAAAGGTACATATCAACAGTAAAGTGGCAAAGAAACATTGTGCAATGCAATGATACGTTGCGAAAATATGATCAGATTATCTCATCCTATTGAGCTATGATGACCCATGCACCTGACACCGGATCTACTACGAGGGGTGTTCGGATTGTAGTGGACGCTTCAGAATCTCCCTGAAACACAGTACTTGCATTAGTAAGGATGAAAAGATTGGAAACAGGACACACAATTTGGAAAGACGACAAAGGTACATATCAACAGTAAAGTGGTAAAGAAACATTGTATAAAACAATTACACAGCATTAAAATATGAACAGATTATCTCGTCCTTTTGAGCTATGAAGACCCATACATCTGACACCGGATCTACTACGAGGGGTGTTCAGATTGTAGTTGACGCTTCAGCATCTCCCTGAAACACAGTACTTGCATTAGTAAGGACGAAAAGATTGGAAACGGGACACACAATTTGGAAAGACGACAAAGGTACATATCAACAGTAAAGTGGTAAAGAAACATTGTATAAAACAATTACACGGCATTAAAATATGAACAGATTATCTCGTCCTATTGAGCTATGAAGACCCATACCTCTGACACCGGATCTACTACGAGGGGTGTTCAGATTGTAGTTGACGCTTCAGCATCTCCCTGAAACACAGTACTTGCATTAGTAAGGTCGAAAAGATTGGAAACGGGACACACAATTTGGAAAGAGGACAAAGGTGCATATCAACAGTAAAGTGGTAAAGAAACATTGTGTAATGAAATGATACGTTGCGAAAATATGATCACATCATCTAGCATTGCGTACATAAAACCAGTCTGGAACAGAATAGCTAGGTAAGATTACCTGATACGCGCTCAAAGTGGTTGATAACTCCAGGCAAGATATGGATGTTGAATCTTGTTCCTTCATATTCGGTGGCTAGTCATGGAGTGGTAAAGGGAAAGTATTATTTCATTTAGAAATTCCAACATTACAAAATGGCATGTAAGGAGACTGAATACGAGAAAATTACACTTATTGAAAGGCATAATATAGCATAGTTATCCGTCCCCATAAATCATTTTGCTATGTGGGTTCTACAAAACAAGGACTGATGTTTAGCAAAAAAATCATTATTTCAACAGCAATTCAATCACATAAATATGGAAAGTTCGATAAGTGGCATTTACACCGAAAATACAGGCGTAAAGCTAAATCTGGAAGCGTGAAGTCGGAATAGCGTTTGGGAGCAATTTCCGAGTTGTTCTCGGTTGATTCCTCTTTGTGTACAAGGATGTGTTGTACATATCCGGTGGGAAGTTCAGGCTGCAGATGCGGTATCGATGACTTGTTTGACTCTACTTTCAAGCTCTTCGGGTAGATATCCGCAAGGTCTGACCCATTCACTTATTCGATGAACAGTCTTAGGGAATACATGCATTGTAATGCCTTCGGATTTGTCATGGGTCTTCAAAGGGCAACCGAAAATAGAACATGCATGCACTGTTGTAAATTCTGCAAAATAAAGGTCAACATTATTATAAAATTATTTTGCATAAGCATGTGAGAAAGAATGAATTGGACTATTCATTGTTCGTTGCACGCTTTCTTTAGGGCACCACAGCAAAACCAGTACAGCGTGTGCGGCTGTATTATGGGAATCATTTCACAAACGATTCATTAATGTTTGAAAATCAGAACATGTTACTTGTCCCTTGAATGTTCTTTCATGTGCCAAAAGGAAACATGCTTATACTATAGACACGGTACACGAAGGATGCAATACAATGCCAATTGACACTGATAAAAATTGATATATCAATAACATAACAAAAGAAACTCAAGTCAATAGCAATGATACAAATTACCATAGCACTACGTAGTTAGATACTTCGTAATAGATATACATTTACAAATGAAGGAGATATGATTAGGATACATGCCCTTACCTTGACCAACCAGCAGTTCTATTCAGAAATCAGAGTAATTAGTGGCAGGAGAACACGGAGATGTTCACAGGTAGCACACTGACGAGTTCACTCGAAGCGGTCACAGAGTAGCACGTTCACAAGTTGAATTGCAGTGCTCAAAGAAGTTCTCATGGTAAATATGCAGTGGTTTATAAAGAATATCAAAAAGGGGTGTGTTTGTGAATGAATGACGTGTATCTATCATGGTATTATGTACATTGCAGGGGCACGGTCTGCTTCAGGGGAGCCTGCCTGGAGACACGGGGTCTGAGGAGGCCATGTGAACAATGGCCCCTGGCCTTGGGATACCTTTTGAAGTGTACATGTTGTTTGGCACCTTGGCCATTTGCGCCCCTGACAGCCCCCCATGGCAGCGCACATCCACTGGTGCGAACTGCCATTGGCAGTGGGGGGTGGGATGGACGGGTCGGGAGGCGTGCAGACAAGGCACCGGAACACTGCAGTATGGAGACACACTTATGTGGATTGCAGGGGCGCGGTCTGCTTCAGGGGAGGCCTGCCTGGACACGGGGTCTGAGGAGGCCATGTGAGCAATGGCCCCTGGGCGTAAGTTAGCTTTTGAAGTGTACATGGTGTTTGGCACCTTGGCCGTTCCCGCCCCTACCAGCACCCCATGGCAGCGCACATCCACTGGCGCGAATTGACTTTGATAGTGGGGGGTGGGATGGATGGGCCGTGAGGCGTGCAGACAAGGCACCAGAACACTGCTGAATGGAGACACACTTGATTCACTTAAGAACTGAACAACCATTGATAAAAAAATATGTTGTGTTTTATTTGGTTTCTTATTTTGATGGCACAAAAATACTAGACATTGTAAATGTCATTGTAAATGTCTGGTTGCAGCTCAGCGAGTGAAAATCCCCTGTACTGACCACTGTCACTGGGGAAAGTTTGTCTAATGGCGCCAAAGACGCAGGCGGGTATAACTCGTCGAACGCAGTGTCCAAGCCTCCCATGAAGCCACCATGTGTACGAACGATAGGCCACCAGCCGGTACCACCTATGAAAGAGAAAGATACTATCTGTTTTTAAATGACCAAAATAAGTGTATTAAACATTAGTTGTCAATGACAATTCTTGTAGGCAATGGCATTTTTGCCAGGACAAATGCTAACTAGACACTGCACAATATTGAACGACTTTTATGCAACTATTACTGGAGAATTGCAAGACTAAACGGATATGACAATGATATTTTGAAGTTCCGAGAATATAGGGGACAACCGTGAAATAGTAGTGGCCATCACAACCAGACTATACTTACTCGTTACTTGGATTATGAGGGCGTACTGTTGCGCGAAGTTCGTGCATAAGCACCATCAAAATCCTCAACACGGAACGTGTGAGACAGACTGCCGTGAAGTCTGGCAGCTCGGTAACGCATTGCGGCTGTGGATCGCCTTGCAATATGTAGGACAAGCATCCAGAGTTTTCTCGGCAGCAGCAGTTCTCCATCTCGGTTGGCATTAGCGCACACCAATTGCAGGTACACCAGGTGGAAACACTGTCCATGCGACTAGGCCCAGGCTCTTCATCTGTTGAAACGTCCGCCCAACTGTTGTCCAAATCCCCATGGTCTACAGAGCTTGCTCTTTCCAGTAATTCCTCCTCGGAATACTCGGGCTCGTACAGGTAGGGCATTATTGTTGCCATTGTGCGGTAAAGAAACTAAAATAATTTATAGCGGCCGTACTTGTATCTGTTCACACGGGCTACAAGCAACGAAGATAGCTGACCAGAGCACAGAAACGATTCACAGAATACCCAAAGAAATACAGCGAGAAGTATGGAAAAGAAAATCTGCTGTTGTGTGTTGTGAAACGCTCTGTTTATACTTGTCGAGGAAAGAGTCTTCCTGCCGTTTCCATGGCGACACGTCATTAGCTGAGGCGCAGAGAATGTTGACACGAGACGTGCTTTGGCGTTGTGAAATGGGCAATACGCGTCTAGTAATGTCAGGCTCGGGGGCGGGGGATATGATTTAGTGCCGCAAACGCAGGTCACCCAGGGCGATGTGGCAAGTGATAAGATTATCACAAGATGGCTGTGCCCTGCTGCCTGATTTCGCTTGTGTTCAAGAGACGAAAACTCTGGCAAAGTGCATAGGAAATGTTTGTACGATCGATCGAATTATGGTTAAAAACACATGGCCAAACACACCCCACCTTAGCTCCCCTTTGGGCAGCCTGGAAACCGAATAAAGATAATAAACAGCTGTCCTCCTGGCCGTCCCCTCTAACATCACTTTGGGGCCCCCCCATCAACCTAGGCACTAGGGGCTTTCGAGATACCCGATCATGGTCAGATATGGGCCTGGAGAGGGTTTCTCAACTCTATCGTGAGGAGGGCTTCATAGAATACGACCAACTGATCGAGGCACTGGGAGACAACCCCCCCTCAATCTTTGAATACCTATGCTTGAAGGGAATTCTGACCCATCCTCGGTGGACTGATAATTTTAAACGCCCCCTCACACCCTTTGAAAATGTCCTAGCCAAGAGCGCATCCCGGAAGGGCTCCCTATCTATGTTTTATAGTACATTGATAAGGGCGTCCCTGGAGGGTAGACAACCCTTCAAGCAAATATGGGAAGAAAGGTTAGGCATGACACTGGACGACCACACATGGAGGGCAATTTTTAAATCCATATTCACAGGGTTGCTATACACCGCTGCCATGGAACAAAGCTTTAAGATACTCCACTCTTGGCATCGCCCCCCGGCCACCCTGTCCAAGATGTTTAAAGAGGTATTCCCTTTTTGCCCTAGGGTATGTCAACAACGAGGCACTTGGTTTCACATGTGGCGGGGATATCCCATTATCCAGTTGTACTGTTCGGATCTACCTAGCTGGATTAAGGATATAGAGGGGTACTGCCCGTCCCTACTTCCATTGGAAATCCTCATGGGTACTCCTATGTCGGAAACAGAACAGGATGCATTTCCGAGAGTTATTGGGGCCATGTTGAGAGTGGGGAGGCTGGCACTCGCCCAAAAGTGGAAAAAGTGCACTAGCCCCATCTAAGGAGGAATGGCTTGGCAAACTTAGGTCGATTTTCATATATGAAAAACTCACTGCAATAACGAATGATACCATGTCAGACTTTATACAGGAATGGACTGCAGTCCTTCTCAACGACAACTGCATCTCTATGCGTCTGTAAAGTACAATCTATAACGCTTCCATTTCACACCTCCCACCACCATCTCCAGGGACCTAGTTCGGCTCCCAACCTGCTGAGAACCAGTCCGACCCCACTATGTCAATTTGTATGATTGTTAACAAAATGATAATTCGAATGTTCTCTCTGCAGCTTCTATAACCTGCATTACCTCAAAACTTGGTATGTTGAAAAGTTGGGGGGTGGGGCGGGAGGGGGGAGGCGGGATGGGAGTAAAAAGTAAACATTTTGGACATTTATGATTGTTTGATGTATTGCTGGCAGGGATTGCTCGTGCATCCTGCCTTATACGCGAAATGTTACTAAAAACAAAGTTAAAAAATAAAAACATGGCCGAACCATAGGGACAATAATATTTTCTGACCGAACCATTCCTTTAATAAACACCCTTCAACTGTGATCACTTGTGTCTGTCTTTACTGTTGCCACCATAAGTTCCTTACATTCCACTCAAGTGTCTTCCTTTGTTGTGACCCTGGGCCCCTCCTCCTCCCGCTGTGCATTCTGAGTTGTATGACACAGGTCTGTGTGTCTCTCTCTCTTCTCTCACCCCCTTCTCCTCCACCTACCTCCTTCGCACCCTCTATGGTACTCTATGTCTCTCCCATCTTCTCTAACTGCTACTCTATCTCTTACTCTATCCCTCCCACTAAGTCTGAAAGGAAGAAGTACAAGAGGGACATCCTGGTCTCCAACCCAGGCCTCCCTATAGCTGATACCCACACCAGTGCTTCCTCCAGACAGACTCTCACTGACATCATCTTTCATCGTCCCCTCTCCAGACCTATGGACCCTTCATATGGCCTCTGTTCACTTTCCGTTCTCCTCCTCTCCCATTAACAGTGGCATTAGATGTGAGGTCCTCTTGGCCCCTTCCACTCCTCCAAGACCATCATTTATGTCTATCTGAATGGCACTGTCTTGGTTCAGGGCCCTCAGTCCAATCTCCTCCTTTTTGACAGCCATTTCCCACATCTTATCAACTTCCTCCCTTCTCCTGCTACTCCTTCTCCCATCTCTCTGGCACCCTCATCATCCTCCTCTGCCCACCCTTGGGCCCCTCTACCTCAAGCCTGTACCCCTCCATGGAAGTCTTTCAAATGCAACCTGCTTGTCACGACCCTCGCCCAAAACCCCTTCTGGCAAACCCATTGGTCAGGTGGAGTCAGGACTCGGGCCTCTAAAGCCTGGCATCCTCTTCAAAAGCCCTCATGGGGCCAGTCCTGGCACCTATGGCGCCAGGCTCATACACCATGAACAACAATGTGCTTGGGAACTACTTTATTGTATTGTCAGCCAACATGGAGGCATCCACATAGCTTGGTTCCCTAAGAACCAAGCTATGCGGTCTAGTGTTAGGGTGTGGCAGGCCTGGAACTACTTTCCCTGGTACTACTTTACCTGGGCTATATAAACCACACCCTGACTGCAGAACATGCTTTGTGTTACTTTGCAGCTTGTAACGTGACGCTCACCGTGTCCAGCTATTCCCTCGAACCCTGGAGAAGCAGAACCTGCAAGGAGACAAAAGGAACATCATTAGCAGCAGCATCTTCATCTGCAGTCTTCATCTTTAAACACTAAAAGCTACTGAGAACAGCTTCCTCGAATCTGCACGCCTCCCGGACAGAATGACCTGAAAGAGGAAGATAGAGGCAACATTAAAGAAAGCTGTAGAGACATTTACAAATTACGAACTGCTCAAAAGGCTTACCTGCCTGGTCGCCTCTCGGCTGGCACCATTCCGGACATTCCACTCGCGCTGAAGAACAATGCGACCTACAAGGAAGGAAAACACAGGTTAGCAAAGGCAAGACTTCGCAGCGCTGCGCATAGCGCTTACTTACCGCATCATAGCGCTCTTAATGCACCATCATTTACCAGCGGGGCTCAACCAAGCCAGTTTGCCGCGCTGAAGCTCTGCATACCTAAGGGAGAAAAAAGAGACATTTTAAACAAAGAAAGGCATGCAGGATAGCAACAAAACTAAAGAACAGCAATAAGACCTACCTGAACAATATCAAACGGGCCGGCGTCAGTGAAGTAACTGGAACGCACTCGCCCATCAAAGACAACGCGCCCCTGCAAAGAAGGCAGCACGGAGAGCACACCTAATTCTACCACAAGGCAGAACCTTCCCCGCAGACCACATCAGGGCAAAGCTGAGAAGCATACCATCGAGTAACACGGCTGGGTGGCGTCCCTGTGGATACCAGGTGAGCGTAACACTGCTCTACGTTGCTACTCTCAACTCTCGTTCTGCTGTCAAACACTCCTCTGACATCTGTCATCTACTGGAAGAACTCACCTAGATATCCCTGCTCTCACGAGACACGGTTTACAGCCAGTTCTGTCATGAGTTTTGAGACTCTCCTCCCTGTGGGCTACAAGATCCTCTCCGAACTCAGAACCAACCGGCTTGGTAGTGGAGTAGCCATGATCTTTCCACAGTGGGACCCAGATTCTGTCATCCCTACGCAGGCCTACTCCTCCTTTGAATGCCTGGTCTGCAGGCTCTCTATCTCTCCTGGCTCTCTCTAACTGTGGCCACCATCTACAGGCCACCTGGCCAGGTCGCCCTCTTCCTCTCTGAATGAGCTGACATCTCCTCTTCTCTCCTTACCTCTACTTCTCAACTTCTCATTCTCAGAGATCTCAACATCCACCTGGATGCTTCTAATCCCTCCTCTGGGCTTTTCTGCAACCTCTGCACAACTCTATCACTTTCCATTCTGCCCTCTGGCCCGATGCACTCTGCCAGACATACTTTGGATGTTCTCATCACCTCAGACATCAGCCTCTCTAACCCTCTCACCACTCCTCCCTCTTGGACTGACCACTTTCTACTCTCCTCTCATCTGAAAAACTGTATCCCTCAGGCCCCCCACCCCCAAAGCACTGCCAGCTACCTTCTTAGTCATTCAGCACATGAAGCGAGTGTCAGTGGATACCTTTGCCTCTACTTTCACTGCTCCTCGTACTCCTGCGGCTGACTCACACCCTGACATAGCCCTTTCTAATCTGCATATTTGTATTTCCAATACCCTGGACATCCTTGCACCCATCTCCACCCGTCATGAAGCCTACCTCCAAGTGCACCTCTTGGTATGATTCCAACCTCGCCGTCCTGAAACACAAGGGCACAGTGGCTGAGAGGAAGTGGGGGGCTTCGGGCACATCCTCTGACAAACTGGCCTGATGCCTGCTCCAGAGGCAATACAGACGCTCTGTCCTGTCCAATAAGAGAGCACACATTCAAACCCGCATCTCTGTGGCCTCTAACAACATAGCCAAACTCTTTCAAATCTGCAAGGAACTGGCCAATCTTGTTGCAGTCTGTACCTCTCCTGTTCTGTCCCAGGCCCTATGTACAGCTCTGGCCTCTCACTTCTCTGCTAAAACTCAGGACATCCTGTCCTCTAGCCCCTCTTCCTCTCCCTGTTCCTCTCTTGGCGCCGCCTTTGGCCATCTATCCCTCTCCTCCTCTTTTCTCCTCTTGCTCTCTGACAACACCTGATGAGGTATTCAGACACATCGGATCTATTAATGGGTCATCCAAACAGGTGCTCCCCTGCTCCTTCAGACCCATCAAGGACCATATTGACACCCCCGCTTCAGCCTTGCCCGATTTCTTAATCACTCTTTTGCAACTCGAACTTTCCCTTCTCCCCTGAAGCACTCTCTTGAGGACCCCCTCCTTAAGAAGCCATCTGCCGATCCTACCTGCCCGGCAAACTATCGCCCAATATCCATCACTCCTTTCCTCGGTAAACTCTTGGAAAAGCTGGCCATCTCCCAGCTTACTCTCCACATTGAATCTGTTGGTTGTCTCCATGACCATCAGTCTGGCTTCAGAGCTACCAGAGGCACGGAAACTGATCTCCTGAATACCTGTGAAGATCAGGGCTCAAGTCGAGGGTACACGCGGGGGGACGGAGTCCACCCACTTTTTTCAGAGGGTGGACTCAGTCCCCCCCGAGCTAAAATGATAAACATTGTATATAGTCTTTGAAGTTATGCATTAAAGGCAACCACAGTGATCAAACCACAGACGTTAGGTTTGTAGACCAGACACTTCACCACTGCAGTATATAAACTGATGAAAAACAGCAAAAAACTAAGGATAAAATGCTGTATTTTGGTACTGCAAATACCAGTGAAAACATTTGTATTGGTTCTCGGAGTTTAAAACATGCACACATTTTAACGTTTTCAAAAACACTATTAGAGGAAAATATCCTCTCTTGGTTGTGTGTGTGTGTTGATTTCTTTCTGAAAGGCAAATGCCATTCGTCCTGTGCAATTTGGGTGATTATGCAAAGCCAATTTAATGAAATATGCATTCTTCACCTTGATATGCTATATGCTAATTTCTGGCGACGTCAAACCCCATTGCATTTGTTGATGAGTCCCCCCACTTTAATTTTTAGGAGGATGAGGACAGAAGGAATGCTGGAATCAAGGTTAGAGAGCAGATCTCAGGGGTCAAGTCCTAAAAATTGTTGTAGGCAAATTCAGCCACGGGTATCGGGAGCGACCAGTCATCCTGAACCTTGATGGCGAAACATCGAAGATACTGTACTAGGGTCTGATTAGCACGTTCTGTGGCCCTGTTGGTCTTGGGATGATAACCAGATAAGAGGGCGCGTTGGATTCCCAAAATGCGACAGAGATGTTTCCAGAATTGAGAGACGTACTGAGGTCCTCGATCAGATATGATCTTGAAAGGGAGTCCATGTAAACGAAATATGTGTTGCAGGAAGATTCCAGCAAGTTCGGACAAGGATGGTAACTTACACAGGGGTATACAATGAGCCATATGAGTGAACAAATCTATGGTAACCATGATGGTCGTGTACCCTCGGGAAGGTGGTAATTCCACAATGAAGTCTGTAGCAATGAATTCCCATGGCCTTGTTGGTAGCGATGGTTGCATTAGAAGACCCGCCAGTCTCTTGTTATCATGTTTGTTTTGACTGCAGACAGCACAAGCTTTGATGTACTGCTGTACGTCGATCTTCATTCCAGGCCACCAAAACTGTCTTTGTATAAGACGGAGGGTGTTGGTTATGCCACAATGTCTGGAGTGAAGGGTATCATGACAGACGTTTATCATTCTTTGTTGTAATTTCTATGTAGGAATGACCAGTGCATTGTCCTTGAATAAGTATCCTTCCTTAAGTCTTAGGTTCCATGGATTCTTCCTTGAAATATCCTTCCAGAGGTCAGAGGATTGGGTTTGTACTCGAATTTCTTCCAGGAGGTTGACTGCTTGAGCTACAAAGATCGTGTTGGGAAACATCTTAGGATAGGCCTTGTCTTCAGTAGTTACATAGTCAGGACGTCGAGATAAGGCGTCAGCAATCATGTTTTGTGATCCGGGAACATGAGTGATTTGGATTTTTGGTATTGGGCAAAGAAGTAGGCCCAACGCGCCTGACAACTGTACCTGCACTCCAATGATTGTAGAATCCTTCCACTTGGACCATCCCTCCCAGGTTCAACTTGGTCCCTTACTCTCTGCCACCTCTCTCTCTACCTATAGCGTTCCCCAGGGCTCTATGCTTTCACCCTGTTTTTTTAACCTCTACTTGGCCCCTTTGGCCCACCTGATCTCTAACTTCTCCTCTAACATTCAGTGTTATGCGGATGATACTCAGCTTTCCTTCAGGCTCCCCTCAGCCTCCTTGTCACACATTGTCCTGCGTCACCAGCGCAACGCTTGCAGAGATCGAGTGTATTAATGCGACCTCTGGGTTTGTTTCGCTGTGTCAGTACTTCCTTGTGGAAGAAATGGAGGTTGCCTTGGAAACTGGCAAACAAAGCGTGCCTTCCGGGTCACGTGAGAAACCGACGTTCCTAGTCGGATTACGTCCTTTCAAACTCCACCCCTGCCGGACATATAAATCCTCTCATTGCTATGCTTCGGTGCTTCTATTTAGCGTTACTTTTTGATCGCTGTCAGACATTTGCTTGTCTACTCCGAAGCTCTCCGAACTCTTCAAACTGCCTTCCTTGTTTCCTGACCCTGGACCGCCTACTGGACTTGATTCCGCCCTTTGCTTTGTTAAGGCTTGATTTCATGGTTACCAGAAAGCGGACCGCCCCGACCTTGCCTCGCCTTTCGATTTCTTACCTGGATTCCGCTCCAGCTCCAATCTCCTTCATATTCGGCTCTCGAGTCCTAGGCAACTTGCACTCCTGGTTGAAGACACCGTCATTCTTTCTCGGCGTTCTGGGACTCCTCCTGGTGTTGCACGCACTCTCTCTCTTGGAATCGTGTAACGGAACATTCAGTAAGATTTACCCTCTCAGTGGGGAAAATTCTTCTCTTTATCCTGTACTTCAAAACAAAAACAATCCTTATACTTACCTTTGCTGCTGAACACCAAGCCTTTCAAAGATGTGTCATTTCTGCTCCTCACGTGCACAGTGAACGCTCTGCCGCCAGTGCACCATCCCAGAGCGACCCTCGTGCTGTATGGGTAGATTCCCATACTAACCTTCCTGTTGATTATTTTTTCCTGTCGTTTCATTGACATATTCAGTTGACTTCCTCTGGATTGATGGTAAGAACTGAGCATTAGGTAGGGGGAGGAGGGTTGAGCCATATTCCATCTAGCCCATAATGTTAATTGGTTCTCATTATTTCAGGATCAGACCCTCTGCCATTACCAAGATAACTAACAGGTATTCCATACTACGGTTGTAGGATAGGATTTGTTATCCTCGTCTGGTGACACTATTAATGCTTGTTCTTTCTTTACAGCATTGGTACAAGTGGTGTGTGTGTTCCCCGCTCTTTTGTGGGATCAACTCCTCTGTCTGTCTTTTTTGAACAGCAGAGGGGTATATCGTAAAAAAGAGTTCCCTCGAGTTGAGGAGGACTGTATCCGTAGAGGACGTGGTTGATCAGGCTCACTGTCAAGATTCTTATCCTGCTCCCTATCGCCTCACCAATATCACGGGACGACAACGCCCTGGCTGTGAAGGTGTGGTGAGTAACAGAAATAGAAGCCTACAAAAATGTCAACGGAACCTGTATATCCCTTGGCACAAGTGCTGCAGGTGATATCAGACTTAAGGAATGACATGACCAATGCGCAAGAGGCACTCCGCCAGCGCATTGAAGCTATCCAGTCTCTGGTCACTACTCCCGCCGTTCATGAGGTGGATTCTGCATCTGGGGCCTCTGGATCAGGGTTTCCTGTTCCTAGACAAGAGTAGGCACCGGTGGTGTTGTCCATGCAGTTTCCTCTGGCAGCACCAGAACTGTTCCTGGGTGATTCTAAAACCTATCGGACCGTTGATAATCAGTGCCGTTCACACTTCCTTTGCCGCCCAGCCTCATTCCCTACTTCCACCACTAAGGCTGCCTTCATACTGTCCCACCTTAGTGGCACTGACGCGGCTTGGGCTAATCCTTTGCTGGAGGCAAACGGCAATGTATTGTATGATTGTGATGAGCTATTGGCCATGATGAGTAAGGTATTTGACACCAGATATACCACTCAGGCATCCGACCTAGAAATTCTTAAACACAAACAAGGCAACTCCTCCCTCCTTACGTATCTGGCTCGATTCAATCAATTGGCGGCTGAAACCGACTGTCATGAGGAAAAGAAAGCAGCTGTATTCTATCAGTGTTTGTCTGAAGAACTCAAGGACACCCTGTCTACGGTACCGATCGTGCCTACCGCCTTTTCAGCACTTCTTGACATGGTACTTCAGATAGACGCATGTCGGGTTGAAAGACGGGGAGAAAATAAACCCACTTTATCCTATCGCAGTGGAAAAACTGCACCCGCTGTACCAGCCCCAGAACCAATGCAAATCGGTACAGTCCGAGGTCCTTTGACTCCAGCACAGAGGGAGCATCGCAGGACACACAATCTTTGTATGTATTGTGGTGCTGCCGATCCTCTTTTGCCAGAATGTCTCAAGAGACCAAAAAAGAAGGTGGGAAACGCCAAATCCCGACAATAGACAGAGTCCCGGGAAAGGCATTTTTGGACTCACCCCTCGATGCTTTTTCATCTTCCTGTGACTTTTACCACGGAAACGGGGGTTTCTATTAGGGCCATGGCAGTATTAGATTCAGGTGCTACCGGCAACTCCATTGACAAGCAATTTGCCTCATTGGCCAAGATAACTTCAACTCCCAAGAAGCATCTGCAATCTGTCAATGCCGTAGATGGTTCCACACTAGTCTCAGGGTTAATTACCCACCAGACCGAACCCTTGGTTATGTGCACTGATGAAGGACATTCTGAAGAAATCAGTTTTGACCTCATTTCGGCACCTGATTACAAAGTAATACTGGGGATCCAGTGGTTACAATACCACAACCCAGTAATAGATTGGGCTATTCGTTCCATCCAGTTCCCTTCTGCTATGTGTAATGCTCAATGTATGACAACAAACGGCATCACGCCAGGGAGTCCTAGTTCATCTCTGGTTGCTTCAACTTCTCATATAGGTGCAGTGTCTGGTAAGCCCATAATACAAGTGCCTACAGAGTATGCTGAATTCTTGGATGTCTTTGACAAGGGCAAGGCTGAGACCTTGCCACCCCATCGCATTTACGACTGCCCGATCGACTTGATACCAGGGGCCAAGATTCCGGCAGGCAGGGTTTATTCTTTGACCCTCAAAGAAGACGAGGTCTTAAGAGAATACATTGATAAGGCTTTGGACATCGTATTTATTCATCCATCTAAATCTCCTGCTGCCTCACCCCTCTTTTTTGTTCCGAAGAAAGAGGGTGATCTCAGACCATGTATAGACCATAGGGCACTCAATGAGGTTACTGTAAAAAATCAATACCCACTCTCTCTGATATCGGTCTTGTTAGATTGGTTGGGTTCTTCACAAATATTCACCAAGTTGGACCTGAGGGGAGCATACAACCTTGTACGCATAAAAGAGGGTGACGAATGGAAAACCGCATTCAAAACCCGTTTTGGCCTTTTTGAGTATATGGTAATGCCATTTGGACTATGCAACGCCCCGGCCACTTTTCAGGCCTTCATGAATGATTTGTTTCACGACATCATGGATCAATTCATAGTAGTCTATTTAGATGATATTCTGATCTACTCCCCCACAAGCATATTCAACACGTCAAAATGGTGCTACAGCGACTGAGGGAAAACAGCCTCTACGTGAAAGCAGAGAAATGTGCCTTTCATTCCTCGGAGGTTGAATTCCTCAGATACAATCTCACCAAAAATGGCATTTGCTTGAGTGCCGCCACGGTAAAAGCGGTCATGAACTGGCCTGTGCCCACCACAGTCAAAACCCTCCAGTCCTTTCTGGGGTTCACCAATTTTTACAGGCGATTTATACACAGATTTTCCTCGACCTCATCACCCTTGACCGCTTTGACCAGTTCAAAGGTATCACTCAAATGGACCGCTGAAGCACAATCTGCATTTGAGACACTTAAAATTGCATTTACCACCGCTCCTGTTCTGAAACATACAGACCCTATGGGGCCATTCTTTGTGGAAGCTGATGCTTCCGGTTTTGCTATAGAGGCCTTCCTTTCACAAAAATGCCCACAGTCTGGTGAGTCTCATCCGGTGGCTTACTTCTCCCGGAAATTGACTCCTTATGAAAGGAACTATACCATAACTGAAAGAGAACTGCTGGCCATTAGAGATGCATTTGCGGAGTGGAGACACCATTTGTTGGGTGCCCGTCATCCAGTTACCATATATTCAGACCACCGCAGCCTTTTGGCTTTTCAGGCAATGAAGTGTCTGACTGCCAGGTTAGCCCGTTGGCATCTTTTCTTCTCTCAGTATCGTTTTTCCATTACCTATCGCCCTGCCAAGGCCAGGGTTTCCACTGATGCACTCTCACGACTCTATCCCAATGAGAAGAACGAACACTCAGAACCACCTTGTCTATTGCCCTCTAATGTGGTATGTGGCTGCTCAGTCCAACCCCACATGAGGACATGTATAGAACGATGGATTTCTTCCCATCCTGAGGATGTGGCGGACTTGAACCTCGATGTGGTAGACGGCCTTCCCTTTATTAAGGGCCGGATATTTATACCACTGGGACAACCTTGTGCCTGGGCTTTGCAGTGGGCTCATGATTCCGTAGTGGCAGCCCATCCAGGTCAGCAGAAAACACTGGAAGCAATACGGCGTTGGTCATGGTGGCCCACTATGACTTGCGACATCATGGAACACATAACTACATGTGCATTCTGTGCGCAATACAAGTCCTCAAGGTCCAAACCCATGGGACTATTGCAACCGTTACCTTTTCCTTACAAACCATGACAGATTGTCTCCATGGACTTTATTGTGGAACTTCCAAACATCAAGGGTCTTAACACAATCTGGGTGGTTGTTGACTACTTTTCGAAATATGCTATCTTTGTACCTTGTGCAGGCCTACCGTCTGCTCCCAGGTTGGCTGAACTGTTTTTTACCAACATTTTTCGACGTTTCGGTTTACCGGCTATTATTGTTACAGACCGGGGCTCCCAATTCACCTCTCGTTTCTGGAGGGCACTCACCCAATCCCTGGGTATCGATGAACGGTTTTCCTCTTCTTACCATCCACAGATGGATGGCCAAACCGAAAGGCTCAACGCCACGCTTAAACAATATCTGCGTTGTTTATGCCTACAGTTCCAGCAGACCTGGTTGTCAGTGTTGTTCCAAAACAATTCATTACATACCTAAACTGGTGTGTCTCCGTTCTTTGCCTTATTGGACTTTCACCCACGGTCCTTACCATTAGATCCCACTTTACCATTGGATAATCCAGCAGCCACCACCTGTCTACGGGACATGGATCAAGTACACCGAGACGTTTGGTTACATTTACTGCAAGCACATGTCTGTGCTAAGAGGAATGCCGACGCTCATAGGTCTCCTGCCCTGCAGTATCAGGTGGGCACCAAAGTCTGGCTGTCGTCTCGGCATCTGAAAATTCCTGGCAGGTGTGCCTTGCTGCCCCGTTTTGTGGGTTCTTATGTCATAGAGTCCATTGTCAATCCGGCGGTTGTCAGATTAACCTTACCGGTGTCTTGGCACATCCATACTGTATTCCATGTGTCACTTGTTAAGCCATGTGCAGTCCCGCCCCGGTGTTGGTGGACGGTGAAGAAGAATATGTAATGTCACATAACCTGGATCATAGGATTGCTCGGGGCAGTTCCTACTATCTAGTGGAATGGAAGGGCTACGGATCCGAGGACAGGACCTGGGAACCTTTGGCGCATATTCACACCCCTCACCTCTTACGCGCTTTCCATGCCTCCCAGGGGTTGTCCGCGCCTTTGGGGGCGGATGCTGTCACACATGGTCCTGCGCCACCAGCGCAATGCTTGCAGAGATCGAGTGTATTAATGTGACCTCTGGGTTTGTTTTGCTGTGTCAGTACCTCCTGGTGGAAGAAATGGAGGTTGCCTTGGAAACTGGCAAACAAAGCGTGCCTTCCAGGTCACGTGAGAAAACGATGTTCCTAGTCAGGTTACGTCCTTACAGACTCCACCCCTACTGGACATATAAATCCTCTCATTGCTTTGCTTCGGTGCTTATATTTAGCGTTTCTTTTTGATCGCTCTCAGACATTCCCTTTTTCTACTCTGAAGCTCTCCGAAACTCTTCGAACTGCCGTCCTTGTTTCCGGACCCCGGACCGCCTACTGGACTTGCTTCCGCCCTTTGCTTTGTTACGGCTTGATTTCATGGTTACCAGGAAGCGGACCACCCCGACCTTGCCTCGCCTTTCGATTCTGCTAATCAAAAGACTTTCTTACCTGGATTCAGCTTCAGCTCCAATCTCCTTTATATTCGGCTATCGAGTCCTAGGCAACTTGCACTCCTGGTTGAAGACACTGTCATTCTTCCTCTGCATTCTGGGACTTTGCTGCTGAACACCAAGCCTTTCAAAGATGTGTCATTTCTGCTCCTCACGTGCACAGTGAACGCTCTGCTACCATTGCACCATCCCGGACCCAGAGTGACCCTTGTGCCGCCCGGGTTAGATTCCCATACTTTCATTCCTGTTTATTTTTTTCTCCTGTCGTTTCATTGACACATTCAGTTGACTTCCTCTGGATTGGTGGTAAGAATTGAGCATTAGGTAGGGGGAGAGGGGTTGAGCCATATTCCATCTAGCCCATAGTGTTAATTGGTTCTCATTATTTCAGGTTCAGACCCTCTGCCATTACCAAGATAACTAACAGGTATTCCATACTACGGTTGTAGGATAGGATTTGTTATCCTCGTCTGGTGACACTATTAATGCTTGTTCTTTCTTTACAGCATTGGTACAAGCGGTGCGTGTATTCCCCGCTCTTTTGTGGGATCAACTCCTCTGTCTGTCTTTTTTGAACAGCAGAGGGGTGTATCGTAAAAAAAGAGTTCCCTCGAGTTGAGGAGGCATGTGTCCGGAGAGGATGTGGTGGATCAGGCTCACTGTCAAGACTCTTATCCTGCTCCCTATCGCCTCACCAATATCACGGGACGACAACGGCCCTGGATGTGAAGGTGCGGTGAGTACCACTCCTCTCCTCTCCTGTCTTGCTCATTCCTGACTGTCTATCTGCGATTCAGGATTGGTGCGCCTCCAACGATCTCTGCCTTAATGCCAGTAAAATGGAGATCCTTCTCATTGGGACCCCTGCCCCTGCTTTCCCTCTCTCACTCTGGTCGCCCGCCCTGGGCCCTCTACTTCGCCTGACTGCAAGACAAAAAAACTTGGTGTCATCTTCGACTCCACTCTCTCTTTCTCTCCTAACAAATCAGACGTCGGCAAGAAGTCCCACTACCAGCTGCACCTCCTCAAGGGGGCATTTCCCTTTCTCACTTCCCCCCCAGAAGCCCTAGTTCGCTGTAGGCTGGACTACTGCAACACCCTCTTTCTCAATCTGCCTTCCTCTACTCTCTGTCCTCTTCAACTAATCCGGAACAGGACTGCAAGATTTAGCCTTGGCCTCAAGCCCAGGGACCGTATCTCTCCAGCCTGAAATCCATCCACTGGCTCCCGGGGGCTGCAAGGATCAAGTTCAAGATCTGTTGCATTGTCCACAAGACTTTATGGGGCCAGGGCCCGCACTACGTCCAAGGCTCTTTTCCAAAATATCTTCCCTCTAGAGCCCTTCGCTCAGCTACCTCCAACTCTCTAAGGGTTAGATACTTCCCCCGGCAGAGAGTGGGGGGTACATCTCTCTCCTCTGCAGGTGTCTCCTTCTGGAATGGCGTCTCTGCCCCTCTCAAACTGGAGCTGGACCAACTAAAGCTCCGGAAGCTGCTCAAAATGTTTCTCTTCTCCTCTGCTTTCTTTCTCTCTCACCCCTACTGACCTATCTGACCTACCTGTCTGCTGTACCGACAGGTTGCTAGGCTGCCCTCAGAGTCTAACTGGGTACCAGCCTCTTTCTTGATCAGTCACCCTTGCACTGCCTCTGGCCCTACCGCGCACGTAGGGGCTGTAACTAACCCTACAGTCCGTTCTCCTTGCACTACTCAGAGCCGCTCTGCCCTGGCTGCACTTACTCAGAGCATTGCTGTCCTGTGTTCCCGTCCCCTCTCCCTTGCATTCCCCGCTTTCTGCTTGTACTTCTCGTTCTCGCACTTGCATGATCTGAATAACACAAGGCCTAGTAAGATAATTTTTCTTGTCCTCCCTCTGTCTTCCCTCTCCCTGTCTTGTCACGCCTAGAAACACTTATGTACAGGTGCACTATAAATGACTTATCATATCATAGCCTCCTTGAAGGTTGGGAAGGCCCGGGTCTAGGTAGCTTCACAGCTTCTTTCTTTAAGCAATGCTTCCCGGTAGCATGCTTTAAGCAATGCTTCCCGGTAGCATGCTGACCTCACTCCATAACTTATTTAGTGCAATGTTTTCACAGGCAGTCTCTGCCCATACCATGGGGGAGGCTAAAATATCCTTAATTTCAAAAGCGGGCAAAGATCCAGCCATATGTGCCTCATACCACCCTATTGCATCAAAATCTATGCAAATAATTTAGCCTCAAGGCTTGATAAAATGTTCCAACTCTTGGTGGGAGCAGACCAAGCAGGCTTTGTACGTGGTTGGCAAGGCCTGGACAATGTTTTTGAAAAATCATAGGTCTCACCGACATAGCACATAGAACAAGCACCTAAGCTTTGCATTTGAGGCGGGACTCATAGAAGGCGTTTGACCGAGTCGAGTGGCCCTTTCTTCTCAAAGTCCTCAAATGGTTCAATTTAGGTGAAAACTTTATCAGGGGAGTTTTCTCACTACTCCTCCCTAGTGGTGAGGGAGTTCACAAGTTGATTCCTCTCCCCTGGACTTGCCTTAATCAGGGGGTCCATGCAGGGATGCCCTCTCTCACTGCGAGTTTTCTCTTTGGCTGTAGAGCCTCTGGCAGTGAGAATTAGGGCAGAGGAAGGGATCAAAGGCATTTCATACCAGGGTTGCTATCATAAATGCATTGTTTGCAAACTATGTGATTCTGACCCTGACAAAGGCTAAAACCTCGATCCCCGGATAATGCGGATTCTCAGGTTCTTCCGTGAGACCTCTGGGTTTAAGGAAAAAATCTTGATAAGAGTGAGGTGCTTAATATCAATTGCAGTAAAGGAACTATAGACCACTTGCAGAAGACAGCTCCCTTTCGTTGGGCTATGAGGACGCTTAAATACTTGGGCCTACATTTCCCTAACACTTAGCACTGGGGACAAGAAAGGGGGATGACATTGGGTACTAACAATTAGTATAGGGGTGTGTTCTGGGCGATGTATTTGTTAGGCCACAGAGTCTGAGTGTCCTGTGTTATGCAGCAGGCGCAAGAACAACACGCTGACTGATCTTTACCAGTTTCAGAAATAATGCAAAATTGACATCTGGCAACAGTCCTCTGTAAGGCATAGAATGCAGTGTAGCTGAAAAAAAGGACCATGAGAATAAATGTTCATTGTTCGGAGCGGAAGAGAGGAAGGAAGAATAGGCAACA
Organism: Ambystoma mexicanum; assembly: GCF_040938575.1. NCBI lineage: Eukaryota > Metazoa > Chordata > Amphibia > Caudata > Ambystomatidae > Ambystoma > Ambystoma mexicanum. The sequence goes on along the minus strand of NC_090921.1, from coordinate 1,507,869,794 downwards.
CCTTGGCGAGGTGTTATGCCGAATATTGTCCAAAGGTTGCGAGTGCTGGAAAGTTACACGTGCAGAGTCGGAGGGTGCAGGATAGATGCTATAAAGTTCTGGCACGTGGTAATGATGACACAAAAGAGGCTGGAAAATGATAAAACAAATGCAAAATTGAGAGCTTACCCCAGTCCTTTGCCAGGCAGAGCGTGCAATGTAGCTGCGAAAAAGGGCTTTCTGAATAAATGTTCATTGTTTTGAGCAGAAGAAAGGAAGGAAGAATAGTCAACATTTTGCTGGATACTGTCCATAGGTCATTTAGCGAGTGCTGGAAAGTTACACGTGCAGAATCGGAGGTGCAGGATATGTAAGGAAGGCATGGTATCAAACAGTGTAGACAGGCACAAGTGATCACAGTTCAAGGTTGTTTAATGAACTTCAGATGGGTTGGTTGAACGCCTATCTAAACCTAAAGCTAAGGATGGGAGCAAGCCAACACCATCAAATTATAATGACGCAGTCCTAGTGGAGTATGTCAACATAAAAGGGCCTATACTAAACCTATTGCCAATCTTCACTTCTAATTACAAAAGGGTGTGGAACAATGGTGTATGCAAAAGAAAAGTGTTCAAGAAACAATATGTCAGGATGGTTGAGCAGTTGGCTTCCCTTCCCTGCATTTTCAGCACGTGGCAAGACAGCACGTGCAAGCTGCGCACACACTCTGGCCTCTTGGCTACGAGGTAATAGTTCAAAACATAGGCATCAGGGTCTTCCGCCAAAGTCTCTCTCCCAATGACAGTCTCTTATTGCAGAGGGCCTGATGTAACAAACAAAAACACAAAAGTTCCCTTCCTTTGTCAGGGTTTTCACATTCACAAGTTCACAACTGGTCTCCCGTGTTCAGGCTCGGATCACAGGTCCCCCTCGTTCGGGCTCAGACCCCTTTTCCACAATGTTCACAATTGGTCTCTGTCGTTTGGGCTCATACCACAGATTCCCCTCGTTCAGGCTCAAACCCCTTTTACACAATGTTCACAATTGGTCTCTCTCTTTCGGGCTCGGACTACGGGTCTCCCGCATTCGGGCTTGGATCCTCTTGATATCACAATCGAAGACTTTCGAATGTGTAATGGGTTGGTCTTAAACCGTCACAGGACCACTTCGATTCACTTCACACAAATGTATTTCACATCAATCTTCTACTTTTGCTTCTCTTGGCAGGATACCTTACAGAGACCTTCGATTAAGCACATTCACAGTGCCAGTCCACTCTGTCAACGGTATATCTTTCCTTCTTAAGTTCAAACATTCATCAGCAGTTTAGCTTCACTTGAGTCTTTCATCACACGCATTTAACGTTTGTTCCAGCACTCATTATACAATGTTGCCGCTTGCAACCTTGACTTCAACACAGATCAGTCTTGCATCTGTCTCCCCAGCTCACTGGCTGTGTTAATCTCTTTGTCGTGCCTTTGTTCTTGGAGCCAATGACGATACCAGAGTAGCTGCTGCTCCTCCTGCCTTGGTTAGTTACACGGGAGGGCCCTCTGTATCTCCAGAATGCAGGATTCTTCAGTCTAGTTTCCCAGCCTTACGCTTTCTGCCTTGAAGGTTTCTTGAAAGTAACAGCGTCTTGCCAAAAGGTCAAGGGTAATTCCCTTCTTATGAACCCTCCTTGGTTTGCCGTCTTTCTCCCCTCGTTCAGCTGATGACCCGAAACTGCTATGCCTTTTTGTGCTTTGCCTCGTTCAGTGTGTGATCTTGTGCTCTGCCTTTTATCTGTGTGGGGATGTTTAATGGCAGTAAGGTGTGAGTGATTGTCAGTGATTGCCTGACCTTGCCTGACCATAGTAGTGGGACACGTCATGTACATGGTTCGGGTGTGAGTCTGTTTTCTCCCAGAGCGGGCTGTCCGTGTGAAAGTGTTCATGCAGTAAAAAGGGGGTGGGGGGGAAGAGTTTCCATATATCCTACTGGGTAGGATGGGGTAAAGATGTTACAGGAAAGAGAGGGATACCACATCTCACCATTAGGCGTTCTACTCCCATTCCCTGAAGACCCCTCACCCAGGTTATCCTCCCACACTGGTCCACCCCCAGGAACTTCATCCAAAAGCGATGGCCATGTCCTGGCCACCTGGATGACAAATCCCCGAAGACTTGCGGGTGAGACACCTTCTGGTTTCTCACAGATGGATGCTATATAGTTTAAGCATGTGGTAATGATGGCACGAAAAAGGCTGGAAAATTATTAATCAAACATGAATACATAGGTTGAGAGGCGTTTTTCTGGGAAAGGTTTAAAAGGGGCATGGAGGAGTAAGGTGAGGTCTTCGGCTGTTTGGAGTTTCCTGGTGGAAGAGAGCTGCCGGGTGCTTTCTGTGACTTCCTGCGTTCTTGCTGAGCCTCTGTAGGGTGAATCCTGGGGAGAGAGTGTGGAGCTGCTGGAAGAAGAAGGGGCGGTCCTGCATAGCTGTTGAGAGGTTTCTCTGCTGGGCTGGAGGCCGATGTAGCTACAAGGGAGTCCTTTGAAGGCCATGTCGGTAGTCAGGGCTGTGTCCTGGTAGAGACGGCCCGATCGTGCTTGGCTGAAAAAGGGCCTGATGAGTCAAAGACCAGGTGATTATTCCAAAAATACAGAGAGCCCAGTGTAAGTAAATTTGTCAAATAATCAGTTAGGATCCCTTCTACAGGGTATTAATTAGCAAGGTGTCAGAGTGGACATGGAAGGCAGAACTTTCATAATCCTTCTGGTACCAAAGGATTAACAAAGTAGCCGAGATTCAAAAAATATTAGCTGGGGGTTGCTTCTTTCATGCACAAGGAGTCACAGTATCATAATTTTCCAATCCAATAATCATATTTTTGCTACTAATCAAAGTGAGGGTAGGGGTGTAGCTAAGAGCTGAAACTGTTTCATAGTGTAGTGCTTTCATAACCAGACATGCCAATTAGGATGTTTCAGGCCAGAGACAAGTCACTTACATTTGAAATGCTATGATGATTCACTGTAAAGCATTTATTTATTTTATTTATTTATGTATTGGATATTTGTAAGGTGCCTATACAACAAATGGTGTTTCAAGGTGCCACTAGGCAAAAAAAGAGGGTACAAGATAGAAAGATAACAGTAAAAGTCCTACTAGACCATGTGACATTCAGACCATGAAAGTGCAGTAACAAGAAGTGCGAGGCGGGGGGGGAGTGGTCTGCGCCAATGCGAAGTGATAGGGTGGGAAGGGAAGAGAAGGGCAAAGAGGAGAGAACGCAAGTGGCAAAGGCGGAGTGGAGAGAGGGAGGAAGGCCCAGAGGCTAGGCGAGTGCTAAGGGAGGCCAGGTGGCCAAGTACAGGAAATGCATGGGATGAGGGTCCACATGCTAAGTGCAAGGAATGGAGGGACTGGGTAGGGGACCTGGTGCTCTGTTCAGAGGGAACCAGGCAGCCAGTCACTGTGGCAGACGGGGGCGTTAGCAGGGGAGGGGAAGGAAGAAGGGAATAGGAGGGTCTTGAGGAGCTTTTGGAATTTAAGGAGATCAGGCTCAAGCCTGAGAGGGGCAGGGAGACCATTCTAGAGGGAGGCTCCTGTGGAGGAGAGAGATCTACCCCCCACTCTCTGCTTAGAGAAGCATCTGATATGCATAGAGGCGGAGCTAGAAGACCGAAGGCTCTAGCTGGGAGATATTTAGGAAGAGGGAGTTGGATGTAGCAGGGTCCCAGGTTCCAGAAAGCTTTGTGGATGATGCAGATGGTCTTGAACTTGATCCTAGCAGGAACCGGGAGCCAGTGGAGAGATGTTAGGGCTGGAGAGATGTGGTCCCTGAACTGGAGGACAAGGCTAAGGGCCTCATTACACGGATGGCGGTGGACCAAGGTGCTACTAGCACCTTGGTCCATGCCGGTAAAATACCGGCACCGCCTTGGTGGAAAGGGGAATTACCGCCCTATTCCAAGGTTGGTGGGGCGGTAATTCCCCCTTCCCCCATTGCCCTTCCCCATTCCCATTTTTGCCCCATAGGGCTCTATGGGAATGGGGAAGGCACTAATTACGGTACCGCAAATTGCGGTACCGTAATTAGCTCCCTGGTCCCTTTGCTGGTTGGTTTTTACCGCCTGCAAAAAGCAGACGTTAAATTCCCCAACCCGCAAAGGGACCTCGTAGTAAGGCGGTAAGGGTTTACCGGTACCGGTAAAATACCGGTACCGGTAAACCCTTACCGCCTAACGTGTAATGAGGCCCTAAGTCTTGCAGTACTATTATGAATGAGTTGAAGGGGCGAAGGGATGATGAAGAAAGATTTAGGAAGAGGATTTTGCAGAATTCCAGCCTAGCGAGGACCAGATCTCTGGAGAAATTGAATTTCTGGGGGGAGGTGAGGAAAGGGAGAATGCCCCTGAGGAGGTGCAGCTGATAGTAGGCCTTCTTGGCAACGTCCACGATAAGCGGAGAGAAGGAGAAAGAGGAGTCAAAGATGACATATTTATTGATGCAGAATTTGCTTTTCTGTTTTTTCTCAGATGTCCATGCAAACACTTACCACCTATGTTTCTATGCTCAGCACTATACCAAATCTTTTGATTGTTTGTGTTCTTTCTCATGAGTGAATATAAAAGAGTGTAATTATGACAGTGCGTGGTGGTTATTATTGCATCTAGTTTTTTGTTTGTATCTAAAGATAAATGCACATATTCAAAGTCTGTAGAGGTTTAGCTACAATCCTGCGGTATAGTGTAAAATTATGGCAAACATTTTAGGAATTATCCTACATATTTGGTGCATTGGCCAGGAACATTGTAGCTAAGTACATCGGTGAGGCGTGGCAGGCAGAATTTTGTTATTTTTCTGAAAGTGGTTCTTTTTGAAGATGACACACTGTGCTTTATGTAAGCAGTGGAAGACATGTCTGAGATTAATGTTGCAGATTTTTGCGAGTATGCTGAAGCCAGATTCTTTGCTCTAGGTCATTGGACTTCATATAATTTAAATGTGTGGAGAGAATGATTGTTGCCGAAATAGGGGCAGAGGCACATGAGGGTTATTTGAAGAGGGTACAGTCCTACACACCTGCCTGAACGGACTTTTTAAATGCAATGAAAAGAAATTGCAAAGGGATTGCATTGTCAGATTAGGCGTGAAGCTGTGGTTTATCCTGCACAGAATGCTAGAAATGAGAAAGGATGACAAACAAAATATGCTGAAATGTCAGAGTGAATTGACAGAATTGCATAAAAGGGTGTTTCAATTCGAAGATGCATCAGAGGAGGGGCATTCCTTTTCACATTTGCAACCCAGGTGTGATGAACTGATGGCTCAGTTGTCATGGGTTGTCAAGGGTATAGGAAAGTCCACAGCACTTTGAAGTGCTGCAAACTGAATTGGAATTTAAAAGGAAGCACATGGAGGAAAAATTGGAAGAGCTTAACTATCTGAAAGGGTCATTAGAACTGGTTCAAGTTAACAGGGATATCGCATTGACAGAGATTGAGACATTTTGCAAAAACAATAGACAGTCTGCTGACATGCAGTGTCTGGAAAGTGAACACATTCATCTTATGTCAAAGGGCGATAAAAACGTAAACGTATTCACTGATAACAAAGGACAGGTCACAGAAATGAACGGTTTAATCTTAAAATTGAGAAAAGAGCAGTCAACATGTTTTAAAGAAAACATAGACACTGTATTCACAACTCAGAGAAATAATGAGCTACAGAACAGGCCATTTAGTGGAGCTGTACCAAGCTACAATCTGAGAGCAACGCCAAGCAAGGCACACTTAACAGAAGCTGTCCAGCTTCCAATGCTGGAAAGGGAATGTCAAGCTGTACAACAGATGCCCTCCAACACTGAGGGGAGGGATGTGACTTACTCTGCAAGAGGATGAAGTTAGTGGTGAGCCACTTAAAATTATGAAATCACTTAAAGGTTTAGTAAAACCCTTTAAAAATGAATCAAATGTATCAATTGGGGAACCCATTGAGGGAGTGCTTCAGATCTATCAGACTTAAAGATCCCAAAATAACAATATAACTGTTTTTTTTTTCATTTAACAATTGATCCTGCATATGCTAGTTTTCTGCAAAGTCTCAGTGAGCAAAACATTTTACTATTGGATGATTACCAACAAGAAGTAAGGAGATTCTTCTTGCCATATAAATCAATTCAGGAAGTGAACAGGTAGCCTATGCTTTATCTGCAGGGACAATGAGTCACCAGGACAGTTTCTTCAAACATTAAAAAGGGCATTTATGAGGTTTGATGAGAGTTGTGATGTTAGCTCAGTTGAGTTCAAAAGCACATTTATTTAATGGTCTCCATAAAGAATAATCCCTCAACTAGCCCGTGACTTCACAAATGATAAAAGTATACATTGGATTGTAGACCAGGCCATGAAAATATGGGAGGTTATTTCTCACAATGAAAATAAGGGAAAGGAGTCAAAGCAGAAAACCAAAGATGCAACAACAGTTCCTACAGTTTTAGAAATTAGGTCAGGAAAAACCTGGCCCTAGAGATAGCCCTAACAAATGACATTATGCAGAATGAGAAAAATGTGATGATGAAATTAAGGGCAGCATCACATCCACCAGCATTTTAATTGATAGATCCCAGTCAGAGGACACCGACATCAGTCCCCGGTACCTTGGCATTTCACCATGAGTAGGGTTTCGGTGTGATATGACAGGATCCAATAACACCCAAATTCAGTAACATAATGGGCCATACCAGGCATTGGGAGCACAGAGTAGATTTAACCCTGCAACAATGATATGTGGGAATGGTAATCAGGCAGAGCCAAGATATGTGGATAGATTCCTTGAAAATGGGAATCAACAAAGGGAGCAGTATCAATCAAATGAGAGACATAAGGTGGCCTACAGCCCTTGCACCTATGTTTAGGCTCCAGCGCAAGGGGATTATGGACTGAAATCAGCCCACGGTCCCTACCCGGTGTCACGGTAGTTCAGGGGAAACACTAATGGAATTCAGTTGCCTGAAAGAAATCAAAATAGAACAGGCCAATTTGATCCCAACCAGTACAGGCCTAGAGCCAAGAGAGATGATTATAGGGATCATGAAAGATTCCAGTGCTTAGAAGCACAAGTGAAAATGCTAGCTGATCAAACAGGAAGGGTGTACACTAGTCAAAAGAATCAGCAAAAGGTGACAAGTCAGAATGAAGAGCATAAGAGTGACTTTGCAAAAGGAATAAGCAAATGACCAACCAGGCAAGCATCCCACACCGGAGGTCCAAATGATTCACCATTGGCTAAACACACAGAGCTGCACTGTGACTTAGGATTTGGAAAACAAAGTGGTGATAACGTAGGAAATAAAAAAACACACAAGAAAGGAATGTGGTTTAACCTAGAGTTAAACCAAAGTATTGACTCCATTCAGGTGTGTGAATCCAGGGTCAAGGAAAAGAAAGACGCACATGAGGAACCCCAAAAAACAGCATGTTAAAAGACTGTCTAAATAGCAACATATTGCACACAGAAAGGATGAGGTGCATGTAAATGAAACAGAACTAAATGAAATCACAAGTGAGAATATAAAAACAAATGAAGGGGTTTCATTACCTGATGACTCTAATAATGCGCATATCTCCAGAAAGATGACACTTGTAGGTGAGTCCCCAGAGGATTATTTTGAGCCACAGATGTTCAACAAGGTGTGAGAAACAGGTAAAGTACAAGTGCATGGTGAGCTCCAAACACAAAATATTGGTATATTAGCCATTCCCGGCATAACATATGCCGTTCTAGGAGATCTTAAAGGTGAACATCGGTTTTGTAATTCATACGGTCACTTCTAACGCCCTTCTTAAATATCAAAATTACCACTGATTGCTTCCCGTAAGGGGGCGCAGGTCTCTGTGACTTATTAATGGTTATTGAAAAGGCTAAGCATAATTATAGCACCTACGTACAGTTCTAGCTCGTGAGGAGGCATTCATCCTACAGCCTTTCTTTCTTTAGAGACTGCAACGTTGATCCGGTAATTAACTGTTCATTGAACTGGAACCGCCGTGCCCTGTGTGAAGTGGGGGTGGGAAAAAGTAACTTGAGATTATTCCGAATGTTTGCGATAGTCGATGATGAAGGTGACTGCATAGAACCGTCCTTTCTGTTCGTTAAAATGAAAGCTGTTTCACTTTGCCATTTGGATAACAGAGAGCAACCTAACACTGATGAATTGCAACAGCTGAGTACGGAAACATACCTTAGCATTTTATATGAATAGAGTAGTCATTCCCGGCATAACATACACTGTTCTAGCAGATCTTAAAGGTCAATAGTGGTCGATAATTCATAGGGTCACATCGAACCCCCTTCTTAAATATCAGACTTACCACTGATTGCTTCCAGGACGGGGTGCGTAGGTCCCTGTGACTTATTAATGGTCATTGAAAAGGCTAAACATATAGGTAACTGTCTTCTTTTGAATTTGAAAGGTATATTTGTATCGGATGGAATGAGAGGTAAGCGCAGTATAAGAACAGTATCTAAGTTCCATCAATTACACAGGCCTTTATAATGTGTCTTTGTAAACACGTATTTGGCAACCTTGTTCCATTGCAGATTCCCTGTAATGGCATAAGATTGCATAGTAGTATAATTACAGCACCTACTTTCAGTTTTAGCTCATGAGGAGGCATTCGTCCTACAGTGTTTCGCTCTATGGAGACTGCAACATTGAGCAGGTAATTAACTGATAATTGAAACTGGAACCGCCGTGCCCTGTGTGAAGAGAAGTGGGGGTGCAAATAAGTAACTGAAGATTATTCAGAATGTGATAGTGGAAGGTGAAGGTGACCGCGTAGAACAATGCTTTCTGTTTGTTAAAATGATAGCTGTTGTTGAAGTGGGTGCACTTTGCCATTTGGACAGCAGAGGGCAACCTAACACTGATGAATTGCATCAGCTGAGTGCAGAAACATACCTAAGCATTTTATATACAGAAATTGCTACATGAAAAAGATGTTAATGAAAATACAAGGAAGTTATGCCAAAGAAGAAAGGTAATTAAAGAAAATCATAACAATCATAGGAAGCTGCGATGCATGCTCAAATGAATTGGAGAAAGATCAGTTGAGGAAATTATTCTTAGAATTCAAGGATGTATTCGCCAGAGACGCCTATGATTGTGGGTGCACTGATCTGCATGTAACTACATTGCCACAAGGGCAAGGTAGGAAACCTGTCTTTGTGCCTCAATATAGGCTGCCCTTGGCCTGTCTTTGTCAGAAATAATCAAAAACATAGAGGCCAGAGGAATCATTAATACTACCTCGAACACGCTTATATTAGGCATGTTGAAGTCCAAAGGTCATTGGCGGCTGTGTGCAGACTTGAGAGAACTGAATAAGAAGGTACCAGTGTCAAAGTGGCCCCTCCCATTCAATGACCAAGACCTTGCACAAATCCAAGGGTCAAAGGTCTTTACTACCTTAGATGTGACAGCTGGGTATTGGGGTGTGCCTTTAGCAAAGGATATATGAGAGGAACCCAAGGGCATCCTCCCATCTACCCCTTTGATCGTCTTCTCAGGTGGCCAGGTAAAGGCCATTGCTTTTGGATCCTGACCCTGGGGGTGGATATGCGAGGGAGGATCACCTGAGTGGAGGGACCTGGAAGTGGGGAGAGGATGTCTACAGGTGAGGGATGGTATCCCCCTTTCCCTTGTCAGAATACACCCTGCCCTTCTCCTACCTTTGTATGTTATTATAACTCTGCACCCTTTCACACACACACGCTCACTGTCCCCAATGTATATGCCTTTAAGACTGGGAGTAAGAAGATGCAACTGGGAGTAATGCACACTTCCATTTGTACACACCACTCTGGTACTGAGGTGAGGAAGAGGACTGTGGAACACCACTACTATGGTAAGGCATGTTCCAGTAATAAAGGTAATTGTGGTTAGGCAAAGGGCAAGGGCTTGTACCTTCAGCCAGTTGAAGGGCTACAGGTGCATATAAGAAGAAACAATTGAGAGAAAAAGAGAGACCCGCATCGGGAGAAGGACACGGCAACCCGATACAGAGCAGGTTGGAGAGGGGCTGGTGAAAATTATGCTGAGTGCTGCAGGAAAGCGAGAAAGATGCCAAAGCCCGAACAGGCAGCGAGAGTCTCAGGAGCCCTGCAGATTTCCCTGTGCTGTGTGTTCCCTTCCGGAGCTGAGGGTCACAGAAAACTCCAAGAAGCCACAAACAGCAGCAACAAGGTTCAGATGAGGTGAGCGCTGCTCGCCAGAGCTCATGGCAAGTGGAGGGGGAGCAAAGAAAACGCAGAAGAAGAAACCAAAAGTACCTAGAGGAGCGGATATGTACCGGTGAGTGAAGGAGAGGCAAAACTCTTGGGCGCTCCAGGTACTGGGTTTGGGCAAAGAAAGATGCTGATCGAATGCAACCTTGTACTAAACAGGTCTGGAGAGTGAAGAAAAGATTATTGAATGCCGAACAAGCTGAAAAGTGCTTTATGAATTATTGAATATGGAATTAAGGAAAAGAGATACAAAATATAACAAAATATAGCACGAATTAAAAGAAAGTAATGTGCATTTTTTCAAACACAGTGAAAACAAGTAAAAAGCACGGATGGACAATGTGAAAGTATGAGCCAAGTGAAAGCCAGTAATGAAAGCTTGTGAAGCAAGTGAAAAGCAAATGATGAGCACTATTGGATAGTGTGAAAGCAAGGTGGTGACAAGGAATACACACCACAAAGTGAATTATGTGAAAGTCACATTGTGGCAGAGTCAAGTGACTGTCAAGGAGTAATAGACCTGAAAGTGGACTAATGACTTATGACATAGGTTCAGAGATGAAGCCTGTGTTGGCAAGGAAGTCCAATAAGAATGAGTCAAGATAACAAAGTGTCAAGGGTTATCGGTTGCGTGACCTGTAATGGGTGGATCATTGCGCCTAGATCAGGTAACCCCTACTTGTAGTGAATCAATGAAAGCCAAGATACTGAAGCTGTTGTGCCTAATAAGTGTTAAAGTGGTTTAAAAAAGGTGCAAGCTATGTGAACTGTTGAAAAGCCTGAAGGTTACAAAGTTTGAAACTCTTTTTATTAGTGATCAAGAGATACATAGCTCAGTTACATCATTACCACAATGCAGAAACGTCAAATTAAATACATATCGTACAAACATCAGGGTCACACAGTATCATCGTCCTCTGGGATCATGTCACACAGGTACATTCTGAATGGCCCCCATATGTCTTTGGGCCTACACATCGATGGACGTGTGATGACAAACTGCTCTTCAGCTTCATTAACATATGTCAATTCCTTAAGAAACTGTTTCATAGTGGGCAGCCCAGTACTCTTCCACTGTTGTAGAATGCATTTTTTAGCCACTGCACACAAAACATTAAACAGTCTCCTGGTTCTTTCGGAACATTTGCCTATGTCTCCAAACAAGTATTTCTGCGGGGTTAGTGCAGGGGGGACTTGTGTTATTTCCTCTAACATCTATGCCACCTCCTTCCAGAAGCCTGCCACTATCGGACATCCCCAATACATATGAAATGCACCCGCCCCATCTGCCTTGAATTTGGGACATTCTCCCGTCACATCCGGTGCAAACCGTGCTACTTTTTGCTGGAGTAAAGTGTAGTCTATTCACAATTTTGAACTGAATTAGACGAAGGCCTGCATTCAGGGAAACTCGTTTGGTGAGCGAACAGTACCTTCCTCAGGTCTGGTCATCTATGGAGATCTGCAGATCCCTCTCCCTTTTTACTTTAACCATGTTAGTCGAGGGGGAGTGTGTTTGGACCGCAGCATATAGTCCCGAAATCCCCAGCCTGTCATTAGATGTTACCAACTGTACACAGGGATGAGTGGGGGGTTCCTCAGGGAAGGATGACCAGCGTCTCTGAAAGGCTGATCGCATTGGATGGTATTGAAGCACCCTAAGCGGACCCTCACAAAAAGCTCTAGTAATTTCCTGCAGGGTCGCGAACCTCCCATCAATGAATAGGTCACCGAGCTTCATCTCCTCATTGGGGTCCCAGGGCTCCCGCAAGCCATTGTCATGTGTAGGTGGTATGCCAGGGTAGTTCCAAAGGGGGGTCTCTGGGTTATATGGGGACTCAACACCCAGTTTTTTAAATATGGCTTTCCACGCACCAACTGTACAACTCACCGGGTTGAACTTGCATGTGTCTTTATAGCATGTGTCAAATACCACAGACTTTATATTAGTATGGTGTGTGGTGAGCGTTTCTATCTCTGCGTGTGGGAGACCAGTAGGTTCCTCATACCAGTACCTCGAGAATTGGGCTTGCGTCGTGTAATAGTATAACTCAAAATCAGGCGAAGCTATGCCTCCCGAGGAATATGGCTCAATCAGTTTTTCCCACCCTATTCTAGGGGTTTTTCCATTCCGAAGAAAGGTTGTCGCCATTGACCTAAGCCTATTGAAAAAGAGCCGGCCTAGCCATATGGGGATATTAACAAAAAGATATAGCAGCGTGGGTAAAACTATCATTTTAAGGACCGCTACTCTTCCATGCAGTGATATCAGGAGGCGGTCCCATAGTTGTAATTTAGTGCTCAGGGCTTGGAGTGTGTTTTCGTGGTTGTCTGTGTAAAGCGTGTGTTTATTTCCTGAGACCACAATTCCCAGGTATCGAATGCACTCTGCAGACCACTTGAGTCCGCATGTAGAGTTGGGACACATGGTTGTCGGTGTAAGTGGGAATACCTCGGACTTGGCCTTATTGATGGAGTATCCCGAGTGGGCAGTAAATTCTTGAATCTCAGCCATCAGGGGAGCAATATTGTTTTCAGGCTCATGAACAAACAGAAGGGTGTCGTCCGCGTATAAAGAGATCAGCTGGGAGGCCCCCCTTAAATTGATGCCCCTATCCGAGTGTCTGAGCCTGATCACAATCGCCATAGGTTCTATTGTCAGTGCAAACAATATGGGTGAGAACGGGCAACCCTGCCTGGTGCCTCTCCCCAGCAGGAACAGATCAGAAATAGTTTGATTGGTCAGCACTCGTGCCCCAGGTTCCGCGTATAGCAGTTTCACATATGAAATGAAATGGGGACCGATGCCAAACGCCTCCAGCACCGCCAACAAATAGGCCCATGAGACCGAATCAAAGGCCTTTTCGGCGTCCAGGGATATGGCCACTGCTTTCCTCTCCGGATCTATCTGAGCCATGATCCCAAAGAGTCTGCAGAGGTTGAGGGCTGTGGACCTGTTTGGGATAAACCTGTTCTGATCAGGGTGAACCAGGTTCGGGACCTCAGGCAGAAGCCTGTTGGCCAAAATCTTGGCAAATATCTTGGCATCGGTGTTTATTAAGGAGAGTGGCTTGTAGGAGGAAATGTCCTGTGGTGGACGACAGGGTTTAGGGAGCACAATTATGATGGCCTCCCTCATCGTAGATGGCAAGGTGTTGCTCTGTAGTGATTCCTCCCACACCCGCAACAGCACAGGGACAAGTTCTTTGTGGAATTCCTTGTAGAATTCCACCCCTATTCCATCTGATCCTGGGGCTTTATTGGATGCCAAGTCTTTAATCGCATCAGCGATTTCCTCAGCTGTAACCGGCTGGTCCATGGCCAGTCGGGCCTCCTCGGTGAGTGTAGGCAACCTCAATGATTCCAGCTAAGTCTTAATTTCGGTGGGTGTTTTGGTATCCTTGTTACTATATAATTGCTGATAGAATTTAGCAAACTCAATATTAATTTCCTGTTCCCCCAAAAGGACCTCCCCCTGTGGAGTCTGTATGCTAGTGAACCGGCTGGAATGTCTATCCTGCTTCAAGAGGTTAGACAGCGTCCTGCCAGCTTTGTTGCCTTCACCATATCTACGGGCGAGAATCGGGGCAGCCATGTATTGCACCTCCCTAGTGGCCAGCCTACCAAGTGCAGTGGGGGAGACAAACCAGTAGTCAATTCTAGACTGCGAATCGTGCATGGACGAGTAGTATGTATATCCTCTACTTTCCGGGTGGAGAACCCTCCATGCATCTTCAAGGGAGAGTTGAGATAGGATATTGTGCAAGGTAAGAACAGTTTTGCTGGATGGCCTTACAATCGTATTGGACCTGTCTAACCTGTGGTTGAGAGCAACTTTAAAATCCCCCCCCCCCAAATTATAGTGGACACATCAATGGAAGTGACTATCTGATATACATCGGTATAAAAGGCTGGGTTGTCTATGCTGGACTGCCCCAGGGCAGGACAAAGACTGATATGTTTGGGATATTTCTTCTCTGTGAAAGATAGTGAGCTAAAGACTCTGGGTAAGTATCTTCTAACCAGGACTAATGTCTGGCAGAGGGACTCCCAGGACCCCCCTTGTTAATTTGCATATTTAAGTAACTTTGGGTCTCACCCTAAGTTACTAGGGGAATCCAGACGTGGACCCCTTGCTCACTATTCTTAGATAGGCACATATCCACTCTACTGATGCGGTCCAACCAGACCGAAACACGTGTCTGGGGTTTCTGTTGGTACTCTTGTTCAGAGGAGAATTGCCTGGCATTTCGGTGCTGGACTGCCCCAGGGCAGGACAACGACTGATATGTTTGGGATATTTCTTCTCTGTGAAAGATAGTGAGCTAAAGACTCTGGGTAAGTCCCTCGTAACCAGGACTAATGTCTGGCAGAGGGACTCCCAGGACCCCCCTTGTTAATTTGCATATTTAAGTAACTTTGGGTCTCACCCTAAATTACTAGGGGAATCCAGAAGTGGACCCCTTGCTCACTATTCTTAGAGAGGCACAGATCCACTCTACTGATGAGTTCCAACCAGACCGAAACACGTGTCTGGGGTTTCTGTTGGTACTCTTGTTCAGAGGAGAATTGCCTAGCATTTCGGTGCTGGACTGCCCCAGGGCAGGACAAAGACTGATATGTTTGGGATATTTCTTCTCTGTGAAAGATAGTGAGCTAAAGACTCTGGGTAAGTCCCTCGTAACCAGGACTAATGTCTGGCAGAGGGACTCCCAGGACCCCCCTTGTTAATTTGTATGTTAGGACCATACATGTTAACCAGTAACACTTGTCGACCAGTGATCACACCCCACACAATGACATACCTGCCAAGGGGGTCGATTTCTTGGCCTTCCAGTGTGAATCCCACACCTGGGTGTATTAAGGTGACGACCCCTCTAGACTGGGATAAGTAATTCGTATAGAACCTTGTTTTGCCCCAGCCCGGCATTATGCATTCATTAGTATTATCCATGGCATGCGTTTCTTGTAGCATGACAATCTGGGCACCATGTCTGGTAATGTAGTTCGCCACCTTCCTAATTTTAGATCGATTGTTTAGGCCCCCAACATTCCATGACAGTAGCTTCATTTTCAGACCGCAACTAACATTTACAGAGAAGTGATCAGATAATGTCATACATTGTGGCAATGCACCTCATGTGGAACATGCACTGCGCCAGCACCTCAGAGATCACTTGATTAACTGTTAACCAACAACCTGGTTCTCCCCTTCCCTTACCCAGACTGGGTTTCGTAACATGAAACCCACTGCCCGCTTCAAACTGCAGGGCTGCATAGCGACAACAACTTACTGGATTCCCCTCAACCAGCCCCCCTCCCTCACCGTCTCCCCCAACTTGACGATATTCCCACAGCAACTTGTGGATCATTCCAGAGGTGATCATGTTGCCTCACATGGCCACCAACTCCGTCTCCCCCCAACGCCCCACCTGTTCATAAAATTGTGAGGCTGTTTGTAGTACTAAATAAACACAGGCTCGGACAGATTCATGCAACCTTACACCTTAATCAGCAGGACGGGGTCTGTTGTTCTGAGCGGGTCTGTCTTCTCTGGGAGGCAGGGGTATGGAGGATTCTATGTAAGCCAGGCCTTCGGCGGGGTTTTCAAAAAAGTGAGCTCTCCCAGCATGTTGAATCCTCATTTTTGCTGGGAATATTAGGGCATACGTGACTTGGCGCGCTTTCAAGAGTTTCTGTACAGGTTCGTATGATCATCTGCTCGCTTTAACTGCAGCTGAGAAGTCTGGATAGATATGTATACGGTTTTCCTCAAATCGAAGCGTGCCGGCCTCCCTAGCTAGTCGAAGAATCGTGTCTCTGTAGTTCAGGAGACGGGCAATTATCATACGCGGAGGTGCCCCAGGCTTGGGGGCTGGCTAGTGTGTGATGAGCCCTTTCAATCAAGAAATGTTCTGAAAAAGCATCATGACCAAATAAAGATTCGAACAGTTCCTCCAGTTTCTTCTCCATTTGGTTCCTCCCAAAGGATTCCGATACGCCAACCACACGTACGTTGTTCCTTCTTGATCGGGATTCGAGGTCCTCGCACTAGTTTTGCAATTTACTGACCATGTCCTTGATCTGGGATATATCTTGGCTATGGCGAGCAATAGTGTCCTCGTTGATGGATATTCTATTCTCAGTTTCTGTAACTCTAGCGCTTTCCTTGTGGATCCTGGCCCTCATGGAGCCTATGGTCGCCACTATTTCGTCCAGTTTCACATTTACTGCCCGGAACCCGTTTTGAACCAACATTGTTAGTTTGTCATCACATTCCCCCAAATCATGTTCACCAGACCCAACGGGTTCTGGGTGACTGTCCATCGTAGTATTTTGGCTCGGGTGTTCGTGTAAGTGTCCATTGGGCCCTTCTTTCTGCTTCCAGGGGTCTTGGATGACTTGCCCGACTTGTGCGGTTCCCCATCTTGGCGAAGAGCAGTGTCTGTCGATCTTCAGGAGCGTTGGTATGAAGGCAATCCCCCCAGAGCTCAACTCGTACAGGCAAGAGTGGAGGTTTAAATGTCTCTGTGCTTCGCCTCACTTTGGATGGTCTGTGCTCTGCCACGTATACAGTTTGTTATAGTATTATTTCCCTGTCGCACACGTGTCTTACTGGCACGTATTCCGGGATCCAAGAGTAGAAGGCCCGGAGGCAGCCCCCCACGTCTCTCAGGTCAATCAGGAGATGGAGGCTCGCAATGCCAGGCCCGCAACCGAAGCTCAAACCCACCCGCTCCCGGTACCTCAGAGAGTATGCGACCGGATCAGGCCTCGTCCTCGATCCCGCTCCAGCATCGCCACAGGAAGGATTCTGCGCTGCTCAGTTTTTATCTTCCGCTGCCCACAGCAGTTCACAGCACGGCACCACAAGCCCGAACAGAGGGCGGGATCCAATGCTCCTCGCCGCCTCCACTGGTCTCAGCCAGGCCCCGATCGGGCTGAGGTCGCCGCGCGAGGATCCTCCCACCTGCGGCCCTCGGCACCTGCACATAGGCCCGATGCCCGGGTGAATACGCGTGGTTCCAGCTGCCGGATCACCACAGCGCTAGGCGGCGGTCAAACTTCACACGGCTGTAACTTGAAGGATTTAAGCCGTTTCTTCCTAGGATTTTCAGACGGTGTGCCCGGCCATATGGTATGTTGGCAGAGCTGTCTCACGGCTCTTAAAACAGCCTCCAAACGGATGTGTTTGATACGGATCTTGCGGTGGAGCGGGAGGGAGCTCCGGAATCAGGCGGCAATCTTGATTGTGCGCAACAGCGCCCCCCCACCCCCCCTGAAGGTTACAAAGTTCCCTGGGATCCCTGAGACTTTGTGAATTGTGTTGAAATTGGGGAAGGGAACCCTGAGGCCTTTTGGAACTTTGTTGAATTTGGAGAAGGGAACCCCAAGACCGTTTTTTGGAACTCTTTTGAACTTGGGGAAGGGGAAGCTGAAACGCAAGCCAAGAGCTGAAAGAAGCTCAGAACTTTATTTGAACACTGTTGCTTTGGTTGCTAACATTCCTACACATTTTATATCTTTAGTTGTAAGGGCAAGTATAGGTTTTGGATGCAGACAGACTTTTGAGTTGAACTTAATGACACAGACTATCCTTAGTTACTTTAGGAAGGGAAATCCCAGTTTATCATAGGGCAAGTTAGGCCTTACTCCATCCTGACACTACCATTTTATTTTAGAAAAGTGAATCTGTTGTCTGTGTCTTGCTTCATGATGGCTTCACAATCCAACATCTATTTGTGTTTACCTTCCAGGGGGCACAGTATGCATGGGAAATAACTCGGTTTGGCTTCATCAATAGTGGGAGTGAGCTTGGAATCTTTCTGAATAAAGCGCTTCCAGATGCAGCAGAGAGAGTAACCATGGTTTATGGGGATTATGTCCTGATTACAAATGAGGAAACAAAGAGCAGTTTCTGTGAAATCAGACATGCACTCAGCCAGTTGCAAAAGGCTGGGGCAATGGTATCACTGCGGAAGGCGCAGTGGTGCAGAAAAATTGTAAATTTCTTGGGACATGAAGTCACAGACCAGGGTTTGAACCCACAAAAGAAGAAGGTAGAAGCCATTCAAAAGTTAAAAGATACCACAAGTGTGAAGGTCTTGAAGAGCTTGTTGGGATCACAAGTCATCAATAGGAAACTCATTGCAGACTATGCAGAAATCACAAAACCATTGACTAAGTTACTGAAACAGGGTATGCCCTGGAAATGGGAACAGCAACAACGCGAGGCAGTAGCCAAATTGATAGATTGTTAATAAGGGCTCGTGTTTGGCATATTCAAAGACAAATCCGAATTTCTTCCTAGAGATAGGGTTCGCAGCCCTATGCATGCCAGCAGTTTTATATCAAAGCATGACTCAAATAATAGCAAAGCCTGCCAGCAAAGCCTTGTCACAAGTGGAAACCAAATTTAATGAATGTGAAAAAGCACTATTGACAACTGTTTGGGCATTACAACATTTCTGCCCCGTTATTCAAGGAGAGCGGGTGATTGTTGAGACGACTCATCAAACCTTGCAATTTTTACAGAGTAAGAAGATCAGATCAGGAAATGTAGCCAATTCAAGAATGTCATCATAGACATTGACATTACAATGATTCCCTGTAGAAGTGAGATATGGACAGAATAAAAGAAGTCCAGTAGCTCAGGGGGTGGCAGAATTGCATGACTGTGCATTTGTAGGTACTACAGATAGCACATAATTAAAAACAGATTTTATGAATTTGAACGATCACCAGACAAGGCCTTTGATGAAGAAAGGTGTAGGCATTTCCCAACAATCTTGTTTCAGAAAAGGAGATGAAAATGCATTGGAGAAAAATAAGAGGGCACTCCAAAACACCAGAAGAAGATAAGCAAGGGAATGATAAGACTGATCAGTTAGCCAAAATTGGGGCAGGGATGAGAGAACTGTTTCCCATTGAACACTTGCTCAGTGAGATCCAAGTGGACGTGGTGACATGTTCCAAATCTCAAAGAGCAAGTAGTCAATCAGTGGTGCAGAGGAGCTTTGACACGCCCAATCAGGACTTGATCAAAGCACAAAAAGAAGACCCAATCATAGGTATGTTGTTTAATCATGTGTCAGAATCAGAAAATAATCCCTTAATAGAGGAGGACTGCAAGGTAAGAGAGAAATTGCGGGTGATGATGAAGAATAAAAACACAGTTTCAGCAGCAAGACGGACTGTTGGTCCAAAAATCCATTTCATGTCAAATCCAATGGGTGGTCCCTGTGTCATTTCGGGGGTTAATGATACATCACGCTGTGAGGGGTCGGAGTAAGGAAACACTAACACAGGTGATAGTTCCATCAATGCTGTTATTCAAATAATAAAAGTGGGTGGAAAAATGCCTCACTAGCCCTATATCGGCTTCCCTGTCTCACCAAAATGAACTAATGAGACAGTCCTTGTGTAAAGACTGGAGGGGGGTTTCTGTACTCCTGCCCTCTATGCAGAGCAGAAGCCCAGAGCACCCCAGCCAAGATTCTCTATATGGTAGAATGGACGAGCAACCAAGGCTTAAGCTCTCAGGAGGTGATGCAGGCTGGTTCTTAAGTACAGTGTAGTCCCCAAGCCCCCCACAAAGGAATGGCCACACACTATGTTATGTGCTAACACAGTTCTTACACGGCCTGCGGTGTAATTATGGTTAAATTGCTAAATACTTAGGAAGAACACTTTTTGGGCGGTTTATAACTTCGCTGCCCGTGGACAGATCCTCACCAAACTTTGCAAAAAACATATATGGCCCAATCTGTGTTGATTTTGGCAAGTTTGGTTAGGTTTCGTCAAGGTGGGGCAAAGTTATAGGGGGTCACAATATGTTTTTCTTCCATAGACTGAATGGGAAAAATATTTGCTCACGCCTACAGGCGAAACCGCTGGATGGATTTTCACCAAATTTGCGGCAGTAGCGGTGGCTTGGTCCCGAAAGCGTGCTTTTGTAAATTTGGTCAAAATCCATCCAGTATTTTTTTTAAAACCGGCATAATGTAGCTAATTAAAAATGTGTGATATCTGGCTCTGGTCCGTGGACCCATTTCCCTGTTCGCTGCACGAACAGGACTGATTGGTCCGGAGGGCAGCTTGATGTCCGCTGACATATGGCACGCCCGCTGATTGACTATTGAAAAGCGTGATGTGCGTCACATTTTCCCAAAACGCCCGCCAGGTTGTATCAGTGGATATCCGCAGATAGCACGGTGAGGGACAGGGCTGGGAAACATGTTTTGGTGTTTGGAAGGAGGGCTGGGAGGGGTGGGGGAGTGAAAGATGATTGATATGATGTATTTGTTTCGGTGCAAGAAGACCATGTGGGGCGCAGCAGTCCGCGGACACAGCGGTAGTCCACAGACAGGACTGCTGGGCGGATTGTCTGTTGAATGCAGGGAGGCTTTGTTAGGGTAGGTGAGTGGAATGTTGGTGATATGAGGATGTTTGCGTAGGTTACAGATAGGCTCTGCACAGAAGAATCTAGGCAGTAGCACAACTACTGCAGTATCATATAGCCATACCGGCAATAATGTATCCAGGCGCTTGGATTATGTGTGTGGGTTGTAGCCACTGGTTAGATTCTTGGGTGCATGGCTGTGTTATGCTGTGGTGGTTGTGGCCAGTCCCTAAACTCTTGGGTGCATGGCCGGAGGCATGTTATTAGTGCAAACTAGCTATAACGTACCTTTAACAATGTTTTTACACTGAATTTGATAGGTTTTTATTAGGGCAACTGAACCATAACGTCCCGTTAACAACTTTTGTCACTGAATTTGATAGGTTTTTATTGGCACAACTTAACCATAATGTCCCTTTAACAAAGTCTTCTCACTGATTTATATATAAATAAGGTTCAGGATGTATGCATGAATCAATAACACACTTTGTACTCTGGCAATTCTAATATGGCAAATACATACAATGTCTATGTAGTACAACACTTAACTATTGACTCCTTTAAAATGCACCAACTGCTGATAGTTCTAATGGCATACAAATCAAACACTAAGGTGTATCAGCATAGGACATAGGAGGGAAGGCAAGTTAGGTTAAACAATGGCAGAATGGTTCTCTTGCTACTAAGACACAGTTCTGAGTGAGGATCTCCCCCACCTGGGCAACCTGTAATAAAGAATATTAACAAGCCCAGTCCATTAATGTTAAAATAGTCTTGTTTCCTGGTCAAAATGTTCAACTACCCAATGTACCCGAGTAAGAAGAGCTTCTTTGACAGTACGTTGACTGATCCCTCGTAAGTGGACTCTCTTTAAAGCAGGAGCCACAGGGTGTCAAGATTCCTCGAAGAAAATGTGAACACTGTCGTCGAGACAGCAGATTCGACCTTCTCAGTGCTCGTCGATGATCGATTGTGGACAGCCTGCAAAGACGAGGCGTGCGGTGCACCGCGATGTAAAGAGTTTGTTGCCGCAAAACGTCAACGATCGGGACTCGATCACGGCTGGATTTCGGACCGTTACTCGTCAATGTTACGAAATCCCCCAGTTTATCTGTTGCCCGCTTTCCCACTCGCCTCTATGCTTTTTCCGTATGGCAACACTGGAGGTTGCCATGGAGACATGGACTCTCAGCCTCCCGAGTCTGAGTCCGTGGAAGTCACCTGACTTCATTGTCACTTTTACGGCTGGATAGGCTCCGCCCCCATGCACCAAAGAGGTGTTTAAAAGAAGCTTGCGTAGACTCAAACGCTGCTTCTAATTAGCGTTACTTTGCCGGAATTACCTTTTTCTGATCGTATTTGTGACCCTGGAATTCGTCCAACGACTCTTCTTGCTCCTGCTCCCTGGAATTGTTTACTTGGTTTCTTCGGCAGCAGTCTCGTCCGCGTGCCGAGCTCCTTCGCCTTCGGGCTCCTTTCTACGCCTGCCCCCCACTGACATTGCTGTGTTTTTCCCGAGCACAGCATTCCTTCAGTAGCTGTTCTAACACAGCTTATTCGGCAGGCTGCGCAGTGAACTCACAGCGGCCCAAGAGTTCCTGCTTTGCCTTTTCCCTGTTTAACTCAGTTTCAAAGCTGCCTAGGAAGAACAGTTCTCCATTCATCCATTCAAAGTAAGCTTGTTCTTCTTTATTCGATCCTTTTGTGTAGGACTGTTGCATACAGTTGCACTCAATTAGTCTTGGGCATTTTCCTTGCTATTGGTTAAGACTTGAGTTGCTGTTTTTGCATTGCTTTCCTTTGGACCAATTTAACTGGAATACTTGAACATCAGCTCCACAAGTGACCACTGTGCACCTGAACGCTATCCTGATCCAGTGCACCATCCCAGATCTAGTTGCGTCCCTCGTGCCGTTCGGGGTAGTCTCCCGTACTAACTACCCTTTTTTTGTTTTATCCTGTTGTTGTTTTTTCCTACACTCAATCTCTTTCCTATTAGGGTAAGCCTTCCAACAATTCTGTACACTCTGGGATTCTATAAGGGTATAATTTGGGTTAACCAATCTTTCTTTCCGTTTCTAGTAGTTGCATCTTGACTACTCCTCTTGATACCTTTACAGCTCTACCAAGCCTCCTTCAGGTACTGTTCTCTCTTGCTAAAACCGTGCATATTGTGTTACCCAATCATCACCTTGTAACTGTGTTTCCTTATTTTCCACAGCTTGGTGTAGTGGTGTGGGTATCCCCGCTCTTTTGGGTAACCAATTCCTTTGCTTGTATTAATTATTAACAACAAAGGGGTGTGTTGCATTAAAGAGCTCCTCAGGTTGAGGAGGTCTTGTTCCGGAGAGTTCAGTTTACTGAACATTCCAGCTTAGACTGAAGACTTACTGGAGCAGCTCCCTCTACCCTGGTGTCCTAAGGTTGAGCAACGCCCTGACCTGTTCGACTAGTGGTGAGTAACAGTCAGCGTCTTTGTGGACTTCAGGTGGTGGGAAACCCACCGGCTTATTCTCCTTGGTCGTCGACAACCTTGACTTTCTCCGGTGGGACAAAGCGGTCTAAGGATCACAGGATTACAGTGCATTCAGGCCATTCACTTCCACCCAGACGTCCATAACAAGAAATGTGGATTAGGGCAAGCACCCAAGATCATTTAAAGCTAAGATAATTCAAACCTAAGATCATTTAAACAAAGGGCTCCTTTGCCATCACCGTCGACCGTGGAGCGGTGTGGCTCCAGTCGTCGAGCATCACGGCGTCAAGATACCCTCGCTCCTGGGCAACATGACTCAAAGGGCCTCCAGCAGTCACGGAAATCCTCTGAACCCTGATCAACGATGATGGACATCAACGGCCTCGATGTCCTGGTGCTTTACTTCAAGATTTCTCGTCGGACTCCGTCTCCGGTTGACAGCCTTTTGGGACTGGCTTCTAGGGTGCCTCGATGAAGATCAGCTTCTGCACGATGTTCCCTCGTAGCTCAGGGAGAGGTCTCCTAGCCAGGTCCTCTCTTGGATCAGTCCTTGACAGACTTGACAGGTATCAGATTCGAAGGAAAGCAGCAGCAATTCTTCTTCTTCCAGCTGAGCTTCAAGGATAAGCAGCTTCAAGTTTCAACTTCAGCTTCTGAACAATTTGGTCAGTGAGAGGTCCCCAGATATACACATTGGTCCCTCATTCACACTGCTGAGCAGTGTGCCAATCAGTCAGAAGGGCATTCATGCAGGCAGGCAGCCAATCAGGATCACAGTGCATTTGGGCCATTTACTTCCACCCAGACACCCATAACAAGAAATGTGTATTGGGGCAAGCACCCCGCCTTTCAGCACACTACACTGCATTCATGTCAGTTTCGGGCAGGGCTGTTTCATTCATTGTTTCACACACACAGAAACCAGACACCCATAACATGGAATGCATATTGGTCACACACTCCATTCACCCATGTCCCACCTCAAGGGTGTACCCACAACATAAAGTCACTGGGAAGGCTCGAGCCAGTCTAGCCTGGACTTCCCCACAGTCCCACATGGACTCCTTTGCAGAAAACAACACATAACACACATGACAAGGGAGTACAGGACAAGGACATGGAGGCCTTGTCCCTTCAATGCATTTCCAGCATCATACCTTTTCCGAATGTCCAAATGAATATGCGCCGTCCTTCATAAAAACCTATTCTGACCCTCACACTCCATATTCTTCAAAATGTACTACGGGGAAATAATATTGTTTTTGGCTGTCCTGTTACAGCATGGCAATATTCTTTTACATACCACTTCAATGGATTCACATGCTTAAAATAATCACAATTTTAATGTATGAGGAAGTGGCTTTATTCCTCCTTTTTTAAATATCAAAGAGTGCCAAGGGGACAATCCACTTCCCTGGTCTTTCCTTATGTTGATAGTTATGATTATTAGGTAATTCAAACACCGTTTTACCAACTTACTTTTAAGATATCCTTACTTCTCAGGTCACCTACTATCGGGAAAGTGCTTTTCCTCTCTGTAATGGGATCTCCTTAATGCCAGGGGGGACAATCCTCTTCCCCTTATCTTTTGTGGGATTGATAACGGTGAGCAATTGCTTAGATGGCGTTTCCCTGGTCTTTGGTAAACTTGGTTTGTTCTCCTGACAAGTATTGCCTTTTCTATATTCCAAAGTCACTGGTACGAGTAAGAGCGGGGTACAGATGATCAGTATACTGATCTGTGCTGACCCTATTCATTACTCAGGCTCCTTTGAGTTGTTTTCCAGACTCTTCAAGAAGGCCGACTTTGTTGAATGTGTCTATTGAATTTTAATAATGTCACTTCTCTTTCTTGTTGAGTACAAGGGTTTCACTGGATGTAGGAAGTTTGTCCTTTTATACTTTTAAAAGTTTCTCTATTGGGCTTTGGCTTGATTCATAGCCTATGTGTACCCCCTGTCCAGGTCTATGTGCCTCATTACATGGTAGGCGGAGAACCATGGCGCTATTAGCGCCATGGTTCATGCCGGTAAAATACCGGCACCGCCTTGGTGGAAAGGGGAATTACCACCCCATTCCAAGGTTGGCGGGGCGGTAATTCCCCTTCCACCATTGCCCTTCCCCATTCCCATTTTTGCCCCATAGGGCGTAATGGGAATGGGGAAGGTGCTAATTACGGCACCGCAAATTGCGGTACCGTAATTAGCTCCCTGGTCCCTTTGCAGGTTGGTTTTTAACGCCTGCAAAAAGCAGGCGTTAAATTCCCCAACCCGCAAAGGGACCTCATAGTAAGGCGGTAAGGGTTTACCGCTACCGGTAAACCCTTACCGCCTACGTAATGAGGCCCTATGTATTTATTTCCTAGCCCAAAACAAATGGTATATTTAACTGTTCGTGTTGTTCCAATTAGTTTCACAATAACTCTTTGAGGCTGTTTAGTGTTCTCTTTTGGCTTTTCACCATGCACTCCGTGTATTCGGGCCCACTCTCTCTCCCAGCCGTACCTTTTTATGTGGGTCCTCAGTTCGTTTTGTCCATCCATTTTTCATGGAGATGCCAGAGGTGGACTCTGCACATGGCCACTCTCTTCTCTCCCATTTGTGCTTCTGGCAGCAAGTGGCAAAGCTACCTCTCAGTGGGTTACCAAAGCAACCCTGCAACTGGTATCTTCATTGCAGATCAGGGTGTCAGGGTTTGTTTTCCATCAACAGACTCCCCACCTCTACTGCTGGCTGCTGCAGCACACAAGCCCTGTGAGGAAAGTTTGTTCATGCTTCTGTGTGTATCTTCAGACTTTTTAGCCTTTTAAAGCCTGTTTGGGAACGCTGCTTGGGTCCGGGTGTCAGCCTCCCAACTTTCTGAGAGGTGGCAGACCGATTGTTTTTTTCCCACTTTGCCCTCTGGCATTCGATTCGCCCTTCACTGTCCTATCATAACTGTTCCTGCTGCTTATGCCTCTTCACGTTCCACAGGTCCAGTTTCTCCCATTCAGTCCATTACTGGGACTGTCACAACTACGGTGATAGATACTACTTGTGATACGATGTTGTCTGTATACACCTCCCCTTTTTATCTGATTTGCATTTGTTGTTTTCCAACAACTAGAACGTTGTTTGTATTTTTTTTGTGCCTCCAAGTACGGCCTCCTCGTCCCAGTACTATACACTCTTTTAACTGGTGTTCTTTTAGGGAAATGCATGCGTTGACGTGTTTCATTTGTAACTCTGGCAGTGAAAGTATATGAAATGTTTTGGACATGTCGCTTGTCCAACAGGGGAGTGATATTTCCACACTTTAAAGGCCAAACACAAAAAAGACTGATTTGTTTCGGCTGTTTTTGTGTGGCCTTTAACCTGCTGAAATATCACATATTCCCCCGTGCCACCGGAAGACGATCCCATCACCAACCTCTTGCGCTGGTTTTTCTGTAAATCGGGGGTTCAACACCCCAAACCAACATTTCCCCACCCACCCCCCTTTCCCAGCTCAGCACACACTTTCTTGCCAAACACACACACACAAAACACACTTACCTTCCCCGATGCTTCTTTCCTCTCCTGCCCGCACCTGTCAGCCCGTGCGTGCACTCGTTTGCGGCAGGGGCCTGACAGTTTGATTTAGAAAGACCGCTCTGTAGGGTCATAGAGCGGTCTTTCTAACTTGATCTTTTTTGCGAGTAATTTAAAACTATGTTTTCACTCAATACCCCACACAAAGGGGTGATGCCTTTTAGGTTCATCACAGCGCCCATGATGCAATAACAGCAGGGAATAGAGGCTCTATTAAAAGAATATGCTTATTGGACACATGTCTCAGGATGTGGAATTGTATACCCAAGGGTGTTTGGTGTGCGCACAATTCCAGCCCACCCCCCTAACACATAGAGAACTGTTAATGAAAAGAAGCTTGACACTTCCCTCGTCAGACTTGCAAATTGATTTCATTGACCCAGTCCAAAAGTCATCATGGGGAAACAAGTACATGCTAACAATTACAGGTTTGATGTCAAAATGATTGGAATGTATACCTCCACCTGATTGTAGTGAACAGACCGTAGCTACATTGTTGTTGAACCACATATTTTCTAGGTTTGGTCTGCCTCAGAGAATAGAATCAGACCGTGGAAGTCATTTTACCAGTGCACAGTCAAGATGTGGCAGATTCTAGGAGTAAAAAGGAAATTACATATTTCATAGCAACATCCTCTAGGGGTGGGGTGGACAGATGCAACCAAATAATAATTAACATTCTTTAAAGGTTTATGGCTGAAGCAGTGTCTAGTTGGGTACTAATGGCTATTAGAGCGACACCATCCAAGTCTACAAATCTCAGTTAACATAATATTACAGCAGGTAAAACTTGTTGTACAGGACCAATGAGCAAGTCTTGGTAAACGATGAGAATGTGGAAGAGTTGAGAAAGCATTTGCAGCACACATTTACTCTGCAAAACCTAGAAAGTGCAGCTGAGGGTGCCAAATCATACTATGACAGGAAGTCATTTGTTAGGGAATATGAAATAGGTGGCCATGTGTACAAATTTAATTTTTTTAAAGGAAAAAAACAAGAATTGTAGATTCATGGCGTCCTGGTGTGGTTCATTCAAAATTGTAGAAAGATTTCACCTGTACTGTACAGAATAATGACAGAGGAAGGGGATCTGACTGTGGAACAGTTTGTCCACGTGATTCAAATAAGACTGTTTCACCCGAAACATGAAGTGCAAAGAACGGAACAGACTGGGGAAACCAGTAGGGAATGAGAGGTGTAATGATCACAAATACTCATTCCCATCACAGGTGATTACTCTGTAGACTCTAAATCACTAAACGGCATTTACCATGTCATCCAAGCCAGGATGGCACAACATGTGCTCTGTCTTAATGATGACAAGACAGAGCTCCTCATCCTAGGTACACAACAAAGACTCAACAAGTTGAACCCTTTGTTCAGTTCCTTCAATATCGATAGCAACCCTATCAAAATATCCAAAGACACAAAAACCTTGGGAATCTACCTAGATTCCACAATCTCCATTCACAGACAGACTAATGGAGTCACGGCCGCATCAGTCTACACATGTAAGTTAATCACATCCTGTCGCCCATTCCTCTCTACGCAGAACTGCATCACCCTCGCAAGGACACTAGTTATGTCCAAACTGGACTACTGTAACGTACTGTACCAAGGCACTAACCAGTGCAACCTCAATAAACTCCAGATCACTCAAAATAACGCCATTAGAGCAGCCCTCAACATCCCTAAATCAGCACACATCTCTGAAACTAGGAAGAACCTTCACTGGCTCTCAGTCGCCGAAAGGATCTCACCAAAATCACTTGCCCTTACCTACAAATGCATTCATAACCTGGCCCCTATCTACTTAGCTTTGCGGTTCACTCAATACATCCCTCCTCAGTCACTCAGGTCTGCCAATAACCAGAGCCTCTCAATCCCCAGATTCAAGCTTCAAACAGCCACAGGGGTCAGCTTCCCAGTCTTGGCAGCCAAACTTTGGAACACTGTGCCTCTCACCATCAGAAATCTATCATCTCTTAACCTATTTAAATTCAATGCTAAACACTGGCTAGCCGCCTCAGATGAATAGCCGATTTCCCAGTTTGCTATGTATGTATGTATGCCTGACTAAGCTGTACTGTTCCTGTATTCCTCTGCTTCTGTACTATGCTCCAGTTATGTTGTAACTACTGTTTGAAGATATGCGCCCGGTAGCCTCCGGGCCTGGTTTGCGCTATACAAATAAAATAAATACAAATACAAATAAGCAAGGTGAGTAAATCAGTTTGCAATAGTTCACAAGGGGGTAACATGATTCATTGTAGCAGGCAAATAGGTGCGTTGGGGTTGGTGTGCCCGAAGGAATGAATGAAAGGTGGAGGTGTAGATGTGTAAAATGTACAAATGTAAAAAAAAAATGTAAAATGTGTAGGATAGAAAAACAAAATAAAAATAAAAAAGAAAATTATAAGGTTTTGTTAGGGTTCACAAGGGCTTGTGGTGCACTCCACGGGTGTACCGTGCGGCCTGACGATTCAAGGAGCAGCGTCATGACAGTGGGAGACGCCGATGCATCGGTTCTCCAGTATTTGTGTCCATCAAGATGGGACGCGGATGCACAACGACGCAAAGGCCAAGTCATAAACAATTGGGCAAAAATGGTGTGGCGGCACACTGAGCGTGGCCACGTGAATAGGTACTTTCCTCTAATCTGCGTGGCCTCACTCCGGCGTTCGCCATGGATACAGTTCTATATAAACCTCAGAAAGAGAATCACCTAGCATTCTCGCAACGGTCGTACATCAGGATTCTGGTGTCAAACATTTAGGGAACCAGGTATTTGGGCACTTTAGACTATGAGTTTGCCTGTCTTATATTGGATCAGGTTTACAGCAGACAGCAGCAGTTTATCAGGTAAAGGGTTGAGTGGGGCTGGGGAAGGATTTGTTGTGTCAGTGATTTCCAGACTGTGTATTACCCCATCTGCTTAAAGCTTATATTTGTTTTCCCTGCTGTAGCTCCTGTCCCGATCTCTGAGAACTAGGTGGTGTGTCAAGTAGCAATCCAACCCGAGAGGCCCTTTACCCCCAGTATAGTCCATACAGAGTGTCTTGGGAGAGGCTCCTCCTGGGCGGTTGGTGTACGGTCTTCAGACATTCCAAGGGTTGCCATAAGGAACACTTCAGTCCCTGTCTAGCCTGACAAGTCTGATTCTAAGGAGAAGAAAGGCCACACCCTAAAGGAAAAATTATTGTTGCCTGGTACTTAACCTGTTTGCTTGTCTCTCTACTCTGTTTAGAACATTTAATTTGTTTGCCTCCATAAAGGTTGCCTGAAGCCAGATGTCCATGCACGAGGCCCAGGATGAAGATGAACAAAAAGAGAGTCCAGCATGCAGAAATAGACCGGCAGGCATATAGGAGAAGACCAGCTGTGTGCAATTAGAATGTTTTGGTTGTAATGTACTTGGTAACATGGATACAAGCCTCTCCAGCAAATGGGCATGTTTTATTTGAACCGGGGGCCAGCACTAGGCCTTGTAATGTAAGATGTCACTACATTCATATTAGGGAATAGAATACCTCTTTATGAAGTATCCATAATATGTACCAAATTCCTAAGATGCCAAATCCATTCTAGACAATTACTAATTTTGATCACTATGTTTAACTCTATTCTCATAGTTTCCTTTTACTCTGTTCTTGTTTTGTTGGGTATCTTCTTGATCTATGGATCAATGACAATATTGTTCTATGTAGAAAAGGTTGCAAGCTAGAGAATTTGTGCAGTATATGTTGCGTGTAGCATTGTGTAGTACATGGATTACTAACATGGGTACTAACATTTATCATTTGGGACAACAAAGGGGGTGACATTGGGTACTAACAATTAGTATGTGTTGTGTGGGATAGATTTGTTAGGCCACAAGGTCTGAGTGTACTCTGTTGTGCAACAGGCGCATGAACAACACACTGACTGATCTTTGCCAGTTTCAGAAATAATGCAAAATTCAGAGCTGACAACAATTCTTTGTAAGGCATAGTGCAGAGGTGTAGGCAGGATTGTCTAACAAGTGAGGCCTGAAGCTAATGCAGTTGGGCCCATGGCGGTGACATTAACATCTGTAAATGCCCACACAGCGCTGCTCAGTGGGCATTTACAGATTTTGGGTGGGTCTTGCCCGCTCAGGCCCTACCCTGTCTACTCCTCTGGCATAGCGTGCAGTGTATATGTGAAAAAGGGCAGTGAGAATAAATGTACATTGTTCTGAGCGGAAGAGAGGAAGGAAGAATAGGCAACACCTTGTGGAGGTGTTATGCCGAATACTGTCCAAAGGTTATTTAGCAAGTGCTGGAAAGTTACACGTGCAGAGTCGGAGGGGGCCTGATAGATGCTATAAAGTTCTGGCACGTGGTAATGATGATACGAAAGAGGCTGGAAAATGCTAAAACATAGGAATACATAGGTTGAGAGGCGGATTTCTGGTAAACGTTCAAAAGTGGGAGGAAGGAGGAAGGTCAGTGCTTTGGATGTTTGGAGCTTCTTGGTGAAAAAGAGCGAGTGAGAGCTGCTCGGTGTTTTCTGGGACTTCCTGGGTTCATGCTGGCCTCTGCGGGTGAATCCTGGGGCGAGAGTAAGGAGTTGCTGGAAGAAACATGGGTGGTCCTGCATTGCTTTTGAGAGATTTCTCTGCTGGGCTGGAGGTCGATATAGTTGCAATGGAGTCCTTTGAGAGCCATATCAGGAGTCAGGACTGTGTCCTGCCAAAGATGGGTCAATTGTGCTTGGCAGAAAAGGGCCTGGTGAGTCAAAGACCAGGCGATTATTCCAGAAATAGAGAGAGCCCAGTGTACATAGGCCAAATAACCAGTTAATATACCTTGTACAGGGTATCAATTGCTAGGTTGTCTGACTGGACACGAAAGGCAGAACTTTCTTAACCCTTCTGGTCCCAAAAGATTAACAAAGTAGCCGAGATCTGAAAAATATTAGCTGGTGGTGTATCTTTCACGCAGAATGGGTCACAATATCATAATCTTGCAATCATATCATAATTTTGCTACTAATCCAACGTATGAGTGGGGCAGTAACTGAGAGCTGAAATTGTTTCGTAGTGCAGTGCTTTCATAGCCAGAAGTGCCAGTTACAATGTTTCGGGCCAGAGAGAAGTCACTTACTTTTGAAATGCTATGCTGATTCACTGTAAAACATTTATTGATGAAGAATTTGTTTTCCTGTTTTTTCTCACATGCCCATGCAAACACTTACCACCTATGTTTCTATGCTCACCACTATACCAAATCATTTGTCTATCTGTTCTTTCTGATGAGTGAATATAAAAGAGTCTAATTGTGAAATGTGTGGTGGTTATTGGTAGGTTCGTTTTTGGTTTGCATCTAGAGATAAATGAACATATATAATGATTTGCACAGTATAATGTCTGTAGATGTTTAGTTACTATTCCACGGTATACTGTAATATTGTGGCAAAAAGGAAAGTGTTAGGAATTACCCTGCATGCCCTAGTTGTTATATCATTTTCACTCTCTTCCAGTTGCAATCTCCCCAACATGCACTCAAAAAATTGCAGCAGGACATTTTGGCATATGCATGGATTAACGGGAGGGCCAGAATCTCTAGGGTGACCCTGTACTGACCTAAGGAGAATGGTGGACTGGCACTCCCAAACATTAAGCTGTATTACCAAGCAACGCAACTGGGCATACTGCACAAATGGGTCAACCCAAGTACGGCCATGGTGTGGAGTCACTTTGATAGGGTGTATCGGGAAAACCTCTGAGGTGCATTCCATGGCTACCGAGGCGGGATCGGCCATTGAGTATGTAGGAGCTACCAACCACTAGAGTGACATTGCAGGTGTGGGACAGGACATTTTCTGGCTGGTCTTTCTACTTTCCCCTCCCCCATAAACCCTATACACTTTAATTCAGACTTAAAACCTGCATATGATGGGGTAGCCTTTTCTTATTGCACCTATTTGAAAATGGACAAATTTGGACCTTTAAACCCTGCAAGGCGACTTTTGGTGTGGGGGAGAGGGAAAGGTTTTAGTACTGGCAACTGAGGCATTGGTTAATGCAACCACACAATAGGAATGCAGCCACTAGAACATTGACAGAATTTGAAAGAATCACTTTCTTCCCCCGGGACTTTTCCGGGCTTATGTCCCATCTCTGAGCGCATAGGCTCTAAAGGAGGCGGGACTGCACCGTCATACATCCAGGTCTAGCATAAAGAGCTAGGGGTGGTATTTCTAAAAGAGTGCTGGAGTGAAATCTGTAAGCGTTTGAAGGGGACCGCCCATGGTGTGCAATATACCTAAAGGGGCTATACATTTTTACCTGGTGGATACTACGTCCCGGATAGAACACAGCATATGACTCGGGTAGACAAGGATGGACATTGATGGAGGGGTGTGGTGGGACGGGAACATACTTACACATTTGGTGGTGCTGCCCAAACTTACCAGATACTGGGCGGAGATCCTGACCCACTTCAGCGCATAACCGTTGAATCCCTACTACAGGATCCTACTGTTTGCCTGCTGGGTACCTTCAGAGGGAACAAGGTCATAAAGTACCACTCAAATATACCCATCCTGCGGACCATGCTCTTGGTTGCCAAGGATACAATTGCAACCGGAGGGAAGTCGGTGAGACCACCCATGGTGGATGTTAGGCAGAATCACATGCAGTACCCTTTGGGACCACTACATTCAATTAAGACTACAAGTGTCAGTACAATTTCACCTTTGGTACAAGCCTGTACTACGCAGTATTGTAGTAGCAGTGGCTTAGCAGCCAGACTTATCTCAAGAGTAAAGTGAGCAGTACAAGGGGTTACACAAGGGACCAACAATTACAGTGATTCAAATAACCAGTTACTCAAGGTTTCTTGGTAAAGAATATACCTTTATTAACACAGTCATTTGGAAAACATTACACTAGCAAGAGCAGCTCAATATCATATACTAATATACTACAAATACACAACCAATAAGTTATTGAACAAGTTCAGCTCCCCAGAAGTGGGAGCAAAATGGCACTTCATTTACTTTTAAAAGGGGTAAAAAGACAAGGTTAAAAGAAATCAAGGCACAATTACTTTCATAGGCAGGGCAAATGGTTCAGTTCACTACAACCAGCAATTCAATTCAATAGGCCAAAGTCAATGGTTCAGATTCTTGTATAGGATAGCACAGTTTTGGTAGTAAACGGTTAAGTCTTTGCCACGGATCTTAGAAGAATTTGGTCAGACGAAAAGTTAGATGTTGGTTTAGGGAAGGACAAGCCTTCAAAGTTGGGAAAGTTTGACAAACTTCCACCGCGGCCGAAAAGATTTCCTGACCGCCTTTGCACAGTACCTTAAAGTGAAGAAGAGCTGTAGCTGAGGCAGTTGTTCCTGGCAGTTCCTGCAGATCTCGCTGTTCCTGTGCTTCAGTCGTGGGGACAAGAAGGACGACGTCAGGAGGTTCCTGCACTGCCCAGGGAAGAGGCCACAAGCTTGGCAAAACGTTGGTTTAAGGTGCGAGTGCCTTAAAGACCACAAACTGATGTCCTTCACACTGGCTATCCGGTCTTCCACAGCACTCTGCAGAAAATTCGACCAGTATGGGGACGGTGTCCAGGAGGCTTACGAGTTGGTTGTTCCCACCAAACTCAAGGGAAGAAGTTAACCTTGAAGAGCTTCTCTGTCGATGGAGTTTCAGGCAATTCGGACCTGGAGCAGGGCTTCACCCGCGGACCAGGCGTTGCAGCAGTCGTCTTCCTTCAGCTCATCTTCGGTGCTTTTGTTCCAGTGGTCGACTCTGCTTTCCGAATCCCAGAAGCCTGCTTTTAAACAGTTTTCCCCCATTCATTCCAGCCTGGCCAATCACGCCAGAGTGCATTCAGGTCTCCTAGGAGACTAAGCACAGGGAGTTTCGGGCACCTCCTTCACATCCTGTCCACCCCAGACACTCAGGCACCAGAGGAGGGCTTCAGCACTGAAGCCTGCCAAAGGCCAATTAACAAAGGGACCAAACCTGGTTTGGCGCGCAGAGTTGGACACTAAAAGGACCTTTCCTAAAAGAAACGGCGAAAAAAGATGACCAGAGTCTGTTTTTACAGATAGGTCTGGGGCGCCATATTGGAAAACATGGCTGACCTGATTTTTAGCTACCGGTGTGCGTGGTCGGAAAAAATCATGGTAGTTTGTTTAAAACCACTGCCACCAGCCATTTAAATTAGGCAAGGGTAACATCTGTTACATGAGTGTTCAGACTCAGGGGATGCTTAGCAACCCCTCCAACACTTTATAGTCAGATAGTGTGTGCTGGGTCTATAAATTTAAAAAGACTAGTAAAGTCAATTTAACTTTACAGGCTCTGGGAGACGCTAGTCAGTCCCAGAGAAGGTATTTACACCTTGGGGAGTTTTAAAAGACACCTCTGTGCCACTGCAATGAAGGTGATGTGTGACACATAAGAAAAAGATAATGCCTATGGCGTTTGTTTAAAAACCCCACAACCAAAGAAAACAAAAGTAAAACACACATCAAAATACATGAAAGAGTGGGAAAAAAAGGCTCACACTCTTCCCAGGTAAAAAATCAAATCCTAGAAATCCAGCAAAGTTGCTAGGGAGTCTCAAAAGGTAAGGGAAATTAGCACATTTTGAGAATTCTCCCTGACAGTGGAGAACAGGTGAACGAGCATGTGGTCATTACTGGGAGCTGAGAAGGTGGCTCATTTTGCGCAGGGTGATGTACAGTCCTTTTTTGTGAGATAGGGCATCTTCAGGTCATATGTACGAGCCCATAATAAGGATTTCACCTGCCCTATAAAACTGAGAGCTATGGGCCACTCGAGTGCACCTAATATTACACATGTAACCTCCTATGTAGAATATTGTTGTTGTGGACAACCAAATCGTATGACCTGTTACTATTCCCTTGGAAATATCAATGGTTCTGTTATTGTTCTGTTATTCCGTTTCATAGTTTATTCTGTATTTTTATCATGGGTTATCACGAGATTACTCGGAATTGTAGATGATGAAGTATTACACGTGTTTCAATTTGTCTTTGTTATGAAATGCCAATAAAAACATTTAAATACAAAGGTGAAGGAGCATCTAGTGCAGACACAGTCAAGGCCAACTGCAGGTAGACTGAGTTTCCTTTTTGCCCTTTACCCTAGTCCAGTGAAATCCCGCCTACTTTGTATGAGGGTTGTTTATCCCTTTCCTTTTCAAGGTGACTTTTCCTTTTTTTGTGTGACCCTGCCTTCTACGAAACTTTTTAGACTGCCTTCCACTCTATTTGCTCCCTTTCTTCGAGAGGAGGATGTGTCCTTTAAGAACTGAACAAGATTAGAAATTATATTTCAAGAGAATTGAAAAAATTGGAGCCTTGTCACCATGTAGAATAGCTGACTACTGCCCTATGTATTCTTCCACAACCTTGGATCTGCCCCAGGGACCACTTTTAATTTTAACCCTCTCTTGCGCAAGGAGTACGATACCATATGTGTCCTGTTTTCCTTCTCCTGACACTGCTTCCTCATTGTTGAGTTCCTGGTATGTTACATTATGTGGCTAGCAACACGTGGAACCTTCAGTATTCGACCCTTCTCCCGCTGAGTTCCTAGCTATTTGGAATGAGACAGCGGGAGAGGGATTGGCTAGTGGCAATAAAAGCTTGCACATATCCTTCCTCCTATCCATTGGTGTATATATACAGTTCTGTGCGTTTTTTGATAGATGTGATTTTTATCTCAATGCAGTTTATTTGCCTACGCTGTTCTTTTCTAGAGACTTTTTGTATGTTCTTATTTTGACAGTTTTACACATTATGGCAGTCCTTATAGAAGCTCAAAATAATCTCTTGTAAGGCTTGGGATCTTCTGGTTGTGACAGATTCCATTGTTAATAATCTTACTCTTGCAATGGCATTTTTTGGGTGCTGGCTGAGTGCAATGTTAAAACATGTCTTGGTCTTCCTACCTACAAGATCTACGGCTCTGAACTTGAGACGACTATTCGGTGTGATAGCACAGGTGAATCCACAAGCAAGAGCGGTAGTGGCCACCTTAGACGCCGAAAAGGCCTTTGATTCTGTTTCATGGAGCTATTTATTTTCGGTATTGCAACAGTTTGGAGTAGGCCCATTCTTTTTGAGTTCTGTTCAGCTGCTGTATTCTAACCCAGGGGCAAGAGTCTTAACAAACTGTACATTATCGACACTATTCCCCCTTGGAAGGGGCACCAGACAGGGCTGACCCTTCTCTCCGTTATTGTTTGCACTCACTGTTGAACCAATGGCGGCACTGGTTAGGAAGATACATGAGCATAGAGGAATAAGAATAAACGGCCTTCCCCAGATTATATCGTTATACGCTGATGACACTCTTGTATGTCCGGGACCATGAATGCAACCTGGCCCCTATAATGGATAATATCCATAAATGTTCCCCATATTCGGGATACAGAATAAATGACACTAAGTTTGAACTCTTTCCCATCTCGCTGACTACTATTCAGCCATCTAATTTAGGGTGAGTCAAATGGTCGGTAGTCCATTTCAGGTATCTGGATATCATGGTGTCGGGCAACCGACAATCGTTGTATACAGACAATTATGAAACTTATTTGAAACAACTGTCTACCAAGCTACTGATATG
Organism: Ambystoma mexicanum; assembly: GCF_040938575.1. NCBI lineage: Eukaryota > Metazoa > Chordata > Amphibia > Caudata > Ambystomatidae > Ambystoma > Ambystoma mexicanum. Next base: position 1,507,832,466 of record NC_090921.1, on the reverse strand, counting down.
GGCAAAACTCCCAATTTGACTGTATGGACGGGTAGCCTTGTTAAAGATGGCGTTTTTTTCCCCGAAGCTACTGTACTTCTTTGGCAATGTTCCCCTGTGGCCAGGATGGTCTTTTATTTCGAAGCTGAAATCATTGGCCTCTACGTTTGTTTGGGGATCCGGAATGGCAAGCATCAGTTGGCAAAAACTTTCAGAACCATATGCATACAGAGGTCTAGCAGCACCAGACTTTGAAATATATTACCTAACATCACAGGCCCAATTCGCAAGATACTGGTACGACAGTGAGGGCACAGTTGTACACATACCCCTTGAGAGGTAAGGGGGCATCACCTGCGGATGTTCGCTTGGTTATATTTAACGAAAGGTATAATGACTCTTTCACCTTTGACCCCGTAAGCACAACCGTTAACGCTTGGACCAGAATTTTCAGAAAGATTGTAGTAGAGGTTCCTTGCAACCGGGATACTCCACTGTGGTGCTTCCTGGGCATTTCCCCCACATTTGATAAGATGCTACAGAAAACATGGGATCCCTTTGGGCGGATGAAATAGGTGACATGCACTCAGAGGGACGGTTTGTATCTTCAGCCGAATTTATTGAGAAGCTGGGAGGCAGTCAACTAAGACTTCTCCAATACCACCGAATGCGAGCCGCTTTCCGCAGGAGATGGCCAATATTTCCGGTGAAGCCAGAAACACATAACTGTATCAGTTCCATGGTGTCAAAAGACGACACAGGATGTGGAGTGTCCAGATTATACTGTTTAATACAATCACACATCTCCCCTTATAATACCATTAAAGAAGTGTGGGAAAAACAGGTGGGAGCTCCAATAGGGGATGACAAAAGGAGCAAATATTGTGAACTGACTAGGTCATTGTTCTTGAATGCTGGGTTGGGACTGATCCAATTTAAGGTCCTGAACCAACTGCACTACACCCCCACCAGAATGGCAAAGATCACTCCGGATTGTACGGACGAATGCTTGAAGTGCGGGAGCCCGCAAGCGGACACCTTTCACATGTACTGGGTATGCCCCCGGATCATATCATTTTGGGGTAAGGTCGCTGGGGCTATAGAGGACATAGTGAACATTCTATCTTCACTCACTTCACTAAAATACTTGTTTGGGGATATTGGGGAGGTCTCTGAGACTACAAAGAGATTGCTTAATGTTGCATGTGCAGTGGCGTAAAAGTGCATACTAAAATGTTGGAAGTCTAGGTATGCACCTAACCTCGAGGACTGGTTGCACGAACTAACCTATGTCAATGAATGCGAAGAGAAATATGTTTTTACTGTATTCTCGACATCCTGCCCTAAGGACATTTGGACACCATTGAGAATGTACCTTAGCAAGACTAATTCCGAAATTGAAAGAGTTGGGTCTCCCGGTGTGACTCGCCCGCAACTATAACTGTTGCTGTCTAAATATGTAACTGCCTAACACCAAGAGTATGTAATTGTGTACGACTGTGTTAAATACTCGAGCATTGAATAAATAAAGTTAGAAAAAATAAAAAAACATGTCTTTAATAAATCTTGATTTTGTCAGATATCACTGCTTGGAAAATTATTATTTTTATGTAACCGACCATCAGAAGACGTATTTAGCTATTATATAGATCCACAAAATAATTACAATCATTTGGTCTTTCCTTCTATATTTATCAAATACCCAAACATGTTTCACAATTGAGATTCATGTTTATCATTGTCAGTGGATATTCAGGGCAACAATCAGAATAAGGATACTGCTTGTGCCTTTACGTTCCATATGTGCCTGTATAATCTAATCTTAATTTGTAAACTCCTCTGACACCATTCAATCTCCTTCCTTTAGGTCAAAGGACATAGAAGCTACTGGATTTAATGGCACAGCAGCATTTATGGAGGTTCGCATTCAATCGATTGTGGTGGAGTTCATTCTTACGCACGTGGATCAGCTCTTCCAAGATGCACCTCTCCCTGGTAGAATATTCTATTTTTGTTCTCGCTGTAACTCACCTGAATTTTCTCAAAAGCTGAAAAGAACCTTTTTCTCTCTAATTGATTTAAAAAAAATGTAATTGTACTTTGGCTTGAGAGCCAAACCTTTCACAATAACATCCATGAAGTGCAATAGAAAAAATGATAACCTTGCAAAAATGACATCATAAGAACAACAAACATTTGTAAAAGAGATTTCATTCCGGTACTTTAAGCTATCAACCATAGGTTTCCTTGAAGTCCTTAATTACAATTTATTGGGAAATATATACAATAAAAATGTAATCAGTGCAAGTGTTAAGGATATCTGCAGGACCCCCAAGTAATTTCTGCCAGGGAGCTTTACCTCAAGTCCTTTATAAATTTACCCAGAACAGATTTCTGCTGATTGCAAGAACTCTACATTCAACTACCAAATGTTCCAGCGTTTCAACTTGACCAGAAGCATTGCATTACCTGCACACCCTGTTACATCATTTAATCTTTGGTCTCGCACCTAAAATTTCATTTGTTGGGGACAAGATAATCAAGCTCAGAGAAATAACTGTCCAATAGGAGTTAGGGAACTTTTTCAGATGCCCAGGCACAGTGCTAAGAGGTTGCTCTCATATGATGACATATGAAAATAACATGTATTCTTTACTCGTCAATTGTCCTGATCCAGTCCATACGACAAAGTTGCTCTTTTAATTCAAGGGGAGATAATAACAATGTGTCAACAGTGGCTTCTGTTAAACCTGGAATGAAGTGACAGTACATAAACCAAGTGTTAAAACTTTGTCCCCCAATGTATCATTCATAGTTTTAAAGGCGGCAAGTCACCAGGTGCAATTAATATGTTCCCAAAAAAAGACAAGATTTTCCAGTTAACAATGGTCTGTAAAGAAACCGGCCAGGTTCATAGAGGATAGTTGGTATTGGTGCTCCCTTAGGCAACCTCAAACATTTTTCCATAATAGTCCTTCAAGGGTAGACCAACAGGTAGTGTTATATGCTAATAAAATGTCTGCGCTGTAAGTGAAGATCGAGACAACCTTCGATTTATAAAACTTCAGGACGGGTAAAAAAAAGAGAAAAACGACCGGATCTAAAGTTGGTCCTTTTTTTTTCGTGGTATGTTATTCAGGTTCAGCTTACCGGTCCCATCGATATGAAAGTCTAAGCAAACAAAAGAGGGCACAACCTCCAGGCCAGAGTGAGTTGGACTCCGCTCAAACCCAGCCTTGTTTGATTTTTTAGACATTCTCATGATTCAGACTTTAGTTTTAGTAGAGTTAAGAATAAAATCATTATCTCTAATGTATGATTCAAGGGCATTAAGTTGCCAATAAAGTCCAATAGACGTATGGTTTAGAATCACAAGATCGTGAACGTACGACAACCAATTCACAGAGACTTGCCCCAACTTCGGGGGAAAGAAATGAAGTGGTATCCGATATCTGAAAAAAATAAATTAAAATGAATTGGGGCCAAAGCTCATCCCTGTTTAATTCCTTCCTCAGTGGAAATAGGAAAAGTTAAAGTCTGCCTCTGTTGATTATAACCTGGATGGTTGTGCCCGAGTGTAAATCCTGCAAAATATCCACTAGGTTTGGGGCATGACCCCATTTTAGCAGTTTATACCATAATAATGAACCATTGACACAGTTAAACGCCATAGCAAAGTCCACAAAAGCGATCTAGGTAGTCTGATCCTGAATGGCTGTTCTGTTTTTAAAAAGATGGAGAACAAAACCATTTAGTAAAGTAACTGTACAGTGCATAAAACGTGATTGTAACTTTGCTACGAATGTCAAGTAAACTGATCGGATGGTGTTCAGAGGGTTGGCGCTATCGCCCTTTTTGGTTTTGGAAAGAGAAGAAACGGGCGTGAGAAGCAGAATATATCCAACAGGAACAGCTCTTTGTGTGCAGAATATTTCGTTGGCATGATAATTCGCAATGCAAATGGGATTAATTGGCCAATCACTAATTGTTAAGTTCTGTGCTGATCCCCCATATAGACCAGTGAGGATTTGTTTAACGGCATTTGGTCCAATCAGGAGCTCTCTAACATGCTGCAAAGCATTTCATTTCCTGGTCAAGCATTTATTTTATTTTCTTCATTGCATCTTGCAGAGGCACAGCACGCCCTGATGTTGGTCCTGCTCACATCCATTGTGTGCATATAGCCATCCAGTGTACCTTAATGCAAACCTTACATTCCCCCACACCTCTACCAAGTATGCCTCTATATTTCCCCAAATTATTATTACCATTCAAAGATGGACGGCGCCTGAGCTGCATGCACACCAGATCTCGTTTACAGACATAGTTCCTGTCCTCCTTCTGCTTTCAGTTCAGAGATGGGAGTGGCACAGTGAGGCTATGGCTGCCCCCCCACACCCTGCCTCCCACCAACATGGGAGAGTAGCATGGCTAAAGCTGGACAAGTGCAGCTGCACTTGGCCCCTGCGGCCTACATTCATGGGGGGGGGGGTTCGTACTGCACAAGTCATGGGTTGCTAGTAGTCCACTGTTGACTGCATTTAAATATAATACGGTTGGCAGGCAGGCATAGCTGAAATGTGCAGGGTAGTTTTGGGAACAGCGGTTGTGTGACTAATTGAGATGGAATGTGCATGTACAACAGTGGAGCCAGAGCACGAGTGAGGAATTTGATGAGGTTGGTGACCTGTGTATGGTACATACATGCCAACTCTCAAGATTAGGTGTAAAAATCCGGCTCTTTGTTGCTGTCTCTCGCCTAAAATAATGATAACCACAATGCAATTCTATGGGAAAAATTCATTTTCCCGATAGCTGTGGTGAAATCTCCCTCTCAGGGGCTCCCGAATGTTGGCATGTCTGATGGTAGGCCCAAAAGCCAATAAAAAAAAACAATCCAATCAATCAATAATAGAGTGCACATTTTGCAAGAAAAACAGGTTTTATTACATGAAAATACGGCTGGGAGAGTCAGTCAGCTCTGTAGTACTGAAAAACTGAACACGCTTGCGACACACCCATATTAGTATATAGTTTTTATAGAGGAAAACCACAAAACAGCATTTGTTACAAATTTCATGTTACTCCCACACTCTCCATTGGCTAGCCCATATACAAAAATCTAAACACAACCTATACAACCCAAACCCATTGGTCAGTAACCCACCTATGATCATTTAAATGCCACCCCCTACCGTTTACCTAATTGTGTAGTAAGCAAAAAATACTCAGTTCTGATTAGACAACATCATTGATATTACTGTTGCTACAATGTTCTTCATGATGTGCATGCCCCGTGATACGACCCAATTCTGAAGTGAGTGGGAACTCAGTACCCTGTGGTAACAGAATGGACACAATACTACGTTCTCATGAGACCAGGCAATTTGGCACCACTCAGCAATTCTCAGACCTTGAGTTGTAAATTTGGCAACACCTCATGCGACCCCCGTCTTGAAACATGTTGCTTTCCTAGCAAACATTCTCTCATATCTCTCTTGGGAACCAGTTGGCTTCAAAAACACAACCAAGATACTGCTCTTGAAGACTAATTTCTCTGATTTATTTGCTCTGTTTAGCCTCTCAACTGCTGTTTCTATGGTCCTACCACTTTTCAATGGGGGCAGTACACCCACAACCTCTTTCAATACCATGACTAGGTCTTGCCTCTAATATTGGGATCATAGCGTTATCTATGTTATGCCTGAAGCAGCTGAGAACAGCCATGTCTTGCAGCAATAAGTAACCTTTGTGTGGCGCTTCACCGTTCCGCCAAGGGCCCTGGCAACCTGTGCGCTCGCGAGGGGAAGCAGGAATAAAATCCAATTAAATGAACAGGACCGAAGCTCAGAAATGCGGCCTAGTACCCTGAGCTACAGACTCTAACAGATCCTAGCTCGAAATGGCAGGACTCTGGTTAATGTGGCAGATGGCCCCAATGCTAATGAAAGTCAATGGGCCTCACTATGGTTCCGGTGGTAACAACGTTAACGGTGCCTGTGCTTCTGTGACGGCTTTGCCTACCATGACCGCTGTGCCCGGCAGGGTCAGACCTGTCGGCCACAGCGGCTAAGGCAGGCAAACCTGTAGTTTACTGGTCCGGAAACAAGGGTGCTGGTGAGCTTACCAGCACCCTTATTTTCCGGACTGGCAAACTCAGCATGAGGCCCAATGTCTTTCCTACTTAATACTTGCACTACTTGACACTTCAGCCACACACTCAACAACAAAAACTTTACCAACTACAAAAGCAAGACATTGCGCCTCATTTCAGTAATACCGGCCGCTTATCGCCAGACCCAAAACAAATTAAATGCACCTGACTTCCTGTTAGCACTGGGGTATTACAACCCTGCCGGCCGGGAAGTCAAGCTGCCGGGCCATAGGACTCAATGGACTTGGGGACCACGGAAGCACCGGCAGCGTTGATAACGGTGCCCGTGCTTCCGTAAAACTCTGTGGGCGGGTGCCACACCGCCCGCCAGGTCTGACCCTGACATGCGGGACTCCACTCGCCTGTAGAGTTGTACTGTGCCGGTCCAGTAACAACAGTTGTTACTGGACCGGCACAGTTATAATGAGGCTCAATCTATATTTGTGAACTGCAAACAAGGCACAACCTAATTGAATGATGCTGGCTAACAAACCCTTGAGGTGGCATGGGCCTAAACTCTAAATATAATAGCCAGAATCTTTTGCTGTGGATAATGCTCTGTAAAATGTGTCAAAATGGTGAGGCCACCAGGGGGCATGGACCAAGATGGGCGAATATTGACGGAGCTCCGCCACAGGCCATTGACAGGGAGAATAGTGGAATTCCCCCTGTCCCTAAAGAGATACCCAGCGGAATGCAGCAGTGCTAGAGACTAAAGCCTGGCCAAGGAAATGTCACTGGGGGCTGGCGAAGTCAGGCAACAAGCGCTTGTGGACCTGGCCCAGGCGAGGAGGGAGCAGTGCGGAATAAACGGCAATGGAGAAGCATGAGACCACCCGTACCAGAGAGGGAACGGCGGCCCGTGAAGAAGAAAGCAGGAGGCCGCCCGGACCAGAGAGGGAACAGCAGCCCCAGCGTGAGGCCAGATTGTTGAGTGGGATCCCAGGACGATGAGGCCGGTTGGGGCAGCCAAACCAGAGCGGGAGCAGCGGCTGGTCGGGCTGAATACACGGCCCGAGTGAGGACCGAAAACAGGGAGGATCTCCAAGGCAGTGAAGCCCAGCAGAGCGTTGAGGGACGCTCCGGCCTCTGGGGAGAAGATGTGACAGGAGACCCACAGAGGGGCTACTTAGTGGGCAGATCCAAGGTGAGCTGGGGGGCCCAGAGAGCATGGGCCCAGAATGGCTTCCAGGAGGCCTGGTTGTTAGGCAGAATCACCTGCAGTACCCTTTGGGAACACTACAGGCAATTAGGACTACAAGTGTAAGCACAATTTCACCTTTGGTACAAGCCTGTACTACAGAGTAAAGTGATAGCGATGGCTGAGCAGCCAGACTTATCTCAAGAGTTTAAGTGAGCAGTAGAACAAGTTACACAAAGGACCAACAAATTCAGTGATTCAAGTAAACACTTATTAAAGGTTTCTTGGTAAAAGAATATACATTTATTTACTCAGTCATTTAGAAAACATTACTCTAGCATAAGCAGTTCAATATCACACACTAATACACCACTATAATCGAACCGGTAAGTAAATGAACAACTTTTGCTGAAAAATGAAGTAGGAGCAAAATGGCAGTTCAGATACTTAAAAAACGAGGGAAAAGACAAGGTTCTAAGAATAGACAGCCCAAATACCTTCATAGGCAGGGCAAAGGGTTTCAGTTAAATTCAACCAGTAATTCTTCTCAATAGGCCTGGACCAAAGTCAATGGTTCAGAGTCTTTTGTATAGGATAGCACAGTTCTGGTAGATAATGGTTAAGTCTTTGCCAAAGATTTTTAAAGAATTTGGCTAGGTGAAAAGTTTGACAAATGTTTAGGGAAGGACAAGCCTTCGTAGTTGAGGAAAGTTTCACGCACTTTCTCGATGGCCGAAAAGATTTCCGGACCGCGTTTGCACAGTACCTCGTCAATTAAGAAAGCTGTAGCTGAGGCAGTTGTTCCTGGCAGTTCAAGCAGATCTTGCTGTTCCTGAGCTTCAGTTGTGGGGACAAGAAGGAGGACATCGGGAGGTTCCTGCACTGCCCAGGGATGAGGCCAAAAGCTGTAGCAAGACGTCGGTTTAAGGTGTGAGTGCCTTAAAGTCCACAAGCTGGTTTCCTTCCCTCTGGCTATCCGGTTTTCAACAGCACTCTGATGAAAATTCGACAAGATGGGGATGGTGTCCAGGTGGCTTGCGAGTTGGTTGTTCCCACCAAACTCAAGGGAAGAAGTTAACCTTGAAGTGCTTCTCTGTCGTCAGAGTTTCAGGCAATTCGGACCTGCAGCAGGGCTTCACCGGTCGTCCAGGAGTTGCAGCAGTCCTCTTCCTTCCTCTCCTCTTCGGTTCTTTCGTTCCAGTGGTCGACTCTGCTTTCCAAGTCCCTGAGACCTGCTTTTAAACAGTTTTCCGCCATTCATTCCAGCCTGGCTGTCACTCACACAGCAGGGTGGCTGTCCTTTCCGGAAGGCCAGTCGGCCAATCACGTCAGAGTGCATTCAGGTCTCCGAGGAGACTAAGCACAGGGAGTTTCGAGCACCTCCCACACATCCTCTCCACCCCAGACACCCTGGCGCCAAAGGTGGGCTTCAGCACTGAAGCCCGCCAAAGGCCACCGAACAAAGGGACCAAACCTGGTTTGGCGCGCAGAGACAAACACAAGAAGGAACTTTCCTAAATAAAATGGCGAAAGAAGATGACCGGAGTCTGTTTTTACAGATAGGTCTTGGTCGCCATATTGAAAAACATGACTACACCTGATTTTTAGCTACCGTTGTTAGCGGTCGGGAAGAATCACGGTAGTTGATCTAAACCACTGCCACCAGCCATTTAAAGTAGGAAAGGGTAACATTTTACTGTTACATGAGGGTTTTGACGCAGGGGAAGCTAGGCATCCCCTCCAGCACTCTATAGGAAGATAGTGTGTGCTGAGTCAGTAAATTTAAAAAGACTAGTAAAGCCAATTTAACTTTACATGCTCTGGGAGTCAGTCCCAGAGAAGGTAGTTAAACCTTTGGGGAGTCTGAAAAGACACCCCTGTGCCACTGCACTGAAGGTGCTGTGTGACACACAGACAGGGCCGGTCTTACACCAGATTGCACCCCAGGCGGAAAGAATGTGCCCCTCCTCCTTGACTGGCTCACGTCACTCCCAAACTACACCTCTGTTGTGCGACAAAACCCCTCCTCAATATGAATAAATAATTTTTGTATAAATGAAGCTAGTTTCATTACATTGTAATTCAAGTACTTTACAGAAGAATTCTAATGTGAAAACGCAGCTGTTGCTGCCCAAGTAAATGGTTTTTCTGTCACCTGCTCTTAGGGAAGGCCTTGTCTGAATGCAGTTTCAAACTGTCTGTACTGGCACACTGAAGGATCTGAGGGCAACTGCTATCTATACATGGGCACCACTATTATCTGGGGTAAATCTTGGGGCCAAGGGCTGCCTTCGCAAGCACGGTGGCCACTGGCTAGACCAGTATCAACGGGCCAATGCAGGCACCACTACTTGTGGGTACAGCACTTTTCTTACTGTTGGGCAGTTTTGTGGGGGGCCAAAACGGGCCTGTTTAAATATACTAACTTTTACTAACTTTAAAATGCACAGTATGTCACAACGCCCCACCCCTAGGTAAATAGCACTCCAAAAGTCTGTCCCCAAAAATATCTAAAAGACATTTTGCGATTATGGCTCAATTTTAATCGACGCCCGGACACATTTAAATCCCTGCCCAACCCAATCCGGCCTGCGCAGTCTTTTTGTCCTTTGCTCATTGTAGAGTGGGTACAGTTGGTGACTTAGAAGAACCCCCACTATGACCACCGACCCCCGTGATGAAAACCCAGCTATGTACAGCAGCAACACGAAGAGGACAGGGGGATGAGGAGGAAAGAAAGAAAGAAAGAAAGAAAGAAAGAAAGAAAGAAAGAAAGAAAGAAAGAAAGAAAGAAAGAAAGAAAGAAAGAAAGAAAGAAAGAAAGAAAGAAAGAAAGAACAGCCCAGGGGCGTGGAATAAGAGAGAACCTGACGATATTCTGGACTAGCAGAAACAACAACTGGAGAAATCAGAGTAGAAAACATTTGTGAAGATCAAGAGGAGGCTGAGTTTGTTGAGTGTGAGTTGATGCTTGGTAAACCGCACGGGTAGAGTAGTGTGAGGTGGGTGATAGCGGTGAGAGGCACAGGGTTCCCGCAGAATGATAGTGTCGAGGAACTAGACTGGTTTACAGGGAACCACTTAAGAGATCTTAGCGCCGGGTCACTGCTGTTTTCTCAATTTATGACATTGAGTTGTGAATGTTATCGACAGAGTTGTCATTGTTGTACTCGTCATCATTGCAAACAATTAAGCAGTGACAATTTCAGGAGATTTTGCCACAGGTTGAGTACTTGGCACGGTGTTGAGGTGCCAATAAGCCGGTCGGCCAGTCACTCTTCGATGCTAACCTTCATGATCTGCGGGGCAACGTGATGGGGCTAGGGCTAAGCATACACGGGTTTAGGGTGCAGTGGACCCCAGACTGGTGTGCAGTATGGCTGAACTGTTTCTGGACCTCTTACACACTTTCTTTTCTGAATGTACGAGGGGCTGGTCTGCAGTCCCACTGGCATTTCTGTATATCGTTTTATTGTGTATTAAGTGTGTCCACGTCTGGTTTTCCAAAAATCTAATCACTTGTTATGGTTTCAAGGTGGAGGTCAGCTCTCCATACATTGGATGCATATCATTTACTACAAACAGCACAATATTGCCCAAAATGCGCAATTGTTTTTTCCATGGCACTCCGTTCTGATGGTGCGCGGAGACCCCCAATTGATCCCAGAATGCATGCAGTAAGAGCCTATGTCTCGGGAGGAGGGGCAAAGTGTTCGCCTTGGAAGCAAAACGACACAAAGCAAACACAGGTTTGATCCCCGCATCGGTGCTTAGAAACCTCTGGGTATTTAAGTGCGTTATAAATAACCTATCGTATGTAATATGACATGTACAAAATTGCTTATGCTTCAGGACTGCATAACGCCTCTCCACCATCAGCAATGAAATGTGTGTGATATTGCACAATGCACTTGTAGAGATAGCCCACAGGCGATAGAGCGGAGGAGGCGATAGTAAAGAAGATAAAAGAAGGGAATTTAAAGGAAAATAAATAGCAGTCGCAGAGATGGAAAGAGAAAGTGGGCCGGAGAGGAAATCACAGTCCGGAAAGAAAATGCGGGTGTCTGCAGTCCGTGACCATCACTCTCCGTCCACCCCCCTCCTTTCAAATGCTTTCTACCTTTCCCTCCTGCCACTGTTCAACTTAATGACCGCAGGTCACCGTGAAAGTAGGTCAGCCTGCCGGCTCGCCTCCCTGCTCCCCCGCCCCAAACACTTACCTGCGTGCACGGTTTCACCGCACGTTGCACGACCCACTCCTCTTTTGCAAAAAGAGGGTTCTTCAACCGCAACGCCGTCGCCAATGCCAGCAGCCCCCAATCCGTGTCAGAGTGGCAGTGCACTTCTGTGTGCGCGCGTGCGCATGGCCAAGAGGATGGCACGTGCGCCCATGGGCCTGGCTGGCACCAACGGCACCGGCGCCACCCGGGAAGTCAATAAAGCAACAAATGTTGCAAATTGACCTGCCAATTGCTGCCCTACCTGAGGGACGAGGCTGCCTGCCGCTCACTGCAGTGTGGAATACGATCGTAAGTTAACAACACATTAAAATGATGCATCATTAGGCAGTTTTAGGCTGCCTAATGATGCATCATTTTAATGTGTTGTTAACTTACGTTAAGTGGGGGGTAGAGCGGTATGGGGAAGGAGATTTCGGGAGGAGGATTGGGGGGCCTAATGGACCTAATGAGACGTCAGGACTTGGAAGATGTGTGGAGGAAAGGCCACCCGGCTGACAGGAGTTACTCCTTTTTCTCCTCAGTGCATGGGTCCAGGACCCGATTGATTACTGGCCCATCCAAAGGTGACAGGAACGGAGGGTGGTAACGAGCGCACATATCCCTGTTAGCTGGTCCCACCATGACATGGTGGTTATGTCAGTGTCTTTAGTGGGTCTCCAAACAAGGGAATCTCTCTGGCTTTGTAATGATTTGTTGTTGACGGAAGCAATTTTTCTGGAGGAAATGAAGGCGGCCATAGGAGAGTACTTTAGCTTCAACGACACGGGGGAAGTGGATCTGGGGATGGTCTGGGACGTAGCCAAAGCCACGTGGTGGGGTCTACTGATACGGGAGGGTGCCGCTAAAAAGAGGATTAGGACACGCTGAGCAGAAACACTGAGGAGGGAAATTAGGCCACTAGAGGGGAGAGACAAAGGGGAGGGGTAGGAGGGCAGGGAGAAGCTGGAAGAGGCAAGGGGTAAACAGCAGACATTGCGGGAAATTGTGGTGGGTCAGGTGATCGTAGGCCGTCAATCATTGAGACAGCGATACTATGAGAAGGGGGACAAGGCGGATACCCTCCTGGCGGCAAAGCTCCAGGGGCAGAAAGCAGATGGATGGGTTTCAGCGGTTGAGGATGCAGGGGGGACTCTGCATACAGGTGCAGGGGTAATTGTAGAGGAATTTGCAGGGTTTTATGAGCAGTTATATCAGGAGGAAGGGGACTTGGGAGAGGAGGAGATGGAGGGGTACCTGGGTGAGATTTCCCTCCCTCGATTACGACAGAGGGAGTTGGAAGAGATGGAGACCCCCATTGCCCAGGAGGAGGTGCTTAAGCAATCAACCGACTAAAGGTGGGGAAGGCCCCGAGTGAAGATGGATATACTGCAGGGTTTTACAAGGCGCTCTCAGGCAGTTTGGCCATCATATGGCACATCCACAGGGAGGGCGCACCCCTTGTTTGGGAAGGCTCTGATAACGATTATACCCAAGGAAGGGAAAGACGCCAGACAATGTAAATCGTGCCGCCAAATATCGCTCTTGAATGTGGATGCCAACATTTTTACCAGAATACTGGCGTCTCGGCTGGTAGGAGTCCTGCCATGTCTGGTCCACTCAGAACAGGTGGGGTTTATACAAGGGAGGCAGGGGGCAGATACAATACGTAAAACGCTGCATTTGATGGAGGAGGCAGTGAAGGGGATGGGTAATCCAGTGCTGGCGGCCGTCGACGCAGTGAAAGCGTTTTATCAGGTAAATTGTGGAATTTCTCTTCGGGGGTATTGCAGAAGTATGGATTTGGGGAAAGAATGGAGAAGGGCATTAGGGCACTGTGCGCCTCACAAGTGGCGAGGGTGGTGGCCAATGGAAAGTTATCCAGATCCTTTAGCTTGGGGAGGGGCACGAGACCGGGCTGTCCCCTCTCGCCACTTCTCTTTGCTCTATCAATGGAGCTGCTTGTGGAGCGGTTTCGGCGGGCCCCGCAGATGGAGGGGATTAGGGTGGAGGAGAGAGAATTTAAGGTGGGGTTGTATACAGATGATGTCCTGCTCCACCTGGTGAATCTGACGGGCTTGATCCCGGTGGCCCTAGACATTATCAAAGAATACAGGAGGTACTCCGGCTTTAAGGTAAACAAGGGAAAATCGGTCATCTTTCCATTCACAGGTGAGGCCCAAGAGGAGGTGGAGACCCTGTGGGCCCTGGGACTAGAAGCTGAGACTGAAAAAATACAGTACCTAGGGATCACCATAGTTAAACCAGGGAGAGACCTGGGAGAGGCCAACTATCCCCCCTATTTACTAAACTTTTCAGTTAGATGTCGGGTTGGGGAAAGGGTCACATTTCTTGGATGGGTAGGTTGAACGCGATCAAAATGAACCTTCTGCCCAGAGTTTTATACCTCTTTCAGATGCTACCGGTGAGGGCCCCAGAGGCCCTCCTAAGGGAAGCCAAGTCTCGGATGCTGAGGTTCCTGTGGAAGGATCGCAAACCAAGTGTGGGATATGAATTGCTGATTTTACCCAAGTAAAGGGGGGGCGTTCCCAGACCTGGGGTTATACTATAAAGCAACAGAAATGAGGGCGATGGTACCCCACCTGAGAGAAGACGGGGATAAACAATGAGTTTACCTGAAAATTGTGCACCTCCTCCTGGATACGGTGGGGGAGTGGTTGTGGATCCCGAGAGGCAGACTTCCAAGGAGTATTAGAGATCACCACTAATTAGGTGTGTACTGGGAGGTTTGGGGAAGGGGAGCAGGCGGACGGGGGATCACAACCTGGCCCTTGCAGTTGAGTCACATTTGGGCCCCACTGGTACGGGATGAGATCCAAGAACTGGGGAGATACCAGGGCTGGTTTGAGGCGGGCTTGGCAGGAGTCGGGCAGCTATGGGAGGAGGGAAGATTTATTGGGATTCAGGACCCGGAGACGACCTTGGGGATTTGAAGGCTCCCTGTCTTTCTATTTTTAAGGTTAAAGGCGGCCCTGGGTGGAGTGAAATGGCAGGACCAGATCCAGAAAGACCTTACTCGGGTGGAAAACGTATTGGATGGGCACTCGAACATGTCAGGACTTATATCATTGCTGTACAAAGCGTTGGTGGAAACGTTAGTAGGGTCTGTAGAAGGGCTCCGGCAGAGGTGGGAAAAGGATTTAGGCAGAGACTTGGATGCACGACTGTGGGAATTAATGTGTAGGAGAGCCTGGAAAACATCAATCGCGTGCCAGTATAAATTGCATGGGGTGAAATTGTTGCACAGGTGGCACTATGACCTGGTGCAGCTCTCCAAAATGTTTCGGACGGTAAACCCCCTGTGTTGGCAAAGTTGCAGGGACAGAGCAGACAATTGGCACATGTGGTGGGATGCCCCATGGTCAGGGTGTACTGGACCAAAGTCTTGGCATGGATCAAGATTGCAGGGGGAAGGGACTGGGGCTGGACCCGGTACTGATGCTGTTTGGGTGAAGAATGTAGGAGGGCACTGGCAAAACCTACCCCACATGTCAAACTTCTTGTTGTTAGCAGCAAGGGCTTGCATAGCAAGATTTTGTAAAAGGAAAGAGCTCCCCGGTCAGAAGGAAGGGTTGGACACGGCCAAGGATATATATCTAATGGAGAAAATAACTGCAGCGATTCACAGCGGGGGGAGTGCGGCCTGGAAGGGGAATGGCAGCAGTTTTGCACCAACTTTGACTAAGGAGGAGGTACCATGGAAATTAAATGGTGGGACTTGATCTGGCGCCGGCCAGGAGAAGTGGACGATTATAGGACACACAGAGACGTGATTGCTTATGGTGGGCCTCACCACTCACTCCGCTGCAGCAAAGGGCTGACATTTCACATTTATAGGGGGCAGTAGGGGCTGCTGGGGTGGAGGGGAGTTGAGGGGAGGGAAACGGTATGGGAGGTGTAACCAGAGTGATTATATGATATAGAGGGGTTCCTCCCTTGTTTGTTTGTACCTTTTCTTGTTGCTATAAAATCAATCAAATTCAATTGGAGAAAGAAAATGTAAAAATGTTTCAAAACTAAGTGCAATTCTCACGTGGACAGACATGTTGAACAAATGTCAAAAATCTGATACTAAGAGAACCAGCTCTCCATGCTACTAGAATGTATGCATTCTATACCTCTTTCCGTGTTTTGGGCATTGCACCTGCATGCCAACATTCCCCTTTTAGTTAATTCATTAACTAATTTGCACTCCTCCTTCTGCTTATCAAAATTCGACTTGGGTACTGTGAGAAACCTAAGGGCATCCTCACTTTCTTCTTCCCATCATCCTCTGCTCAGGTGGCCAGGTAGGGCCCATCGCTCTTGGATCCCGACCCTGGGGATGGAGATGCAAGGGAGGATCACCTGGGTAGGGGAGACCCAAATCACTTGACCGCCAAAAGCAACGTTTCTGGCCGTGGTCACTTGATCCTGGCCAAAGGTGGGTGATGATTTTTTCCAACATATGGCGGCCATCTTAAAATATTAGGCAAGACCTAGTGCTAGCTTGTTTGGCGTGCAGTGCTGGTTTAACATATCCAAAGGCTCCTTTCACAAATAGAGTACAAAGCAGATATGTCAGACCAAACACGGCCGACAAACTTCTGTCTCATGTCTGCATTACTCTGAATGTCTGGCAAATGCAATGTTCGTAGCCTTACTTGCCGAACTCTTACACTGGTAAGTTGAATATAACCATAAAGGATTTAACTCCAAAGAGGTACGACACTGACTAGATATTCATCCGAATCAGTGTGACATTCATTCCCATTAGTCGAATTAAGGGTTATGTTGTGCATATGATTTGACCTGGTATTGAATGGACACTCTAATTGTTATTTGATCAAGCAAAGTTCAAAAAATGAAATACCAAAGTTAACAACATACATGGAAGAGTCTCAATTTTAACGTGCTGTTTCCAACAGAGGATACCTACTGCTCTCAACAACTGATCATACATTTCAATAGTATATTGTCAATCACTTATGCTGGCTATGGCACAATATGCTAATTCAATTAAAAAAATCAGCAAATCCCCATATAAATGGTATGAATATACAATATTCATATGCAAACAATAGTGACAAATGACAGATCCTTTTTAAGGTCACTTAGCCTCATAACTGATTTAAAGACTTATGATGTTGAAGTCATAACTAATTTGTCAAAAATGATTACAATTGACACATGTAAACAAAATCACATGTCACACAAGGTTTTAAGTATAAAATTCTAAACTGAAGGATGAACAATAAAAGAAGTTAAAAGAAGATTGAATGAAAATAAATAATAGTATCATTATCCATATCATAGATCACATTGTAGACTGCAGGAAAGTCACGTATCAATTTTGACTGCTTTGTGTGGAGGTAGCAACAATTGTGCATTAGACGAAAGAGAATAACTCACATCATATTCAATGTTCATTGCCCTTGTAGTCAGGCTGTCAATCAACTCACAAATAATACTATTAGGCAATTTAAACCTGGGTCTCCATGACACTAATGACCCTTCAGCTACAGATCTTGCTAGCTCCCTTACTGACCTTGGCTTCACCCACCGGATCCTCGATCCCACCCATGACAAGGGTAGAATCCTCGATTGGTTGGTCGACCTAAATTGGATCATCAACTTAGTAACTAACTCTCCTTGCGCTTTGTCTGACCACCATATTATTACCTTTACAATTGCATCCAATTACCAACGCGCCAAACCTGACACTGCACCTCCCACCTGCACCAGAAACAAAAGAGACATAACTAGAGTTAATCTCATCCCACACATTATACCTACCTTGAATAAGGCATTACTATCTTGCTCGGACCCTACTGTCCTAGTAGATACTTACAATGATACCATTCTCACAGCAATGGACGCCATTGCCCCGCCAAACTCAGGAAAGCTAAACAACGCGCACACCTCAATTTGTGGTTTACACCACAACTAAGGGTAATACACAAAGAAAAAAGAACTACTGACGCCGCTGGAAAAATCACCAGTCCGATGCCAACAAGGATAGACTACTCAAAGCCTCCTTTAACTACAAAGAGGCAATCTTCCTAGCCAAAAAAGACACATACAATAGGCGTATCCTGTAAGCTCCATATAACACCAAAGAGCTCTTCGCAATCCTCAAAGAACTGGAAACTCCCTCCACTCCTCCTGAGTCTTGTAATAAAGACAGCACTTGGTGTGTGAGCATACAAAAAGCGTTCCTAGATAAAATCTCAACACTTCAGGCCAGATTCAATGTAAAAGAAAGTAGTCTCCAATCTAACTCTCAGCTCTACTCCCCATCCAACATAAATAATCTCTCTCCACACACTCATAAACCTTTTAACGTCTCACCTCTAACCATCCAAGAGGTAGAAAACATCATCAGCAAACTTAAACTGTCCAAATGTCAGGGTGATTCATGCCCGGCTTCCATTATAAAGGAGTCAGCCCACGAACTAGCTCCCTTCATGACGGCACTAATAAACACGTCATTTGGTTCTGGTATTGTACCCAACAACCTGAAGGATACCTGGGTTATCCCTCTCCTGAAAAAACCCACCTTAGACCCAAACATACCTACTAACTATAGGCCTATCACAACCGTGTCATTCCTGCTGAAAATCGTATACCGTGCAGCCTATCTACAGATCCAGGAATACCTGGAATGTAATCTCCTTGGCTTTAGACAATCCGGCTTCCGTCCTATGCACGGAACAGAAACTGCCCTTATTGACCTAAAAACACAAATTGAGGACCTGAAGGATAATGGTAAGATTGCCCTCCTCTTGCTCCTGGACTTATCTGCTGCATTCGATCTTGTGAACCATCAAATCTTGTGTCAACATCTCAAAATCGCAGCCCACTTCTCTGACAAAGCTATATCCTGGATCGGCTCATTCCTGGCTAACAGATCCATGAGGGTCTTCTCCCCCACTGCCTCCGCTGAACCAGCTCCAGTATTATGCGGGGTCCCACAAGGCTCTTGTGTTTCACCCACGCTTTATAATGTGTTCACAAAACCACTATTTGATATTCTCGACTATCTGAGTGTCACCGACACTAATCATGCAGATGACAGCCAGATACTCATCCCTATCACAGGCAACCATGTTGTCGACAATAAAGCCTTAAATGACATTTACCAATTCATACAGGCTTGGATGGCTCAACACGAGCTCTGTCTTAATGATGACAAGACAGAGCTCCTCATCCTGGGCTCCCCTAACCGATTTAGAAGACTAGACCACACCTTCAAATCATTCATCATTGATGGCAATATCATCAAGGTTACCAATGCTACTAAAACCCTTGGTATTTACCTCGATTCCACCTTATCTCTCTTGAGACAAACCAATGCTGTGGTCTCAGCTTCGGCCCACACTAATAAACTCATCACAGCCTGCCGCCCATTTCTCTCCACTGCTAACTGCATCATCCTCGCCAGAATGTTAATCATGGCCAAGATAGAATACTGCAATGCCCTCTATCTAGGTACAAGTCAACGTGACCTTTGCAAACTTCAGGTCACCCAAAATAATGCCATTAGGGCCGCCTTGAACATACCTAGGAACCAACACATATCGGGCACCCGGCGCAATCTGCAATGGCTCTCAGTAGCCCAAAGAGTCTCTCTCAAATCTCTTGCCCTCACACATAAATGCCTCGCCAACAAGGCCCCGCAATACCTGGCTAGCCGGTTCACTCCACACACCTCTAGCCGGCCTCAGAGAGCAGCACAAGCCCAGATTTAAACTTCAGAAATCTAGGGGTACCAGCTACCCGGTTCTTGCCACCAAACTGTGGAATTCCTTGCCCACCCCACTTAGACTAGAACCATCATTCCATGTCTTCAAGAGCAAAGCCAAATTGTGGCTCATTGCTCAAGAGTCTAACAGCATACCACTCCCACACCAGTAGCACAATATTCCCTCGATCACTCTTTGACTCTGTCCTCAGACTTGCTCTGTAAATCTGATTGTAAACACACCTATATGTCCCTGACTATGTATATCATGCTTTAAAACAGTATATTGATTACGTTCTTGTATCCTTATTTGTCAATTTGATTGTAAATTGCCTCTGTAAGTACCTGACAATGTATATCCTGCGCTGCAACTGTATATTGATTTAGCTCAGCGGCAGCGTGCTCGACTTGGAAACAAGACGACACGGAGCAACACAGGTTCGATCCCTGGGTCCGCGCTTAGAAACCTCTGGGTATTAAGCGCGTTATAAATAAGCTATCATATCATATCATATGTAACTAAGATATGCGCCCAGATGCCTTTGGGCCAGGTGTGCTATACAAATAAAGAAATACGAATACAAATACAGTACCCATACTTTACACACATTACGCAAGCTCTCTCCACTCATGGCATATTCCTATGGGGTCCATGTCAGGAAGCTGCACTCCCCATCCCCTGCAATGTTCTGTATAGTTCTCTGGATCTGGTGGGTGGTAGGAAGGTGTTCCAGGGGCGGGGGCAATCAGGTGCTCTACCCTTACCATCCTGTGCTCAATTTCATCACCGTTCCATTTGTCTGTTTGTCTCTGCACATGGTTCAAAAGGAGAGTGGCTTTACCTGCTTTAAGTGTTATGGACATCATAGTCGTTCCTCTGGACAGCATCTTCATGCAACACCTTACAATCAGCTGACAGGAGCAAACGGTTATAAGCACCGCAACAAGGAGTCAATACTTTGTAAACAGTACTCAGTCACGACAGGACACATGCAAAAATTGAATATAAGCAATCTTGCTCCACCACCACCCCACCTTCGTTTTCCATTCCACTGCATAAAACCTATAGAGCCACAATTGTGCATGTCAGGGATCCATTGTCTGAATCGTGGAGTAGAGGGTATGTACAACAGGAGCTGCCTATCTTGGCAAACACACCACCCTCTATGGCGGTGAGCAAATCAAGGATATATCTATTTTGCAGTGTCATTAATCTGATGGTCCTTACTTCTTCCCTAATCGCATTAAGTTCATGTTCATTGCCATTTGAGAACTGTATCATTTCCCAGCATGTTATTTATATCTTCCTGGAGTTTACCATTGCCTGTACTCCTGGAGTGAACATGGGGGTGAAGAATGTCTCCGTTTTGGTGAACAGCCAATGCTGCTCAGAAATGGCATTGAGCTTCTCTGTTGAGTCTAGGGGAAAAAGTTTGAGCATTTATGGTGTTCAAATCCCAATGACCAGTGGGCCTGCTGGTGGGGGGGTGCACTTCTTCAATATGGTGAGATGGGCATCTGGTACAAGGAGGACAGGGGAATGTAGAGTGGCTAGAAAGCAGACACCCCTCAAGAACGATGGGAGCTGAATATATGCGAGGACCCACGTGTACAAAACACATCCATGAGCACTGCAGTTCCCCAATTAATGTCTGGAATATTGAGTGTTCCATTATATTGTCCATTCGTACCAACAGGCACACTGCCATTGCCCCTGATACACAAGGATATTTGTGTACATTTCTGTACTTCAGTGGGTTGCTCACGTTGCTTTAAACATGTCAGTTCGTTCCCATATCTTTCCCACACAGCATAACATGTCTCATTGATATACATCACTGTTTCCTCCAAATACCCAACCAGTCCCCTTGATTTGCACCCCATCAGTGCTTTTATATTGTTGTGAAAGACAGCTCCTTCCATCTGTAATTGAGGCCTTATTTTGCACAGCAACCATTCCATAGAAAGCCCTCCAGATCCACCATGTTTCTCTTCATTCTGGTCACTAATACACTAAAAATATTTTGCATCAGCGCAATGTTGAAGGTTGATATCATTATTAAACGTACCCCTAAAAGACCAATATACCATTTTGACCATAAAGAAAGAGACAGAGAAAATGAAAAAAACAGGAAAACAACACAAGGCATTATCTATTTTCCATTGTCCGATGTCCTTAAAATCTGCCAAGAAGTGTTATTGTCGATCCGCGCAAAGGGCGTACTGAGCTAAAAAAAAGTTCAAATAATGTTTAGAGACACTCATCTTTTCGTGGTCCTCTTCACCCTTTGTTCTCCTGGATGGGAGGTGTGAGTCTGTTGGCCTTCTGGGTTAATCCCAGTTTATGCTGAAGTTCCTGATGAAAATTGTATCCCCGGGGGAAATGTTTTTGTGGTTGTTTGGATGTTGAATCCTGCTGTGCTGTATGTCCTTCTTTATCTTTCGGAGCTAGCTCCCTTGGATGTGGCCCAATCTGGTGGAGGATAAGACTAACAGCATTTCTTAATGCCCTAAAATATCCCTAAAACTCATCTCTTAAAATACATGCATAATTGTGGGCATCAGAGAATGTGCATGCAGGTCTGAGTGGGGTATGCAGCCTTTCCCCTTTTATTATTCATGAGGAATTCAACTATGGTCTTTCCCTGGTGGATTCCTGAGAGCAAACAATGTGATTGGAAGACAGTACAGCCAACATGTGTGTAATTAATTCCATGTTTTTACCAAATGTTGCTTTAACAGACCATTGATGCATTCTACATTTCCGTTGGCCGTTGGCTTGTAGGTGTTAAACAGAGCACAGTTTGTGCTTCATGCCTAATAAGGAGGTAATTCCTTTAAAGAGTTCATTGAAAAAGTGTGTCCGATTGTCAGATTTCAGGACATCACTTATTCCCCAATGAGGAAATATCTTGCTTACCAA
This sequence comes from Ambystoma mexicanum, assembly GCF_040938575.1. Classification (NCBI taxonomy): domain Eukaryota; kingdom Metazoa; phylum Chordata; class Amphibia; order Caudata; family Ambystomatidae; genus Ambystoma; species Ambystoma mexicanum. Next base: position 1,507,810,308 of record NC_090921.1, on the reverse strand, counting down.
AAATGTAGCTGCCGATTTGGCATCAGGGTGGACAACGAGAGAATGGACACACCACAACAATTAAATAACGAAAGTTTCTGCACATGTTAACCAGGTTGATGTAGTAAATATGAAGCTCCCAGAAGGGCCCTGAGGGGCAGGGCAATGTTGCTTTACAGAGGGTGTGGCCTGTGCTATACAGATGGCACGTAGTACAGTTAGATATGAAATTGTCTGTGTTTTCTTGGAGATTGGGAATAAACCACTCCTCCTGCAGGTCAGTTGCAATGTACTGCTTGGGTGCGTGTATAGGGTGATGTAATTGCTCAAGAGCAACCACAAGCAATTCCTGGGGCATCACTGCTTTTCTTCTAATGTTCTATCTCCAAATTAACTCTTTGGGGGATATGGAATACCCTCTTTTGATCCATAAATCCTTCTCTTGCTGTGGAGCTCATCCTTGAAATCCGATAATCTGAGTGAGGGGGAGAGCATTCCCACCTCAAGGACATTCTCCCCGGCATTGGTACCCTCACCTGTAGTCCTTCATATGTTGCACAATCATGTATTGAATCATCTGGCTTTATGGGCTCTGCAATGAATGTTGCATGGTTGTGACATCTGACAATGTGAATGGAGGAATTTGATAGGATCACCTCATATCCTGACACTCTCTGTGTGGTAATGGTGGGCTTAGATTTTTCCAAGATGGGTGGGTTTAGATTTCTCTAAGGTGGTGAAAACTTCATGTTCTACATATAATGTGTGTGTGCAACCCATTTTTATTTTAGCGGACTTCTGTATTGCGAAAGCAGCTGCTGCTAATGCTTGCTCGCATGGAAAATGACCCTGCATTACTTGGTCTAACAGTACACTGTAGTAAGTCAAAGGCTTGTGTCCCATTGATGTCTGCTGAGTGAGGACAGCCATCATCACTTGACCATTTGAATGTGAAAACAGAGAGTTGCTTGTTGTAATCGGGTGTTTCTAAAACAGGTAAATTACTTATGGCATTCTGAAATTCCTGAAAGGATCTGGTCATCTCATCTGTCCAGACAAATGGTCCCTTTATTTTCTTCGGCCTTGCAGCAGGGGTGTGGTGTAGTTTGAATAGTCCATAATCCAGGCCCTACAGTAATTGTATTATTTGTCCCATGTACAATACCCCTTTCTGACAATACTGCAATTTGTCTTGGTCTACCTTGTAACCCTTCTCTGCGAGTAAAGTTAACAGTTAATGGAGTCCTCTCTGCATTGTTCCGCTGTTGGGATGCAGAATAAAAGGTTGTCTACATATTGAATGACTGTGCTCTGCACTGTGACTTTCCAAAATCCATTTTCTAAACCCTATTAAAAATGGTCATCCCTGAGGTAACCGGGTGTGCTGAAAGGTCTGTCCACGGTAAGCAAACTCTGTGAGGTACTAAGAGTCTGGGTGCAATGGAATGGAGAAAAATGCATTCTTTAGGTCAATTACTGTGAAGTGAGTCACTGAAGTGTGGATATTGGGAATGATGGTGGCAGAATTAGGGACAACCGGAAATTCAGCTTCTACAATATTGTTCAATTGGTGTAAGTCCTGACCCATCCTCCAGTGTGAAACACTTGATTCTTTCACACGTTATATAGCCATATTACATGCTGGTTCTGATGGCTGTGTTATGCCTTGTTGCCCTGATGCTACAATGGTGGAATAAATCCCCTCATCTGCTTCTTTCAAAATAGGGTACTGTCTTATGCGTGGCAACAATGCACCTGGTTTCAGCTTAATGCTAACCACCTCTACACTCTTCAGTAGTCCTATATTGTGGGGGTTGCTTGTCCACAGGTAGCTGGGCACTTTCTCCATATCTCGCTGCAAGTGTAATGGCAATGTCTTAGCAATGAGCATAGTATGTGATACATCTCTATGCTCCATTGTTATCTCACAAGGTATCAGATTTCAAACACCATCTCTCCTGTGTCATCTGTGTCTTAAAATAGTTGTTAATCAGACACCACCGTCAGTGGCTGGGTTGGGTTCATGCACAAAACAGTGCGCCATTTCCCCTCACCCTCGTCTATGCTGGATAGTATTACTTACACAAAACAAAGGTTGATGACTGGAAGGTTTGGATTAATCCTAACCTCTGGCATTGCACTGGGCAACCCTCCCGACTATCGTTCTTTGCCTACCGAGCCATTACAAAAGGGGAAAGACCATATATTTAAATCAGGCTTGGTCCTACCCCAAATGGGGCAGTCCAGCCCAAATTACTTGGTCACATCCCTTCTGCACGGTAATGGCCCAAAATGGCGCCCTCATAATTGCGACAGCGGAAATGTCTGCATTTTCCTTTAACACCCCATTTACACCACATATATATGTGGAGTGGGGTATGGGGCATTATAGTAATATGGGGGGCTACAACAGTCTTCCCCCCGCATATCTATGTGGTGTAAAGAGGGTTTAATAAATAAATAAAAGTCGGCATTTTCGGCCGTCACAATTATGGGGTTCTCAGTGATCACATAGATCCATTCTGCACAAGACCACAAGCATCCCCAAAAATGTTTTGGCCTTGTTGGGCTTCATCAGTGAGGAGTAGCTTGGGTCTCTAGGTCCAGCAGGCATGGTACCCACGTCTGGGCATACCCGTCCCACTCGGGGTGACTAACGCAAAACAAAAGAGGTGATGGCTGGAAGGTTTGGAATTAATCCTAACCTCTGCCATTGCTCTGGGCAACCCTACAGACCATCAATCTTCGCCTGCCAAGCCATTACAAAAGGGGAAAGACCAGATGCAAATCAAGCTTAGTCCCACCCCAAATGGGGCAGTCCAGCCTGAACTACTTGGTCACATCCCTTCTGCACTAGACTACAAGCATCCCCAAACATGTTTTGGCCTTTTTGGGCCTCATCAGTGAGGATAGCTTGGGTATCTAGGCCCAGCAAGCATAAGACCCACATCTGGAAATACCCGTCCCACTCGGGTGACTTACGCAAAACGAAAGAGGTGATGGCTGGAAGGTTTGGAATTAATCCTATGCTATGGCATTGCTCTGGAAAAACCTCCAGACCATTGTTCTTCACCTGCCAAGCCATTACAAAAGGGGAAAGACCATATGCACATCAGGCCAGGTCCCACCCCAAATGGGGCAGTCCAGCCCGAACTACTTGGTCACATCCCTTCTGCATGAGACCACAAGCTTCCCCAAACATGTTTTGGCCTTGTTGGGCCTCATCAGTGAGGTGTAACTTGGGCCTCTAGGCCCAGCAGACACAGGACCCATGTCTGGGCATACCCGTCCCACTTGGGATGACTTACGCAAGATGGTAGAGGTGATGGCTGGAAGGTTTGGAATTAATCGTAACCTCTGGCATTGCTCTGGCAACCCAACAAACCATTGTTTTTTGCCAGCAAATCCATTACAAAAGGGGAAAGACCATATGCAAATCAGGCTTGGTCCCACCCCAAATGCGGCAGACCAGCCCGAACGACTTAGTCACAGCCCTTCTGCACGAGACCTTTAGCATCCCCAAACATGTTTCAACCTTGTTGGGCACAAAGTAGTTGAAGGAGGGCACTATGTGTCGTTTCTGTGCATTAATTATACAATCATATTGCACTTGTTGAAGTTTTCGCCTGGGGCTACGAGTCTATATAGATCCTATGGCATAAGGACCCAAAAATATGACCACAGAAAAATAGAGTGAATTGACTCTATTAGGACTGGTGCTCTCAGTTTGCCCTAAAAATAGGGAATGTCCACTTTTGCAATGTATATTCGTATTTTCGTGAAGATTCAAATTAGAAACTGTGCATCATTTTCTTAAAAAATATATTTTTATTTCACATCTAATTGCTGTGACGTCTTTCTTGAATATTCTACTTCATATTCAATGTGGCCTGGCATAAAGATATTGGCTCGAATTTTATGTACGTTTGCCAATGCATTTCGGTTATTGAAACCTTCGTCAGGGCCTTTTAGGGAGAATTCTCTGTTTAGGCTGAATTTCCTAACCTAGTGAGTCCCCCAGCAGCTTTGCTGGATTTCTGGAGTTTGTTTTTTTCCACCCTGCCAAGAGTGAGACTCTTTTTCTCCCACTCTTGGACATGTATGTGTGTAATTCCTTGAAATGTCAATGTGTTCGATGGGCTATGGGGTCTTTTACTCCATAGGGTCTCATATGTTTTTCTATGTGTGTTACACCGCACCCTACGTGCCGTAACACTGGGGCGTCCTAGCGGACCCCCACCATAGACTCCATACCCGGGGACTGACTACTGTCTCCCCGGGCATGTAAAGGCACCATTGGCTTTACTAGACCTAAATTTACTAACAGAACTAGTACACACCATCTTATTGTGGACGTACTAGTAAGGGTAATTCGATTACTCCTGGATCTGTTACTCGAGGGGGCACTGTCCCGTCCCCCCTCGTCGAGTTTTGGCTGGTGGCAGTGGAAACTACTTGTTATGTTCGACCCCGAACATAACCCTATGGGATTCGTCCCATTGTTGGAGATTGATATTTTTCTCGTTAATCTCTAACGTACCACCGGTCTACTTATCCTAAATAAGTTTATCGGATGGTATTTTCTGCCAGAACTCGGTTTTTAAAATGGCGTCTGTGTTCGTCTCTGTGACTCCTAAACCAAAGGTTGAGCCCTTTGTTCCACTTTTGGTGGGCCTCTGGACAGAGACCCTCCAAAGTGGTGCCATTCTGTCTGGGTTACCAAAGGGGTGTGGGAGGGGGTTTAGGCACCCTGGACCGAGTTGCCTTGCCAACTCCGGTCGCACTCTGGAGTGATTGGCCCAAGTTAGCATGTGTTAATTGACAGCTAGGCTGAATGAATGGGGGTTTTCTGCATAAAAGTAGGGCTTTTGGGACTGGATCTTCAGAAGTCGCCACAGGACCTAACAAATCCGACGAGGGTAACGCTGAGCCGACCTGCACAACGACACCTCCGGTGGAGCCTTGTGGAACCGAGTCACCACTTCCCGACGACAGAGGAGATCTCCCTGCCGGAGAGTCCCTTCCCCTGACTGGTGGGAACAACCAGTCGCCTTTGCTTTTTATTCGCCTCAGGACGTAGTGGTCGAATTGCCCGTGCAGAGCACCTCGGCAACTGGATAGCCACTACCCCTGTACCGCGACCAAAAGGTGGTGCCTTGTGACGGAGCACTCCGCGGCTGGTCTCTTCCCTGGTGGTGCACCGGACTTCACTTTTCTTTGACGACAAGATCATCTCTACTCTTGGCAAAGACCCGACGTGCATCCACCACCAGGAACAACTGCCCCCGCCGGAGCTGCCCTCCACAACAAGGTACCGTGTCCGCCTGGCTTCCCCGTTGATCGGATTGAGTGAGGTGTCTTAATCCTCTCTTTTCCGTGGGGACGCCTCCAAGCTTTTCTCCTTCATTGTTCTGAACTGGTTCAATCTGCCGATAACAATTTGCTACAAAGACTTGAATGCATCTTCGCTAGAGACTTTTTGGGACATCGTGCCTTGCCTCTCTCAGAGTGGGCCTGGCCTCTGAACTTTATGCTCTGTTGTGATTCTTGCCTTCTTGCCGTGCATTTTAACCGCAAAGTATTGAACCACGTTGATTTCGTAACCTGTCTGTCTTTTTCTCTACCGTCCTAACTAATATTCAAGTGTCATCTAGGTTGAGGTATACACCTCTGTCTGAAAATAAGTGGTACCGGTAGAACCTAGAGTTGTCGAGATATTGCTAGGGGGATTGATCGTTTTCTTTTCCGTAGAGTAATTGTGTTTGATTTGTTTGCCGTGATTTGCCTTAGTGTTTTTCATAGATGTTCTGTTATAAATAAATACCTTAATATCTTTAGACTAAGCTTCGTTGCGTGTTTACTTGTCTTGCTGTGAAGAATTGCCCTATTTTGTATACTCCACATACTGCTCAACTTTTCTTGAGAGAAGTCTGACTGCTCAGCCACAGCTAACACGTGAATCTGTGTGGTGCAGACTGCTACCAAGTGGGTTCACCGCCAACGCCTGTAGTCCTAAATCTTTTGCAGTGGTCCCAGAGGGAACTGCACAGGTTTCCGCCTAACACTGGTGGCAGAAGTGGGATTTGTATTGAGTATACAGTTTAGAGTGCTTTTCGACACTGTAGGATAACTAACCACAAAACTTTGCACAAAAAGCAACTTTCAAAAAACATGTCTACGATGGAAACTTACAGTCAAGAGTCTTTGTCAGGTGAAAATACCGAGAGTCTGCGAGCTCTCTGTAGGCAAGAGAATCTTTCTGTAAGAGGCAAGAAGTAAGAACTGATAGAGAGATTGCTGGCGACCCAAAGTCTGGGTACTGGTTCAGAGGAACCAATCTCTCCAGCGACTGTAGATAACAGTGATGGTGTTGATCTGAATCGTAATTCTGATGATAGCGATGAAGAGGCTGACGAGGACAGCGAGGCTAACGAAACTGTCTCCCCCGCTCCTCTACCCGCCTTACCAGCTGTGCCTACGGGGCCCATACCAGGTCCCACAAGTAACCCTGCTTATTTTGAACTTGAAAAAATGAAGCTCGAACTAGAATACAAACGGTTCTTGGCTCAATCTGAACGAAACCAAGAGCTCGAGTTCAGACGGATGAATGCCCAGGCTGAGCAGAAGCAAGCTGAGTTGAGACTCAGGGAAATAGAACTTAATCACGAGTTAGAGATGAAAAAGTTGTCTATGGAAAATGCTTCTCTCTCCTCTGGTTCCTCTAGGAGCTCCAGTCCCAAAAGACCCCGGATGCCGAAGGAATTAGTGGGTATGTATGAACCGAGATTGGATGTGTTGGATTGGTTGAAACTGTTTGAATACAATCATGGGCTCCAGGACATCACCGGGAATGCTTTGCTCCCCTGGTTGTTCTCTAGGCTCCCTCCTGTTGCGACTGATGTGGTAATGGAGTTGGGGGAGGCGGATAAGACGGATTACGAAAGTGTGAAACTAGCTTTGATAGCTAGATTCGGGAAGACCCCTTCCCAGTATCTTAAGAGGTTTAGAACCCTCAAAAAGCATGATTGTACCCCTTGGGCTACCTGGGTGAGTGAAGGGTTGAAAAACTTAGAGGGATGGATTAAGGGTTACAAAGTGAACACTTATGAGGGTATGAGGAATCTTTTTATGTTGGAGTCTATTTATGATGCCTGTTCTCCTGAGCTCAGACAGCACTTGGCTGATTCGAAGGAATTGGATTCCAGGGAGCAAGCTAAGGCTGCTGACTTGTGGGTTGCCAACAGGGCTACTCATAAGGATTCTGGGGCAACTCAGAAAAAGGATGAGGGAAAACAGCCTAACAAAGACTCAAAAGAGAATTCTAATACCTCCCAACCCAAAGAGGGCCCCAAACAACAAAATAACCAGGGTAGACCCCAGGGAAAACCACAACAGAATAGTGTCCCTTCTGGCCACAAACCAGAAGGAGGTCAGAACAAGCCACCATTCCAGAGAGCATTTGGAACATGCTATCTCTGTGGGGCAACTGACCATATCAAAGGAGATCCAAAATGTAAGGGTAAACCTACTGGGATCAGCAGAGTCTCCTTAGCCTTCACTCCTGAGGAGGAAGTCCAAATGACTAGTGCTCACTTTGAAGTATTTGCTGACGAACCTTGGGCTCTTCAAGCAAGTGTATCAGTAGAGTCAATGGACCTGGTTAGTAATCCGAATAGGAGTGTATATGACTCTATACCAGAAAACTCTAAATGTTATTATGTGGACAGTGTTCTTGTCTATGGCCAGGATACTCCTGCCAGGCGAGACTCTGGGGCCAGCAGAACAGTAGTGGACGAAAGCTTTTTCAGGCCTGAGGATGTTGCTAAGGCACCCAAAGGTCCCGCTAAGATGTCTGGAGGCCCTGTCCAAATGGTTCCAATTCTACCAGCCCTCATTCAGTGTAATGACCTGACAGTGTTGATTCCTGTCAGTGTTCAGACTGAGGTGCCTGGGAGAGTCCTGTTGGGGAATGATCTAAAAGCTCTAGGAGTAGTATCCAGTACCCCCAGGCCTCCCAGTATGGAGACCCAGAACCAAACCAAATTGGCTAGAGAGGCCACCTTAAGGAACCACTCTAAGCCTGTGGGACCCTCTACTGAGAACCCCACGACAAGCCCTGGTGTTGGTAAGTTGACCTCTGACCCAGGCAAATTTCAGGCTAACATGTTAGGGAAATGGGAGCCCCGACCAAGCTCCATCATTGTTCCCCCAGTTATAGAGTCTGTGACTCCCCCTGCTTCTGAGGAAGGGGTGGATAGACCTACTGGAACCCTAACTAGGCCTCAGAGAACTGGTAATTCTCAGGGCTGGTGGAAAACCAGAAAAGAAAAGTCTAAGGCCAAAAACCTTCAGACTGTTGGACCTTCCACAGAAGACTCCAACCCAATTCCTAGACTTAAGGGGGAAACTCCTAAAGTAGGTAAAGTAAGATCTCAGAGGAAGGAGAAGCATGTACCTTGCTTATCTCCATCCCCTCCAACCAAGAGGCCTAAAACCCAACCTTCCCTCAACAGAGAGGTAGGGAAGACCCCTGGAGGCCCCTCTAGATCTAAGGAGTTTCTTTATAAGAACTCCTTGAAAAAGCCTATCATAGGTTCAGTAGTTGTATCAACTTCTGAGGGACTGGTCAAACAGATCCCCCATAAAATTAAAAAGACTGATGTTCCTCAAAGGGTTTGTAGGTCATATAGCTTACAAAGGAAAACCTTTGATTTCACCATTGAGCACAGGTCAGGATGTCACCACCAAAATGCTGATGGTCTCTCTAGGATGTATGTCATCGACTAGAGGTATGAGAATCATCCAGGAGTGGATTAAATCCTCCTGTCCCTTAGTCTGGGGGGGGCGAGTGTTAGGGAGAATTCTCTGTTTAGGCTGAATTTCCTAACCTAGTGAGTCCCCCAGCAGCTTTGCTGGATTTCTGGAGTTTGTTTTTTTCCACCCTGCCAAGAGTGAGACTCTTTTTCTCCCACTCTTGGACATGTATGTGTGTAATTCCTTGAAATGTCAATGTGTTCGATGGGCTATGGGGTCTTTTACTCCATAGGGTCTCATATGTTTTTCTATGTGTGTTACACCGCACCCTACGTGCCGTAACACTGGGGCGTCCTAGCGGACCCCCACCATAGACTCCATACCCGGGGACTGACTACTGTCTCCCCGGGCATGTAAAGTCACCATTGGCTTTACTAGACCTAAATTTACTAACAGAACTAGTACACACCATCTTATTGTGGAAGTACTAGTAGGGGTAATTCGATTACTCCTGGATCTGTTACTCGAGGGGGCACTGTCCCGTCCCCCCTCGTCGAGTTTTGGCTGGTGGCAGTGGAAACTACTTGTTATGTTCGACCCCGAACATAACCCTATGGGATTCGTCCCATTGTTGGAGATTGATACTTTTTCTCGTTAATCTCTAACGTACCACCGGTCTACTTATCCTAAATAAGTTTATCGGATGGTATTTTCTGCCAGAACTCGGTTTTTAAAATGGCGTCTGTGTTCGTCTCTGTGACTCCTAAACCAAAGGCTGAGCCCTTTGTTCCACTTTTGGCGGGCCTCTGGACAGAGACCCTCCAAAGTGGTGCCATTCTGTCTGGGTTACCACAGGAGTGTGGGAGGGGGTTTAGGCACCCTGGACCGAGCTGCCTTGCCAACTCCGGTGTCACTCTGGAGTGATTGGCCCAAGTGGTGAGCGTTCCCGCTCACCACTTAGCATGTGTTGATTGACAGCTAGGCTGATTGAATGGGGGTTTTCTGCATAAAAGCAGGGCTTTTGGGACTGGATCTTCAGAAGTCGCCACAGGACCTAACAAATCCGACGAGGGTAACGCTGAGCCGACCTGCACGACGACACCTCCGGTGGAGCCTTGCGGAACAGACTCACCACTTCCCGACGACAGAGGAGATCTCCCTGCCGGAGAGTCTCTTCCCCTGACTGGTGGGAACAACCAGTCGCCTTTGCTTTTTATCCGCCTCAGGACGCAGTGGTCGAATTGCCCGTGCAGAGCACCTCGGCAACCGGATAGCCACTACCCCTGTACCGCGACCAAAAGGTGGTGCCTTGTGACGGAGCACTCCGCGGCTGGTCTCTTCCCTGGTGGTGCAACGGACTTCACTTTTCTTTGACGACGAGATCATCTCTACTCTTGGCAAAGACCCGACGTGCATCCACCACCAGGAACAACTGCCCCCGCCGGAGCTGCCCTCCACAACAAGGTACCGTGTCCGCCTGGCTTCCCCGTTGATCGGATTGAGTGAGGTGTCTTAATCCTCTCTTTTCCGTGGGGTCGCCTCCAAGCTTTTCTCCTTCATTGTTCTGAACTGGTTCAATCTGCCGATAACAATTTGCTACAAAGACTTGAATGCATCTTCGCTAGAGACTTTTTGGGACATCGTGCCTTGCCTCTCCCCGAGTGGGCCTGGCCTCTGAACTTTATGCTCTGTTGTGATTCTTGCCTTCTTGCCATGCATTTTAACCGCAAAGTATTGAACCACGTTGATTTCGTAACCTGCCTATCTTTTTCTCTCCCGTCCTAACTAATATTCGAGTGTCATCTAGGTTGAGGTATACACCTCTGTCTGAAAATAAGTGGTACCGGTAGAACCTAGAGTTGTCGAGATATTGCTAGGGGGATTGATCGTTTTCTTTTCCGTAGAGTAATTGTGTTTGATTTGTTTGCCGTGATTTGCCTTAGTGTTTTTCATAGATGTTCTGTTATAAATAAATACCTTAATATCTTTAGACTAAGCTTCGTTGCGTGTTTACTTGTCTTGCTGTGAAGAATTGCCCTATTTTGTATACTCCACATACTGCTCAACTTTTCTTGAGAGAAGTCTGACTGCTCAGCCACAGCTAACACGTGAATCTGTGTGGTGCAGACTGCTACCAAGTGGGTTCACCGCCAACACCTGTAGTCCTAAATCTTTTGCAGTGGTACCAGAGGGAACTGCACAGGTTTCCGCCTAACAGGGCCATACAATTATTTTGTTATGCGTAATCGTTCTCTATTTCAAAACAATGAATCAACATAATCATCAAATAATCATTTTACAATAATTCCAAAAACAAACGCATGCAATCACACATACCTGTTCCAAGATGTGTATTTAAATGTTCCAACAGTGAGGTGGTGAATAGGAAAAACAGAAAAGAGAAATCTTTATTAGAGTTCGGTAATGTTACTCGCCTTGCGATATTCACTTAAACCATGTGGCAATTAGGTAATTAGTTAAAAGTACCTTATGATTCAAAGGGCACTGGGTCCCATAGAAGAATAGTCCAATCTGAGTACACCTGTTAATGTTATGTGAAAAGTTATCAGACTGAGGTATATACCTCAACACATTCAAATGTGGAGCGCGAGACACACTCTTACCGTTACTCAGCAAAATCGCTCCGTGTTGGTCAAACGGGTCTGCAGGGGCGCAAGCGCGAATGACGCAAGATGAATTTATGCATTGCCATGGGGATCCAAAGGCGTCGCGTGGGAACACGTACGCCTTAGGTCCCACCCCTGTGCAAGCACAGCAGGCGGGACTGTCGCCATGACCACGCTGTACTAATTAAAGTGTAACTGGATATGGTGACGGTAGAAGAATGTATGCGTTGCCATGGGGATCCAAAGGCGTCGCGTGGCAACACGTACGCCTTGGGTCTCACCTATGTGCATGCACAGAAGGCAGGACTGTCGCCATGGCTACGCTGCCCTTATTGAAGTAGTACTGGATGTTGTTCATCGGCGGTCTAACGCCTGTGTATGTTGAGAAAACTTGTTGTGCATTGCATGAATGCAGTGAAAACCAGTACTGCATAGTTAAAGAGGTACACATCTTGATAGCGCAATACGAGAATGCAGTGAAAACAGGTCCTTAGTAGTTAAAGTGATACACATCTCAAGCGGGTTTGCCTACACCCATGTGTCAAAAAAAGTTCCTAGCAGAGGACTCGATGTTAGGACAAGTTGTCAAAGGTATTAATGCGGGCAGAGGTCGAAACTAAAAAGGGGGCCAGTTCAATGTCTAGGAGGGTGGGTGAGAGTCAATAAAATACAAACGAATGGGAAAGTTATGGCATGAATGCCTTATCTGGAAGGGTGGGAGGGAGTCAATGATCAGAAAGCAAGGTAGGAAAATTGCAAAGGCAAGTGTAAGGGTCAACTCAAAAACAGTTAGGCCAAAGTCAAATTATGAAGGGATAGTGATACTGGATTAGAAGAAGACAGCTATACTAATCCACAAAGTAGATATTCATAGGTAGCACATATAGTTTATTTCTTCATTTAGTCCCTTGGGTGTCAGAGGTCTCAGTCGATCAATCCAAAATGTTTCTCGTTGGTCGAGTCTTTTTTGAAGATTCTCATATTTGTTGTATTTACGAACCACTTTTAAGATTACAAATCTGATCTGTGCCAAATTATGGTGTTTTTCTTGCCAATGCCTGGCCACCGCCGAAGTTACTGTGTGATTCCTTATGCATGAACGATGTTCATTCCATCGAATTTTAGCAGTCCGTTGTGTCTGGCCAACATAGAATAGCCCACAGGGGCATTTGATTCCATACACAATATTCTGTGTGTTACACGTGGCATAGTCTTTCAACTTGATTTTAGTTCCAGAGTGTGGGTGGTTAATGCTCAATCCTTTGATGATGTAATTACAGTTACTGCAGTTAAGGCATGGAAGTGTGCCTATCCGCTCTGTTGCCCTTTTCTTGCGCATTGGTTTTGTGTAAACCAACTTAACTTTCAGGTTCTGGCTCCATTGATACGCGAAAGTTGGGAGTTCTTTGAAGAGATGTTCTATTCTCTGATCACAGGTTATGGTATTCCAATTTTTCTTGATTATGGATTTTATCCGACTGCTTTGCCTTGAATATTTTGATACAAAGACCAGTGGGGGCAATTGTCCTGTTTTTGTTTTGGGTTTCAAGAGTTCTTCTCTGTTTTATGTGGCTGTGCGAGCAGTAGCTATGTCTATTTCTTCTTGAGAATACCCTCTTTCCAAAAATGTGTTCCCCATCTCCTTCAATGATTCTTGGCAGTCCATAGGGTCACTGACTATTCTTTTCACCCTTAGCATTTGGCTGTTAGGGAAATTCTTAATCAGGCTGGGTTGGTGAAAACTTAATCTTTGTAAGAGATTATTGCGATCAGTATTCTTGCGATAGATCGTGGTACAGTATTCGCAGTTAGTAACTTTTATCTTCACATCCAAAAAATGTATGATTTTATTCGAGTGTTCGTGTGTAAACTGGATGCGGGGGTCTATGTTATTCAGATAGTAAAAAAAAGTTAGAAGTTCGGATTCTGTGTTTGTCCAAATGCCAAAAATATTGCCTATGTATCTGATCCATATCGACAGATTGTTATGCCATTGAGGATTTGTGAGTACATGTTCCAGTTCAAATTTGTACATAAATGCGTTGGCATAAGAAGGTGCCATGGTGGCCCCCATCAATGTGCCTGCCACTTGCAAATAATATGAGTTTTTGTATTGGAAGTAGGAGTTATTGCTGATAAATTCTAAGAGTGCCATTATGAATTCTTTCTGTGCCTGTATCTCACCTTCTTGTAGTAATAACCATTCCACTGCCTCTCTCCCCAAGTCATGCGGGATGGAAGTATAAAGACTCTTGATGTCTACGGTGAAACAGATGTGGTTGGGATTAAATGGAATTGTTCTCAGTTGTTGCAAAAAATTAGTAGAGTGCTTGATGTATGTGCTTGTTTTTGGATTAAAGGTTGTAAAAAGTAGTCAATATATGTTCCCAACGGTTCCAGAATACTGTTCATACCTGCAACTATGGGCCTCCCTGGTGGTTTGTGTAGAGGGCACCAGTCCTAATAGAGTCAATTCACTCTATTTTTCTGTGGTCATATTTTTGGGTCCTTATGCCATAGGACCTATATAGACTGGTAGCCCCAGGCTAAAACTTCAACAAGTGCAATACGATTGTATAATTAATGCGCAGAAATGACACGTAGTGCCCTCCTTCAACTCCTTTGTGTTTGCATTTCTTTTGGGCATAACTCAAGGTAGAGGCACACAAACATTTGAACTAAATATGTCATTTGCCGACATTGAAGCTTTAACTACAAAGAAAGCTGAAACTTTAGGCTTTTCAGTCGAAGAGGCCACCAAGATACTGGGTTTGATTCAAGACACTGGATTTAATACAATCAGTACCAATAAGGAAGACCCAACACGCGAATCAAACAATTGGAATACCTAATCCGCAAGGAAATCAACCGCAAATTGCATGCAATCACGCTGGGCAGATACTATAGAAACCAAAGAATCCCTAGAGGCTTGCGTATCCAATTGAGACCTACTTTGTGTAAAGAGAGCAAAGAACTTGTAAAAAAATGGGAAGATATACTCAACAAGTGCTCTTTAGACCTTATTTTACTAACAATAGAAGAACTGGCAAGTAACCTTCAGGATCTGAATAAGGAAATCGAGGAGATAGAAACCCAACTAGTTGCCACACTCAACAGGGAAGAGGTGGATGCCATCCTTGAAGATATCAACACCAAATTGTCGGAATACAAAACAGAGCTTGAGAACAAGAAAATTAGAAAATTCAAATGCGATACTTATGATTATCTAAAAGATGAGGTGTACAGTTGGATGGATAAATATAGACCACCACTGAGGAAACCCAAGCCAAACAACAGAAGTGAAACATCCAGCTCAGAAACAGACACAGAAAGAGATAGTACAAATCAGGAAGAAGAAACAGGTGCAAGCGTTTCAGGAGCCACAGGCACAACAGAACCACCAAGAGCAGATAGAATCCCTTTTTTAGACACAGGAAGAAGAGAACCAGAAGGGGGAAAAGGAAACCAAAAAGCAAAACCGAACACAAGACTACAGCAAAAGAAAAATTAGTGATCAATCTATCTTCCAGGGTCCTCACTTCCACAGAGACACAAACGCTTACGAAAGGACTTAGCTTTGTTCCCACGCACAACAGTACTCTCTTTGATTCAAATATCGAACTGTAGAAGCTGATTCGGAAAATGAAGCTGAAGGTGTTCTTAAGTGAACTAGAACCGATGAATTCACCTGATGAGGACCCTTTGGATCTCAAACAATGCAAAGGGAAAAGTAACTTCATACCACCTATCACTGTACCATCGATCGACATATTCCAAAAACAAGTCACAAGAGATTTGGAGAAAATCAAGTTTGGCTATTCGAAGAACAGCAACATGAAACCTCATGAATTTGAATTGATCAGAGGCCTATACGGAGATGAATCATTAACAATAAGAGCTGCAGATAAAGGAGGTAGTATAGTTCTCTTGAACAGTCAAGATTATGACCAAGAATGTGCACGGCAACTGAATGATACAAGCACATATGCTCCTTTAGACACAGATCCTACAGAAGAAATAAGAAAGAACCTGGAGACTTTATTGACAAAAGCTGAGGAATTAGAATGGATCTCACATAACACAAAAAAGTTCCTCACTAACCCGCATCCTCGTATACAGCAATTTTTATACACTACTGAAAGTCCACAAGGATCTACACAAACTACCAGAGAGGCCCATAGTTGCAGGTATGAACAGTATTCTGGAACCGTTGGGAAAATATATTGACTATTTTTTACAACCTTTAATCCAAAAAACAAGCACATACATCAAGGACTCTACTCATTTTTTGCAACAACTGAGAACAATTCCATTTAATCCCAACCACATCTGTTTCACCGTAGACGTCAAGAGTCTTTATACTTCCATCCCGCATGACTTGGGTAGGGAGGCAGTGGAATTGTTATTACTACAAGAAGATGAGATACAGGCACAGAAAGAATTCATAATGGCACTCTTAGAATTTATCAGCAATAACTCCTACTTCCAATACAAAAACTCATATTATTTGCAAGTGGCAGGCACATTGATGGGGGCCACCATGGCACCTTCTTATGCCAACGCATTTATGTACAAATTTGAACTGGAACATGTACTCACAAATCCTCAATGGCATAACAATCTGTCGATATGGATCAGATACATAGACGATATTTTTGGTATTTGGACAGACACAGAATCCGAACTTCTAACTTTTTTTGACTATCTGAATAACATAGACCCCCGCATCCAGTTTACACATGAACACTCGAATAAAATCATACATTTTTTGGATGTGGAGATAAAAGTTACTAACTGCGAATACCGTACCACTATCTATCGCAAGAATACTGATCGCAATAATCTCTTACAAAGATTAAGTTTTCACCAACCCAGCCTGATTAAGAATCTCCCTTACAGCCAAATGCTAAGGGTGAAAAGAAGAGTCAGTGACCCTGTGGACTGCCAAGAATCATTGAAGGAGTGGGGGAACACAGTTTTGGAAAGAGGGTATTTTCAAGAAGAAATAGACATAGCTACTGCTTGCACAGCCACACAAAACAGAGAAGAACTCTTGAAACCCAAAACAAAAACAGGACAATTGCCCCCACTGGTCTTTGTATCAAAATATTCAAGGCAAAGCAGTCAGATAAAATCCATAATCAAGAAAAATTGGAATACCATAACCTGTGATCAGAGAATAGAACATCTCTTCAAAGAACTCCCAACTTTCGCGTATCAACGGAGCCAGAACCTGAAAGATAAGTTGGTTTACACGAAACCAATGTGCAAGAAAATGGCAACAGAGAGGATAGGCACATTTCGTGCCTTAACTGCAGTAACTGTAATTACATCATCAAAGGATCGAGCATTGACCACCCACACTCTGGAACTAAAATCAAGTTGAAAGACTATGCCACGTGTGACACACAGAATATTGTGTATGGAATCTAAATGCCCCTGTGGGTTATTCTATGTTGGCCAGACACAACGGACTGCTAAAATTCGATGGAATGAACATCGTTCATGCATAAGGAATCACACAGTAACTTTGGCGGTGGCAGGCATTGGCAAGAAAAACACCATAATTTGACACAGATCAGATTTGTAATCTTAGAAGTGGTTTGCAAACACAACAAATATGAGAAACTTCAAAAAATACTTGACCAACGAGAAACATTTTGGATTGATCGACTGAGACCTCTGACACCCAAGGGACTAAATGAAGAAATAAACTATATGTGCTACCTATGAATATCCACTTTGTGGATTAGTATAGTTGTCTTCTTCTAATCCAGTATCACTACCCCATCATAATTTGACTTTGGCCTAACTGTTTTTGAGTTGACCCTTACACTTGCCTTTGCAATTTTCCTACCTTGCTTTCTGATCATTGACTCCCTCCCACCCTTCCAGATAAGGCATTCATGCCATAACTTTCCCATTGGTTTGTATTTTATTGACTCTCACCCACCCTCCTAGACATTGAACTGGCCCCCTTTTTGGTTTCGACCTCTGCCCGCATTAATACCTTTGACAACTTGTCCTAACATCGAGTCCTCTGCTAGGACCTTTTTTTGACACCTGGGTGTAGTAGACACCCTGCTTGTGATGTGTATCACTTTAACTACTAAGGACCTGTTTTCACTGCATTCTCGTATTGCGCTATCAAGATGTGTACCTCTTTAACTATGCAGTACTGGTTTTCACTGCATTCATGCAATGCACAACGAGTTTTCTTAACATACACAGGCGTTAGACCGCCGATGAACAACATCCAGTACTACTTCAATAAGGACAGCGTAGCCATGGCGACAGTCCCGCCTTCTGTGCATGCACAGAGGTGAGACCCAAGGCGTACGTGTTGCCACGCAATGCCTTTGGATCCCCTTGGCAACGCATACATTCTGCTCCCGTCACCATATCCAGTTTCACTCTAATTAGTACAGCGTGGTCATGGCGACAGTCCCGCCTACTGTGCTTGCACAGGGGGGGGGACCTAAGGCGTAAGTGTTCCCACGCGACGCCTTTGGATCCCCATGGCAACGCATACATTCTTCTCGCGTCATTCGTACTTGCGCCCCTGCAGACGCGTTTGACCAGCACGGATCGATTTTGCTGAGTAACGGTAAGAGTGTGTCTCGCGCTCCACATTTGAATGTGTTGAATGATATACCTCAGTCTGATAACTTTTCACATAACATTAACAGGTGTACTGAGATTGGACTATTCTTCTACGGGACCCAGAGCCCTTTGAATCATAAGGTACTTTTAACTAATTACCTAATTGCCACACGGTTTAAGTGAATATCGCAAGGCGAGTAACATTACCGATCTCTAATAAAGATTTCTTTTTTCTGTTTTTCCTATTCACCACCTCACTGTTGGAACATTTAAATACACATCTTGGAACGGGTATGTGTGATTGCATGCATTTGTTTTTGGAATTATTGTCAAATGATTATTTGATAATTATGTTGATTCATTGTTTTGAAATAGAGAACGATTAGGCATAACGAAATAATTGTACGGCCCTGACGAAGGTTTTAATAACCGAAATGCATTGGCAAACGTACATAGAATTCAACCTTGTTGGGCATCATCAGTGAGGGGGGTCTCTAAGCCCAGCAGGCACGGGACCCACGTCTGGGCATGCCCGTCCCAGTCAGGGTGACTTACGCAAAATAAAAGAGGTGATGGCTGGATGGTTTGGAATTAATCCTAACCACTGGTATTGATCTGGGCAACCCTCCAGACCATCGTTCTTCACCTGCAGTCATTATTTCTTTGTCCGCTTTTGTGATCACTGCTTCCAAATCTAATGTAATCATGGAACCTGGTGCCCTTTCGTGGGGGACTGCTGGCCTGAACAATTATGCAGCAGGTATGCGCAATGTCTTGTCCTGAATCCCGGGCACCCATCCTAACAATACTGTTACTGCATAGAAAAACAAATCTGGATGTCGGGGCACTCTCTGCATGGTGCTGTTGCTATAAAGTGCTTGTATTATAGCTGCAGCTCTAGCATGTTATATGCCTGGCGTTGAACATATTATACCTTCCTCAGTGAATATTCAGTTTACTCAGGAGATCCCTGCCCAGACGGTTAACTTTTGAATGCAATAAGGGTGCTGACATCTCCTGTGTGCCTACAGTGATGGGTAAATCTTCAGTTAAAGTAACCAATACAATTGCCCCAGAGAATCCCTGCATGTCCATTATTTTTTTCTGACAAGGGAAACATTCCTTCCCTAATACAGGACTTTGTAGCTCCTGTGTCAACCATAAAACTAAATGTTTGGTCTCTTATCCTCACTCCTACCCAGGGTTTCTCTTCCGGGTCAGAAGTAATTGACAGTACTGGGCACGTCAGAGTTCTATGTGGGCTGTCCTATTGGGGATAAGTGTTTGTGCCTGAAAGTGAGAAGGGATTGCCTCCTAAGGTGCTTGCTCCTGTATAATGCATTACTGTGCCCTGTGGCAGGGTATTTCTATCCCATGGCTGAGTAGGGGCCTTTTAGGTGGCTGCTGTATTTGCATCTGTAAGTAATTTGGTGGTGGATCGGCTGTAACTGTATGGAGCCTTGGGCATATGGGATAACCAGGGGTGCATTTGAGACGGTGGGTGGACGGTGAACCAAAATGCTGAACCGCTATGGTTGTTATAGGAAAAATGCGGCCTGCTGTGGCACTTCCACAAGACCAACACTGTCCACCAAACCTGGGTCTCATTCCTCCCCATCAGCTCCCTCTACCCCTTTGGTTGATGCCCCTTCAGCTGTGGAAACTTCCTGTTTTCCATCTGCCATTTCCTGGCTCTTCCACCCATCCCTGATGGGCATTCTGTACCTGCTGCGCTTCTGTTTTGTTGGTAATCACTGCCCCTTTCATGTTGCATTTTCTGGACCAATTTAGCCTCTGCCTTTTGGGCTTGCTCCATTTTTTGTTTCTCCTTTTCTTGCTTTTTCATATTAAAATGCACTATGTGAGCCTGTATTTTGGGCCATCCCTTTGCCTCGATACCATCTACTTTATCTGAATCCATTTGCAGTTCTGTGGGGAGACTCCTGCGCCAACAAGTGATAAAAGACAGCTATAGTCTTGTCCCATCCTTCACCTGTCTCTTATTGCCACATCTCTTAAATCGGGTGGATGTAAAGTGCAGGGTCTTCGTCTACCCTCATTGTGCGGGCTGTCTTGGAATTTATGTCCGGTGTGCAGGAGTATTTGTCCTTCAATGATTTCCACACTTGCTTGACAGTTGTTAAATGGTGTGCCATTATGGGTGTCACTGCTCAACAGCACCCCTCCATATCTCATCCGCCTGTTCCCCTAGTAGTGCGATGAACAAACTCTTCATGTCCCCTACAGCTAACATGATCCCTCCTGTCTGTTTTTCTAGGGCATAGATCCACTTGCCTGCACCCACTTTAAGGGAGGAAAGTATCTTCATTAAGTTGTTCTGATCCATGTGGGGCCAGGGTACATAATGTGCTCTCCCTGCTCCCTTCGGTAGCAAGGGGAATTGTACCCCCCTGTTCTATTCTGAGATGTCTTCCTTCCCTTTTTACTGTTTACTAGGGCCATGCAGCGAGCCGCGGTCTAAGCCTAGGACCCCATTGTGATGCTGAAAATGCATCGGAGGGACAGGGCCACCGTATCCTTGTCCTTTACTGCCTTTTTATCGTGTGTTCTGTTGTGTTTTCCACGCAGGAGTTCATGTGGGACTCCTGGCGGTGCAGCTCTCTCTCTTTTGGTTTGGTGAACAGTCCCGTGGGCTACCCTTACAGCACCCATGGGTGGGGGTACGACCTTGTGCCCCTAGTGTATGTTTTTGGGCACCTGTGGGTGGCCCGCAGCGCAGGGTATGGGCTGGTGGCAGCTCCATGCTGACTTTGACAGGTGCGCTGAGTATCCTCCATTTTGGGGATCCCTGCCATTGGAATCAGTTCATTCCGGATGGAAAACAAGATGGCCCCTGTGGCCTCTTGCTTTCTATTACCTATTATCTTGTTTTCCCAAAGTCCTGGGAAGCCCTGACTCTGTCCCTTCCCCCTGACTGGCTGTTGGGTGGAAGTTCCATATATGGTGTTGTTGTGAAGTCCAGTCCAGACTGACTGGAGCCTTCCCAGTGACTGTATGTTGTGGGTACGTCCTGTGGGTGGGACCTGGGTGAATGGAGTGTGTGACCAATATACACATCTTGTTGTGGCTGTCTGGTTTCTGGTATGAGAGACAAAGACTGAGAAAGCCCTGCCTGAAACTGGCCTGAATGCAGTGTGTAGTGTTGAATGGCTGAGTACTTGTCCCAATCCACATTCCTTGTTGTGAGTGTCTGAGAGGGAGGAGGATGGCCTGAATGCACTGTGTGCCTGATTGGCTGACTGACTGCATGAATGCCCTTCTGTATGATTGGCTGCTGAGAGTGACCCATCAGTGTGGATGAGAGACAAGATAGTATATCTGGGGACCTCTCACCACTGGAAATTGTTCAGAAGCGTTCAGAAGCTGTGTCTACACTTTAAGAGTAACTGGAACTGCTGATCCTCGATGCCCAGCTGGAAGACGAAGACTTGCTGTTGCATTTGCTTCGACCTGACTCGAAAGCTGCCGAACTGGTCAAGGACTGATCCGAGAGAGGACCTGGTAAGGCGCCCTCTTCCCGTGCTCCGAGGGACCATCGAGTACCGCTAACCTTCGCCGAAGCTCCCTGGAAGTCAGACCCTCGAAAGGCTGCTGACCCGAGACGGGACCGCTGAGGAGAACGAAGCAAAGCACCCGGACTTCGCCGATGTCGAAGTCTATTGCCGTCGACCAGGGTTCGCAGGTTTGTGTAACCGCTGGAGGTCCGTCGAAGTTGTGTTGCCCAGCCGTGGGGACCACTTGACGCCGTGCCGCCGCCGGCCGGA
Organism: Ambystoma mexicanum; assembly: GCF_040938575.1. Lineage (NCBI taxonomy): Eukaryota > Metazoa > Chordata > Amphibia > Caudata > Ambystomatidae > Ambystoma > Ambystoma mexicanum. Next base: position 1,507,788,560 of record NC_090921.1, on the reverse strand, counting down.
GCTGCCCGCTCCTTTGCCTAAGAACATTTGAATCCAAGGACTCCCTTATCCGCAACATCGACCGCTTTGTCCCGCCGGAGAAAGTCAAGGACGACCAACGCGCCAAGGAGAATCCGCCGGTGGGTTTCCCGCCACCTGAAGGCCACAAAGACTTTGACGACTCGACGCCCTTGTTGGGCCACAGTTCTTCTGAAACTCTTTGCGGTTCTGAACAATCCATCGCCGAGGTGCCCCGCACACCTCATCCTCGCAGGACGTCGCTGATGAGCACCACCTGGATCGACATCGGGGTCTCGGCACCCATGAACTTCTCATCGCCGTGTCGACGACAAGTTCACCATCTTCGACGCCTCTCGACGATCCGTGGCTCCTGCTTTAAAGGGAGTCACTCAAGAAGGATCCTTCGATGCGTCTTCGAAGAACTCTACTCCACCAGGTACATTGGGGGGATATAACCTTAATAGGAGGAAATAAGGCTATTGACCAATATATGGACTGGGCTTGTGCTATATATCTTTATTTTACAGGTTGCCCAGGAGGGGGGCTCTCCACAAAGAACTGTGTCTATCGGTATAGGCCAGCATCCTGCCTATTGTTTCAACCATTTTACGTTCCTTCCTATCTCTATTGCTGGTTTCCTCGTTATTGATCTGTGTGACATTTTAACCGTACAGTTGATGCACTTTAATGAGATTTGATAACATTGGTGGTACCACTTTAGAATTGTATATATTTATCATTGTTGATCTCCGAGTACAAAGTGCTATTGTGATCGTGTACATACCTTTGAATATTGATTATATAAAGACTGTGTTTTCAGTAATACAGTGTGTGTACATTCCTTTGTGGGGGCTCGGGAACTACATTGTACTTAAGAACCAGCCTGCATCACCTCCTGAGAAGCTATGCCTTGATTGCTCGTCCATTGCTACCGTAATAGAGAATCTTGGCTGGGGTCGTCTGTGCCTCTCCTCTACCATATAGAAAGCAGAAATACAGACACCAACCTCCAGTCTTTACACTGGTGGCAGCGGTGGGATGCTTATGGTTTTAAGAATCAGTGTATAACCGTGCCACTTGCAAAATATCTGCACTTTATTAAATTAAGGTTTGGTTGTGTACAAAATAACTGTATTACAATCAATGGAGTCTATTGCAAATGGTAAATTGACTAGGATGAGCTTAGAGGCTCTCCAGAGTGCTTGTGAAGCCAGGGAGTTAGACTTTGTGGATAAGTCTAGGGCTGAGCTGATAGCTGCCCTGGTGGACTACCAGACCAATGGTGAAACTCTTGATGAGGGGGGGAATGCAACCAATGAGGACTCTGCCCCTGGGGGTTCTACTGAATCGGTTTCTGGGATTGCCACCATTCCTGCTGCCTCCATTCCGAACCCCAGCAATTCCTTGTAGCTTGAGTTATTAAGGATGAAATTGGCCTTTGAATATTGCAAGTTGGAAATAGATGCTGAACTTAAGAAGGAGGAGTTGGCTCAACAAGTGGAGCTCAAGAATAGGGATCTTGAACTCAAAAATAAGGACCTTGAACTCAAGAACAAGGACACTGAATGTCAGAGAATCCAGCTAGAGAAAGCTAGAGGGGGGAGACTTCAGCGAAACCCAGTGAGAGTGTCAGGTCCCCAGCGACTAAGTTTATGAAAGATTTTGTTGGTGTGTTTGTGGAGGGTTCTGATATCCTCCAATGGATTGAAGTGTTTTAAATGGCTTGTGCAATTCATGATGTTGACAAAAGAGATTGGGCTAAGTGTTTGTTAAGCAGAGTGCCTCAGACTGGGTATGACTGTATTCTGAAGCTGAGTGTGGAAGAAAGAGGTCAGTATGAGTGTATGAAAGCTGCTTTGATTGCCAAGCTTGGCAAGACACCTACCCAATACCTTAAAAGGTTCAGGGATTTTAAGAAAAGAGAGAATGTGTCTTGGGTTGACTGGGTGAGTACTGCGCACATGAACATGATGGGGTGGATTGATGGTTACAAGGTGAAAACTTTTGTTGAATTGTCCCACCTGTTGTTTTTTGAGCATTTTTCTGAAGCCTGTTCACCGGAGCTGCGTCAGTATGTTGCTGACCAGAACATTTTGGATCCCTTTAAGCTGGCTAGGCTGGCTGACAAGTGAGTCTCCCGCCGGGTGTCCCCTAAGGACTCCAGTGTGAAGGACAAGGACAAAGAAAAGGGGGCCTCTCAGAAAGCTGAGGAGTCCCAAAAGCAGTCAAAATCGGGTAAACCTAACCCCTCCTCTCCTAAGACCCAAAAATCTAGTGGGGATAAGTAATCTGTGGGTGGGAATAAGAGTAGTGGTCCACCTGCTGCAAAGCAGGCTCCCAGTGGTTCCAGTACCGTACCTCGCACTCCCGGCACTTGTTGGGACTGTGGGGCTCTGGATCACAAGAGGGGTGACTCCAAGTGTAAAGGTAAGGCACTTGGAGTACAGGCTGTCAGCCTGACCTACCCTTACCCCATGTCTCAGGTGGAGGCCACTGTCCTCCCCTCCTCTACAGGGATCACATTTGGTGCTCCTGTAGAGATTTCCTTAGTGTCCCTTGGGGCCTGGGACCAGTACGCGGAAGTACTGGCGACTATCCCACAGAACACCCATAGATTTCTGAGAAGTGTCCTCCTGAATGGCCAGCCTTCTACTGTTTTGAGAGACACTGGGGCAAGCATGACAGTGGTGGACCGGACCCTGCTCAAGCCAGAGGACTATGTAGGTGCTCCTCTGAGAACCACCAGGTTAGCTGGTGGGCCTCCCAAATTATCGCCTGTAGCCTTAGTCACACTCGTAATTGGAGACAAGACAGCAAAGCTTCCTATCCTGGTTCAGGACAATGTCCTTGCTAACATTCTGTTAGGTAATGATCTAGTCGAGTTGGGATTGATCTCGGATGGTCTTCCCATGACTGCTGATGCGGTCACTAGGTCACAGGTGACCCCGGGTCTGGCTGTGAGTCAGGTACCTCAGCCAAAGGCGTGGCCTAAGGCAAGACGAAGGAAGAACAAGAAGGCCACCTCTGTGGAGGGAGCTCCTTCTATTCCTGCTGTTCCTACAGCACCCATTGGAATCCATGCTCCGGATGGGCTGGGACCAGTGGTAAACACCGTCTCAACTCCTGTGGGAGAAGAGCCAGAAGACTCTCCTGTGGGAGAGGTTCTCAACCCAGAGGATCATCCCGATCTTCAATGCTTGTTAGCTGAAGGGGGACCCTCTCGGGCAGACTTCTGTAAAGGACAGAGAGAGTGCCACTCTCTCGAGGGTCTGAGGAAACAGGCCCTGTCCCAGGCACAAGGAGAAGTGCCTAGGACATTCCGGATTTATTGGGAGGGTGAGCTCCTTGTTAGTGAGCCCACGAAGCCTGAACCTGGTGCCCTCAAGAGGTTGGTGGTACCCCAGGTTTACAGGCCCTTCCTACTGCAGTTGGTGCATGAGGTGCCCTTAGCTGGTAATCTTGGTACCAAGAAGACTAAGCAGAGGCTCTCTGCCCATTTCTACTGGCCTCGGATGGAGTAGAAGTGGAGTCCCACTGCAGGACCTGCCCAACTTGTCAGTTGTCTGGCAAGACTGGAGGCAGTGTCATTGCCCCACTGCAGCCATTGCCAGTGGTTGGCACACCATTTGAGAGGGTGGGCATTGACATTGCCGGTCCCCTGGACCCTCCCACTTCAGGTGGACATCGGTTCATCCTGGTTTTGGTAGATCATGCCACCAGGTACCCTGAGGCTATACCCCTGCGGACTGTAACTGCCAAGGTGGTTGCCAGGGCTCTCCTGGTCATTTTTACCCATGTTGGATTTCCCAAGGAGGTTGTCTCTGACAGAGGATCCAACTTCATGTCTAGTTACATGAAGACCATGTGGAAAGAGTGCGGAGTAACCTATAAATTCTCCACCTCTTACCACCCCCAGACCAATGGTCTGGTTGAGAGATTTAATAAAACTCTCAAGGGCATGATAGGTGCTTTGGAAGAGCCCCTAAGGAGGAAATGGGATCTCCTCCTGCCATGCCTGCTGTTTGCTTACAGAGAGGTACCTCAAGAGGGTGTTGGTTTCAGCCCCTTTGAGTTAATCTTTGGACATCCCGTGAGGGGGCCCCTTGCCTTGATCAGAGAAGGTTTGGAAGCCACCCCTCCAGGTCCCGCCAAGCAAGTGGGGGACTATGTGTTAGGCCTCAGACGGAGGATGACACAGATGATGGACCAGAAGACAGCGAATCTCAAGGCCAGCCAGGACTTGAACAAATACTGGCATGACCTTAAAGCATCGCAAGTGGATTGGACTCCGGGACAGGAGATCCTCGTGATGGAGCCTATCAAGCCTCGGGCATTGGCAGATAAATGGACTGGACCTGACAGGATAATCTCCAAGATGGGCAAGCTCAGTTATCTCGTTGACATGGGAATCCCAGGGGTAGCCCCTCAGGTATTCCATGTTAATAGGCTCAAGCCTTTCCACAGGCGAGCCGAAGTCTCATGCCTCTTGCTGGCTTCAGAGCAAGAAGAGGATGAGAGTGAGCCCCTTCCTGATTTGCTGTATAGCTACCCTCAGGATGGCTCAGTGGAGGGAGTGCATCTCTCTCCAGATTTGACAACAGAGCAGCAGAGGGCCTGCAGGACTTTGCTCCAGTAGTATGCCTCTCTGTTTTCGCTGACGCCAGGCCTTACACCGTGGTGTAAGCACGAGATTGACACTGGCGACAGCGTGCCTGTCAAAAGCAGGAGCTACCGTATGTCAGACACTGTTAAGAACCACATCCAGGCTAAGGTCGCCAAGATGTTGGATCTGGGTGTTATTGAACCCTCCACCAGTCCCTGGTCCAGTCCCGTGGTCCTTGTCCCCAAGGCAAGTTCCCAGGCAGGTACCAAGGATTGGAGGTTCTGTGTGGACTACCGAGGAATCAATGCTGTCACCAAAACTGACGCGCACCCATTGCCCAGGCCTGATGAGCTTGTGGACACCATAGGTGCTGCCAAATTTGTGAGCGCCTTTCACCTCAACTCAGGCTATTGGCAAATAGCTCTTACGGACCATGCCAAGGAAAAGACAGCGTTCTCAACACCATAGGGACTCTACCAGTTTAGGGTCATGCCTTTTGGGTTGAAGAATGCCTCTGCCACCTTCCAGAGATTGGTCAATCATGCTCTCAGTGGGCTGGAAGCCTTTTGTGTGGCTTATTTAGACGACATCGCCATCTACAGTTCCACTTGGGAAGAGCATTTGACACATCTGGGTAAGGTGTTGCAGGCCTTGAAAAGGGCTAACCTCACTATCAAGGCCACCAAGTGCCATATAGCTCAGGGGAAAGTCACATATCTTGGTCATGAGGTAGGAGGGGGTCAAATCCAACCACTCCCCAGTAAGGTACAGGATGTACAGGACTGGGAGACTCCCACTACTCAAACCCAGGTGAGAGCCTTTTTGGGCCTCACTGGGTATTATCGCAATTTCATGGCGGACTATGGAACCATAGCTGCACCACTGACAGCTCTGACTTCCCCCAAACAACCTAGGAAGGTTAATTGGACGGAAGACTGTCAGAGGGCCTTTGATGACTTGAAAGAAAGTCTGTGTAGGGGACCTGTGTTGTGTGCGCCTGACGACAGCCGACCCTTTATCGTCCAGGCGGATGCCTGCGACACCGGAATTGGAGCTGTCTTGTCCCAGTTAGATGACAAAGGGAGGGAACATCCTATCATCTTCATCAGTAGACAACTCAAGGGTAGAGAACTTAGGTGGGCTACTGTTGAGAAGGAGTGTTTCAGTATAGTTTGGAGCCTTAGGCGTTTTAAGCCCTACCTTACAGGGTCTACCTTCAATGTCCAAACAGATCATAAGCCCCTGAAGTGGCTTATGCAAATGAAGGGTGAAAATCCGAAACTGCTCAGATGGTCCATTAGCCTGCAAGGGCTAGACTTCACCATAGAGCACAGACCAGGGAAGAGTCACGATAATGCAGATGGCCTTTCCAGAAGGTATGTTGACCGTCTGGATGAGGGTGTCTATCCTGTGGGAGATTAGGCACCCTCCACCTCAGTCTGGGGGGTGCGACTGTGATGCTGGAAATGCATCGGAGGGACAGGGCCTCTGTATCCTTGTCCTTTACTGCCTTTTTATCGTGTGTTCTGTCATGTTTTCCGCGCAGGAGTTCATGTGGGACTCCTGGCGGTGCAGCTCTCTCTCTTTTGGTTTGGTGAACAGACCCGTGGGATACCCTTACGGCACCCATGGGTGGGGGTACAACCCTGTGCCCCTAGTTTACGTTTTTGGGCACCTGTGGGTGGTCCGCAGAGCAGGGTATGGGCTGGTGGCAGCTCCATGCTGACTTTGACAGGTGCGCTGAGTATCCTCCATTTTGGGAATCTCAGGCCCTGCCATTGGAATCAGTTGATTCCGGATGGAAAACAAGATGGCCTCTGTGGCCTCTTGCTTTCTATTACCTATTAGCTTGTTTTCCCAAAGTCCTGGGAAGCCCTGACTCTGTCCCTTCCCCCTGACTGGCTGTTGGGTGCAAGTTCCATATATGGTGTTGTTGTGAAGTCCAGTCCAGACTGACTGGAGCCTTCCCAGTGACTGTATGTTGTGAGTACGCCCTGTGGGTGGGACCTGGGTGAATGGAGTGTGTGACCAATATACACTTCTTGTTGTGGCTGTCTGGTTTCTGGTATGAGAGACAAAGACTGAGACAGCCCTGTCCAAAACTGGCCTGAATGCAGTGTGTAGTTTTGAATGGCTGAGTACTTGTCCCAATCCACATTCCTTGTTGTGAGTGTCTGAGAGGGAGGAGGATGGCCTGAATGCACTGTGTGCCTGATTGGCTGACTGACTGCATGAATGCCCTTCTGTATGATAGGCTGCTGAGAGTGACCCAGCAGTGTGGATGAGAGACAAGATAGTATATCTGGGGATCTATCACCACTGGAAATTGTTCAGAAGCGTTCAGAAACTGTTTCTACACTTTAAGAGTAACTGGAACTGCTGATCCTCGACGCCCAGCTGGAAGACGAAGACTTGCTGTTGCATTTGCTTCGACCTGATCCGAAAGCTGCCGAACTCGTCAAGGACTGATCCGAGAGAGGACCTGGTAAGGCGCCCTCTTCCCGTGCTCCGAGGGACCATCGAGTACCGCTAACCTTCGCCGAAGCTCCCTGGAAGTCAGACCCTCGAAAGGCTGCCGACCCGAGACGGGACTGCTGAGGAGAACGAAGCAAAGCACCCGGACTTCGCCGCTGTCAAAGTCTATTGCCGTCGACCAGGGTTCGCAGGTTTGTGTAACCGCTGGAGGCCAGTTGAAGTTTTGTTGCCCAGCCGTGGGGACCACTTGACTCGTGCCGCCGACGACCGGAGCCGCCCGCTCCTTTGCCTAAGAACATTTGAATCCAAGGACTCCCTTGTCCGCAACGTCGACTGCTTTGTCCCGCCGGAGAAAGTCGAGGATGACCAACGCGCCGAGGAGAATCCGCCGGTGGGTTTCCCGCCACCTGAAGGCCACAAAGACTTTGACGACTCAACGCCCTTGTTGGGCCACAGTTCTTCTGAAACTCTTTGCGGTCCTGAACAATCCATCGCCGAGGTGCCCCGCACACCTCATCCTCGCAGGACGTCGCTGATGAGCACCGCCTGGATCGACATCGGGGTCTCGGCACCCGTGAACTTCTCATCGTCGTGTCGACGACAAGTTCACCATCTTCGATGCCTCTCGACGATCCGTGGCTCCTGCTTTAAAGGGAGTCACTCAAGAAGGATCCTTCGATGCGTCTTCGATAAAACTCTACTCCACCAGGTACATTGGGGGGATATAACCTTAATAGGAGGAAATAAGGCTATTGACCAATATATGAACTGGGCTTGTGCTATATATCTTTATTTTACAGGTTGCACAGGTGGGGGGGCTCTCCACACAGAACTGTGTCTATCGGTATAGGCCAGCATTCTGCCTATTGTTTCAACCATCTTACGTTCCTTCCTATCTCTATTGCTGGTTTCCTCGTTATTGATCTGTGTGACATTTTAACCGTACAGTTGATGCACTTTAATGAGATTTGATAACATTGGTGGTACCACTTTAGAATTGTATATATTTATCATTGTTGATCTCCAAGTACAAAGTGCGTTATTGTGATCGTGTACATACCTTTGAATATTAATTATATAAAGACTGTGTTTTCAGTAATACAGTGTGTGGACATTCCTTTGTGGGGGTTCGGGGACTACACTGTACTTAAGAACCAGCCTGCATCACCTCCTGAGAAGCTAGGCCTTGATTGCTCGTCCATTGCTACCGTAATAGAGAATCTTGGCTGGGGTCTTCTGTGCCTCTCCTCTACCATATAGAGAGCAGAAGCACAGACACCCCCCTCCAGTCTTTACACCCATGGTGTGATTTTCCTGTGTTCTTCGTCTGTTTCCCACTCCTCCTCTTCGCTTGCTGCCTCTCCTTTGCCTCTTTGCCGTATACTGTATCATAATCTATGCTATTGCAGTGTTCGCCTGCTGTGGAACCTCTGGAGCTCCCCCTGAATTGGGCGATTCCTCACTTGAGTCTACATTGATATCTTTGATAGCCTTAATATCAATCTTGAAAAGGATCTGCCTGCCCTCCACTTATCTGTACCTATCGCTGCGCCTTGCCCCTGTTCTTGTACCTGCACTGCTCTCACCAGCTCCTCCTCTGCTCTCTTTAGCGCTGCTTCTAATGCTATGCGAGCCTTATTTTCGATTTCCATAATCAATCGGTCCTTTGTTTTATCTTTCTGTTCTTCTGGTGTTCCCTTTTTGGGCACAATGGGGCAAATACTGGGAGTTGGTGTGCAATGCAGCGGGCTGTAAAGGAAAGGACCCATAAGGAGGCGGGCGGTGGCTTGTGCAGATGTCTGATTGGTACCCTCTGTTCTGTCATCACAGTGTTCCCTACGTCTATGAACATTTTCCACAATTCTAGTATGTTCTGTCTATTTTTCAACTTTTCCCCTTTATAAGTTGTCAACAAATGTGTATACATATGTTCTACTATAGCTTTATCATGCATGCCATCCTCAGTGCAAGATGTAAACATGTTACCTTCCATTCGCTGAACCCACTCACAGTGGTACTTCAGGATTTTTTCATTGTACTCCGGGAGCATCTTACACATATGCTCCAATGGAGTACCCATATTCCTTCTCAAATCCAACCTTGATTAAATCAAAAATCTCACCAACACTAATACAGCAGAGTGTCACCTCAAAAGAAAACACAACACACTAACAAAACGGAATCTCTTGTACACAAAAAGGAATGAAACATAACCCCTGCCCTCTTAAAACACTTCTACTAATTCAAGAAGCCCCCAAACTCCACTCACACAAAGGGTTACCAATGCCCTACACCGACTACTTCTATATATACAACTGCTAATGACAACCAATAATAAAACACATCTTTTTACACAATGGTTTAGACCCTTCCTCTGTCTCCTTCTCTCGAGACGAGGGTACTCAACCCTCCTCACGTCCCTTTCACTCTAGGACAGAGGGATAGCAGGCCCTTACCACACAGGACAGCCACTTCTAATACAGTGCTGAATTAAGGAGAGGGATTTTTTAATCACCTTAGTTTATGAGCAAAAGAACTGGGCAGAGGAAATCCCCTGCACTCAAAAACGGAGAAGTTCATCAATGTAACAAAAGCTAACTGCTTTATTAGAGCGCTCTTATACAGTGGTTAAGCAATGGACAATACAGCATTCTCCATGGCTTTCTTCCATAGATCTCAAGCTTGTCATCACATGTTGTTACTGTATGACGTCACAAAATAAAAATACATCATAAAATCTTACATGGAACAGGAATGGTTACCACAGTCAAGTATATATATGATTCAGTGAAAAAACATTGTTAAAGGGAAGTTATGGTTAGGTTGCGCTAATAAAAACCCATGAACTTCAATGAAAACATGTTGTTAAAGGGACGTTATGGTGAAGTTGCTGTAATAAAAACCTATCAAAACCAGTGGGAAAAGTGTGTTAAAGGGATATTATGGTTACAAGTAAAATCGAAATACCTCAGGAATTCACCAGTTATGGTAAACTAAGCAACCATAACTCACGCCACCACCGTGCACTGCTAAGAATAACACCCATGACATCAAAGACGACATCACAAATGCCATTGATGACATCACTGATGACATCACATGTCTAGCCCCTTCTTTTTTGTTCACTGACGTATCTAGGCCAGGTGGGTTTCTTCACTGACAGTCAGAAACTTAAAATTCAAAAAGGTACTTACTATATGTGTAGATGTTACCCTTCTCATATGTTCTTACAATACTTTCCTTAGGGTTCAGTTGCATCATATGATACATATACATAGGGGAAGAAGCAGGCCTGAAACACAGCAATCATTTCTGTGCATGAAGATAATCATTTAAGTTATGAACAGTTTCTAATGATACTGCCCCTTTTTTTCTTTCCCTGCATATGCCCCATGTTTGTATGCATTGTGGTCTCTTTATGTTTTGTGTACAAGTATGTAGTAAGTGATGCATTATTAGCTAGTTATTACATGTTTCACGGTATGAAAAAGTCTGGTACAGAAAGCATTCATCATTTTATTATTGAACATTGCAAAATTATAAATATTGCTGCTCTACGGTGTATGCTGCAGCCAATGCCTATGTTTCTGTATGAGTAGGTTACAGTACTAGAATGAACACTGCAATAGAATGTTTTTTAGAGCAGTACATTGCTTAATGAAGTACGTAGTTCATGATATGCCTCCTGATCACTCCTGACATTTCTAGGCCAATGTTATAATCACAACCCCTTCTAAGGACTTTTCGTGAAAAGTAAATGCACATCGGTTGTCATGTCATCTTGGATGTCATGTGTGTTATTATATTCAGTGCACGGTGTTGGCGCTAGTTATGGTTGCTTAGCTTACCATAACTGGCAAATTTCTGAGGTTTTTCAATTTTACTTGCAACCATAATATCACTTTAACACACTTTTTCCACTGTTTTTGATAGGTTTTTATTAGTGCAAAGTACCCATAACGTCCCTTTAACAAAGTTTTTTCACTGAATTTGATAGGTTTTTATTAGCGCAACTTAACAATAACGTCCCTTTATCAAAGGTTTTTCACTGAATTTCATAGGTTTTTATTAGCGCAACTTAACCATAACGTCCTTTTAAGAACATTTTTTCACAGAATTTCACAGTTTTTTACCAAGATACCCTTAATTTGTGTGCATGTGCCATACAACATACTAACCCCCCTGGCCCAACATGATAGCCACAGAGTCCGCAGACTATGCGACTTTCCGCGGACCTTGGGCAGCATCCACACTGCCCAAAAGCTCAGGAGTCGTTTTACATTGCTGTAGCATGTAGCAAACAAACAGAACATGTTCAAAGGGCAACAGATATGTATACTACAAGGAAAAGTGAAGTTAGTCTTCAGACTCTGTACTTATATAAGCAGCAGTGCAATTACATAGGTTGTGCAACATAATGGAATGCGCCAAGCGGAAAAATAACCTGTGCATCAACAATGATACTTCAGTGCTGCTTTCCATACACAGTGACAAGCAACTGTCACAAGGAAGTGCAATGTACTAAGAGGAGAGTCATACAAAAAAGTAGTAAGTACACTATATTTCTTCTTGTAACTGTGGAATTTGTTCTGTGTACATGACTAGTAAAAAGCATTATTTTTTTACACAGAAATGGCAAGCACCCTGGAGTGGCTTGAGGAAAATGTCCATCAGGATGAAATGAGTGACGATGGCAACTCTAATGGTACACAGTGCCATTTTTGAAGCAGGAACATTAATGCACAATGCTTCACATGTAACTGAAACATGCTTCTGTTTTAACAGTACATACTGCAAATGAAGGCAATGGGCTGGGAGCACTGGCTAATGTACAAGAGGATGGGCACATACACACCCAAAGTTCAAATGGGGAAAATGAACTGAGAATCCTCTGTGCAAAAATGGATCCATTGAACTGCAGGTTTACATAGTTAAAGACATTTGTAGAAAGGCATATGATGTACAATATTAAATACCACTGCCCTACTTGTACCTGTACCCATTTCCCTTTATCCCAGCCAACCATCCCCACGAATTCCCTGTAGTCAAAGACGATATGATGAGACCTTGATCCCTTCCTCCCGTGATGACCAGCCTGTGCAAAACACAAATTTCCCTGTATATGTTTCCCATTCCGCTATCCCTTCCCTTTCCTAATGCAATGTTTTTAGTGTGTGGTAATAAAGTTCTGTGTGTTTACTGTTGCTGTATGAATGTTTTTTTTTTAAACCCTGCTAGGAGTCTGTGGACAGCGCAACTGTCCGGACTGTCCGTAATCAAAATCTGTGTGGCCTGTCTGCAATTAAAATGCAGGTGTCCTATGAACACCTCGCCTGTCTGGGCTGTCTGCATTTAAAATGGAGGTGTTCTACAGACACCTCACCTGTCCGGGCTGTCCGCAATCATCTTGCGGACACCGCACCTGACCAGACATGTCCACAAAGTCATGACGTACCTTTATATGATTAGGGGACCCACACCCTGTCCTGGGGACACCTGGGTGCATGCGCTTCTGATCCTGTGTGTCCTCCGAACACTGCGCCTGTCCGTATATATGTTCGCAGCACGTGTTGCACTTTTTAATTATTTCACGGGCCCCACCCCTGTCCTACGGACACCTAGGCGCATGCACACATCGCATCCCATGCAATAGGTGTCCTACGGGCAGCCATCCTACCAGCGGACGTCCACAATGTCACCATGTGACCGCACCCACGCTGAGCATCGGTCCCTATCCGCGGACACTGTCCAGGACCCTGTACACCTAAACAGTGCTGTTTTGACCAATCTAAGGTGTTTTAAGGTGTAACTTCATGTTAGGCAGAATCACCTGCAGTACCCTTGGGGACCTCTACAGGCATTTAGGACAAGTGTAAGCACAATTTCACCTTTGGTACAAGCCTGTACTACACAGTAAAGTGGTAGCGATGTCTGAGCAGCCAGACTTATCTCAAGAGTTTAAGTGAGCAGTAGAACAAGTTACACAAAGGACCAACAAATACAGTGATTTAATTATACACTTACTCAAGGTTTCTTGGTAAAAGAATATACATTTATTTACTCAGTCTGTTTGAAAACATTACTCTATCATAAGCAGCTCAACGTCACACACTAATACACCACAAAAATCCAACCGGTAAGTAATGAACAAGTTTAGCCCCAAAATGCCGTGGGAGTAAAATGGCACTTCAGATACTTAATAAAAGAGGGAAAAAACAAGTTTATAAGAATAGACAGCCCAAATACATTCATAGGCAGGGCAAAGGGTTTCAGTTACATACAACCAGCATTTCTTCTCAATAGGCCTGGGCCAAAGTCAATGGTTCAGAGTCTTTTGTATAGGATAGCACAGTTCTGGTATATAATGGTTAAGTCTTTGCCATAGATTTTTAAAGGATTTGGCTAGGCGAAAAGTTTGACGAATGTTAAGGGAAGGACAAGCCTTCAAAGTTGAGGAAAGTTTCAAGCACTTTCTCGATGGCCGAAAAGATTTCTAGACCGCGTTTGCACAGTACCTTGTCAATAAAGAAAGCTGTAGCTGAGGCAGTTGTTCCTGGCAGTTCGAGCAGATCTCGCTGTTCCTGAGCTTCAGTTGTGGGGACAAGAAGGAGGACGTCTGGAGGTTCCTGCAATGCCCAGGGAAGAGGCCAAAAACTGTAGCAAGGCGTTGGTTTAAGGTGTGAGTGCCTTAAAGTCCACTAGCTGGTTTCCTTCCCTCTGGCTATCCGGTTTTCAACAGCACTCTGATGAAAATTCGACCAGATGGGGACGGTGTCCAGGTGGCTTGCAAGTTGGTTGTTCCCACCAAGCTCAAGGGAAGAAGTTAACCTTGAAGGACTTCTCTGTTGTTGGAATTTCAGGCAATTCGGACCTGCAGCAGGGCTTCACCGGTCGTCCAAGAGTTGCAGCAGTCCTCTTCCTTCCTCTCCTCTTCGGTTCTTTCGTTCCAGTGGTCGGCTCTGCTTTCCAAGTCCCAGAGACCTGCTTTTAAACAGTTTTCCCCCATTCATTCCAGCCGGGCTGTCACTCACACAGCAGGGTGGCTGTCCTTGCCGGACAGCTAGCCGGCCAATCACGCCAGAGTGCATTCAGGTCTCCTAGGAGACTAAGCACAGGGAGTTTCGGGCACCTCCCTCACATCCTGTCCACCCCAGACACCCTGGCGCCAGAGGAGGGCTTCAGCACTGAAGCCCGCCAAAAGCCAATGAACAAAGGGACCAAGCCTGGTTTGGCGCGCAGAGACAAAAACAAGAAGGACCTTTCCTAAAAGAAATGGCAAAAAAAGATGACCGGAGTATGTTTTTACAGATAGGTCTTGGGCGCCATATTGAAAAACATGGCTGACCCGATTTTTAGCTACCGTTGTTAGCCGTTGGGAAAAATCATGGTAGTTTGATCTAAACCACTGCCACCAGCCATTTAAAGTAGGAAAGGGTAATACTTTACTGTTACATGAGTGTTTTGACTCAGGGGAAGCTAGGCAACCCCTCCAGCACTCTATAGGAAGATAGGGTGTGCTGGGTCAGTAAATTTAAAGGCACTAGTAAAGTCAATTTAACTTTACAGGCTCTGGGAGACGGTAGTCAGTCCCAGAGAAGGTATTTAAACCTTTGGAAGTCTGAAAGACAACCCTGTGCCACTGCACTGAAGGTGCTGTGTGACACATAGAAAAAGATGATGCCTATGGAGTTGTGTTAAAACTCCATAACCAAAGAACATAAAAGTAAAACACACATCAAAATACATGAAAGAGTGGGAAAAAAGGCTCACACTCTTTCCAGGTAAAAAATCAAAACCTAGAAATCCAGCAAAGTTGTCTCGAAAGGTAAGGGAAATTAGCAAATTTTGAGAATTCTCCCTAACACTTCAGCTCAGCCTTGCAGAGGTCCGGGACCATGCCCTGGTCGATCTAGACACTTTTTGTAATTTTTTGTGCCCTGCTTGGGGTTCGAAATGTCCACGGAGCATGCGATTGTTGGCAGAGCGCTCCCCTGCACCTCTATAAAAGGCCACACGCCACTGATGCTCCTCATTCTGTTTCTGGCTGACCAGGACTACTGAGCAGTGCTCCAGGTTGCTGTTTTCCGGTTTGCAGATTGCTGTGTTCTGGTTTCCTGATTACCTGGATAATCCGGATTACCTGGATAATGGCATCCATAGCTGCTACTGCCTCTGTCTCAGCAGCACCCCTCACCCTCACCAACACCACCAAATTCTGGAGGGCCTGGAGAGGGGAACAGGTGTGGTGATGCAGAGGGGAATCAAGAAGAGGAAGAGGATGAGGTAGTGGAAGTCCCCACTACCAGCTGCCAGTGTGAGTCTTGGGTGTGGAAGCTCTTTACCACTGTTGGGAGGGTACCCAAGGCAGGTGCGGCCAAGGTTCGCTGCACTGATTGCAATATGGTACTCAGTTGCAGCAAGCCTGGGCTGTACAGCTACGGGACCACCTCCATGCAGCGACACCTGAGGTCGAACCACAAAGCAGCAGTTCAGAGGGTCATCCCCTCCGAACAGGGTAGTAGGTTGAGTTCCTCTATCGCCTCCTCTGCATCTCCTCCTATGACCACAAGGGACACTCCTGTGGGGCAGCGGATCCCTGATAAAAGCCTCACAGGCCATACACAATGCAGCAGAACCTTACCTTTTTGAGGGTCACTGTACTGTGCATGAACTGCGATGCGGTACTCTGCAGGGGAGAGCAACTCCAGAGTGCTTTCGAGGCTACGGTCCGGGAGCACGAAAAACATTGCCTCAATGAGGCCCACCCAACATCTTCCTCTCTCCACCTGCTCCCTCCTATCCCTGTGGTTGGTGCCCCTTTCCTACCCTCCCTTCCCTTCCTTGTGTGTCGTGTTCAAAAAACACCCCAAAAATTATAAAACAAAAAAAAACAAAAAAGGCTCTTTTCAGAGCCACCTTTCACAGTTTAAAAATAGAAGTACAAAAAAAATGGTGCAGGCCCCTCCTGCAGAGTCAGAAGACAGTGCGGTAGTCCGCGAACATCCAAAAATGTAGCTGGTGACAGCATCTAAACCATTGCACTCTTTTACTGGAGAAAGGGGTGGCTCTGAACAGAGCCCTTTTGGTGTTTTTTTATGTTTTTGGGAGGTTTTTTTCAAGGTTTTCAGATGAAGTAGGTAACACCTACTATGACATGCTTGATATATGTGCAAAAAGGGCTGCAAAGCATGTTGGATATTTCACAAAAAAAAGCTGATTGCCACCATCAGTAAGATGGGCTCCATATCTGCAAAAAATATTGGTGCTACGAAATGTAATATTTTCATTGTGGAAGGACGACATGCCAACATTTCTCTAAAATGCACAGACAGCCTTGTTGACATTGCGCCTCAGATGAGGCTTTTTCCCATATGCTGATTGGAGATCCTTTGGCTTGCCGCATTTGATATGTTTCTAGTGAATCATCTATGGTGTCTTTGGAGTGCAATGGGTGAATTGTATACTGATCTAAAATATTGGATGTTGTAATAGGATCTAAAAGTTCAAATTGGCCAGTTTATGAGGAATCCTGAATTATTTCTGTGGTTTCTCTCAGGTTTTCTTCAAAGTTTATTTCTTTGTAGCATTCATTGTTCTCTTTAAGTTATTGTAGGGCTTCTCTAAAGTCTACTAGTTGCTGTCACTTTTTTTGTCTTTTGTATGTACACCATTCATTAGGATAATCATCACCCATCACCCCACCCCGCAGGCAGCCCTCACCACATAGGACACCTCCACCCCAGCCCCCATCACCCGTGATGCCAACCTGCAGGCAGCCCTCTCCATATGGGACACCCCACCCCAGCCCCCAAGCCCCATTACCCCACCCTGCAGGCAGCCCTCACCACATGGGACACCCCATCCCACCCCAGCCCCATCACCCGTGACTCCACCCTGCAGGCAGCCCCCTCCACATGGGACACCCCCATCCCAACCCCCATCACCGTGTCACCACCCTGCAGGCAGCCCCCTCCAGATAGGACATCACCTGCATTCTGTACGCTGACATAGTGACACATCATCAGTCCATCATTGTTGTGTCGTGCACCTTGACTGCCATGTCATGACATCACCCCCAATATACACGGGAACATGTATCTTGCAAACCAAAATAAACGCATACATCTGGGCCAAATACATGAGTGTGGCAGCTGTTCAAACACAATTGCTGTCCGCAACCATCTCCCAACATACACATGTAACAAGTCAATGTCAAAGTGAGGCCCTGCTGTCCACATGACAATGTCATGTGAAGAATCACCATGGACAAATAGTCCTACAAGGACAGAATAAAAACCAGCCTCAATGTGTTCCACATGAACATACACTGGCCAGGCGTCTCACAGCCTGAGCCTCAATGAGCAGCTATTTCCAGAATGGATTTACAAATAAACACATCACTGTTTCTCTCATGTGTGAAGGACATGGCAATCAGACAGTGTGCCACGCACTGAGACAGTTGCATTTGTCAGCCGATGTGTAAATACAAAGAAATGCCAATAGTGCATGCCAGTGCAAGAGGTTGACCAACACCAAAGATAATGTGAACTGCACAAACACATGCTGGTGAAGAGGAAAGCACTACACGTGTGTGACACAGCATCAAGCAAATCATGTGCCAATATCGTGAACATGCAACACCCCCCACCGTAACCCAACCGCCCGCCCTCACTAACACAGTTAGGGCTAATACACAGTGATGCTGCACATGTGAAATAAAATGCCCTTTGACCCTGCACACCCAAACTCCCACTTCATACACCACCACCGGTCAGCCACATGTGTATGCTCACCCTGCAACTGATATGATATAATATGATATGTTATTTATAACGCGCTTAATACCCAGAGGTTTCTAAGCGCGGACCCGGGGATCAAACCTGTGTTGCTCCATGTCGTCTTGCTTTCAAGGCGAGGACGTTACCCCTGAGCTATCTTCCCAAGACTGAACACCAAACATCACACATGCATGTAAGGAACCACACACATGACTAAAAATGGTCAGAATCAGGTCTACTAAATGGACTACCAAACCGGCACGCTCCTAAAATAACTGTGACAAACAATGAGTGTGAGATAAAAAAATTAATTATATTAAACAGTCATATTAACTGCATACATACTGCAACAGAAATGTCAAATCATAAACATGTAAAAATATAAAATATGTAATTGTCCATGTGTAAGAAAATATGTACAATAAAATAATTCTTTAAAAAAATTACATTCTCACATGTAAAATGGGATCTGTAATACACACACCGAAAAACTATGTACAAAGGCAGCAGGCTCATTGTTCGTCCCCCACGCTATCCAGGACTGACTCACTTCCCTCCCCTTCTGCTTGGAGGTGGGCCATTGCCTGGTCCTGTATGGCTTGCAGCCTGTCCCTCATTCTCCTCTGCAGCACCCCTGCATCCCTGCAAGCTTCTTCCAGGATCTCAAACCTCCTCTATGCTCTCCTCTCCACTGCCTCTGCCCTGGCAACTTGTGCATCCCAAGCCCACTCCCTCTCCGCAACCAGCAGCATCAACAATTCCACCTGGACACACACACCATGTCCCTTGAGCGGCAGTGCTCCTCCTGCCTGGTCACCGTTGGCCTGTGTGCAGCTTGCCTCCTCGATGGAAATTGGCCTAAGAAGAGTGGGCCTGACCGCAGCCATACTGCAGCTGCCTGTACCAGCGTGCACTATGCATACACTGCCGCCATCTTGATGTTGGTTGATGGGTGGTAGGGTCCCAACATCGTCCCGCTGTACCAGTTGCCCCACTGATGCCCGGTCCTGTGTAGGAGCCTGGTCAAGCACAGTAACCACCTCCACTGTACTCCCTTGGGCAATCACCTCAGGCAGGGACGTACCAACCACCAGACAGGGCGGAGTGGGCACAACAGGAGTAGAGTGGGCTGTGATGGTAACCTGCAAGGAAGGCCCCCTGGAGGATAACTGGGTCACAGAGGTGGCAGTGGAGGAGTGGGCAGATGAATGTGCCAGTGCACACAGACCACCCGAGAGCAGCGCACGAGCCAGCTGGGACAGGGAGTTGCTCATTGATCCGTGATGATCTCTGAGTTCCTCACGAATTACCCTCACATCATCACAGATCACGCCCACCCACCTCACAATCCCAGCCAGCAGAGCGTGCAAAAGCTCTCGGGTGACCATCATGGCCCCAAAGGAGGGCCTGGCCTTGGTGGAGGCATCCACAAGATTGATCCATGCTGCATGTGATGGATCAAGCACAGGAGGTTGGTTGGTACCCTCCACAGTGCACTGCACTTCCTCCTGTCCCTGTTCCAGGAGTGCAGCCAGAATCCCCTCCTGGATGTCACCACCCAACCCTGTGCGCTTGCCTTCATATTCCTCCGCATCCACCACCACCTCCATCTCCCTTGATGACTCCAGAGAGCCTTCCTCCCTGGATGGCCCCTCCGTCCCTGCACCTTGGGCCACAGTCACTGAGGAGCCCCCTTCCACATCAACCTCTTGGGAGGTACCCCCAGCATCTGCGCCCAATGGACCATGCACACCCCCAGCCAACTCAGCCTCACATGAGGTCGAGTCAAGTCGGCCTGCCCGGGGAGTGCGCTTACGCCTGGCGGTCTTGTCCCTGCCGTAATGCTCCACAAGCTGCAGCAACTGTGCAAACATTGTAGATAAAACAGTGACATCAGTCATGGGTGTCAAAGGATGTCTGGCATACAACAAAGAAACATGGCAAGTCAGTCATGTCACATCCATGAACTGAGTCACACACAATGCAGACACGAAGGCATTTGAGCACCTGTGTCACATCCATCACATGTGCCTGCATGCATGAACTGCCAGTCCTACCACACATAGACTTGCACATCATGCATGTAACTCACTTGGCCACAACCCATCCAGTCTACAGCTGCCATATCCAAGCAGCTATACCACACACACACCCTGCATGTGACCAACAACAAGCTATAGCTGCACCATCCAGCAGTCAACACGCTAATGCTGGAATACAATGTCATATACAGCAAATGTCAACCATTGCCATGAGACGGCAACCAGCTGCAACTCACACACGCACAAGACACAATGAGGATGTTGCACTTGCAAACATGCATGCCACACATACGCCGTAGGGCATAATCCCACATGGGTACTCACCAGTGTCATCCAGATGTCTCTTCCAGGCTAAGTACTGGGAGTGGAGTTCTGGGTAGAACCTCTCTATTACCCGCAGCCGTGTCCACTGAAAGTGGTGGCATCCTGCACGGTGCACCTTCAAAGGTGGGTTCCATCCCGAGGGCTGCCAACACCTTCATATGGCTGTGGGTCTTGAGGTCATCCCAATGTTTCCTCACCCGGTCCCTGGTTTGGACTGCCACTCCTTTGCGTTGATGGCAGTCGTGATGTCATCCCAGATCCTCAGCCTTGCGTCGCAGCCCAGCTGCGTCCCTGGGTTGTAAAGGTCATCATAGACGTCCAGGACCCAATCCACCATGACCCCAACATCGATGTTGCTGAAGATGGGTGCCCTCTGCTTCGATGTGGGGGTGCTGCCCTCACCTGATGACCCTGATGGGGCAGACATGGCACCCCCGAGGCCGGTATGGGCTTCGTGGGTCTTGGATGAGTCTCATGAAGCAATGGTGGTCTTTGCAGAGGTGGGAGTCCCTGAAAGTACAGTGGAGGCGGTTGCAGGTCCAACAAAGGAGTGCAGGCAAAAGTGTGGCAGCTAGCACAAGAAGACAGTGCAGGTTGCAGGCAGGCACTCAAACCTGATCATGCAGCAGCACTGTAGTGGTGAATGGGGCAAAGCAGGGCCAGAAGATGCAAGACAAGCAGCAGTGTGGGCAGGAGGTACTGTGGTGTGCCTCACGCAACCGCAGTTGCTGCCAGCACAGTGAAGGCCCTTGTCTCGTGATGGGATTTAACATACTTTACTTACCGCGAGCGTATACTCTGCGCACCTAGCGGAACCCGTATGCATTCACGTAATTGACATATCCATGGAAGTCACGCGACACGCATCTTATCGTGTAACCATTTACTTTTGGAGAGGGATTTGCCTCAGCGCAAATGCGCTTGTATTTTTATTTCTCCAGACGCTACCAGGGAGTCATGTACGCCTCATTCATACTCTGGGTGCCCCTTTGTATCATGTACACCCATTCTTATCATTAGAGTTGCTTACGTGTGCTTTGCGTATGCATTTTTGGTGTTGGTGAGTGCCAAGACGTACCGCGTAACGCTTTTACTTTTCACGTCAGCCACCGAGGGGTCACGTACATGCATTTTGGATATTTAGGGTCCCTGTGCGTTACGCGTACCATTTATTCTTCCAGCCGGGGAAATATTGAGCCTGGCAGGACCATCCTAGTACATTTTACATCATGTAACCTGCCCCCGCACTACAATTGTACAGGACAATTGCTTGGTGTGCCTCCCATTGTACTAATCCATCAATACCATGAGTGGGAAGGCCACAAGATGGAAAGGTGGCAAGGTTGCTGAGGTGACGGAGGTGGCCAGGGTCTGGGATGTGCAGCGAAAGTTGTGCACCACCCTCAACAGGGCCAGGGGGCTGCAGGTGATGCTAATGTCCCCAACAACCAGAGTTAGGGAGCTACATCAGTATCTGTGCCCCCCCACAAAGGTTCACAGACACGCAGGGGCAACTACTGTCCCACCATCAGTGGGCAGCCCCCATCACCTGTGAAACCACCCTGCAGGCAGCCCCCTCCACACAGGACACCCAAGCCCCCCTCATCCATGACACCACCCTGCAGGTAGCCCCCTCCACACGGGACACCCCAGCCCCCATCACCCCTGACACCACCCTGCAGGCAGGCCCCTCCAGACTGGACATCACCTGGATGCTGACAGTGACACATGATCACTCCATCAATGGCGTGCCGTGCACCTTGACTGTTGTGACACCACCCTGAACATCCACGGTACAATATATCCTGCAAACACAAATACATGCATACACCTGGGCCACATCCTTGAGTGTGGCAGCTGCTTAAACACAATTGCTGTCTGCAACCATCTCCCAACATACACATCTGACAGGTTAATGGTAAAGTGAGGCCCTGCTGGCCGTGTGACAATGTCATGTCAATAATCCCCATGGAGAAATAGTCACACAATGACAGAAAAAAAAGCACCCTCAATGTGTGCCACATGAACATCCACTGCCCAGGCATGTCACGGCCTGAGCCTCAATGAGCTGCCATTACCAGAACAGATATCCTAATAAACACATCACTGTTCCTCCCATGTGTGAAGGTCATGATATGAAATATCAAATGACATGGCATTCATAATGCACATATATACAAGTGTCTGAAGGTGCAACGAGTCCGGGGAGGGGGAACAGAGTGAAGACAGAGACAACGGTCTTGGTAGGCCAGGTGACATTGAGATGGCGGCAGTGCATGGGAAGTGGGGAAGGGGAAAAGAGCGGGGAGAGGGGGAGGAGGCAGTGCAGTACATGGGGAAGGACATCATAATAAATACAACTAAGAAAATCATCAAACTGCAGCCAGCTGGTGGCAAGTGCAAGGCTAAGTGCAGACATCAGCTGTCAAGTGCAGGTGGGGGCTGTTGGTATACAGAAAAAGTCCAAGTGCGGGGAATGCCAGGGAGGCAGTGCAGGTGTGCAAGTGGAGGGTGAAGGGACCTTGGGCCGAGGGTATCCAGGTGACCAGTGCAGATTCAGACAGGAGTACAGCAGGGTAGCGGTGGACAAAAAGCACAAAGTGTAATGACTTGAGTTCTGATTGAGTACATGGCAGTCAGCTAGTGCGCCATGCACCGAGACTGCTGCATTGGTCTGCCGATGTGTAAAACCAAAGTAATGCCAATATTCCATGCCAGTGCAAGATGCGGACAAACACCACAGACAATGATAACTGCACAAACACATGCGACACTGTTAGGCAGAAACCTGTGCCGTTCCCTCTAGGACCACTGCAAAAAGTTTAAGACTACAGGAGTTAGCAGTAAACCCAATTGGTAGCAGTCTGCACCACCCAGATTTACCTGGTAGCTGTGGCTGAGCAGTCAGACCTCTCTCAAGACGAGTTAGGCAGTATATAGAGTATACAAGATAGGGCAATTTACACAGTAGAACAAGCAGACACGGATCAGAGCTTGGGTGTAAAGATATATAATTATTTATTAAAAACACATCTATGAAAAACACACTGGCATTAATATGGCAAACAACTTCAATCACAGTTACTATAAGTATATATCAGTCCCATAACAATATTTCGACAAGTCTAGGTTCAAAGACACCACTTATTTGCAGACAGAGGTGAGTGCTTAACCTAGATTCCACTCTAGTATTCGTTAGAAAGGGAGAGAAAAAGGCAGGGTATGAAACCAACTCAGTACCAACACTTCTACGAAGCAAATGCAAGGCAGGGTCTACTGTAGATCACAAAGTTCAGAGGCCAGGCCCACTCGGAGAGAGGCAAGGCGGTATGTCCCAAAAACATCACAGTGGAAATGCACTTCAAGTCTTTGTAGCAAAATGTCACAGAAAGGTTGGGCCAGTTTTAGAACAAAAGTTAAGAAGGTCTGGAGGCGACCCAGTGGAAAGGTAAGGATTTAAGACACCTCACGCTAACCGTCACAAGGGAAGCCAGGCGGACACAGTACCTTGAAAGTGGAGAGACAGCTCCGGCTGGGGGCAGTTGTTCCTGGTGGTGGATGCAAGTCGGGGCTTTGCCAGGAGAAGAGATGATCTTGTCGTAGAGGAAAGTTGAAGATCGTTGCACCACCAGGGAAGAGACCAGCCGCGGAGTGCTCAGTCACAAGGCACCACCTTTTGGTTGCGGCACAGTGGTTAGTGGCTATTCGGTTGCCGGGGTGCTCAGCACGGGCAATTCAACCACTAGACGTCCTGGAAGTGAAGCAAAAGCAAGGGACTGGTTGTTCCCACCAGTCAAAGGGAAGAAGACTCTCCAGCAGGGAGATCTCCTCTGTCGTTGGGAAGTAGTGAGTCGGTTCAGCAGGGCTCCACCGGTGGTGTCATCGTTGCAGGTCGGCTCAGCTTCTCCCTCATCGGATTCTTAGGTCCTGTGGCGACATCTGAAGTTCCAGTCCCCAAAGCCCTGCTTTTATGCAGAAAACCCCCATTCATTCAGCCTAGCTGTCAATCAAACATGCTAAGTGGTGAGCGGGGCGGCTCACCACTTGGGCCAATCACACCGGAGTGCGACTTGAGTTGGCAAGGCAACGCAGTCCAGGGTGCCTAAACCCCCTCCCACACACCCTGTGGTACCCAGACAGAATGGCACCACTCTGGAGGGCTTCTGTGGAGAAGCCCGCCAAAAGTGGAACAAAGGGCTCAACCTTTGGTTTGGAGTTACAGAGGCGAACACATACGCCATTTAAAAACCGAGTTCTGGTAGAAAATACCAACCAGGGAATTTATTTTAATTTCTTAAACCGGCGGTATGACCGAGGCTATATAGAAAAAATACTAGCCTCAAACAATGGGAAAATCCCATAGGAATATATTTGCGGTCGAATATAAAAAGTAGTATCCACTGCCACCAGCCAAAACTCGACGAGGGGGGACGGAACAGTGCCCCCTCAAACAACAGACCCAGGGGTAATCAAATTACCCCTACCAGTACGTCCACAATAGGATGGTTTGTACTGGTTCTGTTAGTAAATTTAGGTCTAGTAAAGCCAATGGTGACTTTACATGCCCTGGGAGACAGTAGTCAGTCCCAGGGTATGGAGTCTATGGTGGGGGTCACCTAGGACACCCCAGTGTTACGGCATGGAGGGTGCTGTGTAACACCCATAGCAAAACACATGAGACCCTATGGAGTAAAAGACCCCATAGCCCATAGAACACATTAACATTCAAAGAAATACCACAAATCATGTCCAAGAGTGGGAGAAAAAGAGTCTCACTCTTGGCAGGATGAAAAAAACAAACTCCAGAAATCCAGCAAAGCTGCTGGGGGACTCACTAGGTTAGGAAATTCAGCCTAAACAGAGAATTCTCCCTAACAGACATGACACGAAATGTGTGTTACACAGCATCAAGCAAATCCTGTGCAAATATCGTGAACATGTAACACTCCCACAGTCACCCCACCAACCTCCCTCACAAATACAGTGAGGGCCAAAACACAGTGATGCACATGTGAAAGCAAATGCCACTTGACCGCGCACACCCAAACTCCCCCTTCACGCTCCTCCACTGGTCAGCCACATGTGTTCATTCAGCACGCTAATGGATAGCAAACATGACACATGCATGCAAGTAAGCACACACATGACTAACAATGGTGACTACCAGGGACACTAAACGGACTAACAAAGCGGCACACTGCAAAAAAAAATCTGAGAAACAATGACTGTGAGTTAAAATAAATTATATTGTACAGTTGTATTCTGCTCATATACAGTGTAAATCCAATTGCAAAATATGTACATGAATAAATCAAAAGTTTGCAAAAATTTCAATGTCCATAAAAGTTTTTTACAATAGCAGCAAAATGATAAAACAGAAAATCAGAAAACCCAAGAAAACTATGTACAAAAATACATGCAGTAATGTCCAATATGCACTCCAAATGATGAAATAAATAAAAGTAAAACCACACATGAAGAACTATGTACAAAAAATGGAGTAAAGTCCAAAAGCTCCAAATAATGAAAAGAAACTATGGAAACCTATGTCTAAATAACTATTTACAAAGGCAGCAGGCTAGTCCTTCTCCACACCATTCTCCGTCAATGTTTCAGCCAGGGCATCATCGTACACTCGTCCAGTTCCCCTAGGCGGGCCTCTGCTCTCACCTCGAGGGCTTGGAGGGACTCCAACATGGTCCTCTCCATCCCCTCCGACTCCCTGCAAGTATCCTCGAGGGCCTCAGCCCGACACAGTGCTATCTCCACCCTGGCTATGGTGAGTCTCGCCTCCTGCGCCCGCTGCCTGTCTGCACCGATTTTCTGCCCATACCGCATGAACAAGGAAGACATCCTTGTGCGAAGGTCCACATTTGCGTCCTGCCTGACGCCAGATACCTGCCCCCTTTCGATGGTATGCCCTGAGTCATGAAGCCTCCTACTCAGAGCCTGCTGCTGCCTTATTGCCCAGTGCCTGCATTGCCTGGCCAGCCTTCGGGCAGATGAAATTACCAGGGGGCATCTGGCACGTGCCCTGCTCCTGGGTGCCTGCTCTCCCTCCATTGCCACAGCTCCTGTCATAGCCTGAATCGGTGTGGTGACCACCTCGGCTGATCCACCATTGACTCCCAACTCAGGCAGGGATGTGATCTCCACCAGACAGGCCGACGTGGTTGGGACAGGTACACAGGGGACCCTGGTGGTATCTAGGCTGGAAGGTGCCAGGGAGGACAACTGGCACACAGAGGAGGAAAACGATGAGGGGATTGCATAAGTGGCCAGCCCATGCACCCAATTCAAGAACAGGAACATAGCTAGCCTGTTCAGAAGACACCAGACCTCATTGTGATGATGTGCAAGCCCACAATGGTAAACCTGCACATCATCGCAAATGGTGCCTTTACACCTCGCGATATCAACTCGCACGGGTTCCACTCTGTCTCGAATGGCCACATCCGCAGGAATTGGGGCGTCGGTTTGCGTGGAAACTTCCGACACCTGCGGATGGGCCCGGCCTGGGGTATGCCAGCAGGTGCCTATTTGGCACAGGCACCTCCACGGTGACCTGCACTGCCTCCTGCCCCTGAGTCTGGACTGCATCAGTCAGACCCTCCTCATCACCCCCACCGGGCCCCATAGACTGAGCTGATACAGCCTCCTCCTCCTCCTACCCCACCAACCTGGATGCCTCCCCAGCGTCTTCCGCAGTGGATTTCCCCTGTGTGAGCTCACCTGTCCCCCCCCCCGCTGCCGAGGAGTCCTTGTCCACCTTCGCCCTCTTGGACCTCCCCTCAGCAGCTGTGGCCGATGGATCAGATGTGGCAGCAGCCTACTCGCTCCCCGATGATGGTGTGGCTGGGCCTTGCGTCTCTGCCCAGTGGAGGCATCCCTGCTGCCTTGCTCCACAGCACCTTCTCCGTCCTCTTCTTCCAACACTGCTGTGGATAAGGAGACATAGAACACAAACATCAGGGTACTGTACCTATGTGTGTTTGGCACAAAACATATGCACATGAAGTACACTGCCAAAGTTCACAACCATCATCACCCTCCACAACACATAGGTACATGCAATGTACATACATGCACATACATGTCTGTCCTTCACAACAGAGAATCACATACTTGGACATGGCGCTCTCACCACCTACAAATTGTGAATGCTACACACACATGTATGATGGGAAATACACATGTCATGCAAACACATCACCTGGCAGTCCTGAAGCAGTGAACTGAGCTATCATATCAGAGTCCCCTCAATGTCAATCAGGCAACAAGAGTAGTGCACACATTGGCCCTCATTACAAGTCAGGCGGTGGACCATGGTGCTATTAGCACCATGGTCCATGCCGGATTCCGCCATGGTGGATGGCGGAATTACCGCCCCATTCCAAGGTGAGTGGGGCGGTAATTCCCCATTCACCATTTGCCCTTCCCCATTCCCATTTTTGCCCTATAGGGCATAATGGGGATGGGGAAGGCGCTAATTACGGCACCGTAAATTACGGTGCCGTAATTAGCACCAAGGTCGCTTAGCGCCTTGGACTTTAACGCCTGCAAAAAGCAGGCGTTAAAGTGTGAATCAGGCGTTAAGGGTTAACGGCGCCAACGGCGCCGTTAAACCCTTAACGCCTGACTTGTAATGAGGGCCATTGAAATGCACCAGTTACATCCATCCAGGAGTGATGGCCAGTCACATCTCAGTCACATACACATGTACACCAGGCCTGTTCATGATGTTGACGACAACCCCCATGTGTCACACCTCTCACACGGGCACGTCCCAGACACATGTAAGAAACCACGTGCACGTCGTAATATGCTACAGTACAACACACATAGTAAAAGTAACACTGTTGGAATCACGCATGCTTCATTGAAGACATGTGCAGCATTGTCTGGAACATGCACACAGACATCCGTACAAGAGGCATACTTGCTGTAAGGCCAAGGTGCACACTCCCACCATACATCAACATGCACATGCACAGTGGAGGACAGCTACACATGAACACTGACCTGACAACTCCAGACGGTGCAGCAAATCGCTGACCTGGGTGTGCAGTGCCGCGGGTCTTCCGTGTTACTCGTATGGGCAGTCGGAAACAGAGTGACGGTTACTTCGTGTGTGCAAAATTAGCGCGTACATGTGAAATCAGTGGAAAGGGCCTTTTTGCGTAAGTAATGTGACACTTGCTGGCCATTGGGTGTTGACACACGCTGGCCTTTGGGCATTGGCGTTCAGATTTGGGATAAAGAAGTGCATAGGAGAATATCATATGACTTGTGTGAGTTGGAATGTACGGATGTGTGGACTTCGGAGATTTTTGGGGTGCCACGCATTTTGTTCACTACTGTGACAGTGCACACTTCTTATTTTGGTGGGGGATTTGCCTCCATGCACACGAACGTGCATTTTGTTTTCTGAGGCTAACGGTGAGTTGCGTATGCATTATTCATACTCTGGCTGCCCCTGTGTATAGTGTAACCCCATTGTTAACATCACAGTGGGCTTTGTGTACACATGTATTGTGTTGCTGGGTGCCACAGCGTACCACATAATGCTTTTTCTTTTCACGTGAGGGGTAGCATACACGCTTTTTTGATATTTGGGATGCCTGTGTGTTATGCGTACCGTTTATTTTTTCACCAGGGGTAATATTGGGGGCTTGCTGGACCATACTAGTACGTTTTACATCATGTACCCTGCCCCATCACTGCAATTGCCCAGGACAATTGCTTTTTGTGCCTCCCATAGTACTAATCCATCAGTACCATGATTGGGAAGGCCACAAGAGGGAAAGGTGGCAGAGGTGGCCAGGCTCGGGAAAGTGAAGCAACGCAAAGCACCTGGACCCTGCTCCAAGGTTGAGGCACCCGCAGGGTCATCTGCTCTCCCCGGCTCCCAGGTTGAGGAACCTGCAGGGGCAGCTCATGTCCCCAACAACCAAGGTCAGGGAGCAACTGCAGTACCTGTTGTTGTCCCCCCCAGGAACACGGACACACAGGGGCAGCTAATACCCGTGTGTCCAAGGGGAAGGAATGGCAATGCAAAACACCTGACATCAGCACCCTGGGTCAGGGACCTGCAGGGCCAGTGAATGGCACAACATCGGTGGGTGATGCCATGGCTCAGGCCACTAGTGTTCCAGCCCCTAATGCCCTGAGTGGTCCCAGCCACACAGGGTCTGCACCACCTTCTAAGAGGCAGAAGCGTGCAGAACAGGGAAAGGCTCAATCCCAAAGCACTGTGAAGGAGACCGCCACAGCGAAGAAGGGGAGCTTCAATGATGATGGAGTCAAGATCCTTATGGACTACATGCGCGACCACCACCGTGACATGTGCCCGGGGCCAGGGAGCACCCATATGCCTGTTCAGCGTATGGTCCACTGGCTGCGAGTCACAGATCACATCAACTCCTTGGGGAATGAGAGGCGCACCGCTCATTAGGTCATGAAGCGGTGGAATGACCTCAGCTGCCGACTGAAGGGAAGCCGGGTGCCAACCTATGGTGACAGGAGGTGGGTCACCGCAGGAGGAGGAGCTCACTCCACATTAGAAGCCATGAGCGAGTTGATTCATGTGGATCAGATCCAAGGTGTGGAAGGCCTGCCAGAATACAAGGAAACTTCCGGTGAGTGAAGAAGCATGTGCATCCAGAATATGTGTATGTAGATTGAAAGAATTGGTATTATTGTGTGGCACTTCTGCCTGCATTTGTATGACTGCCATGGGAGAACCATGTCATGGTCTACTGACTCAAGCTTAGTGTACTGCAGAGTACATACAACACATGTGCTGCACATCGGGTGAACATGGCTTTATGACAGTAGTCATCCACAATTGTCAGATACTAATACACATTTCCAGCATGCAAACACAACGTGGCATCTGGCTATGTTCATCAGTGATGTTAGTGACTCAGCTATGCCAGTCAAGTGCTTGTTTCTGAGGCAAGTGATATTCATCATGCACTGCATGTAGTAGTGGTTCCATCCACAACTGTCCATCGATGGCTTCATGCTACACATACATTCCATGCACACTGTCAGCGTGCGGGCCATTGTGCCATGTGTGCCCGAGAATTTTGCAACACCGTGCAAATCCCTGCCGCAGCTATGGCACTGAGCCCCTTGTAAGAAATAAGTCTGGAGTCATCCATGTTGACCTGCCACACTGGACACCCCACTGCCCCACCGCATGGGTGCATCGCGCTGTCCCTCTTGTGTGTCACTGTCCCTTCTTCCTATGTCCAAGCACATGTCCTCACTCTCTCCACATCACATACCTGGGACACCACACATGTCCGTTGGGAATCTCTGCAGTGCTTACATGGTCAGGGACATGGGATGTGGTGGTAAGTGTGCAGACGCCATGATTTCAGGGATTTTTGTACATAGTGTATGAATGCAAATTATGGCATGTTGACATGCATGTAAACGTGTTGCAGGACGGGCATTGTGATGACAATTAACATGATTCTTCATGTCTTTATGTGTCCATGTGCAGGCGATGAGCCACCAGATTCAGGGGAGGAGGTAGAGGAGGAACAGGAGGCTTAGCCCCAACAGAGCACCAGTGGAGGATGTGTTGTGGCAGCCTATGAGAATCCACTGGTGCTACAGTCCATCCGGGGAACGACTCAGTACAAGTCCACCTCCAATGATACCAGTGGCTCTGGTGGTGAGCCGGGCGTCCATTCCTGTATGCTGTCAGAGGTGAGTGCATCAAGTGATGGTGCTGATGTAGCCTGTGCGTCTGCAGGGGCTAATGACCCCTCACAGGCCCAGTCAGTGTTGCCATAACAGTCTGTGGCGGTTACAGCTGCAAGGCCACGCTCCACTGTATTGCCTTCCGATCCTAAGACGGATGACCAAGGGAGGGAAGCAGTCCTGCAGCCACAGACAGCAGCCTCACATCAAGGGCCACACCCCCTTGGGTCCAGCAGCCATAGGGCACACACATGTGGCGGACGTGTCGTGACTGGGGATAATGTGTGGGAGCAGTCAATGTTGCGTGTTGCACAGCAACAGGCCGCTTCCTAGGAGGTGTTGGCTCAAGGCATGGATAGGATGGCCAATTCCACGTTCTCATGAGAAACACAGGAAGCGCGCCAGCTGCAGGCATTGCGGTCCACATGCCACTCACACAGGCTGCACATGGTGGCCAGCAACAGGAGCTGATGGGCCGACCTGAGGTCTCTGCAGGCATGCCTGGTTGCAGACGGTCAGGCCCACAGGGCAGCCCTGGCCCTCAGAACTTCAATGAAAGTGCAAGAGCCAGCCTGCAGTACACAGTGCCAACAGCAGATGGTACTGTTGAGTCATACCATCTCGAAGGAACTCTGTGCATCCCGTGAGGTGTTGCATGCGGACCTTTGAGGCTTCATGTTCCAGATGCATTTATCTGGGTCCCGCCTGGGTGCTGCCATGAAGGACCAGGCCAGGGCCTTACATGGTCAACCTCACTTACCACCACCACCTTTGCATTCTACACAGTAAGGTGACGTCAGCCCTTCCAATCCATGATACCCGTGCGGTCCATGTACCCATGGAGGGAATTGTTTTTTCAACTTCCACACATGGGTGTTGACGTGCACCCTGCCCCTCCCCCTCCTGGTTGGACCCCCCTTTCCTCCCCTGACCAGATGTTGGCATGTCATTTTGTTTTGCCCTTTCCTGGTTGTGGTCTTTGTTATTTTTTGCATTCATTGCCCTTGAGGTGTGCCATTAACTCCTCAGGGACTAGACATGTGCAATGGTGTACGTGCAGGCATGCCTGGGGAACTAATCTAGCATGTTTGCATGGGGTGCACCAGGTGGCATGTGCAGGTAATCATAGCTTTGTTTTTCCATGGCACATGTGTGCTGTGTCAATTATACAGCACAATGTCTATTTTGATATGTTCGCCCATGTTGTTCCAGTAATGCGTGATGTTGCGGTGACTGCTTTCCCAGGTGACACATCCTGCACCATTCGAAGTCCACACTCCTCATGCCCTCCACCAGACAATGTTGTTCCTTTATCAAATTAAAAAACACACTTACTGGCGTAGGTCATGTGGGATTTACAGCATTCAGACGCCGTTATTTGGTAAGCATTTGCACTGTCTTGCATGCTGTTCATGCTTCATTGTTGGTCATCTTTGATGCATGCGTTGGGTCTCTTATATGTCCTTTGCATGCTCACATGGGATTGTGGTAATTGTATTGGAGCTCATGTCACTGAGTTACCTACCTATGTGGAAACCTGAATGGCCACACCGACTGTGCAGTGCAGCATGTCATTGTACATTGGTGAACCGGGTCATGTACTCCTTGATCTGTCATTTCCTTGTCATTCATTCTCTGTGCCACTAACTCTCTCTCCCTCCCTCTCTCTTTGGTGTGGTACACTGTACTCCTGTACATATCTATGCCAATGGACATTCACCCTGTGTTGCTCCTGCACTCTGTGTTGTATGCATATTTTCTTTCTGGTGTCAACTGTGATAATGTATGCGCATGTATTTTGTGCTGTTACTCTGCATTTCATTCCATGTAGGTGGAGCGTCTCACAATGGTGTGCATCGTATTCAAGGCAGGTGAGTTCCATGGACAGTGCATGGCATTTGCTGACACTTTGGTGGTGTTTGCATGGGAACGGGGCAGTGTGTGTATGCCCCCCACACCTGGTCACCTGTGATGTTGTGTATGCCCCCTCCCCTCTTATTGTCCTCCCCCTCCCCTCTTCCCTCTCCTCCTAGCCACGGTGACCTACATTTACTTTCTGCGTTTGTATGATGCTGCCACCCTGCAACATGGGTCTAGGCAACATGTATGTTTTGACAAGCAATTATTTAACTGAGTAAGTCTTCTGTGACAGCGCTGTGATGTCCAAGGCCTGTTGTGCTCTTTATATATGCAAATGATATTGATAAAATAGATGGGACAGTTTATGTGATCCACAGGACATTGGATGTCAAGTTTGGCATGGTGGTAGTGGCATAGTCCCTCATCTATGTGTTTCTTTTGGAAAGCCAAACAATGAATTAGTTTAAATTCTAAGGGATGCACACAATGTAGCACTTCCATAGGATACATTCTCAGGATGGTTTGGTGGACACAGATGTTTGGCCCTTTGTCATCATTGAATTACACCTGTAATATGCCAACGCTGTGTGCACTCCACAGGGGTTGGATTTTAGGTGAAAAATGGTGCCACAAGCTGGGTACGGGCAGCCTCGCCACATGCCCTTTGCCCTATCATGCGCAAGCGACGTGTATGTGGTTGGGGATGTAGGGGCACCACCATGTCCACCAGTACACTGCGCCGTGTTGCAACATTGTGCAGGACACATGCTGCCACAATGATCCTGCACACTAGTGGTGGTGCATATAGCAACTCACCACCAGAGTGGTCAAGGGAGCGGAAACGTGACTTGAGCACTCCAAATGTGCACTCCACTATGCCCCGAGATGCAATATGGGCTGTGTTGTATCTTACCTGGGGTGCTGTGGCAGGGTTTCGTATTGGGGTCATCATGTAGGTGCTCAGAGGGTAGGCACTTTCCCCTGTAGAGGTTAAAATATTGTAATTGATGTGTATTTGTGTGTGTGTGACATGCATGCATGTGCATGGGCATTTATACTCACCAATGAGCCATGTGTTGCCATGCCTCCCAGCTTCCAGGGACCGGTGTAGGGGTGACATTCTGAAGATGAAGCTATCATGGGTGGATGTTGATCAGCATTTTTCTTGTATTTCTCTTTTGCTTGTTTCAAATGTTTTGTTGCCTCTTTAAAAGCTTGTGTAATAGTAGAATTCAGATGAGGTTCGAGGATAATGTCCATATATGGTATAAAAGGGGCTTTGTCCGGTTCCTGAATGTACAGAGTTATTGAATGCGTATTCAGAAATCCATAAAATGTCCTTCCAATTACTTTTGGTTTGGTGGAGCATACAACGTAGGTATTGTTCAAGAGTCTGGTTGGTTCTCTCCGTCTGACCATCGGTTTGGGGATGGTGACTGGTTGATAACCTTATGTCGATTTGTGCCAATTGACAACACTTCTGCCAAAATTGCGAAATGAACTGACTACCTCGGTCAGGGATCAATACGGAAGGAAATCCATGCATTCGAACAATATTTTCGAGAAATTCCTTTGCCAAGATTGAAGCAGAAGGTAATCCTTTTAAAGGAATAAAGTGGGCCATCTTGGAAAAAAGATCCACAATAACTAGAATGGTGTTGAATCCATTACATGGCGGTAGATCTGTAATAAAGTCTAAAGACAAAGTGTGCCATGGTGTGGGTGGAATATCTAAAGGTTGTAAAAGACCAGCTGGTTTCTTCTTTTGACTTTTGTTCTGGGCGCAGATGCCACAAGACAGTACAAATGACTTTACATCTTTTCGCCAGGTGGGCCACCAGAATTGTCTTTTAATTTTAGCTTCAGTTTTTGCAATATCTGGGTGCCCTTCCATCAGAGCTTCATGGTAATTGGAGATGACTTGTTCTTGTAGTTCCTTGTGTGGTAGAAATAGACGCCCTTGATAGTAAGGTAGGTCATTGACAACTGAATAATCTGGGCGCTTTTTAACCCAGTCCTGCAGGGCTGCTGAATCGAAAAGTTGTTGGATCTTTAAATGAATATCTTCTAAGGTCTGTAGAGTAGTTATCCCAAGAATTCTTTGTTCAGGAATTATAGGCACCGGTTCCGGGTTCGAATATGCTTCTCCCATCCCAATTCGGGATAAAGCGTCTGCCTTACCATTCTTACAACATGGTCGATAAGTGATCACGAAATCGAATTCGGCAAGGAATAAGGCCCATTGAAGTTGACGCGATGATTGGGCCTTGGCTGTTTTTAAATACTGCAAGTTCCTGTGATTGGTGATTACAGTAATGGTATGCCTGGCACCGAGAAGATAATGCCGCCAAGCCTTGAAGCTGGATTTGATGGCTAACAACTCTTTATCGGTAACCGCATAGTTTAATTCGGGGGCCGAGAATTTTCTGGACCAAAATGCTACTGGATGAAGTTGACCAGTTTCCGGATCCTTCTGGGACAGGACAGCCCCCATGGCTAAACTGGATGCATCGGTTTCAACTATGAATGGGAGCTCGGTGCGTGGATGCTTTAAGACAGGTGCCGACGTGAATTTCAATTTCAGTTCTTGGAAGGCCTTTTCAGCCTCTTCGGTCCACAAGAAGCGTTTGTTTTTTCGCAAAAGTGCTGTGATGGGGTGTACAACATATGAGAAGTCAGGAATAAATCTGCGGTAGAAATTAGCAAATCCAAGCATACTTTGCACCCCTTTAACTGAACTGGGTGATGGCCACTTGAGAATTGCGTCCACCTTTCGAGAGTCCATTCAGACTCCTTTTGGAGTCAGGATAAATCCAAGGAATTCAACTTCTGTAGCATGAAAAACACATTTTTCCAATTTTGCATATAACTTGTGCTGGCGTAGTTTTTCAAGGACTGCACGAACGTGCTTAACATGGTCTGATTCTGAGGAGGAGTACACTAGAATATCATCTATGTATACCACAACACAGACGTCAATGAGTTCACGAAGGACATCGTTCATAAAATACTGGAAGGCTGCTGGTGCATTGCACAACCCGAAGGGCATCACCTGATATTCGAATAATTCGTACTTGGTGCGAAAAGCGGTCTTCCATTCGTCGCCCTTCTTTACACGTACCAGATGATATGGCCCTCGGAGATCTAATTTAGTGTAGATGAAAGCATCCTTTACTTGGTCTAGTAGTTCGGGGATCAGAGGCAATGGATATGGGTTCTTCACCGTGATCTGGTTTAATGCACGGTAGTCTATGCACGTTCTGAGGTCACCTTCCTTTTTGGGCACGAAGAATAAAGCTGAAGATGCGGGGGACTTAGATGGACGAATGAAGCCATTAGCAAGGTATTGGTCCAAGTATTGTCGTAGGTGACGGTTTTCGGGTTCCGTAAGGGCGTAGATCCTACTGCATGGAGTTTGTGCACCCGGTATGAGGTCGATTTGACAATTGTATGATCTATGACGTGGTAAGGTGTTTGCCTGTTCTTTTTGGAAAACATCCTGGAATTCTTGATATTCCTGAGGTAACTGCATGACTGGATTAGCGACTGTGGCCAGGCTTTTGTTCAAGGTTTTTTCCGGGTAACAGGTGTGTGCACACTCCGGGAAGGTTACTCTCTTCTCTCGCCAATCAATACAAGGATTATGTGTCTCCAACCAAGGTATTCCCAGTATTATTTGGAACTGCGGTGCTTTGATTAAGTCAAACACAATAGTCTCTCGATGCCCATCTTGACCCAACAGTGTCATCTCTGTGGTGGAATGAGTTACAGGCCCAGAGGCAATTTCAGTTCCATCGGCTGTGGTGATAACATCCGAAGTGGTCTTTTTGCAGAGAGGTAGATTCATCCTAGAAGCCAATTCGTGGTCCACATAGTTTCCTACGGCCCCGCTATCAATGTATGCCCTAACTGCGTGCATATGTGTTGGCTGCCTTGGATCAATAAGGACCATTGGTATGATTAGGTGCGAGGTCTGAGTGTCCCTCTTTAAGCCCGACAAGCCGACCTCTACGCTTGTCGGGCATGGTCGTTTCCCGAATCAGGCTCTGTTTGATTTCTATCAGCAACTCCGACTACTTTCTTGGATGGTTTTATAGGGCAATCCCGTTGAAAATGTCCTGAGGCCCCACAGTACAGACACAACTGCATCTGTCGTCTCCTTTCTCTTTCTTTTTGAGTTAAGGGTCCCTTAATCCCCCCGATCTGCATTGGTTCTGATGCACCTGTTCCTTTGGGAGTAACATTGGGTTTAACCAATACCCGATTCTCGAACTTAGCTTGATCAGCTTTTCTATTCTGAAGTCGGTGGTCTAGCTGGGTTGTAGGTCAACTGGTCGAATTTAAATGGTCAACAGGACAAATGGTCGAATTTTTTTTTTTTGTTTTTTCACAAAAACCTTTTTTTTCCCTAAACGAAAACCTAAAAAATATATATATAACTAAAAAAAAATTTGATCATTTGTCCTGTCGACCAAATTGTGTCGACCATTTGTTTGTCGACCATTTATCTGTCGACCATTTGACTAGACACCGTCTAGCTGGACCACTAAGTCTATATATTCTGCGCAATCCTGAGGTGGGTTCACAATTTGGGCCAAAACATCTTTGAGTTCACCCCGAAGTCCACGATGAAATAATGTAATTCGCTTTACCTCTGGCCATCCGGTTTCCACCACCAACCTATTGAAGGTTGCGATATAAGTTAGTAGGTCCTGGTTTCCTTGTCGTAGGGATAGAAGTTCGTTATCCAGGGCCAGTCCCTGTGAATGTCTGGCGAATAGTCTTTCCATGCTCAATTGAAAACCCTGAAAATCCCGAAGAAGAGGGCCATCCTGGTTGACTAATGGAATTGACCAATCTGCTGCGCTTCCACTAAGGTATGACAGTACAAAGGCTACTTTGGCTTGGTCGTTTGGAAAAGCTCCTGGTCTGCATAAAAAGTGCAAGCGGCATTGGTTCATGAACACAGCGAACCTTTTCGGGTCCCCAGTAAAGCGTTCGGGTGGAGCTAAAGGAATGCTCCCTGGTAGAACCACTTGCACAGGGCTGCTCGATGAAACGGGGTGAATTCCCCCCAAGTCCAGATAGTGGTGTTTGCCCTGCTTGGTTTTGCAGCAGTTGTCTGGCAAGATCATCAGTGCGCTCCTTTGACACAACCAGTTCTCTCCTGAGGGCATTAGTTTCTTGGTGCGCGGAATGCACTTCTGCCCTAAGTTCTCCTAACAATTGGGCTAGTTGGTCGGTTTCTGAGGTCTCCATTACGCCCGGGTGGGGATTTGTAGATAGGCTTCGTGTTCTGTTACGCTCACCTGGTTCCCACAGGGGCGTCGATCGGACCCGGACAGCTGCGGTCTCCACCAACGTGATGTGTAGTGAAGAGATGACAGTCTGGACTGGCCCACCTAATCTTGTCTGCTGGACTCGTAGAAGTATTCTCCTGCAAGTGGAGAAAGGGATTTAGCCACCCGTGGACTTTAGTGATGGCCCCCCCCAACTGTTCTCGTTCTCCCCACTAATCACCTATGATATCCCCTCTTGGTAACCTCACCTTATGTTTTTAAATGATGAGCTCTCCATCCTAATGGCATGCAGGGGCGCGTAGATACCAGTTACTTCACTGGTTTGAAGGTACTGGAGGAGTTCCGGAGGAATATTGACTCCAGTGTCTATAAAGTTCAAAGAGTTCAATATGTCCTATGTTCACTCTTGTTCCATTCCCTCGTTAGGTTGCAGCTGGGTCCAAAAGAATATTGCCTGGAGGCAGCTGATGGCGTTCAGGGAAGAGTCTGTATTACCAAACACTACCGGTAAAAGTTGCATGAGTTTAACTTGCTGTTTTCTCTCCCTTTATAGGTGCGGCATAGAAAGGTGCAGCGAATTAAAGGATAATACCTCCGGTGGTAAAGCAGGTAAGCCTATGGTGGCAAAGAGATTGTCTTTGTCGGTTTTCTCGGCTCACCTTGTTATTCCTTTTGTTTTCCCCCCAGGTGCTGGGTTTCGACGAAGAAAATGATGGAGGCAGCGCCGAGTTGAAAGATGCGGTGGACTGGTGAGTATAACGCGGCGCTGCTGCTGGCGAAGCGACGCGTGCTGAAATAATGTCCTTTCCAGGCTCGGAGATGTGCTGGGTCCGGAATCAGGTAAGGAATCAAATAATGTCTGTGATCTAACCTCTTCTCCTTTCTTTTCCTTTTGTCTAGGAGCTCCGGATTCGAGGCGGGCGTGGCAGAAAACTGGATGCTGACTTGCAGACACAGTGAGCGTTACGCTGCTGGATGCAGAATAACACGAAGCATGATCTGCTGTTCGGGCGTGGTTTAAATAGCCTGCAAAGTAGTCCCAGTTAAGAAGTTCCCCAGAACCACACCCGAGTAAAAAATAGTCCCTATAATAAAATAGTCCCATCCAGGCCTCACGTTGGCTTGGACTCATTTGCAGCATGGTCTGCATAAGGTAAGTAAAGTCTATGAGCCTGGTGCCTATGGCGCCAGGACTGATTTCTATGATGAGCCTGGCGCCTAAGGCGCCAGGACTGAATCCAAACAGCCCCCAGCCGGGGCTGTTGGGGTTTTAATGAGTATCTGGATGCCTGCTGGATGATGGACTTGATCCGGATGCCCGGGGGTAGGCATCATGACAGTGGACCCTGGATAGTTTGCATATACAGAAGTAATGAGACCCTTGGCATCACATACAACTTGCACGTTGATGGAATGCCAGTACTTGTGATTGCGATAGATGTGCTCTGTGGCCCTAGGTGGACGTAGAGCCACATGGGTGCAATCAATCGCACCAAGCACTTTAGGGAAGTGCGCCACCCCACAAGAATCCTGGACCACAGCCTGCTTTTCTGCAAGTGTTCTGGGCATGTAGGTGTGCCTGTGGACTGCTGAGGGGCATGAAGTCATGATTGCCAACACCTGGTGTAGGCAGTGTGAATGCGTGGGATGTGAAATGCCCCCAACTATGGCAGTTGTCCGCTGAAATGACCCAGTGGCCAAAAAATGTAGAACATTGAGCACCTTTTCCAGGGGGCTCAGTGCTTGGGAGCACAGGGTGGGTGATGTAAGGTCATGCTCCCACTCTGTGACCAGGTCTAATATGATATGAGGTGGAAACCTATACCTGCCATAGACCTGGTCATCAGGCATCCCAAAAAGGCTGGTACTAGGTAGAAAAATCCATGCAATGGCCATCCTCCTCCTCCTGCGGTGTCCCACAATCACTGCTGCAACAAATGGTACATTCATAGTAGCTGTATACGCACGTTTGTTGTTTGCGCCCTTTTTAGGCATTTGTTTTAGTGCGGGGTGATGCTTACGCCAGCTTTTGCATGGCATTGAAGGGCGCTAGAGAGCCGTCCAAGATGGCGGCCTCCCTGTGAGCTCCGTAGAATTCCCTAAAAGATCCTGAAGAATCGTGTGTTCCGTGGCATCTATACAGTTTTCAATCCTCAGTTATCGACAGCTGTGGCGTTTCTACTTAAGCTCCTGCTTTTATTTCTTCTGACCGCCGAGGTTTCGCCCGTGGGCGACGGATTGTGAGGCCCTCCACCCCCCTCCTCCCTTTGGCTGCTCGGTGAGCGCGGCCTCG
This sequence comes from Ambystoma mexicanum, assembly GCF_040938575.1. Lineage (NCBI taxonomy): Eukaryota > Metazoa > Chordata > Amphibia > Caudata > Ambystomatidae > Ambystoma > Ambystoma mexicanum. The sequence continues at coordinate 1,507,748,169 of NC_090921.1, read as the reverse complement.
CTGGGACCGCGGCGTACTGATATGCACGGAAAAGCTGATCCGCCCACGCGAGCCGCGGCCCACGCCTCGGCGGAACCCCCGCAACGCGGGGTAGAGCGGATGATCGTGTCTCTGCGGCGCTCGTCGAGGACAGCCAAACCACCCATCACACGCCACCGGAGCTCCCAGTAGATCGGAGGGAGCCGGTGGGAGAGCGGCCGCGACCGACGAGTGTCAAGGGAGCCGGCGGGCCTCGTTGGCGGCGTGGTTGACGCAGCAGAGAACACGGAGGAAGTGCAGCAGAAAGCCAGGTACGAGTGCCCTGCGCCCCCACCGCAGCCGCGAGAGCCCGCGACAGGCCTGTCTGGCATCCGGAGCCCCCGTGACCAGCGGCTGGCGATTTCCGAGGCCCTACGGGCCCTAGAGCTGAGGGGAGACTGGGGGAGCGCGGCGAAGACCCGGTGATGTTACATCTATAAAGCGAGGGACCTGCAAGTAATCATCTCACCAGGCCCAAAACATCTAAAATCTCGCGCCTAATATCGGGAGGCCAAATCAGACATTTGGTACAGCCGCAACCCCAGCACCGGACTGTGGCCTAGCCTAGAACAGAGCGCTATCTAAGGGTGGCCTAAGCATATACTAATCGACATATCTACTCTGAACTCACGGGCGCTCACTGCCCCTCCACCCCAACAGGGAAAAAAAACGAATCTGTGTCCTGTGGACCGCGCCGCAGGCCTGAGGCCCCCCCAGCCTTCTGGTGGCCAAAACACTCGGCGTGCATACAGCTGAACCCTTCAGGCGCATCGCGCGCCATCCATATTCACCTTAAGGATGGGGAAAAATGATAGGTCACAGAGGAAACTAAACTTTGAGGGCTGCGCCAAAACAACCGCCTCGACCAGCAGACCACAATCACCCGATGAAGAGCAGCCCCATGAAGTCGGAGAGCCACAAGATCTTGATATTAGAGAAATCCTGCTGGACCTCAAGGCTGGAATAGGAGGCCTAGGGAGCAAACTAGACTCCCTTTCTTCCAAAGTCGACCGACTCCAGCATAGACTAGACAAGCACGCCGACAGACTAGATACCGTTGAACAGAGGGTCTCCGACCTTGATGACAGTACATCGACCTTAACAACCAGAGTATCTTTATTGGAGGCGCAAGTGAAGGCGGTGAGTGCCAAGAACGAAGATCTAGAAGGACGCTCCCGGCGGAATAACCTAAGGATTGTCGGCATCAGGGAACATCAGCCGACCCAAAGAATGGAAGAATACATAGAGAAGATCTGCACGGACCTGTTCGGGACAGAGATCCTATCGAAGCTCTTCGTGGTCGAGCGGGCCCATAGAGTTCCCAATACAAGACCCGTTCCAGGAGCAAATCCTCAACCCATCATAGCAAAATTGCTCAATTACAGAGATCGTGACGCTATTCTGAGAGCCGCCAGAGACAAGGGAGTGCTTCAACATGACGGAGACAAGATTCAATTCTTCCCGGATTTCTCCCAAGCAGTTCTGGCGCAAAGGCGTTCATTCACAGCAGTGAAACGTAGATTGCAAGAGAACCAAATCCAGTATTCCATGCTTTTTCCTGCGAAACACCGCATACAATACGGAGGCAAAACTCAGTTCTTCAACACGCCTGAGGAGATCAATGAATACCTAGACCGCAATGGTTGCAGATCCGCTCCGAACGATGCAAACCCCCAAAGAGGAAACAGACCTAGAAGAGAGCCGCCATAAAGACCCAACCCGCAGCTGTTACAGATAGGAGATACCTTGTTATCATAAAGGCAACAACATCACCACCATGGAACAAACTCACAACGCGACTGAGAGCCAGCCTCCTCTTGGAGGGCCACTAGCACCCCCAGCACAGCAATGCTAACTGTTTGGTTTACCGGGGACTGTTCACCACGGGCCAGTTGGGAGTTGCCCGTGCACGGGAGGGTGGGTTTACCGTGGGCCTGTTGGGGGTTGCCCGCACAAGGGGGGGATCCAAAAGTTACCAAGTTGTTCTCGTCCAACCAATTGCGTTCAAGCACACAACAACCACAGATCATCAGCCCGGAGCCTGCAATGAGTGACAGGCCCCTCCGCACCTTCAAGTACTATCGGATCCGCATGACAGAGGTGGCATCGGCCCCCTCCCTTTTATTGTCGCAAGATGGGTCAAATTAAAACCGCTACCTGGAACATCAGAGGTGGCAACCAATCCTCCAAACTCAGGAAAGTTCTTCAATACTTACGGAGACACAAGATCACTATCGCTATGCTACAGGAGACCCATCTTACACCATCGGCGGAGCAGCACTGGGCCCGCTCATGGGGTTGCCATAGATACTTTTCTTCGTATTCCTCATACGCGAGAGGCGTTGCAATACTGATCGACAAGAAGGCCAGTTTCAGTTTAATCGGTTTTAGGAAGGATGAAGAGGGCAGGTTCCTACTAGTAAGGGGTCTACTTGTGGGGAAAGAAATAGTTCTGGTGAACACCTATGCCCCCAATGTCGACGGACCGAATAACTTCAATTGGATCATGTCAAACCTGGAAACATATACCTCAGCAACTATCATCTGGGGAGCAGATCTCAACACCCCCCTAAACCCCCATATCGACAAATCGCATGGTCCGAGCAACAGAATCTCCAAGGCCAGTCGCCAAGTTACAGAGATCTGCCAGGCCTTTGAGTTATCCGACATTTGGAGACACTCCCATCCAAACTCCCAGGACTACACCTTTCACTCAGCAGTCCATAACACCAGCTCCCGCATTGACTATCTACTGGTATCGTCCCGTAGTCCGTTCAGCTGGGGCCGCTGCCAAATTCTATCATGATCTCTATCCGACCACTCCATGGTCACACCCGAATTTACGCTATCCGAGATCCCGAAAACCCCCGTGAACTGGAGATTCAAAACGGGTGCGCTTTTAGACCCTATCTTTGCAGATGAACTCCGGCAGGACATCACCACCTTCCTCGAGACAAACCAAGGCTCAGTCGACTCACCCGGCACGCTATGGGAAACATTAAAATGCTACTGTCATGATCTCTGCTTCCAAAAGGTCAGGGTTTTCCCAACTCCCTTGGAAGCAGATCCATAACCCAGGTTCCGAGTGCCAACCAGTCCCAATTGGGACCTTTTGGACCCAGTCCTGGCGCCAGTGGCACCAGGCTCATAAATATGCCCAGTCCCAGCGCTGGAAGCGCCGGGCTCATAATGCTTGGGTGGACTTACCTGCAGCAGACCATGCTGCTTACTTGCCTGCCAGTTGAGCCTCTGATCCTCTTCTGTTTGGAACTACTTTTCCTGTTGGGTGGGGCAGGAGCCACTCCCTAGATTCAGAACACTGGAACTCTTCTGGAAAGCAGGAACTCTTTTCTTACCTAGGCGTGGCTGTGGAAGGAGACACCTAAGCACTACAGGAGGCTATTTAAACCACACCCGATGGATGAATCTTGCTTTGCGTTATTCTGCATCCTCTGCAGCAGAACGCTCATCGTGTCTTCTGCATCTGATCCTGAGCCTAAGGAAAAAGGCTTACCATCCTGAATCCAGTCTTCAGCAACACCTATAAAGACAAGAAAGAACAGGTTAGCATTACGGTCTTCAGTGACAGCTCTTCTCTTACCTGGTCCATCGGCTGTCACCAACGCCTCGCGCTGCATTCCGGCATCTGAAAGACAAAGGCTTACCTACTCTTTGTGCGCTCCGGAGGTCTTCACACTGCATTCCGGCATCTGAAAGACAAAAGCTTACCAACTCTTCGCACGCTCCGGAGGCCTTCGGCGCTGCATCCCGCATCTGAAAGACAAAACAAGGTGCGTTTAAAGACATTGGGGAACTTTAATACTCACGTGCCATTACTCCATTCCACATCTAACCCAGTGGGTATTCCGGCACCCTGCAGCCGCTCCGAACTTGTACCTGCAAAATAAAAATACAGTTAGAGCGCATCGTGAAGCAGGCAACAAGCGCTTACTTACGTGCTTCCAGGCGCTTCTATTCATCACACGGGGTCCATCTGCAACTCACTTCAGCCCGTCATCCGCCATCGCTGGAACCCTGCAAAACAAGAAACATCATTACTAAAGACTTTAAAGACATTAGAATTACTCGAAACTTACCGGTCGTGCAATAAACGACGGACAGCAGTCCTCTGAAGTCAAGAGGCCTGCTCCCCTTATCCAGTGAAGAAACTGGTTACAGCACCCTGCCCCGAGGCAGATGGAGAGCACGGCGTTCACTTACCTAAGGTGAGAGCGTTAACCTTTGGGGTTCTACAGGAGAAGAGAAAGGGAAGAAGAGAGAGACATTCAATAACCCAGTTCCTTAATCCCATATTTTCTATCTGCAGACATCTTACCCTTCGAATCAGACATACAGTGCACAGAGGTCCAGCCCAAAGAGCCAGCCGTGTGTTACACATCACCTTTGAAGATACGGTATACGCCCAGTCAAGACCGGCGCCTCTACGGGAATCAGGTGAGCGTTACAGCTACATGAGGGGTGTATGCATGGCTAAAGAAAATGGCATCCTGAGGCTGATCAGGCGAGAGTTAACCGAAAGTGAACGACGTCTGAAAGACCTGGAAAATAAGCAAACAACAACCCCAGACGCGCGGACCCGGGCCGACCTAAAGATGGAACTAGTTAAATTCCAAGCAGCAGCCGAATGTGAAACGAAATTCTTGGGCCGCAGACATAAGATCAGACAGTATGGCGAGGGGCAGAAACCTGGGGCGCTCCTGGCCCGCCTTTTGAGACTTGATCAGACACCCCCTCAGGTGGAATGCATCCGAGACACGAACGGGAACCTAATACACACTGAAGAAGACATTGTGAACACATTTCATAAATTTTATCAAGACCTGTACAGCTCTCAAAACACTAGTAACCCGGAGGAGCTCCGGAACTACCTTAATGATACCGAATTATACTGGGTTATCCATGACCTTCGCGAACCTTTGAACGTGCCCATCACACAGGGGGAAATCACTGAGGCAATAAAATCTCTCCCAAATACTAAAGCGCCTGGCCCCGACGGTCTCACAGGCGAATTCTATAAGGCTCACGCACTCACGCTAGCCCCACTACTCCTTCAAGTATACAAAGAGGCCTTAGAGCGAGGGATCCTTCCGCCCACCCTCCGCGAAGCCAATGTCATTCTCATTCACAAACCAGGCAAACCCCGAGACGACTGACCCTCTTATAGGCCGATCTCATTGATCAACCTCGATAACAAGATTCTAGCCAAGATCCTAGCAAACCGTCTCCTTCCCCTCATGCCCGCACTGGTCCTGGGTGACCAAGCCGGCTTTATTCCCGGACGCAGTACGACATTCGGCATTCGCCGGCTCTTTGGGGTCATCGCTGCACTCGACCCATCACAGCAGGCCATCGCAGTATTATTAGATGCCGAAAAGGCATTCGACTCCGTCGAATGGCCATATCTCTTGGCAACACTCACACAAATGGGTCTGGGGAAAACCTTTATCAGGATGGTCTCATTACTATACAATGACCCCCGCTCCTACATCACCCTCGGCTCTACTAGATCTTCCGGAGTTAAATTGGAACGGGGAACTAGGCAGGGATGCCCTCTGTCAGCCCTTATATTTGCCTTAATTATGGAGCCACTTGCCTCCAGGCTAAGAATGCACCGAATTGATAGAGGCCTCACCCTGGGCCCACACAGACTGATCGTCTCCCTCTACGCGGATGACGTGATGCTGTTCATCAAAGATCCCCAAACAAATCTCAATCCGATGGTGAGATTTAGCAGCATCTCTCAATCCGAGGTGATCCGATTTAGCAGCATCTCTGGTCTCAAAATAAATCACTCCAAATCAGTAATATTTCCGCTAACAACAGCCACCCCTCAGTTCCGAGATGACCACGGATTCAAGTGGGAAAGCACCGGGGTTCGCTATCTCGGCATTCTCATGTCACTTAATCATGACGAGATATTTAAAGATAACTATGGCCAAGTACTCCAATCCCTCCGTGAGCGTGTCCAGAGATGGAAGTCGCTTCCCCTAACACTATGGGGGAGGGTTTCACTGACTAAAATGGTGATTCTCCCCAAACTTCTCTATCTGTTCACGAATATACCCCTAATACTCCCACGCTCATTCCTGCAGAAAATTAGAAGCCTCATTTCGGAACTAATCTGGGCGGGCAAACCAGCGCGAGTCGCCTACACAACACTGACGTTACCAGTGTCACACGGTGGCCTTGCACTTCCAGACATTGAAAAGTACTACTGGGCCGCTCAGGCTCAATTTCTTAGCCATTGGTATGCCTCTGAGTATGTCCGTCCACATGTGCAGGTTGAGCTCGCCCTGGCCTCCCCAGACTTCTTAACGGCTGTTATCTTCAGCAATCTCCCGGTCCCATATGGCACGCTAAATACAGTCCTATCCTCATACACCATCTGGAAGAAAATCGCCCGTAATAACGGAATACAGATAAGATACTCCCCGCCACTACCTGTCAAGTTTATTCCCGGCATTCCCCTAACCAACAAAAAAGTTTTTCTGATCTGGCTAAATAAAACCAACATAAACTCTATGGGGGACCTGTTCCCAGACGGCGTGTTCATTACCCCACAACTGATCAGGAAGAGGGGCGGCACCACTTCACTCGACATTTTCCTTTACTTCAGATTGGACATACCCTGCAGGCCCACTTTCCAACATTCCCTAACCAACCACCAACGTGGACCCTGCTGCACAATGTGATCCAGGCCAAGGGAGAGGGAAGATTGGTGTCCATAATTTACAGATCATTGCTCGCTGACTCAACTGTGACCGCCGCTAAGGCGAAGCGCAGGTGGGAGACGGCCCTTCATACCACGATATCCGAAGACGACTGGACTTACATTCTCCGGCAAACCCAAAAAGTAGCGCTAAATACCCGCTACAAGCAGACCCACCTTAACTTTGTGCACCAAACATACTATACTCTCCAAAAGAAACGACATCACCACCCCGAGGCCTCAGACCAATGCGAAAGATGTGGCACCCCCTCCGCCGACTTCGTCCACCTCGCATGGCACTGCCCAGGTATAGCCCGATTCTGGTCCTCAGTTCTACAACACACGAGCGACATATTGGGAGAGGTGCTGGCCCCTGACCCAACAGTCGCGCTCTTGGGTATGACAAGACACCTGCAAACCCCGGTGCGGAAGCTGGCTTCTTTGCTCCTAGTGCTCGCCCGTAGAAGGATAGCCCTGGCCTGGGGACGTGGCCCCCTTCCCTTGCTCACCGCATGGAAGAAAGATATCCTTTACTGTCAAGACATGGACACTGAGCTCACACGAACCCTTCCACTACATGCGCGACCACCTTGCATTTGGGGTCCTTATATTCGATACATACTTACTCACTACCACCGATGTTACACATTCCCAATCTCAAACCCAACAATCACAACCCAGATAAAGATCCAGGTCCCACTATCCACACGAGTACCCGTAGAATGGACTTCCCGACAGAACAAATAGCCCGATGAACATGTGATCCGCAATTATCCGATGTGTATTGTGTGTGCTATGAACGTAACGTTTGGCTTTTCTGTCCTTTTTCTTTTGTGTTAAGTAAACCTGTTGACACAGGTGGTTTTTGTGTGCTTATGTTAAAACCTTAAAATAAAGTTTAAAAAAAAAAAAAAAGCTTTTGCATGGCCTACGTGTTTCCGGATTTATGCTTCTTTTTCCACGCGACGGGTAGCCCTGGTTTTTAGTGACCGTATGGGTGTTGCAAGGATTTTACTTTGGTACATCCCTCGTTACGCCCATATTTTCGCTTGTTATTCCCCATTCCACGTGTTCCGCCCCCTTGTTAGGTGACTGCGCAGAACCCAAAGCCCCCTCGCTATGAGTCTCGCGCAAGGCGTTCGTGGTGTCGCAGTGACGTGTTGGACCGGCGCAGATTCCTCGAAAGTCCCTGGTAAGCCTCGCGCATTGTGTTCCATGAATACACAAACTGGCGTTTTCGTGCGTTTTCACGCGCATGCCCCCTATTTTCTGAGCAAATCATTCCATGAATTTTGGCCATAGGCTATCCGGGAGAATGTCCGAGGAACATGTAAATAAAAAGTGTTAGGCGGAAACCTGTGCAGTTCCCTCTGGGACCACTGCAAAAGATTTAGGACTACAGGTGTTTGGCAGTAAACCCACTTGGTAGCAGTCTGCACCACACAGATTCACTGTTGGTAGCTGTGGCTGAGCAGTCAGACTTCCCTCAAGAAGAGTTAAGCAGTATGTGGAGTATACAAAATAGGGCAATTCTTCACAGTAAGACAAGCAAACACTCAACGAGGCTCAGTGTAAAGATATTAAGGTATTTATTTATAATGAAACATCTATCAAAAACACTATGGCACTATCACGGCAAATAAATCAAACACAATTACTCTACGAAGAAGAAACAATCAGTCCCCCTAGCAATATTTCGACAAGTCTAGGTTTTACCGGCACCACTTATTTACAGACAGAGGTGTATGCCTCAACCTAGATGGCACTCTAATATTTAGTTAGGATGGGAGAGAAAAATAAGCAGGTTACGAAATCAACACTGTTCAATACTTCACGGGAAAAATGCAAGGCAAGAAGGCAAGAACCACAACAGATCATAAAGTTCAGAGGCAGGGCCAACTCGGAGAGAGGCAAGGCGATATGTCCCAAAAGTCTCCAGTGGCGAAGCGTTCGAGTCTTTATAGCAAATTGTTATCGGCAGATTGAACCAGTTCAGAACAATACGTGAGAAAGTTTGGAGGCGACCCAACGGAAAGGAGAGGATTAAGACACCTCACTCGAACCGATCGAAAAGGGAAGCCAGGCGGACACGGTACCTTGTTGTGGAGGGCAGCTCCGGCGGGGGCAGTTGTTCCTGGTGGTGGATGCACGTCGGGTCTTTGGCAAGAGTAGAGATGTTCTCGTCGTCGAAGAAAAGTGAAGTCCGGTGCACCACCAGGGAAGAGACCAGCCGCGGAGTGCTCCATCACAAGGCACCACCTTTTGGTCGCGGTACAGGGGTAGTGGCTATCCGGTTGCCGAGGTGCTCTGCACGGGCAATTCGACCACTGCGTCCTGAGGCGAATAAAAAGCAAAGGGGACTGGTTGTTCCCACCAGTCAGGGGAAGAGACTCTCCGGCAGGGAGATCTCCTCTGTCGTCGGGAAGTGGTGAGTCGGTTCCGCAGGGCTCCACCGGAGGTGTCGTCGTGCAGGTCGGCTCAGCGTTACCCTCGTCGGATTCTTAGGTCCTGTGGCGACTTCTCAAGATCCAGTCCCAAAAGCCCTGCTTTTATGCAGAAAACCCCCATTCATTCAGCCTAGCTGTCAATCAACACATGCTAAGTGGTGAGCGGGGAGGCCCACCACTTGGGCCAATCACTCCAGAGTGCGACCACAGTTGGCAAGGCAACTCGGTCCAGGGTGCCTAAACCCCCCTCCCACACCCCTGTGGTAACCCAGACAGAATGGCACCACTTTGGAGGGTCTCTGTACAGAGCCCGCCAAAAGTGGAACAAAGGGCTCAACCTTTGGTTTAGGAGTCACAGAGACGAACACAGACGCCATTTTACAAACCGAGTTCTAGCAGAAAATACCATCCGATAAACTTATTTAAGATAAGTAGATCGGTGGTACGTTAGAGATTAACGAGAAAAAGTATCAATCTCCAACAATGGGACGAATCCCATAGGGTTATGTTCGGGGTCGAACATAACAAGTAGTTTCCACTGCCACCAACCAAAACTCGACGAGGGGGGACGGGACAGTGCCCCCTCGAATAACAGATCCAGGAGTAATCGAATTACCCCTACTAGTACGTCCACAATAAGATGGTTTGTACTAGTTCTGTTAGTAAATTTAGGTCTAATAAAGCCAATGGTGACTTTACATGCCCGGGGAGACAGTAGTCAGTCCCCGGGTATGGAGTCTATGGGGGGGGTCCGCTAGGACGCCCCAGTGCTACGGCACATAGGGTGCGGTCTAACACACATAGAAAAACATATGAGACCCTATGGAGTAAAAGACCCCATAGCCCATAGAACACATTGACATTTGAAGGAATTACACACATACATGTCCAAGAGTGGGAGAAAAAAGAGTCTCACTCTTGGCAGGATGGAAAAAACAACTCCAGAAATCCAGCAAAGCTGCTGGGGGACTCACTAGGTTAGGAAATTCAGCCTAAACAGAGAATTCTCCCTAACACTCGCCCCCCCCAGACTAAGGGACAGGAGGATTTAATCCACTCCTGGATGAATCTCATACCTCTAGTCAATGACATACATCCTAGAGAGACCATCAGCATTTTGGTGGTGACACCCTGACCTGTGCTCAATGGTGAAATCAAACCCTTGCAGGCAGATCGACCATCTCAATAGTTTTGGGTTTTCCCCTTTCATTTGCATTAACCATCTCAAGGGTTGGTGCTCAGTCCGAATGACAAAAGTTGACCCATACAAGTACGGCCTAAACTTCTTCAGAGCCCACATGATAGCAAAGCACTCTCTTTCGATTGTTGCCCACCTTGTTTCAGGATCCTTTAGCTTGCGGTTGATGAAGCAAACGGGGTGCTCCCTACCTTTCCTATCCAGTTGACTGAGTATGGCACCTATTCCTACATTTGAAGCATCTGTCTGCACAATGAATTGTTGGTGGTAATCAGGAGCTCTGAGTACTGGGGCTTGGCAAAGAGCCTTTTTCAGGTTTTCAAAAGCCTGATTGCACTCCTCGTTCCATCTAACCTTCTTTGGAAATTTGGGCGAGGAGATGACATTCAGTGGAGAAGCTATGGTCCCATAGTTCTCTATGAAATTCCTGTAATACCCAGTGAGGCCTAGGAAGGCTCTCACTTGGGTTTGAGTAGTCGGTTTTGTCCAATTTTGCACAGCTTCAATTTTACTGAGCAAAGGCCTTATTTCTCCACCTCCTACCTCATGTCCAAGATAGACTACCTTACTCTGTCCCATTTGGCATTTACTCGCCGTTATGGTCAGATTGGCTCGTCCAAGAGCCTGCAAAACATCTCTCAGGTGGGTTACATGTTCTTCCCAGGAATTGCTGAACACTGCGATGTCATCCAAGTATGCCATGCAGAAGTCCTCCATCCCATTCAGAACCTGGTTTACCATCCGTTGAAACGTAGCAGGTGCATTCTTCAATCCGAAAGGCATTACCTTAAACTGGTATAAGCCAACGGGGGTGGAAAATGCAGTTTTCTACTTGGCATGGTCTGTCAGGGCTATTTGCCAATAGCCTGACGTCAAGTCAAATGTGCCGAGGAACTTGGCGGTGCCAAGTTTATCCACCAACTCATCTGTTCTTGGCAAAGGGTGGGCATCAGTCTTGGTGACTGCATTAAGAGCTCTATAATCCACACAGAATCTAAGTTCTTTAGATCCGGCCTTTGGTACTAACACAACTGGGCTAGACCATGGACTAGTAGAGGGCTCTATTACCCCGAGATCAAGCATCTTGCTGACCTCACCTTTGATGTGGGTTCGTACGTTCTCTGACATGCGGTATCCTCTGCTTTTGACTGGCAGACAGTCACCAGTGAGTATGTCGTGCTGGCCCCAAGGGGTCAAGCCTGGTGAAAGCGAGAACAGAGAGGCAAACTGATTCAACATAGATTTGCACTCCTCTTGTTGTTCGGGTGTCAGATTGGAGGAGAGATTTACTCCTTCAATTTTTTCATCTAAAGGTAAGCCTCTGAGGAGATCCGGAAGAGCTTCACTCTCTTCTTCTTCCTCGGATGATGCTAGCAGCAACGCTCCTACATCAGGTCGTGAGACATACGCTTTAAGTCGGTTGGTGTGAAAGACTGTCAGAGCCTCCTTGGGATTGCCGAAAGTCCACCAGATAGTTGACCTCTCCGAGTTTACCCACAACTCTGAAGGGTCCCATGCACTTGTCTTGCAAGGCCCTCTGCCTTGTTGGGATCATAACGAGAATGAGCTGGTCTTGAGCGAACTCAACCATGTTAGCCTTTTGATCGTGCCAGTGCTTGACCAATGCTTGTCCAGCTTTCAAGTTATCGCTTGCTTCCGTCATCATGTGCGACATTCTCCTCCGGAGACCTATCACGTAGTCAGTCACTCTGACTGGCTTGGGGGAAGGAGCACTCTCCAACCCCTCCTTAATCAGGGCCAATGGACCTCTGACGGGATGACCATAGAGAAGTTCGAAGGGAGAGTAACCTACTCCCTCCTGAGGGACTTCTCTATAAGCAAAGAGAAGGCATGGCAGTAGAAGGTCCCACTTACGCTTAAGGGGCTTTTCTAAAGCACCTATCATGCTCTTCATGGTTCGGTTGAACCGTTCTACCAACCCATTGGTTTGCGGGTGGTACGCTGTTGAGAACTTGTAAGTAACTCCACAGGTTTTCCACATGGCTTTCATGTAGTGGGACATAAAGTTTGACTCCCTGTCAGAGATTACTTCCTTAGGAAACCCGACCCTAGTAAAAATACCAAGGAGGGCCTTAGCCACAGCCGGAGCTGTAACAGTCCTCATAGGAATTGCCTCAGGATACCTAGTAGCATGGTCTACTACAACAAGTATAAACCTGTTGCCTGAGGAGGTCGGAGGATCAAGGGGACCAACAATGTCAATCCCTACTCTCTCAAATGGGACTCCCAAACTGGGAGAGGCACTAAAGGTGCCACATTCTTGGAGCCAACCTTACCAGAGGTCTGGCAGGTGTGGCAGCTCCTGCAGTGTTTTTCTACTTCGGCCCCCATCTTCGGCCAATAGAAGTAGAGTGAGAGCCTTTCCTTAGTCTTCTTGAAACTCAAGTGACCAGCCAAATGAATCTCGTGGGCTAACTGCAAGAACTGTGGTCTGTTCTCTTGGGGTACTACAAGTCGTTTGTAGTCTCCAGGTGCAGACTTGGTCGGTTCACTGTAGAAGAGGCCATCTTCCCAGTGCAACCTGTGTTTCCCAGGCTCTTGCCCTTCAGCCTGAGCTCTGCCTGGTGGCGAAGACCTTCCAGAGTTGGACATTCTCTCTGTCCCTTACTGAAGTCTGCCCTGCTGGGTCCACCTTCTGCCAGTAAAGACTGCAGCTCAGGATGGTCAACAGGGTCCAGATCTCCAATGAGTTCCTGGCCTTCCATTAGCTCTTCCTCAGAGTCTAATTCTACCACACATGGTTGTACCTCCCTCTCAGCCTCGGCTGGAGGTGGAGTTACGGGTGTAACTTTGGACAACCGCGGGGAAGTCCCTGTTGGCTGCACTGGAATGCTGGCTGCTGGTTTCGGGATAGAAGTCTTAGGTTTCCCTTTTGCTTCCGATTTCTTGGAGACAGCGGCCGACAATTCCAGTGGAGCAGGAGTGATTTCTTTCTTCATCATCTCCTGGAGAGTACCGCACATGGTCCTCTCTCTTGCGGGTCTGGTTAGCTCCTGTAACCGTTTACTAGGAGGTCTGGGAGTATGCGATACAACTCTGAGAGTTTTCAAATCGTTACCCAACAGTACACGTCCTGGTACCTCACTCTGTATGTTGACAGGTATCTTCACAGTCATGTCGTTACACTGGATGAGAACTGGTAATTGGGGAAGCATCTGCACAGGCCCTCCAGCTAACTTGGTGAGGCGTATGGGTGCCTTAGCAACATCCTCAGCCTGAAAAAACGATTTATCCACCACAGTTATGCTGGCTCCAGTGTCCCTAATGGCAGCAGTCTCCTGACCATTCACCTGGACACTGTCCTTATAATACTCTTTAGTATTATCGGGGATAGAATTATAGACATCTAAATTCTGTTGTTCCCACAACCCCAGAGATACTAAAGAAACGCTGGCTGAGACTCCAATGGGTTCGTCAGCTAGCAGTAGAAAGTTTCCACTTGCCATTTGGACTTCCTCCTCTGGAGCGAAGGCTAAGGAGACAAGCTGGACCCCTGAAGGTTTACCCTTACATCTGGGATCTCCTTTCATGTGGTCAGTCGAGCCACAAACAAAGCATTTACCGAATGCTTTCTGGAATGGTGGCTTGTTCTGACCTCCTTCCAGTTTGGCACCAGAAGACACACTATTCTGCTGTGGTTTTCCTGGTGGCTTACCCTTCTGGTTTTGTTTGGGGCCCTCTTTGGAATTTGAGTTATTAGAATTCTCTTTTGAGTCTTTTTTAGGCTGCTTTCCCTCATCCTTTTTCTGAGTTACCCCAGAATCCTTATGAGTAGCCCTGGTGGCAACCCACAAGTCAGCAGCCTTAGCTAGCTTTCCGGGAATCCAGTTCCTTCGAATCAGCCAAGTGCTGTCTGAGCTCAGGAGAACAGGCATCATAAATAGACTCCAACATAAAAAGATTCCTCATACCCTCATAAGTGTTCACTTTGTAACCCTTAATCCATCCCTCTAAGTTTTTCAACCCTTCACTCACCCAGGTAGCCCAAGGGGTACCATCATGCTTTTTGAGGGTTCTAAACCTCTTAAGATACTGGGAAGGGGTCTTCCCGAACCTAGCTATCAAAGCTCGTTTCACACTTTCGTAATCCGTCTTATCCGCCTCCCCCAACTCCATTACCACATCAGTCGCAACAGGAGGGAGCCTAGAGAACAACCAGGGAAATAAATCATTCCCGGTGATGTCCTGGAGCCCATGATTGTACTCGAACAGTTTCAACCAATCCAACACATCCAATCTCGGTTCATACATACCCACTAATTCCTTCGGCATCCGGGGTCTTTTGGGACTGGAGCTCCTAGAGGAACCAGAGGAGAGAGAAGCATTTTCCATAGACAACTTTTTCATCTCTAACTCGTGATTAAGTTCTATTTCCCTGAGTCTCAACTCAGCTTGCTTCTGCTCAGCCTGGGCATTCATCCGTCTGAACTCGAGCTCTTGGTTCCGTTCAGATTGAGCCAAGAACCGTTTGTATTCTAATTCGAGCTTCATTTTTTCAAGTTCAAAATAAGCAGGGTTACTTGTGGGACCTGGTATGGGCCCCGTAGGCACAGCTGGTAAGGCAGGTAGAGGAGCAGGGGAGACAGTTTCGTTAGCCTCTCCGTCCTCGTCAGCCTCTTCATCGCTATCATCGGAATTACGATTCAGATCAACACCATCACTGTTATCTACAGTTGCTGGAGTAATTGATTCCTCTGAACCAGTACCCAGACTTTGGTTCGCCAGCAATCTCTCTATTGGTTCTAACTTCTTGCCTCTTACAGGAAGATTCTCTTGCCTACAGAGAGCTCGCAAACTCTCAGTATTTTCACCTGACAAGAATTCTTGACTGTAAGTTTCCATCGTCGACATGTTTTTGAAAGTTGCTTTTTAGTGCTAAGTTTTGTGGTTAGTTATCCTAAAGTGTCGAAAAGCACTCTAAACTGTATACTCGATACAAATCCCACCGCTGTGCACCAGTGTTAGGCGGAAACCTGTGCAGTTCCCTCTGGGACCACTGAAAAAGATTTAGGACTACAGGTGTTTGGCAGTAAACCCACGTGGTAGCAGTCTGCACCACACAGATTCACTGTTGGTAGCTGTGACTGAGCAGTCAGACTTCCCTCAAGAAGAGTTAAGCAGTATGTGGAGAATACAAAATAGGGCAATTCTTCACAGTAAGACAAGCAAACACTCAACGAGGCTCAGTGTAAAGATATTAAGGTATTTATTTATAACGAAACATCTATCAAAAACACTATGGCACTATCACGGCAAATAAATCAAACACAATTACTCTACGAAGAAGAAACGATCAATCCCCCTAGCAATATTTCAACAAGTCTAGGTTTTACCGGCACCACTTATTTACAGACAGAGGTGTATGCCTCAACCTAGATGGCACTCTAATATTTAGTTAGGATGGGAGAGAAAAATAAGCAGGTTACGAAATCAACACAGTTCAATACTTCACGGGAAAAATGCAAGGCAAGAAGGCAAGAACCACAATAGATCATAAAGTTCAGAGGCCAGGCCCACTCGGAGAGAGGCAAGGCGATATGTCCCAAAAGGCTCTAGTGGCGAAGCGTTCGAGTCTTTATAGCAAATTGTTATCGGCAGATTGAACCAGTTCAGAACAATACGTGAGAAAGCTTGGAGGCGACCCAACGGAAAGGAGAGGATTAAGACACCTCACTCGAATCGATCGAAAAGGGAAGCCAGGCGGACACGGTACCTTGTTGTGGAGGGCAGCTCCGGCGGGGGCAGTTGTTCCTGGTGGTGGATGCACGTCAGGTCTTTGCCAAGAGTAGAGATGTTCTCGTTGTCGAAGAAAAGTGAAGTCCGGTGCACCACCAGGGAAGAGACCAGCCGCGGAGTGCTCCGTCACAAGGCACCACCTTTTGGTCGCGGTACAGGGGTAGTGGCTATCCGGTTGCCGAGGTGCTCTGCACGGGCAATTCGACCACTGCGTCCTGAGGCGAATAAAAAGCAAAGGGGACTGGTTGTACCCACCAGTCAGGGGAAGAGACTCTCCGGCAGGGAGATCTCCTCTGTCATCGGGAAGTGGTGAGTCGGTTCCGCAGGGCTCCACCCAAGGTGTCGTCGTGCAGGTCGGCTCAGCGTTACCCTCGTCGGATTCTTAGGTCCTGTGGCGACTTCTCAAGATCCAGTCCCAAAAGCCCTGCTTTTATGCAGAAAACCCCCATTCATTTAGCCTAGCTGTCAATCAACACATGCTAAGTGGTGAGCGGGGAGGCCCACCACTTGGGCCAATCACACCGGAGTGCGACTTGAGTTGGCAAGGCAACGCAGTCCAGGGTGCCTAAACCCCCTCCCACACCCCTGTGGTAACCCAGACAGAATGGCACCACTTTGGAGGGTCTCTGTACAGAGCCCGCCAAAAGTGGAACAAAGGGCTCAACCTTTGGTTTAGGAGTCACAGAGACGAAGACAGACGCCATTTTACAAACCGAGTTCTGGCAGAAAATACCATCCGATAAACTTATTTAGGATAAGTAGACCGGTGGTACGTTAGAGATTAACGAGAAAAAGTATCAATCTCCAACAATGGGACGAATCCCATAGGGTTATGTTCGGGGTCGAACATAACAATTAGTTTCCACTGCCACCAGCCAAAACTCGACGAGGGGGGACGGGACAGTGCCCCCTCGAAGAACAGATCCAGGAGTAATCGAATTACCCCTACTAGTACGTCCACAATAAGATGGTTTGTACTAGTTCTGTTAGTAAATTTAGGTCTAGTAAAGCCAATGGTGACTTTACATGCCCGGGGAGACAGTAGTCAGTCCCCGGGTATGGAGTCTATGGGGGGGGTCCGCTAGGACGCCCCAGTGCTACGGCATGTAGGGTACGGTGTAACACACATAGAAAAACATATGAGACCCTATGGAGTAAAAGACCCCATAGCCCATAGGACACATTGACATTCGAAGGAATTACACACATACATGTCCAAGAGTGGGAGAAAAAAAGAGTCTCACTCTTGGCAGGATGGAAAAAACAACTCCAGAAATCCAGTAAAGCTGCTGGGGGACTCACTAGGTTAGGAAATTCAGCCTAAACAGAGAATTTTCCCTAACAATAGGCTATCCGGGAGAATGTCCGAGGAACATGTAAATAAAAAGTATAGCCGTTTTCATCTCCCTTGATAGTAAAAGCCAAACGTCCACCAATGTTAAATCTTCAAATTTCTTTTGTAAAGCTACTGATGGAAGGGGTGAGCTATATCTCGTGAGTTTGCTACGATCCCTTTTGGGGTCCCACGCTATGTTAAGATTACCCATTAGTAATAGATCACCTTCCATAAATAATTCTAGCTGCCCCACAGAATGTTTCAAAAGAGCATCCTGATTTCTGTTCGGGGCATATATAGCAGTTACTGTTAACTTGACCCTGCATTTTACAATCACAAATACATATTTGCCCTCCTTATGGGCCTTGAAACAAACAACTGAAGCTCTGAACCTTATTTTATTGCTATTAGCACTCCTGCTACTTTATGTTCCACAGTTGCCTGTATAATGGTGGGGTATAATGGTGGGATAATGCCAGAGACGGAGTTTGTTCCTATCTGCCCTCCGGATATGAGTTTCTTGGAGCGCCACAAGTCTGGTTGGTGACGCCTCAAGAAAGACTCCACCGTTCTCTGTTGTGCGGGGTATTAAGCCCCCTCACATTCCATGTTTAGCACTTGAATTATAGAGTATATGGGTCCAATCATTGTATCTAGAGATTGTGAACAATTTCCAGTCACAGCATCAATACAGATGTCTTGCAAAATGGGTTTCGACCTCCCCTTGCTCATGTTTCCCCCCAACTTGCTAAACTCTATAGCCACCCATCTTTCAACATAAACTATACCCCCCCCTTAACTTACCCCGATCAAATCCCTGGTGTGAAAAACAGTACATATTGCATCCAAAGGCTTCCTCCCTTGACTGTTAATCACCCTTTAACCCAGGGCTAAGTGCAGAGAGACCTAGCTCCCACATCTGTTACCTGAACAGATAATATCCAAGATGTCCTGTTCCGTCCGATCTTCTAATGTGTTTTCTGTGACCAAGTCTATACTGCGAAACAAAGCTATGAGGTCATGACTTCGGTGTCCTGTAAAATCCCTGGTTTAGGTATTGGACCTCTTAGTCGGGTTCTTCAATGTTCTTTTTTGCAAACCCCTGTGATTCTTCTTTTGATGATACATGGAAGTCTATTCGCCTGTCTATGACAGCAGGATCTGAGATACTGACGTTTCTTGTGCCTCTTCCTCCAGGATCTGCTGAGTATCCACTTCGATATGTAATAATTCCATGCCGGATTGTCTAGAAGTTATCTTTTGTTCTCTCCCATCCTTATTAAAAGTTAAGCCCAAAGGAAAAGTCCATCTATACCCAATTCCCAATGATTGCAGGGTTTTTACCACTGTGAACATATCTCTACACTTTTGGAGAGTCAGCTTTGATAAATCCTGGAATAGCTGGATCTCAGATCCATTATGCATGATTGTCGCTACCACTTTCGCCTTCCTTAGAATTTGCTCCTTTTGTGGGTAATTAGCACATGCCGCCAGTACATCCAGAGACCATGAACCAGGTTCTGATCTTTTAGGCTCAGTTCTGTGTACCCTCTGCAGGTGTATGTTTTTAGGGTCGCCTTCTGTTATAAGATCCGCAAAAATGCCACACACTGTTTTCTTCAGCTCTGAATCATGTATGGATTCCGGCAAATTCCAGCGAATATTGGAACGCCGAGAGCGGTTCTCCAAGTCTTTGTATCGCAGTTCTAGATTATATGTCTTGCTAGATAGTTCTTCAAGAGCAACATCAGCGTGCTTACTCTCCTCAGACAATTCTTGAATTGCGCGTTCATTGGTTTCAATCCTTTCCACCAGCGTTGAGATATCTTTGCTAAAGTCTGCTAATGATCCTCTGATTTCTGAAGTAAAAGTAGATAACTGTAGCTGGAAAGAGGAAGTCAATTTCTCTTGAATCTCTTGAAAGCTATTCAAAAAATCATCTTTGGAAGCCGCCATGTCCAGTGCTCCTGAGCGGTTTGCCGGTAACTTTTGTAGCTTTGTTTTCCTCAAAGATCCAGGCAGGCTTTTGCTTTTTGCCTAAAGTGTATCCAAAGGTTTGGATTGTTTCTGTTGCAAATTCACTTGTTCTGGTGACATAGTTTTCTTCCTGGTGCCTGACACAAGTCTTTAATATTAAAGTGTTTTTATTGTTTTGCTGGCAAAGCGCTCATTCAGTCATTCCCAGGTATATATACCTGGATCCAATATTCTGTTGTCACCTTTTACAATTCTGGTGCGTTAAACGTGCTAACAATTCAAAAGTGCTTCCAAGTTACTGGTATTATGCTGCCTTTACTGCTTTGTATTTCCTGCCCCAGATATAACTTAACCGGCACTTGTGATGGTGTAATGCCTCCTTGCCGTTCTGTTATAGATACATATGTGTCTTTCCCCCTGCGTGTGCTCCAAAGCGTTTCAAGCATTCTATGTGTTCACAGCTGCAGCGTACCTGATCTGCACCGGATCCATGGATGCAAGACGTCTCTTTGTGCTGATTACACTACAGGCCGCATTCACAGTTGCTAAGCATCCATTATACCTTGGTCCGTGGCTGTATCCCTGTGATCACCGCAGCGAGCTGTGCTTCTTTCACGTTGCCAAAAGTGTCTTCCCAGGCAGCTACAATCCCAGCTGCATACTGCAACAAGCTCACGCTTAATTCGTGCTCTGAGGGCCGCCGCTGCTAACACAGTGAGGGCGTGGCTTGCTCTCGTTGTGTGCTGTGTCCTCTCTACTTCGCATTTACCAGCAATATCAATTGCTACAGGGATGGAGAGCTGCTGCCAGCAAGTCCTCAACTCACGAAGGAGCACCTTGGTCCGAGTTTCAGATCTTGGCAATTTAAATTGTCGGACGGAGCACTCCTCGGCACGTCCACTCTAACCGGCAGCCATCGTGGATCACCCAGAAAGAAATATTTGAATAACAACTGCTTAAAATAATTTCCTTTACCCTTTCAATCAAGGCTGATGACTAATCCTTGTGATTTTCCTTTAATGAATATCATAAGGAACAAACTGGAATTTAAAAGTAAAACAACAGAAACACAAAAACCTAACTTTGCCATTAGGGACTTCAAGTCCCATAATTCCGCAGGCACTGGGACGAAGAAGAGGGCTAAAAAGGTACAATGTTGCAGGAATGGTCAGCTCATTAATGCAAATGACCCACACCTATGGGAGACAGATACGCATAAAAGGCCCCATCAGGTGCAGGCCAGAGAGGTGGAGTTATTGGAGAAGAGCAGAGGAAGCAAGAAGCAGAAACAGCATGGTTAATGCTGACAGCCCAGGCAGATGCTGGAGGAGATAGAGAACACGCTGGGACCACTGTTTGGCAGATATCAGCTTCCGCTCCTGAGCAGGTCTGTGTCTACAGAAATCTGCAGTGCAGAGGTCACGCAGTGGGAAGCTTGTAGGAGGGAAGCTTTCCCCCTGATGACCTGTTTGGCAGAGAATGTGCAGCGGGAAGCATGCAGGAGGCTGTCTCCAGTGGCTGGCATGCACCAGAGGCGCTCGAGGCTGTCTCCGGTGGCTGGCGTGCACCAGAGAGCATCAGGAGAAAGAGGAGTTCCAGTTGCAGGTGGCATGTGCGAAGGTCGACTAACAGAAGCAGTCTGCTGGGTCACGAGGATCCACAGCAGAAGTCCTGCAAGCGGCCAGGGGAATGGAGGCGCACTTTGTACCCAGTGAGTTCACAAGCCAGCAGTGATCCTGGAGTTATCTGTCCCCACACGCATGTCCAAAGCAGCCAGCCAGCGAGTGGCCAATGCTTGCTTAGAAGTACAATTAGTTCAGAGAATAGTTTTGAATACCAAACAATTGCAAAGCAGTAGAAGCAGCACTCGTGTGTGAGTGAAAGGGGCTCCCGAGTTAATTTTGAATACCAAACTATTGCAAAGCAGCAGAAGCAGCACTTGTGTATGGGTGAAAGTGGTTCCCAAGTTAATTTTGAATACCGAACTAGGGAAAAGCAACAATAACCTATCATAACAAAGCCATATGACTGTAACCTTAAAAGTGGGAGTCTGCGGAAAACCCAGCAACCTGAGGGGGTGACTTTGTTGAGAGTTAATACCTACAAGCATTTCCCAAGCCAAGAGAGACTAAAACTAAGGCAAATACCATCTAGCAAATATTGCCAACAGAAGAAGGGGCTAATGTAAGGCTCGTACGCTCATAAAAGTGTTGCCCATACTTTGTAAAACACATGGTAAAAGTTGGGATAAACACACATTGTCAAAATAAAGGGAGAAGCAGAAAGAGACCCTATCCCTGTCAGTCTTTTGTTAATTGGTGTAGTGGGGAAACAAGAGTGGCAAAAAGGCTGCCCTTCTGGGAAAAGATACCCAAGAATTATTGGTGCACACCTATTTTCAGATTTAATGTTCTATATAGCTTAATCACTCAATTATAGAAAATGTAAGGTGCTGGGGAGGAACAGTAAACCAGGTGTGAATTGAGATTGTAGGCCTAGCATTGAAGTAGACCAGGTGGAAGTTGAAGAAGTGCTACAAGGTGGTCCAGACAGAGAGAATGTATGTTGTTGGTGGTGCTAAAGGAAGAACAGTGTAAAGCTGTGACAAAGAAACTATATTTCTTTTGAAGTTATCAGTGTGGCCAATCATCCCGCCTAAGACGAATATTTTTGTTATTGATGAACTGAGAACCTGTTCAAGGAAAAGGAAGAACCTTAGATCTTCTATGTTGGAACTTTCTGTTGACATGTTGAAGTGGCATCAAACTGTGTCGAAACTGTTGTAAACCAGGATTTTCTTGTCTTGAACTGTGAATTAGAATCATGTTTAAACCTGGAGAAGAGGACATTGCCCGGGTTTACAGAGAGACTGTGGTTACATTACATATTCAATCATTATTGTTTTGAACTATCATGCATTTCCTTATTTATTTGGTATTTGTATAAGTGTGAGGGACATACATCCTTTGTTAGAGTGTTTCCTTTAGTCTATTTTAGTCAGGGAAATCCATGTAAGGGTATGGATAGTCGAGGCATGCATTCAACCTTTCAATATAAAACAATGGTCTTTGTTGAGAAACCTTCACAACGTGGTCCGCCTCACATTTCTGACCCCACACAACAGGCTTGGCCTGATGCTAAGTAATGGGAAATATAGTACATATATCAGTGCTGCCACTAAAAATAGTGAGAGAAGGAAAGAACAGACACTGAATTGTGCAAATTATAGACAAAGCACCAAATTGTCTCTGAAAGACTGGCATAGAAGGTGAACTCCTCTTCTAGGAATTGAAGCTCCAGTTCAAGTATCAAAGTGCTTAATAAAGACTGCATGAAAATATGTCACATCACAGAATTCTTTGTCCAAGTATTTAAGTGATTAATGAAGACAGCGAAAGATAGGGAGCTCAAACACTGACATGGCAAATTTTGTTTTAGTAGCAAAGTTTCTCATAAAGGCTGCGAGGGAAGGCGAGCTCAGACTCTGAATTCTAGAAATGTTTGTTCAAATAACAAATTGTCTAAGAAAGAATGTGTAAAAATAGAAGTATTTACACTGCATAATCTGGGTATTACAATGTGTCAAAAAGAGGACAGTGAGGTAAGGACCACTCTGACGCTGTATTCTCAAATTCAAAGCCCCGAAGCATACAAAAGGCTTTGGGGAGTAAGCCTAAGCACTATCCTGATCAAAGTCTTAACATTTTCTTTTGAAAAGGTAAGTATGAAACATGCCTATTAAAATTTTAATAGTGTATGTGAACTTCTTTCTCCAGTTTACTACACCTCTCGTTTATCGAACGCCTGTACTTCTAATTCCACTGCATGCCCTGTAAGTGTGACAAAGTAACTTCTTCCCCTTCAGAAATAAAGAATGAGTAGTGGGTAAACCGTCTACTCAGCCCTCACACTTCTATGAAACAAGAGTGGTCCCAATCATAAAGGCTCAATAGGCACAGGTAAGAAATATATCGCTTTTGCCTTTTTGGTATTGTGGCTCGGGGGAAGGCTATACTCTTAAGAGCGGTGTGAATGTAAAAGTCCAAAATAAAGGAAAGACCAATCAAGTGTCTATAAAACGATATATACTATCTATAAATCAAGTGTCTATAAAACGATATATACTATCTATATATATATATTCAGGGAAAAAACTTTGTTAAAGGGACGTTATGGTAAAGTTGCGCTACTAAAAACCTATGAAATTCAGTGAAAAAACTTTGTCAAAGGAACGTTATGGTTCCAAGTAAAACCGAAAAACCCTTGAAATTCGCCAGTTATGGTAAGCTAAGCAACCATAACTCGCGCCACCACCGTGCACTGCTAAGACTAACACCCAGGACATCAAAGATGATATCACAAATGTCATTGATGACATCACTGATGACATCACATGTGTATGTACTTTTCATGAAATATGTGTAGAAGGGATTCTTATTATAATGTTGCGAAACAAGTGTCAAGGATCATTGCAATAAATATCATACCCTAATTAGTGCATTGAACGATGCATTGATATAAATAGCATTCTATTATGGAGTTCTATCTAGTATACTAAGCTATTGATACAGAAACATAACATGGTGTGCAGTGTACAAGATGAAGGTATAATATTCGTAATGTTAATATGTTGAATAATGAAATGATAATTGTTTTCTTAATAGATTTTTGTGTATTGTGAAATATGTAATACGTAGCTAATAAAACATTACTATAGACAAAACACAAAGACACAAGAACACATACCAATATGGGTATATACAGGGAAAGTGAAGTTAGCAAAAAAGCACAAGTAGTAGCAGAAACAATTCATAACTTAACTGATTATTTTCATGCAAATAAATGATTGCTCTGTTTCAAAGCTGCTATTCACCCTATGTATATGTATCACTTGATGTGATTGGACCCACAGGGAAAGTACAGCCATAAAAAAAAACAACAGAACTATCAGAAAGTGCTCATAAGTCTATTGATTATCTTTATGCACAAAAAGGATTGCTGTCTTTCAAGCTTGTGTCTTCCCGTATGTATATGTTTCATATGACGTGACTGGACTCTAACAGAATTACTGTAAGAACCTACTTGAAGGATACATCTACAAATAAAATAAAATGTTTAGTTTCTGACTGTTACTTAAGAAAACCATGTGGCCTAGATATGTCAGCAAAAGAAAAAAGAGTGAGCCAGACATGTGATGTCATCTTTGATGTCCTGGGTGTTAGTCTTAGCAGTGCACGGTGGTGGCGCGAGTTATGGTTGCTTAGCTTACCATAACTGGCGAATTTCAAGGGTTTTTCGGTTTTACTTGGAACCATAACATTCCTTTGACAAAGTTTTTACCCTGAATTTCATAGGTTTTTAGTAGCGCAACTTAACCATAACGTCCCTTTAACAAAGTTTTTTCATTGAATTTCATAGGTTTTCATTAGTGCAACTTAACCATAACGTCCATGTAACATTTTTTTTTACTAAATTTTAAAGGTTTTTATTAGTACAACGTGACCATAACATCCTTTTCAATAGATGAAGACCAATAACATCTTATGTCCTCAAAGTGGGAATGCCGGGTGTTAACAAAAACAAAAAGATTTTCCTTCCTACGCCGGGACGCCTGCGGCGTCTCGGTGTAGGAAGGAAAATCTTTTACCAAGATGGCCACCATGGAAAGGGAAGGCGGGGTGTATAAAGAACACAACGGCGCATGAGCGGGGTTGGGGGGGCACAGGGGAGACACATGGGCATGAGCGGGGGTGAGAGGGAACAGGGTACAAACGAGGCATGAGCAGGGGGTGGGGGGGAAAAGGAAGGAAACACAGGGCATGAGCGGTGGTGGGGGGAACACGAGAGAGACACGGGGCATGAGCAGCGGGTGGAGAGGAACATGAGGGAGACACGGGGTATGAGCAGGGGGTGGGGAGGAACACGAGGGAGACACAGGGCATGAGCGGGGGGGTACAGGGCACATACGGGACATGAGCGGGGGTGGGGAGGAAAGGAGAGAGACAAGGGGCATGAGCAGGGGGTGGGGGGAACACGAGGGAGACACGGAGCATGAGCGGGGGGCGGGGGGTAACACGAGGGAAACACGGGGCATGAGCGGGGGTGGGGGGAACACGAGGGAGACACGGGGCATGAGCGGGGGGTGGGGGGCAACAGGAGACAGACACGGGGCATGAGCAGGGGGTGGGGGGCAACAGGAGACAGACACGGGGCATGGGTGGGAGCAAGAGGAGACAGACACGGGGCATGAGCGGGGGGTGGGGGGAACAGGAGACAGACACGGGGCATGAGCGGGGGGTGGGGAGTACAGAAGACAGACACGGGGCATGAGCGGGGTAGTGGGGGGCAACAGGAGAGAGACATGGGGCATGAGCGGGGGGTGGGGGGTACAGGAGACAGACACGGGGCATGAGCAGGGGGTGGGGGGCACCAGGAGAGAGACACGGGACATGAGTGGGGGGGTGGGGAGGTACAGGAGACAGACACGGGGCATGAGCGGGGGGTGGGGGGGAACAGGAGACAGACACGGGGCATGAGCAGGGGGGGCAACAGGAGACAGACATGGGGCATGAGCGGGGGGCAACAGGAGACAGACATGGGGCATGAGCGGGGGGGTGGGGGGGTACAGGAGACAGACACGAGCATGAGCGGGGGGTGGGGGGTACAGGAGACAGACACGGGGCATGAGCAGGGGGTGGGGGGCAATAGGAGAGAGACACGGGGCATGAGCGGGGGGTGGGGGGAACAGGAGACAGACACAGGGCATGAGCGGGGGGGTGGGGGGGACAAAAGAGACAGACACGGGGCATGAGCGGGGGGTGGGGGGCAACAGGAGAGAGACACAGGGCAGGAGCGGGGGGTGGGGGGCAACAGGAGACAGACATGGGGCATGAGCAGGGGGTGAGGGCAACAGGAGAGAGACACGGGGCATGAGCAGGGGGTGGGGGGGAACAGGAGACAGACACGGAGCATGAGCGGGGGTGGGGAGAACAGGAGACAGACACGGGGCATGAGAGGGGGGTGGGGGGCAACAGGAGACAGACACGGGGCATGAGCGGGGGGTGGGGGGCAACAGGAGAGAGACACGGGACATGAGCGGGTGGGGGGAACCGGAGACAGACACGGGGCATGAGCGGGGGGTGGGGAGAACAGGAGACAGACACAGGGCATGAGAGGGGGTGGGGGGCAACAGGAGACAGACACGGGGCATGAGCGGGGGGCGGGGAGCAACAGGAGAGAGACACGGGACATGAGCGGGTGGGGGGAACCGGAGACAGACACGGGGCATGAGCGGGGGGTGGGGAGAACAGGAGACAGACACGGGCATGAGAGGGGGGTGGGGGGCAACAGGAGACAGACACGGGGCATGAGCGGGGGGTGGGGGGCAACAGGAGAGAGACACGGGACATGAGCGGGTGGGGGGAACCAGAGACAGACAAGGGGCATGAGCGGGGGGGCAACAGGAGACAGACACGGGGCATGAGCGGGCGGTAGGGGGTACAGGAGACAGACATGGGGCATGAGCGGGGGGTGGGGGGCAACAGGAGAGAGACACGGGGCATGAGCGGGGGGTGGGGGGCAACAGGAGACAGACACGGGGCATGAGCGGGGGGTGGGGGAACAGGAGACAGACACGGGGCATGAGCGGGGGGTGGGGGGAACAACAGAGACAGACACGGGGCAGGAGCGGGGGGTGGAGGGCAACAGGAGACAGACACGGGGCATGAGCGGGGGGTGGGGGAAACAACAGAGACAGACACGGGGCAGGAGCGGGGGGTGGAGGGCAACAGGAGACAGACACGGGGCATGAGCAGGGGGTGGGGGCAACAGGAGACAGACACGGGGCATGAGCGGGGGGTGAGGGGCAACAGGAGACAGACACGGGGCATGAGCGGGGGGTGGGGGGCAACAGGAGACAGACACGGGGCATGAGCGGGGGGTGTGGGGCAGCAGGAGACAGACACGGGCATGAGCGGGGGTGGGGGCAACAGGAGAGACACGGGGCATGAGCGGGGGTGAGGGGCAACAGGAGACAGACATGGGGCATGAGCGGGGGGTGGGAGGCAACAGGAGACAGACACGGGGCATGAGCGGGGGGTGGGGGCAACAGGAGACAGACACAGGGCATGAGCGGGGGTGGGGGGAACAGGAGACAGACACGGGGCATGAGCGAGGGGTGGGGGAACAGGAGACAGACATGGGGCATGAGCGGGGGGTGGGGAGAACAGGAAAAAGACACGGGGCATGAGCAGGGGGAGTGGGGGGCAACAAGAGAGACACGGGGCATGAGCGTGTGGGGGGAACAGGAGACAGACACGGGGCATGAGCGGGTGGGGGAACAGGAGATATACACGGGGCATGAGCGGGGGGTGGGGGGAACAGGACACAGACACGGGGCATGAGCGGGGTGTGGAGGGGAACAGGAGACAGACACGGGGCATGAGCGGGGGGTGGGGGAAGGGGAGAGACACACGGGGCATGGGCGGGGGGTGGGGAGAACAGGAAAAAGACACGGGGCATGAGCAGGGGGAGTGGGGGGCAACAAGAGAGACACGGGGCATGAGCGTGTGGGGGGAACAGGAGACAGACACGGGCATGAGCGGGGGGTGGGGGGCAACAGGAGAGAGACACAGGGCAGGAGCGGGGGGTGGGGGGCAACAGGAGACAGACATGGGGCATGAGCAGGGGGTGAGGGCAACAGGAGAGAGACACGGGGCATGAGCAGGGGGTGGGGGGGAACAGGAGACAGACACGGAGCATGAGCGGGGGGTGGGGAGAACAGGAGACAGACACGGGGCATGAGAGGGGGGTGGGGGGCAACAGGAGACAGACACGGGGCATGAGCGGGGGGTGGGGGGCAACAGGAGAGAGACACGGGACATGAGCGGGTGGGGGGAACCGGAGACAGACACGGGGCATGAGCGGGGGGTGGGGAGAACAGGAGACAGACACAGGGCATGCGAGGGGGTGGGGGGCAACAGGAGACAGACACGGGGCATGAGCGGGGGGTGGGGAGCAACAGGAGAGAGACACGGGACATGAGCGGGTGGGGGGAACCGGAGACAGACACGGGGCATGAGCGGGGGGTGGGGAGAACAGGAGACAGACACGGGCATGAGAGGGGGGTAGGGGGCAACAGGAGACAGACACGGGGCATGAGCGGGGGGTGGGGGGCAACAGGAGAGAGACACGGGACATGAGCGGGTGGGGGGAACCAGAGACAGACAAGGGGCATGAGCGGGGGGGCAACAGGAGACAGACACGGGGCATGAGCGGGCGGTAGGGGGTACAGGAGACAGACATGGGGCATGAGCGGGGGGTGGGGGGCAACAGGAGAGAGACACGGGGCATGAGCGGGGGGTGGGGGGCAACAGGAGACAGACACGGGGCATGAGCGGGGGGTGGGGGAACAGGAGACAGACACGGGGCATGAGCGGGGGGTGGGGGGAACAACAGAGACAGACACGGGGCAGGAGCGGGGGGTGGAGGGCAACAGGAGACAGACACGGGGCATGAGCGGGGGGTGGGGGAAACAACAGAGACAGACA
Source organism: Ambystoma mexicanum (assembly GCF_040938575.1). Classification (NCBI taxonomy): domain Eukaryota; kingdom Metazoa; phylum Chordata; class Amphibia; order Caudata; family Ambystomatidae; genus Ambystoma; species Ambystoma mexicanum. The sequence goes on along the minus strand of NC_090921.1, from coordinate 1,507,719,158 downwards.
CGGGGCAGGAGCGGGGGGTGGAGGGCAACAGGAGACAGACACGGGGCATGAGCAGGGTGTGGGGGCAACAGGAGACAGACACGGGGCATGAGCGGGGGGTGAGGGGCAACAGGAGACAGACACGGGGCATGAGCGGGGGGTGGGGGGCAACAGGAGACAGACACGGGGCATGAGCGGGGGGTGTGGGGCAGCAGGAGACAGACACGGGCATGAGCGGGGGTGGGGGCAACAGGAGAGACACGGGGCATGAGCGGGGGTGAGGGGCAACAGGAGACAGACATGGGGCATGAGCGGGGGGTGGGAGGCAACAGGAGACAGACACGGGGCATGAGCGGGGGGTGGGGGCAACAGGAGACAGACACAGGGCATGAGCGGGGGTGGGGGGAACAGGAGACAGACACGGGGCATGAGCGAGGGGTGGGGGAACAGGAGACAGACATGGGGCATGAGCGGGGGGTGGGGAGAACAGGAAAAAGACACGGGGCATGAGCAGGGGGAGTGGGGGGCAACAAGAGAGACACGGGGCATGAGCGTGTGGGGGGAACAGGAGACAGACACGGGGCATGAGCGGGTGGGGGAACAGGAGATATACACGGGGCATGAGCGGGGGGTGGGGGGAACAGGACACAGACACGGGGCATGAGCGGGGTGTGGAGGGGAACAGGAGACAGACACGGGGCATGAGCGGGGGGTGGGGGAAGGGGAGAGACACACGGGGCATGAGCGGGGGGTGAGGGGCAACAGGAGACAGACACGGGGCATGAGCGGGGGGTGGGGGGCAACAGGAGACAGACACGGGGCATGAGCGGGGGGTGTGGGGCAGCAGGAGACAGACACGGGCATGAGCGGGGGGTGGGGGCAACAGGAGAGACACGGGGCATGAGCGGGGGTGAGGGGCAACAGGAGACAGACATGGGGCATGAGCGGGGGGTGGGAGGCAACAGGAGACAGACACAGGGCATGAGCGGGGGGTGGGGGCAACAGGAGACAGACACAGGGCATGAGCGGGGGTGGGGGGAACAGGAGACAGACACGGGGCATGAGCGAGGGGTGGGGGAACAGGAGACAGACATGGGGCATGAGCGGGGGGTGGGGAGAACAGGAAAAAGACACGGGGCATGAGCAGGGGGAGTGGGGGGCAACAAGAGAGACACGGGGCATGAGCGTGTGGGGGGAACAGGAGACAGACACGGGGCATGAGCGGGTGGGGGAACAGGAGATAGACACGGGGCATGAGCGGGAGGGTGGGGGGCAACAGGAGATATACACGGGGCATGAGCGGGGGGTGGGGGGAACAGGACACAGACACGGGGCATGAGCGGGGTGTGGAGGGGAACAGGAGACAGACACGGGGCATGAGCGGGGGTGGGGGAAGGGGAGAGACACACGGGGCATGAGCGGGGGGTGGGTGGGAGGGAGAGAGACACACGGGGCATGAGCGGTGGGCGGGAGGGAGAGAGACACACAGGGCATGAGCAGTGGGCGGGAGGGGGGAAGACACAAGGGGCAAGAGCGGGGGTGGGCAGGAGGGGAGAAGACACAAGGGGCAAGAACGGGGGGGAGACACAAGGGGCAAGAGCGGGGGTGGCTGGGAGGGGGCAAGAGCGGGGGTGGGCGGGAGGGGGCAAGAGACACGGGGCCAAGAGCGGGGGTGGGCGGGAGGGGCAAGAGACACGGGGCCAAGAGCGGGGGTGGGCGGGAGGGGGCAAGAGACACGGGGCCAAGAGCGGGGGTGGGCGGGAGGGGGCAAGAGACACAGGGCCAAGAGAGGGGGTGGGCGGGAGGGAGCAAAAGACACGGGGCCAAGAGCGGGGGTGGGCGGGAGGGGGCAAGAGACACGGGGCCAAGAGCGGGTGTGGGCGGGAGGGGGCAAGAGACACGGGGCCAAGAGCGGGTGTGGGCGGGAGGGGGCAAGAGACACGGGGCCAAGAGCGGGGGTGGGCGGGAGGGGGCAAGAGACACGGGGCCAAGAGCGGGGGTGGGCGGGAGGGGGCAAGAGACACTGGGCCAAGAGCGGGGGTGGGTGGGAGGGGGAAGAGACACTGGGCCAAGAGCGGGGGTGGGCGGGAGGGGGAAAGAGCGGGGGTGGGCGCACGGGGCCAAGAGCGGGGGTGGGCGGGAGGGGGAAAGACACACGGGCCAAGAGCGGGGTTGGGCGGGAGGGGGAAAGACACACGGGGCAAGAGCGGGGATGGGCGGGAGGGAGACAGACACACGGGGCAAGAGCGGGGGTGGGCGGGAGGGAGACAGACACACGGGGCAAGAGCGGGGGTGGGGGGGAGGGAGACAGACACACGGGGCAAGAGCGGGGGTGGGAGGGAGGGAGACAGACACACGGGGCAAGAGTGGGGGTGGGCGGGAGGGAGACAGACATACGGGGCAAGAGCGGGGGTGGGCGGGAGGGAGACAGAGTACAGGAGACAGACACGGGGCATGAGCGGGGGATGGGGGGCAACAGGAGAGAGACACGGGGCATGAGCGGGGGGTGGGGGCAACAGGAGACAGACACGGGGCATGAGCAGGGGGTGGGGGGCAACAGGAGACAGACACAGGGCATGAGCAGGGGGTGGGGGGCAAAAGGAGACAGGCACCATGAGCGGGGGGTGGGGGGCAACAGGAGACACACACCATGAGCAGGGGGTGGGGGGCAACAGGAGACAGACACGGGGCATGAGCGGGGGGTGGGGGGGGAACAGGAGACAGACACGGAGCATGAGCGGGGGTGGGGAGAACAGGAGACAGACACGGGGCATGAGCGGGGGGTGGGGGGCAACAAGAGACAGACACAGGGCATGAGCGGGGGTGGGAGGAACAGGAGACAGACACGGGGCATGAGCGGGGGGTGGGGAGAACAGGAGACAGACACGGGCATGAGCGCGGAGTGGGGGGGTACAGGAGACAGACACGGGGCATGGGTGGGAGCAAGAGGAGACAGACATGGGGCATGAGAGGGGGGTGGTGGGAAAAGGAGACAGACACGGGGCATGAGCGGGGCGTGGGGGGTACAGAAGACAGACACGGGGCATGAGCGGGGTAGTGGGGGGCAACAGGAGAGAGACATGGGGCATGAGCGGGGGCTGGGAGGGGGTACAGGAGACAGACACGGGGCATGAGCAGGGGGTGGGGGGCAACAGAAGAGAGGCACGGGGCATGAGCGGCGGGGTGGGGGGTACAGGAGACAGACACGGGGCATGAGTGGGGGGTGGGGGCAACAGGAGAGAGACACGGGACATGAGCGGGTGGGGGGAACAGGAGACAGACACGGGGCATGAGCAGGGGGGGCAACAGGAGACAGACATGGGGCATGAGCGGGGGGGTACAGGAGACAGACACGGGGCATGAGCGGAGGGTGGGGGGTACAGGAGACAGACATGAGCATGAGCGGGGGGGTACAGGAGACAGACACGGGGCATGAGCAGGGGGTGGGGGGCAACAGGAGAGAGACATGGGGCATGAGCAGGGGGGTGGGGGGCAACAGGAGACAGACACAGGGCATGAGCGGGGGGTGGAGGGCAACAGGAGACAGACACGGGGCATGAGCGTGGGGTGGGGAGAACAGGTGACAGACACGGGGCATGAGAGGGGGTGGGGGGCAACAGGAGACAGACACGGGGCATGAGCGGGCGGTGGGGGGTACAGGAGACAGACACGGGGCATGAGCGGGGGGTGGGGGGCAACAGGAGAGAGACACGGGGCATGAGCGGGGGGTGGGGGGAACAACAGAGAGACACGGGGCAGGAGCGGGGGGTGGAGGGCAACAGGAAACAGACACGGGGCATGAGCGGGCGGTGGGGGGTACAGGAGACAGACACGGGGCAGGGGGGTATGGGGAACAGGAGACAGACACGGGGCATGAGCTGGGGGTGGGGGAACAACAGAGAGACACGAGGCAGGAGCGGGGGGTGGGGGCAACAGGAGACAGACACGGGGCAGGAGCGGGGGGTGGGGGGAACAACAGAGAGACACAGGGCAGGAGCGGGGGGTGGAGGGCAACAGGAGACAGACACGGGGCATGAGCGGGGGGTGGGGGGCAACAGGAGACAGACACGGGGCATGAGCAGGGGGTGGGGGGAACAAGAGAGAGACACGGGGCAGGAGCGGGGGGTGGGGGGCAACAGGAGACAGACAAGGGGCAGGAGCAGGGGGTGGGGGGAACAACAGAGAGACACGGGGCAGGAGCGGGGGGTGGAGGGCAACAGGAGACAGACACGGGGCATGAGCGGGAGGGTGGGGGGCAACAGGAGACAGACACGGGGCTTGAGCAGGGGGTGGGGGGAACAACAGAGAGACACGGAGCAGGAGCAGGGTGTGGGGGGCAACAGGAGACAGACACGGGGCATGAGTGGGGGTGGGCGGGAGGGGGAAAGAGACACGGGGCAAGAGCGGGGGTGGGCGGGAGGGGGAAAGACACACGGGGCAATAGCAGGGGTGGGCATGAGGGGGAAAGACACACGGGGTAAGAGCGGGGGTTGGCGGGAGGGGGAAAGACACACGGGGCAAGAGCGGGGGTGGGCAGGAGGGGGAAAGACACACGGAGCAAGAGCGGGGGTGGGCGGGAGGGGGAAAGACACACGGGGCAAGAGCGGGGGTGGGCGGGAGGGGGAAGACACACGGGGCAAGAGCAGGGGTGGGCGGGAGGGGGAAGACACACGGGGCAAGAGCGGGGGTGGGCAGGAGGGGGAAGACACACGGGGCAAGAGCGGGAGTGGGCGGGAGGGGGAAAGACACACGGGGCAAGAGCGGGGGTGGGCGGGAGGGGGAAGACACACGGGGCAAGAGCAGGGGTGGGCGGGAGGGGGAAGACACACGGGGCAAGAGCGGGGGTGGGCAGGAGGGGGAAGACACACGTGGCAAGAGAGGGGGTGGGCAGGAGGGGGAAAGAAACACAGGGCAAGAGCGGGGGTGGGCGGGAGGGGGAAAGACACACGGGGCAAGAGCGGGGGTGGGCGGGAGGGGGAAAGACACACGGGGCAAGAGCCGGGGTGGGCAGGAGGGGAAAGACACACGGGGCAAGAGCGGGGGTGGGCGGGAGGGGGAAAGACACACGGGGCAAGAGGGAGGGTGGGCGGGAGGGGGAAAGACACACGGGGCAAGAGCGGGGGTGGGCGGGAGGGGGAAAGACACACGGGGCAAGAGCGGGGGTGGGCGGGAGGGTGAAAGACACACGGGGCAAGAGCGGGGGTGGGCGGGAGGGGGAAAGACACACGGGGCAAGAGCGGGGGTGGGCGGGAGGGGGAAAGACACACGGGGCAAGAGCGGAGGTGGGCGGGAGGGGGAAAGACACACGGGGCAAGAGCGGGGGTGGGCGGGAGGGGGAAAGACACACAGGGCAAGAGCGGGGGTGGGCGGGAGGGGGAAAGACACACGGGGCAAGAGCAGACACACGGGGCAAGAGCGGGGGTGGGCGGGGGTGGGAAAGACACACGGGGCAAGAGCGGGGGTGGGCGTGAGGGGGAAAGACACACGGGGCAAGAGTGGGGGTGGGCGGGAGGGGGAAAGACACATGGAGCAAGAGCGGGAAAGACACACGGGGCAAGAGCGGGAAAGACACACGGGGCAAGAGCGGGAAAGAGCGGGGGTGGGCGGGAGGGGGAAAGACACACAGGGCAAGAGCGGGGGTGGGCGGGAGGGGGAAAGACACACGGGGCAAGAGCAGACACACGGGGCAAGAGCGGGGGTGGGCGGGGGTGGGAAAGACACACGGGGCAAGAGCGGGGGTGGGCGTGAGGGGGAAAGACACACGGGGCAAGAGTGGGGGTGGGCGGGAGGGGGAAAGACACATGGAGCAAGAGCGGGAAAGACACACGGGGCAAGAGCGGGAAAGACACACGGGGCAAGAGCGGGAAAGAGCGGGGGTGGCCGGGAGGGGGAAAGACACACGGGGCAAGAGCGGGGGTGGGCGGGAGTGGGAAAGACACACGGGGCAAGAGCGGGGGTGGGCGGGAGGGGGAAAGACACACGGGGCAAGAGCGGGGGTGGGCGGGAGGGGGAAAGACACACGGGCAAGAGCGGGGGTGGGCGGGAGGGGGAAAGACACACGGGGCAAGAGCGGGGGTGGGCGGGAGGGGGAAATACACACGGGGCAAGAGCAGGGGTGGGCGGGAGGGGGAAAGACACACGGGGCAAGAGCGGGGGTGGGGGGAGGGAGACAGACACACGGGGCAAGAGCGGGGGTGGGGGGGAGGGAGACAGAACCACGAGGCATGAGCGGGGGGTGGGCGGGAGGGCGAGAGGCACACGAGGCATGAGCGGGGGGTGGGCGGGAGGGGGAGAGACACACGAGGCTTGAGCGGGGGGTGGGCGGGAGGGGGAGAGACACACGAGGCATGAGCGGGGGGTGGGCGGGAGGGGGAGGGACACACGGGGCATGAGCGGGGGGTGGGCGGGAGGGGGAGAGACACACGGGGCATGAGCCGGGGGTGGACAGGAGGGGGAGAGACACACGGACATGAGCGGGGGGTGGGCGGCGGGTGGTGAGAGACATATGGACATGAGCGGGGGTGGGCGGCGGGTGGGGAGAGACATACGGACATGAGCGGGCGGCGGGTGGGGAGAGACAACACGGACATGAGCGGGTGGGGAGAGACAACACGGACATGAGCGGGGGTGGGCGGCGGGTGGGGAGAGACAACACGGACATGAGCGGGCGGCGGGTGGGGAGAGACAACACGGACATGAGCGGGCGGCGGGTGGGGAGAGACAACACGGACATGAGCGGGCGGCGGGTGGGGAGTGACAACACGGACATGAGCGGGGCAAGAGCGGGGGTGGGCGGGGGTGGGAAAGACACACGGGGCAAGAGGTGGGAGGAACAGGAGACAGACACAGGCATGAGCGGGGGTGGGGGACTTACTGTGCAGGCGGGATACAAAGCCTCTCATGCGAGGAACAAAGATGGCGGGCGTCTCTGAAGCCAGACGCACTGCACGCTTCCACGCATCCAATGAGAGAGCACGTCAGATGTCCGCGGACATCACGCAAGCTGCTGGCCCAATCACCGTCCTGTCCGCGGAGCGAACAGGGAAGTGTGTCCGCGAAGCGAACACAGATATCACTAATTTTTTTCACTTACATTTTTGTCATTTTTTTTAAAAACTACTGGACGGATTTACACCAAATAAAGCAAAGCACGCTTTCGGGACCAAGCCGCCGCTCCTGCCGCTAATTTGGTGTAAATCCGTCCAGTGGTTTGGGCTGTAGGCGTGAGCAAAGTTTTTTCCCATTATGTCTATGGGAAAAAAAAAAGTATTGGGACCCCCCTATAACTTTGCCCCCCCCTGGACGAATCCTCACCAAACTTTGCAAAAAAATTCAGAGTGACCCAACTACTTTTTTGCAAAGTTTGGTGAGGATCCGTCCAGGGAGAGCGAAGTTATAAGCCACCCAAAAAGTGCTCTTCCTATGGAAACAGCAACTTAACCATAACTACATGGCCACTACCGTGGCCATGTAATATATTACACGGCCACGGTAGTGGCCGTGTAGTTATGGTTAAGTTGCTGTTTCCATAGGAAGAGCCCTTTTTGGGCGGCTTATAACTTCGCTCACCCTGGATGAATCCTCACCAAACTTTGCAAAAAGTTTGGTGAGGTTTGGTCCAGGGTGGGCACAGTTATAAGGGGGGTCCCAAAACTTTTTTTTTTCCCATTGACCGAATGGGGAAAAAACTTTGCTCACGCCTACAGCCCAAACCGCTGGACGGATTTTCACCAAATTTGGACCAGGAGCAGCGGCTTGGTCCCGAAATCGTGCTTTTGCAAATTTGGTCAAATTCCATCCAGTAGTTTTTTTTTTTAAATGACCAAAAAGTAGGTCACAAAAAATTAGTGATATCTATGTTCGGTCCGCGGACACACTTCCCTGTTCGCTCCGCGGACAGTGTCCTGATTGGCTAACCGACTTGTGTCATGTCCGCAGACATGCAACGTGTTCGCTGATTGGACAGTGAAGAGCGTGAAGCACGTCAGATTTTTGGGAACGCTCGCTATCTTGGATTCGCGGACGTCTGCGGACGGCGCAGTGAAACTTGGTGGAAAAATACTATTTAGTAAAGTGTGTTGGTGTGTAAGACTGTTTGGGGAGGGTGCAGGAGTAAGAGATAGGTTAAATGTTGTATTTATTTAGGTGGCAGGCCCCCCTGTTGTGTTTATTTTGTCCACGGACAACACGGATGACCTGAAATATTCTAAATAAACGAAATGGGGGTGTCCTGAGGACACTACGTCTGTATGTATGGTTCGTAGGCAAGTTGAAACTGTTCTAAGAATACATCATGTGTCCTGGGATGTTCGTCAATAAACAAAATGGGGGTGTCCTGAGGACGCTATGCCTGTCCGTACTGTTCGTAGGCAAGTTGAAATTGTTCGAAGAACACATGAAGTGTCCTGGGATGTTCATAAATATACATAATGGGGGTGTTCTGAGGACACTAGAACTGTCCGAATTGTTCGCAAGCAAGCTGAAACTGTCCTAAGAACACACGCGGTGTCCTGAAAAGTTTGTAAATAAACTAAATGGGTGTGTCCTGAGGACGGTATGCCTGTCCGTTTTGTTGCAGGCAAGTTGAAACTGTTCTAAGAACACATCATGTGTCCTGGGATGTTCGTAAATAAACAAAATGGGGGTGCCCTGAGGATGCTATACCTGTCCGTACTGTTTGTATGCAAGTTAAAACTGTTCTAAGAACACTCATCATGTCCGCAGACATTAAAGGTGACCATATGGCATAGTTAAAATGTTTGACTCTATGGGTGTTATATGCTGCAGTGGTTGTGGCCAGGGCATAGAGTCTTGGGTGCATGGCTGTATGGCCATGCACCCAAGACTCTATGCCCTGGCCACAAACACCGCAGCATATCACACCCATAGTGGCTTATAACTTTGGGATCCAAGAACAAATTTATAAGCAACGAAGTTATAAACCAGTATGAGTGTGATGTGCTGTGGTGGTTGTGGGCAGGGCCTAGAGTCCTGGGTGCATGGACAAGACCACAATTATAAGCACCAAAGTTATAATCTATTATGGGTGTGATGTGCTGCGGTGGTTGTGGCCAGGGCCTATAGTCTTGGGTGCATGGCCAAGACCAAATTTATAAACAGTGAAGTTATAAGTCACTATGGGTTTGATTTGCTGCGATGGTTGTACTTATTATAATATACTTACTATTTGGTTTAGTAACTGGAGTACATCTATTCCTTGTTAATTTCTGTGATAAAAGAAAAGATCATGTTAGTATTGGTATTTTGTAACAACTTATAACATTGAATAATCAACATTTTTTTTTTACCCTCATATTTAGTAGATTACAAACCAGTGTACTGTGCAATTTGCTCAGTTTCTGTGTCTATTGCTAAAATCATTGGGTCTGTGGGAGGAAAAAAAAATCCATGTTGGATAAAAAAAACATTTTTTTGTTATGCTACAGTCTATTTGTTTGTTTGTTTTCAGTGTTCACTTGTTGTTTCTGGCTAATGTTCTATATGTTGGCTTGTTGCAGATTTTTGGAGCAGTTAGATACCTGTTGACATATTGTAACTGTCTATTTTTTGTTATAATTAAGTGGTATTAATTTATCTGTTTGGATATTGTAAAATCTTGGGGTAGTTAGATACCAGTTGGCGTATTCTAACTGTCTATTTTTTTTATATAATTTAGTGGTATTCATTTATCTGTTTAGTTGTTGTAGAATCTTGGGGCAGTTAGATACCTGTTGGCATATTCTAACAGTTTATAGTTTTTTAATTGAAGTTTTGTTAATGTTTAAGTACAGATTAGTTAATACATTTTGGTTTTAAGAAGATTAAATAAGCGTTTGTAAGATTTGCTGGTAATCTCTGTTTTAGAGTAATGGTACTATCATTACATGCGAACCATCCACATTTTTTTTATATATATATGCAGTATAGTGACCTGCATTGGTTGTGGCTCCTGTGTGGTAGATTATACCTATTGTTGTGAAGATTTTCTTACCAAGTGATACTTGACCATGTGTGAATCCAGTCAGCTTGCAGTTGTTTTTGGTACCATCTGCATTGTAACGTAGAAGCATTAGTATTACGTATTTACTATGTGTTTGTATTAGTAAGGTGGAGCGATTATCTGAATTGCAGGTAGTACATAATGTACCATGGTTTGCATTTTGTACAAGTTAGTGAAATGGAACGGATTCACAATTAGGTAATGATACATACATGAAGCGTTCATTGGGGATTTGTTCTTGTGTCACATTGTTGCAGAGAGTGCATGTATGTTTCCACATGTATGAAATCTGGAAGATTTCATTTATAGGTAGGTTTTTGTTTTCCAGTTCTTGTAGTAAGTACATTAGAAATTCCTGTGGATCTTCCTGTGAGTTTATAGTGAATTTCACCATTCCAGCACAGTAGTCCAATTCTTGTCTTATTCCAAAAACACTATGAAGCTGATTCATGGAATTAATGTGCGCTGAAATTTTCAGCGCAAGCGTGCGAAAGCGTGCGAATCGCAGTGCCAGTGCGAAAATCACAGCGAAACCCGCGCACAGCGATTCATGGAAGTCCATGCGCGAGGAAATTCCAGGATGTGCGCCAAAATTCTGCGTGGCGCACGCTGGCGCACACGTCTCCAAACAGCATGCTCTGAGCGCACAGCGAAATCGCACATAGCGCGGCGCACACAACAAAAGTAGGAGGAACAAGGGGCGTGACACGCGGAATGGGGAACAACTCGTGAAAATGTGGGCTTCATGGGGGAAGTACAGGAGGCAAGTGCACGGAACGCCCACACGCTCGCCTACTACACGTATTCATGGAATTGAATAGGGCAAACTAGCGCACGGGCAAAGACGCGCACAGGCCTAAACACGTCCGCCACACGAAGGCAGGCGGTAGCGTCCCTGCGCATGAAAAAAATGTGCGCTAACAAAAATCACGTACATACAGCTATGATGAATGTCCCATACTGTGTCCCTCCAGGACAAATGACGTGCAAAGGGGTACGCGACAAACACGGACACCCGCTGTGTGAAAAATAGCATGTGCGTGTATTTCGGGGGTGCGTGGGAAGTTTCACACGCGATAGGCCTTGGGCGAGTGGGGTATGTGTATAACTGGGGTTCGCGTGGAGTTTCATACGCGATTGGATCCGGGTACGTGTATGTCTGGGGTGCGCGGGAAGTTTCACACGCGAAAGGGCCTGTGCGAGTGGGGTACGTGTATTCCTGGGGTTCGGGGAAGTCTCACACGCGATTTCAGCAGGGTATGTGTATTTCGGGGGTGCTGGGAGTCCTACATGTGAATTGGCAGTGTGGGTCCTCCCAGGTGTTCCCTCTACACCCTCCACGGCCCCTACAGGCAGCCCACACCACAGGGGACTACCCTGCACCCCTGGTCATGTCCCGCAGGCAGCCCATCCACCATGGGCATGCCCCCCAGCCAAGCCACATGTCACCTTGCACTACTGATCACCAAGCATGACCCCCTGCACCCCCACCCCCCAGCCGTGCAGGGCACCTGCCTGCAGGCCCCCAAACATGTCCCACTCATGTCCCCCTGCACCCCCACCCCCTAGCAGTCAGGGGCACCTGCCAGCAGGCCCCCACTCATGTCCCACACATGTCCCCTTGCACCCCCACCCCCCAGCAGTCAGGGGCACCTGCCAGCAGGCCCCCACACATGTCCCACACATGTCCCTCTGCACCCCCACCCCCCAGCAGTCAGGGGCACCTGCCAGCAGGCCCCCACACATGTCCCCCCCAGCACCCCACCCCCCAGCAGTCAGGGGCACCTGCCAGCAGGCCCCCACACATGTCCCACTCATGTCCCCCTGCACCCCCACCCACCAGCAGTCAGGGGCACCTGCTAGCAGGCCCCCACTCATGTCCCACACATGTCCCCCTGCACCCCCACCCCCCCAGCAGTCAGGGGCACCTGCCGGTAGGCCCCTACACATGTCCCACACATGTCCCCCTGCACCCCCAACCCCCAGCAGTCAGGGGCACCTGCCAACAGGCCCCCACACATGTCCCCCTGCAACTCCACCCCCCAGCAGTGCAGGGCACCTGCCAGCAGGCCCCCACACATGTCCCCCCGACAGGTCATCACACTCCAGACCCATGCCCCTCATGGCCACCCAAATCCCACCCCAGTCCAAACACCCCACATTGAATTCCCAAAGTCATGATAGAAAATACATAACCAGCATGGCCATGAATCAATGTCCCTCAGACCCACGCAATGGTGACACATGACTGTGAAAAGATCAACATTGTGACATGCACAAAACAAATGAGATAAGACCACATCAGTAAAGTATATAATAAATGTGTATTCAATAATTAACCAAATGAATAAAAAAAAATCACACAATAATGGCCAAAAATGAAGAAAAAGCTGCATGTCCAAAATATTTTAAAAAAAATGTGTGAAACCAGAATCCAAATCAATCCAAAAGCAAATGGGTCCAAAGAGTCTGTCCGTCCAACCAAATCCAAAGTGTAAAAAGAAGACACATACATTGATCCATGGTAAAAAAGAAACTTAAATGAAGTGAAATCCAGTGTAGCACTATATACAAAGTACAAATCCAGGGTCCATGAGCCCAACCATTGAAAGGAAACCTACAAAAACCCTACCTAATGAACAACTATATACAAAAAGGTGGGGCATTGTCCAAGCGCCCCAAATGAAATGAAAACCAAAAGGAAACCTAACACTAATTAAAGGGATGGTCTAGTAAAACATTTTATTTAAAAAATAGATAGGCAACATAAAAAAAAATACTAGCATTCTCCGTTTTAAAACTTCCTATGTAAAATTTTGAGCTATTCAAGCTCAAAATTCGCAAAAGCAAGCACATGGGCGCATCCATTTTGTGAAATGGAGGCCCTCCTGTGCTGGCTTTTGCTTTTGCAGCACTAATGAAGGAAAAGCCAGCCAGCTGTAGTAAACAAAAGCTACCGCTGGGTGGCTTTTCCTTCATTAGTGCTGTAGGCAGAGGATGTGGACCCGAGACTAGAGCATTAAAGCTGCAGCTGAATCTCGGTAAGTCCTATTTATTTGTTTTTTAAAAATAAGCACTAGCTGCGTTTTTTTTTCTAAGTTTTCCAGGCTGGAGGAGCCCGGAAAACTTAGAAATAAAACCGCAGCTTTAATAACGTTGTATTTATGTTTGCGGTCGCTTTTGAAGCGACCGCAAACATAAATACAATGTTATTGTGTTGGAAAACGCTGCGGTTTTTCTTTCCAAGTTTCTCAGGCTCCTCCGGCTCGGAGGAGCCTGAGAAACTCGGAAAGAAAAACCGCAGCGTTTTCCAACACAACCGCGTTGTTTCTGCCTGAATCTGCTTTCCCATTTGGGGCTCTCGGGCTCCCCATGGGGAGCCCGAGAGCCCCAAACGGGAAAGCAGATTCAGGCAGAAACAGCGCGGCATTGCAGAAAACAACCGCGTTGTTTCTGCCTAAATCTGCTTTCCCATTTGGGGTTCTCGGGCTCCCCACGGGGAGCCCGAGAGCCCCAAATGGGAAATCAGCTGCAGGTAGAAACACTACGCGGCATGTAAACATAACCGTGTTGTGTTTCTGCCTGCTGTGGCTTTCACTTTGGGTCTCCGGTGCTCCCCTGGGAGCACCAGAGACCCAAAGTGATAGCCACAGCAGGCAGAAACACACGCGGTTGTGTTTGAAAACACTGCGTTTTTTCTTTCCGAGTTTCTCAGGCTCCTCCGAGCCGGAGGAGCCTGAGAAACTTGGAAAGAAAAACCGCAGCGTTTTCCAACACAATAATGTTGTATTTATGTTTGCGGTCGCTTCAAAAGCGACCGCAAACATAAATACAACGTTTTTAAAGCTGCGGTTTTATTTCTAAGTTTTCCGGGCTCCTCCAGCCCGGAAAACTTAGAAAAAAAAACGCAGCTAGTGCTTATTTTTAAAAAATAAATAAATAGCACTTACCGAGATTCAGCTGCAGCTTTCCTGCTCTGGTCTCCGGTCCCCGTCCTCCGCCTACAGCACTAATGAAGGGAAAGCCACCCAGTGGTAGCTTTTGTTTACTACAGCTGGCTGGCTTTTCCTTCATTAGTGCCGCAAAAGCAAAAGCCAGCACAGGCGGGGCATCCATTTCACAAAATGGATGCGCCCATGTGCTTGCTTTTGCGAATTTTGAGCTTGAATAGCTCAAAATTTTACATAGGAAGTTTTAAAACGGAGAATGCTAGTATTTTTTTTATGTTGCCTATCTATTTTTTAAATAAAAAATTTTACTAGACCATCCCTTTAACTATATACAATGGCAGCGGGCTAGTCCGACGGCTCACTTCCTGATTTCCCGGGCCAGGGCATCATCGAACTCCTGCTCGATGTCCCGGAGGCGGTCCTCTTCTAAGGCCCCGAGGGTTCGCAGGGACGATGACATCCGGACCTCCAGGTCCCTGTGAATTGCCTCGAGGCACTCGGCCCACCTCAGAGCCCTTTGCATGGAGTTCTCCGCCCTGACCATCGTGAGCCATGCCTTTTCCGCCCGCTGCCGTTCTGCATCTATAGCATGGCCTAACCACTGCCACACAGAAGACACTTCCCGTCCTGGGTCCTCCTGTCCTCCGGCCGATGCCTGCCCCTCTGATGTCGATGACCCGAGCCATCATGGCTCCCACCTTGTTGCTGCTGCTGCTGTGCCTGTGCCCGTGCCCTGGCTCCTGCTGCCTGCACATCCTCCATTGGCTGGGGTGCAGTTGTTGAGGTGGCCACCCCTGCTGGACGTCTGACTCCCGACTGTGGCAGGGATGTGTCCTCCACCAGCCTGGCCGCACGGTCAGAGGCAGCTCCACAGGGTACCCAGGTGATACATGGGTGGGAAGATGGCACGGAGGACGACTGGCGCATAGGGGGTTCAGGTGAGGAGGAGGTTGAAGCAAGGTTCAGCAAACGGAGGATTCCGGCCTGGGTGACCTGTCCCAGTAGGCTGACGTGGTCAACGAGCCATTCGAGATGACGTGCAGTCTCCCCATGAAAAGACTGCAGGTCACCTTGCATGTCCCGTTGACACAACGCCACCCCACCCAGGACAGGCTCAACCCGGTCCCGGATAGCCACGTCCACAGGGAGAGGAAGGCCACCACCAGACCCCGTCTCTGTCCCTTGCACGGCCTCCTCCTCCACCAAACCCCCCACCAACCTGGATGACTCCGTGCCATCTTCCTTCGTCAGACCCGGTGGGGTCTCAGCTGCCCCTTCTGCGGCCTAGGACGCGGCACCGGACTCCTCACTCCCTGACGAGATCACAACCTGGGAGGGGAGCCGGGCCTTGCGTCTCCGGCTGGTGGTGTGATCCCCGCCGCTGTGCTCCACAGCACCCTCTCCGCCCTCTTCATCAGTTGACACTGCAGACAGGGAGAGATAGGAGACAGGCATCAGGACACTGTAAAATGGACTGATACACACATGCCAGTTGCACATGAGTGGCAGTGTCAAACTTCAGACATGGCATCACAATCCCCAACACACATGGCATGTCAGCTCACACACCTGAGCAATTCCACAGCCATATGGCAACAGCCAGCACCATCCATACACAAACAACAGCATGAGCAGCCAAAGGTGAGCCAGACATCACATGAAACACAGGGAGTGCACTAGACATGCACACACGCCACCACACTTACATGCATGTGTACACCTCCACCAACTGTCGCAGTGATGAGATCGGCATCCATGTCACATCTGGCAATCAGTCTTCTACATATCAGTGTCCCAAGCATCCATGTTGCATCACTGTTGCACCCTTGTTAAATACACACACATGCACATGTACACGGTGCAGATACATGCAGCTGGAACCGACATCCATGTGTGACACTACAACCATGCCAACTTACATACACAGTCATTCAAGCATGTGTGCTCACACATCTGCATTTGGCATGCAAGCTTACACACACATGCACCATCCATGTGTCTCACACATGAGAGGACTCGCATGTGTTTGCCTCACGGCCCTGTACATACACATCCATATATTGCCCTACAAAACCACATGTGCAACCGGCACATTACTGGCACACCACCACACGCCTTGCGTGTAGAAGAACGCGTAGCCAACACCCACCCGCTGTGAAGTAATAGCGTGTGAACCCCAACACCTGGAAAACACACGCACCGCACCCCACGAAAAGCACGTACAGAGCAATGGAAATCCACGTGGGATCTTCAAGCCCTGCCAGGGCAACGCCCGTGCGCGATATGTCACAGACGCGCTTACGCGCTAAGGGCCTTTGGTCCAATGGAATCGCGTGCTTGCGCTGACGCGCTCACGCACTAAGGGCCTTTCCTCGAATTACACGCTGACGTGCAATTTTTTCACGTGCCAAATCACTCTGTATCAAGCTGGCCACGCGAAAACACACGGAAGACCACGCTCCTGCCCTGAAGGCCATTTTCCTGCCCCCAAGAGCCCCGAACACGCTCCCACCTGCCATCTGCTGCTGCCTGCCTGCCTGCTGCCCACGTGCTCTGCTATTTGGTGCCTGCACATTAGCCATCTGCAGGGGTGCAGTTGCTGTGACCACCCCTGCTGGAACAGAAGACTCCCGACTGGGATACCATCGCTCCACAGCCCAGCCCTAGGACCCAGTAGCCCACCCACGCCTGCCTCTGGGGTTGCCATGTCAGGCACACCACCATCTGAGACCACTGGCAACCCCCAGCCAGAGAGGCAGAGGGCCACCAGCTTCACTGCCACCGAAGTTGGTGTCCTGGTGGAGAAAGTCCTGGGGCAGTATGATGCCCTCTTCGGAAGTTCATGCGCCGACAAGGAAGGACGGACCAGGATCTGGACGGACATCGTGACTGCCATCAATGCAGAGGGGGTGGCAGTCTGAAGATTCCAACATGTCAAGAAGCGCTGGGAGGACTTGAGGTCCAGGACCCTCAACAAGGCCTGGCGCCTCGTCGTGGGGGGCCGGGGCAGCATGAGTACCATCCAGATGAGGGTCCTGAAACACGTAGGCCCAGCGCTCCACGCCCAGATCCTTCGGAGGCAGACCCGTCCGGAGTTGAGCGGTAAGTGGCCAAGCATTGCTGTGTGAGACAGGGCATGTTGCAGGGTGCTGGTTGTCTGATACTTGCCTGTATGTGTGACATAGGCCATGTACGTATGTGTGTGTGCAGGGACATCATGGTCATGCATGTGAGACCAGTAATGTGTGAATCACATGGTTGGTGCATGTGTTACAATGCAACATACGGAGCAGCATGGGGAATGCACACATTAATGCATGCCTGTCTCTGTTATTGGACATGGATGGGGTGTGAGAGATGGTTGCTGCTGTCATGGACATGTATGGTGTCCATGTCTGTGTGTCTGACTTGCGTGTCTGTGACTTGGAAATGCCATGGATGCATGACACATGTCTGTGACAACGTTCAGGTTCACTGATGCAGCCTATTCATCCTTGTATCCACTGTGTCTGGGGTGTACAAGGCCAGATGGATGAAACTAGGGTGAAGTGTGTGCATGTGATAGGCATGACCCATGATGCATGTGAGCTTCAAACCTGCATTGTATGTTTCAAGAGTCCCTTGGACATGCATGCTAATGTTCATAGTATGCGCCATGCCTGTTACTGCATGTGTTTTGCCTGCACTGACCCATGTGTTGTGGAGGAACATGATGGAAGTGATGTTTGACAGTGCCACTCATCTGCTATTGCTTCCTGTCTAGGGGACCATTGTACAGTACCCTGATGCTTGTGTTCTATGTCTCCCTCTACACAGCGGCAAGTGATGAAGAGGGGGAAGACGGCGCTGTGGAGCAAAGCGGCGGGGATGCCCCCACTGGCCGGCGACGCAAGGCCCAGTCACCCTCCCAGAATTTACCATTGTCCGGGAGTGAGGGGACTGGTGCTGTGTCTGCCACTATGGCTGCAGCGGAAGGGGTGGGTGAGCCCCCACAGGTACTTGCAATGGCGGAAGACGGTGTGGAGCCATCCAGGTTGGTGGTTTCCACAGAGGAGGAGGATGCCTCTACTGAGCCGCACATGGGGCCTGGTGGGGGTGGTACCACTGGTGCAAGTGGTGCAGTCCAGGGCCAGGAGGCAGCACAGGTCACCGCGGAGGGGCCTGTGCATGTCGCTGTCCCTGAACCTTTGACTGCACCACCATGCACCAGCAGGGATGCCCCATCCCAGGCCCGTCCGCAGGTAGGGGGGATGTCCGTGTCATCTGACACTCCTCTACCTGCAGACGAGGGGACCCCTGGCCATATGGAGAAGGTCCTGATTGGTATTGCGTTGCGCACGCGTGACATTCGTGATGACGTGCGTGCTTCCCGGGGGGAGCACGCACGTCATCACGAAGAGCAGCGTGCCAACGTGGCCCAGTTGGGAGTGTCCATGTTCGGGGGTTTTGTACATGTGTCGGCCACTCTGGCGGCCCTCTCCTCCTCTGTGGAGACTATGCGCCAGTCGTTCTCCGTGCTGTCTTCCGGCCCAGATGCCACCAGGGCCCCCTGTGGACCTGCCCTGACCAACGCAGCCAGCTCGGTGGGGATCCCATCCCTGCCACAGTCGGGAGTCGGAGGTCCAGCAGGGGTGGACACCACAGCAACTGGACCCCAGCCGAGCAGGGCATGTGCACGACGGCGTCGGTCGATTCCTTCAGCCTGGATGCCGTTGTGCTGGCAGAGGCAGTTGCGTCGGAGGCAGCGGCAGGCTCAGCGTGGGAGGCATCATGGCTCGGGGCAATCTACATCAGAGGGGCAGGTATCGGCTGGAGGGCAGGAGGACACTGGAATGGGAGCGTCTTCCGTGTGGCAGCGGTTGAGCCAGCAGATAGGTGCGGAGCGGCGGCGGGCGGAGGAGGTACAGCTCACGATGGTCAGGGCGGAGAACTCCATGCGCAGGGCGCTGAGGCGGGCTGAGTGCCTCGAGGGAATTTGCAGGGAGTTGGAGGTGGACATGGCGTTATCCCTGCGAGACCTCTGGGCCAGAGAACAGGCCCGCCTCCAAGACATTGAACAGGAGTTCGATGATGCCCTGGCCCATGACATCAACAAGTGAGCCGTTGGACTTGCCCGCCGCCATTCTATATAGTTCATTAGTGTTAAGTTTTATTTCTTTTTTCTTTCATTTGGGGTGCATGGACTATGCCCCACATTTTTGTATATAGTTAGTAATTAGGTAGGTTTCATTGTAGGTTTCATTTATGTTGTTGGGCTCATGGACCCTGGATTTGCTATTTGTACATAGTTTTACAGTGGATTTTTCTCCTTCATCTTTATTTTTCTTCACCATGGAGCAATGGATATTACGCTTTTCTTTCCCTTTGGATTTGCTTTGTTGGACGGTGACTTTGGACACATTTTCATTTGGATTAATTTGGATTCTCATTTTTTTTATTTATCATTTTTTGGGACATGCTGCATTTTCATTGTTATTGGCATTATTGTGTGTTTTTATTTCATTCACTTCATTTTGACTTGATTACATTTTTGTTTCTTACTTCAATGTGTGGTCTTCTCTCATTGGTTGTCACAATGTGGGTTTTCTCAGTCATGTGTTGCCATTGTGTGGGTCGGACAGACATGTACTCATGCGCATACTGCTTATTTGTGATCTATCATGTAATGGGGATTTCAATTTGGAGTGGATGTAAAGCTTGGTTGGGTGTTTGGACTGGGGTGCTGCGGGGTGGGATTTGTGTGGCCATAAGAGCCAAGGATCTGGATTGTGATGACGTGTTGGCTGGGGGACATGTGTCAAGGCCTGCTGGCAGGTGCCTGTCAATGATGGGGGGGTGGGGGTGCAGGAGGACATGTGTGGGACATGAGTGGGGGCCTGCTGGCAGGTGCCCCTGACTGCTGGGGGGTGGGGGTGCTGGGGGACATGTGTGGGACATGTATGGGGGCCTGCTGGCAGGCGCCCTGCACTGTTGGGGGGTGGGGGTGCAGGGTGACATGTGTGGGGGCCTGCTGGCAGGTGCCCCTGACTGCTGGGGGGTGGGGGTACAGGGGGACATGTGTGGGATATGAGTGGGGGCCTGCTGGCAGGTGCCCCTGACTGCTGGGGGTGCTGGGAGACATGAGTTGGTGATCATATTGCAACGTGACATGTGGCTTGGCTGGGGGGCATGTCCATGGTGGATGGGCTGCCTGCGGGACATGACCAGGGGTGCAGGGTAGTCCCCTGTGGTGTGGGCTGCCTGCAGGGGCCGTGGAGGGGGTAGAAGGGACACCTGGGAGGACCCACACTGCCAATTCACGTGTAGGACTCCCCGCGCACCCCCTAAATACACGTACCCAGGCCAATCGCGTGTGAAACTTCCAGCGCACCCCTGAAATACACGTACCCATGCCAATCGCATGTGAAACTTCCCGCGCACCCCTGAAATACATGTACCAAGCCCAATCGCGTGTGAAACTTCATGCGCACCCCTGAAATACACGTACCCAGGCCAATCGCGAGTGAAACTTCATGCGCACCCCTGAAATACACGTACCCAGGCCAATCGCGTGTGAAACTTCCCGCGCACCCCTGAAATACATGTACCCAGGCCTATCGCGTGTGAAACTTCCTGCGCACCCCTGAAATACACGTACCCAGCCCAATCGCGTGTGAAACTTCGCGCGCACCCCTGAAATACACTACCAAGCCCAATTATGTGTGAAACTTCCCGCGCACCCCTGAAATACACTACCAAGCCCAATCGCGTGTGAAACTTCCTGCGCACCCCCGAAATACACATACCCAGGCCAATCGCGTGTGAAACTTCCTGCGCACCCCTGAAATACACGTACCAAGCCCAATCGCGTGTTAAACTTCCCGCGCACCCCTGAAATACACGTACCCAGCCCAATCGCGTGTGAAACTTCCCGCGCACCCATGAAATACACGTACCCAGGCCAATCGCATATGAAACTTCCCGCGCACCCCAGAAATACACGTACCCAGGCCAATCGCGTGTGAAACTTCCCGCGCACCCCTGAAATACACGTACCCAGGCCAATCACGTGTGAAACTTCCAGCGCACCCCCGTAATACACGTACCCCCACTCGCACAGGCCCTTTCGCGTGTGAAAGTTCCCGTGAACCCCGTAAACCCCTGCTGAACCCCTGCTGAAATCGTGTGTGAAACTTCCCGCGAACCCCAGTAATACACGTACCCCACTTGCACAGGCCCTTTCGCGTGTGAAACTTCACGCGCACCCCAGTAATACACGTTCCCCGCTTGGCGTTTGCTGTTTGGCAGCCCTGTGAACTGTTGTGGGCTTTACTTCCACAAACTCTTTTCTTTAGCCCTGTAAACTGGCCCAGGGTTAGCGCAGCCCTTTGCGCTGAATTGGGAATTTTGATGGCTTTTCCTTGCGCGAGGGCAATCTTGGGGGCGTAACTGGCACTGCTGCAGGGTTGCTGCACCACTCTGCGCCACGGCTGGTTTTGGAGGCTAAACTCCATGAATACGCTGTGTGCGGAAATCTATTTTAGCGCAGGCGGCTGGCGCAGACATTCGCACGCGCACACTGGCCCTCATTACGACCCTGGCGGAAAGTGACTGACCGGACCGCCACAGCGTAAATAGCGTTTCCGCCATTGCACGATGGAGCAAAGTGCGGCTCATTCCGACCCATCGGGCACGAGCACCACGCCATGGCGGAAGTGCAAAGTCCGCAATGGCGGAAATGACCCCAAAACGGCCCACACCGCCGCCGTACGGCGCCCTAGGTGCAATACCGCCACCCATCTCAGCGGACACCGCAGTGAGCGCCAACCGGAAAGTACGGTGACCGTAAATATACGGAAACGGAAGTAAAAGCATGGTCCCGGAACGGGAAACATCACGCCGTACACCTATAAAACCACTAAATCCACACAACCATTAAAAATACTACCCTGAGACACATCCCAACCCGTCATCCACCCTAGTGAAACCAAGAAAAATGGGAAAAGTAGCGAAGAAAGCGTGCGACCGCAAGCGGCAGGTCCACTTCTCCCGTGAGGAACTCACCGTACTCACAGAGACCCTCCAGGAGAATGCAGCCCCTGTGTACCATGAAGGAACAGGGCGTCACACAAGAAGTAGCTGGTCATTTATTGCGGATGCAGCCCACAATGGTGAAATGTGTTTTGGGGTTCATGGCCTAATGGCTGTATGGGCTTGGTGAATTTGTTGTGCATTAAATTTCTATTCTGATATGGACCGTGTAGCGTTCTTCTTTGCAAGTGATGTGGCATATTCCTATTTGGGGAGCGATGTATTGTGAGGAGATCTGCATTGGGTTCCAGCTTCGGAGTATAGTTGCGTGGTACTGTGCTGGGCGCGTTTGCCTACGAAGCCCAGTGAGGTCAGGGATGAGGGCTGCCAATATGACTGTTTTAATGATGTCATGCTCAGGGGCGGGGGATTAGCTTTTGTGTAACAGATGCTGGTCAGCCAGGTGGATTGGTGGAATGATGTGATTTTCGGAATATTGCTGGTCACAGGTGCCTGTGTTTGCGTGCATTTCTTGGTGGGAGACTGAGGTCATGTCCATTGGGATGGCTTCTGTATTCGTGCCATCTGTGCCCTGCAGCTCCCATTGGCCCCTCTTGAGATTCATTTGTTCGTTGGCAGGCATGGATGACTAGTACATTTCACTGGTTGCATTGTGTGACTTCATTGCACCTACGGGGAGTTGTACAATGTGGCCAGGGAGCGGTGTACAGGCACTCAGTGGGGCCGTTTACGGTTGGTTCGCGATGCCGTACTTCTCACCATGGCGGAATGGTACTTTCCGCCGTGCTTGATGGCGTTAGGTGCATCTCCGCTAGGGTCAGAATTCGCGTACCGTTGCGCCATGGTGGTAATTACGGTTTGGCATGGCGCGCGCGCGCGTACTTGGTGCAGTTAGCGTTGGCGTTCACTACGGTGTCGCTAATGGCATCGTACTTTGCGGTGACGGGTCATAGTCGCACCGAGCGCTATTCGATGGCGGTATTGCATTTCCGCCATCGTTTTTCGATTTCCGCCAGGGTCGTAATGAGGCCCACTGTGCGCCAGCCGCGTGCGCCACTTTTGTGCAAAATACTATGAATTACTCTGTATACGTGTTGTCAGGATTGTTTGTTGCGTTTCTATGTAGTACTAACATTTGCAAACACAATTGGTCTGTACTGTGTAAGTAAATGTTGTCAACAAATGGTGGTAATTGAAATAGAATATTCATTGCTACATTTGCGTAGCAACTTACACCAATTATATTTGAAAGTTTAAATGGACCAGGTAGTTCTGTATCTGAGTGCTTTTTTTTAGTTTGACTTCTTTCTTTGAAGAAGTACCTGGTTTACTTTCCCAAATAGGTTCTTTTTTTGCTTGTTGTACTTGATGAAGCATTAGTTTCTTTTACTCTCTTTGGAGGATTTGCAGTTACATCCTGTTGCATTTCTGTTTGATTTAGTTTTCTTTTACAACATTTTACTTTTTGTGGAACAGGATATGTTTTTAGATGGGGGTGTATAGTGAATGAAGTCTATTGTATTCTAAAATGCAAGGAATATCAGCGTTTACTTTATTTGCATCAAAGTTGATTAGAAATAGACCGTCAAGTGTACGTAAGCGTGATAGTGCTACATAGCTCATACCTTCTTTAAAGACTGTGTTACCTATTTCTATCAATGCTTTGTCTAGGGTAAGACTTTGTGATTTATGAATGGTGACTGCGTATGCAAGAGTTAGAGAAAATTGTTCTCTGCGTACATACATGTCTTTGAAGAGAAGGAATCGAGCTATTGAGCGTCCTATCCTTTTCACTTCTGAAAGTTTGTCAAAGAGAATATTGACCAACTGAATGTTGTTGTCATGTGGGTATGTTTGAAAGCCAACAACTGTACCCATTGCTCCATTAACTAGTCCTTGATCCACGCAAAGGTTACGTTTAAGCATTACTCTGCGATTTAAGGATCATTTTAATATTTTTTCCAACCCAGCTGTGTTGGAGATTGAATTTTCTAAACTATTTAGTCTTGTTGTGGCTTGCTCACACATGGATAGTGTCATATACCATGAACGTCTAGTTTGTCTGTGGCGCTAATTTCTATTATTGGTTGAATTTCTTTATTTAACATTGTTTCATTGAATTTGAAACAGCTTGCAAGAGTTGGCATTAAGGCCATACAATTGACATTTTTGTGCGCTAATTGTTCCATAACATCCGTAGCACATGCATTATCACCATAAAGTGCATGAATGTGCCGGGTTTTCAATATTGCTTGTGCTTATTGAGATAGTACACCAACTCTAATACTTTTTAAGATGTTGGCATAAGTGAGATCTGCAGATTGTCGCATGTTTTCTGTTAATTCTCTGTATTGGAAATGTTGCCAAAGGTTGGCATTTCCTATGCTGCCAACAGTTTTACGGCAGAGTTTGTGTCCTAAGGTTTTAAAAATAGGCTCACCTTTTACTGGTGTTAATTGAAGAAGATCTTCAAAAAACAATAATGTGTTTTCCTCTTAACAGCTCTTCATAATCTGTTTTGAGTACTTCTTGTAATCTGAGGTGAATCAAAGCCAACATTAGGTTGGAGACCATGCTCACTTCATCTATTAGTAGCATTTTCATTTGTTTTAATACTCTGCGTAGTTCCATTGCAGCTTCTGTAGAAAGTTTTTAATAGTCTAATTTCTTTTGGTGTTCTACTGGCAGTAGTAGTAATCTGTGTAAAGTGACACCGCCTATGTTGTGGCAGCTAAACCTGTGGGGGCAGTGACAACAGCTGACAGTTTGTTGTTTGTCAATTTTTGAAGGAATTTGCTGATGATTTTGATTAAGAATGTTTTTGTTTTTCACCACTGACGTACAGCAGCATAGGTTTGTAATTTTGGCAGGTGCATTCTTTATTTTCATGTTGTACACCATGTGCAATTTCTTTTGTTACTTCTTGAAAAATGTTACGTTGCTCATTGTTTAGTTTTGATTATAGTATAGTTAAGTCTTCTTTATCTTCATACTGACACATGGGGCTTCATTACGACCCTGGCGACACAGAGTGAACAGTTCCGTAAAAGGTGCTGGTGCCGTTCACGCCGTACTGCCGCATTACGAGTTCCCCTCGTGAGACACGGAAAGCAAGCCTGGGAAAACCAGGCGTGCCTACCGCGTCCCCCGAGGGGAAGAGGGAGCAAACAACGGGCCATCTCATAATGGCCCGTTGTTTGCTCCCTCTCCCATTCCCATTCAGCCCTATTGGGGCTGAAATGAGAATGGGAAAGGACCGTGTCCGGGTCCTTGGAGGGAGGAATTACCGGGTCTTCCGAACTCGGAATGGCCCGGTAAGTCCTCATTCCGAGAACCCGGACCCCGACGTGATTTCGGCGGCAGCCATGCTGCCAGTAGCGGCATGGTTACCGCCGAACTCGTAATGAGGGCCATGGTGTTTTCTACTTCCGTCATAGCTAATTCTGCCTCATTTGCTATTAGTGGCTGTCCCAGTGGTTCTTGGCTTCTTGTTACAGAGGGTTGACTACTGTCAGGAGTGTCCTTATCTAGTTGGGCCTGGAGTTCTTCTTCGTGTTGCTGTTCATTGTGCAACATTGTTTTGTAGTGTGTAAAGTTTACATCAGTTATAGTGCTTTCATTTGTTTTGAAAACATCTTCGTAGAAGTCATAGTTATCTAGTATTTCTTCTTCTTTTCTCCATGGTTTAAAGAGTTGTAGCAGGGACATGTAATATAGTTCTTTATGGTGAGGAGTCTTTAATGACAATTTGATATGATTAATTAAATTTGGTTTGGTGAGTTTTACTAAGCTGCCTTCACAATTTGACACTTTGTATTTACCTTTTTTTTCATCGGGTTTTATATTATTTTTGTATGTGAAGTTTTGGGCTATGTGGTATAGACACATGGTTTCCAAAGTGGTACTTCTGTTTGGGTAGAATGTGTCCAGCAAATTGTTTTTTAAAATGTCTTGCTGTTGGGATCATGTTTGGCTATTGTTTCTATGTCGTCGTATGATTTCAGAACTCTTTTTCTAGATTTAGCAGGACCAAGACTTAGCCATACTATATTTTCAGATTTTCCATACAAAGCAGTACTGGTTAAATGATCTGCTGCTTCATAGGAGCCACATTCTCTATGGGAGAGCATTTTTATGCCCAAGCTGTATAATTTCTGAGACAGTGTTTTGTCTGATGACAGGTCATTCCAGAGGTCTTGGAGCTCTGTTCTTTCTGCTTTGGTTAAGTATGCTGTAACATATTGTGCAACTGCAGTGGAATTGTCTGCAATGTACTGCACATCTATGTTTGCATTCCATAAGTGGGCAATGATTGCATTGTAATCATTGATATATTTTTCATCTTCTGTTCTTTTTATGTAATATGTGTTTTTAGGTGATTTACCTTTAACACTATGTCTAACTGAAGACATGAAGTTGTTTACTTGACCTGTTTTTGTAACTGGTCTAGGGAAACCAAAGCAGCATTTGGTGTAGTATTCCCCTTTGTTTTTGTATTTGCGACGACAATATTTGCCACATTTGTGTCTTTGAAATTGTAAAATTTGTGCATGAAGAACTCTATTTGTTGCTTCCGATGGAATTTCACAAGTGACATATTTTTCGATAAACTGAAACACAGTGGCATCATTGTCTTGACCAAATTTAGGAGCATCTTTAATCCATAAAAGCAGGTGGATATGTGGTGCTCTGCTCCTCTGGCTTGGTATTCTTTTCTCCAAAAAATATGTTGCACTTCTCCGAGGGGAGGAACAGTTTTATTACAAATAAAGTGTAGCATAGCAATGAAGCGATGGTGAAAATATCTTGAAACATTAACAGGATCTAGAGAACAAAGTTATCCAGGTGTTAGTATATCTATGTTTGTTTTGTTTGATTTGCGTAGGAAATCATAAAAATCTTCCCATGCATATTCTGCACAACTTAATATAACAAACCAAGTGTGTGGGCCAAGGTTTCTTATCATACAACGTACATCTCCATGACGTCGGAACCAGTACTCTTTAGTACCACGCATGTTTGCTAATAGATTTGTAATACTTGATTGTAAAACCTCATCTTTTTGTTGCACTTTTTGTAATAATTGTGGAGCTGACATATTTTGAAAGTGGGTTCCTGATTTTAATGTGTGTGCAACTCCGTAACATAGAGTTGCTAGTTCACTTTCAAAGAGTAGGTGGAATATGTATTCCACATTTTGTCTAAATCTGGGATCTTCAGAATACATCCGTAACGAGCAGTATTCAGATGCTATTATTTGAATAGGTCTATCATCGTACCTTCCTCCTTTGCCAGTAGGAAAGAGTAGAGGAAAATCATGTGCTTCTATACTTTTTTCTCATATGCTGATTGGTGATCCTTTTGTTTGTCGCATTTGGTACGTTTCTAGTGCATCTTCTACGGTGTCATTAGAGTGCAATGGATGAATTGTATAATGGTCTAAAGTATTGGATTCTGTAGCAGGATCTAGAAGCTCAAATTGACCAGTTTCTGGTGACTCTTGAATTATTTCAGTGGTTTCTTTCAAGTTTTCTTCAATATTAATTCCTTTGTAGTATTGTCTTTTAGATGTTGCAAGGCTTGTCTAACTTTATTTAAGTCTACCAGTTGTTGCCAAATTGTTTTGTCTTTTGTAGGTACACCATTTACTAAGATAATTAAAGATTGCTCCATTGGACGTTGCACTCCCAGGGTGTGCACATTTTGTTTGAGATCTAATGTTAAATACACTACTTTGCCACAAATGCCTTTCACCAATTCAGAGGGAGGTAATTTTGCTGTTTTTGGTTGAAGGCGTATTATTGCTTGAAAGGGGTGCACTGTTTGAATTATGATGCTCTCATATAAATTGAGTTATTGTAGGGGTTTTGGTAGTGGGAATAATTCTAAATTATTTGTGATAGCGCGTGAAGGAGTTTGGTTGTTGTCAAGGTTTATAGTGTAGTAACTGCAAAGTATTAAGGGGTCAGTTATTTCGTATTTGTTTTCTGCTATAAGGTAGAGAGCTAATTCAAACCATTTAGAATCTTCATTGTCTTCTATTTTGTATGTTAGGTCTACAGTTTTTGTGTTATTTTTATAAAAAGTTCTACGGCAACATACAAACACATGATTTGGTACTTCAGCAGATGTACTTTTAAATTTCAGTATTTCTTTTTTGTATGTGTGTAGTAGAAGGTTGCTATGAATAGAATTGTTGTTAATTTGTTGTAAAGCTATTTCATTCTATAAGTGGCTTTCACTTCCAAAATATTTTTTCTGGATATAGTCGATTTCTTCAAGTAGGTCTTTTGCTGTACCATGTAGAAGATTGTTATTTAAATTGGCTAGTGCTAAAGCAGGACTTTTAGCATAGTACAGTTTATGGACTAGATTTCTTATAGTTGAATGATGTGTTGATATCATTTTGATATGATGGAAGGTGGTTTTGCAAATAGATCCTGAAATCCAGGCCAATGAATGTCCTTGTAGTCCTGTGTACTTGCGCACTAGACAGGTATCCATATTTTGTAGTAGTTTAATTTTGATTTTGTCTTTGCCTTTCACATACTGATTGAGGAATTGGCGTAAAGACTTGAAAGATTTTTTGGGAATGTTACACATTGACGTGCATGGCCATTTGTATACTAGACGTTCTGGTTCAGTTGAATTGAGAGGTAATTCTAAGTTTTCTGGGGATATTTTTGTAAGCAGTATTTCTTGTTCCATTATGGTATTATTAACTTTTTCATAACCTCGTCCACTGCTATGTATTTGTTTGCTTTTGTTTGTATGCTTCCTCATTAAAATATGGTTCTGTGCTTGTAGTGTGACTCCACTCACCTCCACAGATATTTAAGAAGTTATTTTTGTTGACATTTCGTTTATTGATGAGTCTTTTTTGTAATTTAGTCATTAGTTTTGTTAGTGGTTTCATTTTGTTTAACACTAAAATAAATAACTTTCTTTTGAGAAGGATTGCACTGTCTATCAATGCTTCTAAGATTAATTTCCTACGGTAGGTTTTAAGGGTTGTGTATGAGTTCTCTCCTGTTTTTATAAGATTTTGAATGACTCTGTGGTGGAACATTTTTGCTAAAATACTTTCTTTGGTATGCTTACTTGGTACTATATCTATATATAAAAGTAGTGTTACCTGAATTCTTTTTAATTGTTTTCTGTTTCGTTTTACATTTTGATAGAGGAGGTGAAGTTTCTGTACTTGAAGCTTGTTTTGTTTCGCTAAATGACTGTATTACCTGTTTTGTTTGAACTTTGTTTACAAATTCTGCTAGAGATGGATGCTTATTTTGGACACTTCTGTTTTCATTTTCTCTACTTCTGCGTTGCTTTCTACGGACTTGATTTTTGGTAGCATTCTTTAGGGTCTGTTGAAAAAAATAAAGAAGGTATGGGTTGGGGTTTTCTGCAATGTATGTGTGCTGTGTGCATGAGTGTCTGAGTATGATGATACAGATGTATGTGATGGTGTGTGATTGTGCATTGGGCAACTACAACTAGTTGGAATGGGTATTCTTGAATTTATGTGCTACTAAACTGGGGTTCAGATGACAGTAGAAAGTAAGCTAGTGGTGAGGAGAAGTACAAATAGTAAATCTAATGGTATAGACTTAAAACAGTTGTTTGTTCTAAAAATTCTAGGGGCTGAGTTAAAACAGAGATTGTGCGCCATTCTGCCTGTAAATCACTGCGTAACAAATGGGGATTTGTGCACAATCTCTGCTTTTAGGCACAGAAATAGCATGAATTAACCCCACAGTGTGTTTGAGTAATAGTAAAAATATTATGGTGGTATTTAACTTACTTTTTTTGTTGAATGAGCAGGTTTCTTCTTAGTTGTTGTTTGTACTTCAAATTCTGCTGCTGCTTTTCAGGAGAGTGGTATTCACTGCAATTGTAAAGGAATCAAATTAGTAATTTTGTGTGTTTATAACACTGATGTTAATTTAGACATTGCTTTTCAAGTTTTTGTACAAGTATTGTTGTTTGATATTTGAACATAGTTTGTTCATGCAATTTTATTTGACTATGAGCACTCTTTATATTTAAGTTTATATATGTTAGTTCAACATGCTTTGCAAATGTGTGTGTAAAAAGAAATTAAATAGAAGATAGGTTTGGAAGTAACAGTTGATTATAGCAGATGGGAAAAATGACAATAAGTTCATTTTATAGGTTATACAAGTTAAAAGTCAGTTAATCTGTTTATATGAATGTATAATAATTGTACGTGTACTATACAGAAAATATGCATACCTGTAGTTTGTGTTCATGCATATGGATATGCATCCAGCTGCAAGTAGAAATCTTGGAGACTTGTACAGTATTTCTTGTAGAAGGTGCTTTCCAATGATATGAGACTTGTACTCAGAGTGATTAACAGTACATTTGAAGTGCTGATCTATGATGATGGAGTTAGATGTAGAGGTCTTGGATGTGATTGGTGGATGGTCGTGTGACTGGTTAGCTATATCCAATGAGAGAATGGCACAGAGAGTGAAGTGGAAATAGTAGAAGGGCTGTCCATGTTACGATATGTCCGCGGACAAGGCGGTAGTCCGCGGACATCGCGTGTTACATACGGGGATTTTCGGGTGGGGAGGCATGCAAATGAGAATGAGTAGATGAAGGGATTGGTCAGTAAAGTTTAGTGGGTGTGTTGTGCCAGGAGAGAGTTTGTTAGATACTCTTTTTCCTGAGAGAAGAACAGATAGCTATGGCTGTGTATTTCAGAAAGCAGATAGTTTGGATTTTGGGAGACTCATGGATATATTGGTTGAGGGTGCATGCAGAAAGCTGTGGAGTAGCTGTAGGTCTTGGATTCCCACATGTGGAAGTGCACTGGCATGAAGTACGTGAATGGTTGGACTTGTTACCTTCTCTGGGCTACTTTGGAGACAGAGCATCATCCAGACATAATTGTAATTCATTGTGGAGGGAACAGTTTAGGACATGTGTCTGGAATTTCTTTGCAATTTGCAATGAAAGAAGGACTTGGGAAGGTCATGGACATGTTTCCAAATTCTCAAGTAATTTTTTCTCGGATTGCGTAGAGACAAATGTGGCTGCGTTCTTCTTCGTTCGGTCCACAAAAGGAGAAAGCAAGGTGCAATGTCAAAAAGGCTGTTTGTGCCTTTCTAAGAGATGTTAGCATGTCCTCTTTTCACAATGAAAACATTATGTTTCGTAGCACATACATTTTTCGCAGAGATGGAGTCCATCTTACTTATGCAGGCAATCAGATTTTTCTGAGAAATGTACAAAACGCATTGCAACCTTTTTTGGAATGACAGCATCCATTTTCTAGTAGGTGTTGACCATTTCAAGTTTTTCAAACACAAACAAACACCACCAAAAGGCTCTTTTCAGAGCCACCACTTCCTCCCAGACAAAAGTGCAATGGTTATCATAGGGCAGCACCCCAAAGTTTTAGATGTTTGCGGACTGTCCGCGGACTTCTAAAAAATACAGAAGGCCCTGCACCATTTATTTTCCACTTCTATTTTTAAACTGTGAAAGGTGGCTCTGAAAAGAGGCTTTTTTTTATGTTTGTTGTTTTATATTTTTATTTTTATTTTTTACACACGACACACTAGGAGAGGAGGGAAAAGGAGGGTAAGTGGGACACCAACCACGGGGATAAGAAAGGGCGGGTGGAGAGAGGAAGATATAGGCTGGGTCTTACTTAGGTAGTGAGCAGATCATCTCATGCTCTGAGACCAGAGGAGACTCAAAAACACTTTGAAATCTCTCCCCCCTGCAGAGTACTGCGTCGCAGTACATACACACAACTGTGACCTTCGAAAGGTAAGGGTCATCAGCATTGCGTATGGCCTGTGAGGCAGCTGGAGGAATACGCTGCCCCACAGAAGTGTTCCTTGTGGTGACAGGATCGGAAACGGAGGATGTGGTAGAGGAAGTCAACCTACTATGCTCCTCGCAAGGTACAACCTTGCGAATGGCCCTAGCGTGGAACGACCTTAGGTGCCACTTCATAGTAGTCGTACCAAAGCTGTACGAACCAGGCCTCCCGCGACTCAGTACCATTTTGCACTGGTTGCAGGTGACTTGGTTCGCACGCGCCTTAGGTACGTTACCATGAACGGTAAATAACCGCCAAACCCAAGACTCACAACAAGTGCTGGTAGTAGGGACTTCCTCTACCTCATTCTCTTCATCCTCTTCATCCTCCTCTGCATCCTCACTCCTGTTCCCCTCTTCAGGCCCTTGGTGAGGTGGTGGTGGAGGGGTTCGGGGTGGTGCTGAGGCAGATGTAGCACCAGGTGGCAGTATTGGAGCCATGGATGCCATCAGGTTTCAGAAATAAATCTGGAAAATTGGCAGCAGAAATGCACTGTGTTCTGTAAGATAGCCAGAAACACAATGAGGATGAGCTCTGGGGTGTGGCCTTTTATAGGGGTGCTTGTGCACGGTTCACAGACACCCACGCTGTCCGCGGACATATCAAACACCAAAAAAAGGACCAAAAAGTCCCAAAAAGTATGTAGAAAGTCAGGATTACTGTCTGGGACTTGTGCTATGGTGATTTATTATTGGAACATATTGTGGATCGCCTGAAAAGGTAGTTTTAAATTGTTCGGGGACATGAACAGTGTCAGCAGTCAGAACACACGCTCAGCGTGGGCGTGGTCACATGATAGGTTCGCGAACAAGTCCGCGAAGGGAGCGGGTGTCCGCAGGACACCAAATGCACTGAAACTGTTTTGCGCATGCGCGTTGGTGTTCTACGGACACTGTTCGGGTCCTGAAACTAATTAAAAGTGCGACACAAGCGAAACGAACAGTTACGAACAGGCGTTTGTTCTTAGAACAGTTTCAACTCGCTTGCGAACAATACCGACAGGCATAGAGTCCTCAGGACACCCCCATTTTGTTTATTGACAAACATCCCGGGACACTTCATGTGTTCTTAGAACAGTTTCAACCTGCCTATGAACAGCACGGACAGGTCTAGCGTCCTCAGGACACCCCCATTTTGTTTATTTACGAACATTTCAGGACACTGCATGTGTTCTTAAAACAGTTTCAGCTTGCCTCCGAGCAATACGGACAGGTATAGCGTCCTCAGGACACACCAATTTTGTTTATTTACGAACATTTCAGGATACTGTCTGTGTTCTTAGAACAGTTTCAACTCACCTGCGAACAATACGGACAGGTATAGCGTCCTTAGGACACACCCATTTCGTTTATTTACGAACATTTCAGGATACTGCCTGTGTTCTTAGAACAGTTTCAACTCGCCAGCGAACAATACGGACAGGTATAGCGTCCTCAGGACACCCCCATTTTGTTTATTTACAAACATCCTGGGACACTTGATGTGTTCTTAGAACAGTTTGAACTTGCCTACAAACAGCACGGACAGGTCTAGCGTCCTCAGGACACCCCCATTTTGTTTATTTACGAACATTTCAGGACACTGCGTGGGTTCTTAGGACAGTTTCAGCTTGCCTCCGAACAATACGGACAGGCATAGCGTCCTCAGGACACACCCATTTCGTTATGTGTTAGTTTTATTGCGGACATCCCGAACACCATGTGTGTTCTTAGAACAGTTTCAACTTGCATGCGAACAGTACGTACAGATATAGTGTACTTAGGACGCCTCCATTTTCATTTCTTTACGGACATTCCGGACACCTGGATAGATGTTCAATTTATGACAGAGAAGGTGAAGCAGAAACTGAAACAAAAACAGGAGTATTGGGGGTTTCAAGAGGATTCATATGAGGTGAAGAAGGGATGGAAGTCTCATCAAAACGTTTTGGTTCATGAAGAGGGTTTGGGGATAATTGAGTGGGATATGGTGAGGGGGGACAGGTACATGTGGGACAATGGTATCCAGTTTTTTCTTTCAAGTGATCCTCTACAAAGTTTTTTTAAATTGTTGAAATTTTCAATGAGTATGTCAATTTTTTCTTCCATGTGCTGGAGAGTCTTATCCAATATTTCTTTTTGTTTACTAATTTCAATGTTTGTATGGGCTGTACAAAAAAAATGTATATGTTAAATATATATAAAATAATATTTA
Source organism: Ambystoma mexicanum (assembly GCF_040938575.1). Lineage (NCBI taxonomy): Eukaryota > Metazoa > Chordata > Amphibia > Caudata > Ambystomatidae > Ambystoma > Ambystoma mexicanum. The sequence goes on along the minus strand of NC_090921.1, from coordinate 1,507,685,143 downwards.
TTAATTGGTTTGTACAGAAAAGTGTCTACCATTAGGTTCACTATATTCAGACATTTCCTCACCTGGGAAATGCTCCTCTAGCCACTCCAGAGTACTAGACATTTCTGAGAGAAAAAACATTATATCACTTGTTTTGTATTTAATACAGACATTTTAGAAATATATGAGTAAAATGAAGTACACTTACTAGCTTCTAGTAAGGTGTGTTCTTACTGGTCTGTACATCTGCTGTTGCTCTTAGTTGAGGAGTTTCTGTGAGGTAATCATGTTGGAAGCCTATCTTCTTTTGGTATATTCCATTTTAGAACATATTGTATTTAAATGAATGGTTGATGTGTTAGATATATAGGTTCCACTTCTTAATTATTACTACATATAATGTGTTTGTGTGCTGGTTTTTGAACTTATGCAGTGTTCATATGGCATGATATAACAATTTAAGATACCCCCTGAATTTTTAGGTAGTGTTGTTGTTGTCCGCGTTCATCCGCAGACATTCGTATATTCCTTGGACATCAAAATCACTAGCTGGGTTTCAGTATGTTCTATGTTACATGTATATAAAGTCAGGGACATTATGGTTAAGTTGTGCTACTAAAAAGCTATGAAATTCAGTAAAAAGACTTTGTTAAAGGGACGTTATGGTGCCAAGTAAAACAGAAAAACCCCTGAAATTCACCAGTTATGGTAAATAAAACAACCATAACTCGCACCACCATTGTGCACTGCTAAGACTAACACCCAGGACATCAAAGATGACATCACACATGTCATTGATGACATCACTGATGACATCACATGTGCATTTACTTTTCATAAAAAGTCTGTGCAATGCATTCTTATTATAATGTTCACAAAAAAGTGTCAAGGATCATTTGAATAAATATCATGAGCTCTTTAGTGCATTAATCAGTACATTGATATAAATACATTCTACTATAAATTCTATCAAGTATACTAACATACTCATGTAGAAACATACGCATTATGTGTAGCATACATGATAGAAGTGTAATATACATAATTTTGTGATTTTCAATACTGAAATGAAAAAAATACTTTCGTATTACAGTTTTGCATACTCTTACACATGTAATAAGTAGCTAATGAAACCTACTTACTACAGACAAAACGCAAATAAATAACAACACATACAAATATGAGTATATACATGGAAAGTGAAATAAGCAAAATAAATAGCAGTAGCAGAAAGTGTTCATAACCTAACTAAATATCTTTTTGTAGAGAAATGATTATTCTCTTTCAAAGGTGCAACTTACCCTCTGTATCACATGATGTGACAGCACCCTAATGAAAGTAGTGTGAGTACAATGTATACAAATATGAATATATACAGGGAAAGTATAGTAATAAAAAAAGAACTATCAGAAAGTGCTGATAACCCTAATGAGTATCTTCATGCACAGAAACAATTACTGTTTTTCAAGCCTGTGTCTTCCCTTATGTATATGTTTCATATGATATGACTAGACCCTAAGAGAATTACTGTAAAAACAAACTTGAGGTATAACTCTAAAAATATAGTAGCTTTTCAATTGTTATTTACTGCCTGCTACTGAAGAAAACCATGTGCTCTAGATATGTCAGTAAAGAAATAAAGAGGGAGCCAGACATGGGATGTCATCAGTGATGTCATCAATGACATTTGTGATGTCATCTTTGATGTCCTGGGTGTTAGTCTTAGCAGTGTACAGTGGTGGCGCGAGTTTTGGTTGTTTAATTTACCATAACTGGCGAATTTCAGGTTTTTTTTGGTTTTACTTGGAACCATAACGTCCCTTTAACAAAGTGAATATATATATATATTCAGTAAAAAAACTTTGTTAAAGGGACGTTATGGTTAAGTTGCGCTACTAAAAACCTATCAAATTCAGTAAAAAAACATTGTTAAAGGGACGTTATGGTTCCAAGTAAAACCGAAAACCCCCTGAAATTCGCCAGTTATGATAAGTTAAACAACCATAACTCGCGCCACCACTGTGCACTGCTAAGACTAACACAGAGGACATCAAAGATGACATCACAAATGTCATTGATGACATCACTGATGACATCCCATGTCTGGCTCCCTCTTGATGTCATCAATGATATTTGTGATGTCATATTACTATTCTGCTTATATTCAATCAGCTGCAAACATTTATATCTAATCATAGCATGTCAATCGAATTTTTCAGGCATGTGCACTGTGCAAGTAAAAGTAAAAGCAAAAATGAAAAATGAAGAATTTTAGGATTATATGTTTTCTATTTAGAATTAATAATTTCTTGACTAATGTGCATTTTTGAAAGGGATATTGGTTGTAACCCTGGCAGATTTACAAAAGAGTTGACCCACTCGGGTTATACTTGCCAGAAATAAACATCTTGTTAACATGGTTTAGGCTATAACACATCCATTATACAAGGCAAATTTGCCACTTACAAAATGGCCGCTGTGTTTTTCTCTCCATTCACTGAAGCTATACATATAGCCGGTACTAGAAAGCGACAAAGGACAAATGGCACAAAGAACCATAGTTTGTAAACCTATGTTAACACAGTTGGTTGTGGGTTTCACTTGTACGTGAACAAGCTGCGAGTAGGCGGCGAAACGCGTTGTACCGTGCACTTTTAAATCTGGCAGATGCCTAATAAAATTGGATAATGAACTTAACCCTACACTGCATTGGTTTTTGATTCGAGGAAGTAACTGACACCAGCGTTTTGTGTTTTGCCGCGAGTGCCATCCCTCCCTGGGAGAACTGGAAATTCTTTTTCCCGGCTTTGCATATAGACGTCGCGCCCTGAGGCAGGCGCTGGATGTGCACCGCTCCCAATTTTGATGCGAAGGGAGTATCGAGTCTCTTTACGGACTTCCTTTATAACGCTCCAGACCCGGACGTCGCACAGCTGAATGCGGGACAGAGCGGGTGCAGCTGTTTGAGGTCGTCTGCAGCAGCGGAGGTTCCCGCGTATATCGGAGGATAGACGCGAATCCTGAAACTGCGGTAAGACTTTCTCTTCTGGCTCCCCGTCCATCCCTGTATCCATATCCGTATATGTGTCTGCAAGAGATTTACACTTCCAAGCAATGTGTATTTGGCAATACATAATAAACGCCTGAATTCAACAAATTCATCCCTCTAGTAAACCCAACTAACAATTGGACTTGTACTCACCAAAGCAGTTTATTCCAGTATATTACTGCAAATTATTGCACCACAGTCAGACAGAGTAAAGGCACGTCATGAACAGGCCCTGACTTTATTTTGTGAGACCTTACAAGTTAATGCACCGGTTTCCAACACAGCTGAGGACAGCATTGTGGATAAAAATGAAATTAGCCTACTTAAAACATTGGACAAATTGGAGAAAAAAGAAGTAAGCAAATGTGTTAAGACGGATTTCTGAACTCTGTCCTGGCGGCGCAGAAGTTCAGAAGGCCAACCTAATTACTTGGAACAGGGTAACCTCTGGACAAGCCAGACCAATCAGGGTAGCCATCGCGGCGGTCAAGACTAGGTCTCAAGAGGGGTGAGGGTGACTGAAAGCCCGCAATGAGCACACAAAGCAAGGACACTTACAAATTACTCCAAACAGGTGTTATATTAAAAATATATACACATTTATTCCAAGGCCTTTAAAACAATGACCGTAGCGAGAAATCACAATACAACTCTAGTAAACCAACACATACCATCCCAATACAATATATATACAAATACAACAAGTCTCAAGCGTTAGATGCACAAAATGTGTAGTCCACCTAAAAGGGAAGGAAAACAGGCAGTGCGAAATAATGCTTAGACCCAGTCTGCCTTCAGAGGCACCTAACTAAAAGGAAGTCTGAGCCCTTAGAAGAGTGGAGCCTTGTGCAAAAGGGGAGTCTCTTCGAGGGAAATCAGGCAGTTCAGTTTAGTGCACAAATGAAGAAGAACAGTGTTCCGCGACTCAAGCGCAGCTTCCACAGTGGGCAGAAGCAGAGCGCGAGTACGGAAAGGCGTGCTGTTTAGACACAGCGGGGAAAAGCTATGGGCTCCTGCAGGAGGGCGACCAGTTCCTAGCTATGCTACTCACCCGTCCCCGATGCAAGCAGACCCAGGCTTCTCTGCGTCAGTTTCAGTCGCTGGCAGGTTCAGAAGAGCAGGGGACGTCTCGTCGTCGTATTGAGACTGCAGCAGCAGAGTTGAGTAAAAGACGTCCCAAACGAAGGAACCCGCACAGTTTGTTACCACAGCAGGGCAACGGAGCGGCCGTGTGTATCTGAGCCCTGAGTACACTACTCACTTCAGACCTGGGAACGCCAAGTGTACGAATCGTGTGAGAGTGACAAGGACTCGAAATACTACACAACCTGGCGGCGGTTACAGAGCAAGACTCCTGTGTAGGCTGGTCAGTCTGCTGGATGGCCCAGAGACGCTTCCGAAGGCTTACTAGCAGGAGATGGTGAAGATGCTGAGAATAGCTGTTCCCGCTATTCCAAGGGTCGAAGTACCAGTACAGGCCTTCTGGTTCGATCAAAGGTGAAAAGGATTTCACAAAGCGACAGCAGTGCAGAGGAGCAGTCCTTCAGCGGGTCACCAGCGATTCCTCGGTTCAGCCTCTTGGTTGCAGGATACTTGGCTCCTGTATTCCTTCGTTCGTGAGAACTCAGGAGATCGACGTGGTAGTGGTGTTTCCAGCTCCCTCTTATCCACGGTTCCCTTCACGCCAAAACGGAGGGGACCCAATGGGAGATCCGCTCATCAACACTCAAACCATTCGTGGACCAATCACGGACCACGGTGGTCCCAGGCATTCACACCACCCTAGACTCTCTGGCACCCAGGATGTGTATTGGGACCAGACATCCCAGCCCACATCCTGGAGGCACACACCAGGCATGTAGAAGCCCGCGAAAGCATCCGTGTTTCGTGGGAAAGTACATGCCCAAATAAGGAAGGCCCCGGGTCGGCTCGACCTGGGGAAGGTGAAGGGAGCAAGACGGTCAGCGGACAGGACAAAGGAGCCTCGTGGTCTGGCCATTTTGGGAGCCAGGCCACCATTTTGGGCTAAGCGCGAGAAACGCGCTTAAAACGCCAAAAGGAGCTCAAAACACAAGAAACGATCGCTGCCACCATTCCCGTCCGTGAATCACTTGCACCGATCAGTTACAATCCTAAAAGAGTATCTAGGGCCCATAGAAGGCTAGAGACCCAAGAGAGCAGTAATTTAGCTTGCAGTGCCCTCTTGTGTCATGTTGCACGAAAGCCGCAACATGATAAAAGAAACTACGGAAAACAGCATTTCCCGGTACTGACTGTCTTAAGGGCATGTCAGTTTCCCCGTAAGAATGGAGCGAAAGCCCAGAGGAGTGCGGCAGAAGGCTGCACTTCTCTGGCAAAGTCGAGAACAAGGTGAAAAACAACAGCAAAAAGTTTAGGGGTTGCCACATGGAAGGAAAATTACCTACAATTACGAAATCTTTCCTAACAAAATGGTGGGAGGAACATTCTCTCCAAAATTACTTGGATGTTGGCAGAATCCCAAGTGGTCTTAGAAGTCTAATCTCACCATCTTTTGAGGATCAAGATCCGGAAATGCTCAGAGAGTGGGGGGACTCTACCAAAGGATGCTCAGGACAATTTCTGAATATCTTGATAAAATATGCACGTAAAGATAGAGAAAAAACCCTATCTCAAATGGAAGAAATTAATGAGCAGCTATCCCAGTTACCAGTGAGTGAAGAGGGCAAAAAATTGAGAGGCAATATGGAAGCGAATCTCAAGACTTTTGAAGAAGAAATCAAACAACGCAAACAAAGAAAATTTCTTCGAGACAAAGACGATTATGAAAAGGGTAGAGTGTATACCTTTGCCCATAGATTCGACCATTTAAGGAAAAATCTATCAAGTAAAAATAATCACAGCAATGAAAGTATAGCCCCTTCATCTAGCGAGATAGCTACAACATCCGAATCTGAAACCTCCCTCAGTGAAAACGAAAAGGAGAATGTTCCAAAAAAAAACAATTTTTTAGAGGAGATGAGAATGCTAGGACTAGACGGCCGCAGCAACTCAAAGAAATTTCCAGGCAAAGGTCGGGGAAAATCGCTAGGATGAGGTGGAAAAGGAAAACAAGGAGGGGACAAAGGAAAAAGCAGCGCCGGGCCAGATGGGAATTCAAGAACACGCTCTGGTCAGAAAAAACAGACATGAAGAACAGTACTAACACTGATAACAGTATCATAAATCTGTCGCGTTATTCCCTTAATATGGATCAAATTAAAGTTTTACAGTATGGATTTAACTTCTGTCCAACTTTTTCATGCGACTATGCTGAAACTAGGATTGACTTTTATAAATACATGCGGAAAATCAGATGAAAGAAATTCTTTCTTTTGAATCCTCCGAAAAGCAAGCCTAAACAACTCCTTCAAGGAAAAACAGCTATTTGTATAGAGGATCTTGATGCTTTACTTGATTTGGCAGAACTGGAATCAACAAATAATGATGAAGAGGCCATGTCAGATATCTCTTTAGAAATGTTGAATATAGAAAAAGAGTGGCCCATGAAAAGCAAATTGAAGGTTAAATCACGTTTTAATCCACTATTTCAACCTGGTGGTAAACTAGAAGCTTTTCAAGATTTGGTGATTCACGATCTTCAAAAAGCACGATTCAAAACAACTAAAGCTAAACCCAATTTTTCCGCCAAAGAAAGACAAACCCTGAAAGAAATACAAGAAATCAGCAGTATCGTCATTAAAGCTTCTGATAAAGGTACTAATATTGTTATACAAAACAGAGTGGATTATATCAGAGAAGCTGAAAGACAATTATTGGATACCAGTTGTTATGAAAAACTTGAAGGAAATCCGACAGAAAGAATAAAACTTATGGTGGAGTGTCTTCTAAAGAAATGGTCCGATTTGGGCCTTCTGGATGAAGACGATTGCAGATTCCTGTATAATAAATTCCCCAGCATTCCAACCATCTACTTTTTCCCCAAGATCTACACACATTCCTACCAATCCTCCAGGCCGTCCCATTGTTACCCTGAATGGAGCTTCATTAGAAAACCTCTCTAAATATGTCGATCAGACTCTTCTTCCCTTCATATTCACTTTACCGTCATATTTACGAGACACAAAAGACTTCCTCAGTAAGATCGAAGGAATAGCATGGGAAGAAAATTACATGTTTGCCACATTAGATATTGTCTCATTATACACTTCTATACAGCATGAGAACGGCAAAATGGCTTGTAAATATTTTTTAAACACAAGATCTCTCAACTATCTTTCACATGGTGAAATGATAGTTGAAATGATAGAGATGTGCCTCACCAACAACGTCTTTTTGTTTAATAATGAATTTTACAACCAAATCAGAGGAACTGCTATGGGTACGAGCTTTGCACCATCCTATGCAAATTAAACCATGGGATGGTGGGAGAAGTTTATAGTATGGACTGAACGTAACATCAAATACACAAATCAAGTGGTCCTGTGGCTTAGGTTTATTGATGATCTCTTCATCCTTTGGAATGGAAATGAGAGTGATTGGCTGGACTTCGTCAAAATACTGAATACGAATAACATCAATCTGAAATTTACAGAAATCCATAGTCGAGACCAGTTGGTCTTTTTGGATGTGTTAGTGAAAACGAATCAGAAGGAAGTTGTAACTGAATTGCATCGGAAACCGACAAGTTCCAATATGCCTCTTTTCGCAACAAGCAACCATCCGGTGTCTTTAAAGTGGAGTATTCCCTATGGCGAATTCGTCACAATACGATGCAATTGCAGCACAATAGAAAAATTCGATCAGGAGTGTCGATTCACTGCTGCAAATTTCGCCAAACAGCGGTATCCAAAATCAGTTTTGGAGAGAGCCTATTTGAAAGCTCGTAATTTTAACAGAAATACCTTGCTCTCTTCCAATCGTACTCCTGAGAAAGACAAACAGGATGACGAAACGAGGCTAATTTTGACGTTTGGAACTCATGCCAATATGATTCGTCAAATCTTTCATCGACATTGGTATATTTTGCAATCTGATGAAGTACTTTCTACCATCCTTAAAGATCGTATTAATATCACTTTCAGAAAATCTCCATCAATCAAAGACTCATTAGTCAGCAGTTTCCTGCCCCCGTGGAGAAAATATCGAACAGTTCTTGGCTAAATGCAAATCCAACAGGATTTTACAAATGCACTAAATGCAAAGCCTGCAAGTATGCCCTAAACAGAACAAACTACACGCATCCAGTTACGAGACAACTAATTGAATTGCAAAATTACATTACATGTAATACGGAGTTTGTGGTCTATGGACTCTGATGCCCATGTAACCTTTGGTACATTGGAAGCACTATCGGCAAATTGAAGCTGAGAATTTTACAACACATGTGAGCCATAAAAAACTCAGACCCCTCCTATCCTATGGCTGTCCACTTCAAAGATGTTCATCAGGGCAAACTGGACTGTCTAAGTTTCCTTGGCCTACATCATATAAAAGCCAACCCACGGGGAGACAATAGAGAAATTGATCTTGCGAAAAAAGAAACCAAATATATTCTAGACTTTGAATCCAAAAAACCCAAAGGACACAATCTAGATGAAGAGTTATATACCTACTTGGGAACATAGAGCCACAGGACCGATATAGCTTATTTTTTGGTGTATTGACAAGTGCTAAGCTCTCCATATGAAGTCTGTTGGTCAACAAAAACATCTTTTTAAATTTGTGTTGTGTTATATTGTTAAATTTTATTCACCTAGATGGTTCTCATTGCCAGTTCTCCAATTTATGGTTGTCCAGTCAAAAGGTTGAATTGAGAGGTTAACTTTTAAACATAGTTATTTCCCCTACATTGCATAATTGTTCTAAATCCTATTGTACTATAATGGTGCACATATTTTTATTGGTTTTATCGCTTTTGTACTGAGTGGTTTATTTTAAATATTTATGTTTGCAGACTTAATAGCAGAAATTGGTTTTAGCCAAATTAGGCACTCTATGCATTAGCACTTTATCCTTGTTGCTTTATATAGCAATAGATGCACTTTAGCACATGACACTTTTGAGCACTTAGCACTTTACTATTCTGCTTATATTCAATCAGCTGCAAACATTTATATCGAATCATAGCCTATCAATCAAATTTTTCAGGCATGTGCACTGTGCAAGTAAAAGTAAAAGCAAAAATGAAAAATGAAGAATTTTAGGATTATATGTTTTCTATTTAGAATTAATAATTTCTTGACTAATGTGCATTTTTGAAAGGGATATTGGTTGTAACCCTGGCAGATTTACAAAAGAGTTGACCCACTCGGGTTATACTTGCCAGAAATAAACATCTTGTTAACATGGTTTAGGCTATAACACATCCGTTATACAAGGCAAATTTGCCACTTACAAAATGGCCGCCGTGTTTTTCTCTCCATTCACTGAAGCTATACATATAGCCGGTACTAGAAAGCGACAAAGGACAAATGGCAAAAAGAACCATAGAGACTGGTTAATTGTTTGTAAACCTATATTAATACAGTTGGTTGTGGGTTTCACTTGTACGTGAACAAGCTGCGAGTAGGCGCGAAACGCGTTGTACCGTACACTTTTAAATCTGGCAGATGCCCAATAAAACTGGATAATGAACTTAACCCTACACTGCATTGGTTTTATATTCGAGGAAGTAACTGACACCAGCGTTTTGTGTGTTGCCGCGAGTGCCACCCCTCCCTGGGAGAACTGGAAATTCTTTTTCCCGGCTTTGCAAATATATATATATATATTACATGGCCACGGTAGTGGCCATGTAGTTATGGTTAAGTTGCTGTTTCCATAGGAAGAGCACTTTTTGGGTGGCTTATAACTTCGCTCTCCCTGGACGGATCCTCACCAAACTTTGCAAAAAAAAAAAAGTATCACTCTGAATTTTTTTGCAAAGTTTGGTGAGGATTCGTCCAGGGGGGGCAAAGTTATAGGGGGGGTCCCAAAACTTTTTTTTTCCCATAGACTGAATGGGAAAAAAATTTTGCTTGCGCCTACAGCCCAAACCGCTGGACGGATTTCCACCAAATTTGGACCAGGAGCAGCGGCTTGGTCCCGAAAGCATGCTTTTGCAAATTTGGTGAAAATCCGTCCAGTAGTTTTTTTTAAAATGACCAAAAAGTAGGTAAAAAGAAATTAGTGATATCCGTGTTCCGTTCGCGGACACACTTCCCTGTTCGCTCCGCGGACAGTGTCCTGATTGGCCAATTGTCTTGCGTGATGTTCGCGGACATGCAACGTGTTCGCTGATTGGACGGCGTGGAGCGTGAAGCGGGTCAGATTTTTCGGTAGCGCCCGCCATCTTAGATTCCTGGACTTCCGCGGACAGCGCGGTGAACTTTGTTCAAAATGTGTATTTAGCCATAGCCATTTGGCCATGCACCCAAGACTCTATGCCCTGGCAACAACCACCGCAGCATATCACATTCATATTTGCTTATAACTTTGGGTGAAAAACAAATGTATGGTTCTCTGTCAAGTTGAATGTGTCCTAAGAACACTTGCGGTGTCCTGAAATGTTCGCAAATAAACAAGATGGTGGTGTTCTGAAGAAGCTTCTAAGAACACTCCCGGTGTCCTGGAATGTTCGTATGGGGTGTCCTGAGGATCCTGTCCGTATTGTTCTCTGTCAAGTTGAATGTGTCCTAAGAACACTCGCGGTGTCCTGAAATGTTCACAAATAAACAAGATGGTGGTGTTCTGAAGAAGCTTCTAAGAACACTCCCGGTGTCCTGGAATGTTCGTAGGGGGTGTCCTGAGGATTCTGTCCGTATTGTTCTCTGTCAAGTTGAATGTGTCCTAAAAACACTCGCGGTGTCCTGAAATGTTCGCAAATAAACAAGATGGTGGTGTTCTGAAGACGCTTCTAAGAACACTCGCGGTGTCCGGGGAGTGTTCGTAGGGGGTGTCCTGAGGACGCTGTCTATATTGTTCTCTGTCAAGTTGAATGTGTTCTAAGAACACCCACGATGTCCTGAAATGTTTGCAAATAAACAAAATGGGGGTGTTCTGAAGATGTTTTTGAGAACACTCCCGGAGTCCTGGAATGTTCGTAGGGGGTATCCTTAGGACGCTGTCCGTATTGTTCGTTGTTAAATTGAAAGTGTTCTAAGAACTATCGCGTTGTTCTGAAATGTTCGTAGGGGGTGTCCTGAAAACGGTGTCCGTATTGTTCGCTGGCAAGTTCAAAGTGTTCTAAGAACACTCACATTGTTCGCGGACATTAAAAGTTTCCCATAGATCATAGTTGAAATGTTTGACTCTATGGATGTGATATGCTGCGGTGGTTGTTGCCAGGGCATAGAGTCTTGGGTGCATGGCCATTGGCCATGCACCCAAGACTCTATGCCCTGGCAACAACCACCGCAGCATATCACATTGATATTTGCTTATAACTTTGGGTGAAAAACAAATGTATAAGGAACAAAGGTATTAGATACTATGGATGTGATATGCTACTATGGTTGTCCTTATTATTGTATACTTACTGTTTGGTCTAGTAATGGGAGTCCATGTTTTTCCTCTTCATTTCTGTGATAAAAGAAAATAGCTTGTTAGTATTAGTATTTTGTAATGACTTATTACATTGTATAAGCAATATACTTTTATTTTTTTTCGACCCTCATATTTAGTACAGTACAAATCAGAGTACTGTGCAATTTGCTCAGTTTCTGTATTTGTTGCTAAAATCATTGGGTCTGTGGGAGAAAAAAAATCCATGTTGGTTTAAAAAAAAAACCCTTTTTCTGTTATGCTACAGTTCATTTGTTTGTTTGTTTTCAGTGTTCACTTGTTGTTTCTGGCTAATGCTTTATACTTTGCTTTGTTGTATTTTTTTTGGAGCAGTAACAGATTCTTCATTTGTTTTGATATTATAAAATTTTGGAGCAGTTAGATACCAATTGGCGTATTCTAACTGTCTATTTTTTTAATATATTTTAGTGGTTTTGATTTATCTATTTGGATATTGTTAAATTTTGGGACAGTTAGATACCAATTGGCGTATTCTAACTGTGTATTTTTTGGCTTAATTTAGTGCTATTCATTTATCTGATTAGTTGTTGTAGAATCTTTGAGCTGTTAGATAGCGTTTGGAGTATTCTAACAATTTATATTATTTTAACACAAATTTATAATTTTGGGACAGTTAGATACCAATTGGCGTATTCTAACTGTGTATTTTTTGGTCTAACTTAGTGGTATTCATTTATCTGATTAGTTGTTGTAGAATCTTTGAGCAGTTAGATAGCTTTTGGAGTATTCTAACAGTTTATATTTTTTTAACACAAATTTACTTAAATGTTTAAATACAGTTTATTTATCAAATTTTGGTTTTAAGAACATCAAATAAGCGTTTGTAAGATTTGCTGGTAATCTCTGCTTTAGAGTAATGGTACTATCATTACATTCAAACCATCCACATTTCTTTTTTATATATGCCGTGTAGTGCCCTGAATTGGTTGTGGCTCCTGCGTGGTAGATTATACCTATTGTTGTGAAGGTTTTCTTACCAAGTGATATTTGACTATGTGTGAATCCAGTCAGCTTGCAGTTGTTTTTGGTACCATCTGCATTGTAATGTAGAAGCATTAGTATTACGTATGTTTGTATTACTAACGTGGAGCGATTATCTGAATTGCAGGTAGAGCATAATCTACCATGGTTTGCATTTTGTACAAGTTGCTGAAATGGAATGGATTCACAATTTGGTATTGATATATATATGAAGCGTTCATTGGGAATTTCTTCTTGTGTCACATTGTTGCACAGAGTGCATGTATGTTTCCACATGTATGAAATCTGGAAGATTTCCTTTATAGGTATGTTTTTGTTTTCCAGTACTTGTACTAAGTACATTAAAAATTCTTGTGGATCTTCCTGTGAGTTTATAGTGAATTTCACCATTCCAGCACAGTAGTCCAATTCTTGTCTTATTCCATAAACACTATGGCCCTCATTACGACCCTGGCGGAAAGTGACTGACCGGACTGCCACAGCGTAAATAGCGTTTCCGCCATTGCACGAAGGAGCAAAGTGCGGCCCATTCCGACCCATCGGGCACGAGCACCACGGCATGGCGGAAGTGCAAAGTCCGCGATGGCGGAAATGGCCCCAAAACGGCCCACACCGCCGCCGTACGGCGCCCTAGGTGCAATACCGCCACCCGTCACAGCGGACACCGCAGTGTGCGCCTACCGGAAAGTACGGTGACCGGAAATATACGGAAACGGAAGTAAAAACATGGGCCCGGAACGGGAAACATCCCGCCGTACACCCATAAAACCACTAAAACCACACAACCACTAAAAACACTACCCTGAGACACACCCCAACCCGTCATCCACCCTAGCGAAACCAAGAAAAATGGGAAAAGTAGCGAAGAAAGCGTGCGACCGCAAGCGGCAGGTCCACTTCTCCCGTGAGGAACTCACCGTGCTAACAGAGACCCTCCAGGAGAATGCTGCCGTCGTCTTCTGCACACAAATGACCAGGACGGCACTTGCAAACAAGAAGGCCATATGGGCTCTGGTGGCACAGCGGGTAAGTGCGGTGGGGACCGCACCCCGCACCCCACAGCAATGCCGAAAGCGATGGGACGACCTGCGGATACGCGTCCGCAGCATACTCTCTGCCAACCGCAACATTGCCACAGCCACCGGGGGAGGTCCTGAATCACCCATCAAGTTGACCCCCTGGGAAGAAATCTGTGCCTCCACCATCGGAATGGAGAGCATAGAGGGAGTCGGAGGGATGGAGAAAGGAGTGCAGACATCCGAAGATTCAGGTAGGTGGGCCAAATAAAACAATGCCAAATCCACAATGTCCAATCATGTGAAGTACCATGTGTCCACATAGTGCAACAGAAACACATGTCCAGGAGAACGTCCACACACATCGGCCTGATAGCGCACTTTAAAACTCACAATAAATACATAAATAATTAAAAAACCCTAAAACACCCACTACACGTGCAGCAGGCACACCCTAACTGCAGGCTGCCAAACAACTGCACCCTCACTCCACACACAAATGAAAGCACCTCCAAGGCCCCGACCCAAATCACCCTCAGGTACCACCCCAATGCATGTGATACAATGCCATTCCAATACCCACAGACCCATTAATAACCCTCGCCCTCCTTTACTCCACCACAGGGTCCGATCCAAACGACGAGCATCAGGACACCCCTACCAGCACACCTGCAAAGAGGGCCAAGACCAACGGCCAAAGACCCTCCACCTCAGCTGCACGCATCAAGACACGGCAGCAGCACAAATCGGGTGGCAGCACAGAGGAGGGAACATCAACAGGCACCCCAGCAGCCAGCATGCCCACAACACCACCACCACAGGTCCCCCCAACGGATGCCACAGAAGGCACTGCCTCTGGTGGCAGCAGCACCATAGGTGACACCCCATTGATGGCAGCATGCTCCGACACAGAAGACGGGGATGTCGAAGTCAGATCCATCCATGACCTGTCCCAATCCCCCTGTCTGTCCCATCCCGTACAACATGAGGATACCACGCAGGGGCACCCACAAGACGACGACTGGCCATCCCCCACAAGCCCTGTGGCAAGGCAACATGAGGTCAACAGCCCCTCTGTGACACCCCCGCAAATGGCCATGGCCCAGCAGAGGCAACAGTCCCTCGACCAGTTAATCGTGCAACAGCAGCAACTGGCCACGCTCCTCAAGGACCATGCCGATGAATGTGGGGGCACTAAGGCAGACATAGAAACATCAACTGAGACACTTAGGGCAGAAATGGTGAGAAGTACAGAGACACTAAGGGCACAAATGGAGAGTAGCACCGAGAGCCTGAGAGTCCAAATGGAGAGAAGCACCGAGAGCCTGAGGGGGGAACTGCATGCGACGTCCACAGACGTATGTGCCGAACTTGCCGCAGTGCGCCGTGTGCTCACTGAGCTCTCACAAACCCTTAGGGACATGCATGGACGTGAGCAGGCAGAGACATCATCCGTTGCAAGTTCCGTCCAGGGCAGCCCCCAACGTAGATCTGGGAGGAACCTGCGCTCCACAGGCAGGGGTGCCCCTGATACCCGCAGAGGGGGCTTGCAATAGCGACAGCCCACTGACAATGAGCATCTTTGGACACTGGTGTTCGGGGGGGAGGTAGGAGGGTGGAGGGGGTGTGTTGGGCTCACTTGGGTGGCGGGTCGATAGGGTGTTCAATATGATATCACATATGCCATAAACAGTGCACGATCAACCAATGTGATGTGTGGACAATGATCATTGTGTACTAGGCCATCATAGACGTACAGTCCATATTGTGCATGTACCAGACACACACAGTGCCACGAGTACCGTGTCCATGTATCAGCCACCAGGCATGAGTGCTAGAAGCATGCATCAATGAGATGCTGACGAATGTCACGGCCCTCCGGTGCCTCGCAGACTCCTTGAGGTGCTGCCACATCCCCACCCTCATCATGACCATCATCAGGTGCTTGCAGTTCTGCGTCAGGGGGCATGGGCACATTTCTACGTACGCACATGTTGTGGAGCATGACACATGCCATCACCATCTTTGCAACCTTCTCATGGCGGTACAGGAGTGCCCCGCCAGACCTGCTGAGGCAGCGGAAACGAGTCTTCAGTAGGCCGAATGCCTGTTCAATGACTACACGGGTACGTGAGTGGGCATGGTTGTAGTCCTCCTCATGCTGGTCCCGTGGGTTCCGGACTGGTGTGAGGAGCCATCTCTTCAGTGGATATCCAGCATCACCTGTATGTGGACGATAAACAGATTATGTGGAATGCCATTGCTACGTACGCACACCACCCCCCCCCCTTCCTGCCAGGTCATTGCCGAATCACATACCCCACATTATCATGCATGTAATGAGACTCACCGAGTAGCCAGGATCTGTTCCCTGCGTGTCGCTCCATGTAGCGTGGTATTGTAGAGTTCCTCAAGACCATAGAATCATGGGTTGATCCAGGGAATCGGGCACAACAATGTGTAATGATCCTGTTGGAGTCACACACCATTTGTACATTCAGGGAATGAAATTGTTTTCGGTTGCGGTACTGGGCCTCCATGGCATGTGGGACGACCAATTCAACATGGGTGCAGTCGATGGCACCAATGCAACCCGGTATGCCGGCAAGTGCATGGAATCCCACTTTCGTGTTTGTAATTTCCTGTTCCGAGCGTGGTAGGGAGATGTAGTCGTCTGCGTGCTGCAGGAGGGCATCGAGCACTTGCAATAGTGTCCGTGAGAACAGTGGCTGAGAAATGCCATGCAACTGTCCGACTGTGTGCTGGTAGGTGCCTGTGGCCAGGAAGTGGAGTACAGACACCACCTTCAGTAGGGGTGGGATGGCGGTTGGGCTATCTATCATGCTGACAAGGTCAGCCTGTGTCATGTCCACAATGGCGGCTATGGTGTCCCGGTCCAAACGGTAGAGGGTGTGGATCTGCTCATCAGTGAGGTTGAACGGATGTGCTCGGAGGCGTGGGATTGCGGCCTGCCTGCGTGGTGGTAGTGGCTGTGCTGGCGGCCCTTGCTGGCCCTGCCTTGCCCTCCTCCTCCTCCTGCGTCTCCTCCGTGCGGCCGGTTCTAGTTGGTGTTCGTCTTCTTCTTGGAGTTGGAGTACTTGCAGTGCTATCAGGTCCCCCAGGGCCAACATCGCGAGTCCTGCCGGTAGCATTTCGGAGTGTGTGTGGTTGTGGGAGGAGACTGGGTGTGCAATTTATGTGTTTTCAGGCTGTATGGCCTCCACCTGTGGTGATTCATTCCACCTGTGCAAGCTGCTCTCCCCTTTGGCCGAGCACGTCCCGCACACAACGCTGCAATTCGGTAATGGCATCTTGCTATTGCAATCATGTATTTGTACCCGATGGCCGTGTAACATTTGTTGATATGTACATTCGGCTATGGTCCCATTGTTTCACATACAATCTTTGCCGTCGCGAACAGACTTGTGAAGGGTCAGTGGAACGTAGTACTCGAGTAACGGTGGGCCCTCATGCATCACTGTACCGAGTTGCACCGACGGGCGGGGCGTCCCATTTGTGGGTGAAGGCAGTTGCCATTTTCACACACAGCCGCACTAGATGGATTAATTTGTGATTTCAAACGGCCACAGATGCCTTTTCGACGTGATGTTGCAAATGAGGAATTCGAAGGGCGGCGCTTTCGGTTTTCAGCTCGCGGCGAGGAGATGCCCACAGGTCTGACTGCAAATATAACGTTCTATTGTTCAATGTCCTTGAGACAGGGGCCATGGCGAGGAAGCAATGATTGATATGAATAGTTTGGGATGCGCAATAGCGACGTGGGCGATGAGGCCGGACGTTCCCAAATACATGTTACTTCACAACACTGGAATTACGGGCTGGGGCACTGTGGATTTTGCAGGCTGCATAACGCACAGACTCAATGGATATTTCTAATGTTATGTGAGTAAATGTTCTGGCGTTTTTATACCGGGATGAGGGAATGATGAATGGATGCATGGGCAGATGATTTGATACAGAGTTTGCCATGTTCAGGGCTTCTTGGAATCTATCCGCCTCCCCTGCGCTATGTGATGCAGGGCTGCCATAGTGGGACCATCGTCTATCTGGCCTTGTTGAGCCCTCCCTTTCTCGACGCGCCTTCAGACACTTGTGTCCATGCACGTTAACAATCCCATCAGATGGATCCTGTTTTGACAGACGCATGCACAGGTACACTCGTTTGTGATGGTGTTTACACCTCGATATAGATGGTTATGAGTCGCAAGTGGTTTTGGGGTGGTGATGATCCTTTGGAGTGGGCTAGCATGCATATGGCTGTGGATTCAGTGTGATCATTGAAGTGAGTTGTTCGGATGTAGTTCTGATGGCCATTCTGTTCTTTTTCTTTTCTTTTGGTTGACAGGTATCTCCTCCCCTTTTGCCACTGCCATCTGTATGCCACTCCTGCAGATGGCTTTTACTCCCGACACCTGCTGCTTCGTGTTAATCAGTGGAGCAGCATTACGATCTTATGGGACGATCGCCAATGGGCCACATGCCCTTACGCAGTACTAGTGGCTCGGAGCAACATTTCGGCCTTTCAGCTGGACTAGTACCTCCCCATTGGGACGGCCCTGCGGTTCTGTGCGCTTCCATGTTGCCTTTTCGTACGTGAATGTGGCTCTGTGTACCATGATGGAACAGGGCGTCACACAAGTAGTGGCTGGTCATTTCTTGCGGATGCAGCCCACAATGGTGAAATGTGTTTTGGAGTTCATGGCCTGATGGCTGTATGGCCTTGGTGATTTTGTTGTGCATTAAATTTCTATTCTGATTTGGCCCGTGTAGCGTTCTTCTTTGCAAGTGATGTGGCATATTCCTATTTGGGGAGCGATGTATTGTGAGGAGATCTGCATTGGGTTCCAGCTTCGGAGTTTAGTTGCGTGGTACTGTACTGGGCGCGTTTGCCTACGAAGCCCGTGAGGTCAGGGATGGGGGCTGCCAATATGACTGTTTGAATGTTGTCATGCTCAGGGGCGGGGGATTGGGTTTTGTGTAACAGATGCCGGTCAGCCAGGTGGACTGGTGGAATGATGTGATTTTCGGAATATTGCTGGTCACAGGTGCCTGTGTTTGCGTGCGTTTCTTGGTGGGGGACTGTGGTCATGTCCATTGGGATGGCTTCTGTATTCGTGCCATCTGTGCCCTGCAGCTCCCATTGGCCCCTCTTGTGTTTCATTTGTTCGTTGGCATGCATGGGTGACTTGTACATTTCAATGGTTGCATTGTGACTTCATTGCACCTACGGGGAGTTGTACTTTGTGGGCAGGGAGTGGTGTACAGGCACTCAGTGGGGCCGTTTACGGTTGATTCGCGATGCCGTACTTCTCACCATGGCGGAATGGTACATTCCGCCATGCTTGATGGCGTTAGGTACATGTCCGCTAGGGTCGGAATTAGCGTACCCTTGCGCCATGGTGGTGTTTACGGTTTGGCATGGCGCGCGCGCGCGTGCTTGGTGCAGTTAGCGTTGGCGTTCACTACGGTGTCGCTAATGGCTTCGTACTTTGCGGTGACGGGTCATAGTCGCACCGAGCGCTATTCGATGGCGGTATTGCATTTCCGCCATCGTTTTCCGAATTCCGCCAGGGTCGTAATGAGGCCCTATATGTGTTGTCAGGATTGTTTTTTGCATTTCTATGAAGTACTAACATTTGCATACACAATGGGTCTCTAAAGTGTAAGTAAATGTTGTCAACAATTGATGGTAATTGAAATAGAATATTCATTGCTACATTTGCATAGCAACTTACACCAACTATATTTGAGAATTTAAATGGTGCCATGAGAGATTTTCTCAGATACTCTTTTTGCTGAGAGAACAAAAGATAGCTATGGCTGTGTGTTTCAGAAAACAGATTGTTTGGATTTTAGGAGATTCGTGGATACATTGGTTGAAGGTGCATGCAGAAAGCTGTGGAGTAGCTGTAGATCTTGGATTCCCACATGTGGAAGTACACTGGCATGGAGTACGTGGAATGAAGTGGTTGGACTTGCTACCTCTCTGTGCTACTTTGGAGACAGAGCAACATCCAGACATAATTGTAATTCATTGTGGAGGGAACAGTTTAGGACATGTGACTGGAATTTTTTTGCAATTTGCTATGAAAGAAGGACTTAGGAAGGTTATGGACATGTTTCCTAATTCTCAAGTGATATTTTCATGGATTGCGCAGAGACAAATGTGGCTTTGTTCTTCTTCATTTGGTCCACAAATGGAAAAAGCAAGGCGCAATGTTAATAAGGCTGTTTGTGCCTTTCTAAGAGATTTTGGCATGTCTTCTTTTTACAATGAAAATATTATGTTTTGTAGTACATACATTTTTCGCAGAGATGGAGTCCATCTTACTTATGCTGGCTATCAGATTTTTCTGAGAAATGTACAAAATGCATTGCGACCTTTTTTGGAATTACAACAACGATTTTGAAGTAGATGTTAAGCATTTACAATTTCTGACTTACAAACACCACCCAAAGGCTCTTTTCAGAGCCACCACTTCTTTCCAGAGAAAATTACAATGTTTGTGATGGAGTAGCAACCCAATTTTTTTAATGTTCGCGAACTGTCCGCAGACTTCTAAAAAATACAAAGAGCCCTGCTTCATTTATTTTCACTTCTATTTTTTAACTGGGAAAAGCGGCTCTGAAAAGAGCCTTATTTTTTTTTGATTTTTGTAATTTTGTATTTTTTGGGGTTTTTCAGACACGACACACTAGGAGAGGAGGGTAAAGGAGGGTAAAGGGGGGGGACACCAACCACAGGGATAAGAAAGGGTGAGCTGAGAGAGGAAGATGTAGAGTGGGTTTTATTTGGGTAGTGAGCAGGTCTTTTCGTGCTCTGAGACGATAGTCTCAAAAGCACTCCGAAGTCGCTCCCCCCTGCAGAGTACTGTGTCACAGTACATACATACAACTGTGACCCTCGAAAGGTAAGGGTCATCAGAATTCTGTATGGCCTGTGAGGCAGCTTGAGGAAGACGCTGTCCCACAGAGGTGGTCCTTGTGGTGACAGGATCAGAAACAGAGGATGAAGTAGTGGAAATCAACCTGCTACGTTCTTCGCAAGGTACAACCCTGCGAATAGCCCCAGAGTGAAATGACCTCAGGTGTCGCTTGATAGTAGTGGTCCCAAAGCTGTACTTACCGTGCTTCCCGCGACTGAGTATCATTTTGCACTCATTTCAGGTAACACGGTCCGCACGAGCCTTAGGAACATTACCATGAATGGTAAATAACCGCCACACCCAAGACTCACGTCTAGTGCGGGTAGTAGGGTTTTCCTCTACCTCATTCTCATCATCCTCTTCTTCCTCCTCCGCATCCTCACTCCTGTTCCCCTCTTCAGGCCCTTGGGGAGTTGGTGGTGGTGGAGGGGGTGGGGGTGGCGCTGAAGCAGGTGCAGCACCAAGTGGCAGTTCAGCAGCCAAGGATGCCATCTCGATGATGGTGTAGTCTGCAGGTGGCAGCAAAAATCACTGTGTTCTGAAGAATAGCCAGAAACACAATGGGAATAAGCTCTTGGGCGTGGTCTTTTATAGGGGTGTTTGTGCGCGGTTCGCGGACATGCGCACTGTCCGCGGACAGATCGAACACAAAAAAAGGATCGGAAAGTTTCAAAAGGTATATAGAAACTCAAGATTGCTATGTGGGACTTGTGCCATGGTGAGATTTTATTGAAAAATATTATGGATTAACTGAAAATGTACTTTTAAATTGTTCGGGGACACGAACAGTGTCCGCATTTCAGGACACACGATGAGCGTGGGCGCGGTCATAAGATCCGTTCGCGAACTAGTCCGTGAAGGAAGCGCCTGTTCGCAGGACACCAAGTGCACGGAGATTGGTTAGCGCATGCGCATTGATGTCCTACGGACACTGTTCGGGTTCTGAAGTAATTAAAAGTGCGTCACACGTGAAACGAACATTTCAGGACACCGCGTTTAAACTTGGTAGCGAACAGTAAGGAAAGATATAGTGTTCTTCAGGACACGTGTAATTTCGTTTATGTACGAACATTTCAGGACACCAATTGTGTTCTTAGAACAGTTTCAATTGGGTAGCGAACACTACGAACAGGTATAGTGTTCTCCAGGACACCTCCATTTTCGTTTACGTACGAACATTTCAGGACACCAATAGCGTTCTTAGAACAGTTTGAACTTGCTAGCGAACAGTACCGGACAGGTATAGTGTTCTTTAGGACACTTTAATTTTTGTTTGTTTACGAACAATTCAGGACACCGCGTGTGTTCTTAGTACAGTTTAATGTTGCTAGCGAACACTACGAACAGTTGTACTGTTGTAAAGGACACATCATTTTCGTTTATTTACGAACATTTCAGGACACCACGTGTGTTCTTAGAACAGTTTCAACTTGCTAGCGAACAGTACGAACAGGTGTGGTGTCCTTCAGGACACCTCCATTTTCGTTTATGTACGAACATTTCAGAACACTTGCACTGTCCGCGGACACTTTTATTGTTTAAAAAAAAAAAAAACGGAAACTATTCACAATACAATATAAAAATTAAACTTTATTTAACATATACTAATAATTTATGACAGAGAAGGTGAGGCAGAAACAGAAACAAAAACAGGAGAATTTGGGGTTTCAACATGATTGGTATTAGGTGAAGAAGGGATGGAAGTCTCATCAAAACGTTTTGGATTATGGAGAGGGTTTGGGGATAATTGACTGGGATATGGTGAGGAGGGACAAGTACATGTGGGGCAATGGCACGAGGTTTTTGGTTTGAAATGATTTTCTACAAAAGTTTTTAAATTATTAAAATTAGCCAACAATACATCAATTTTTTCTTCTATATTGTGAAGACTGTTATCCATAACAGGGTTTTCTGAAGTTTTTTCTATTTTGGTATGCTCTGTACAAAAAAATAATATATATGTTAAATGTATATAAAAAAATAATAATAAATAAATGGTTTATATTATAAAGTGTTTACCATTAGTTTCACTATCTTGTGACATTTCTTCATGTGGGGAAATTGTCCTCTAGCCATTCCAGAGTACTAGACATTTCTGTGAGAAAAAGAAATATATATATATTTTTTAATCTAATACAGAAAGTTTATAAATATATGAGTAAAATGAAGTACACTTACTATTTCTGGTAAGATAAGTCCTATGTATTCAGTGGGTCTGGTCTTGTTCTCAGTTCTGTTGTGTCTGTGAGGTAATTATGTTGGAAGCCAATTTATCTTCTTGTGGTATATTCCATTTCAGAACATATTGTATTTAAATTAATGGTTAGTGTGTTACATATATGGGTTACATTTCTTATGTATTACTATATATAATGTGTTTGTGTGCTGCTTTTTGAATTTGTTAAATGTTCCTATATTATGATATAACAATCAAACATACCCCACCACCCCACCCCCCACAGTTTTTAGGAAGTGGTACTGTTCTCCGAACATGTCCGCGAACATTAAATAAGTTCGCGGACATCAAGTTCATAAGAAGAGATCTAGTCAGTTCCATATGACATGTATATAAAGTCAAAGTCATTATTGTTAAATTGTGCTACTAAAAAACTATGAAATTCAGTGAAAAAACTTTGTTAAAGGGACGTTATGGTTAAGTTGCGCTACTAAAAACCTATGAAATTCAGTGAAAAAAACTTTGTTAAAGGGACGTTATGGTTAAGTTGCGCTACTAAAAACCTATGAAATTCAGTGAAAAAACTTTGTTAAAGGGACGTTATGGTTCCAAGTAAAACCGAAAAACACTTGAAATTCGCCAGTTATGGTAAGCTAAGCAACCATAACTCACGCCACCACCGTGCACTGCTAAGACTAACACCCAGGACATCAAAGATGACATCACAAATGTCATTGATGACATCACTGATGACATCACATGTGTATGTACTTCTCATGAAATATGTGTAGAAGGGATTCTTATTATGTTGCGAAAAAAGTGTCAAGAATCATTGCAAGAAATATACCCTAATAAGTGCATTGAACGATGCATTGATATAAATAGCATCCTATTATGGGGTTCTATCTAGTATACTAAGCTACTCATACAGAAACATAACATTGTGTGCAGCGTACAAGATGAAGGTATGATATTCGTAATGTTAATATGTTGAATAATGAAATGATAATTGTTTTCTTAACAGATTTTTGTGTACTGTGAAATATGTAATAGGTAGCTAATAAAACCCATGTATTACATAATTGCATTACTATAGACAAAACACAAAGACACAAGAACACATACCAATATGGGTATATACAGGGAAAGTGAAGTTAGCAAAAAAGCACAAGTAGTAGCAGAAACAATTCATAACTTAACTGATTAGTTTCATGCAAATAAATGATTGCTCTGTTTCAAAGCTGCTATTTACCCTATGTATATGTATCACTTGATGTGATTGGACCCTAAGGAAAGTAGTGTGAGTACAATGTATACAAATATGACCATATACAGGGAAAGTACAGCCATAAAAAAAAAAACAGAACTATCAGAAAGTGCTCATAAGTCTAGTGATTATCTTTATGCACAAAAAGGATTGCTGTCTTTCAAGCTTTTGTTTTCCCATATGTATATGTTTCATATGATGTGACTGTTCTCTAAGGGAATTACTGTAAGAACCTACTAGAAGGATATGTCTACAAATAAAATAAAATTCTTAGTTTCTGACTGTTACTGAAGAAAACCATGTGGCCTAGATATGTCAGCAAAAGAAAAAATAGTGAGCCAGACATGTGATGTCATCAGTGATGTCATCAATGACATTTGTGATGTCATCTTTGATGTCCTGGGTGTTAGTCTTAGCAGTGCACGGTGGTGGCGCGAGTTATGGTTGCTTAGCTTACCATAACTGGCGAATTTCAAGGGTTTTTCGGTTTTACTTATATATATATTACATGGAAGCAGTAGCGTCCATGTAGTTATAGTTAAGTTGGTGTTTCCATAGGAAGAGCATTTTTTGGGTGGCTTATAACGTCGCTCCCTCTGGACGAATCCTCACCAAACTTTGCAAAAAAAGTATATGGCCCACTCTGAATTTTTGGAGAGGTTTGATCCGGGGGGGCAAAGTTATAGGGGGGGTCCCAAAACTTTTGATTTTTCCCATAGACATAATGGGAAAAAACTTTGCGCACGCCTACAGCCCAAACCACTGGATGGATTTACACCAAATTTGCGGCAGGAGCGGGGGCTTGCTCCCGAAAGCGTGCTTTTGCAAATTTGGTGTAAATCCGTCCAGTAGTTTTTTTTTTAATGACCAAAATGTAAGGCAAAAAAATGTGTGATATCTCTGTTCGCTTTGCGGACGGACTTCCCGGTTCGCTCCGCGGACAGTGCCCTGATTGGTCGGGCGGTTTACGTGATGTCCGCGGACATGCGACGTGTTCGCTGATTGTACGGCGTGGGGTGTGGAGCGCGTCAGATTTTTTGTGGCACCCGCCATCTTGCATTCGCCGACGACCGCGGACAGCACGTTGAAACTTGGATTAAAAATTGTATTTAGTGGAGTGTGTTGGTGTGTAAGAGTGTTTGGGGAGGGTGGGGGAGTATGAGATAGGTTCAATGTTCTGTTTTTTTTATGTGCTAGACGCTTTTGTTGTGTTCGATTTTTCTGTTGACAACACGGCTGTTCTGTAATGTTCGTAAATAAACAGAATGGATTCGGTGTCAAGTTGAAAGTGTTCTAAGAAGACTCGTGGGGTCCTGGAATGTTCGCAGGGGGTGTCCTGAAGACGTTGTCTGTATTGTTCGTTGTCAAGCTGAAAGTGTTCTAAAAACACTTGCGGTGTCCTGAAATGTTCGTACATAAAGAAAATGGGGGTGTTGGGAGGACGTTCTCCGTATTGTGTGCCTGCTTAGCTGTATACAATGAGGGAATGGCACAGAGAGTGAAGTGGAAATGGTAGAAGGGCTGTCTAAGAATTATGCGGCCCGCGGACAGGGCATGCTACATCCGGGGTTTTCCAGCAAATCCAGCATGGAAAGAAGACTGTAGGGATCAGCCAATCAGATGTTGAGGTTGTGGATTTATGTTCAAAGAGACTGTGTGTAGTCAAGATGGCAGAAGTGGAGAAAGTCAGGGTGTTGGTGCTTGGAGATATGTTTGTGCATGGTTTACAACAGTATGCTCAATGCAGGCATGTTGCAAAGAATGTTGGCGTTAAAGGAGTAGAGGTGGTGTGGAGCACTGTGCCTGATTGCAATGCAGAGGGAATTGTACAAGTTTGTGAAGATATGGGCAGGATGAACAGTCCCCATGTGGTAGTTTTGCACTATGGTTCTTTCCATTTGGGCTATGTCAGTGCCCTTACTTTGTTGGCAGATTTGGAACACTTGGTTCAAGCAGTAATGAACATCCTTCCAAATGCCAAAGTATTTTTTTCTGGATTAGTACATAGGGCAATATGGGACACTAGTTCAGTTTTTTGTCCTCAGCAAAACAATGCTAGGTGTGTAATCAACCGAGGCATGTGTGCCTTCATGCTTAGAGCTGGTATGTTCTTCTGTAATAATGAGAATATTGATTCCAGTAATGCTGTTTATTTTAAAGAAGATGGCATTTCCTTATCTTTTATGGGAAATGCCATTCTGTTTTGAAATGTAAGGGTTGCTTTGGAGAAGGTTACGTGAAGATTTTAGGAGTAAAGTAAGAAAAATAAAAAAATAAAAATACAAAATAACAGGTGTCTGTCAAGCATCTGCAAAAAAAAACAAAAAAATCAGCTGTTTTCAAAGCCAACCTCAAAGGGGAAATTAGGCACACTATTTAAATTTAGATTCACCACGCTCAGATTTTCGATATGTCCGCGGACATGGCGGTAGTCCGCGGACATGGAAATCACTAGCTAGGGGTTCAGTATGTTCTATGTTACATGTATATAAAGTCAGGGATATTATGGTTAAGTTGTGCTACTTAAAACCTATGAAATTCAGTAAAAAAAACTTTGTTAAAGGGACGTTATGGTTAAGTTGCGCTACTAAAAACCTATGAAATTCAGTGAAAAAACTTTGTTAAAGGGACGCTATGGTTAAGTTGCGCTACTAAAAACCTATCAGATTCAGTAAAAAAAACTTTGTTAAAGGGACATTATGGTTCCAAGTAAAACCGAAAAACCCCTGAAATTCGCCAGTTATGGTAAGCTAAGCAACCATAACTCGCACCACCACCGTGCACTGCTAAAACTAACACCCAGGACATCAAAGATGACATCACAAATGTCATTGATGACATCACTGATGACATCACATGTCTGGCTCCCCCTTTTTTCCTTTACTGACATATCTAGGTGTCTTGATATTGGGAAAATCTTCCTCGGGACCAGCCCTTAGAGCAAAAATTACCCAATTCAGCCCAAAATACAGGTTCTATTGTGCCGAGCAGTGAACTCATGCTAGTGACAAAGGACACCTTCAAAACGTTTTAGTATTTATTCTAAACAGTGAATTTCAGCAACATTTTGGGATTCAAGTTAGAGAAGATTACAAAGCACAAAACTTAGAACTTAGAGAAACATAGAGAAACACAGTCTTACGCCCCTTCAATCAGCACTGGGAGACCCTGGCCCTCATAAGCTAGCTGTAACAACCCCCGCTCAGAGGACAGCGCTGCAGGGTGCCGACAGAGCCACAAATTCCGGACACTTGATCTTGCTCGAACCAAGTCCACAGATCGATCTCCCACCTGAGTCATGTGGGCATGCATTTTTATAATCTCGTGCTGTCAGTCCATGACGCACAGTTCCAGAACTTTCCCTGTGCAAAATATAGGCTTGCTCATGGAAACACCCAACTCTGTGAATTTCCACTGTGCTCCTTTTCTGTGCCCCTCCCTGCTTGGAGCCCATCTGCGCGAAAGCTCAGGAATGTCTTATCAGTGCCTTCCCAGAGAAAGGAAGATTAGTTTACGAAGCCATGCAGGGCTACAGTTAGAAAGGCAGAATATTCTAAGAGAAGCCGAGATGAATTAACCCCATGTGAGCAAGCTCTAAAAGGCATGCACTCATAGCTTAGTGTTCATAGCGCTTAAGATTGGCTATCTAAGCGCTATATAGGTGCCATAATGTTCCAAACACTCCAATAATGTCTATTAGCTACAGAGCTGGGGCCTTCGCCCTGCCTGTCTATCTACAATGCATAATGTGACCTACCACCCCTACTAGGCCTGCATATTCCTTGTAGCTCACTACTGCGTAATGGAAGTGCTACAACAGACTACTGTCAGCATTTTTGGCACATACTTTGAATAAACTATTGGCTTTCAGTGGCTAATGCTGTCATCTAAAGCCCTAATTGGCTAATTTGCAATTTTGTGTATCACTACACTAGGCCACATGGTTTTCTTCAGTAACAGTCAGGAATTAAAAGTGGAAAAGGTAGTATATTTGTAGACTTATCCTTCAAGTATGTTCTTACAATAATTCCCTTAGGGTCCAGTCATATCATATGAAACAAATACATAGAGGAAGACACAAGCATGAAAAACAGCAATCCTTTCTGTGCATTGAAATTATCAGTAGAGTTATTAGCACTTTCTGATAGTTCTGTTGTTTTTTATTACTGTACTTTCCCTGTATGTGCACCTATTTTTATATCTTGTATTCACACTACTTTCCTTAGGGTCCAGTCACATCATGCGATATATATACATAGGATAAGTAGCAGCTTTGAAACAGAGCAATCATTTCTCTGCATAAAGGTAATCAGTTAGGTTATGAACACTTTTTGCTACTACTGCTGTTTTTTTTCTTACATAAATTTGCTTTTATATACTCATATTTGTATGTGGTGTTGTCTCTTTGTGTTTTGTCTATAATAATGCAATTATGTAGTAAGTGGGTTTTATTATCTACTTATCACATGTTTCACAGTATGCAAAAGTCTAATAAGAAAACAGTTATCATTTCACTATTCAACATGGCAAGCTTATGAATATTGAACCTCCATCATGTATGCTGCACACAATGCCTATGTTTCTACATGAGCACCTTAGTATACTGGATGGACTAATTAGCCCTTGATATTTATTCCAATGATCCGTGACACTTTTTTTTATTAACATTACAATAAGAAACCCTTGTACAGACTTTTCATGAAAGGTAAATGCACATGTGATGTCATCAGTGATGTCATCAATGACATTTGTGATGTCATCTTTGATGTCCTGGGTGTTAGTCTTAGCAGTGCACGGTGGTGGCGCGAGTTATGGTTGCTTAGCTTACCATAACTGGCGAATTTCAGGAGTTTTTCGGTTTTACTTGGAACCATAACGTCCCTTTAGCAAAGTTTTTTCACTGAATATATATATATATATATCACACAGCCACAGTAGTGGCTGTGTAGTTATGGCAAATTTCTAATCCCATAGGAAGAACACTTTTTGGGTGGCTTATAACTTCTCTCTCCCTGGACGAATCCTCACCAAACTTTGCAAAAGAAGTATATGGCCCACTCTGAATTATTTTGCAAAGTATGGTGAGGTTTGGTCCAGGGGGGCCAAGGTCATAGGGGGATTCCCAAAACTTCTTTTTTTCCCATAGACTGAATGGGGAAAAAACTTTGCTCACGCCTACAGCCCAAACCGCTGGACAGATTTTCACCAAATTTGTAGCAGGAGCAGCGGCTTGGTCCCAAAGGCGTGCTTTTATAAATTTGATGAAAATCAGTTCAGTAGTTTTTTTAAAAATGACCAAAAAGTAGGTCATAAACAATTTGTGATATCTATGTCCGCGGACAGAACTCCGATTGGCTAATCTCCTTGCGTCATGTCCGCGGACATGCGACGTGTTCGCTGATTGGCTGAAATGAAGCGTGAGGTGTGTCATGTTGTTTTGATGCGCCCGCCATCTTGGATCCGTGGACATCTGCGGACAGCGCGGTGACAAACGTGGGAGAAATACAACTTTGGCAAGTGTGTTGGTGTGTAAGAGTGTTTGGGGAGGGTGGGGGAGTAAGAGATGGGTCGAATGCTGTATTTATTTAGGTGGCAGGCTCCCCCCTTGTGTTTGTCATGTCCACGGACAGTGGCACTGTTCAGGATGTCCGTAATTAAACAAAATGGGGATGTCCTGAGGGCACTATACCTGTCCGTACTGTACGCAGGCAAGATTAAACTGTTCTTAGAACACACTAGGTGTCCTGAATGTCTGTAATTAGCCAAAATGGGGGTGTCCTAAGGACACTATACCTGTCCGTACTGTCCGTAGGCAAGTTGAAACTGTTCTTAGAACACACTAGGTGTCCGGAATGTTTGCAATTAACCAAAATGGAGGTGTCCTAAGGACACTATACATGTCCATGCTGTACGCAAGCAAAATCAAACTGTTCCTAGAATACACGCGGTGTCCGGGATATCCGTAATTATCCAAAATGGGGGTGTCCTAAGGACACTATACTTGTCCGTACTGTCCGCAGGCAAGATGAAACTGTTCTTAGAACACATTTGGTGTCCGGAATGTCCGTAATTAGCCAAAATGGGGGTGTCCTAAGGACACTATACCTGTCCGTACTGTTCATAGGCAAGTTGAAACTGTTCTGAGAACACACTAGGTGTCCGGAATGTCCGCAATTAACCAAAATGGAGGTGTCCTAAGGACACTATACCTGTCCGTGCTGTACGCAAGCAAAATTTAGACCGGTGCCGGTAATCCCCTACCGCCCTACTACGAGGTCCCTTAGCGGGTCCCTTCGTTAACGCCTGGTCTGACCAGGTGTTAAGGACGGGACCCGTTAAGGGTCCTGGGCGCAAATAACGGGCTTGGTATACGCCGGTCCGTTATTTGCGCCCTCCCCATTTCCATTGAGCCGTATGGGGGCTCAAATGGGAATGGGGAATGGTTTGGTGAATGGGGACTTACCGGTCCCGCCAAGAATAGACCGTTAAGTCCCCATTTCACCAAACCGGACATGGTACCGTTGTTGGTGGCAGTCATGGCACAAATAGTGCCATGACTACCACCAACCTTGGAATGAGGGCCTTTGTCTAACTGAAGACATGAAGTTGTTCACTTCACCGGTTTCTGTAACTGGTTTAGGGAAACCAAAGTGGCATTTGGAGTAGTATTTCCCTTTGTTTTTGTATTTGCGATGGCAATATTTTCCACATTTGTGTCTTTGAAATTGTACAATTTGTGCATGAAGATCACTATTTGTTGCTTCTGATGGAATTTCACAAGTGACATATTTTTCGATAAACTGTAAAACAGTGGCATCACTGTCTTGACCAAATTTAGGAGCATCTTTAATCCATAAAAGCATGTGGATATGTGGTACTCCTCTGGCTTTGTATTCTTTTCTCCAAAAGAAGTGTTGCACTTCTCCGTGGGGAGGAACAGTTTTATTACAAATAAAGTGTAGCATAGCAATAAAGCGATGATGGAAATATCTTGAAACATTAACAGGATCTAGAGAGCAAAGTTGTCCAGGTGTTAGTATATCTATGTTTGTTTTGTTTTTGTTTGATATGCGTAGGAAATCATGTAAATCTTCCCATGCATATTCTAAACAACTTAATGTAACAAACCAAGTGTGTGGGCCAAGGTTTCTTCTCATACAACGTACATCTCTGTGACGTCGGAACCAGTACTCTTTAGTACCACGCATGTTTGCTAACAGATTTGTAATGCTTGATTGTAAAACCTCATTTTTTTCTTGCACTTTTTGTAGTAATTGTGTAGCTGACATATTTTTAAAGTGGGTTCCTGATTTCAATGTATGCGCAACTCCGTAACATAGAGTTGCTAGTTTACTTTCAAAGAGTAGGTGGAATATGTATTCCACATTTTGTCTAAATCTGGGATCTTCAGAATACATTTGTAACGAGCGGTATTCTGATGCTGTTATCTGAATGGGTCTATCATGGTACCGTCCTCCTTTCCCAGTAGGAAAGAGTAGAGGAAAAGCACGTGCTTCTATACTTTTTTCCCATATGCTTTGGTTTGTCGCATTTGGTACGTTTCTAGTGCATCATCTATGGTGTCATTAGAGTGTAATGGATGAATTGTATAATGGTCTAAAATATTGGATACTCTAGCAGGATCTAGAAGTTCAATTTGACCAGTTTCTGCTGACTCTTGAATTATTTCAGTTGTTTCCCTTAAGTTTTCTTCAATATTAATTTCTTTGTAGTATTCATTATTGACTTTTAGATATTGCAAGGCTTGTCTAATTTTATGTAAGTCTACGAGTTGTTGCCAAATTTTTTTGTCTTTTGTAGGTACACCATTTACAAAGACAATTAAAGATTGCTCTATTGGACCTTGCACTCCCAGAGTGTGCACATTTCTTTTACATCTAATGGTAAATAAACTACTTTGCCACAAATGCCATTCACTAATTCAGAAGGAGGTAATTTTGCTGTTTTTGGTTGAAGGCGTATTATTGCTTGAAATTGGTGAACTGTTTGAATTATGATGCTCTTATATAAATTGAGTTGTTGCAGGGGTTTTGGTAGTGGGAATAATTCCAAGTTATTTGTGATAGCACGTGAAGAAGTTTGGTTGTTGTCATGTTTTGTAGTGCAGTAACTGCAAAGTATTAAGGGGTCAGTTATTTCGTATTTGTTTTCTGCTATAAGGTAGAGACACAATTTAAACCATTTGGAATCCTTATTGTTTTCTATTTTGTATGTTACGTCTATAGTTTTTGTGTTACTTTTATAAAAAGTTCTGTGGCAACACACACACACACACACACACATGGTTTGGTAATTCAGCGGATGTACTTTAAAATGTTAGTATTTCTTTTTTATATGTGTGTAGTAGAAGGTTGCCATCTGTACAATTGTTGCTAGTCTGTTGTAAAGCTACTGCATTTTGTAAGTGGCTTTCACTTTCAAAATATTTTTTTATGGATATGCTCTATTTCTTTGAGTAGGTCTTTGGCTGTACCATGTAGAAGATTGTTATTTAAATTGGCTAGTGCTAAAGCAGGACTTTTAGAATAGTACAGTTTATAGACTAGATTTCTTATAGTTGAATGATGTGTTGATATCATTTTGATATGATGGAAGGTACTTTTGCAAATAAATCCTGAAATGGAGGCTAATAAATGTCCTTGTAGTCCTGTGTATTTGCGGACTGGACAGGTATCTATTTTTTGTAGCAGTTTCATTTTAATTTTGTCATTGCCTTTCACATACTGATTGAGGAACTGGCGTAAAGATTTGAAAGATTTTTTGGCAATATTACACATTGACGTGCATGGCCATTTGTATACTGGATGTTCTAGTTCAGTCGAATGGAGAGGTGATACTGAGTTCTCTGGGGATATTTTTGTAAGCACTATTTCTTGTTCCATTATGGTATTATTAAATTTTTCATAACCTCGTCCACTGCTATGTATGGCAATTGTGTTTGTTTGCTTTTGTTTGTATGCTTCTTCATTGAAATATGGTTCTGTGCTCGTGGTGTGACTCCATTCACCTACACAGATATTTAAGAAGTTATTTTTGTTTACATTCTGTTTATTGAGAAGTCTTTTCTGTAGTTTAGTAGTTAGTTTTGTTAGTGGTTTCATTCTGTTTAACACTAAAATAAATACATTCCTTTTGAGAAGGATTGCACTGTCTATCAAAGCTTCTAAGATACATTTTCTGTGGTAGGTTTTAAGGGTTGTGCATGATTTGTCTCCTGTTTTTATAAGATTCTGAAGGACTCTGTGGCGGAAATGTTTTGCTAAAATACTTTCTTTGGTATGGTTACTTGCCACTATATCAAGATTTATAGGAGCAGTGTTAGCAGTAGTGGTATCTGAATTCTTGTTAATCACTTTCTGTTTCGTTTTACATTCTAATAGAGGAGGCAACATTTCTGTACTGGAAGCTTGTTTTGTTTCGCTAAATGACAGTATTAGCTGTTTTGTTTGAACTTTTTGTACAAATTCTGCTAGAGATGGATGCTTATTTTGGACACTTTTATTTTCATTTGCTCTATTTCTGCGTTGCTTTCTATGGACTTGCTTTTTGGTAGGCATTCTTTGGGGTCTGTTGAAAAAAAAGAAGGTATGGTTTGGGCTGTTCTGCAATGTATGTGTGCTGTGTGCATGAGTGTCTGAGTATGATGGTAAAGATGTATATGGTGGTGTGTGATTGTGCATTGGGCACCTACAATTACTTGGGAAAGCTATTCTTCTAATTGTGTGTTACTATACTACGGTTCAGATGACAGTAGAAAGTGAGCTAGTGTTGAGGAGAAGCACCAATAGTAAATCTAATGGTATAAAATTAAAACAGTTCTTTGTTTTGTAATATTAACATTCTAGGGGCTGAGTTATGTTATTTGTGTTCCGAAAAACGTGGATTTGTGTGCCATTCTGGCTGCTAATCCCTATTTAATAAATGGGGAATTGTGGGCAGAATGGGGCACAAATCTCAGTTCTTTTGGTGCACAAATTACATGAATCAACCGCACAGTGTGTTTCAGTAACAGTAAGAATAAAGGTAGTATTGTACTTACTGTTTTTTTGTGGAATGAGCAGGTTTCTTCTGAGTTGTTGTTTGTAGCTCAGATGCTGCGGCTTTTCAGGAGAGTGGTCTTCACTGCAATTGTAAAAGAAAGAAGTTAGTAAATTTGTGTGTTTATAGGACTGATGTTAATTTAGACGTTGATGTTTATGTTTTTGTAGTAGTATTCTTGTTTGATATCTGAACATAGTGTGTGCATGCAGTTCATTTGACTATGTGCAGCCTTTATATTGTATTTACAATATGTTAGTTCAACATGCTTTGCAAATT
The DNA here is from genome assembly GCF_040938575.1 of Ambystoma mexicanum. Classification (NCBI taxonomy): domain Eukaryota; kingdom Metazoa; phylum Chordata; class Amphibia; order Caudata; family Ambystomatidae; genus Ambystoma; species Ambystoma mexicanum. The sequence continues at coordinate 1,507,650,846 of NC_090921.1, read as the reverse complement.
AATAGAATACCAAGAGGCCGATTCATGGAATAATTAGCGCGGCGCAAGTGGGCAAAAACGTGCGAATCGCAGTGGAATAGCGAAAATCGCAGTGAACGTGCGAAAATCGCACGAAAAGCAGCGCACGTCGATTCATGGAAGGCCGTGCGCGAGAAAACCAGCGGATGTGCGAAAAAAAAGTGCGCGGCGCACGTTGGCGCACGTTGGCGCACAGGCCATCTAACAGCGTGCGCCAGGTCACAGCGAAAATCGCACAGGCCACAGCGAAATTCGCACATAGCGCGGCGCACGCAATAAAAGTAGGCGGAACACGGGCGTAACACTCGGAATGGGGAACAACTTGCCAAAACGTGATTATACCTATTGTTGTGAAGATTTTCTTACCAAGTGATACTTGACCATGTGTGAATCCAGTCAGCTTGCAGTTGTTTTTGGTACCATCTGCATTGTAACGTAGAAGCATTAGTATTACGTATTTACTATGTGTTTGTATTAGTAAGGTGGAGCGATTATCTGAATTGCAGGTAGTACATAATGTACCATGGTTTGCATTTTGTACAAGTTAGTGAAATGGAACGGATTCACAATTAGGTAATGATACATACATGAAGCGTTCATTGGGGATTTGTTCTTGTGTCACATTGTTGCAGAGAGTGCATGTATGTTTCCACATGTATGAAATCTGGAAGATTTCATTTATAGGTAGGTTTTTGTTTTCCAGTTCTTGTAGTAAGTACATTAGAAATTCCTGTGGATCTTCCTGTGAGTTTATAGTGAATTTCACCATTCCAGCACAGTAGTCCAATTCTTGTCTTATTCCAAAAACACTATGAAGCTGATTCATGGAATTAATGTGCGCTGAAATTTTCAGCGCAAGCGTGCGAAAGCGTGCGAATCGCAGTGCCAGTGCGAAAATCACAGCGAAACCCGCGCACAGCGATTCATGGAAGTCCATGCGCGAGGAAATTCCAGGATGTGCGCCAAAATTCTGCGTGGCGCACGCTGGCGCACACGTCTCCAAACAGCATGCGCTGAGCGCACAGCGAAATCGCACATAGCGCGGCGCACACAACAAAAGTAGGAGGAACAAGGGGCGTGACACGCGGAATGGGGAACAACTCGTGAAAATGTGGGCTTCACGGGGGAAGTACAGGGCACAAGTGCGCGGAACGCCCACACGCTCGCCTACAACACGTATTCATGGAATAGAATAGGGGAAAAAAGCGCACGCTCAAACCAGCGCACAGGCACAAACACGACCGCCACAAGAAAGGAGGCGGTAGCGTCTCTGCGGCTGTAAGAAATGTGCGCCAAAAGGTGCGCCAACAAATAGCACCTATATACTGCCATGATGAATGTCCCATACTGTGGCCCTCCAGGAAAAATGACGTGCAAAGGGGTACCCACAAACACGGACACCCGCTGACAAAAAATACGTGTGCATGTATACCGGGGTGCGCGGGAAGTGTCACACGCGATTTGCAGGGTACGTGCATCACAGGGGTTCGCGTGAAGTTATTCACACGATCGGGCCTGGGGGAGCGGGCTACGTGTATTACAGGGGTTCGCGTGAAGTTCCTCACGCGATCGGGCCTGGGGGAGCGGGCTACGTGTATTACAGGGGTTCGCGTGAAGTTCCTCACGCGATCGGGCCTGGGGGAGCGGGCTACGTGTATTACAGGGGTTCGCGTGAAGTTCCTCACGCGATCGGGCCTGGGGGAGCGGGCTACGTGTATTTCAGGGGTTCGCGTGAAGTTCCACACGCGATCGGGCCTGGGGGAGCGGGCTACGTGTATTACAGGGGTTCGCGTGAAGTTCCACACGCGATCGGGCCTGGGGGAGCGGGCTACGTGTATTACAGGGGTTCGCGTGAAGTTTCACACGCGAATAGACTGGGCGCGTGTATTTCAGGGGTGCGCGGGAAGTTTTACACGCGATTTCTGCACGGTACGTGTATTTCAGGGGTTCGCGTGAAGTTTCACACGCGAATAGCCTGGGCGCGTGAATTTGAGGGGTGCGCGGGAAGTTCCTCACGCGATCGGGCCTGGGGGAGCGGGCTACGTGTATTACAGGGGTTCGCGGGAAGTTCCACACGCGAATAGCCTGGGCGCGTGTATTTCAGGGGTTCGCGGGAAGTTCCACACGCGAATAGCCTGGGCGCGTGTATTTCAGGGGTGCGCGGGAAGTTCCACACGCGAATAGGCTGGGCGCGTGTATTTCAGGGGTGCGCGGGAAGTTCCACACGCGAATAGCCTGGGAGCGTGAATTTGAGGGGTGCGCGGGAAGCTCCTCACGCGATCGGGCCTGGGGGAGCGGGCTACGTGTATTACAGGGGTTCGCGGGAAGTTCCACACGCGAATAGCCTGGGCGCGTGTATTTCAGGGGTTCGCGGGAAGTTCCACACGCGAATAGCCTGGGCGCGTGTATTTCAGGGGTGCGCGGGAAGTTCCACACGCGAATAGGCTGGGCGCGTGTATTTCAGGGGTGCGCGGGAAGTTCCACACGCGAATAGCCTGGGCGCGTGAATTTGAGGGGTGCGCGGGAAGTTCCTCACGCGATCGGGCCTGGGGGAGCGGGCTACGTGTATTACAGGGGTTCGCGGGAAGTTCCACACGCGAATAGCCTGGGCGCGTGTATTTCAGGGGTTCGCGGGAAGTTCCACACGCGAATAGCCTGGGCGCGTGTATTTCAGGGGTGCGCGGGAAGTTCCACACGCGAATAGGCTGGGCGCGTGTATTTCAGGGGTGCGCGGGAAGTTCCACACGCGAATAGCCTGGGCGCGTGTATTTCAGGGGTTTGCGGGAAGTTCCACACGCGAATAGCCTGGGCGCGTGAATTTGAGGGGTGCGCGGGAAGTTCCACACGCGAATAGCCTGGGCGCGTGTATTTCAGGGGTGCGCGGGGAGTTCCACACGCGAATAGCCTGGGCCCGTGTATTTCAGGGGTGCGCGGGAAGTTCCACACGCGAATAGCCTGGGCGCGTGTATATCAGGGGTGCGCGGGAAGTTTTACACGCGAATAGCCTGGGCGCGTGTATTTCAGGGGTGCGCGGGAAGTTTTACACGCGAATAGCCTGGGCGCGTGTATTTCAGGGGTGCGCGGGAAGTTTTACACGCGAATAGCCTGGGCGCGTGTATTTCAGGGGTGCGCGGGAAGTTTTACACGCGAATAGCCTGGGCGCGTGTATTTCAGGGGTGCGCGGGAAGTTTTACACGCGATTTCTGCACGGTACGTGTATTTCAGGGGTGCCGGGGAGTCCCACATGTGATTTGACAGTGTGGGTCCTCCCAGGTGTACCCTGTACACCCTCCACGGCCCCTGCAGGCAGCCCACACCACAGGGGACTACCCTGCATCCCTGGTCATGTCCCGCAGGCAGCCCACCCAACATGGGCATGCCCCCCAGCAAAGGCACATGTCTCCTTGAACTAATGAACACCAACACATGTCCCCTTGCACCCCCACCCCCCAGCACTGTGGGGCACATGCCAGCAGTCCCCCACCCATGTCCAACTCATGTCCCCCACCACCCCCACCCCCCAGCACTGTGGGGCACCTGCCAGTAGGCCCCCACCCATGTCCAACTCATGTCTCCCACCACCCCCACCCCCCAGCCACCAGGGTCACCCTCCACCAGGGCCCCACTCATGTCTCCGACCACCCCCACCCCCCAGCACTGTGGGGCACCTGCCAGCAGGCCCCCACCCATGTCCAACTCATGTCTCCCACCACCCCCACCCCCCAGCACTGTGGGGCACCTGCCAGTAGGCCCCCACCCATGTCCAACTCATGTCTCCCACCACCCCCACCCCCCAGCACTGTGGGGCACCTGCCAGCAGGCCCCCACCCATGTCCAACTCATGTCTCCCACCACCCCCACACCCCAGCACTGTGGGGCACCTGCCAGCAGGCCCCCACCCATGTCCAACTCATGTCTCCCACCACCCCCACCCCCCAGCCACCAGGGTCACCCTCCACCAGGGCCCCACTCATGTCTCCCACCACCCCCACCCCCCAGCAGTGCAGGGTCACCCTCCACCAGGGCCCCACTCATGTCTCCCACCACCCCCACCCCCCAGCACTGTGGGGCACCTGCCAGCAGGCCCCCACCCATGTCCAACTCATGTCTCCCACCACCCCCACACCCCAGCACTGTGGGGCACCTGCCAGCAGGCCCCCACCCATGTCCAACTCATGTCTCCCACCACCCCCACCCCCCAGCCACCAGGGTCACCCTCCACCAGGGCCCCACTCATGTCTCCCACCACCCCCACCCCCCAGCAGTGCAGGGTCACCCTCCACCAGGGCCCCACTCATGTCTCCCACCACCCCCACCCCCCAGCACTGTGGGGCACCTGCCAGCAGGCCCCCACCCATGTCCAACTCATGTGTCCCACCACCCCCACACCCCAGCACTGTGGGGCACCTGCCAGCAGGCCCCCACCCATGTCCAACTCATGTCTCCCACCACCCCCACCCCCCAGCCACCAGGGTCACCCTCCACCAGGGCCCCACTCATGTCTCCCACCACCCCCACCCCCCAGCAGTGCAGGGTCACCATTCACCAGGGCCCCCTTTCATGTCTCCCACCACCCCCACCCCCCAGCACTGTGGGGCACCTGCCAGCAGGCCCCCACCCATGTCCAACTCATGTCTCCCACCACCCCCACCCCCCCAGCCACCAGGGTCACCCTCCACCAGGCCCCCACTCATGTCCCCTATCACCCCCACCCCCCAGCCACCAGGGTCACCCTCCACCAGGCCCCCACTCATGTCTCCCATCACCCCCACACCCCAGCAGTGCAGGGTCACCCTCCACCAGGCCCCCACTCATGTCTCCCACCACCCCCACCCCCCAGCAGTGCAGGCTCAACCTCCACCAGGCCCCCACTCATGTCCCCCTGCACCCCCACCCCCCTGCCACCATGTGCAGCCCCCACCAGGTCCTCACAATCCCCAATCATGTGCGTAATGGTCAGCCTCCACAGCCAAAAAGACCTACCAAGTAACCCATTCACCCACATGGAAATGGAAATCACATGTTACACCCCCAATGTACATGAAGCAAATGAACCCATGTCCGTCACACACATATTTTCAAATTGAATGGGAAAACACACAACATGACATGCATGAAACCAATGAGATGAAACCACACAGTGAACAATGTAAAAAAAATGTATTTAAAAAAATACAAATGCCAAAGAAAGAAAACTAACTACAATGTAAATGTGAAAAAATAAGCTGCATGTCCGCATAAAAACACAAATCTAGAAAATCAAATCAAAAAAATTATGTCCAAAGTGAAATGTAAAAACTCTCCATGCAACAAAGAACTATGTACAAAAATAACAAGGGTCCATCATCACAACTGAACTAAGGAAACCTCCTAAAAAACCTACCTAAATATCAACTATATACAAAAAGTGGAGCAGTGTCCGTCGACTCCAAATAATAATAAGAACGAAAGGAAACCTAAAACTAAAGAACTATATACAAAGGCGGCGGGCAAGTCCAGCGGCTCACTCTGTGGTGTTCCGGGCCAGGGCATCATCGAACTCCTGTTCGATGTCCCGGAGGCGGTCCAGTTCCATGGCCCCGAGGGTCCGCAGGGACGACGCTGTGTCCTCCTCCAACCCCCTGCGGATTGCCTCGAGGCACTCGGCCCGCCTCAGGGCCCTCCGCATGGAGTTCTCCGCCCTGACCATTGTGAGCCGCGCCTCTTCCGCCCGCCGCCGCTCCGCACCTATGGCGTGGCCCAACCGCTGCCACACGGAAGACACTCTCTGTCCTGGGTCCTCCTGCCCTCCGGCCGATGCCTGCCCCTCCGATGTCGAAGGCCCCGAGCCTTCATGGCTCCCACCATCTTGCTGCTGCTGCTGCTCTGCCTCTGCCCGTGCACTGCCTCCTGCTGCCTGCACATCCTCCGCCGGCTGGGGTGCACCTGTTGATGTGGCCACCCCTGCTGGACGTCCGACTCCCGACTGTGGCAGGGATGCCTCCTCCACCAGCCTGGCCGCACTGTCAGAGGCAGCTCCACAGGGCACCCAGGTGACTGATGGGTGGGAAGATGGCACAGAGGACGACTGGCGCGTAGGGGGTCCAGTTGAGGAGGGGGTCGGAGCAAGCCCCATCAGACAGCGGAATCCAGCCTGGGTGACCTGTCCCAGCAGGCTGACGTGGTCAACGAGCCATTCGAGATGACGTGCAGTCTCTCCATGAAAAGACTGCAGGTCACCTCGCATGGCCCGTTGACGCAACGCCACACCAGCCAGGACAGGCTCAACCCGGTCCTGGATGGCCACGTCCGCAGGCAGAGGAAGGCCAGTTGACGTCAGCTCATCCCCTGCCTGAAAACGGGTCTGGACGTAGGCATCCCTGCTGGTGCAAGATGATGCAGGGACAGGATCGGGGACAGGATTGCACACAGGCACCTCCGCGGCCGCCTTTGCTGCCTCCTGTCCCTGGTCCTGGACTGCACCACTAGCACCAGTGGGATCCCCACCTCCAGACCCCGTCTCTGGTGCTTGTGCGGCCCCCTCCTCCACCAAACCCCCCACCAACCTGGATGACTCTGTGCCATCTTCCCCTGTTGGGCCCTGTGGGGTCCCAGCTGCCCCTTCTGCTGCCGAGGAGTCCAACTGCAACCTCCGCCTCTTGGACCTCCCCCCGGCAGCTGCGGCCTGGGACGCGGCACCGGACTCCTCACTCCCCGATGAGATGACAACACGGGAGGGGAGCCGGGCCTTGCGTCTCCGGCTGGCGGTCGGATCCCCGCCGCTGTGCTCCACAGCACCTTCTCCGCCCTCTTCATCAGTTGACGCTGCAGACAGGGAGAAACAAAACACAGGCATCAGGGCACTGTACAATGGACACATACACGCATGACAGTTGCACATGAGTGGCATTGGCAAACCTCAGACATGTCATCACAATCCCCAACACACATGTCATTGCAACTGGCACACATGAGCCATACCACAGCCATATCGCAACTGCCACCACCATCCCCACACATACAACAGCATCAGCAGCCAAAGGGGAGCCATACATCACATGCAACACAGGAAGTGCACCACACATGTACACACACCACCACACTTGCATGCATGTCTACACCTCTGCCAAGTGTCGCACTGTTCAGACGGGCATCCATGTCACATCTGCCAATCAGGCTTCCACATACCGCTGTCACATGCATCCATGTAGCATCACTGTTGCACCTTTGACAAATACACACACATGCACATGTACACAGTGCTCATACATGCAGCCGAAAACAACATACATGCCTGACATCACGGACATGTCTACTTACATACACATTCATCCAAACATGTGTGCACGCACAACTGCATTTGCCATGCAAGCCCACACACACAAGCACCATCCATGTCTCACACATTACAGCCCTCGCATGTGTCAGCCCCACGGCCCTGTACACCCCCACCCATACTCCACCCCATACAAACAGATGTGCAACTGGCACAATGGGGAATGATCACCACACGCCCTGCTCACAACCAGGATGCATGTACACTCACCGCTCGACTCCAGACGCTCTGCTTCTCTAGGACCTGGACGTGGAGCGCTGGGGATATGCGTTCCAGGACCCCCATCTGTTCTTCCGACAAGTGGCCCCGGCGCCCCTTGGCATCTGCTGCCTTCAAGAGGCGCCGGGCCTTGTTCAGGGTCCTGGACCTGAAGTCCTCCCAGCGCTTCCTGACATGTTGTAAGTCCCGGACTGCCACCCCCTCCGCGTTGATGGCAGTCACGATGTCTGTCCAGATCCGAGTCCGTCCTTCCTTGTCGGCGCGGGAACTTCCAAAGAGGGCATCATACTGCCCCAGGACTTGCTCCACCAGGACACCAACTTCGGTGGCACTGAAGCTGGTGCCCCTCTGCCTCTCTGGCCGGGGGTTGTCAGTGGTCACAGATGGTGTTAGCCCCGACATGACAACCCCAGAGGCAGGAGTGGGTGGGCAACTGGGTCCTGGGGCTGGGCTGTGGAGCGATGGAATTCCAGTCGGGAGTCTTCTGTTCCAGCAGGGGTGGTCACAGCAACAGCACCCCTGGCTGATGTGCAGGCAGCAAATGGCAGTGCACGTGGGCAGCAGGCAGTCAGGCAGCAGCAGATAGCAGGTGGGAGCGTGCTCGGGGCTCTGGGGGGCAGTAATTCGGCCTTCTGGGCAGGAGCGTGGTCTCCCGTGTGCTCACGCGTGGCCAGCTTGGTACGGAGTGAATTGGCACGTGAAAATCCTGCACGTCAGCGTGAAAACCGAGGAAAGGCCCTTAGCGCGTAAGCGCGTCAGCACGCATACGCGATTCCATTGGACCAAAGGCCCTCAGCGCGTAAGCGCGTCTGTGACGTGACCCGCACGGGTGTTTCCCACACAGCACGTGATGACAGAGCACACGTGGAAAGACTGCACGTCAGAGTCTCATTGCGTGTAATTGGACAAAAGTGCGTGTACACGCGATTGGCCTATGTACGTGTATATGAGGTGTGCGCGGACACTTACACACGCAAGTACGTCAGCGCACCTGTATCCCGGTGTACGGCCATTTCCACCAATCACACGCAATGAGACTCTGACGTGCAGTCTTTCCACGTGTGCTCTGTCATCACGTGCTGTGTGGGAAACACCCGTGCGGGTCACGTCACAGACGCGCTTACGCGCTGAGGGCCTTTGGTCCAATGGAATTGCGTATGCGTGCTGACGCGCTTACGCGCTAAGGGCCTTTCCTCGGTTTTCACGCTGACGTGCAGGATTTTCACGTGCCAATTCACTCCGTACCAAGCTGGCCACGCGTGAGCACACGGGAGACCACGCTCCTGCCCAGAAGGCCGAATTACTGCCCCCCAGAGCCCCGAGCACGCTCCCACCTGCTATCTGCTGCTGCCTGACTGCCTGCTGCCCACGTGCACTGCCATTTGCTGCCTGCACATCAGCCAGGGGTGCTGTTGCTGTGACCACCCCTGCTGGAACAGAAGACTCCCGACTGGAATTCCATCGCTCCACAGCCCAGCCCCAGGACCCAGTTGCCCACCCACTCCTGCCTCTGGGGTTGTCATGTCGGGGCTCACACCATCTGTGACCACTGACAACCCCCGGCCAGAGAGGCAGAGGGGCACCAGCTTCAGTGCCACCGAAGTTGGTGTCCTGGTGGAGCAAGTCCTGGGGCAGTATGATGCCCTCTTTGGAAGTTCCCGCGCCGACAAGGAAGGACGGACTCGGATCTGGACAGACATCGTGACTGCCATCAACGCGGAGGGGGTGGCAGTCCGGGACTTACAACATGTCAGGAAGCGCTGGGAGGACTTCAGGTCCAGGACCCTGAACAAGGCCCGGCGCCTCTTGAAGGCAGCGGATGCCAAGGGGCGCCGGGGCCACTTGTCGGAAGAACAGATGGGGGTCCTGGAACGCATATCCCCAGCGCTCCACGTCCAGGTCCTAGAGAAGCAGAGCCGTCTGGAGTCGAGCGGTGAGTGTACATGCATCCTGGTTGTGAGCAGGGCGTGTGGTGATCATTCCCCATTGTGCCAGTTGCACATCTGTTTGTATGGGGTGGAGTATGGGTGGGGGTGTACAGGGCCGTGGGGCTGACACATGCGAGGGCTGTAATGTGTGAGACATGGATGGTGCTTGTGTGTGTGGGCTTGCATGGCAAATGCAGTTGTGCGTGCACACATGTTTGGATGAATGTGTATGTAAGTAGACATGTCCGTGATGTCAGGCATGTATGTTGTTTTCGGCTGCATGTATGAGCACTGTGTACATGTGCATGTGTGTGTATTTGTCAAAGGTGCAACAGTGATGCTACATGGATGCATGTGACAGCGGTATGTGGAAGCCTGATTGGCAGATGTGACATGGATGCCCGTCTGAACAGTGCGACACTTGGCAGAGGTGTAGACATGCATGCAAGTGTGGTGGTGTGTGTACATGTGTGGTGCACTTCCTGTGTTGCATGTGATGTATGGCTCCCCTTTGGCTGCTGATGCTGTTGTATGTGTGGGGATGGTGGTGGCAGTTGCGATATGGCTGTGGTATGGCTCATGTGTGCCAGTTGCAATGACATGTGTGTTGGGGATTGTGATGACATGTCTGAGGTTTGCCAATGCCACTCATGTGCAACTGTCATGCGTGTATGTGTCCATTGTACAGTGCCCTGATGCCTGTGTTTTGTTTCTCCCTGTCTGCAGCGTCAACTGATGAAGAGGGCGGAGAAGGTGCTGTGGAGCACAGCGGCGGGGATCCGACCGCCAGCCGGAGACGCAAGGCCCGGCTCCCCTCCCGTGTTGTCATCTCGTCGGGGAGTGAGGAGTCCGGTGCCGCGTCCCAGGCCGCAGCTGCCGGGGGGAGGTCCAAGAGGCGGAGGTTGCAGTTGGACTCCTCGGCAGCAGAAGGGGCAGCTGGGACCCCACAGGGCCCAACAGGGGAAGATGGCACAGAGTCATCCAGGTTGGTGGGGGGTCTGGTGGAGGAGGAGGCCGTGCAAGCACCAGAGACGGGGTCTGGAGGTGGGGATCCCACTGGTGCTAGTGGTGCAGTCCAGGACCAGGGACAGGAGGCAGCACAGGTGGCCGCGGAGGTGCCTGTGTGCAATCCTGTCCCCGATCCTGTCCCTGCATCATCTTGCACCAGCAGGGATGCCTACGTCCAGACCCGTTTTCAGGCAGGGGATGAGCTGACGTCAACTGGCCTTCCTCTGCCTGCGGACGTGGCTATCCAGGTCCGGGTTGAGCCTGTCCTGGCTGGTGTGGCGTTGCGTCAACGGGCCATGCGAGGTGACCTGCAGTCTTTTCATGGAGAGACTGCACGTCATCTCGAATGGCTCGTTGACCACGTCAGCCTGCTGGGACAGGTCACCCAGACCGGATTCCTCCGTCTGATGGGGCTTGTTCCGACCCCCTCCTCAACTGGACCCCCTACGCGCCAGTCGTCCTCTGTGCCATCTTCCCACCCATCAGTCACCTGGGTGCCCTGTGGAGCTGCCTCTGACAGTGCGGCCAGGCTGGTGGAGGAGGCATCTCTGCCACAGTCGGGAGTCGGACGTCCAGCAGGGGTGGCCACATCAACAACTGCACCCCAGCCGGCGGAGGATGTGCAGGCAGCAGGAGGCAGTGCACGGGCAGAGGCAGAGCAGCAGCAGCAGCAAGATGGTGGGAGCCATGAAGGCTCGGGGCCTTCGACATCGGAGGGGCAGGCATCGGCCGGAGGGCAGGAGGACCCAGGACAGAGAGTGTCTTCCGTGTGGCAGCGGTTGGGCCACGCCATAGGTGCGGAGCGGCGGCGGGCGGAAGAGGCGCGGCTCACAATGGTCAGGGCGGAGAACTCCATGCGGAGGGCCCTGAGGCGGGCCGAGTGCCTCGAGGCAATCCGCAGGGGGTTGGAGGAGGACACGGCGTCGTCCCTGCGGACCCTCGGGGCCATGGAACTGGACCGCCTCCGGGACATCGAACAGGAGTTCGATGATGCCCTGGCCAAGAACACCACAGAGTGAGCCGCTGGACTTGCCCGCCGCCTTTGTATATAGTTCTTTAGTTTTAGGTTTCCTTTGTTTTTTCTTATGATTTGGAGTCGACGGACACTGCTCCACTTTTTGTATATAGTTGATATTTAGGTAGGTTTTTTAGGAGGTTTACTTAGTTCTGTTGTGATGATGGACCCTTGTTATTTTTGTACATAGTTCTTTGTTGCACGGAGAGTTTTGACATTTCACTTTGGACAACATTTTTTGGATTAGATTTTCTAGTTTTGTGTTTTTATGCGGACATGCAGCTTCTTTTTTCACATTTACATTGTAGTTAGTTTTCTTTCTTTAGCATTCGTATTTTTTTCTAATACATTTTTTTTTACATTGTTCACTGTGTGGTTTCATCTCATTGGTTTCATGCATGTCATGTTGTGTGTTTTCCCATTCAATTGGAAAATATGTGTGTGACGGACATGGGTTCATTTGCTTCATGAACATTGGGGGTGTAACATGTGATTTCCATTTCCATGTGGGTGAATGGGTTACTTGGTAGGGCTTTTTGGCTGTGGAGGCTGACCAATACGCACATTGTGAGGACCTGGTGGGGGCTGCACATGGTGGCAGGGGGGTGGGGGTGGTGGGAGACATGAGTGGGGGCCTGGTGGAGGGTGCCCCTGCACTGCTGGGGGGTGGGGGTGGTGGGAGACATGAGTGGGGGCCTGGTGGAGGGTGACCCTGGTGGCTGGGGGGTGGGGGTGGTGGGAGACATGAGTGGGGGCCTGGTGGAGGCTGCCCCTGCACTGCTGGGGGGTGGGGGTGGTGGGAGACATGAGTGGGGGCCTGGTGGGGGCTGCACATGGTGGCAGGGGGGTGGGGGTGGTGGGAGACATGAGTGGGGGCCTGGTGGAGGGTGCCCCTGCACTGCTGGGGGGTGGGGGTGGTGGGAGACATGAGTGGGGGCCTGGTGGAGGGTGACCCTGGTGGCTGGGGGGTGGGGGTGATAGGGGACATGAGTGGGGGCCTGGTGGAGGCTGCCCCTGCACTGCTGGGGGGTGGGGGTGGTGGGAGACATGAGTGGGGGCCTGGTGGAGGGTGCCCCTGGTGGCTGGGGGGTGGGGGTGGTGGGAGACATGAGTGGGGGCCTGGTGGAGGGTGCCCCTGCACTGCTGGGGGGTGTGGGTGGTGGGAGACATATGTGGGGGCCTGGTGGAGGGTGCCCCTGGTGGCGGGGGGGTGGGGGTGATAGGGGACATGAGTGGGGGCCTGGTGGAGGCTGCCCCTGCACTGCTGGGGGGTGGGGGTGGTGGGAGACATGAGTGGGGGCCTGGTGGAGGCTGCCCCTGCACTGCTGGGGGGTGGGGGTGGTGGGAGACATGAGTGGGGGCCTGGTGGAGGGTGACCCTGGTGGCTGGGGGGTGGGGGTGGTGGGAGACATGAGTGGGGGCCTGGTGGAGGGTGCCCCTGCACTGCTGGGGGGTGGGGGTGGTGGGAGACATGAGTGGGGGCCTGGTGGAGGGTGCCCCTGCACTGCTGGGGGGTGGGGGTGGTGGGAGACATGAGTGGGGGCCTGGTGGAGGGTGACCCTGGTGGCTGGGGGGTGGGGGTGGTGGGAGACATGAGTGGGGGCCTGGTGGAGGGTGCCCCTGCACTGCTGGGGGGTGGGGGTGGTGGGAGACATGAGTGGGGGCCTGGTGGAGGGTGCCCCTGGTGGCTGGGGGGTGGGGGTGGTGGGAGACATGAGTGGGGGCCTGGTGGAGGCTGCCCCTGCACTGCTGGGGGGTGGGGGTGGTGGGAGACATGAGTGGGGGCCTGGTGGAGGGTGACCCTGGTGGCTGGGGGGTGGGGGTGGTGGGAGACATGAGTGGGGGCCTGGTGGAGGGTGCCCCTGCACTGCTGGGGGTGGGGGTGGTGGGAGACATGAGTGGGGGCCTGGTGGAGGGTGCCCCTGCACTGCTGGGGGGTGGGGGTGGTGGGAGACATGAGTGGGGGCCTGGTGGAGGGTGACCCTGGTGGCTGGGGGGTGGGGGTGGTGGGAGACATGAGTGGGGGCCTGGTGGAGGGTGCCCCTGCACTGCTGGGGGGTGGGGGTGGTGGGAGACATGAGTGGGGGCCTGGTGGAGGGTGCCCCTGCACTGCTGGGGGGTGGGGGTGGTGGGAGACATGAGTGGGGGCCTGGTGGAGGGTGCCCCTGGTGGCTGGGGGGTGGGGGTGGTGGGAGACATGAGTGGGGGCCTGGTGGAGGGTGCCCCAGCACTGCTGGGGGGTGGGGGTGGTGGGAGACATGAGTGGGGGCCTGGTGGAGGGTGCCCCTGCACTGCTGGGGGGTGTGGGTGGTGGGAGACATATGTGGGGGCCTGGTGGAGGGTGCCCCTGGTGGCTGGGGGGTGGGGCCGATAGGGGACATGAGTGGGGGCCTGGTGGAGGCTGCCCCTGCACTGCTGGGGGGTGGGGGTGGTGGGAGACATGAGTGGGGGCCTGGTGGAGGCTGCCCCTGCACTGCTGGGGGGTGGGGGTGGTGGGAGACATGAGTGGGGGCCTGGTGGAGGGTGACCCTGGTGGCTGGGGGGTGGGGGTGGTGGGAGACATGAGTGGGGGCCTGGTGGAGGGTGCCCCTGCACTGCTGGGGGGTGGGGGTGGTGGGAGACATATGTGGGGGCCTGGTGGAGGGTGCCCCTGGTGGCGGGGGGGTGGGGGTGATAGGGGACATGAGTGGGGGCCTGGTGGAGGCTGCCCCTGCACTGCTGGGGGGTGGGGGTGGTGGGAGACATGAGTGGGGGCCTGGTGGAGGCTGCCCCTGCACTGCTGGGGGGTGGGGGTGGTGGGAGACATGAGTGGGGGCCTGGTGGAGGGTGCCCCTGGTGGCTGGGGGGTGGGGGTGGTGGGAGACATGAGTGGGGGCCTGGTGGAGGGTGCCCCTGCACTGCTGGGGGGTGTGGGTGGTGGGAGACATATGTGGGGGCCTGGTGGAGGGTGCCCCTGGTGGCGGGGGGGTGGGGGTGATAGGGGACATGAGTGGGGGCCTGGTGGAGGCTGCCCCTGCACTGCTGGGGGGTGGGGGTGGTGGGAGACATGAGTGGGGGCCTGGTGGAGGCTGCCCCTGCACTGCTGGGGGGTGGGGGTGGTGGGAGACATGAGTGGGGGCCTGGTGGAGGGTGCCCCTGGTGGCTGGGGGGTGGGGGTGGTGGGAGACATGAGTGGGGGCCTGGTGGAGGGTGCCCCTGCACTGCTGGGGGGTGTGGGTGGTGGGAGACATATGTGGGGGCCTGGTGGAGGGTGCCCCTGGTGGCGGGGGGTGGGGGTGATAGGGGACATGAGTGGGGGCCTGGTGGAGGCTGCCCCTGCACTGCTGGGGGGTGGGGGTGGTGGGAGACATGAGTGGGGGCCTGGTGGAGGCTGCCCCTGCACTGCTGGGGGGTGGGGGTGGTGGGAGACATGAGTGGGGGCCTGGTGGAGGGTGACCCTGGTGGCTGGGGGGTGGGGGTGGTGGGAGACCTGAGTGGGGGCCTGGTGGAGGGTGCCCCTGCACTGCTGGGGGGTGGGGGTGGTGGGAGACATGAGTGGGGGCCTGGTGGAGGGTGCCCCTGCACTGCTGGGGGGTGGGGGTGGTGGGAGACATGAGTGGGGGCCTGGTGGAGGGTGACCCTGGTGGCTGGGGGGTGGGGGTGGTGGGAGACATGAGTGGGGGCCTGGTGGAGGGTGCCCCTGCACTCCTGGGGGTGGGGGTGGTGGGAGACATGAGTGGGGGCCTGGTGGAGGGTGACCCTGGTGGCTGGGGGGTGGGGGTGGTGGGAGACATGAGTGGGGGCCTGGTGGAGGGTGCCCCTGCACTGCTGGGGGGTGGGGGTGGTGGGAGACATGAGTGGGGGCCTGGTGGAGGGTGCCCCTGGTGGCTGGGGGGTGGGGGTGGTGGGAGACATGAGTGGGGGCCTGGTGGAGGGTGCCCCTGCACTGCTGGGGGGTGTGGGTGGTGGGAGACATATGTGGGGGCCTGGTGGAGGGTGCCCCTGGTGGCGGGGGGGTGGGGGTGGTAGGGGACATGAGTGGGGGCCTGGTGGAGGCTGCCCCTGCACTGCTGGGGGGTGGGGGTGGTGGGAGACATGAGTGGGGGCCTGGTGGAGGCTGCCCCTGCACTGCTGGGGGGTGGGGGTGGTGGGAGACATGAGTGGGGGCCTGGTGGAGGGTGACCCTGGTGGCTGGGGGGTGGGGGTGGTGGGAGACATGAGTGGGGGCCTGGTGGAGGGTGCCCCTGCACTGCTGGGGGGTGGGGGTGGTGGGAGACATGAGTGGGGGCCTGGTGGAGGGTGCCCCTGCACTGCTGGGGGGTGGGGGTGGTGGGAGACATGAGTGGGGGCCTGGTGGAGGGTGACCCTGGTGGCTGGGGGGTGGGGGTGGTGGGAGACATGAGTGGGGGCCTGGTGGAGGGTGCCCCTGCACTGCTGGGGGGTGGGGGTGGTGGGAGACATGAGTGGGGGCCTGGTGGAGGGTGACCCTGGTGGCTGGGGGGTGGGGGTGGTGGGAGACATGAGTGGGGGCCTGGTGGAGGCTGCCCCTGCACTGCTGGGGGGTGGGGGTGGTGGGAGACATGAGTGGGGGCCTGGTGGAGGGTGACCCTGGTGGCTGGGGGGTGGGGGTGGTGGGAGACATGAGTGGGGGCCTGGTGGAGGGTGCCCCTGCACTGCTGGGGGGTGGGGGTGGTGGGAGACATGAGTGGGGGCCTGGTGGAGGGTGCCCCTGCACTGCTGGGGGGTGGGGGTGGTGGGAGACATGAGTGGGGGCCTGGTGGAGGGTGCCCCTGCACTGCTGGGGGGTGGGGGTGGTGGGAGACATGAGTGGGGGCCTGGTGGAGGGTGACCCTGGTGGCTGGGGGGTGGGGGTGGTGGGAGACATGAGTGGGGGCCTGGTGGAGGGTGCCCCTGCACTGCTGGGGGGTGGGGGTGGTGGGAGACATGAGTGGGGGCCTGGTGGAGGGTGCCCCTGCACTGCTGGGGGGTGGGGGTGGTGGGAGACATGAGTGGGGGCCTGGTGGAGGGTGCCCCTGGTGGCTGGGGGGTGGGGGTTGTGGGAGACATGAGTGGGGGCCTGGTGGAGGGTGCCCCTGCACTGCTGGGGGGTGGGGGTGGTGGGAGACATGAGTGGGGGCCTGGTGGAGGGTGACCCTGGTGGCTGGGGGGTGGGGGTGGTGGGAGACATGAGTGGGGGCCTGGTGGAGGGTGCCCCTGCACTGCTGGGGGGTGGGGGTGGTGGGAGACATATGTGGGGGCCTGGTGGAGGGTGCCCCTGGTGGCGGGGGGGTGGGGGTGGTAGGGGACATGAGTGGGGGCCTGGTGGAGGCTGCCCCTGCACTGCTGGGGGGTGGGGGTGGTGGGAGACATGAGTGGGGGCCTGGTGGAGGCTGCCCCTGCACTGCTGGGGGGTGGGGGTGGTGGGAGACATGAGTGGGGGCCTGGTGGAGGGTGACCCTGGTGGCTGGGGGGTGGGGGTGGTGGGAGACATGAGTGGGGGCCTGGTGGAGGGTGCCCCTGCACTGCTGGGGGGTGGGGGTGGTGGGAGACATGAGTGGGGGCCTGGTGGAGGGTGCCCCTGCACTGCTGGGGGGTGGGGGTGGTGGGAGACATGAGTGGGGGCCTGGTGGAGGGTGACCCTGGTGGCTGGGGGGTGGGGGTGGTGGGAGACATGAGTGGGGGCCTGGTGGAGGGTGCCCCTGCACTGCTGGGGGGTGGGGGTGGTGGGAGACATGAGTGGGGGCCTGGTGGAGGGTGACCCTGGTGGCTGGGGGGTGGGGGTGGTGGGAGACATGAGTGGGGGCCTGGTGGAGGGTGCCCCTGCACTGCTGGGGGGTGGGGGTGGTGGGAGACATGAGTGGGGGCCTGGTGGAGGGTGGCCCTGGTGGCTGGGGGGTGGGGGTGGTGGGAGACATGAGTGGGGGCCTGGTGGAGGGTGCCCCTGCACTGCTGGGGGGTGGGGGTGGTGGGAGACATGAGTGGGGGCCTGGTGGAGGGTGCCCCTGCACTGCTGGGGGGTGTGGGTGGTGGGAGACATATGTGGGGGCCTGGTGGAGGGTGCCCCTGGTGGCGGGGGGGTGGGGGTGGTAGGGGACATGAGTGGGGGCCTGGTGGAGGCTGCCCCTGCACTGCTGGGGGGTGGGGGTGGTGGGAGACATGAGTGGGGGCCTGGTGGAGGCTGCCCCTGCACTGCTGGGGGGTGGGGGTGGTGGGAGACATGAGTGGGGGCCTGGTGGAGGGTGACCCTGGTGGCTGGGGGGTGGGGGTGGTGGGAGACATGAGTGGGGGCCTGGTGGAGGGTGCCCCTGCACTGCTGGGGGGTGGGGGTGGTGGGAGACATGAGTGGGGGCCTGGTGGAGGGTGCCCCTGCACTGCTGGGGGGTGGGGGTGGTGGGAGACATGAGTGGGGGCCTGGTGGAGGGTGACCCTGGTGGCTGGGGGGTGGGGGTGGTGGGAGACATGAGTGGGGGCCTGGTGGAGGGTGCCCCTGCACTGCTGGGGGGTGGGGGTGGTGGGAGACATGAGTGGGGGCCTGGTGGAGGGTGACCCTGGTGGCTGGGGGGTGGGGGTGGTGGGAGACATGAGTGGGGGCCTGGTGGAGGCTGCCCCTGCACTGCTGGGGGGTGGGGGTGGTGGGAGACATGAGTGGGGGCCTGGTGGAGGGTGACCCTGGTGGCTGGGGGGTGGGGGTGGTGGGAGACATGAGTGGGGGCCTGGTGGAGGGTGCCCCTGCACTGCTGGGGGGTGGGGGTGGTGGGAGACATGAGTGGGGGCCTGGTGGAGGGTGCCCCTGCACTGCTGGGGGGTGGGGGTGGTGGGAGACATGAGTGGGGGCCTGGTGGAGGGTGCCCCTGCACTGCTGGGGGGTGGGGGTGGTGGGAGACATGAGTGGGGGCCTGGTGGAGGGTGACCCTGGTGGCTGGGGGGTGGGGGTGGTGGGAGACATGAGTGGGGGCCTGGTGGAGGGTGCCCCTGCACTGCTGGGGGGTGGGGGTGGTGGGAGACATGAGTGGGGGCCTGGTGGAGGGTGCCCCTGCACTGCTGGGGGGTGGGGGTGGTGGGAGACATGAGTGGGGGCCTGGTGGAGGGTGCCCCTGGTGGCTGGGGGGTGGGGGTTGTGGGAGACATGAGTGGGGGCCTGGTGGAGGGTGCCCCTGCACTGCTGGGGGGTGGGGGTGGTGGGAGACATGAGTGGGGGCCTGGTGGAGGGTGACCCTGGTGGCTGGGGGGTGGGGGTGGTGGGAGACATGAGTGGGGGCCTGGTGGAGGGTGCCCCTGCACTGCTGGGGGGTGGGGGTGGTGGGAGACATGAGTGGGGGCCTGGTGGAGGGTGGCCCTGGTGGCTGGGGGGTGGGGGTGGTGGGAGACATGAGTGGGGGCCTGGTGGAGGGTGCCCCTGCACTGCTGGGGGGTGGGGGTGGTGGGAGACATGAGTGGGGGCCTGGTGGAGGGTGCCCCTGCACTGCTGGGGGGTGGGGGTGGTGGGAGACATGAGTGGGGGCCTGGTGGAGGGTGCCCCTGGTGGCTGGGGGGTGGGGGTGGTGGGAGACATGAGTGGGGGCCTGGTGGAGGGTGCCCCAGCACTGCTGGGGGGTGGGGGTGGTGGGAGACATGAGTGGGGGCCTGGTGGAGGGTGCCCCTGGTGGCTGGGGGGTGGGGGTGGTGGGAGACATGAGTGGGGGCCTGGTGGAGGGTGCCCCTGGTGGCTGGGGGGTGGGGGTGGTGGGAGACATGAGTGGGGGCCTGGTGGAGGGTGCCCCTGCACTGCTGGGGGGTGTGGGTGGTGGGAGACATATGTGGGGGCCTGGTGGAGGGTGCCCCTGGTGGCGGGGGGGTGGGGGTGATAGGGGACATGAGTGGGGGCCTGGTGGAGGGTGCCCCTGGTGGCTGGGGGGTGGGGGTGGTGGGAGACATGAGTGGGGGCCTGGTGGAGGGTGCCCCTGCACTGCTGGGGGGTGGGGGTGCAGGGGGACATGAGCAGGTGTGCAGGGTAGTCCCCTGTTTTGTGGGCTGCCTGCAGGGGCTGTGGAGGGTGTACAGGGAACACCTGTGAGGACCCACCCAGCCTAATTGCGTGTGATAATTCCCGCACACCCCTGTAATACACGTACCAAGCCAAATCGCGTGTGATAATTCCCACGCACCCCTGTAATACACGTACCTGGCCAAATCGCATGTGAAACTTCCCGCATACCCCTGTAATACACGTACCCTGGCCAATCGCGTGTTGAACTTCCCGCGTACCCCTGTAATACACGTACCCTGGCCAATCGCGTGTTAAACTTCCCGCGTACCCCTGTAATATACGTACCCTGGCTAATCGCGTGTATAACTTCACGCGTACCCCTGTAATACACGTACCCTGGCCAATCGCGTGTTAAACTTCCCGCGTACCCCTGTAATACACGTACCCTGGCCAATCGCGTGTTAAACTTCCCGAGTACCCCTGTAATACACGTACCCTGGCTAATCGCGTGTTAAACTTCCCGCGTACCCCTGTAATACACTTACCCTGGCCAATCGCGTGTTAAACTTCCCGCGTACCCCTGTAATACACGTACCCTGGCTAATCGCGTGTATGACTTCACGTGTACCCCTGTAATACACTTACACTGGCTAATCGCGTGTTAAACTTCCCGCGTACCCCTTTGATACACGTACCCTGGCCAATCGCGTGTTAAACTTCCCGCGTACCCCTGTAATACACGTACCCTGGCCAATCGCGTGTTAAACTTCCCGCGTACCCCTGTAATACACGTACCCTGGCTAATCGCGTGTATAACTTCACGTGTACCCCTGTAATACACTTACCCTGGCTAATCGCGTGTTAAACTTCCCGCATACCCCTGTAATACACGTACCCTGGCCAATCGCGTGTTGAACTTCCCGCGTACCCCTGTAATACACGTACCCTGGCCAATCGCGTGTTAAACTTCCCGCGTACCCCTGTAATACACGTACCCTGGCTAATCGCGTGTATGACTTCACGTGTACCCCTGTAATACACTTACCCTGGCTAATCGCGTGTATGACTTCACGTGTACCCCTGATATGCACGTTACCCGCTTTGCGTTCCTTGTTTGGCTGCCCTGTAAACTGGTCCAGGGTTAGCGCAGCCCTTTGCGATGATTTAGCGATTTTGCTGGCTTTTCCTTGCGCGAGGGCGTTCTTGGGGGCGTTACTGGCGCTGCTGCAGGGTCGCTGCGATACTCTGCGCCACGGCTGGTTTGGGAGCATGAAATCCATGAATACGCTGTGCGCGGAAATCGGTTTTAGCGCACGTGCCTGGCGCAGTCAATCGCACGCGGACACTCTGCGCCAGCCGCTTGCGACACTTTTCTGCGAAATTCTATGAATTACCCTGTAAGTGTATGAAACTCACTTAGTTTGTTTAAGCTGTGTTATAGAATGTTAGGAGAAAGAAGAAATAATGATATCATTATTTTGCAATTTTTATAAGGTAAATGGCACAAACTGTATAGAAAAGCATGGAATGTATGCATTTGTGAAGGTGTGGGTAATAAAGCAGAAGGATGTGATTTACAGGCAGTACTGTTATTGCAGGTGGGAGCTTTTCAATGATAGTGTCTATGTGTGTGAGTGTATGAAGATGCATGACCTTTTCCTGGCTGTGTGTAATTTTATAATACACTACTAAGGGGCCGATTCATGGAACAAATGTGCGCCGAAAATATCGATTCATGGAAGGGCCTGCACGTGTTTCCAGCGGGATGTGCGCCAAATCCGTGCGTGGCGCCCACGTCATTGCAACATCCATAACGCTGTGCGCAAGGCGCACAGCAGAAGCACACAACGTCAGCGCACATACCAAAAAGGAGGCAGAACACGGGGCGTAACGTGCAGAATTGGGAACAACGCATGAAAAAAAGGGCGTAACTGGGGATGTACTGCTGGGAAGCACACGGAACGCCCACACGTACGCGAACCACACGTATTCATGGAATCGAATAGGTGAAACCCACGCATGGCCAAAGACACGCACAGGCCTAAACACGTCCACCACACAAAGGCAGGCGGTAGCGTCCCTGCGCATTACAAAAGTGTGTGCAAACAAAAAACACGCATATAAAGCTACGATGAATGTCCCATTCTGTGGCCCCCTAGGATAAAAGACGTGTCACGCAGCACACAGGCATCCCAGAAAAGCAAGATAAAGAGATAAGCGACCCCTGTTGCCCATGTGCATGTAAAAAAACACACGCAGTATGCTGTGGCAGCCAGGATCACAAAAAATACATACGTGATCAACACCCAGGCTAGTATGCCCATAAAAAAAGAGGTACGCGACAAACAAGGACACCCGTAGTGGGAAAAATAGCATGTGCGACTCACCGTCTGGCTTGCGTGTAGAAGAAGAACGCGTAGCCAACACCCACCCGCTGTGAAGTCATCACGTGTGAACCCCAACGCACGGAAAACACACGCAATGCTTCTCACGAAAAGCACATAAAGAGCGATGGAAACCCACGTGAGATCTTCAACCCGTGCCAGGGGAACACCCGTGCGTGTCACGTCACAGACGTGCTTACGCGCTAAGGGCCTTTCCTTGAATGACACGCTGATGTGCAGTTTTTTCACATGCCAAATCACTCCGTATCAAGCTGGCCACGCGACAACAAACGGAAGACCACGCTCCTGCCCAGAAGGCCTTATTACTGCTCCCCAAAGCCCCGAGCAACCTCCCACGAGCCATCTGCGGCTGCCTGCCTGCCTGCTGCCACCGTGCCCTGCCATTTGGTGCTGGGACATCTGCCATCTGCAGGGGTCCAGTTGCTGTGACCACCCCTGCTGGAACAGAAGACTCCCGACTGGTATTCCATCGCTCCACAGCCCAGCCCTAGGACCCAGTGTACTGGAGGTCCCGAATTAAATATATATTGAATCAACAGCTGAATGAAGTGGAGGGCGCCCCACTTAAACATAAGCAGAGAAAGTCATATGGATTAATATAGTGTTGTAACTATGCGAAAATGGTATTCACAATGTTAACATACACTAGTATTCAAAGGACATTGTGTTTATAATGTCGAAAATGGCATTACCATGATGTAGTAAGGTGGCAAAGCACAAAATGGACAATAGCATTTTCTGTACATAGACAGAAAATCGCCTGGGATAAAATGCCTTTAATGAAAATACATGTAACCAAAATGTGGCTAAAATAAGAAGAAACTGAGTAGTGCTCGAAGTGTGCAAAGATGAGGTAATTTCAAAGTTAAGATGTTCGAGGACACCATGCTTTCAGAAAACTTGGCGGATGGCCAGAACCTAGACTTTTAATTAGGCTGTGTCTGAAACCTAATCTGAAGAGTCCAGCTGCATCAACTAATAAATTAAACAGAACACCGGAGGACAAGTCAGACATGCATGCTAGAGCGTATTTCATTCTGAAGGGTTAGTCCAATTAAAATGAATTACCCAATGAGCTCATGTTTAACGATGTAGTTGCTTAAGACTGTGCAAGGAAAGGTGGGGGCATTTTGCTCCCTCACATTTTGCTATAAAATTAGCTCGGTGTAATGCTGCGGGGTGGGTTGAGGTTGGGAGCTCAGGTGTAGGGGCACGGGGAAAAAGAATAATGGCAGTCAAGATTTGGGAACCAACCAGAAACATTAACTGCATTTAAAAATCAATAACAAGAATAAAATATTAATGAGGAACATACATGCAGGTGGTCGGGGTTTGTGTCTGACTTTGTTACATGTCACGCTATGTATGTGTCTAAATTTGTATGTTGTGGCTGTTCATGTGGCTCCCTTCATGGCATAACTGTTTGCGTGCGCAGTAAAAACACTGGAACTAGTATAAAAATGATATTTTAAGCTGAATAAAAATTGGCGTCAAGCCAAGGTTTTGAAATTGCAAAAAATTGCATTAGAATAAGTGATCCGATATTATAGTTTAAAACACACAAATTCGTGGTGATTGCAGCCCAAAAAGAGTTAGACAACCTGTCAAAAGTGCAAAAATGCTGGTACACTTTAAGCAAACACATTGGCCCTCATTACGACCCTGGCGGAGATCGTGGTGCAATATGCACCATGGAGCACGGCGGAAAGCTGCCGATACCGCCATGGGGGTTGGCGGATTTACCGCCCCATTCCGACCTTGGCGGGGCGGTAAATCCCCATTCCCCATTTTACCCTTCCCCATTCCCATTTTTGCCCCATAGGGTATAATGGGAGTGGGGAAGGCGTTAATTACGCCACCGTAAAATACGGTGGCGTAATTAACAACAAGGTCCCGTAGCGCCATGGATTTCTCCGCCCGGAAAAACCAGGCGGAAACCGCTCCATGGCGCTACGGGAACTCGTAGTAGGGCGGAAGGGTCCGCCGCGAATACCGCTGGCGTAAACCCACTCCGCCAGGGTCGTAATGAGGGCCATTGTGTTCAAACCAGCAGCTATGGAGTTAAAGTTGTATTTCCTTGTAGCAGGCAAGATAACTGATAAATTGTACTAAGAACGATGGATTTCCGCATTAAAATGGCTGAGTTGTAGTGATTTAGGGAAGTGCTGTTCTCGTGCGTTAAGAGCGTGGCAAGAGAAATAAAAAAATGCTTGCTTTATGGCCCACGAAAGTGAGCAGTGATTTGTCAAGAAAGGAATGTGCAAAGACAGTTTTGAGATAAAACACTGCCCGGCAAATGACCCTGCCTTGCAAAGCTGTATGGAAAAAGAGACAGGCTAACAGCCGATGTAATTGTTAGGCTATTTCAGTAATCTAGAAAATGCTCGAGTGTAGCGTCTTATACATCACAGGTATTTTTTTTTAAAAATAAGGTGCTTTACATGCAAAATGAGTGAGTTCCATGGTAAAGCAGCCCAGTTGTGAATGTTAAAGGCAGATATATATATATGGGACTGACAAGAAGGGTCCGTAGGGCCAACAAAAGTGATGCATTCTGATAAGTATGAACAGACATGGGCAAAAAGACATCTTTGCGTGGTGCCAATGAGTTTTGGCAAATAAATGCATTTGTTTTCTGATAGCCTGTGCACGTCTCAACCGGCTTATGAGAGGCATCTGTGTGGGAACGTTCAGTATTGCCTAGAGGCCTTACTCTCTGTGAGACATACTATGGGCCTCATTACGACCCTGGCGGAGTGGGTTTACGCCAGCATTATTCGCGGCGGACCCGTCCGCCCTACTACGAGTTTCCGTAGCGCCATGGAGCGTTTTCCGCCTGGTTTTTCCGGGCGGAGAAATCCATGGCGCTACGGGACCTTGTCGTTAATTACGCCACCGTATTTTACGGTGGCGTAATTAACGCCTTCCCCACTCCCATTATACCCTATGGGGCAAAAATGGGAATGGGGAAGGGTAAAATGGGGGATGGGGATTTACCGCCCCGCCAAGGTCGGAATGGGGCGGAAAATCCGCCAACCCCCATGGCGCTATCGGCAGCTTTCCGCCGTGCTCCATGGTGCATTTTGCACCGCGATTTCCGCCAGGGTCGTAATGAGGGCCTATGTGTCCGTGCAGCATTTAAGACAAGCATTTAAAATGTATAAAAGATTAAATGAGATGCCCAGGATCACACAGCGTTTAAGGGGTGAAGCTGGGATTTTTGCCAATACTGCAATTCCTGCAGTTGAGCGCTTTCTCTTCCAGCTCTTAACACAAACTAAAACAATCTAATGTTATAAAATGACTTTCAAAAGTGTGCAACCCGTATTTCCATACCTGACAATTTTTAAAACCAAACTATTACAGAAGGAGGTTACACAACGTGGGAATGACGTTAGCATCAGTTCTCCTTTATCAAGGGGATTTGCTGCATGCAAGTAGCTAAAACCTCGCAGAAAACAGCACAGTAATGCAAGGGATCCTATGGGGCCGATTCATGGAACAAACGTGTGCCGAAAATCCATGCGCAAGCAGGCGCAAGGGAGCGCAAGCGTGAGAAACGCAGCGCACGCGCACACGTGCGATTCAAGGAAGACGCTGCGCATGTTTCCCGCTGTCCGTGCGCCCACTCCAGCCATGGCGCACGCAGGCATACACGGCGTGCGCTACGCGCACAGTAAAAGTGCACATAGCGCGGCGCACACAACCAAAGTGGGCGGAACAGTGGGCGTAACACATGGAATGGGGAACAACGTGTGAAAAAGAAGGCGTAACTGGGGAAGTACTGCAGGGAACTACACGGAACGCCCACACGCATGCGAACAACCCGTATTCATGGATCCGAATACGGGAAACCCGCGCACGGCAAAAGACGCGCACAGGCGTCAACGCGTCCGCCACACGAAGGCAGGCGGAAGCGTCCCCGCGCACAGCATAAAAGTGCGCGCAAACAACAAACGCGTATATACAGCTACGATGAATGCCCCATTTGTCGCAGCACTGATCGTGGGACACCGCAGGAGGAGGAGAATAGCCAGGGCACGTATTTTCGCACCACGGACAAGCCTTTTTGGGATGCCTGACGACCAGGTCTATGGCAGGTATAGGTTTCCACCCCATATCATCCTAGACCTGGTCAGGGAGTGGGAAGATGACCTTACATCCCCCACCCTTTGCTCCCAAGCATTGAGCCCCTTGGAGAAGCTGCTCAATGTCCTGCATTTTTTGGCCACTGGGTCATTTCAGCGGACCCCTGCCATAGTGGGGGGGGTCTCACAGGCCACGCAGTCACGCTGCCTACACCAGGTACTGGCAATCATGACAGCGCGCCTCTCAGTCCGCAGGCACATATACATGCCCAGAACACCCGCAGAAAGGCAGGCCATTGTCCTGGATTTTTTCAGGGTGGCACACTTCCCCAAAGTGCTCGGTGCCATAGATTGCACCCATGTGGCCCTACGTCCACCTAGGTCCACTGAGCACATCTACCGAAACCGCAAGCACTGGCATTCCATCAATGTACAGGTGGTATGCGATGCAAAGGGAATCATCACCTCTGTCTATGCAAACTACCCTGGCTCCACCCATGACAGTTTCATATACAGAATGTCCGCCCTGAGCCGGGCCCTGGAAGCTGGGCAGCATGGCGACACATGGCTCCTAGGTCAGTACAAATGCCCTTGCACATGCATGCAAGTCACACACAGACAAATATCCAAACCCTAATAATCTCAACTATTATCACCTCCCCAGGGGACAGTGCCTACCCTCTGAGCAACCACATGATGACGCCAATCCGGAACCCCACCACACCACCCCAGGTAAGATACAACGCCGCCCATATTGCAACCAGGGCCATAGTGGAGCGCACATTCGGAGTGCTCAAGTCACGTTTCCGCTCCCTTGACCGCTCTGGTGGGCAACTACTCTATGCACCACCAGTAGTGTGCAGGATCATTGTGGCAGCATGTGTCCTGCACAATGTTGCAACACGGCAGGGCATCCCGGTGGACTTGGTGGTGCCCCCACATCCCCAACCACAGGCACAGGCGCTGCCCATGGGAGGGGACAGGGCACGTGGCGAGGAAGCCCGGACCCAGCTTGTGGCCACATTTTTCACCTAAACTCCCACCCCTGCGGAGTGCACACAGGCCTGGCACATACCAGGTGACAATCGATGATGACAAAGAGACAGTCAACTGTCACAACCCTACCACCCTGAGATAGTTGCCATGGAAGTGCCACATCGTCTGCATCCCTAGCTACTTAAACACAAGCTATCCCGTGTGACCAAAAGGCACACATATGACATATGACATGATATGGCCTATACACAAGTATTTCAAGGTGCGATGAGGCAGGGAGGGGGGAACAAGGGAAGACAGACAACGGTACTACTAGGCCAGGTGTCATTGAGATTGTGCAAGTGCAGGGGTAGGGTGAAGGGAAAAGTGCAAGGGGAAGGGGGGGAGTGCAGTACAGGGGAAGTAGCCCAAAAAATAAATACATAGGTCGGCTGGTGGCAACTGCAAAGGTAAGTGCAGACAAGTGCTGGGAAGGGTGGGCTGTAGGGATAGAGAGACAGTACCGCAGTGCAGGGGTTGCCAGGGAGGCAGTGCAAGTGGAGAGTGGCTGGGCCAGAGACCGAGGTCGGTGAGAGTGGCCCAGTTGCAGCTCCAGTGCAGTTCCAGTGAAGAATTCTGCAAGGGAGAGGCAGAGAGAAAGCAGAAGCAAAGAGGAAGGTCTTGAGGTGCTTCCAGAACTGGAGATGGTTCCCCTCAAGTTCAAGTGAGGCAGGAAGGCTGTTCCAGAGGGAGGGCCCTGCCGCGGAGAGAGATGACCCTGACATGCAAGGTGTGCAACACACACACCTGCAAAACAGGCCATGGCCATCACTGTCATGTCACTTAAACCCTCCCAAACCACAACATGACATGGCAAGCAATACCCATACACCAACACAGTAACGATAAGGTACACATTGCCATGTCCTAAATGTACAGTGGCATCAGACAATGATGCCTGACCCGGAATCAGATGAAATGACAGACCAACAAAATCTCCCACCCAAAATAAGTCATTTCCAAATGCATTACAAGAGTCGTAGACGTAACATAACAATGAATGCTTGTCTACATGCACATTGTGCATTGCAAAATCAACACTGCAGCTCATGTGTGCAGTGTCCTACTCCTGCAACACACTGCTCAGCGCACAGCACAGTGAACAGCCATTGTGTGTGATGCACACCCTGAGCATCACATCTAAGTGACAGACCACATCAAACAGCAAATTAGGCATGTACAGGATCCATAGTCGGTCACAGAACATGTGCTGCAGGGACATAGTGGGCACCAGAAGGCAAACAGTGTACACGTGGATATGCAAGGGTGGGAGTACATGTAGTGCATCAGAGTGCAAGTGTGTGGTTCTGCAAGGACATGCACTCCACATATGCATGTGCACTCAAGTGACCATTAGTGTTCTCTACACATCACATGTGAACATTCACCATGTGTACACCCCAGCATGTCAAACCACAACTATCCCCTCGCACCTGAAAGGTAAACACAACACATGAACAGGCATTGATCAGCAGAACACAACATGTACATAGGATACCACCATTACAATGTCAGAGTTCCGATCACACTGCAGGGCAAGGCAACTATCAACAACAACCCCCCCTCCCTCACAAATGACCATGACCCACTGAACAACTGCACCTGGGTCATGGAGCCTTCAAACCTCAATTCCACCTGGCCACAGGATCACCTTTACCCTTCGTCACCATCTCCCACCTTGTGAAAAATCCAAGCCAGAAAAACTAGCCAGAACACCCTCCAGTAGATGACTTGACGTAGCAGTACCTCACAAAGGCCAAGTACTACCACAATGATGCAACAACCAAGGTAGCACAGTAAAACAATGTCACGACAGGATGTGAAACATGTGTGGTACATGACATAGGATGATGCACCATGAACGGATGTGTACTGTCACAGGTCCCCTGTACAGGCGCGGGAGTGTCACGAAACAACCACCCCAACCATGTCCCGGGTGCCTGCAAGGTCAAACTCACACACGCCCCTGAGACCCTGGTGGGGAAGGAGGTTCAGGGATATGCAGTCGGGACAGGTGTTGACACACTGGATGACTGGAATGAGTGGCAGGAGAGGGGAGGAGGAATGACACATGAAACTACGGAATGCACGAAAATGTACTACCTGCATGAACACATACACAATCCAAACAAACTTGGACATCATTGTCATGGCCTTCTGTAGTCCAGGCTCAGGAGTGGTACGAACCAACCACCCCCTCTAGGGTTTTGGCGCCTGCAAGTTCGGGGCTTACACAGGCATCCGCAACCCCAGCGGGGAAAGAGGGTCAGGGAATGTTGCTTGGATAGGTACGGGAAGCAGGAACACCGGGTAGAGGGTACAGGGTTCAAATTTGCATAGGATCACGGGTGATTAGGGAGAAAAAACATACCAAATTGAACCACACATACATCCATGCATTAGTACACTCCCCAGCAAGCCTATGCAGAGCAGTTCGAAAGAAAAACAATAAGACACTTAGCTCTGGTTTTGAGTGCTGGCCTCCTGCCTGCGCACTCTCAGGTCCGGTTACAGAAGCACTGCAATGCTACAAAGAGAGCCACAGTCAACAACCTGTACGTACCAATTACACAAAAACACAACACCAAACATGCCCCATAGCAACGAACTACTCTACAAACAGACAATCTGGTGTAGATGCTTCGTTCCCATATATAACATCACCCCTGTGACGGGTCATACACAGTCAATGCAGTAAGTCAGCCGCTGGTGGGTGCGTGGCAAATGGAACACCAATGTGTCACAATTCACACAACATGCAACGTTCCCTGGGTAAGCAGACAGACCCATATAGCAAGCCATGACTTCAGAGCAAGTTGCGTACCACCATGACCGAAACAAAGTTGGCAGTGCATTTATCATAAAGTACATGGAAAAGACATGCACTGCACCCGAGTATGTCGCTTGCTGTATGTCCCTGTGAGCTGCCCGTTTCCATGTCTCGGAAGGCTACATGGTTGATACAAGTGCCTCAATGGACCTTGGTGTACCGGAGGGTATGTGCCACTGCCCCTGCATGTGTCCCAGACAACCCTACTATCAACAGCCATCAGTCCACCAACACATCTGAGCTGCATTGTGTGCTTCAACACCAATATTCGTCTAAGCTCACCCTCAGTGCTGTGACTAAGCCTGCATGTGCAACTCGCCTGGTGCAAGATTTGCTGTGTCGTGGCCCCCCTGTGCTGCTCACCTTGCCTGGAGTTCCTTGGAACATGTCAGCAGTTCTAGGATGTGGGTCTGCAATCCCTGTGCCTCTGCTCGTGCACACCTGGGCATGTGGGCACCAACAAACGGGTCCAGAATTCTGTCGTCCAATGGGCCATGTCTGCTGGCAAAGGTGCTCTGGAGGCTCATCCCCCTGCAGAAAGGGCATGAAACACATGATTAATGCTTCAAAGTCATCTGTGTGTGTCTCATCAGGCATCTCATTACTTGACCATGTCAGAGAGTCACATCACAAATCACACCATCAGTCCGTCTTTCACATCCAAAGTGTGGAACACTATCTACAGCATGAATTGCAACAAGCACGTGTACAGGAAAGATATGAAACATACTACACAATGCATAGCAATCAATGTACACATTAATCATGACACACCCCATCTATCAAAAGCTGAACAGTGGACAATAACACCAAAATCATCCCCACTAGGGGTGTCAACACAAGTCACACAGAACCAGACATGCCACAGATATGACAGTCCAAAGCCTTGTGTAATATTCTGTAACACCGAACCATCCTTGCGAGCCCATGGATAAGGGAGGCAGGAGTGGCATATGTGAGTCAAGGACCCCAAGCAGCAAACACATACACAAGACAAGCCTGAAGGGCCCAGCTGGAACAGACAGTGGATGCCTTCAAAAGCCACAAAGCACCGCACCGTCACATGAAAGCACAATAGACTAGCAATTTTAAACTAAATCAACTATTAACTAATTACACTAACAATGGAAAACCTACATTACCTAATTAAACTAACTATCAAACAGAAACTTAACTAACTAAACTAAAAGAAAAATCAAAAATGGCCACATACGACCCGGGGGGGAGGTGAGGCAACCAGGAGGGGGGAGGTACAGGGTGCTGCTCAACATCCACATGCGATGATGCTGAGCCAAAAAAAAAACCTCCATGGGCTCAACGCCTGCACAGCGCGACCTATGTGGGAGATAGATGGTCGTCCGGGTCTGGCTCATCCTGGAAAGGAGGACGTGGCACAGTAGCCTGGCCACGCCTAGCCGCAGCTTGCCCCTCGTCGGCAGCAAGTCTGCCGGACGGGGGAGCCTGGTTCTGTGTGGCGATGTGACGTAGGTCTGCATGCAGAACCTCACGTGATACACGTGCTTCCTCTTGCAAGGTAGCACGTGTAACACGGAGTTCCTCCTCCAAGGCCTGGCTGGACAACCGCTGCACCTCCCGGCAAGCCTGTAGCTCAGCCGAGATTGTACGCTCAAGCTGTGCAAACCTCTCCTCTGCCTGCTGCCTCTGGGACATCATAAGGACACCCAGAGTGGATCTGAGGGAAGCATACTCCTCCCTCAGGGCATCCATGTGCGCCTCTGCGTGAGCAGCAATTGCTTGACGCAGAGACGACATTTCAGCCTGGCGTGCCCTGTCTGAGGCCGCCATGCCCAGCCTGAGCGAGCGGGCCGTGGACCGTGCCGCCTGCTGCTGGAGAAGCACCTGCCTAGCAGGAGGGAGCACAGATCGGGCCACACGCTCCATGCTCTCAGCGATGTTCTCCATTGCTGCCCCCTGCCGTTCAGAATTGGCAGTCATGTCTTGCTCCCACTCAGTATACAGCTGTTGCGCGCGGCGACCGCGTTGCCGGGCTTGACCCCTGCGGGACCCAAGGACCGGGGGTCCTCGCTGTGTTGGCACCGCCCGCGGCTGCACGACTACATGCCCCCATCGACGTGATGTCCCAGGCACATCAGTGACTGGTGTGGAAGGTGACCCTGCGTCCCGATCCACCACGGGCGGAGGAACCAAGACTGTCTGATCCATCAGTGCAGGGGTCGCAGACAGAGGAGTGTCCACATCAGAATCACTCACCCCTGACACATGGACTTGATGCTCATCCAACTCAACATGGACGTCAGAGTCGTCATCAAGGCTGGACTCATAGGCAGCCAGAGACAAGATGGACTGCAGCACTTGGGGGTTTTCATGGCCTACCACCCCACGACCCCCACTAGTGCCGGGTTGATGTGGTGTTACCAACCCTGTGTCTGGCATGACAACACCATCCTCTGCCTTCATTGCGTCATCACCTGAAAAATATAGAGAAAAAAGGTCACTACACATTTCAGAAGCACACGACACACACACACACCGAGAGCAAACGCATCCGGCAGACATGTGACACACAACATATAACCTGGCATGCATGCTGGGTCAACTTTGAATAGCTTCTGTGATCAGACCTGTTGAAAGGTGGCAGTTTCCATGGAAGTGGGTCTATGCAGTGCAGAAAATGTGTACGCCACTCACTACCTACATGTACAAGCACTCCATGGTGTGTGCCAGGAAATGTGAAGGCAGTGCAATGTCAAATTCAGACATCACGTGCATTGTGCATTCAATGTGTACCATATCTAGAAGCCAAGCACCCCTCCACCCCAGTACCAAAGCAGGGATGCCTAGCATGTTATCAAAAGGCTGACCATACACCTGTGTATTGACAGGCAGTGTTGACTGGCATCAACAGCTTAATGTGATTCAAATGACAACACTGCAAATGATGCTGGGACAGTAGGCAGGACACAGGATGAAAACTCCGGAGGCCGCCCACGTGTGAAGAAGACACAACAAGAGTTGGACAGAGTCATTGGCCATTGAACAGGCTGAGGCCTGTGAGCCACACAGATTGTCAGAGCCTAAACATGTGTGCAACGCAGGACTGAGCCACAGTTGACATGGGAATGCTGATGAGATGGCAGGCAATGTATGTAACCAAGGACTTATATTACAGTGATCATCCAGTCAAGGACACATAGGGGCATGCGTGCAATGCACATGGAGCATGAATGGGCACTCATATCCCTGCGGGACATCTGACCCATGCACAGTACAAGTGAGATACCCTGCATCGAGTACTAAGGCTGTACCACACGGCATATGTCTGGCAGATTCTACGCTGGAAGTTAGCATCTGCACAGGACACATGAATAAGAAACTACACATTGGCAAGATTGAAGCAGACCACTGCAAAGGTGGAACTGGGGTGCAGAGTGGCGGAGGAGGGGCAAGGGAGCATGCCTACATGGAGTCCCGCATGCAGGCAGAGGAGACATGCATGACGGAAGCATTGCATTACTTACACATCAGAACCATGTACACATGTAGCAGCAATCATGCACAACACATCCCACAAGTGAAACACACACGTCCTCAACAAACACGCATCAACACTCACTGGACTGCCCATCAAAGTCCAGCATCTCTCCCACTCCTTCGACCAATTCAGGTGGTATGAACTCCGCAACGAGAGCCTCATGCAGAGTGAGCTCTTCCTCCTCTGGTGCAGGCCCACCGCCAGTCACCAGAGTCAAGTTGTAATTAGAGGCACGCTTAGCCTTAGTGCTGTGCTTGATGTGATTCCAACGCTTTTTGCACTCTTGCGCCGTGTGCACCTCATGGCCGAATGAACTGACATGTTCCGCAACATGCTTCCAGTGGGTGTCACGTTGGGCAGCCGTAGTCTGACTATTGGCACCCACTAGCATGTCACGGCTGTGGCCCCGCACGTAGTCCACGAGGAAGTCCAGTTCCTGCTTACAGAAAGGCTTCTTCCTCAACGTGCAGGAGGTCGTGGCTGTGTGTGGGGTCCCAGCCTGTGCTGCAGGTGAAACCTTCATCCTCTTGGACTGTGGCGCAGACCCTGGCTGGCTAATGCTGCCCTGACCAGTATGGCCAGTGGGTTCGGTGGATTAAGCCAAGGGAGTGGCAGGTGGAGGGATGACCAAAGGCCTGACTCGTGTCAGTGGCAGCTGAGTGCCCACTAATGGACCCTGCGCAGCAACATCAGCTGTGGCAGGGTCATTGACCGCAACAGTCCTGGTTGGCAGACTCACAACCGGGGTGCTGTTGGGTGCATCTGCCCCTGCACTTGCCAACACCCGGCTGTTCGGGGCAGCAGATGACATGACTGCCCCAGGGACACGTGTCTTGGTCTGAGCAGCCCGGCCTGCACCTATGGTTTCCCCCCTGGCCTGTTGGAGATCTACCAAGGGCTCTTCAAGTGCCAACGCAGCCTGCGCTGGCAGACCCTGAGCCTGGGTGGCGGTGTCCACAGCTGCACCTGCAGCTACCACTACCCTTGGGCCCGTGGCAGTCGATGGAACAGACTGCCGGGTCGAACGGGTGCCAGTGCCAGATGCAGGAGCTGCATCCCGCAGAACCACAGGGGGTGGTGGCATGACTGCACCGACACATGGCACAACATTGTGCTCAAGTGGCGCACCCCTGCCCCTTCCCCCTCTGTGGCCGCCCTGGACACCCTGGAGTCCCCCTACTCCCTGGTCACCTCGGCCACGTCCCCGACCACGCCCGCCACGAGGAGGACGCCCAGCTGAGGCGCCCCTCACCTTTGGTGGCCTCCCAACCATGGCACTGATGAGGAAGTGCTGGCACAGATGGAGTGGTGCCAATGGGAGGTGTACACCACAATTGACCTGGGCAATTGGGTTGAAGGGGGTGGGAAGCAAGATGTTAACAGCCCACTGCACCTGCAAGGCTGTATGTGACCCCGGTGATGTGGTGACGGGTCATGCAACGCTCAGGCACCCCAAAACTGCAGTAAAACCCTGCACGCAACCCTGCAGCCTACGTGCGTGGATTCAACCTCCCGCAGTACGCGGTGGCACCCAGTAACACGAATAATGCGTACGCGTGGGACACGCAGGCTACTATGACATCGAAAATGGGTGCGATACACAGGGGCACCCGCAGTGGGAAAAAGAGCATGTGCGACTCACCGTCTGACTAGCGCGATGCAGAAAAACACGCGTAGCCAATACCCCGCCAAAAGAAGAGGTACGTCCTTGATAGCTGTGAAGTTGTGATGGCGCGCAAAACAACAGGAAGCAGCACCACACGTCGGTCTCCACGAAAGGCACATACAGCGAACTGCTTAGCCCGCTCACCTTTAACCCGTGCTGAGGGAAACGCACGCGTGCGTCACATCACTTACGCGCATGGGCCCTTTCCTCGTATTACACGCAGATGTGCAGTTTTTCACGCGCGCTGAAATGCCCATGCACGCTGAAATGCCCATGCACGCCTGTACGCGTCACGTCACAGGGGCGCTTGCACTTGAGGGGCTTCTGTCCAATGAAAATGCGTATGCGTGCAGACGCGCTTACGCGCTAAGGGCCTTTCCTCGAATTACACGCTGACGTGCCGAATTTTCACGTGCCAAATCACTCCGTATCAAGCTGGCCACGCGTAAGCACATGGAAGACCACGCTCCTGCCCAGAAGGCCGAACTACTGCCCCCCAGAGCCCCGAGCACGCTCCCATCTGCTGCTGCCCACGTTCCCTGCCTTTTGCTGCCTGCACATCAGCCAGGGGTGCTGTTGCTGTGACCACCCCTGCTGGAACCGAAGACTCCCGACTGGGATTCCATCGCTCCACAGCCCAGCCCCAGGACCCAGTTGCCCACCCACTCCTGCCTCTGGGGTTGTCATGTCAGAGCAAACACCATCTGAAACCACTGACAACCCCCGGCCAGAGAGGCAGAGGGGCACCAGCTTCAGTGCCATCGAAGTTGGTGTCCTGGTGGAGCAAGTCCTGGGGCAGTATGATGCCCTCTTTGGAAGTTCCCGCGCCGACAAGGAAAGACGGACTCGGATCTGGACTGACATCGTGACTGCCATCAACGCGGAGGGGGTGGCAGTCCGCGACTTACAACATGTCAAGAAGCGCTGGGAGGACTTCAGGTCCAGGACCCTGAACAAGGCCCGGCACCTCTTGAAGGCAGCGGATGCCAAGGGGCGCCGGGGCCACTTGTCGGAAGAACAGATGAGGGTCCTGGAACGCATATCCCCAGCGCTCCACGTCCAGGTCCTTGAGAGGCAGACCCGTCTGGAGTTGAGCGGTAAGTGTACATGCATCCTGATTGTGAGATGTGCGTGTGGTGATTTTTCAGTAGTGTGCAGGTTGCACATCTGTTTGTATGGGGTCGAGTATGGGTGGGGGTGTACAGGGCCGTGGGGCTAAGACATGCAAGGGCTGTAATGTGTGAGACATGGATGGTGCTTGTGTGTGTAGACTTGCATGCCAAATGCAGTTGTGTGGGTACACATGTTTGGATGAATGTGTATGTAAGTAGACATGTCCGTGATGTCACGCATGTATGTTGTTTTCAGCTGCATGTATCAGCACTGTGTACATGTGCATCTGTGTGTATTTGACAAGGGTGCAACAGTGATGCAACATGGATGCATGTGACAGCGGGATGTGGAAGCCTGATCGGCAGATGTGACATGGATGCCCATCTGAACACTGCGACACTTGGCAGAGGTGTACACATGCATGCAAGTGTGGTGGTGTGTGTACATGTGTGGTGCACTTACTGTGTTGCATGTGATGTCTGGCTCACCTTTGCCTGCTCATGCTGTTGTATGTGTATGGATGGTGCTGGCAGTTGCGATATGGCTGTGGTATGGCTCATGTGTGCGAGTTGAAATGACATGTGTGTTGGGGATTGTGGTGACATGTCTGAGGTTTGCCAATGCCACTCATGTACAACTGTCATGTGTGTATGTGTCCATTGTACAGTGCCCTGATGCCTGTGTTTTATTTCTCCCTGTCTGCAGCGTCAACTGATGAAGAGGGCGGAGAAGGTGCTGTGGAGCACAGCGGCGGGGATCCCACCGCCAGCCAGAGAGGCAAGGCCCGGCTCCCCTCCCATGTTGTCATCTCGTCTGGGAGTGAGGAGTCCGGTGCCGCGTCCCAGGCCGCAGCTGCCGGGGGGAGGTCCAAGAGGCGGAGGTTGGAGTTGGACTCCTCGGCAGCAGAAGGGGCAGCTGGGACCCCACAGGGCCCAACAGGGGAAGATGGCACGGAGTCATCCAGGTTGGTGGGGGGTTTGGTGGAGGAGGAGGCCGTGCAAGCAACAGAGACGGGGTCTGGAGGAGGGGATCCCACTGGTGCTAGTGGTGCAGTGCAGGACCAGGGACAGGAGGCAGCACAGGCCGCCGCGGAGGTGCCTGTGTGCAATCCTGTCCCTGATCTTGCACCAGCAGGGATGCCTACGTCCAGACCCGTTTTCAGGCAGGGAATGAGCTCACGACAACTGGCCTTCCTCTGCCTGCGGACGTGGCTATCCGGGTCCGGGTTGAGCCTGTTCTGACTGGTGTGGCGTTGCGTCAACGGGCCATGCGAGGTGACCTGCAGTCTTTTCATGAGGAGACTGCACGTCATCTCGAATGGCTCGTTGACCACGTCAGCCTGCTGGGACAGGTCACCCAGGCCGGATTCCTCCGTATGATGGGGCTTGCTACGACCCCCTCCTCAACTGAACCCCCTACGCGCCAGTCGTCCTCCGTGCCATCTTCCCACCCATCAGTCACCTGGGTGCCCTGTGGAGCTGCCTCTGACGGTGCGGCCAGGCTGGTGGAGGAGGCATCCCTGCCACAGTCGGGAGTCGGACGTCCAGCAGGGGTGGCTACATCAACGACTGCACCCCAGCCGGCGGAGGATGTGCAGGCAGCAGGAGGCAGTGCACGGGCAAAGGCACAGCAGCAGCAGCAACGTGGTGGGAGCCATGAAGGCTCGGGGCCTTGAACATCGGAGGGGCAGGCATCGGCCGGAGGGCAGAAGGACCCAGGACAGAGAGTGTCTTCCGTGTGGCAGCGGTTGGGCCACGCCATAGATGCGGAGCGGCAACGTGCGGAAGAGACACGGCTCACAATGGTCAGGGCCGAGAACTCCATGCGGAGGGCCCTGAGGCGGGCCGAGTGCCTCGAGGCAATCCGCAGGGGTTTGGAGGTGGACACATCGACGGCCCTGCAGACCCTCGGGGCCATGGAGGAGGACCGCCTCCGGGACATTGAGCAGGAGTTCGATGATGCCCTGGCCCGGGACATCCAAAAGTGAGCCGTCAAACTAGCCCGCTGCCCTTGTACATAGTTATGTAGGTAGTGTTAGGTTTCATTTTTTTTGGGATTTATTTTGGACCTTTTGGACATTTTATTAGTTAGTGTAGTTAGATAGGTTTCCTTTCTTTTGTTGGGATAATGGACCCTGGCTTGTTCGTATGTACATAGTTCACTGTTGGATTGTATTTTTCTTTCACATTTTAACCATGGAGCAATGGCTTTCTTTTTTATTTCCCATTGGATTTTGTTTTGTGGACAGTGACTTTGGACACCATTACTTTGGATTTTGATTTTTGGTTTTGCTTTTTTTCACGGACATGCTTCTTTTAATTTTTGTACATTCCCATTTATGTTTCTTTATTTTTGATTCTATTTATGTTTCCTTTAATACATATTTTTTTTATCAAACTTCAATGTGTAGTATCATCTCATTGGTTTCATGCATATCATGATATGGGTTTTGAGATTCACTGACACCCATTGGGTGTATGTGAGGGAAATGTGTTTGTTTCGGAACTTGCAATTGGTGTTCTGTCATGTAATTGCCAATTATGAGTGGGTGGATGCAATACTCGGGTGGGTGTTTTGCATTTGGAGGCTGACCATAGGGACCAGGGATCTAGATTGTGATGACATGTTGGCTGGGGAACATGAGTTGGACATGGGTGGGGGCCTGGTGGTGGGTGCCCCTGCACTGCTGGGGGGTGGGGGTGGTGGGGAACATGAGTTGGACATGGGTGGGGGCCTGCTGGCAGGTGCCCCACAGTGCTGGGGGTTGGGGGGGGTGCGAGACATGGGTGGGGGCCTGCTGGCAGGTGCCCCACAGTGCTGGGGGGTGGGAGGGGGTGGGGAACATGGGTGGGGGCCTGCTGGCAGGTGCCCCAGCACTGCTGGGGGGTGGGAGACATGGGTGGGGCCTGGTGGAGGGTGCCCCTGCACTGCTGGGGGGTGGGGTTGGTGGGGAACATGAGTTGGACATGGGTGGGGGCCTGCTGGCAGGTGCCCCACAGTGCTGGGGGTTGGGGGGGTGGGGAACATGAGTTGGACATGGGTGGGGCCTGCTGGCAGGTGCCCCACAGTGCTGGGGGGTGGGGTGGTGGGGAACATGAGTTGGACATGGGTGGGGGCCTGCTGGCAGGTGCCCCTGCACTGCTGTGGGGTCTGGGGGGGTGGGAGACATGGGTGGGGGCCTGGTGGAGGGTGCCCCTGCACTGCTGGGGGGTGGGGGTGGTGGGGAACATGAGTTGGACATGGGTGGGGGCCTGCTGGCAGGTGCCCCACAGTGCTGGGGGGTTGGGGGGTGGGAGACATGGGTGGGGGCCTGCTGGCAGGTGCCCCACAGTGCTGGGAGGTGGGGGGGTGGGGAACATGGGTGGGGGCCTGGCGGAGGGTGCCCCTGCACTGCTGGGGGGTGGGGGTGGTGGGAGACATGGGTGGGGGCCTGGTGGAGGGTGCCCCTGCACTGCTGGGGGGTGGGAGTGGTGGGGAACATGGGTTGGACATGGGTGGGGGCCTGCTGGCAGGTGCCCCACAGTGCTGGGGGGTGGGGGGGTGGTAGACATGGGTGGGGGCCTGCTGGCAGGTGCCCCACAGTGCTGGGGGGTGGGGGGGGGTGGGGAACATGAGTTGGACATGGGTGGGGGCCTGCTGGCAGGTGCCCCCCAGTTCTGGGGGGTGTGGGGTTGGGGAACATGAGTTGGACATGGGTGGGGGCCTGGTGGTGGGTGCCCCTGCACTGCTGGGGGGTGGGGGTGGTGGGAGACATGGGTGGGGGCCTGGTGGAGGGTGCCCCTGCACTGCTGGGGGGTGGGGATGGTGGGAGACATGGGTGGGGGCCTGGTGGAGGGTGCCCCTGGTGGCTGGGGGTGCAGGGGGACATGCGTTGGTGGGCAGTAGTGCAAGTTGACATGTGGGTTGGCTGGGGGGCATGGCCATGGTGGATGGGGTGCCTACAGGACATGTGCAGGGTAGGCCCCGGTGGTGTGAGCCACCTGCAGGGGCCGTGGAGGGTGTAGAGGGAACACCTGGGAGGACCCACACGTGCAATTCACGTGTGGTGCTCCCCGCGCACCCCTGTAATACACATACCCTAAGGGAATCGCGTGTGGAACTTCCCGCGCACCCCTGGAATACACGTACCCTGCTGATGTTGCGTGTGATACTTCCCCCGCACCCCGAAGTACACGTACCCTGCTGAAATCGCATGTGGAACTTCCCGCGCACCCCTGAAATACACGTACCCTGCTGGAATCGCGTGTGGAACTTCCCGCGCACCCCTGAAATATGCATACCCTGCTCGCACGGGGCCAATCGCGTGTGGAACTTCCCGCGCACCCCTGAAATACACGTACCCTGCTGATGTCGCGTGTGAAACTTCCCCCGCACCCTGAAATACACGTACCCTGCTGAAATCGCGTGTGGAACTTCCCGCGCACCCCTGAAATACGCGTACCCTGCTGAAATCGCGTGTGGAACTTCCCGCGCACCCCTGAAATACACGTACCCTGCTTAAATCGCGTGTGGAACTTCCCGTGCACCCCTGAAATACGCGTACCCTGCTGATGTCGCGTGTGAAACTTCCCCCGCACCCTGAAATACACGTACCCTGCTGGAATCGCGTGTGGAACTTCCCGCGCACCCCTGAAATATGCGTACCCTGCTCGCACGGTGCCAATCGCGTGTGGAACTTCCCGCGCAGCCCTGAAATACACGTACCCTGCTGATGTCGCATGTGAAACTTCCCCCGCACCCCGAAATACATGTACCCTGCTGAAATCGCGTGTGGAACTTCCCGCGCACCCCTGAAATACGCATACCCTGCTGAAATCGCGTGTGGAACTTCCCGCGCACCCCTGAAATACACGTACCCTGCTGGAATCGCATGTGGAACTTCCCGCGCACCCCTGAAATACGCGTACCCTGCTCGCACGGGGCCAATCGCGTGTGGAACTTCCCGCGCACCCCTGAAATACACGTACCCTGCATAAATCGCGTGTGGAACTTCCCGCGCACCCCTGAAATACACGTACCCTGCGGCAATCACGTGTGGAACTTCCCGCGCACCCCTGAAATACACGTACCCTGCTGGAATCGCGTGTGGAACTTCCCGCGCACCCCTGAAATACGCGTACCCTGCTCGCACGGGGCCAATCGCGTGAGGTACTTCCCGCGCACCCCAGTGATACACGTAGCCCGCTTGCCGTGCTGGTACAGGGTTAGCGCAGCCCTTTGCGCTGGATTGGGGATTTTGATGGCTTTTCCCTGCGCGAGAGGCGTTCTTGGGGGCGTAACTGGCGCTGATGCAGGGTCGCTGCGCCACTGTGCACCACGGCTTGTTTTGGTGGCTGGAATCCATGAATACGCTGTGCGCGGAATTGGATTTTAGCGCACGCGGCTGGCGCAGGGATTCGCACACGCACACTGTGCGCCAGCCGCGTGCGCCACTTGTGCGCTGAATTCTATGAATTACCCCCAATATGTTTTGATCAGGATCACTGTGCCGTCTGCTGGCATAGCCAGGATACAAGCATGAACACATTTGCTGCACAGTCTAAAATGTGCAAACTTGTTTGCCGCTTGGACAGATATTCTATGCACATCTTTTAAGGGATTGCTTAGGTTTTAAGAATGCCCAGCTGAGCAAACTAATTTTAACCCCTATCTGGTGCAGGAACAGTGCTGCTTATCGCACCGCTTGTGCTGCAAACCCAGGTATATTTGTGAACTTCAGATTTAAAAACCGTTCAGCCAGCCTCACTGGGATGTGCCCTTCTGATCCTTCACATGAACACATACCCCTACAATAAGTGCTTAACACACTGAGACAACTTCTGAACCCCTGTGGAAAAATATGGATTTCAACTTTGACTATTGCACACGATCAGCAACATTCCCACAGGGGGAAAGTAACGCTACAAAGATCGTGTTACCCAAACTATGTATTCCACAATGAAAACGAAAGGCAGTGCATGTTGTAATTGATCAAGGCACAATTTACTTGTCAAAACCGACAGGCAATGGGTTTGAAGCCTCAGCAGCATGCAATCAAATTTTCCTGGCATGTGCTATTTTAGCCTAATGTAAACTGGAATCTTGCTTTAGACCAGGCAGCATTGTGGGGGGCCCTGGGCAGCCAACCCATGAGTCCTTAAATAAAAACATCTCTGGGGTCTACTGTTGTGTGGCAAGGAATGAGCGATTCCTAATAGCATGGCGCATGCAGAAGCCCATAGGCATTGTGGTGCTATTAAAAAGAAGGGGCTTGCAGATTACAGTAAAAGGCATACACTAGGGGCTGTGTGATGAAGCATCGCCTGTGGTTATAGGACAAATAGATATATATTGTAGTTACTATGAATGAGCTGCATGTTAAGCTCACACTGAATAGAGTATATTAAGTAAAACACAGCATAGTGGTTAATTTAGCAAAAGGGGGATAAATACAGACACTGCTGGGGGAACTGATAGAGGTAGGTAACCAAAGCAGGGTTGAGAATTTTGCGAGAAATGAGAAGGGATGGTTCTGTGCCAAGTTCACTAGAAAAAGCATTCCATGATTTGGGGACAAGACGGGGGAGCTTAGCCCTGTGACATTAGCCCCTTTGGCAGTGCGGAACAAGGAGTCCATGAACAAGAGCACTGGGGGGTAGCGCAGGATTTAAGAAATGCTTGCCTCTCGCATTGCATGTCGGAAAAGCTTCTCACCTAGGCAGGCCCTGCAGCGACGCGTGTGTATGTGTTTATGTACTGTTAAGTGCTGTAAGGAAATAGAATGCTAGCAGTAGCAGTGATTTTTAATACTAAGGTTGCAGGGTGAGCGCGAATAACTGAATTGTTAAATGGGGATTTTAATCCTCACATGAGAAGGGGGGATTCAAAACTGTGTATGACCATCCTGCGCACCCAATGGGGGAACCAGTGATGACAATGAAACAGGTCTTAGCTCCATTTCTATTCCTTTATATTGTGGGGTGGCAAGCAGCCTGGGGCAGGTAGTCAACCTGGCCCTTGCCGAGCATCACAGAAAATATT
Organism: Ambystoma mexicanum; assembly: GCF_040938575.1. Lineage (NCBI taxonomy): Eukaryota > Metazoa > Chordata > Amphibia > Caudata > Ambystomatidae > Ambystoma > Ambystoma mexicanum. Next base: position 1,507,607,727 of record NC_090921.1, on the reverse strand, counting down.
GCCTGGGTCATTGCGCCAGCAGTCCCAGTGGCACATACATGCAGGACTGCCAGCAACTTAGGCAAGTGGAATATGGCAGCCAGTGTATGAATGTTGCTTTCTATAGCATGTGTGGCTCTGAAGGAGCTAGAGAATGGAGGTCACAGTCTAATTTAGCTGTCTCCTCGCTCTCAACCCCTTTCTGGGCTAGCAGAGTTCCTTTTAAAGGGCAGAGTCTGTGTCTGTGCATATCTGTGAATGCCACCAGCCTCATACATGTCACTCAATGGTGTACTGTTTGGACACCATTAATACCCTTTGTTTGCACACACCTTAGCTCAGATATTGCTTTGTATTTCTGATATGTGGACTTTTAGTTAAGTCTGTTGTGTATGTGCGTTGTATGACAGAGGCACAGTGTTCCCAGTTTTTGTGAACTGCCTTTGGGGGTGTTAATAGGTGCTTTATTTTAGAAAATTGTATTTGTATGCATTATTTGTTAATGCCTTCACAATAGCCCAGTCCAGATGGCCGTGAGCTGGGAAAAAACCATTGCCGACATTTCAGTGGATTCCAGGCTTTTTAGACTCATAATTAGGGCAGGATTGGTGATGTCATATTTATGTGGGCTTGGACAGTAAATTACACATCTTGGAAGCCATTTTTCCAAAATGCCTTGCAGAGGGAGAAGCCACCGGCACACTGGTTGGCGTGAGGTGGCCTAGCTCGCTCCCAAATTCCCACCAAGATGTGTACGCCTCACCAACTTCCAAAGTCACCAGCCGCCACTGGGCTGACCTGAACCTAGCAGCAGCATCAGTTAAATGTACAAGCGCTGTGTAAGACTTACATTTGTGACTTTAAAAGAGGAGCCTTTCCTACATGGTTAGCCAGTGAGCAGCTCATCTGGCGCAAAGTCATGTGTATTCTTTCAAAGAATACTGAGAGTTGCATACTGCGGCACTATGCACTTTTAGAGCCTGTGAGGATTTTTGTGAGATGCCTGCAAGGATGGCAGTGTAGTAATACAATTTAACACTGATAAGGACACGAGAAATGAATGAGCAGGGTGTTCTTTAATTATGGCGGGGAAAGGAAAGGGCTGGAGGCATTAGCGTATATGATAGTGAAAGGGAAGTAATGACACAAGGACGTCGTCCCACCAAAAAGGATAGAGGTAGCGGAAGCGACATCTCAATGACCCTTGACCTCTGATGATACCACTATAGGAAAGGTTTTAAACATTTTTCAATTTTTAGGGTAACAAAGGGGACCGCGGGGCAGCAAGGGATACCCGGGGGTGCAGCCACGACCCTGGCGACACCCAAATGACGTCCCTGCAATGGCACTCAAACTATAAAGTGCAACAGAGTGTAGCATGTAACCTGGCATGGCATGAGCAAGTATTATTTTACAGCTACAGAAGTAGTGTTAGAATTAAAAGAGGTAGTGATAAATTTCATGAGATGAGGAGCAAGTAATTTTACATGGGGTTTAAATCAACGTGCAGGCAGGAGCAGGCACTGCCCTGTAGCTGAATGGTTCATTGCCACTCATACATTCTATCATTTTTTGATTTAGAATGCCCCCTGAAATTAAAGGAGGTTACTGGATCATCTTTGACCTGCTTTTGGGGAATTTTGGGGGTAGCACACATGTAGTGAAGGGGGTTTTTGGGGTGCTCCTAAAGGCTTTTTCTAGGAGCTCCACCGTGACTGGTAGGACAGTCTGCATGAAGTCATACCAGGGGTGGTAGTTTACAACTTTGAAGCCTTGTCAGCCGGAGTGGAGAACATTTTTATTAAATAGGGAAAAACGTTTGGTTTGAGACGGGCGGTTGAGATTCTGGTATCGTAGGAATTAGATGAATGAAGAAAGACTTGAATGACAATACGTGAAAGCATGATGACAGTGTTGAGGTTACCAAGGAAAGCATGATTATTTAGGGCATGCCTTAGTTAAACACAAGCAATTTTGAAGGCATGAACCCGGCAGAAGGCCAATGAGATTGGGTGAGTGAGAAGTAAAAGATTTTAGTATTTTTGCAGCATAATGAATATAGCCAGCGGTATGACCTGGCAGAGAAATAATGACATATTTTTAGAAATTCAGGCGCAGGCTGTGAATTATGAACATTTGCAGACATGAGGTAGAAACAGATGGCCTCCAGGAAAATAAAGGCAGCCATAAAATAGGGAAATATGGCAAATAAATAAAAGCAAGCAGAATGAAATAAGAATCATGAAAGACAGTAGTGGTTCAAGTAAGGATTCCAGGGGGGGGGCAACCTAGAGAAAACGTAAGGATTCCGAGGGGGCACCCGAGGGAAAACGTAAGGATTACCAGGGGGGCACCTGAGACAAAAAGTAAGGATTACCAGGGGGGCACCTGAGACAAAACGTAAGGATTACCAGGGGGGCATCTGAGACAAAAACGTAAGGCTTCGCCTTGTTCCTGCGCTTTAAAGAGTGGTCAGAAGAAACGTGAACCCAGAGCCCACATAATAGGGGACGACTAGGCTACGGTGACGATTAAAGACGGCACTAATGGGGTTCGTTTACACCCCATTTCAGGGTATTGATTAGAAGGCAGCTATATGTGTGTCCAGCTGGTGTTTGTCTAGTCTGTCAAGTGTCTGTTATACATGTCCTGTTGTATGTGAAATGTAAGGAATTGTGTCTCCTTGTTGGTTGAAATCAAGTAAAGGTTTAATGCGATTCTACAGTTGAGAAGGAATCGCACACGCACATAGATTGATGTTCTTGAGTAAATTGGTGGTATAAATAATTTGGCGGAAAGGGACTGGATTGGAGTTCGCTGAATTTGATGCTCGCTCATTGTAATGGGAGTTTTGGACTCACATACGGATATCAATAGAAACAGAGTTAAGCCCGGAAAACATTGCTCCAATTGGAGGAGTGGGTTAAAGGTACCGCTCACAAGATGTTTATGCCGCGGCCACAAATTGAGTTTTAATCTAAGGCCATCTTACAACGCATGGCAACTTACTTGCATGCCGCATATACAAGCAAAACGTTAGAAAAACGCTATGCTGTTCTCAAATTGTAAAAATATAAGAGCAAGGAAAGGAGGAAGAGCCTCCAGCAGCTTGGTTGCAAAAAATATGCACTGAGGTGGGGTGAGACACCTGCAGCAAGGCCTGCCCCACCTCAAACAGGAACCGAGGGAAGTAAGCCTGAGGGACTTTGCCCATTAAAGAGATCTAAAAGCAGCCACAGGTTATAGCAACCCCGCTTATGAGTCGCCTTCAAACAGTAGTAGCAAAAATCAAGGGAAGGTTAAGGACAAGAATCTCACATCCCTAGCCAAGGGACAAGGGGAGACACGATGATGTGTTAATGAAGAAGGGGATCAGGCACAGACAAGTGCATCTCTCAACAAGGGGAGAGAGGGAAAGAAGAGGAAAGAAAGTGAAGACAGAACTGATGAGATAGGATTTACAAAGGACGAATGGATGGGATGACAAATCTCATTGAAACTTGATGGGAAAGGGAGTGATGATGGGAGGCCTAAAGAGGAGTTAGATGAGGCACAGAGGAAGAAGAAAGAGAAGGAGTTAAGGGACGGAAGGATTAGAAGGAAAGTTAGGCTAAGGCGAGAACAGCTTTATCGCGAAGAGCAAGAAAAGCAGCTTGATCACAAACCAAGGAGCAGCCTATGAATGTGACAGACAGAAACAGCAAAGGTTACAAGAAAAGCAAAAGGTACATAAAAGAAGGGATGGGGAAGCTCAAAGGAAAAATGAACGTCGAAATAAAGAGAAAAAGGAAGAAGATAGGGTCAGAGAAGAGGCGAGGAAGCGCAAAAGGATTGGTCACAGAAATAAATAAACAAATAAAAAATAAATAAATCAGGAAATACTGAAAATGAGTGGTTATCTTGAATAAAAAATGAATAAAAGGATAAGGGATACACTCAAAAGCATAAAGCAAAAGAAAAAAAAGGCAAAAAGTGGAAAACAAATAGCACTTAAGAGGTTTCCTGGCTAACAGGAAAAAGGAGTATGGCTGATAAAATTGGGTCAATTAAATGAAGGAAACTCGCACAAACCATTTAAAGTAAATATGGTGAAGTAAGCAAAACAACTTGTGAATGCCAGTAACAATTTTGATTTATTTTACAGACAAGCTATGGACCTCTTGCGTGAAAGCACAAGAAATTGTCTGCATGGCCTTAAACTAGGGAGAAAAAGAAAAAGATAAGTACTAGTTCACGCCCAAAGGGCGTGGACACGCAATTGATCAACACTAAAGGTAAGAGGATCCGGGTGAGTAATAGGAAAAAGGTAGTAAGAGATACAAGGTCTTCACAAGTTAACTGTTTTTCCCAAGAGAGGTATAATCAGGTGTGGAAAGAGTAGAGAAATAGATGTCAACGTGGCCATTTCAGACAACCACAGAGAACAGAAGTAAAATTGAAGGTGAGTAATCATTTTTCGTTTTCATAATGTCAAAAAGGATTGATATGATAGAGGTATGCAGGCATTAGAATAGGTAAACATTAAAGGGAACAATAAAGGTGGAGGCACATAGTAAGAATTGGTGCCATAGTCTTAGAAGACAGGGGTAGGCTAGATCAAGTTAGAGAGGGACGGTGTGCAGCGAAACGCCTCTGTTTTATCTCCCTAGGATGAACACAAAGCACAAGCGTAGACCATGGTCCAACTAACGAAGAAAAGAATAGGAAGAATGGCTGCTAAGCTGAAGAAGTATGTGCAGCTAACCAGGAAGAATTTACTGCTAAACTGAGGAAGTATGTGCAGCTAACCAGCAAGAATTTACTGCTAACCTGGAAGAATACAGTTAAGCTGAGCAAAGAACCAAGCTGAAATTAAGTATGCCCGCAGGGTGGTTGGGAATTAGTTGTTTCTGTGCACCGACGAATAGGGGAGAATGACCCAGAGAGTATTTTTTGCTAGAAGAAAAGGAGGAAGGGGGGCTAAAGTCGGGAAGAAAACCTGACCCCTTGCAAATGCCCGAATGACTTTTGCCTTTATTTTGATTTTCTACAGACAACGGGGATCCCCAAGGACATTTCTGTCATCCACTACGGACGTGCCTAGAAGACCAGGAAAGAAGACAACATCTTTCTTTAATTGTTTTGTCTCCTTAAGGATGCATGTGGCACCCGGAAGGGGAAAATGTGTCCCATGAAGGACGTGATGTATTGTGCGTTATTGAAAACAAAAATCATTTTCTAAGCCAGCTGACACAGAGCTAGGAATGGGGGTATTTTAGTTATGGTGTGAAAATGACCCACAAAAGGGAAATGTTTAAAGGGAAATGTTGTGTAGCTTGTCTAGGAGGCAGGGTGTCAAATAAGAGGGAATGTCTCAATTCTAGGGAATAAGGTATAATAGCCAATGCGAAAAGAGGTTTTAAGGAATTGGGTTGGTAGGAAATGTGTTAAATAGCAGAGATCTGTTTATTTTACAAAAGAAACTCATTCCGTTTTATACTACAGGTATACGTCGAGGGACCTGTATGCCTTGGGAAATTGACTTTGAACCGCGTGAACAGAGAAACCCATAGAGGAACCGAGTGAAAGCCCAACGCTGAATTATGTCTGCAAAGAGACTCCCCCAACCCTGCTGAACCGCCCCCTCTTGTGAACCTATTGAACAATGAACCCTTTTGAAAGAGAAACACTCTGGAAAAAAGTGAACTTCATGAGAAAAGGAAAAAACAATGGACTTCTGGTCTAAGCTTCAAAAGAACCTGGGAGACCGACTGAAAACAGCACAATGGAAAGGAAAAGGCGACAGGACACAGACGGTCCACTAACGCCAAACTCATGACAACTACAACGGACGATACAGAAAATGAAAGAGTGTGGAAAAGAGTTAAGGACAAAGTGAAAACAATATGAATGCGCAGGAGAAGGTGATCAAGGAGAGACTGTACTTTGTTGGGGTGGGAGTTGCAGACAAGGTGTGACATACAAAGGGACAATGGGCTAATGGGTTACCACAAAGCTTGACCAAACCTCTCGAGTCTCACAATGGCTGTGAATCGTCCAAGGCATACAGTTAAATTAAAGGCACACAATTACAGGAAGTAGGGCTTACATGGAAGGAGATGACACACACATGTTTGTTTTAAGAATGACAACATGTTAGTATGTGCTAAATTATAAGATCGTGTTAAGATGTGCTTAGATAAATATTAAGGAGAAATAGACATTGAATATGTTTAAAGTTGTTGTTTTACAAACAACTGAACTTTCAAGACGAGGGAGTGTACTGGAGGTCCCGAATTAAATATATATTGAATCAACAGCTGAATGAAGTGGAGGGCCCCCCCACTTAAACATAAGCAGAGAAAGTCATATGGATTAATATGGTTTTGTAACTATGCGAAAATGGTATTCACAATGTTAATATACACTAGTATTCAAAGGACATTGCGTTTATAATGTTGAAAATGGCATTACCATGATGTAGTAAGGTGGCAAAGCACAGAATGGACAATAGCATTTTCTGTACATAGACAGAAAATCGCCTGGGATAAAATGCCTTTAATGAAAATACATGTAACCAAAATGTGGCTAAAATAAGAAGAAACTGAGTAGTGCTCGAAATGTCGGCAAAGATGAGGTAATTTCTAAGTTGAGACGTTTGAGGACACCATGCTTTCAGAAAACTTGACGGATGGGCAGAACCTAGACTTTTAATTAGGCTGTGTCTGAAACCTAATCTGAAGAGTCCAGCTGCATCAACTATACATTAAACAGAACACCGGAGGACAAGTCAGACATGCATGCTAGAGCGTATTTCATTCTGAAGGGTTAGTCCAATTAAAATTAATTGCCCAATGAGCTAATGTTTAACGATGTAGTCGCTTAAGACTGTGCAGGGAAAGGTGGGGGCATTTTGCTCCCTCACATTTTGCTATAAAATTAGCTCTGTGTAATGTTGCGAGGCAGGTTGAGGCTGGGAGCTCAACCACAGAACAGGGGTTGCTCTGTGTCAGCAATGGCAGGAAATAAACCTCTATGAACTTAACAGTCTCTGTGCTGATCCATTGAGTGGTCCTTTTTGAATTGTGTGGAGTATTTGAATCCTGCACCCCAACCTCCTCAAGGTGCAGCTATCTTGTTTTACAGGTACTAGAGGGTGTGCTCTGACCTATGGGCCCTAAGGAAGGACGTGAGAGGATCTGGGAGGACATACTGGGTGCCATCAACGCGGAGGGGGTGGCACCCCGTGACATCAAACACGTCCGGAAGTGCTGGGAGGACTACAAATCCAGGACCCTCAAGAAGGCCCGGTGTCTCTTGGAGGCAGCGGATGCAGTGGGGCACCGGGCCCATCTTACCAGCCAGCAGATGAGGGTCCTGGAGCGCATTCGGCCAGTGCTTCACCACCAGATCCTCAAGATGCGGGCCCGTCGGGAGTCGAGCAGTAAGTGGCCATGCATTCACGTTTGAAACAGTGCATGTTGAAGCATGGCAGTAGTTACCTACTCGGCTGCATGTGTGACATGGGTCATGTATGGATGTGTGTGTGCAGGGAAATGACGGTGCTGCATGTGAGTCTAGTCAGGCGTGACCCACATGGATGGTGTAAGTGTTACAATGCATCATCCTGAGCAGCATGCGGAATGCACACATGTATGCATGCCTGTGTCTGTACCTTGACATGTTTGTGGTGTGATAGATGTGTGCTGCTGTCATGGACATGCATGATGTACATGTCTGTGTGTCAGAGTAGTGGGTGCAGACCCAATCCCAATACATAATAATTTTCGATTTTGGGATACGAAAAATAATTAACTTATTTGTCTCTTCACAATTGCCCCACAACAAGGGGCACGTGTTTTCCTCAATAAGGTTACAGTTTACGATGAATATTACTGTTTTTTTATTTCATTTTCTTCAATTTCATACTTTCACTTGTTAAGAGTTCATTTGTCAACCAACTGTGACTGTTAACTAACTTATGTTAAAAAAGTTTTTTTCATTACGTATTCTCAATTTTTTAATGATTCTACACCTAATTCGTGTATGTACCATTTAAACCATTGTTTTTACATGCTGTTACATGTTAGACCTTACTTTTGTACATCATTTTCTGTTTCTTTGATATAAAGCTTTTAATTTGCAATTTCCATAATGTTTATGTCTCATTTTGAAGGAATGACTTTAATTTCTGACTGCATGCAATATCTATGAATTATACTAGATATAAAGGTTTTGGGACCGGATGAATAACTTTAATTTATTCACACCCCATACGGGCCAACCTTAGATACACCAGGACTTTGCTTTGTTGTAAACACATATGTCTTTTGACCCCCCTGGTGTGTCACTCCTGGGTCAAACCACTGCTGCTAGATGGTGGCACGCTTTTTTGTATATAGAGTAGTGGGTGCGCCATGGATGCATGACACATGTCCGTGACTATGTGTTGAATCACTGATACAGCCTACTCATTCTTGTATCCACTGTGTCTGTGTGCATACATTGCCAGATGCATGACCCTCTGGTGATGCGTGTGCATGTGATCAGTATGACCCATGATGCATGTGAGTTTAAACCCAACATTGTATGTTAATAGAGTCCCTTGCACATGGATGCAAATGTTGATTGCATGCGCTGTGCCTGTTTCTGCATGTGTGTTGCCTGCATTGACCCATGTGTTGTGGAGGGACATGATGGAAGTGACGTTTGACAGTGCCACTCATGTGCTATTGCTTCCTGTCTTGGGGACTATTGTACAGTACCCTGATGCTTGTGTTCTATGTCTCCCTCTACACATCGGCGAGTGAAGAAGAGGGCGGAGATGGCGCTGTGGAGCAAAGCGGTGGTGATGCCTCCACCGGCCGGCGACGCAAGGCCCAGCCACCCTCCCAGGAATTACCATCATCCGGGAGCGAGGGGACTGGTGCTGCGTCTGCCACTACAGCTGCAGCGGAAGGGGCCGGTGAGCCCCCACAGGGGCTTGCAATGGCGGAAGACGGTGCAGAGCCATCCAGATTGGTGGTGTCCACAGACGAGGAGGAGGCTACTGAGCCACACATGGGGCCTGGTGGGGATGGTACCACTGGTGCAAGTGGTGCAGTCCAGGGCCAGGGGCAGGAGGCAGCACAGGTCACCGCCGACGGGCCTATGCATGTCACTGTCCCTGACCCTGTGACTGCACCACCATGCACCAGCAGGGATGCCCCGCCCCAGGCCCGTCTGCAAGTAGGGGGAGGTCCACATCATCTGGCACTTCACTACCTGCAGACGAGGAGACCTGTGACCGTATGGAGTCCATCCGGATTGGTGTTGCATTGCGCACGCGTGACATTCGTGATGACGTGTGTGTTTCCGTTGGGGGACCACTCACGTCATCACAAAGAGCTGCGTGCCAACGTGGTCCAGTTGGGAGGAGCCCTGGTCGGAGGGTTCCTACATGTGTCAGGCACTCTGGTGCCCCTCTCCTCCTCTGTGCAGACTATGCGCCAGTCGTTCTGTGCCGTCTTCCGGCCCAGATTCCACCAGGGACCCCTGTGGACCTGCCCCGAGCAACGCAGCCAGCTCGGTGGAGATCACATCCCTGCCACAGTCGGGAGTCGGAGGTCCAGCAGGGTTGGACACCCCACCAACTGGAGCCCAGCAGATGGAGGATGTGCTGGCATCATCGGTCAGGGCAAGTGCACGATGGCGCCAGTGGATTCCATCAGCCTAGATGCCGTCATGCTGGCAGAGGCACTTGCGGCGGAGGCAGCGGCATGCTCAGCGTGGGAGGCATCATGGCTCGGGGACATCAACATCCGAGGGGCAGGCATCGGCTGGAGGGCAGGAGGACCCCGGAATGGGAGTGTCTTCCGTGTGGCAGCGGTTGGACCAGCGGATAGATGCAAAGCAGCAGCGGGCGGAAGAGGCACGGCTCACTATGGTCAGGGCAGAGAACTCCATGCGCAGGGTGCTGAGGCGGGCTGAGTGCCTTGAGGGAATTTGCAGGGAGTTGGAGCTGAACATGGCATTATCCCTGCGAGACCTCGTGGCCAGGGAACAGGCCCGCCTCCAGAACGTTGAACTGAAGTTTGATGATGCCCTGGCCCGGGAAATCAACATGTGAGCCGTAGGACTTGCCCGCCGCCATTGTATATAGTTCATTAGTGTTAGGTTTCCTTTGTTTTTCATTCATTTTGGAGTTCATGGACTTTGCTCCACTTTATGTACATATTAATTTTTTTAGGGTTTTTTGGTAGGTTTCCTTTTGTTTCGGCATCATGGACCCTTCAAACTTTCAGTGTATATAATTCCAGACTTGTACATACTTTGGTTATTCTGTCACCCCATGGATCAATGTTTTTTTTTTTATTTTTTCATGTACTTTATTTGGACATTTGAAATGGACCACTTCCCTTTTTTCCTCTTGTGGATTTTTGTTTGACATTGGATTTATCATCTTTTTGGGATTTCGTCATTTCTTCTTGGGGGGTGGGGTGGGGGGACATGAGTCGGGGCCTGCTGGCCGGTGCCCGTCACTGGGGGTGGGGTGGGGGGACATGTGTCAAGGCTCCCAGGTGCATGGTGCCACACGGGCTGCCTGCGGGGCATGCCCAGGGGTGTAGGGTGCTTCCCTGTGGTGTGGGCTGCCTGCAGGGCATAGGGAGGGGGGTAGGGACACACCAGGCAGGGCCCAAACTGCCAAAATGCATGTAAAACTGCACGCGCACCCCTCAGAATACACGTACCCCTCTCACACTAGGGAAAACACGTGTAAAACTGCATGCGCACCCCCGAAATACACGTATCCCACTTGCGCTAGCGAAAACACGTGTAAAACTGCATGCGCACCCCCGAAATACACGTATCCCACTTGCGCTAGCAAAAACACGTGTAAAACTCCACTCGCACCCGTCAGAATACACATACCCCTCTCGCGCTAGGGAAAACGCGTGTAAAACTGCACGCGCACCCCTGAAATACACGCACCCCGCTCGCACAAGCGTAAACCTCCCCGCGCATCCCCGAAATACACATACCCCGCTCGCACAGGGCCTATCGCGTGTGTAAAATTCATGCAGGCTGCCCATCCACCCTCCTTATGCCCTACAGGCAGCCCATCCACCCTGGCCATGCCCCACAGGCAGCCCACACCACAGGGGGGGCTTTTTCCATGCTATTTACCTGCCGTGAGCGGGGTACGTGTATTTCGGGGGTGCGCGTGGAGTTTTGCACACGTTTTCGCAAGCACGAGAGGAGTACGTGTATTTCGGGGGTGTTCGTGCAGTTTTACATGCATTTTCCCTAGCCCGAGAGGGTTACGTGTATTCTGAGGGGTGCGTGTGGAGTTTTACACACGTTTTTGCTAGCGCGAGAGGAGTACGTATATGTCGGGGGGTGCGCGTGCAGTTTTACGCGTGTTTTCCCCAGCGCGAGAGGGGTACGTGTATTCTGAGGGATGCACGTGGAGTTTTAAATGCGTTTTCATTAGCGCGAGCGGGGTATGTTTATTTCGGGGGTGCGCGTGCAGTTTTACATGCGTTTTCTCTAGCGCAAGAGGGGTACGTGTATTCTGAGGGGTGCGCATGGAGTTTTACATGCGTTTTCGCGGTTGGGGGGCTGTATGCTGGTCCACTGGCCTTTGCGCCATGTACTGCATTTGTGCGCTGTTCAGGGCGCACGGGTTGGGGTTGGGGGCATAACTGGCGCTGCTGCAGGGTCGCGGTGCCACTCTGCGCCACGGCTGGTTATGGATGTCAAAATCCATGAATACGCTGTGTGCTGAAATGGGTTTTGGCGCACACGCTGGTGCAGACTGCCACAAATGCAGACTGTGCGCCAGACATGTGCGCCACTTGTGCGCTGATTTCTATGAATTACCCCCTAACTGTTTTTCCACAATTATACTGTTATTTCTCCCATCTTCTAATATTATAATTTTTTAGACAGGTGTGTGTGTACATTTCTTTTCTATAGCAGACAGGTTTGGAAGTGACAGTTGATTATAGCAGATGGGAAAAATTACAGTAAGTTCATTTTATAGGTTATACAGGTTAAGTGGCATTACTCAGTTTATATGCATTCATAAGAGTTGTACATGTACTCTGAATAAAATATGCATACCTGTAGTTTGTATTCATGCATGTGGATATGCATGCAGCTGTAAGTAGAAATCTTGGAGACTTGTACGGTAGTTTTTGTAGTAGGTGCTTTCCAATGATATGAGGCTTGTACTGAGAGTGATCAATAGTACATTTGAAGTGCTGAACTCCGATCATAGAGTTAGATGTAGAGGTCTTGGATGTGATTGGTGGATGGTTGTCTGACTGCTTAGCTGTATCCAATGAGGGAATGGCAGAGAGAGTGAAGTGGAAAGGTTAGAAGGGCTGTCCAGGAGTTACGCGATCCGCAGACACCGCGGCTGTCCGCGGACAGGGCGTGCCACATCCGGGGTTTTCCAGAAAATCCATCATGGAAAGAGGACTGTAGGGATCAGCCAATCAGATGCTGAGGTTGTGGATTTCTGTTGAAAGAGACTGAGTGTAGTGAAGATGGCAGAGGTGGAGAAAGTCAGGGTGTTGGTGCTTGGAGATATGTTTGTGCATGGTTTACAGCAGTATGCTCAATGCAGGCATGTAGCAAACAATTTTGATGTTAAAGGAGTGGAGGTGGTGTGGAGCACTGTGCCTGATTGCAATGCACAGGGAATTGTACACGTTTGTGAAGATATGGGCAGGATGAACAGTCCCCATGTGGTAGTTTTGCATTATGGTGCTTTCCACTTGGGCTATGTCAGTGCCCCTACTTTGTTGGCAGATTTGGAACACTTGGTTCAAGCAGTAATGAATATCCTTCCAAATGCCAAAGTAATTTTTTCTGGATTAGTACCTAGGGCAATATGGGACAATAGTTCTGTTTTTTGTCCTCAGCAAAACATTGCTAGGTGTGCAATCAAACGAGGCTTGTGTGTTTTCACACAGCTGGTATGTTCTTCTGTAATAATGAGAATATTGATTCCAGTAATGCCATTTTTTTTTAAAGAAGATGGCATTTCCTTATCTTTTTTGGGAAATGCCATGCTGTTTTGGAATGTAAGGGTTGCTTTGGAGAAGGTTATGTGAAGATTTTAGGAGTAAAGTAAGAAAATAAAAATACAAAATAACAGGTTTTTGTCAAGCATCTGCAAAAAAAAGCAAAAAAAAACAGCTCTTTTCAGAGCCAACCTCAAAGGGGAAATGGGGAACACTATTTAAATTTACATTCACCACGCACAGATTTTAGATATGTCCGCAGACATGGCAGTTGTCCGCGGTCACCGCGTATTACATACAGGGATTTTGGGGAGGAGAGGCATGCAAATGAGAATGAGCAGAGCAAGGGATTGGTCAGTAAAGTTTACTGGGTGTGTTGTGTAAGGAGAGAGTTTGTCAGAAAGTCTTTTTCCTGAGAAAAGAACAGATAGCTATGGCTGTGTGTTTCAGAAAACAGATTATCTAGATTTTGGGAGACTCATAGATACATTGGTTGGAGATGCATGGAGAACCCTGTGGAGTAGCTGCCGATCTTGGATTCCCTCATGTGGAAGTGCACTGGCATGGAGTGCATGGAATGAAGTGGCTGGACTTGGTACCTCTCTTTGCTAGTTTGGAGACAGAGCATCATCCAGACATAATTATAATTAATTGTGGAGGGAACAGTTTAGGACATGTGTCTGGAATTTCTTTGCAATGTGCAATGAAAGAAGGACTTGGGAAGGTTATGGACATGTTTCCAAATTCCCAAGTAATTTTTTCTCGTATTGCGCAGAGACAAATGTGGCTGTGTTCTTCTTCATTTGGTCCACAAATGGAGAAAGCGAGGCGCAATGTCAATAAGGCTGTTTGTGCCTTTCTAAGAGATGTTGGTATGTCCTCTTTTCACAATGAAAATATTATGTTTCGTAGCACTTACATTTTTCGCAGAGATAGAGTCCATCTCACTTATGCTGGCAAACAGATTTTTCTGAGAAAAGTACAAAATGCATTGCGGACTGTCCGTGGACTTCTAAAAAATGCACAGGACCCTGCACCATTTATTTGCCACTTCTATTTTTAAACTGTGAAAGGCGGCTCTGAAAAGAGCCTTTTTTTATTTTTGTTGTTTTATATTTTTTTTGTTTTTTTACACAGGACACACTAGGAGAGGATGGGAAAGGAGGGTAAGGAAGGGACACCAACCACGGCGTTAGGAAAGGGCAGGTGGAGAGAGGAAGATGTAGGGTGGGCCTTATTTAGGTTGGTAGCAGGTCTTCTGTCTGGTGCTCCGTGACTGTAGTCTCAGAAGCACTTCAAAGACTCTCCCCTCTGCATAGTACTGCGTCTCAGTACATACACAATATTGTGACCCTCAAAAGGTAAGGGTCAGCAGCATTGTGAATGGCCTGTGAGGCTGATGGAGGGATGCACTCTCCCACAGGTGTGTTTCTTGTGGTGAGAGGAGTGGAAACAGAGGATGTGGTAGAGGAACTCAACCTACTATGTTGATCACAAGGTACAACCTTGCGAATGGCCCCACCGTGGAACGACCTTAGGTGTCGCTTCATAGATGTCGTACCAAAGCTATACGAACCAGGCCTCCCACGACTCAGTACCATTTTGCACTGGTTGCAGGTGACCTTGTTCGCACATGCTTTTGGTACGTCACCATGAATGGTAAATAACCGCCACACCCAAGACTCACGGCGAGTGCTGGTAGTAGGGACTTCCACTACCTCATCCTCTTCATCCTCCTCTACATCCTCATGCCTGTACCCCTCTTCAGGCCCTTGGGCAGGTGGTGGTGATGGAGGGGGTGGGGGTGGTGCTGAGGCACTAGTAGCACCAGCTGGAGCAACAGGCATAGATGCCATCAGGTCTGATGGGAAGCAGCAAGAGCAGCAAAATCAGGAAGATCAGCAGCCAAAATAGATAATGCTCTGTCAGATAGCCAGAAGCACAATGAGGATGAGCTCTGGGGTGTGGCCTTTTATAGGGGTGCTGGTGCGCACTCCGTGGACACCCACGCGGTCCACGGACAGATCGAACACTCCAAAAAAGCTCAAAAAGTTCCAAAAAGTATGTAGAAATCCAGGGTCATTGTCTGGGACATGTGCAATGGTGAATTTTTACCGTAAAATACTTTGGATTGTCTGAAAAAGTACTTTTAAAATGTTTGGGACCCAGAGAGGGTCTGTAATTCAGGACACACGCTCAGCATGGGTGCGGTCACATGATGACATTGCGAACACGTCTGCGAAGTGAAAGGGTGTCCACAGGCCCCAAATACGCAGGAACAGTTGTGCGCGTGGGTGTTCTACGGACAGTGTTCGGGTCCTGAAACTAATTATAACTGTGACACAAGTGAGACGGACAGTTACGGACAGGCGCGATCTTCATAGGACTTATGGGTGTGGTGCGCATGTGCGCAGATGTTCTACAGTCAGTACGGACAGGTATAGTGTCCTTAGGACACCCCCATTTCCGTTAATTACGGACATCCCGAACACCGCACGTGTTCTAAGAACAGTTACCATTTTGCTTGCTTACAGTACGGACAGGCATAGTGTCCTTAGGACACCCCCTTTTTGGTTAATTATGGACATTCTGAGCACCGAGTGTGTTCTAAGAACAGTTTCGTCTTGATTGCGGACAGTACGGACAGGTATAGTGTCCTTAGGACACCCCCATTTTGGATAATTACGGACATCCCGGACACCGAGTGTGTTCTAAGAACAGTTCCATCTTGCCTGCGGACAGTACGGACAGGCATAGTGTCCTTAGGACACCTCCATTTTGGTTAATTACAGACATCCCAGACACCGAGTGGGTTCTAAGAACAGATCCATCTTGCCTGCGGACAGTACGGACAGGTATATTGTCCTTAGGACACCCCCATTTTGGATAATTACGGACATCCCGGACATCGAGTGTGTTCTAAGAACAGTTCCATCTTCCCTGCAGACAGTACGGACAGGCATAGTGTCCTTAGGGGACCCCCCATTTTGGTTAATTACGGACATCCTGGACACTGCGCGTGTTCTAAGAACAGTTTCATCTAGCCTGCGGACAGTACGGACAGGTATAGTGTCCTTAGGACACCCCCATATTGGTTCATTACGGAACATCCCGGACACCCGTGCTGTCCGCAGACATCTTAACTGCCTTTTTTTAAAAAATAAGACACGGTAGACTGAATTAAAACACACATAATATTTTATTTTATTTTATGCAGATATAAAATTTAGCAAAGAGAGGGGGAAGCAGAAACTGACACAAACACAGGGGAATTGGGGGTTTGGAGAGGATGGATGGGAGGAGATGAAGGGATGGAAGTCTCATCATAACGGTTTTCTTGGTGTTGAGGGTTTGGGGATAGTTGACTCAGACATGGAGAGGGGGAACAGGTACATGTGGGACAATGATATTTAATTTTTTCTTTTATGTGGTCCTCCACAAAATATTTCAAAAGATTGAAATTTTGCATGAGCATGTCCATTTTTTGTTCCATACGCTGCAGAGTATTTTCTAATGTCTCTTTTGGTGTATTATTTTCAATGTTTGTATGGTCTGTTAAAAAGAAATATATATGTTAAGTGCACATAAAGTAATGATTATTAATTTGCTTAAATAGAGAAGTATCTACCATTTGTATGACTATCTTCAGACATGTCCTCACGTGGGAGATTTTCCTCAAGCCATTCCAAAGTACTGGACATTTCTGTGTAAAAAAAAATATATTACTTTTAGTGTACCTAATACAGAAAGTTTAGAAGTATATAAGAAAAATGAAGTTTAGTTACTAGTTTCTGGTAAATTGTGTTCTTACTGTTCTGTAGGTCTGCGGTTGCTCCTAGTTGTGCAGTTTCTGTGAGGTAATTATGTTGGAAGCATATCTTTTTTGTTTTGGTATATTCCATTTTAGTACATATGGTATTTAAATGGATGGTTGATGTGTTACATATATCGGTTTCACTTCTTATTTATTATTACATATAAAGTGTTTATGTGCTGCTTTTTGAACTTGTGCAGTGTTTATATGGCATGATAGAACAATTTAAGATACCCCCTGAGTTTTTGGGTAGTGCTGTTGTTGTCCGCGTCCATCCGCGGACATACGCACAGTCGGCGGACATCAAAATAACTAGCTGTGGGTTCAGTATGTTCTATGTTACACGTATATAAAGTAAGGGAATCCTAGTAAACATCTATCAAATTCACATTATGAATATGTATATTCAGTGAAATAAAATTTGATTATGGGAGGTTATGGTCAAGTTGTGCTATTAAAAACCTATGAAATTCAGTAAAAAAAACTTTGTTAAAGGGACGTTATGGTTAAGTTGTGCTACTAAAAACCTATGAAATTCAGTAATATGGTTCAAAGTAAAACCGAAAAACCCTTCAAATTCGCTAGTTATGGTAAGCTAAGCAACCATAACTCGCGCCACCACCGTGCATTGCTAAGACTAACACCCAGGACATCAAAGATGACATCACAAATGTCATTGATGACATCACTGATGACATCACATGTTCATTTACTTTTCATGAAAAGTCTGTACAAGGGATTCTTATTATAATATTGACAAAAAAGTATCAAGGATCATTGGAATAAATATCATGAGCTATGTAGTGCATTGATATAAATAGCATTATATTATGAAGTTTCATACGCTGTGAGTGGATCCTAAGTGAATTATTGTAAGAACATATTTGAAGTATAAGTATAGTAAGCTACTCATGTATAAACATAAGCATTGTGTGCAGCATACATGATGGAGGTGCAATATTCATAATGTTTCTATGTTGAATAGTGAAATGATAAATGCTTTCTTATTAGAGTTTTGCGTACTGTGCAACATGTAATAAGTAGCTAATAAAACCCACTTACTACATAATTTCATTATTACATACAAAGCACAAAGACAGAACAACACATACAAATATGAGTATATAAAGGAAAAGTGAATAAATATGCCTCCCAACAGAATTACCTCACAGAAACTGCACAGCAAAAAGCAAGAGCATACCTACACAGCAGTAACACCAAATGTTTGTAAGAAACTAGTAAGTACACTAAATTTATTTCATATATTTATAAACTTTCTGTATTAGGTACACTAAAACTAATATTTTTTTTTCACTCAGAAATGTCCAGTACTTTGGAATGGCTGAAAGAAAATTTCCTACAAGATGAAATGAGTGAACACAGTTATACTAATGGTAGACACAACATTTCTCTATATAAGCCAATTAACAACCATTAGTTTATGTGTACTTAACACATTTTTTTTAATAGACGATACAGAAACTACAAATAATATACCAAGAGAGACATTCGAAAATCCTCTGCAGCGAATGGAACTAAAAATGGATATGTTAATGAAAAATGTAATTTATTGTAAGATACTTTAGAGAGGACCACATAAAAGAAAAAATTAAATATCACTGTCACACATGTACCTGTTCCCCCTCTCCATGTCCCAGCCAACAATCCCCAAACCCTCCACAGCAAGACAAACGTTACGATGAGACTTCCATCCCTTCCTCTCCTCCCATACATCATTAACAAACCCCTAATTCCCCTGTATTTGTTTCAGTTTCTGCTTCCCCCTCTCTTTCGTAATTTTTATACTGTTATACAATAATAACATTTTAAGTGTGTTCTTACTATATGCCTGTGTCTTATTTTTTATAAAAAGGTGTCCGGGATGTCTACAATTAACCAAAATGGTGGTGTCCTAAGGACAATATAGCTGTTGGTACTGTTCGTAATTAAAATGGCGGTGTCCTTAGAACACACAAGATGGCCGCCTGTCCGCAACTAAACAAATTGGGGGTGTCCTATGAACACGATACCTGTTCGCACTGTCCGCAGTTAAAATGAGGGTGTCCGCAGGACACCAAATACGTCCGCATGTCCGTAACTATTCAAATTAGGGTGTTCTAAGAACATCCCCCCTGTTTGTAATGTCCGCAACCAGAATGAATATATATCCGTAGAACACATATCCCGTCAGCCTGTCCGCAAAGTTTTGATGCACATTTATTTTATTCGGGGACTTCAACACTGTTCGTAGAACACCCGCGCACATGTGCACCACACCCTGGGGTCCTACGAACATCGCGCCTGTCCGTAACTGTCCGCTGCACGTGTGTTGCACTTTTAATTAGTTCGGGGTCCTGAACACTGTCCGTAGAACACACACGCACATGCGCACCACCGACCCCGTGCATTTGGTGTCCTGCGGACAGCCGTCCCATTTGCGAGCATTTTTAGAAGTCCGCGGACAGTCCGCGGACATTTACATTTTTTGGGGATACTGCCCTATCAAAACCATTGCACTTTTCTATGGGAGGAAGTGGTGGCTCTGGAAAGAGCCTTTTTGTGGTGTTTTTTTGTGTTTCAAAAACTTCAAATGGTCAACACCTACTGCAAAATGGATTGCTGTAATTCCAAAAAAGGTCGCAATACATTTTGTATATTTCGCAGAAAAATCTGATTGCCGGCATAAGTAAGATGTACTCCATATCTGCGATAAATGTGTGTACTACAAAACATAATATTTTCATTCTGAAAAGAGGACATACCATCCCTCAAAAAGGCACAAACAGCCTTGTTAACATTATGCCTTGATTTCTCCATTTGTGGACCAAATAAAGAACGCATTCACATTTGTCTGTGCGCAATACGGGAAAAAATTACTCTGGAGTTTGGATACATGTCCATGACTTTCCAAGTCCTCCTTTCATTGCAAATTGCAAAGATATTCCAGACACATGTCCTAAACTGTTCCCTCCACAATGAATAATAATAAAGTCTGGATGACGCTGTGTCACCAAAGTAGCACAGAGAGGTACCAAATCCACCCACTTCATTCCACGCACTCCATGCCAGTGCACTTCCACATGAAGGAATCCAAGATCTGTAGACACTCACAGCAATCTGCATGCACCTCCAACCAATTCATCCACGAATCTCCCAAAATCCAAACAATCTGCTTTCTGAAACACACAGGCATAGCTATCTGCTCTCCTCTCATGAAAAAGACTTTCTGACAATCTCTCTCCTTAAACAACACACCCAGTAAACCTTATTGACCAATCCCTTGCTCAGCTTAGTCTCATTTGGTTGCCTCTCAGCCTCAAATTCCCTGTATGTAATACGGTGTCCGCGGACAAATCGTAAAATCTGAAAGTGGGGAATTCAAATTTAAATAGTGTGCCCCATTTTCCCTTTGAGGTTGGCTCTGAAAAGAGACTTTATTTTGTTTTTTTTTAAGATGCTTCAGAAGCACCTTTTATTTTGTACTTTTTTTGTTTTTTTTTTCCTTATTTTCCTACAAAAATCTTCACATTAGCTTCTCCAAAGCAATCCTTATGTTCCAAAAGAGCATGGCATTTCCCATAAAAGATAAAGACATGCCATCTTCTTTAAAATAAACAACATTATCAGAATCAATGTTCTCATTATTACAAAAGAACATGCCAGCTCTAAGCATGAAAGCAAACATGCCTCGGTTGATTGCACACCTAGCATTGTTTTGCTGAGGACAAAAAACAGAACTATTGTCCCATATTGCCCTAGGTACTAAACCAGAAAAAATAACTTTGGCACTTGGAAGTATTTTCATTACTGCCTGAACCAAGTGTTCCAGATCTTTCAACAAAGTAGGGGCACTGACATAGCCCAAATGCAAAGCACCATAGTGCAAAACAACTACATGTGGACTGTTCACCCTGCCCATATCTCCACAAACTTGTACAATTCCCTGGACATTGAAACTAGGCACAGTGCTCCACACCACCTCCACTCCTTTAACATCAAAATTGTTTGCCACATTCCTGCATTTAGCATACTGCTCCAAACCATGCACAAACATATCTCCAACCACCAACACCCTGACTTTTTCCACCTCTGCCATCTTCACTACACACAGCCTCTTTCAACACAAACCACAACCTCATCATCTGATTGGCTGATCCCTACAGTCCTATTTCCATGCCAGATATGTTGAGAAGTCCCGTATGTGGCACGCCTGTCCGTGGACAGCCGCGGTGTCCGCGTATCGGGTAACACTGGGGTAGCCCTTCTACCCTTTCCACTTCACTCTCTGCACCATTTCCTCATTGGCTCCTGTTATGCAGTCACACAATCATCCAGCAATCACATCCAAGAACTCTACATCTCACTCCATCATCACAGATCAGTACTTTAGATGTACTATTCATCACTCTCAGTACAATTGAGCTGTGACTGCAAGGACCTACAGCAACAACTACTAAAAAACTCCCCAAGATTTCTACTTGCAGATTCATGCACATCCACATGCATGAACACAGAGTACAGGTATGAATATTTTCTACACAGTTCATATACAGCTCTTCTGGGAATACATATAAACAGAGTAACTGCCACTTACCCTGTATAAACTGTAAAATGAAATGACTGTAATTTCTCCCATCTGCTATGATGAAGTGTCACTTGCAAACCTGTCTGCTCTCCACATTTTTGTTTACACACACAGCTATCTAAAAAAATAATATTTCATATTAAAAAATGGGAGAAATAACAGTATAATTATGAAAAAGGCTGCCTAGTGTTATCAAATCCTTCTGCTTTATTTCCCACACCTCCACAAATGCACACATTGCATGCATTTCTGCACATTCTCTGCCATTTACCCTGTAAAAATAGCAGAAAATGCATATGATTATTTCTTCTATCTCTGAACATCCAATAACATATCCTTAAAAAAACAAGTGTGCTCTATATGTTTACTATTATACTCATTTGTAAAACATATTCAACTAACATATTTAACAGATAAAATATACAGGATGCACATAGGCAAAGGAAAGTGTATGTGCATACGATGCTCAGTTATAAGAAAACACTACTACTACAAAAACAAAAAAATCAATGTCTACATTAACAAAAGTGCTATAAACGCACATATTCACTAACTTCTTTCTTTTACAATTGCAGTGAAGTCCACTCTCCTGAAAAGCAGCAGCGTCTGAAGTACGAAAAGGAACTTAGAAGAAACCTACTCTTTCCATACAAAAAAGTAAGTACAATACTAACATAATATTCTAACTGTTACTCAAACACAATAACATTTTAGTATTGTAGAACAAACAAGTGTATTAACCCTCTACCATTAGATTTAGTATTAGTGCTTCCCCTTACCAGCTGCATACTTTATATTGTCATCTGAAGCCCGGTATAGTAACACACAAATACAAGAATATCCTTCCCAACTTGATGTAGCTGCCCATTGCACAATCACACACCTCCACAAACATCCTTACCATCATACTCAGACACTCATGCACAAAGCACACATACACTGCACAACAGCCCAACCCACACTTTCTTTTTTTCTACAACAGACCCCAAAGAATGCCTACCAAAAAGCAACTCCGTAGAAAGCAACGCAGAAGTAGAGCAAATCAAAATAAAAGTGTCCAAAATAAGCATCCATCTCTAGTAGATTTTGTACAAAATGTTCAAACAAAACAGCCAATACAGTCATTAAGCGAAACAAAACAAGTTTTCAGTACAGAAACTTTGCCTCCTCTCTCAAAATGTAAAACGAAACAGAAAGTGATTAACAAGACTTCAGCTACCACTACTGCTAACGCTGCATCTATAAATCTTGATGTAGTGGAAAGTAACCATACCAAAAAAAGTATTTTAGCAAAAATGTTCTGCCACAGAGTCCTTCAGAACCTTTTTTAAAAACAGGAGAGAAATCATGCACAACCCTTAAACCTACTGTAGAAAATGTATCCTAGAAGGTCTCATAGACAGTGCAATCCTTCTCAAAAGGACATTTTTTATTTTAGATTTAAACAGAATGAAACCACTAACAAAACTAACTACTAAACTACAAAAAAGACATCTCAATAAACAAAATATCAACAAAAATAGCTTCTTAAACATCTGTGGAGGTGAATGGAGTCACACCACGAGCACTGAACCATATTTTAATGAAGAAGCATATAAACAAAAGCAAACAAACCCAATTGCCATACATAGCAGTGGACGAGGGTATGAAAAACTTAATAACATCATTATGGAACAAGAAACTCTGCTCACAAAAATATCCCCAGAAAACTCAGTATCACCTCTCCATTCTACTGAACCAAAACGTCCAGTCTACAAATGGACGTGCACATCAATGTGTAACATTGCCAAAAAATCTTTCTAATCTTTACGCCAGTTCCTCAATCAGTATGTAAAAAGCAAAGACAAATTCAAAATGAAACTACTACAAAATATGGATGCCTGTCAAGTGCACAAATACACAGGATTACTGTCATGATGCATACCCCCAGGCATCCAGACCACGTCCATCCGCCCTGGGAGCAGGCATCATTTCGCCTTGAGAAAACCCAGCAACTGCTAGGGGCTGTCTGGGTTCAGTCCTGGCGCCTATGGTGCCAGGCTCATATGGGACATCAGTCCTGGTGCCATAGGCGCCAGGCTCATAGGTGCACTTACCTGATGCAGACCATGCTGCAAGAAGATCCAAGCCCATGTGAGGCCTGGAAGGGAATACTTTACCTTAGGGACTATTTTGTTACTCGGGTGTGGTCGGGGAGGAATACCTTCCTGGGACTACTTTGGAGGCTATTTAAACCACGCCCGAAGAGCAGCACACGCTTCGCATTATTCTGCATCCAGCAGCATAACGCCCACCGTGCCAGCAGCAGCATCCAGCCTTCTGCCACGCCCGCCTCGAACCTGGAGCACCTAGAAAGAAGGAAAGAAGCAAAGGTTAGAACAAGAGTATTACCTGATTTGTTACCTGATTCCGGATTCATTGCATCTTCAAACCAGAGGAAAGACTTTGTTTTAAACGCGTCGCATCGCCAGCAGGAGCGCCGCGGCATACTCACCGTTCCACACAGCATCTCTTTGATCCGGCGCTGTCTTCATCTTTACATCGCCGAATCCCGGCACCTAAGGGGGACAAGAAACAACAAGGTGAGCAGAGAGAACAGACAGAGACAATCTCTTTAGCCGCCATATGCTTACCTGATTTTACTGCCGGAGGTATAATTCATCAGCACGCCACATCTTCTTATGCCGCACCTGTAAAATAAGGAGAAAGCAGTAAGTTTAACCCTTGGCATTATTTACCGGACAGTGTTGGGTAACACAGACTTTTACCGGAGCGCTTTCAGCTGTCAATCTTCTTATTGGGTCAAAGCGGCAAGATAAAAGAGGAATTGGACAGGAGTGAATTCCAGATATTCTGAACTCTTACGAACTATATACTTACGGCTCTTCGCCAGGACCTTTTGGAGTCAGGATTCGTCTACAACTCTTTCAATATCTTCAGGCCAGTGAAGTAACTGGTCACCAATGCACCCCTGCGTGCTTCGCAGGATGGAGGGCTCATCCTTCAAGAATATAAGGTGAGATTGCTGAGAGGGCGCTTCAGAGGTGATTAGTGGGGAGGACAGTGGGGGTGCTATCACTTGAATCCACAAGTGCCTAAATCCATCTCTCCACTTGTAGGAGAATATTTATACGGGCCAAGCAGACAAGATTAGGAGTGCAGATCCAGTCATCGCTGCACTACACATCACGTGGGTGGAGGCCGCAGCAGTCCGGGTCCGACCGACGCCCCTGTGGGAGCCAGGTGAGCGTAACAATTACAAGGACATTCATTAGCCTGCATTTCAGGACTTATTTGCAAAAGCACCTTACATCATATCAAAATGATATCAACACATCATTCAACTATAAGAAATCTGGTCCATAAACTCTACTATGCTAAAAGTCCTGCTTTAGCACTAGCCAATTTAAATAACAATCTTCTGCATGGTTCAGCCAAACAACTACTCGAAGAAATAGAGTATATCCAGAGAAAATATTTTGGAAGTGAAAGCCACTTACAAAATGCAATAGCTTTACAACAAACTAGCAACTACTGTACATATAGCAACCTTCTATTACACACATACAAAAAAGAAATACTAAAGTTAAAAAGTGCATCCGCTGAAGTACCAAACCATGTGCATGTGTGTTGCCGCGGGACTTTTTTTATAAAAGTAGCACATAAACTGTAGACATAACGTACAAAATAGAAGACAATGAAGATTCCAAATGGTTCAAATTAGCTCTCTACCTTATAGCAGAAAACAAATACGAAATTACTGACCCCTTAATACTTTGCAATTACTGCACCGCAAAACTTGACAACAACCAAACACCTTCATGTGCTATCAAAATAACTTGGAATTATTCCCACTACCAAAACCCCTGCAACAACTCAGTTTATATGAGAGCATCATAATTCAAACAGTGCACCCATTTCAAGCAATAATATGCCTTCAACCAAAAACAGCTAAATTACCTCCCTCTGAATTAGTGAAAGGCATTTGTGGCAAAGTAGTTTATTTACCATTAGATCTTAAAGAAAATGTACACACTCTAGGAGTGCAACGGCCAATAAATCAATCTTTAATTGTCTTAGTAAATGGCGTACCTACAAAATACAAAAAGCTTTGGCAACAACTCGTGGACTTACATAAAGTTAAACAAGCCCTGCAATATATAAAAAACAACAATGAATACTACTAAGAAGTTAGTATTGAAGAAAACCTGAGAGAAACCATTGAAATAATTCAAGAGTCACCAGAAACTGGTCAATATCAACTTCTAAATCCTGCTACAGAATCCAATATTTTAGACCATTATACAATTCATCCTTTACACTCTAAAGACATTATAGATGTCCAATCAGTATATGGGAAAAAAGTATAGAAGCACAGGCCTTTCCTCTACTCTTTCCTACTGGAAAAGGAGGATGGTACGATGATAGACCCACACAGATAACAGCATCAGAATATCGCTCTTTACGAATGTATTCTGACGACCCCAGATTCAGACAAAACGTGGAATACATAGTCCACCTTCTCTTTGAAAGTGAACTAGCACCTCTATGCTACGGAGTTGCACACACATTAAAATCAGGTACCCATTTTCAAAATATGTCAGCTACGCAATTATTACAAAAAGTGCAAGAAAAAGATGAGGTTTTACAGTCAAGTATTACAAATCTTTTAGCAAACATGCGTGGTACAAAAGAATACTGGTTCCGACGTCATGGAGATGTACGCTGTATGATAAGAAACCTTGGCCCACCCACTTGGTTTGTTACATTAAGTTGTGCAGAATATGCATGGGAAGATTTACACGATTTCCTACGCATAGCAAACAAAAACAAAACAAACATAGATCTGCTCTCTAGATCCTGTAAATGTATCAAGATATTTCCTTCATCGCTTCATTGCTATGCTACACTTTATTTGCAATAAGACTGTTCCTCCCCTCAGAGAAGTTCAACACTTCTTTTGGAGAAAGGAATACCAAGCCAGAGGAGCACCACACATCCACATGCTATTATGGATTAAAGATGCTCCTAAATTTGGCCAGGACAGTGATGCCACTGTTTTGCAGTTCATCCAAAAATATGTCACTTGTGAAATCCGTTCACAAACATAGTGACCTTCATGCACAAATTTTACAATTTCAAAGACACAAATGTGGGAAATATTGTCGTTGCAAATATAAAAACAAAGGGAAATACTACACCAAATGCCGCTTTTGTTTCCCTAGACCAGTTTCAACAACAGGTTAAGTAAACAACTTCATGTCTTCAGTCAGACATAGTGTCAAAGGTAAATCACCTAAGAATACATATTACATAAAAAGAACAGAAGAATCAAAATACATCAATGATTACAATGCAATCATTGCCCTCCTATGGAATGCAAACATAGATGTGAAGTACATTGCAGACAATTCCACTGCAGTTGCACGATATGTCACATCCTACTTAACCAAAGCAGAGACAACAGAGCTTCAGGACCTCTGGGATGACATATATCAATACTATCACAGAAATTGTACAGCTTAGGCATAAGAATGCTCTCTCATAGAGAATGTGGCTGCTATGAAGCTGCAGACCATTTAACCGGTACTGCTTTGTATGGAAAATCTGACAATATAGTATGGCTAAGTCTTGGTCGTGCTAAATCTAGAAAAAGAGTTCTCAAATCATATGAGGACATAGAAACAATAGCCAAAAATGATCCCAACTGCCAAAACATTTTGAAAACCAATTTACTTGACACATACTACCCAAAGAGGAGTACCACTCTGGAAACCATGTGTCTCTACCACATAGCCCAAAACTTCACATACAAAAAGAATATTAAACCAGATGAAAAGAAAGGTAGATACAGAGTAGCATATTGTGAAGGCATCTTAGTGAAACTTACCAAACGCAGCTTAATTAATCATATCAAATTGTCATTAAAAACTCCCCAACATAAAGAACTGTATTACATGTCCCTGCTACAACTTTTTAAACCATGGAGAAAAGAAGAAGAGTGACTGGATACTTATGACTCCTATGAAGACACTTTCAAAGCAAATGAAAGCACTATAACAGACGTAAACTTTACACAGTATCAAACAATGTTGCACAATGAACAGCAACACGAAGAAGAACTCCAGGCCCAACTAGAAGTGGACACTCCCGACAGTAGTCAACCTTCTGTAACAGGAAGCCAAGAACCACTTGGACAGCCACTAATAGCAAATGAGGCAGAATTAACCATGACAGAAGTAGAAAACACCATGTGTCAGTATGTGCAAGCTACGGAAGACTTCGCTGTACTGAAATCACAACTGAACAATGAACAGCGTAGCATTTTCCAAGAAGTAACAAAACAAATTAAACACGGTGTGCAACATGAAAATAAAAATGGTACCTGCCAAGACTACAAACCTATACTGCTATACGTGAGTGGTCAAGCTGGTTCAAGCAAAACATTCTTAATCAAAATCATCAGCAAGTTCCTCCAACAATTGACAAACAACAAACTGTCAGCTGTTGTAAGTGCCCCCACAGATTTAGCTGCCTACAACATAGGCAGTGTCACTTTACACCGATTACTACTCCTTCCAGTAGAACACCAAAACAAATGAGACTATTACAAACTTTCTACAGAAGCTGCAATGGAACTACGCAGAGTTTTGAAACAAATGAAAATGCTACTAATAGATGAGGTGAGCATGGACCCCAACCTAATGTTGGCTTTGATTCACCTCAGATTACAAGAGGTCCTCAAAAAAAGACTACGAAGAGCTCTTTGGAGGAAAACACATTATTATATTCGGAGATCTTCTTCAATTGACACCAGTGAAAGGTGAACCTATTTTTAAAACCAATGGGCACAAACTGTGCCGTAAAACTCTTGGCAGCATAGGAAATGTCAACCTTTGGCAACATTTCCAATATAGAGAATTAACGGAAAACTTGCGCCAGTCTGCAGACAAATGCCAACATTTTAAAAAGTATTAGAGTTGGTATACTATCTCAAGAAGCACAAGAAATATTAAAAACCAGGCACATCCATGCACTATATGGCCATAACTCATGTGCTAGTGATGTCATGGAACAATTAGCACACAAAAATGTCAATTGTATGTCCTTGATGCCAACTCTTGCAAGCTGTTCAAAATTCAATGAAACAATGTTGAAAAAGAAATGCAGCCAATAATTGAAATTTGCCCCACAGATAAACTGGACGTATATAGTATGACACTACCCATGTGTCATCAAGCAACAACAAGACTAAATAACTTAGAAAACTCTATCTCCAACACAGCTGGTTTGGAGTAAATATTAAAATTATCTTTAAACTGTAGAGTAATGCTTAAAGGTAACCTTGACGTGGAGCAAGGACTAGTTAATGGAGCACTTGGTACAGTTGTTGGCTTTCAAACATACCCATGTGACAACAACATTCAGTTTGTGAATATTCTCTTTGACAAACTATCAGAAGTTAAAAGGATAGGACTCTCAACAGCCCGCTTCCTTCTTTTCAAAGACATGTATGTATGCAGAGAACAATTTTCGCTAACTCTAGCATACGCAGTTACCATTCACAAATCACAAGGTCTTACCCTAGATAAAGCATTGATAGATATTGGTAGCACAGTCTTTAAAGAAGGCATCAGCTATGTAGCACTATCACGCTTATGTACACTTGATGGACTATTTCTAATCAACTTTGATTCAAGTAAAGTAAATGCTGATATTCCTTGCATTCTAGAACACCCCCTTCTAAAAACCTATCCTGTTCCGCAAAAAACAAAACGTTGTAAAAGAAAACTACTTCAAACTGAAACGATACAGGATCTCACTGCAATTCCTCCAAAGAAAGTAAAAGAAGCTAATACTTCATGAAGTACCACAACCAAAGAAGAATCTAGTGCTCAAAGTAACTCAACTACTTCTTCAAAGAAGCAACACACACTCCGAACAAATGACTTCAACACAGAACTGTCAGGTCCAATCAAATTTTCAAATACAACTGGTGTAAATTGCTACGCAAATGTAGCAATAAATATTCTACCAATTATTGACAACAGTTACTTACACAGTACAGACCAATTGTGTTTGCAAATGTTAGTCCTTCATAGAAGTGCAACCAACAATCCTGACAACACTTACACTGTTCTTGGAATAAGACAAGAATTGGACTACTGTGCTGGAATGATCAAATTCACTATAAACTCACAAGAAGATCCACAAGAATTTATAATGTACTTACTACAAGTACTGGAAAAAAAAACATACCTATAAATGAAATCTTCAAGATTTCATACATGTGGAAACATACATGCACTCTCTGCAGCCATGTGGCTCAGGAAGAAGACCCTAATTAATGCTTTGTGTATGTATCCATACCTAACTGTGAATCCATTCCATTTCAGCAACTTGTACAAAATGCAAACCATGGCAGATTATGTACTACCTGCAATTCAGATAATCGCTCCACCTTTACAATACAGACACATAGTAAATACGTAATAGTAATGCTTTTATGTTACAATGCAGATGGTACCAAAAACAACTGTAAGCTGACTGGATTCACACATGATCAAGTATCACTTGGTAAGAAAACCTTGACAACAATAGGTATAATCTACCACGCAGGAGCCACAACCAACGCAGGTCACTACACTGCATATATAAAAAAGAATTGTGGATGGTTCAAATGTAATGATAGTACCATTACTCTAAAGCAGAGATTACCAACAAATCTCGTAAACACTTAATATTCTTAAAACAAGAATTTAATACGTAATCTGTCTATGAACATAAGCAAAACTTCAACTTCAAAACTATGCACAGTTAGAATACGCCAACATGTATCTAACTGCCCCAGGATTCTGCAACAAGCAAACAGATAAATAAATACCACTAAAATCAAACAAGAAATATACAGTTTGAATACGCCAACAGGTATCTACCTCCCCAAAAAATCTGCACCAACCCAACAGATAGATGAATAGCATAAAAGTAGAAATAAACAATTAGAATATGCAGTACACTGGTTTGAACTATAGTACTTCTAAAGTACTAAATATAAGGGTCGGAAAAATACAGAAATGTCTATTATGCAATACAATAACTCATTATAAACTACCTACACTAACATATGATCTTTTCTTTTATCACAGAGATCGAAAAAGAATGTCTGGTCCAATTACCCATGTCATGAAGAAACTGCATACAACCACAAAAAAGTCAACCAGTAAGTATATAATAAATGGACTCACAAACACTGCTGCATAACACACCAATTCAAGCAAACATCTAACCATACACCACAATCCAAAATGTTTACTTCCATGGGTATCTTATGCCGCAGTCCTTCTTACAAACTCTACAATCTTAACTGCATAGCCTAGACAAAACTTCACATACAAACTCTACAAATCAAACAGTACACAAACTTTTGGATTGTGGATATTTGACGGGTGTTTGATTCTATTTGTGTCTTATGCTGCAGTGGTTGTGGCCAGTACCTAGAGTCTTGAGTGCATGGCCGAAGGGAGCCTTTTCCTCTGTTCACCGCCGCGCTATCCACGGATGTCTTCAGTTCCAAGATGGCGGGCGCATCGAAACAATGTGACGCACCTCACACATCACGCCAGCCAATCAGCGAACAAGTTGCTTGTCCGTGGACATGGCGCAAGTCGATTAACCAATTGGTGTCCTTTCCACGGAGTGAACATGGAAATGTGTCGGCGGAGCGGACATAGATATCACTAATTTTTTTAGACCTACTTTTTGGTCGTTTTAAAAGAAAATACTGGACGGATGTCCACCAAATTTGCAAAAGCACGCTTTCAGGACCAAGCCACTGCTCCTGCCGCAAATTTGGTGAAAATTCGTCAAGCGGATTGAGCTGGAGGCGTGAGCAAAGTTTTTTCCCCATTCACTCTATGGGAAAGAATTAATTTTGGGACCCCCCCCCCTATAACTTTGCCCTCCCTGGACCAAATCTCATCAAACTGCAAAGAAATTCAGGGGGGAGTGAAGCTATAAACCGCCCAAAAAGTGCTCTTCCTATGAGATGAGCAACTTAACCATAACTACATGGCCCCTACCGCAGGTCATGTAATATATACATCAATGTAAAACTAACTAACAAGAACACTATCAAAAACCCACCCCAGTAAAGGAAGACAGAGAAATCCAGAATGTCAAGATGCATTCCCTCTGGATACTTAGGAGGGACGAAAAAGGAATAAAATATCACAATGTTTAAAATGTATATGCTTCTTGATGGAAAAAATACAAGAAGAGGCTTAGCCAGTCTCAAGAGTCCTAACAAATTGACATGGGGGGGACGAGGCCTTCTAAAAGTACATTAATCAGTTCTTGGCAGTGTCAAACCGTTCTTCTTAACAATTTTCAAAGGGTTTGAATCAAGTTTTGATGTAGCGAGCCGCAATGATCCAGACAGGGAGCAGGCGTCGAGTCAGATTTGAACTGGGGTTTGTTGCAGTACAATTTGGCATTCGAAGGAAGCGGGTTGAATGATACCAGGGTCTAACAGTTCTCCAATGCAGTTATATTGGTGTGAGGCATTGAAACAGGGATCTGGCTGTTGTGGCTCTTGGGTTGCTGAGAATCATAATCCAGGAGCTCAGGGACAAGATGAGTCATTGTCCTCGTGATCCCAAAATGGGAGAGGCAGGTAAACACCTGCAGGGGTCCTTCACCTCCAGTGAGGTTTTGGGAACCAGTAAAGCTGACAGAAAGGCAGGGCTTACTCCAGCATCAGGTCCTCTGCGCCCCCAATGTGCCCTGAGAGTTGTTAGGCAGTAGAGCTTGCCTCTAGTTTGGAACACTCAATGTTCACCTCATTGACAGATGGCTTTGGAAAGGTCAATTCTCCCAAAAGCAGTCCAAATGAATTCTTCCTTGAGGCCTGGATGGTCCATACGTGAATCAAAGAAGGGATGGGAGACCACCTCTTTTATAGACAAAAGTCCATAGGGGATTGGACAAAAGCAAGCCTGCTTTAAGAGGTCCACTCCCTGTCCTTGTGAAAAGTGGTCCTTCCTACTTGCATCATACCTCATTACCTCATTGCAAGCTTGCCGGTATCCCCCCTGTAATTCTGGTAGGAAACCGGCAAATGCTAATACCGTTACTGGCACTTTTCTGATGATATTATCAGCAAATAAGTGCTGGTTTAACCGGTAAAAACCCATTCCATGGAGTCCCAAAGGACTCTCTGGGGAGATGTTGCTGGTATTACCAGCAATGGTATTACTGTGCCGGTAATTTTGGCAGTTGTTTGCCGGTTGGGGTCAGATTTACCTCCAGCTTTTAGCTGTTTGGATTTGTTACCTGCACTTTTACTGCGTACCGGCCAACTTATAATGAGACACAAAGTACTTTATGTTAAAGGAAGTGAAGAAGATGGGAAGAAAGGCGAGGTACAGAGAGAAACAAGATGGTGGAACCCTTCCCCAACTGTGTTGAACTTGCTCTGATTACAATCATTCATTCTCAGACCTACAGCATCAAAGGTCTTTTGGTATGCAGCACCCTGGTTTGAGGGGCTATCTCTTATTTTTAGGGTGTGCCCTTTGATTCCAGTTTCCCAGGACAGCTCCTGCTAAGGGGATCAGGAGACTGATGCCGCAGGGCAAAGATGTGCATAGAGCTGAATGAAAGGGGATTCTGGTTAGCAGACCGCTGTTTCGGAGATGGAATTACCTGCATAATTGTATGAATTAATTAAAATAAAAAAGCCATCACTTTTATACCCTTGACTGCTGGGATTTCATCTCACTAAGGCAGTCCACATACACTTGATTCACAGAATGCCTGGGGAAAACACAGATTTCTTGATGAAATCACAGTTCATCTCACATCCACAACAAAGAACCACGTAACAGCTTTCTCTGAGACCCCTATTTAATAGACTCATTTTCTATCAGGAATACAAAAGAAGCTCTCATGGAGCTCATCCACACCCTAAAAATCAAAGACATCTTATCTTTGGTGCAATTGACAAAGATGAGAAAACGTGGATGCAAGCTTCATCACAGTATTATCACTCAAACACATTTTACCAATCACACTGGATTGGGTGACTATTTGGCTATCCCATTTTGTATTCTATGTACCAACCCGCAACCAAGGCATGCTTAGACACATCAAACATCAATACTACCTCCTCAAGAATTTCTCCATTGTCACCAAGAGTCTAATCAGGACTATTTTGCCCACAATCTATCCTGAAGCCAGCAGCAACTCTCTCCTAGAGTTACTCACTCACACCATTGGTGTTGATTCCCCAAAATCATTGGGGTATCAGCAGTGATACTACACAATCGTTCACCACCACTCCAGATGTCATTACAGAAAGTGCACTCACCTGAAGTGAAATCACTGTAAGTGACTTCGCATGACATCTGGCTCTTGTCCAATCATAGGAAGTTACACCACACAACTTTTAAACCTTGTGCTAAAACAACAAGTGACATCATACAAACGTTTACACTGATAACATAAAAGAAAGTGAATAAAAAAAACATAGTGACAAACTAACTTTGAAATCAAACGGAAGTAAAAACACATTTCAGCACTAAACCTTTGTCTCTTTTTTCAGCCACCCTGGTAGCCTCTTCGATCTTTCTTTAATGTTTGTATTCAAATTAAAGTAAGCATCATAAGTAGTTTGCTTTCCAATGTTCCACAGCTTGTATGTTAATTCTACAAATTAGACTTTTCATAAACGGATTCCTAACAGATTGATAAGATAGATCAAAAGACAAATGTCATCAGCTTTTGGTGACAGGAAATGAGTAGATGTTTTTTGGCTGCCAGAAGAGGCTGGCGTTGGTGACTTCAAAATCCTAATATACTAATTCGATGAGTAGAAGAAACTGACTTGATGGCAATTTGTGGTATGTTGTGTCTGAGAGAACCAGGCTCACACTTCGATTTTGGTTGATGGAAAACAGAGGTGATTTATTTTTTGGCATGTAAGTCAAGGATCGCAGCATCTAACTAACCTGCCTTGCTTCTAGACCTGTTACCTTTTTAGACCTATGGATACCTGAGCTTGGAAGGTCAGAAAAAAACCCTTTCCTAGGCCTTCCTGCACATTTATCCCACCTCCCACCTCCCACCAAAAAATTGACCTATTCATAGATGATAGAAGTTCTACTACAATGTTCATGAACAGAAGTGATATTTACACTGTACTTTTAGTGGATGGTGACCTGACAGAGGGTTGGGAGCCCTTTTGGAGAAATCTTTCTGGTTCTGCCTCATCCGCCAAGGGGCGTAGATCCTCCATCGCCGTGACAAATTCTTCTTCATCAAAACCGTCCATTGTTTATTCCAGTTTAGGCTGGTCAGTTCCGTTGTGGACTGGCTCCAGTAATGCCAGAGAGGATGGATCTATGTGCGTGTGTATTTCAGCCAGCATTGGCTTTAGCCAATAGGGAAAGAGGTGACCTAATATAGGTTTGCTAAAAAGGAAACGCTAGGGATTTGAAGGGGCATGACACCAAAGAGGCCAGGTGTTTTTATGGCCGAAGTTTATATGGTATGATTCTCAATCCCTCCTGCAACAGAAAACTTGCCTCCCCTATCGTCCCCACCAACATGTGTTAGTTTATCTATTTATTGAAAAGAAAACTTGTTTTCAACAATCCCCCTTTTGCACTTTAGTAAAACCATTTTATTCCTTAGCTTGCTTTGTTACACACAAAAGGTTTATGGGAACTGGCCCAAAGTGGACTGGCCTTTACTACTCCCCTAAATGACAATCTAATAAAGACGAACACATGTATTCAATTCAAATTGGCATTAATTTCGCCAACCCATTCTGCAATAGACTCTGGAAGGACTGTCATATATCAAAGCCCCACCTTCTCTACAGCAACACTGCCAACAACAGATTACCCCTATTAAAGACAAAATTAAGTATCAGGTACAGAGTAGCAGTGAGGTGGGAAGCCAGGAAGATGGCTTAGCGGGTTAAACGATTGTTGCTGTGATCTGTGTTTGATCTGCAGGTCGCAGGTTCAAATCCTAGGTCGATAAATGAGTGCAAATTTTGATTGGATAATAATAGTAATGTATGCAAGTCCTATGTAAAGCACTTATTAAAGCGCTATGTAAAAAACGAATTATTATTATAGGTAAAGCTGTTCAGAGATTTCATTACTAATTGAACAAGTTACATTGTAGGGAGTACACAAGGTAGCTATTCGATGGACTTTCTCAAAGGCGCTCTTTTCTTCATTGAAAATAACTTCCGACACCTGCCAACTCTTTTTTATATATGTTATTGTCATTAATTCTAGTATCAATTGTCAAGTTGTCAAACCTCCTAGGCCATCTTGACTGATATATTTGTTCGCACCTTGCAGGCCTCCATTTAAGGACTCTAGGCCAGCTCCAGGAAGACAGCACTGAGTAGGCTGCTGGTCATGTGACCACCAAGCCCTGCAACTCTGTTGCTCCACCCACCAACAGTTTACGCACCTTCCAGTCCTCTACTTAGAGTACTTTAGGCCAGTTTCAGGCAGACAGCATTGAGTAGACTGCTGGTCACGTGACCAGGTCCCGCCATTCAGCTGCTCCTCCCACCACCTATTTCACCAGTCGTCCTTAGGAATCCTCATCGTCGATGAGCTCAGCAAAGGATGGATGAAGATAAGGACCTCACCTGTTGGTGCCTGTTCAGGCCTGATAGGGCCAAGGGTCACACCCGCTATCCTGCATTTCACCTACAAAGCAGTCGCTATTACTGCTGCTCACCAAAGACATCACCATGTGTCTCCTCTCTCCATCCCATCCCCTCTCACGCTAGGGCTCTAATGGCCAAGCACACTGAGCAGCCTGGCAAACTACCCCAGGAAACCTCATCAATATTGACCTTGGCCCCATCCAACACCCACGGACCACATTCCCACTCCCTCTCATATTGATCAAAGCTCGTTCAGCAGTCGCTCGCGCTGCAGAGATTACTGACCTCATCTCATACAACAACCTTGATGCCCTGTTCATCACTGAAACATGGTTTACCCCATCGTCCCCCCATGTTTTCAACGTCAAGGCAACTGCATCCAAATGCTTATCACCCAGGAAGGTCAGAAGGTGGAGTGGTAATCATCCACAGGAGTGATTGACCATGCACCATCATCCTCTCTCCCTGAACAAGCTCATTTGAATTACTCACCTTCTGGTTCCCTTTATAGGAAAAGGAACCCATCACCTTCCACCTCATCTACAGACCACCTCACAGGAGTGACTCATTCATTGCTGACATCTCCAAGTTACTCTCCTATGCCAAATTAGCACACTCTAATAATCTCTTTTTCTGAGATTTTAACATCCCTGAGTCACAGACTGACAACTTCACTCGAAGCATGTTTTTCGCACTGACCGGTTCCATGTACCTTGACCAAATTGTGCTCTCCGCCTCGCACCACAAAGGCAACGCCCTATACTTAATGTTCAGATCATCCCCCGCTCAGAGCCCATCAAACTTGACTGGTCTGACTACGCTGCCATCCCACTATCAGTCACTGACACAACTATGGCCCACACTGGTCAAGCTAAACCCCTCTCACTCAATGCTGCTCTTTCAAAACCATCTGTGTCAATGAGCTCGAAGCAAACTTTACAGACTTCCCCACCAAATGGAATGCCTCAGTCCTCCTAGATTTATTCAACAACTCTGCTATGAAACTGGTAGACACTCATGCCCCCTAAAAAACAGCCATGCTAAGACTAAACCATCCACCCCTTGGTACACCCCCAACAAATATTCAATCAAACCCCTAGAAAAAAAAACATTGGAGCAAAAACTGAAACCCTGGAGACCTCACCAACCTCAAATATCTCCATTCCATGCCAACCGTAGGATTCTGATTATGGAGGCCAAAGCTGCTTACTACTCCACTACCATTGCGGAAGCCGCTAACAGGAGGAAATCCCTCTCTGAAGCAGTAAAGCACTGTACCTAATCTCACCCCAACCCTAAGGTATCAGTGTCTCTGGAAATCAAGACATGTTTTATCAGAAAAATAGACACAATCCGGGACACCATTGAATCAACCTCCAACAGCATTAGTGCCCCATTAACGATGGCACACTCACTGCCCCTCTGGACAGAATTCTCTCCTCCCTTGCCCCTGGATCTCCTAAAAGAGATTTCCTCCCTCAAATCTACTTCTTACTCTGACAATATCATTCCATAATTGAAGGGTGATATAAATGCCATATCATATCCGGTGCTCGACTTGCTCCTCAGCATAATTAATGCCTCCCTCACAGAAGGGTTATTCCTGGGCACCCTCAAGAATGGCTTCTTTAAAATAAAATAACCCTATATCCAGACGACCGGGCCAACTGCTGGCTTATTACAAATCTCCTGTTTATTGGTAAAATCTTGGAAAAAAACTACACAACTGCTCGCGAGAATCGCAGGGATTTGCCCCAAATGTAGCATCGAGACAGCCACCATCCAGGTGATGGATGATGCCCAACAAATCATGGCCTTGCTCCTTGCTGACTGCATGGGATTCTCTTGCACTGCTCTGAATTGGTTTACCTCCTATCACATGGGCAGACACCAGGCCATCTGGATAAAGTCGTTGCATTCTAAAAGCCTCCACGTGTACTGGAGCGTCCCCAAGGCTCCATCCTGTCACCTGTCCTTTTTAACCTTTATATGGTGCCTCTGGGCACCCTCCTCAGAGATTGCAAAATAGCCATTCAAAAATACACGGACGATACGCAGTTGTACATGATGTAAGAGGTTTTGTCTTTTTGTGGCAAATTCGGAATTTGGCAGTATTTTCTTACCGTGATCAGCTGTACCACCTCTCCCTTCCTACCAATCATTGTGCAAGAATGTTTTGTAAAAATCTCTCTCTGCTCCAAAACAATGAAAGCTTCAGGCAATAGTTTCCATTTGCCTTCTTGTCGCACATGTTTCTGCTTTTCATGAAAAAATTGAATGCATGTCACTGTGCTCACGAACTGCACAACATGTTAGAGGGAGCAGGGCAGTTAATATGTTAGTAAAACAATTAGTATATGGTTAGTTAAATATTTATTTCTAATGCAGTTTTACGCACATAAAAACATCCAAATTGTACCTATGCACTTCTGCACTTTAAAATGACTGGCATGTTTCTAAAACGTTTTGCTAAATGCTTTAAAAAATAATAATGTTTGCTAAAAAACTGTGCCTGGCACCTATTTCGAAATGGCTGCATACTGCCAGTAAAACCCCAAATATATCCTTACGGTTCCATGTCATTTCATCACGGGATGTTTTTTGCGGGGTTTTGTACCGCAATTTTTTTTTATGAAAAAAAAACATCAAATTGTTTTTCAATTATTTTTGGGGGGAATTCCCCCTAAGCCCCCATTTTCAAAAAAATTAGATGGGTTTTTAGAAAGAAAATGTGCGGTAAAAAAACCCACGAAAAAACATACCGCGATGAAAGGGCATCGTACCATCCTTACATACCCTCCTTTGTCCGACAATTCTGGCTAATAAATCCATAATTGGAAGAAACCCATATTATTTCAAAATGTACGTTTCCCGAGACATCTCTCTTTTTCCATTGTTGTTAGACGAATCACGGT
Source organism: Ambystoma mexicanum (assembly GCF_040938575.1). Taxonomy (NCBI): domain Eukaryota; kingdom Metazoa; phylum Chordata; class Amphibia; order Caudata; family Ambystomatidae; genus Ambystoma; species Ambystoma mexicanum. The sequence continues at coordinate 1,507,568,747 of NC_090921.1, read as the reverse complement.
TGAAATAACAGCATCTTCATAAAATGACGATTTAAACATTTCACAACAAACCATTGCTTAATCATAAAGCAAAAGTGAAGCAGATCCCAAATAAGGCCTATCAGTCCTCACAAGCATGTTCATGTGCATGTATAATAAAACATTTTCCCTCACTATAATTCCCCTTGTGCCTGCTAAGCATCGAATTTTCGTCCGTTGGTATTGTGTGCTGCAAGGTTTAAACTTCAAATCCCAATTCATATGGAACATTTACATTGTTGCATTCTCGCTCAGCGACCAAGGGGAAAACAAAGGTGATCAGCGCCCAAATCGAGTTGCTGTAAAGACGTAGGTAGTTCCAGTCGTTCAATGTCTTCTGAAGTAATCCTGTTCAAGTCAGGAATTGCGTGAAACAATTTACTCAGCCAAGAGCGGTTTAAGAACAGACTATCCATAGAAGAAACCAGCTCCACAAGTTTGATATGTTTGGAGCCAGCTTGCTTAAAAGAGCCCATAGGTGCAAACGATGAGACCAGTGAAGCAACATGCGATAACCAAGGAGATTTATTTTGGCTTTGGGATTCCATTTCAAGTCCATACTGGTCAGGTACCTGACTATTGTGAGCCCAACTAGAACCAACAGGAGTATCTACTGTTGGCCCCCATTGATTGCTAGTAGCCGATGGATTTTTTGTGGGAGATAATGATAAATCTCAGGTGCAAAACTGATGCTTTGATGTTTTTCTGACTGGCCATCACAGGGCTCCTTCAATAGGTGCGTACATTTGTCACTCCCACTCGTATTTGCAACCAGCAGAGGCATAATACTCGCAGCTCTGGTGTTCAATTGAGGCTGCAATGTATTTGTAGCAGCTGGATTTGGGCAGGACGAGATGATCAATTTTTCCATTAAGCCTTGCAGAACCACTTGATATGATAAGATATGGCATTTGTAACGCGCCTATACACAAGTGTTTCAAGGCGCGACGAGGTCGGGGAGAACAAGGGGAGACAGACAACGATCCTACTAGGGCAGGTGTCATTCAGATTGCGCAAGTGCAAGGCTAGAGGGGAAGGGAAAAGTGCAGGGGGGGAAAGGTAGAGGGAAAAGTGCAGTACAGGGTTATAACATACAGGATAAATAACAAGGGCCAGCTGGTGGCAAGTGCGAGGTAAGTGCGTACTTGTCTAATAGTACCATCCCCTAGATCATTGTTGATAATATAATGCCCTTCCAGGGTCTTCTTCTTCCGGCAAAGTGGTCCATGGGCTTGAGGCCAAGGACAAGCCTTGCAGTCCTGTTCTGGATAAGTTGTAAAGGGCGAAGAGTAGAGGCAGGCAGATTTAGAAAGAGGCTGTTGCAGTAGTCCAGCCTAGAGAGGAACAGAGCTCTGGAGACAGTGAGCTTCTGGGGGAAAGTGAGAAAAGGAAGAATACCTCTGAGGTGCTGCAGCTGATAGTTTGTCTTCTTAGAGATGTCAGAGATGTGAGGAGAGAAGGAGAGGATGGAGTCAAAGATGACACCAAGGTTCTTAGCCTAGCAGGAAGAGGGCCCAGAGTGGACAGCCAGAGAGAAAGAGAGGAAAGGAGGGAGCAGGTGTACTGAAGAGCAGGGTCTCAGTCTTACTGGCATTAAGGCAGATATCCTTGGCGGAATACCATTCCTGAATTGCAGCCAGAAAGCCTGGTATGAGAGAAGATGCAGAGGTGGCTCAAGGGAGCCTGAAAGAGAGCTGGGTGTCATCTGCATAACACCGAAAGTTGGAACAGAAGGTAGTGATGCGGTGGGCAAGAGGTGCCAGGTAGTGGTTGAAAAGCCACGGAGAAAGTTTAGAACCCTGGGGAACATTACAGGTAGAGAGATCGATAGAGAGAGGAAAGACACCAGCTGGACCTGAGAGGGTCGGTCGGTGAGAAAGAAGGTCAACCAGGCCAGGGCCTGTTCAGTGATACCCAGGTTATCACAGAGGTGATTGAGCATGATGGCATGGTTGATTGTATCAAAAGCAGAGGATAGATCAAGGAGAATGAGGACAGAAGGAAGATTAGAGTCAAGATTCAAGAGCAGGTCTTCATGGGTGTTCAGGAGAGCAGTTTCCGTGCTTCTGGCAGCTCTGAAGCCAGACTTGTGGTTGTGGAGACAACCAACAGATTCAGTATGCCGACTAAGCTGGGAGATGGCCAGCTTTTCCAGGAGTTTGCCTAGGAAAGGAGTGATGGATATCGGCCAATTGGACAGGATGTCCTGGGTTTTAGTGGTGAAATGAGAAGCCAAGGCCGTGCAGAGGGCCTGGGGGGAACAGGAGAGGTAGAGACTGCAGCAAGATTGGCCAGCTCCTTGCAGATTTTGAAAAGTTCGGCCTAGTTGTTAGATGCTGCAGAGACACGTTCCTGGATGTACGCTCTCTTCAGAGAGTCTGTACTGCCTTTGGAAAAGGCGGCAGGCCAGTTTCTTAGGGGGTGTGCCTGATGCCCCCCACTTCCTCTCAGCCGCCCTACACTTGCGTCTAAGGGTGGCGAGGTTGGAATCGTACCAAGAGTTGCACTTGGATTTGGGATTCAAGCGGATTCTCATGACAGGGGCAAGGACATCAAGAGTGTTACAGTTAGAGAGATGAAGGTTAGAGAGGGCTGTGTCAGCCAAAGGTGCAGGAGGAGTGGAGAAAGTGGTGGCGAATGCCTCAACTGACACACGCTCTAAGAGTCGGATGACCGGGAAGGTAGGTGGCAGTGCTGGAGTCGGCTTAACCTGAGGGCTAGAGCGAGAGAGGTGGGAGGAAAGGAGAAAGTGGTCCTTCCAAGAGAGAGGAGTGGTGAGAGGGTTAGAAAATGGGAGGTCTGAGCAGATCAGAACATCCAGGGTGTGCCCTGCAGAGTGAGTCGGGCCAGAGGGAAGAATAGAGAGAGAGAGAGAGAGAGAGAGAGAGTCGCAGAGGTGGCAAAAGAGTCCAAAAGAAGGGCTAGATAGGTAGATGTTCATGTATCAGATGAGGAGAAGTTGAGAAGTAGAGGTTTGGAGGGAGGAGGAGAGGTCAGCCTATTCAGAGAGGAAGAGGTCTACCTGGCCAGGAGGCCTGTAGATAGTGGCCACAGTGAGAGAGAGAGAGACTGCACATCAGGCATTCAAAGGTGGAGTAGTCCTGCATTGGAATGACAGAAGCAGGGATCCGCTCTGGGAAAATCAAGGCTATACCCCCACTGGGACGGTTGGTTCTGGGTTCAGAGAGGATCTTGTAGCCATCAGGAAGGAGAGTGTCAAAACTCATGACAGATCTGGCTGTGAACCAAGTCTCATTGTAATCAAGCCCTTCCAGGAGACCCCCAGATGTCAGAGGAATGTTTGCTTGCTGAGCGGGAGTTGAGAGTAGCGATGTGGAGTAGGTTGCCACTTTTGAAGGACTTCCGTCGAGGGGTAAAGGCCATAGGTATGCCCTCATATATTGATTGATTGATTGATATTTTATTTCTATCGCGCTCGTACACAAGTGTTTCAGAGCACGAAAAGGCAAGGGAGGGGAACAGGGGAGAACAAAACAGCGATCTTACTAGGCCCAGTGACATTGAGAACGCGCAAGTGCATGGGAGAGTGGGAGGGGAAAAGTGCATGGAAGGAGGAGAGGGGGAAAGTGCGAGGCAGAGGAGAAACAGATAAATTACAATAAATAAATAATAAAGGCAACAAACAGTGGTAATGCAGCCAGCAATTTGCAAGTGCTAGGTTTAAGGCAGCAGCCAGGTTTGGTCCGATAAGTGCAGGAAGAAAAAGGTGGGGCTGTATGGCTACAGATACACACCTGAAGTGTCCGGCGGTGAAACAGGAAGAGAGTAAGGAGTAAGTTAACGTGAGCTTTATTTATTATTATAGGTAGTTATAAACATTAGGGAGGAGGGAGATTGTGCATCCTTCAGTCCGGGCTGGCAGCAGTTGATCTTCAACCCGTATTCAACATTCCATTTCCCTACGTCATGTCTCTGGCACGCTCCCGGCTTCTCATGCTGGCTTCTCGTGCTCTTCTTCCTAGTAGCATGGATATTACACATCTCCCTTCCTTTATATACAATAAAATGAAACAACAATGGTGTTGACACTAGTCTATATACAATTTCACACAAAGTCCTCCATCCTTCTGGGCTTGCGATATGTTCTCCCACTTCTGGACCTGCGGGACATCTCACTGATGCGACTGAGCAAGGAAATTACTTCAGACTTGTTGGATCTCATCTCTTGCACATTCTTCATCTCACATACAACATTCTGAACTTTCTTATTCTCTACTTCTCTTTGATCTTCCTTCCCTCCTTTTGCCTCATCATTATTCTACTTCTGTCACCATCAGAGTGTTTGTTGTCACCACATATCCATACTCTTTCAACATTCCAGATTCTGCCATCCTCAGTTCTGACAGAGTGTTTGCATGCTTCCAACACTCTGATGGGCTTGGACCATTTACAGGGACCTTCTCTGAGCACAGGGGGTAAATTAATTCTTACCATTTTCCCTACCACAGTACTTTCATCATACTTGCCCATTGGGACTTTTTTCATCATAAACATTTTTGTTTCTCATTTGCGTACTTCTTATATTGTCACACACCAATCCAAAGTCTTTGTTGACTCTATAGTTCTCATTGTCTAACCACATAGGCGCTAATTTGGTGTGCGCCTTTCTACCCCTACTTAACTCAAATGGGGAAAGACCCATAGTCGGATGGGGTGTGAATCGATGTGCAACAATTCTCTCCTTAACTGCTCTTTCCCAATCCATGCCGTTAGACCATGCCAACCTAATGGTCTGTTTCAACACTTTGTTGAAGCGCTCCACAGTACCGTTAGTTTGGGGATGGTAAATGGCTTTCCTTTTATGTAATATGGAATATTTTTTGCAAAATTCTTTCATATCTTTGGACCTGAATTGAGTACCATTATCTGTCATGATGCTACTCGGGTAACCTTCCCTCTCACATATTTCAGATAGGAATTTGATCACAGTAATACTTGTGATTTTGGGTGCGATAAGTACTTCAACCCACCTGGTGAGAAGGTCAATTACTACTAGACAGTATTTTTGTACACCAGCACTGCAAACTGGGCCTAACACATCCATGCCCACATCCTTCCATGCCTTATCCGGTATTTCAGTTACAACCATCGTTTGTTTTACTCCCACACAATTTTTATCATTATTGTTGCAAAGGATACAATCCCTAATATGTCGCTCAATTTGCAGGTCGCAACCTGACCACCAGTAGTCATTTCTTATGTTTTGCTTGGTTTTCACCATCCCTTGGTGGCCCTCATGACCTAATTCCATGACTCTTCGTCTCAGGCTGGTAGGTGGGATTATCTTGTCTCCTCTCATAACTATGTCTCTATGTATATGCAATTCATCAGCAATAAGCCAATATTCTGAGAGATTGGCTTTCTCAACCAACGCTTTGTTCCATGGAGCGTGACTGCATATCAATCCTTTAAGATTGTCCATATCACTGTCACTTTTTATGGCATCACTCCATTCCGTCCTTGAAATAGAAGTGGACTCAATATTAAGAACATTTTCAGTATTGTCATCCTCATCTGTAGTTTCTGATATATTAGTCAAACGTGACAAACAATTGGCTGTAATGTTTTTTGTACCTGGTACATATCTTACATTGCAATTATATTCCTGAAGGAGTATCACCCATCTTCTGATCCGGTTGGATACTTTGTCCAATCCTTTGGACATAATAACATGAACCAACGGTTTGTGGTCAGTCCGGAACTCCACTTCACGACCCCAAATAAAGCTTCTGAACTTTTCTGCCGACCACTTTATTGCCAAGGCTTCCTTTTCTATCGCTGCATACGATTTTTCAGCACCCTTAAGAATTCTTGAAGCGAATGCGATTACCATCTCTCGCCCTTCATGTTCCTGAGTGACGACAGCTCCTAATCCAACATTGCTGGCATCTGTGGTAATTATGACTTTCTTATCACTAATGACATTTTTTAATGCTGGAGCTTTATAAATTGCAGTTTTGATAAATTCAAATTCTTCCTCACATTCGTTGTTCCAATTAAAATTCTTCTTCTTATTGGCTTCACGTAAAGGAACAGTATGTACAGCAAAATCACGGACAAACTTAGAGTAGTATTCTGCCATACCTAAAAATGTACGTACTTCTTCTTTATTACTTGGTCTGGGCATATTCTTTATTGCATTGACCAATTGTTCTTTTGGAGATATTCCTTCGGCTGATATCTTATGCCCTAAATACTCAATTTCAGAATGGTCAATTTTGCATTTCTCTTTGCTTAATGTCATTCCTGCTCCACAAAGTTTTCCATACACATATTTCAATCTTTCATCATGAAGTTTTTTACTATTTGCGTAAATCAAAATATCATCTTGGAAACATATCACTCCTGGCACTCTTTCAAATAGCTTATGCATAATCTTCTGAAAGACAGATGCTGCTGACACGAGACCGAACGGCATCCTCCTAAATTGGTATAATCCATCCGGTGTAATAAATGCCGTAAGATGTTTCGATTTCTCGTGTAACTTGACTTGATGGTAAGCTGACGTAAGATCAAGAGTGGAGAAATGACTTGAAGGCCCAATGGTAGATATAAGCTCTTGAATTTTGGGCAGAGGATACCTATCTGGTATGATACATGTATTAGGTTCTCTCATATCAATGCAAATTCGTAGCTTTCCTGATTTCTTCCTGAGAACTACCAATGGTGACACCCATTCACTGGCGTTTATGCTTTCAATTATGCCTTGACTTTCCAGGAGTTTAATCTCTCTCCTGACTTCATCTCTCATGGATATAGGAATATTCCTTAATTTCTGTACTACAGGCGTATGATTGGATTTAAGTCTTATCTCATGCACATATCCCCGAAGACATCCGATCCCTTCACGAAACACTTCTGTCATGACATCTTGAGAAGTGTAATTCTTCACTTCGGGAATAGTTTTCCGTTTATTCAGTTCATCCTGAACAGCAAACACAGATTCTTCAGCAATGGAATCAATTTTCACTTGTAATTTGCTTTGATGTGTCCAGCTTAATAGGGGAGTTTGACCTGAGTCAGTGATGTAGATCTTTCCATTGGCTCTTCTTCCTTTAAATTTCGAATTTCCCCAAAACCATCCTATGGTATCTATTTTCACACCACCATATGCCCTGGGTTTAATATCTGTCTCATGTAGATATTCATGCCTTTTTTTATCCCATAGTTGTTGTGGTACTAATTTATACTTTGCTCCTGTATCAATCATCATGTCAATTTCGACACCATCAAGATGAACTTTAGCTTTGGGACTGTCTAATACTTTTTCATCTTCATCATCCATGACCACAAATACACATTCTTCACCTTCGTCTTGATCACTGCGGTCACTACTTGAATTCCCACCTATCCAGTTGGTAGACATGCTGCGAAATCTGCAACACTTGGAATACTGTCCCTTTCCTTTGCAACTACTACATATGATCTTCAATGCTGGGCATTCGGGATCGTCTGCCCAATGATTAGCACTGTCGCATCTGTAACATCTGCCTTGACGTTTCTTCCTTGAGTTGATATTGGAATTTTCCTTCCTGCAGTAGTTGCTTGGAATGTTTTTCTGATTAAGTTTGTGCTTCCCTCTGTCCGGTGTTGATTGATGTGACTTATTGTACACTTTCTTCTTTATTCTGGAGTTGGTCACCATAGCTATGGATTCTTTTTCATCGGCATTTTCACATGTTAATTTAGCAAGTTTCAGACTGCTTGCCACTAATTTGACAGATTTCATCTTGTTCTCCAGTTCTTTCACACATTCCTCAGTGTGCTCCACTTCTTTTGCTACTCTAAGCACAATATCTAATGAAGGATCATTTTCCGACCATAGCTTCTCTCTTACTTTAGCACTTCTGCATTCCAACATGAATTGGTCTCTTAGCCTTTCATCTAATTGTTCATTGAAGTTACAGGTTTTGGCAAGTTTGCGTAAAGCAGTCACATATTTTTTAACACTTTCTCCCTCCTCCTGTGTTCTTTTGCCAAACTTGTACCTCTCCAGAATAATACTCACTTTTTTTTCATAGTGTTTGTTTATTTTCTTTACTGTGCGTTCATACTCATTAATGTCTACATCTTCATCAGCAGTAAGTTCTGGTAAGGATTCATATTTTTCCTGACCAGCAGGTCCTAAACAGTGCAATAATAATGATTTTCTCTTGTCAGCACTGCAATTAGGTCCACACACCACACCCGCATAATGTTCAAAGGACCGTATCCATCTTTTCCAAGGAATGATGGGTTCATCTGTATCAGGCCTAAACAATGCTGGAGGAGGCACACTACTAAATGCCATCACTGCCCACTGTATATGATAATTAATCCACCAATTGTTAATGTGCTTTAATATAGTGCCAAACGGAGTGCTGAAGCTCCTCTAAAATAATGCAGGATGAATCTCCTCAATGAATGTAAAATAGTCAATGAGGCACGGAATAAACTGGTTGTTTGACTAAAATGTGCCCTTAAATGTTCATTTAACTTCAACTCAGTATACTAATATTGTTTCTAAATGCTTTGACATCAGGATTACTTTTCAATTACAACATTTTCTGAATAAAATGAGCGCCACAAATGTGACAGGGCTCAAACGCTTGCAGCACCTTCCTTTCTCACGTTGTTTGGTTTGTGCAGACAAAATAGTATGTATGTCCCTTTAAGAGTAAGGCATTCAACACGCATGCGTGTGGAAAAAGAGAAAGTGAAAGGACGTAATTGAAAAAAATTTCACAGAGCTCTAGTGGAGTCACGGCAAATCAACACGACATTAAGCTACTCCGTATATACAACAATATTCACATGTTACCGTTAGACAATTCGGGCCGCTGCGACGCTCGGGCCTGAGGGGAGCGGCCTAATATGTCAGCTGGATGGTGTAAAATGAATTCCTCGTCGCCATTTGAAGTGTCCGGCGGTGAAACAAGAAGAGACTAAGGAGTAAGTTAACGTGAGCTTTATTTATTATTATAGGTAGTTATAAACATTAGGGAGGAGGGAGATTGTGCATCCTTCAGTCCGGGCTGGCAGCAGTTGATCTTCAACCCGTATTCAACATTCCATTTCCCTACGTCATGTCTCTGGCACGCTCCCGGCTTCTCATGCTGGCTTCTCGTGCTCTTCATCCTAGTAGCATGGATATTACAAGACCCCAATGCAAGGGGTGGCTAGGAGGCAGTCTGGGAGGGCGACAGGATGAGCAGGTACCTGGGCCCAAAAGACAGAGGGTGGCCAGGTGCACGGTGCCAAGAGAGAACAGATCAGCAGGGGAGAGGGGGAGCGAAGGCAGAAGAAAAGAGGAAGGTCTTGAGGTGCTTCCGGAACCGGAGATGGTTCTCCTCAAGTTTTAGAGTGGCAGGGAGGCTGTTCCAGAGAAAGGCCCCAGCCGAAGACAGAGATCTACCCCCAGCTCGTTTCTTAGAAAAACGACTGATCCTAGAAATCAGATACAGCTGCCAGTTTGGCAGTGCGATCAGTGAAATCATGCCCACATCTCACCCCAGGGTCCAGAGGCTGGTGAGCTGTGCATTTCATTTCAGCTATTTGAGCGTTACTGGGTTTAGAAGGTCCTCGACATAGCAGTGATTTTTGATGGGTGAGCCTGAGGAGGTCAGGAAGCCACGTTTCTTCCACAACTGTGCAAAATCATTGGTCACTACAAAAGGCATATCTGGACTCAGGGTATATGTTCACAGTTTGCTGACTTGCCAGTTTGCACACTCTAATCAGTGCCACAATCCCTGCCACTTATGATGAAATAACCTGTGGTAATTTCCCACTTTCTACAACTTCCAATAGAGCACATTCCACACCACCAATTTACCATTTTGATCTTGATAACATGACCCATTCACAAAGTAAATCAGGTCTCAGTTGTGTAAGGGAGTGACACTCAAGTGACATTGTGTGTGTTAAAAGATAGTCTGTAATAGCAACACAGTCATGAGGTTCTGTTTCGTGTGGTTGCACATCTTGGGGAGTGAACAGCAGGAGTGCTGGGTTCAACACTGGACATTAGGTTAGGAGGATATTGGAGTAGTTCAATGGTAAAACGTTATACTTGATGGCCCGGGATACCGACATATGTTGTTTTTTTATTTTCAAATTAGAGACACCAAAGAGTGTGGCAACGCTACTTCCAAGGAAAATCCCAACCTATATGTTTTCAGATTTATGCACTGTTATTCCAGCTGCATCTATTGCCCGCAAGCAGGGCAGCTTGTCGGCTGCTAACCAATCAAGCTCCTTACTGCAGTATGAAATAGACAATTGATGAAACCCATGTTTCTCTGTTAGCACGGCAAGAGCACATCTGTTCTTCTTTGGCAATACAAAGTGAATAACTTCTTATAGCCCGGTAAACGCAAAGCAGGTGCTTCAGTCAATTTCCCTTTTACTGTAGAGAAAGCCTCTTTGGCTTTTGGTGAACATTGCCAAGGCGCTATTGTGTTAACTCTTAATTGAAAGGTTCTGCATAACTGAGGTTTTGCAATTGTGTAAATACTCTCTTTTCAGTAGGAGTATATGACGTGATGACCCATTACAATATGATAACCTAGATAGCATACTTTTTCTTTACCCAAATGTAATTTCTTCTTTGAGACCATTATCAGCCAGAGCAGTCAGCAGCACTCGGGTGTCCTTCTAACAAGCCTTGTAAGAAGGTAAAGGCTAGCAACAGGTCATTCCGGAGGTGCACCAACACTGACTCCAGGAATAAGTGATTTTTTTCTAAATTAATTTCTGGGAAACTACCGTAGGGGGTGTAAAGACTGGAAGAGGGTATCTGTACTCCTGCGCTCCATATGGCAGAGTAGAAGCACAGAGCACCCCAGCCAAGATTCTCTACAGGGTAGCGAAGGACGAGCAATCAAGGCTTAAGCTCTCAGGAGGTGGTGCAGGCTGGTTCTTAAGTACAGGGCAGTCCCCAAACCCTCAACAAAGGAATGTCCACACACTATATTATGTGATAACATAGTTCTTTATATACATAAGGTTCAATATATCTACACAATCAATAATACACTTTTTGCTTTGGCAAATATTATATGGTAAATATCTACAATATCTATGTGGTACAACAGTTAACTTTTGACTCCTTTAAAATGCACCAACTGCTGACAGTTTCAATGGCATAGAAGTCAAATAGCAATGTGAATCAACATCAGACATAGGAAGGAAGACAAGTTAGGTTAAACAATGGAAGAATAGCTCTGTGTGAGGATCCCCCCTACCTGGGCAAACTGTAAATAAAGTGTATCAACAAGCCCAGTCCATATACGTTTAAAATAGTCTTGGTTCCTGCTAAAATGTTCTACTACCCCAATGTTCCAGAGTTTAGCATAGTTTCTTTGACGGTTCATCGACGGATCACTCGTGGGTGAACTCCCTTTAAAGCAGGAGCCACAGACGTCGATAGTCCTCGAAGAAATGTGAACACTATCGTCGAGATAGCAGCTTCGTCCTTCGCGGTGATCGTCGACGATCGGTCGTGGACGTCCTGTGAAGGCAAGGCATGCGGTGGGTGCACCTCAAGGACAAGAGTTTGTTGCCGCAAAGATGACTCGATGAAGAACGTGGGCCCAGCATCGGGCATTGGGTGTCGGTGTTTGCGTAGATGATCGGGACTCCACCACGACTGGCTTTCGGAACTTGGTTGGTCTTTGTGGACTTTGGGTGGTGGGAAACCCACTGGCGGATTCGCCTCGGTTCATCGATGACCTCATTTTTCTGTGGCGGGACAAAGCGATTGAATGTGATGGCAAGGGAGTCCTATGTTTCAAATGTCTTAGGCAAAGGTGGAGCGTTGCCGCTCCGGTCATCGGCAGCAAGGCGTCAAGCTTTCCCCGTTCTGGGCAACACGATTTGGTGAGCTTCCAGCAGTCACGGCAGTCCTACGGACCCTGGTCGACGATTATGGACTTTGATGCCTGGGTGCTTCCCTTCAGGATTCCTCTGCGCACCCCGTCTCCGGTCGGCAGCCTTTTCAGAACTGACTTCCAGGTTGCCTTGGTGAAGATTAGCTTTGGCACGATGTTCCCTCGTAGCTCGCGAAGAGGTCTCCTAGCCAAGTTCTCTCTTGGATCAGCCCTTGACAGGCACGACAGCTTGCAGATTTTGACGACGGCTAGCAGCAGCAAAACCTTCTTCTTCCTGCTGGGCTTCAAGGTTAACCATAAAGTTTCGACTTCAGCTTCTGAAAAATTCTGGTAAGCGAGAGGTCCCCAGATATACAGTTCTGGCTCTCATTCACACTGCTGAACCAAGCTCAGGCAGCCAATCATTCAGCAGGGCATTCATGCAGGAAGGCAGCCAATCAGGCTCCCAGTGCATTCAGACCATACACTTCCACACAGACACCCATAACAAAGAATGTGGATTGGGGCAAGCACCCAGCCTTTCAGCACACCACACTGCATTCATGTCAGTTTCGGGCAAGGCTGTCTCATTCTTTGTGTCACACACACAGATACCAGACACCCATAACATGGAATGCATATTGGTCACACACTCCTTTCACCCAGGTCCCACCGCAAGGGTGTAACCACAACATACAGTCACTGGGAAGGCTCCCGCCAGTCTGGCCTGGACTTCCCCCACAATACCATATATGGTTCTTCCACCCAACAGCCAGTCAGGGGAAGGGAAAGAGTCAGGACTTCCCAGCACTTTGGGAAAACAAGGTAACAGGCAATAGAAACCAAGAGGCCACAGAAGCCATCTAGTCTCCTATCAGGAATCCACTGATTCCTATGGCAGGGCTTGGGTATCCCAAATTGGAGGATACTCAGAACACCTGCCAAATTCAGCATGGAGCTTCCACCAGCCCATACCCTGCTCTGGGGGCTATCCACAGGTGCCCAAAAACATACTCTGGGATACAGGGTTGTACCCCCACCCATGGGTGCCCCAAGGGTCTGTTCACCACAACCAAAAAGAGGAAGAGCTGCACTGTCAGGAGTCCCACATGCACTCCTGTGCAGAAAACAACACAGAACACACATGATAAGGGAGTACAGGACAAGGACATGAAGGCCATGTCTCTCAAATGCATTTCCAGCATAACAGGGGGCACAACATATCAATGAGACAACTGAAGTCAGGTGTTCTGAATTCCTTTATGGGATGGGGAAACGTGAATAAATACTGACTGTCTTCATGTATAGGAACAGAAAAGAAAGCAGAACACAAACCTGCTACCGTGAAATTGGTTGCTGTTGTGGGTATGCTAGCTAGAATGGTAGTTGGGTTGGGAAAAACAGAAAAGGATGGGATAATCACTGATTCACAGATTTCAGCTCTTTTACAGCTCTATAAGTGTCCCTACCATGCTTCTTCACTTGTAATATTGGAGGCTGTTGGTAGGAATGCCTGTGTGTCCTGTTAGGCTGGCACTCTGAGTACTGCTAAAAACTGCCTCAGTATTCTGGCTACGGACAATCAGAAACACCCCTTCTGGAATGCACACATAATGGTAAACCTGAGTGTGCGCAGTAAGCCCCTACCAAACAAATTATTATTTTTTAAAATAATTAACGGTATCAGAACGACTAAGAAGTAAGGTATGCTTGTCGGTTATATGACCTAGCGTGACTATGCAGGTTTCTACTGGAACATTAGAGATCCCTATTGACCTCACTGTATCTGTGGATAGTGCAACATCAGGAAAGCATTAGAACCATATAGCAGATGCGCTAGCACCAGTATCAACCAGGCAGATTTCCTTCAACTTCACATTGTACACATGGTCCTTCTTAATCCAGTGGTATCAAATGGTTAATGGCAAGGGCATCTTTCATTCGGACTTTGAATCGATCTGGGTCTGTCTGTGATGGTTGAGACTGAGTAGAAGCAATGTTTTCAGCATTGGGGTTTGGGAAGGAACTAGGCATGTTCACATTATGGTTGGGGAAAGTGCCTGGATCACTCATTACAAGGTTTGCGTTAAGGGGCTTATAGGGGCGTTCATTCTTTCAGTGACCTGCTTACAGTAATTTCACACAAATGGGCCAGCATAGTGTCCCAGTTGCCCCTGATACACCTGAGGTGCTTCCTGTCCTTGATGTCTCTGAAATCCCTGCTGTGCGGAATACCCCTGTTCTACCTGATATTTCTGCTGTCCCTGATATCTCTGCTGTTGTGTTCCTCTGCCTATGCCCCTACCTGTACCCTAAATCCTCTGCAGAAACCACCTCGAGCCATGGGGCTTTCCTAAGCCTGCCCCTGTAGATTTTGAATTTGTAATGTCATCAGTTTGTTTTCAATGTTCTTTCTTTTGTTCCTGACAAGCCACGCAGTGATTCTCAACCCAAACTTGTTCCGATAATGGCTTATTCTGCCATCCAATACAGATGGTGTTTAGTTGGGCTTTAGCCTGAAAAATAAACCAGAAACAAACGATTTAGTTATGGCTTCCTGAGCCGTCTCATCAGGCTTAGTAATACCAGTATGTTGTGTGCACGCTATCTTAAATTAATCAAAGCAGTCTGCAGGTGATTCACACTTATTCTGTTTACTGTTCCCAATTTTCCCCAAACTGTGTTTCAGGGGCAGATCTCGGCGATGGTGATTACTAACCTATTTCTGGCTTGCTTAATGTCCTCCCAAATACCCAGATCTGCTTCTGGCCAATTAGTATGCTGGGTTAATCTCTGGGGGTATTATTATTTTCATGAGCTGGTTCACATTGTGTATTTCTTCAATGAAACATTGAGGTTCCTCTCTAAAAGATCTTCAGGAGTGCAGGTAACGTGGACAGTAGGCAAATGTGGTTTCTCCCCTTCCACCACTGGAACTCCCAGCATTTGCCTTAGCAGCACTTGCAAGAGAGTGGAATCCATCCCACAGGGCGCACCTTTGCTCGTCAATCACTGCGTATAAGAGCGAGGCTCACTTGGCATAAACAAAACTCAAGTGGCACCTCAGGTGCTAGGTCATGGCTGCACTTGTGCAATAGAGGGCGGCATTTGTTGCAACCCCATAATAGGTGCCTGTTCAACACCCGACATTAGGGCGCTCAAGCCTGCTGCCTTCCCCCCAAGGTGATGCAGTACAATAATATTCTCTGATGATTCCTCATCTTGTTTCTTGACTGTCTTTGCATCATTTATCTGGGGGCATAGCAGAGTAGACGACCCACAAGCCCCTTTTCCACCTTAGAAATCAAAATGTTCCCCCTCAATCCCTTTTTGGAATCTTTCAGCCCTCTAATCTTTGTTGTGTATTGTCTTTGTGTTGCCTCTTCTAACCGTGTTGCATTTGACCCCCATTGTCTCAGGATTACCTTTCCCTTATGCTACTCCAATGCACATTTCAGAGCTACCATCTTATCCAGATTAAAAGGCCATTCTACCAGAAACTGAGTATGCCTGTCATCTCGCTTCAACAGGTGCTAAATCTTGAGTAACTCACACGAGGCACTACTGTAGTTGGGATACATAAAGTGTTCTTGTGTGCCCTTGGGTGGGGCATCCACCTGCTTACTTTGTTCCTTGCCCATTTTCTGTCACTCGTTTTAGTACTGATCACTGTTACAGTCACGCCTGTCCCTCACACACTTTGACCCCACTCATGAGCAGTCCTGAGAAGGGAGGGGGAATTTACTGAGACTCGACTCAGAGGTCCTGAAAGAGTTTCTAGGGTATACATGCTTTGCCTGTCCCAACTTTCCCTATCTAATTCAGCCAATATTTCCCATCTACTCACGTTTTCCTTATTCCGATTTATACTTTACCTTTCTACCATTAACTAATTTTACCAGAATACCAGAAATAATTTAGGATCAACAAACCTTTACCAGACTTTAAACCAGAATACACCAGAGACCATACCACCTCTTGCCACAACACCCTAACTATCCTAAATCTATGTCAGGACATAACAGATCTATTACTCCCAGAATCATGATAATAAGCCAGGCAAAAACAAACAGTGAAACCAGATGCACAGCCCAGAATTTCCATACCATATTTAAATGCCCCTGAAAGAAGTAAACATCTTGTTTAGCCACCGTGAAAACTTCTGAGCGGCCCAAGCAGACACACCAGTTGTGACTGGACTCCTACCGGCTTCCCTTTGGAAATTTGAAGCAGGACTCCTTTCCTCTGTTTGGTTGTGCACGTGGGGTATAAACAGACTCACATTTCAATTTAGGTTGATGGCAAACAGAGGTTATTTTTCATTGGCTTGCAAGTGAAGGAAGGCAGCATCCTGGACATAACGAAACCCAATTAACGAACCTGCCCCGCCTTCCACACCCATTACCTTTATAGGCCTATGGTCACCTGACCTCAGAATTCATGAAAACCTCTATCTAGGCCTTCTGGCATGTTTATCTCTCTCATAAACTTTATTTCAACAATAAAAGTCATAAAAGCAACGCAACATAAGTACATCATAAACACTTGGCACACCAATAAATTACAATCAACAAAGATCCATCATATTAAAAAAGTAAGACAATAAAAAGTAATAAAATATGTAAAAATGTTACCAGGCATCATATAGTTGAATAAGAAAATGGTTACTAAAAGTAGCTAAACTGGCTCCTTTAGCTTCTTCATATGGACTCACCATGCCCCACTCAAGTAGTTACTAGTGGCAAAGATGGCCAAAGCATCAGTTGAGTCCAGGAATTTAGCCATAGCTTCGTCGGTAGTCCGGCAGCCACGGTTTCAAAATAGTGTCTTCAGGATGCATTCCCTCAAGACTTAGTCTCAGGGCAAAGTAATAAATAATGACAGAGATCTTCAACAGCATCTTCACATAAAATACATGTTGGGGAATGGGCATTATTCCATTTATGGAGGAGAGCAGCTATGAGCAAAATCCCAAGATGAAACTTTAAGTATGCCACCTTATCCCGCTTAGGGGTGATATAGTCCAGGTACTCTTCGCAGCTGGCCTGTTTCTTGTACACAAGATACCGGGGCAGGGACTCATAGGCCCTGGATTTCATCAGGGTGTCACTCTCCACCCTATCCCCTGTGGAATTCTTTATCTCTTCCTTTGATGCAGATGTTAGAATCCCAAGGTTAGACTAGTACTCACCAAGCCCCAGCTGCCACAAGGTGCTTTTTACATGGGAACCTCATTTTAGAGAGGTACACCCCTGCTGTCAGATAACGTCCAAAACTGCTTCTTTATATTTTCAGAGATTTTCACTTGACCATAGGCAGGCCCAGTAAAGCTCTGGTCGTAGTTTACAGATTGAATCGAACCCTTGCAGGCCAGTCTGAAGAGTACTGGGATATTCGGTGCACTAAGGGGCTTAAACGTGCGAGGGGCTTAATTGCCATGTGCCTCCAGAGTTTGGCCTCATACAGAGCTACCTGGCGTGCCTGTGCTTTGTACGCCTTCAGTGAGACATGCACCACCCCATTTCCATGCTTGTTTGTGAACCTATCAAGGGCACCACAATACATGGCCAAGGTAGTTGTAGCCTCCTGAATCTGCAGTGTCCATCCGCAAGACGCCATAACCCTCACGCCCAAATAATCATATGAGACAACCTGCTCAATTTCTCCATCCTCCAGGGTAAATCTAAGGGCCTTCTGTTTCTTCCTCAGATTATAATTAAAAACCATAAACTTATTTTTGCTGAGGTTCAAGGAGAGCTCATTCCTTTTACTAAAATCAACAAAAATCTCCAACTGCTTACGGACACCCACAGGAGTAAGGGACAGGAGTGCTGCGTCATCCGCAAACAACAAGACTGGGAATTTATCACCCGCCAGAGAAGGGCCGTCGATCTGCACCCTCAAGAGCCTCTTCAAAACTTCATTAATAAAGATACAAAACAATTTGGGCGCCAATACGCATCCCTGGCAAACGGCCAGCTGGAGATAGTGCAAGCTGCAAGTGTGGTTTCGGCCTGGGAAGCAGGTGGCACAGTGCTCTCAGGATTAAAGGGGGAGGTGGTGAACGAGACAGACTGAACAGCAGATGGCAGAAAGGGAGCATTGTAGTAGTAGGTTTGAAACTTGGCGTGCCTGAAGTAGCCAGAATGCAATTAACATTCCGTCACGCCGCAACTGCGGCATTATATGAGGCGCTCATGCGCCCATTTACCTTAGACCATATGTGCCTGTGCCCCTGTGGTTATGACCACCTTGTCCCTTCTTATTGGCAGTTAAGTAAGCGTAGTAGGGCAAGCCATACAGACACCCATGACAGGCATAGCAAAAACAGTAATGGCAGCAACCCTAGCCAATCCTAAGTGACAACTCTCATTGACATATTGATAATTAATGAGCACACACACACACACCCCTGCAGGCCCTGAATGCTTACAGGTGCATGACTGCTGACTTCAGCTGACTGGAGCTCCGATATAATGCTCTATGTTCATCTCTCCAACATTACCACAACCCTCTAAGTTACCACATGTGAAGACAGCAATATGATAACCAACAGTGTGACATCAATCTGCAGAGAAGCCTGGACACCCCTGTCAGCATTCTCAACTCCTCTCTCACTCAATGTGTATTCAAGAGAGAACAGGTCTTTCACTACTGTAAAGGCCTACTCGTTCACCTAGTCAAGCCTCATCATGTCCCTGATCTGCCATTTCTAGAGAGGGTCATCAAGAAATCTTCAGCCATACAAATAAAGAATCATATCAATAATCCCCATCATCAACATGATTGCCAGGATTTCAATAATGCTGCGTCACTGATGTCATGCTGGAGAACCCTTCCTTCTGTTCCTCCTTGAGCTACCAGTGACGTTTGATACCAGCTAGCACCTTCCACTACTAAAACGCTCTGTCATCTTGCACAGGATTTTAGAACAATAGTTCTCTTCGTACCTTTCTAACTGAAACTAGCTCCTCCAGATTGGCCCCTCTAGGTTTGGGTTTAGGCACATATGATGCTGCTAGCACCACGTATGTGGCAAAGCTTTGCCAACACAAGAAAGAAACATGGTTGTTCAGTATCAGGATATTAGGTTGACATGGTAACTGAAAATGCCCAGGCATGAATTTGAATTGTGTGTGTCCCTGGGCCATTTAAACCAATGTCTGGGTGTTTTACAATGATTATCATTGGAAAGCACATGCTTTCATCCTGAACTGGTGGTTCCATGTGAAAAACTCCCCAACAAAAAGACAGTCATAACAAAACATCGCTGTGGAAAGGCTGTGGTGAAAAGCCGTTTCGATTTGTATTGTCCCCCGCATTCCATGGAATTGAAGCGGGGGACACCCCTGCAGCCCCTGAATGCTTACAGGTGCATGACTGCTGACTCCAGCTGACTGGAGCTCTGATATAAGCAGCGGGGAAGCGAGGAAGCTGCGGCAGACGCTGTATGCAAAAGGAACCAGTGTGAGCTGAACGTGAGCAGAGACGATCCTCCGAAAAGCCTCTGAAAGTGGAACACAGACAGTGAGAAGGTCGGTGACTCTGCCTGGGTGAAAAACGCGGCCCCATTCGATAATATATGAGGGATTCCCAGTGGGCAGCAGTGGTTGGTGTCAGAGAAATGAAAACATAATATTGTGATCCACGCAGCTGTATAATGAACTATTATTTAAGTTCTTACAACTGTGGCGTGTATCTATACAGATACCACGTTCAAAATCATCCCAAATTGTATTTATTGAAAAATAAAAATAAAACAGTGTATACAAAAAATCACATTCAAAAGGTTGTATACAAATGAACACTTAATAAATGAATGTTCCAAATTCAACAAAGTTAGATGTTTTTAAATGGGAAAAATCAATCACAAACAGGTTCACATACATAAGATGAGTATAAAACACAAAACAAAAACCCCAAAAGTTGTTTTCATGCATACAAAATATGTGCACTAGGTGTTCAATGTCCAATCAACTAATTTGTTGATTGTTGCAGGTCTGCCTAAAACAGGGCCCGAGACATGGTGGATGGGCGGCTTAAGGCAAGAGACACTGAACTTTGAATAGCTAAATTGAATATAAGGAAACCAATTTGAAAAACCGATATGAAACGTAATGAATGTGATGACAAGCCGCAAAAGCAAGCATTGCCAAGAGTAAAGAAAAAGTATGTTAAATAAGCAAGCACTTGCCAGGAGTCGAACAGGCAAGCATTGCAAAGAGCCAAGCATAATTGTGGAAAAATAACTTTAAAGTTTAATCAATCCTGTATGCAAGATAAACCTGGGAAAAGGGCACTAGGTGCTATAATCAAGAAACCGGAAAAAGAGAATACGTTTCCTAGCAGGAGACTCTACTGGGAAGCTTATGATGAATGGTACAAAATAATTATAACTGTAACTGAGTTTCCTAGCAAGAAGGTTTACTGGGTAGCCTATGTTGGTTTGGCAAGTGAAATCTACTACATAAATGTATGGTGACAAAACCAGTGATACTAAAGCTTCAAAGGCATTTGAAAGGAAATTGAGGTCAAGCCTCACTGTGAAGCTGAAACTGTGCCAAGATACGTATGAAACAAAGCCAAGCAAGGTGTGTCGGTTGCATGACCTGTGATGGGTAGACAATGTGGTCGGACAACTGCGCCTAGACCGAATACACCCACCTAAGGAAAAGCCACTTTTTCTGACTGCTGTGATTAAGTAAATCAAGAAACTCTGAGTGAACAGTAATTGAGCATCTGAACCTTCTAAATTGGAACATTGAATATCTCAAGGAATTGTGCTAATTTTGGAACATTGACTATCTCAAGGAATTGTGCTATTTTGAAACATTAAAGACTTGAAAGCTTGGGGAAGGGAACCCCTCTTTTGATAACGTCAACAGTTTGAACCTTGCGGAAGGGAAAAGTCCTTCTCCACCTGAGAGCTGGAAGAAGCTCTGAACTTTTATTTTGAACACTTTTCATTTGATGCGGACATCCCTACACATTGTATACATTTAGATGTGAGGGCAAGTATAGGTTTTGGACACAGACAGATATTTGCCTTTTTCCACTCTCATTTTATTTGTAATAAAGGTTTGTAGCCCAAAACTATATTCAGTTGTCTGTGTCTACTTCCCAATGCTTTCAAAGCACACATCCTCATCATGCCTTCACTATCCTCACCCTTGAGGAAATCCCCCCTTGTACCCTCATTCCATCTTCTCCAACTCCCACCTTTGCTCACAGTCCCTTTTCTCTAATTCTTCCTCTCACACCCTTGCTTCTTCTTTTACTCTCCCCCTCTCACACTTTCTCACTCGTAGTTCTTCCTGCTCATCATCAATAAAGCCCTCTCCTATTGGCGTCCTCCCTTTCTTTGTTCCCCTTTTTCACTTGCACACCTACATCTCTTCTCACATTCTCCCTCGAAACTGTGTGCTTCCCTCCTTACACCCTGGTGCCTTTAAATGCAAAATACAAAGCACAGCAGTAAACGCCAGAACCATTGGCTTTGCCAATGCGTGTTAATGTATCTCAGTGACATGAAGAGTGCCCAAAGGTTCCAACCACTCCCTAGTCATCTTTAAGCCCTACATGGAACCCGTGTGAGAATGGTTCCCTAATCATGCCATCAAGATGCGCCAATATGTCAGAGGTAACCAGCTACAGCTCAAAATGTATACAAGTACGCATCAACTCATGGATAGCACACTCACCGAAGCGTGGATGTCAAGTCCTATCCGAAGCTCATCTCCACACAAAGTCTATCTTCAACAAAAGACAAGCACTGGTCCAGAAATAGTTACCTTGATGCAGCTAGATGGGTTAATGGCACGCTCTTATTTCACATGGTTGATCTGGATTTTAAGTTTGCAATGGAATGGCCATGCTGTTCATTGTTATCCAGGCACTTTAGCTATTTAGGAGGGTGTCTATTTCGATCTGATTAATATTTAAAACTTAGTTTTCAATTTAGCATTTTTCCGTTTCAGAATATTCTTCAAAAGTATAATTATCCATCTTAACTAGATTATTATGTATCCATAGTTATACGTAGAGTTTCAGATTGAGCTCATCGGTTCGGTTCTATTACGCCAATTTTCTCTTCCCTGCTGGCCACCATGATGATGCCAGACCACCCCTCCTGCAGTATAGTCTTCACTATGTACCTCATGCAGCAGATGGAACATTGTTCCTTATACTCGTCTATATGACCCTCACATTCGTGCATTATAACAGCCATTACCAATGTATCCTTCATGTCCCAAGCCCCCTCCTCCCCCTTGCAGGCTCATACAATCACCCCCTTTTTTCACTCCCATGTCTGCAAAGTGTCTGTATGGTGCCAAGATGGCCTTCAATGGTGCTGCACTGTGGCAGCGTTCTGACACCAAGGAATGCCATTGCTGTGCCCATGGGTGCCCAACCAAGTTTTGGTATCCAGTTCTCAGTACTTGTATCTATTTGATATGGGCTATGCACTTGAAATGATTAGTAACAGCATTTTGTTCCAAATTTTTGGAACCAAAATCTTATTGTAAAGTAGTACTCCCCTCATCTATATTTGAATCTTTCAATTGGAATTTACATGCCAGTCTGTCTGTTCTTGGCCCTCTGTAGTTTTGGCTTTTAGGTAGTGGTGAATGCACTTCCTGTAAGAGTAAAGTACTGTCATGAAAAGTGAAGATAGGAGAAAGATGACGTGAGGAGGGACACCATGCTTGTAAGTGCTGTTTGATTTTTTACCCATTCACTGACTTCCCGTGGCCATGCTGCGCCCTATTGCCTTTTCCATCCAGTTCCTGCCGCCTACGCCCAGAATCCATCCTACTGACATCTCTGTGCCAAGATGTATCAAGAAATAACATCAGACTTTGTTCTGTCACATGACTTCAAAGCAACATTCTGAGTGTCTGTTTTAATTGCAGCTGTTAATGGCTACTGGTGTAATAAAAATGTCTTAACTGTTATGTTCTGGCCTGCGGTCATGCAGACCAGGCAGACCAAGGCTGGGGGCACCCAGCCTACATGTTAGGGGCACCCAGCTGACATTGCTTGACAGGAGGCACCCTGCCAACCCGTGAACACACAGGCTGACATCAAAGACAGCGCTGTTGTTGCCAAGCAGGGCCACCAGCGTCTGTATGCAGGGTTACCCAGCAGCGTTCTGCAGCAGCACGCTAGCCCACGCTCCAGCCAACACAAAATGCCCCATAGGCTTTGTGAGAGCTGCCACTATCAGGAAAGAAGCACCTTCAGCTGCCTTACAGTGTGCTTTAATCAATGCACGCTCGTTAGTTGCTCACCACATGGACTGCTATGTCCTTTTGTCTAGTAAAGGCCTTGATCTTCTATTCCTTACAGAAACCTGGCGTAGCGAGACATCTGGCCCGGTGATTGTCCAATCTCTCCCTGACAATTACTCTCTAGCACATGAGGACCACGCTTCCCTCCAGCCTGGGGGGGGGGGGGGGTTTCACTGATTTATAAAAACAAATATAAAGTCATTAGTATGGTCCCTAAGCACTCCCTTAAAATGGAATGCATTCTGACCCGAATTTCAATCTCGCCTACTTGTACTCTCTCAGTATTGCTGGTCTATCGACCCTCTGGGGCTGATACCACATTCAATACTGAATTACAAACTAAATACCCTGATTTGATTACTATGGGAGACTTCAATCTGCCCGTCAACCCCCCTTCTGCCAAACTGGTGGCCAATTTTACCATACTGATGGCTGACTTAGGCCTCCTACAAGGGGTTCATACCCCTACCCATAGCGGTGGCAGTATCCTAGACCTAATTTTCACTCCCTCTGCTTATGTTAACATTGATAGTCCTATCCCTCTCTTGTGGTCAGACCACCTCCTGGTACCTTTCTCCATCCCTTTCAGAGCCCCTTCCGCTGCTACGGCAAAACCTGCGATCCGCAGACGCAGTTAGAAAGCTTTTAGTTTTACAAAGGTAGCGGGCGCCCCTCTCTCGCAAGAACAGACATGATAACCTGTTCAGTGGTTATTAACCACTTGAGAGTTCGCAGCCACTGCTTTTACTCACTGTGCCTTTCACAGATGGGAAATATCCATTTGCATATCAGTCTTTGTCCTGCCCAGGGGCAGTCCAGCACCGAAATACAATGGCAATTCCAATCTGAACGAGAGTACCACCAGCAACCCCATACACGTGTTTCACCCTTGTTGGGGATCATCAGTGAGGTGAAGCTGATGCCTCTCTAAGCACAGTGAGAGGGAGACCACGTCTGGTTGCCCCCAGGAGACCTAGGGTTACCAATCCCAGGTTCCTTAACAAATAGTTTTACAAAGGTAGCGGGCGCCCCTCTCTCGCAAGAACAGACATGATAACCTGTTCAGTGGTTATTAACCACTTGAGAGTTCGCAGCCACTGCTTTTACTCACTGTGCCTTTCACAGATGGGAAATATCCATTTGCATATCAGTCTTTGTCCTGCCCAGGGGCAGTCCAGCACCGAAATACAATGGCAATTCCAATCTGAACGAGAGTACCACCAGCAACCCCATACACGTGTTTCACCCTTGTTGGGGATCATCAGTGAGGTGAAGCTGATGCCTCTCTAAGCACAGTGAGAGGGAGACCACGTCTGGTTGCCCCCAGGAGACCTAGGGTTACCAATCCCAGGTTCCTTAACAAATAGTTTTACAAAGGTAGCGGGCGCCCCTCTCTCGCAAGAACAGACATGATAACCTGTTCAGTGGTTATTAACCACTTGAGAGTTCGCAGCCACTGCTTTTACTCACTGTGCCTTTCACAGATGGGAAATATCCATTTGCATATCAGTCTTTGTCCTGCCCAGGGGCAGTCCAGCACCGAAATACAATGGCAATTCCAATCTGAACGAGAGTACCACCAGCAACCCCATACACGTGTTTCACCCTTGTTGGGGATCATCAGTGAGGTGAAGCTGATGCCTCTCTAAGCACTGATGATCCCCAACAAGGGTGAAACACGTGTATGGGGTTGCTGGTGGTACTCTCGTTCAGATTGGAATTGCCATTGTATTTCGGTGCTGGACTGCCCCTGGGCAGGACAAAGACTGATATGCAAATGGATATTTCCCATCTGTGAAAGGCACAGTGAGTAAAAGCAGTGGCTGCGGACTCTCAAGTGGTTAATAACCACTGAACAGGTTATCATGTCTGTTCTTGCGAGAGAGGGGCGCCCGCTACCTTTGTAATACTATTTGTTAAGGAACCTGGGATTGGTAACCCTAGGTCTCCTGGGGGCAACCAGACGTGGTCTCCCTCTCACTGTGCTTAGAGAGGCATCAGCTTCACCTCACTGATGATCCCCAACAAGGGTGAAACACGTGTATGGGGTTGCTGGTGGTACTCTCGTTCAGATTGGAATTGCCATTGTATTTCGGTGCTGGACTGCCCCTGGGCAGGACAAAGACTGATATGCAAATGGATATTTCCCATCTGTGAAAGGCACAGTGAGTAAAAGCAGTGGCTGCGGACTCTCAAGTGGTTAATAACCACTGAACAGGTTATCATGTCTGTTCTTGCGAGAGAGGGGCGCCCGCTACCTTTGTAATACTATTTGTTAAGGAACCTGGGATTGGTAACCCTAGGTCTCCTGGGGGCAACCAGACGTGGTCTCCCTCTCACTGTGCTTAGAGAGGCATCAGCTTCACCTCACTGATGATCCCCAACAAGGGTGAAACACGTGTATGGGGTTGCTGGTGGTACTCTCGTTCAGATTGGAATTGCCATTGTATTTCGGTGCTGGACTGCCCCTGGGCAGGACAAAGACTGATATGCAAATGGATATTTCCCATCTGTGAAAGGCACAGTGAGTAAAAGCAGTGGCTGCGGACTCTCAAGTGGTTAATAACCACTGAACAGGTTATCATGTCTGTTCTTGCGAGAGAGGGGCGCCCGCTACCTTTGTAATACTATTTGTTAAGGAACCTGGGATTGGTAACCCTAGGTCTCCTGGGGGCAACCAGACGTGGACTCCCTCTCACTGTGCTTAGAGAGGCATCAGCTTCACCTCACTGATGATCCCCAACAAGGGTGAAACACGTGTATGGGGTTGCTGGTGGTACTCTCGTTCAGATTGGAATTGCCATTGTATTTCGGTGCTGGACTGCCCCTGGGCAGGACAAAGACTGATATGCAAATGGATATTTCCCATCTGTGAAAGGCACAGTGAGTAAAAGCAGTGGCTGCGGACTCTCAAGTGGTTAATAACCACTGAACAGGTTATCATGTCTGTTCTTGCGAGAGAGGGGCGCCCGCTACCTTTGTAATACTAGCAGTTAGAAAGCTGTCCTCAAAGAAAAACTCATCAATCTGCTACAATCCCACTGCAATACAAGAGGCCTTCATTGCTACGGCTGATGTGCTGGCACCCTACAAAATATGCAAACAACGCAGTCGCCCACCGGAGCCCTGGTTTTCGCCTAAACTCAAGGACAGTGAACTCCAGTGTAGGCAGCTCGAAAGAAAATGGCGTCATAACTACTCCCCTATTCTAAAAACTCTCTATCGGAAAGCACTTGTGGCCTACCACAGAGAAGTGGTAAATGCTAAAAGAGTCTACTTTGCCCTAACTGTAGAAGAGGCTATTAACAAACCTAAGGCTCTATTTGATTTGGTGCAGTCTCTTTCTACGCCAAAATTAGCACAAGATGCTGTTCCACCCTCCCAAGAGCTGTGTGACTCTAGCTCTACCTTCTTTCTGTCTAAAATAACCACCATTTGAGAGAATATTCAGACTGAGGCTGCAGCAATTGCTGCCGCCCCAGTTTTTGTGAAACCTCACCCTACCGGAGGGTGTTGGTCAACTTTTCCTCTCTTCTAATGCAGAAGTCCTATCTACGATTCAAAAGCTTAAATCTGCTGAAACGTCTGTCGACCTGATTGATTATATCACATTGGTGATCAATAACTCTTTCACAACAGAAGTGATACCAGAGTCACTCAAACATGCTTTAGTGCTCCCTTTGCTAAAAAAATATTCTTTGGACCCCGAAGTGATGGCCAACTATAGCCCCATTTCACTTCTGCCATTCCTGATGAAGGTACTGGAGGCACTGGTATCCCCACTCCTATCCACGTTTCTGGAATCTACACAGTTCCTTGACTTATTTCAATCTGGCTTCCGGCCTGGTAAAGGCACTGAATCTGTCCTTAACTCGGTGTTGGATGACTTAATGCGTCTTGTCGATCAGGGCGGTGTCGGAGTAGTCCTACTGTTGGATCTGTCAGCTGAGTTCGACACCGTCGACCATTCTCTTCTCATCTCCCGGCTCTCGGAAGCCGGCATCTCTGGTCAAGTCCTCAAATGGTTTACTGCCTTCCTCACTGGTCGCTCCCAGTCAGTCTCCCTCCCTCCGTTTTGCTCTGCCCCTGCTTCTCTCTCCTGTGGAGTCCCCGAGGGCTTGGCGCTCTCCCCTATTTTGTTCAATATTTACATAAATATCTTCTGTTTCTTATTGAATCTCATGGGTTCCGCTTCTACTCATACGCCGATGACACCCAGATACTGGTCCGTCTGGACCTGACTAAACCTGAAACAGCTAACAGCCTTAAAAAATGTCTGGAAGAACTTGGTAGATGGATGACGCTGAACAGGCTGAAGCTGAACGGTACTAAGACCGAGGTTCTGGTTGTGGGGACATCTACACCTCAAGTGTTCTGGACAGCCGATTTCTGGACTTCTTCACTGGGCCCTCTCCCTATTCCTGTTCTTTCTGTTAGGAACCTGGAGTACGGTTCTCTGCCACTCTGACCATGGAGGAGCAGGTCGGAGCGGTCTGTAAATCAGGCCACTTTAAACATAGAGTTCTCCGGAAGGTCCTCCCTTTTATTCCCATAGCCAGCCAGGCACCTGTGGTGGGTGCTCTGGTCCTCAGCGTGCTGGACTGCTGTAACTCATTATATCTAGCCCAACCCAGCTACCTTTTTCGGCGTCTGCAGCTACTCCAGAACGCTGCTGCCCGTTCTATCATCCGTCTGCCTTTTGGAGCCCATATGACGCCCTCGCTGAGACAACTGCACTGGCTCCCCGTTGCCCAGCAGATTCTGTTCAAGTCCATGTGTATAGTACACCGGGCCTTCTATGGACTGGGAGCAGAATATCTGCAAATAAAGTTCACTCCCTACCAACCCACTCGCACTCTTCGCTCTCAAACCCCCCGGCAGGTGGCGGTACCTCGTTTCAAGCTGACCCATAAGGGTGGCCGTGCTTTGTCAGTCACCGCTGCAAAGGCGTGCTATGACCTTCCCATTCCCTGGCGTGACACTTCCAATCGCCTTGCCTTCCGTCAAAGCCTAAAAACCCTGCTTTTCTAATTTCTGTGCTGCAGTATTCACGCATTGCCTCCTCAGCGCCATGATGCCCTCGGGTGTACGTGCGCTCATACAAATGCTTCTAACATAACATAACATATGTAGAGTTGCCCGGCAGGGGTTCTACAGATATGGAGAAACAACATCAGGGACAGTGTTGCCCAGCAGGGACACTGTCCAGGTAAAGGGTCCTGCAGCAGTAGGCCCTCTTGTCTGCTACGCAGCGCCTACATCGGGTTGCTGCAAGGACACATACAGCTGGCAGGGCTACATGGTCTTAAATGACTAGCCGGAACTGGCTCGTCCTTTTTATTATATTGGTCACATGGTCACTACCATGTGACCATATCACGAGCCCTGGGAGATACCATGCTCCCAGGCACGGGTGACACACCATACTCCTCCTTTTCCATAATGAACAAACACATGGAAAACACCATTGGACATTAAATCATCAACGGACACAAACAGTAATGCTTGCCATCCAGGTGTAGATAACGTTCACATATACATGAACATGGGTGGGGACACATACTGCTTCCAAAAACGTAACACATCTACTAAGCCTTGGTACACGTGGGGTGACAGTCAGGGTTGGTGGATTACTGGTGCCACGTTGGAAATTCCACATTTATACGAACCTGGGTGAGTGAAACAAACTTCTGAATGCCACCATCGTTAGCACCTGGCACCATTTAAAGCATGTCCACAATGCGCATAATCACAGCTTCACATAGCCCCTTGACTGGGCCATTTTAAGCAAGTCCGGGATCTGCAGGCTCCCAGCCTTCATGGGGATGGCTACTGAGTCCATATTACGCAATTGAGGGTCCAAAGAAGGCCAGTCCAACTTCTGTTGACATCTATTCAGGACAGTTCAGTTTACAGTTCAGGTGCAGGCAAAGCCGCACCTGGGGGGGCACCAGGGGAAACATCGGCCTAGTCCATATATGGTGGGGGCAGGCAGCAATACAGGGCCAGCAAAGCCGCACCTGGGGGCACCTGGGGACACCGGGGGCCACATCAGCCTAGTCCGTAGATGGTGAGGACAGGCAATGGCAGGGCATTGGTGGCGGGACGACAGGC
Organism: Ambystoma mexicanum; assembly: GCF_040938575.1. Classification (NCBI taxonomy): domain Eukaryota; kingdom Metazoa; phylum Chordata; class Amphibia; order Caudata; family Ambystomatidae; genus Ambystoma; species Ambystoma mexicanum. The sequence goes on along the minus strand of NC_090921.1, from coordinate 1,507,539,454 downwards.
CACTCACTGCATTTCCCCCTCCACACAGGGGTTTATGGCAGGACACTGCTAATGACAGAGGGCGCACAAGCACTCAGGAGAGCTGCAACCATCTTCCGCCCCTTCCGTTTTCCTTTTTCCTTGGGAGTCACCGCCACCTGGTCCAGGGATGGCGACAGCACATCAGGTGCACACTGGCGTGGGGCCTGCTACTATATGGGCAGCCACACACTTTCTTCACTTTGCATAATCTTTCTCCTACCTGGAGCCTGCAGCCGGCACCCCCCCATTGTGCAGACATGGATGCCACATATGCCACTATCTATGGGCCCAGAATCTTTCAAGTGCCATTCCCTGTTCAATGGCACTCGGTCGACAGAGTGCTTCCTTTTGCACTGCCGAAGGCAGTGGCTTTCTCATCTCCCATTTTATTTTTTTTTCAAACTTGTAAAGTCACTGCTGCTAGGCCAAGTATATTTCCTAGGCAGCTAGTCCTCTCATGCTTGCTCTCCAATGGTGGGGGATGGGCATGAGCGACCATGTGGCTCCTCTCCGACCGCACTCCGACCTGGAGTACACACAGTTGACCGCCGATGGGCCCGTGATCACACTGGGGGCTCTTACGGCACGACAGCCAGCTCCCATTGCTCTGCTGACAGGAGCACTCACCGGTTGGGCCAGGAACTATGGTGGCTGTGCGCCGGCCTTCGTGCAAGTCCATTCCTGCTCCTCTTCTTTTGCCGCAAGCTCTGATCGTGGAGCACATTGAATCTTCACAGCTGGGCGGCCGGGATCTTTGCTGGGCTCCGCCTCCATTCCATCTCCGACGGGAGATGGCTTTATGTAATGTGGCGCTGCTTCCACCATCGCGCTCCCTCTCCACTCGTGGCAGGGGCCGCTCCCCATCTCCCTCACATGCAGCCATCGCCGCTTCTCCTCTGCTGCACCGTCCCTACTTTCCTTCACAGGGAGGGGGAAAAGCACCACACGGCCCCCTCGCAGGGCCCGGCCAAGACGCTGGACACCATGTTCGTGGGAAAGTGTCGGTGAAGGTGGATGCGGGGAGTCGGAAATGGAGGAGGGGGGAGGAGGTGATGCTGAATCGGTTGAGGATAGGGCATGTGGGGCTGAATGACTGTCTCTTTCGAGTGGGGAAGCGTGAGTTGAGGGACTGTGCGGTGTTAGGGGTGCCTGAGACTGTGGGACTTGCTGGGAGGTGACGGGGTGAGAGGCAGGAGGAGGGGCAGTGTGATGTTGGATTTTGTGAGGCAGACGGGGCGGTGGGAGGAGTTGTGAGTTTATGTGAGCTAAGTATTGATTGGTGGGTCTGGTGCACATCATCCTTTAGGATGGGGAAGCGCCTGCGTGGGTCCGCCCACGCCTCCGATAATTGAGAAGAAGAAGAAGACGCTGGACAGCCACGGCAGTCACGCAGGCTCCTGCTCCAAGAATGGCGGATGCCGCTTTCTGCTTCTCTCCTTGGGCGCCGAGCATCCCTCCGGCAACCGGCACCACAATCGGCACAAGGGCCCAGACCCCCTCGTCGCCAATGTTATATCCAGGCTTGTGGTCACGCCCGTGAGCACACAGGCTTTTCCATGGCCTGGGGGCACCCAGGCCGACATTAAAGACAGCGCCGGTAAAAACTCAAGCCAAAATTGTTGGCTTTGACTTCAGTGCATGCAAGAGATATAAATCAAGTGGCTGGTAGACACAGATGGTGAAGACAATTTTATTACACGAGTAGCTATATTGACCTGTAATTAACTTATTAACTGAGTGTTTAGAAAAAAACACTGGCAGGCCAGACTTCGATTTTACTTTTTGATAGAGCACATTCAAAATAACCCAGGAGGATGTGTTTGGGTGGGCAGGGGCAGGAAGTGGCGGGAATGGCTATAGGGATTAGTATGGCCATGGGCAGTCAATGGGTGGGTAAATAACTGAACAACACCTACGAGCTGTGTGTCCCGTCTCACATCCCAGCTTCCCACTTCCCACTACCTCTACTCCACCTAATAGCCCCGACTAACAAGCATTGGTAATCCTGTGTATGCGTGCACACAAATATAAGCATATATAAAGACAGATCAAATTAAGCAGAACTACTTTATTTGCTATTGGTATTCATTTGAAAAAAATGTAAACAGAACTTTGCATAGCAGGGTTTCTGCACACCAGGTGGGTGATGGCATGCCAGAGAGCATAGATGGGCTCATTCAATCTGCATTCTGCAAAATGACATATTTTACTGTCAGTACTTACCATTGTTTATTTTCAATGTGCCTTTAGTGCAAATACGCGTGGGTCTTGAAACACCTTTTTTGAATGGACGCAACCATCAAATGCGAAAAATTAAACACAGGGACTGGGACATGATGTTTAGACACAACAATTCAACACCATATCATAAAACGTGTGCACAGTGAAAACTGGAAATCTCTCAAAGTGCCTAAAACCTACCGATCTCGATACATCATGCTGCGCCCGAGTCAAGTTAGGCCAGTGTAATGGTGCTGGTTTTATCTTGACCATTGCCCGAGTCAAGTTAGGCCAGTGTAATGGTGCTGGTTTTATCTTGACCATATCAAATGGCCTAACCCTGGTGTGAAACTGGTGGGCGCCGTCAGGTGTCAAATGTAACAAGTCCTCATCAAAGGGCCATTCTGGAATCTTTGCACTGCAAGCCTCTGTTGACAAAGGCGCAGGTTTGGGTAATGTCAACGGCAGTCATTTGTTTTGACTTGATAGGCCCTTTACAAAATCATTATTTCAAGTCTGCATACCAGAAACTGTTTTTGATGAAACAGTACAACATACAGTGCTTTAACCCTTAAGTGTTCAATTGTATTATCTTCCCCATTTGTTAAAATTGTGAATGTGTCTATGATATCGATTTTACAAATCCCTGCTTTGTTTTCAGTCAAGTACTGCTTGAAAGGTGCTTTTTTGATTTTGGCGCATTCTGGTGGTGTAGCCAACACCATTGCTACAGATAAAAAAAGGGGTGCCAAGAAGCAGCCTTGTGGTTGGAATGCCAACTGGAAAACTGTGGCATACAACTGCCAACTCACTAAGTGTTCATTCCTGATGTACTACGCGGATGTAATCCAATAGTGGCTTGTTTAACGTATGTTCTCCCAATCAGGAGTACTGTCACATATCACGTGTGACTTTGAACGCTGAAGTCGCGAAGTGATCTCTTTTCCAGACGAGACTGGGAAGCTGCAGCCATGTACAGGCCCGGACGAACAGGAAGAAATATGAGTTTCTTCACCAAGATCGGCCCCCAGGGCAAGTCCGCTGATGTCATGAAGAAGGTGTTCGCCATCCTGGATCAAGACCGGAGTGTCTTAGTTGAGGAGGAACTCTGATGAATATGGCAGGCTGGAGGGTTTTAGCACCTGCTGCGGCAGATGGGGGACATGCAGCCCACAGCAAGAACCATGGAAAACCTTCAGATAGTACAGTGGGGCCGTAGGACTCTGCAAGGGTAAAGGTGCACTTTGCAGGTCACAGATGTGGATCCCAGTAAACAATATGTTAGTATGCTAGTGGCAGGAGTCTGGGTACAAACTGCGAATTAGAAGGTCAATTTCAGCAAGTAATCTTAACTGGGTAGTGATGTGCCTCATCAGCTCTATTACTATATGCCTCCCCTCACACCTGGGGCTTGCTCCCTGTCCCCACAACCGCCTCTGCTGGACTGCTGATAGTAAAGGGGATGAGGCATGGGTGATTGGAGGATGGAGGCTGCATAGTGGTGAGTGTCAGCATGGGGGCGTTGTGACTGCTTCTCTAAGGGGCAGAGTGGCCCCACTGGCCTTATAGATAAGGCACTGGCCTCCCAAGCCAGGTATTGTGGGTTCTTGTCCGATATGGGGTGGTACTTAGCATCCACTGTTTTCAAGTACATACAGCCCCGCTCAGGGAGTTACATTTCAGGTATGAGCTTGCTATCCAGCCACCCAGAGCATGCAGCTCACCCCACGCTGCATCTTGGTTCATGTAGTTTGACACCCACGCCGGGCTACAATCACCACCATGTCATTGGACGGCGTGCAGGGCATGTGGCCACAAGCCGTCATGAGTTATGCTGCATTGATGCGACTCTGTGTAGGTTACGGGGTCTTCAACATGGCAGTGCAGGCTTTCCAAGCTGTAGCAGGGGTTCTTTTGAACACCTTTAAATGTGTTGCAGCACATGGCTGGACATGGGGCCACCGAACATGTTGTGCCCCACCACTGCGTTTTGTCCGGTAATGTTATAGTGGGGGGCGGGCGCTAGAAGTACCTTACATATAACCAGTGGACCCAAGATGTAGGCGGCTGAGACCATAATGTGTTCCTTCCCACCCCCCTCGGCCCCACCATGTATCACACGAAACATTGGTTGAGTGTTGGCAATAAAAAGGCTGTGGGTTTTTATTGTACTTCATTACGTAATCATAATCATAATAACCATACATAATGTGTACTTTTGGGCACGATGTCCTGAGGTTAGGTCCTCAGGCCCGTGCCGCCTTCTTGGTCCCACAACGTTGTGGGCCCCATACGGTGCCCTTGTTCTCTCTTTTCCTTCCCTTTTCTCCCTTTTTCTTGGGTGGGAGGGTTTTGGGAAAAGAAAAAGCATGCTGCGTAAGCGGGGTACTTGTTTGGAGCTCCGTGCAGAGACCCAACAGATTTGTGTTATCTGGCTGCCTTGCAGCTCCTTATATTGGGCCAGGGACAGGCCGTGTGCTTTGTCTGCCTGTGTGGGGGCTGTGTCCAGCCCCCGGCCAGCTGGCGCTGATGGCATTTTGTACCTTGTGGTGCTCCTTGTTATTACCAGCAGCTTCCTGCTTGCCCTGCCTTGGGTGCTTAGCACTTCCTCCTTGACCTGCATGAGGTGTTATTCCCACCTTGCCCATCATCCTGCTTGGCTTCTGGAGTCTGAGGGGGTGGGGGAGGATGCAGGGAGAGGGGAATGTGGGTTTATAGTCATAATGTCGAAAAGAAAATGTCGACTTACAAAAATGTAGAAAAAAAAATGTAGAAAACAATAATGTCGAAAACCTATACATATAATGAAAAGTCAATTTTTAGAAAAAAAAATGTTGATAAAAAAATGTCAATTAGCACTATCAATAAATACATAAACAAGAAGAGTATCATTTACTAGGGGGGTCCCTCCCAACCCCCCTCACCCAACACCCCCCGGCCACCCCCACTAACCTCCCACCACCCTCTCACCTCTCATACTCAACACATTTTAATTATATATATATATTTTATTTTCGAAATATTCGAAAAAATGTAGAAAAAATTCGACATTATTGGTTTTCGACATTATTGTTTTCTGCATTTTTTTTTCGACATTATGACTTTCGACATTATTGCATTCTACATTATGACTGACCACCGGGAATGTGTACTTGCTTTCCCTGACCCTGGCTGTGCTGCTGCCAGCCGCTGGCATGCTGCCTCTCCTATGTCCTGCCAGCCCTTCTTAGGGCACAGGTTACTGGCCCCTGCTTTGAAGCTGCGGGGTTCCCCCTCCGCAGCGCTGGCTATAACCGGCAGACCCAAGATGTGGGCGGCTGAGACCATAATGTGCTCCTTCCCACCCCCCTCTGGCCCCCACCATGTATCACACAAAACATTGGTTGAGTGTTGGCAATAAAAAGGCTGTGGGTTTTTATTGTACATCATACATAATGTGTACTTTTGGGCATAAGGTCCTGAGGCTAGGCCCTCAGGCCCGTGCCGCCACACCTGGAAGGGTTGCCGGCCTTCCCGGTTCCCCCAAAAGTTGCTACTGACACCCCCTTGCTGCCAGGATGTTGACTATCTCTTTGTAAAAAAAAGCTCCATCCCTTTCTCTGACAAGTGTGTCCCATCTTTGTGAAACAGTTCAGGATTCGCTAGGGATATTCTGCTGTGTTTGATAAAGAAAAACCCCCTGGTTGCACAGAACTTTTCTGTTCTTCTGTTCAGTTTTTTCCTGGCAATGTCCATGGCTTTAAATGAGTTTGCCCCCACCCATTTCTTCCTGGGGAGGATGGCTGAGTAAAAAATGTCTGTCTTTCCAGGTATGAGCTATGCCTGCTAAAGAAGAGCATGTGTCGTCCAATAAATTCCTTATCCCCATTGCGACTAGGTCATTGATATTGATATTGATATTTTATTTCTATCGCGCTCGTACACAAGTGTTTCAGAGTGCAACAAGGCAATGGAGGGGTACAGAGAGAACAAAACAGCGATCTTACTAGGCCCAGTGACATCGAGAACGCACAAGTCCATGAGAGAAGGGAAGGGGTGAAAACTGCAGGGAAGGGGGGAGAAGTGGAAAGTGCGAAGAAGAGTAGAAACAGAAAAGTGCAGGAAGAAAAAGGGGGGGCTGTATGGGTACAGATACAGACCCCAGTGCAAGGGGTGGCCCGGAGGCAGTGCAGGAGGGTGGCAGGGTGAGCAGGTACCTGGGCCCGGAGGACAGAGGGTGGCCGGGTGCACAGTGCCAAGAGAGAACAGATCAACAGGGGAGAGGGGGAGCGAAGGCAGAAGAAAAGAGGAAGGCCTTGAGGTGCTTCCGGAACCGGAGATGGTTCTCTTCAAGTTTTAGAGTGGCAGGGAGGCTGTTCCAGAGGGAGGCCCCAGCCGAAGACAGACGACTGACCCTGTGGCAGTTAGAGGTAGAGGAGCGAAGAGCTCGAGAGGGGAGGTATTTGCATAGGGATAGCTGAAGGTATTTTGGACCCAGGCCCCAGAAAGCCTTGTGCACAATTCAAAGGATTTTGAATTTAATCCTTGCATCCACTGAGAGCCAATGGAGAGATTTCATAGCTGGAGAAATGCGATCCCAGGGCATGAGGCCATTGGCCTGGAGATGTATGATCAGGAATTTGGGGGGGATCCCTGTAGGCAAACAACTCCGCCAGTTTGTTATGAATGTCTGACCATAGTAGCCCCCGGTAACTCCACCATGAGGTGAGGGTGTTTCTGAATGCTGTTCCTTCCTTTGACTCCTCTGCCCATCTCCTTGTTCTGAACACAAAGCAGTGTCCTACTATCCAGGCTGATTTGAGGGGGGTGTCATGATCTGTTCATGAGAATTTTTTTTTAGATTAGTTCCGGTCTTATGTATCGCTTGAAACATTCAAATTTGCATCCCGCTATGTTTTTCATTTGCTGTGCCCTCAGGCCTCCTTACCATGCAGTGGTTGCTGCTCCTATTCTAAAGGAGTGGGTGTCAAAACCGTATGGGATGATAGGGGATCGACACCCTCTCCCGAACCACAGAAGCCAAATAGATCGACCCTCCCACTGTGGTTGGCATGGGCGTCTGAATAGTATATAACAGATAACCACGTGGCAGTCAATGGGGGAAGACGGAGTTAGGGAAAGGGAGTGGATTGACAAAGGAAAGGAGGGGAGACAACATACAATTCACAATTCCTAAGTACACCTTCTCACCAGTCTGTATCCCTGATCCTGAACACCACCTACTACAGACTCACAAGAACTCTACCTGAATATGCATATAAACGTAATTGCTTAACGTAGTACATCAGCTTTGGCATGAACACATATAAGCAGTAAGCGGGATGACACAAACAAGGGAACTGCTCCCATATGAAATAGACATGAACACATGGCCCGAAGGGCAGGCAAGCAACATAACAACATAAAGCGCAGCCAACTAAGTACAGAACTCTGCACTCTGAATTCAGAGAATGGTACCCATTGTCTGGGCTATTTGCACAGTCATTTAGGTACTCCGAGCATGAAAACGTGATGTCCCTGGTAATTATATATATATGAATACAATCACACTTAAAGCAAAGGTCTATTGCCAATCATAGACCCAAGATTGAGAGTAGCGTTCATGTACTACGTCCACTCCAAACTTAAACACTTCCAACAAGGAATGGAATTTGACACCCTTGTGGAATAAACATGTAACAGAAAACAGAAGCACTTATCTTGTTGTCCGGGTGCCTCATGAACGCACCCGGACTTCCAGTAGTAGCGCCTTCAACCTCCGTGAACGAGACGTCCACTGCAGAGGAAACCACTGGTGCATGAATCTTCACACCGTGTAGAAAGGTTCAGCGTGTTCGGCGCCAATGAGTAATGGAGCTAGCGCACCACTTACAAACCATGTCTCCGCTTGAACTGCTACCGCGGGCCGCAGCGTGACTCCAAGCAAAATGACGATCTCTCCTGCATCCTTCCTCCGAGAGCGAAACGCTGTGACCGGGTGCTGATAATTCTTGATTATACAGCACGGGCGGCCAGCAGTTTAGTAAATGCCCCAATTACATGCAGCTGGCTAGTGGCGGGAGTCTGGAACTACATTTGCCCCCAAAGCCTACTGGGTACTGTAGTTTTACACTCATTTCCTCTGATATAGCCGTCTGGGCTTGCCCCAGTTCGTATTTCTGACAGTACCTCCTCTCCCAGGGCCTCTCCCAGGACTCTTCCCGGGACCTGATTTTTCAGGATGACGTGCATGAAACTGTCTTACCAAACGTGGGGCATGAACTGAACTAGCCGGCTCTCATGAACAGTCTTCCAGGCCGTACCCTGTCCATTGAATTAAGTACCATAATGTTTGGTGTCTTCGTCTAGAATCCAGGATTTTCTTGACTTCGTATTCAGTCTGTTCTCCCTTAATAATAGCAGGAGGCCACTTTACACGTGTCCCAGGAACTGCGGGTTTAAGGAGAGACACATGAAACACAGGATGTATCTTTAATGTAGCAGGCAATTTCAATTTAACAGCCACTGTTGACACACATTTTACAATTTCATAGGGACCGATAAATCTTGGTGCAAATTTACGAGACCCCACCATGGGTAAATTGCGTGTAGATAACCAAACTCTGTCACCTACATTATAGCTAGGTGCCTCACATCTTTTTTTATCTGCTTGTCTCTTGTATTCCTCTTTTGCTTGTTGCAAATTATCTCTAGCCCTTTTTCTAATAGTCATAAGCCACTCTTTTCTTTCCTGCAATACTGGCAATGTTTCCACCTTTGGTAGCCGTTCGGGCAACATATTTTGTACCTGTCCATATAAACATTCATTAGGGGCCATGCCCAAGGAAGCATTCTTGGTATTGTTATAAGTGAACTCTGCTAACCACAAAGCTTGCACCCATGAGTCTATTCCTTCATGCAAGTAACATCGTAAATACTTCTCCAAAGTTTGATTTACCCTCTCCGTTTGCCCATCAGTCTGAGGATGGTAACTGGTAGACAATGCACACTCTATGCCCAATAATCAACAAAAAGCCCGCCAAAATTTTGAGGTAAACTGCGAACCTCTGTCAGACACAATGCTTTGAGGCAATCCATGTAATCTAACAATGTGTTGCAGAAATAATTTCGCCAATTCACCCGCTCCAGGGATTCTCCGGCAAGGTACAAAATGGGCTTGTTTGGACAAATAATCTACTGTTACCCAAATAGTATCATATTTGTTATCAGGAGGCAAGTCAGTTATAAAATCCATTGAAATATGAGACCAATTCTTCTCCGGGGTAGGCAGTGGTTGCAGTAATCCTGCTTTCTTTTCATGATCAGTCTTACTATGTATGCACGTCTCACATCTTTCAATGTATTTTATGGTATCTCGTCTCAAAGTGGGCCACCAAAAATACCTTTCTAACATCGCCTGTGTCTTTTTTCCCCCAGAATGTCCAGCCAATGGTGAGTTATGGCACCAGTGTAATGTCTTTGTCTGCAATGCAGGAGTCAACAAATATAACTTCCAGACCATCTTTGACAGTTTCTAGTGATCCTTTCCGCCCCCATTGTCCACTCTTTTGTTTCCTCATCTCTTGTTTTAGTTGCTGCAACAACCAATTAATGGTGGTTCCTACCACTCTTTCCACTGGCAGGATAGTTCGTACTTCTGTCACCATGTTTTCTGAATGTTGTTGCCTGGACAATGCATCAGCCTTACCATTTTTGTTTCCTGGCCTAAAAGTTACCAAGAAATCAAATTCATTGAAGTATTGAGACCAGCGCAATTGTCTCTGGCTGAGGGTATGTGCTGTTTTAAAATATTGTAGATTTTTATGATCTGTCAGGACCACCACTTGATGTTTTGACCCCAACAAATAATGCCTCCACTCCAAAAATGCCGCTCTAATAGCCAACAGTTACTTATCAGTAATGGAATAGTTTTGCTCACAACTGGTTAGCTTTCTTGAATAAAATGCAACTGGATGCCAAATGCCTTCCGCATCCTGTTGAGACAACACAGACCCCACTGCAACGTTAGAGGCGTCTGTCTCCACTTGATAAGGTCTTTCCGAATGTGGATGTCTCAACACGGGAGCAGACGTGAATGCGTCTTTCAATTCTGGGAACGCCTTCTCTGCTTCCGGAGACCAACAGAACCCTGATGATTTCTTTAACAATTTAGTAATTGGAATAACCATTTGAGAAAAATTCACAATGAATCATCTGTAAAATTTGGCAAACCCCAAAAATGACTGAATGTCTTTGACACATTTAGGTACTGGCTACTCCTAAACTGCTTGTACCTTTTTCTTGTCCATTACGATACCCAAAGGTGTTAATATGAATCCCAAGAATTCTACCTTTTTGGTATTGAATTCACATTTTTCCAATTTAACACACAACTCGTAGTCCTGCAATTTTTTCAACACGGCTCTCACATGATCTCGATGTTGAGCCTCAGAAGATGAATAAATCAAAATATCATCAATATAAACAATAACAAAGATGTCCAAAAACTCACTCAACACTTCCTGCATAAGGTATTGAAACACTGCAGGGGCATTACACAAACCAAAAGGCATAACCAAATACTCAAACAAACCAAACTTCGTCCTGAAAGCAGTCTTCCACTCATCTCCCTCCTTAACACGAATTAAATGATATGCACCTCTCAAATCCAATTTCGTGTATACCACTGCTGATTTTACCTGATCCAGCAGTACTGAAATCAATGGCAATGGATACCTGTTTTTTATGGTTACTTTGTTCAAGGCTGTGTAATCAATGCAGGTTCTGAGTGTACCCTCTTTCTTCGGCACAAAAAATAAAGGTGATGAGACAGGAGAAGTAGAATGCCTAATAAAGCCTTTTTTCAACATATCATCCAAATATTCTCTTAAATGTTGATTCTCCTTCTCGGTTAATGCATAAATGCGGCTACATGGTAACTTGGCCCCAGGTTCCAATTCAATCACACAATCATATGAGCGATGAGGGGGCAACCTTTCAGCTCTCCCTTTGTCAAACACCCCGGCAAACTCCATGTATGGTTCTGGAATACCAGCAACTACAGAACCCACCTTTTGAATGTCAAATGCTTGATCTGCTAAAAACAGAGCTGGACCAATTTCTTCCTCCAAATGTTCTCCACATACTGCCTTTACAAAATTCACCTCTCTCGTGACCCAATTAATACTAGGGTTATGCTTTACCAACCAGGGCATACCTAGAATAAGTCCAAACTGAGGTGCTGCTATCAGGTCAAACACAATCTCTTCTACATGGCCTGATCCACACCGCATCTGAAGTGGTTCAGTTTGTTGGCAAATAGGACCAGAAATCAAGGGAGACCCATCTACCGACTGTACCCCTTCCACCTGCACTTTCTCTCTCAAAGGTAAACCCAACCTCTTGGCCAAACTGATGTCCACAAAATTCCCTGTAGAGCCTGAATCCACCATTGCTGACACCAATTGTTTTGTACAAGCAAATAATAATGTTACCAATAAGTATACATGAGAATTATTCTTTGCTACCGTATTTGCTGCCCAACTGGGGAACTTGTTGAAAATAGGGCCTGACACCGGAGTTTCCCCTACGGCCGGCCCAATCCTTTTCCCGCCTCCACCTTGTTCCCTTCATTTTTCATTCCTCTCTTGGGTGTGTTGGGACATGTTCTGATATAATGACCTGGTTGTCTGCAATACAAGCATCGATTATTAGCCGTGCGTTGTTCTTTTTCTGCCACTGACAATGGGCCCCTGACTCCCCCAATTTGCATCGTCTCTCCTTCGTTACTCCTCATGCCTCTATCCTTGTCTAATCGTGCAAAAGGTACCACCTCGGGTCTCTTCTTGTCTCCCTTTCTCTCATTCATACGGTGATCTAATCTCAATGCCAAATCAATCATAGCGGTACACGAGGCAGGTTGTGGTTCGACTTTTGCCATAGCATCTTTTAGTTCTTCTCTCAATCCCTGATAAAACAATACAGTCTGCTTATTCTCTGGCCAATCTGTTTCTATTACTAATCTGTTAAACTGAGTGAAATAAAATACCAAATCTCGCGTTCCCTGTTTTAATGCCAGTAATTCCTTATCTTGGGCCAAAGAAATTTCTCTACGATCAAACAGTCGTCCAAATTCTGCCAAGAACCCATCCCAGTTATTCAATAATGGGTCGTCTTTTTGTACTAATGGCATGGTCCAGGCTGCAGCATCCCCTGTTAGATATGAGATTACAAATGCGGTTCTGGCCTGAATGGATTCAAAGGCCGAAGGTTTACACAAAAAATGTAATCTGCATTGGGTTAAGAATGTCATAAACTTCCTGGGGTCACCAGCAAATCGTTCTGGGGCCGCCAAAGGTACACTACTTGGCTTCTGTACTATCACTGTGGACGTGCTTTCGGCGCTTCTCCCTCTGGATGGACCAGCAGTCTCCAAGGGAGTCCTCTGAGCTACCAAACCTTGCACCTGAGCTTTCAAAATGTCTGACTCCTGTCTTGCATGTGCCAGTTCCCCTTTAATATCCTGCAAAGCTTTTAGCACTTCTGCTAAAGAGGGAGGATTCAAATCCATTTGGCCTGGGTCGTTCAATACCCCAATTGGGGGCTGATAATTCTGTCAAAACCGTAAGGGATGATAGGGGATCGACCCCCTCTCCCGAACCACAGAAGCCGAATAGATCGACCCTCCCACCGTGGTTGGCACGGGCGTCTGAATAATATATAACAGATAACCACGTGGCAGCCAATGGGGGAAAGACGGAGTTAAGGAAAGGGGGTGGATTGACAAAGGAAAGGAGGGGAGACAACATACAGTTCACAATTCCTACATACACCTTCTCACCAGTCTGTATCCCTGATCCTGAACACCACCTACTACAGACTCACAAGAACTCTACCTGAATATGCATATAAACATAATTGCTTAACATAGTACATCAGCTTTGGCATGAACACATATAAGTAGTAAGCGGGATGACACAAATAAGGGAACTGCTCCCATATGAAATAGACATGAACACATGTCCCGAAGGGCGGGCAAGCAACATAACAACATAAAGCGCCGCCAACTGAGGACAGAACTCTGCACTTTGAATTCAGAGAATGTACCCATGGTCTGGGCTATTTGCACAGTCATTTAGGTACTCCGAGCATGAAAATGTGAAATCCCTGGTAATTATATATATATGAATACAATCACACTTAAGGCAAAGGTCTATTGCCAATAATAGACCCAAGAATGAGCGTAGCGTTCATGTACTACGCCCACTCCAAACTTAAACACTTCCAACAAGGAATGGAATTTGACACCCTCGTGGAATAAACATGTAACAGAAAACAGAAGCACTTATCTTGTTGTCCGGGTGCCTCGTGAACGCACCCGGACTTCCAGTAGTAGCGCCTTCAACCTCCGTGAACGAGACGTACACTGCCGAGGAAACCACCGGTGCATGAATCTTCACACCGTGTAGAAAGGGTTCAGCGTGTTCAGCGCCAATGAGTAATGGAGCTAGCGCACCACTTACAAACCGTGTCTCCACTCGAACTGCTACCACGGGCCGCAGCGTGACTCCAAGCAAAATGACCATCTCTCCTGCATCCTTCCTCCGAGAGCGAAACGATGTGACCGCCCTTGCTGTATAATCAACAATTATCAGCACCCGGGCACGGGCGGCCGGCAGTTTAGTAAATGCCCCAATTACATGCAGCTGGCTAGTGGCGGGAGTCTGGAACTACATTTGCCCCCAAAGCCTACTGGGTACTGTAGTTTTATACTCATTTCCTCTGATATAGCCGTCTGGGCTTGCCCCAGTTCGTATTTCTGACAGTGGGTCCCAAATTCTTTGGGGTCCCACCCTGCTTTTCCTATGGCCTTCATCAGTATTCCTTTAAACTGAAAATGGCTGTGGATCAGGAACCGGCCTCCTACCAATGGGTGCTGTGCCTTGTATATGTTGGTGATACATACTGGGAAATTGTTGGGATCATCAATACAGTAGATGTTTATTTCCCTCTTGCAGCCTGTCTTGGACTTCTGGACATCGATGGTTATGCTCTCTACTCTTACCCTTATGTCCATCATCCACAAACCATTTCAGGCTTTGGTGCTTGATGCTATGAGCTTGCTCACCCTAAAAGCCCCAAAATAAGCTAGGAAGAAAGCTGTTCTAAACAGCATTGCTTCAAAGGGGTGGGAGCATATCTCCTCTAGCAAGCCTGTCAATGTGACTAGCTTCTGGAAATCCAGCGGGAGTCTTTTGTCTTTCTGCGGCCCTTCTACTTTCCCCCAGTCTTTTAAGGCATATGTAATTATGGGACTCTGGGTTGGATCGGAGTCGCCCTGAATTTTTGAAAAATTAGCCACTGCTTTTAGGTGTCTTTTTGCCCATTCTTTTTGAAACTTTGTCTGTAGGCCCATCATAAAAATGTATTTTCTTTTGTTGTTATCAACTCTACATGGGTTAACCCTGTCACATTTAGTACCGTTTTCAGACACTTACTATATTGCGCAGTGGTGTTGTCCACCAGTGCCATCTTGGCCAGATCTAAAAGTAACCCTGTGTCAAGGTCTATATTTTTCGTTGGCAGTTCTCGCTGGCCTTCACCAGTGTTTGAGGTGTTTGATGTTGCTGGCTGCGCATCCCGGTCCCGGCCGTTCTGCGTTGGCGTTGATGCTACTTTTATCAATTTTCCAGAATATCCCAGCAGCATATTTGTCATCTCTTTTTGGGAATTTGGGCCCTTTTGGCAAAACTTTGTCTACTGCAAACAAGATAATGCATCAGCAATATTATTGTCTTTTCCTACAATGTGTTTTGCTCTTAGCTTGATATTTTCACCTAGCGTAATCTTGGTTGTTGCCCATAAGATCTTTAGCACTAGCTGGCACTTGGTGATCCTTCTGTTAATAATTCCCTCCACCGCCATATTGCCTGACCATCCAGTTAGTTCTGTGTTTGCAAGGTGCTTAGTCCAGATATGCAGTGCTAGCCACTATAATTTCAAGGAGCGTGATGTTTCTTGTCCAGCCTGCTGCATGTCATGGGGCTGGCCTCTCCCTTTCTCCCCATCTTCCTCATTTTATCCCGAAGTTCCTCTACCTTTGTGCTTGGTATTCTGCAAACCCCAGCTTTGGAATCTATACCTCAGAAAATTATGCCTGTCACTGGTTTGGTCGTTTTTTCCGCTGCCAAAGGTATGCCCCATTGTGCTAAGAGAGAGGCGAGAGTGCACAGCTTTTTTACTGATAATTTCCTTTTGTTCTAGTAGTTCATGATCCTGTAGACTCGTTTGTTAGTGGGGTGCAGCCCACTATCTTGTGCCACCGTGTAGGGCACAGAAAGTAAACATGGAGAAAAAAGACCTAGGCTATTGTGCCTTCGGTGTGGGCCGCACAGCCCAAATTCCCACTTCGGGTTTATCGATTTCTCATTGTTTCTTAATAAACCCGAAAGGCCAACTTTGGTGATTTTTCAAAAATATAATCTTATTTAATGTTCAAAATTATGGATTCTTTAGGTACAAAAAAGTTTTGCGCTTAATTGGTTAAACATCACCAACAAAGCTAATGCTGTCTGTTAAGGCAAAACAGAAAACCCATCCGGCTAATGCATTTAGGAGTTAATGCTTCTTCAGAGCCAGGTTGTTACTGTACTACACACATTATGATTATATATTACAATATCCAGTTGACATATCCACAATGTTCAGATCAAGGTTCAACAGTGCACCGTGCACAAAACAAGTTTTTAAAAAAACATTATTAAATAAACAGGGCGCCCACAAGGACAGACAAATATACAACATAAATTCGAGAGAAAAAAACAAAAAAGAAACAGAGGAACTTTCATCAATGTGTATGCTCATTCCGAGGTATTTTTAGTCATATCAAGCATTTAATAACGTTTATCATACGTGTGATCTAAAGTGTTTAGCACCGTGACCCCTCGTGTTGATTGAAATGCTAAATATTCTAACTTTCAATGTAAACCTTAACGTGCTAAGGTGCTTAATGGCCGGTATACTTAGTGCTAATGCCATGTGACTATGCATTACGATGTGTGTTTTGTGTCACTGACCTGTTAGCCAAGATATGCAAAAAAACGTGGTTTGTGCACGTGTTGAATTCTTCCAAATAACACTGCCTGACATGGAGAGAGCAAACGTGTTATGTTCTGTCATCCTTCTTTTGCACTGACATTAAGTATTTAATGCGATCGGAGATCGCGCATCTTCATTCTGTCTATACAGTTTACCTGGAGTGCAGCAGGCAGCGTCCTGCTCTGTCTTCTACGAACAGCGTCTGATACTCGCGGTTTGTGGCGTTGCCCTAGGCAACGTTAAGTAAACATTATGGCCGCGCGTATGCTTACGTGTCGGCCATATTGGTTGTGGCAAACACAGTTCAATTCAATTGCTTACAGGTTGTACGTGTGCCACAGTCTGCTCTACGTACTGATGTTTAGGAAGATGTTCATCCATACCTCTCTATATCAAAATATCGTCTTATGTGTCAACACTGAGTGTACTAAGTCTTGTGAAAGCACGTGGTATCAAAGGTAATGGCTGCTTTAGTATTAGTATAGGAGTACTGCAGTACTTCTATTGATGTTAAAAAATGCACGAGTAAGTTGTGAAAATAAACATGTATTAGGGAAAGGTATGTGATACACGAAACCTAGATGCACAGTAAACGATTCATGTAGATATGTAATTAGTGCATAAATCTGTGTACAAGAAAAAATAAATAAACTTTAAACATTGTCTATCTAAAAAACGGTGTGCTGCCACTGAACAATTATAGCAAGAGGCTTAAGAATTGAATTTAAGCCTACCTTATGCAAAGAAAGTAAGGAGTTTGTGCAAAAATGGGAGCAGATCCTTAATAAATGTTCACTGGACCTGATCTTACTTACAATCAAAGAACTTTCTGTTATTCTACAGACCCTAGAACAAGAGATACAAACTTTATCTGCAGAAATAGCTGAACTTACAAGCAAGGAGTCATTGGACGAAATACTAGTAGACATTAATATAAGGTTAGAGGGATACAAAACAGATCTGGAAGCAAGAAAAATAAGGCAATTCAGGAGAGACACGTTAGATTATTTGCAAGACGAAGTCTACACATGGGCAGATACATTTCAAAATCAATCTCAGAGACCACGTAACCCTAACCCGAACTCGGAAAACAACAGTTCAGACACAGAGTCCAACAGAGACAAACAGACCTCGCAAACTCAGGAACAAAGAGCAGAAGGAGGGAGCGGCACCAGTAGGGCGACCCCCAGTACCAGTGCACCATCACGACAAACGTCTTTTTTAGACAACCAACAAGGAGGAAACGAACGAGGAGGGGCAAGAGGAAAGGGCACCGGAGGGCAAATGCGATTTCAAGCACGAACAACCTAGTAGTGAACATTTCGAATCGAACACTTACCAAAGAAGAAGAAGTTCTACAGAAAGGTCTCAAATGTGTACTAACTTATAATACCAACCTATTCAACACTAAAGTAGAGTTACACAAATTGGCCAGAAAACTAAAACTTAAAGTTTTCTTTGCAGAAATGGAAAATACTGACTCTACAACAGAACCATCAGATTTGGTTAAATTCAAAACTAAAAGTATTTTTTCTCCACCAATTAGTGTTCCAGCAATAGACATTTTTGAAAAAATGGTTACAGCAGATCTCAAAAAGATCAAATATGGAGCAACGAAGAACAGAAACCTCAGTAGAGGAGAGATGTCAATTGTCCAAAATTTATACTCTGATGAAAAGATCACTATAAGACCAGCTGACAAAGGGGGCGCATTAGTGTTACTAAACACCTCATATTATGAAAATGAATGTGAGAGACAATTGCACAACCACAACGTTTACTCAAAAATAGATCATGACCCAACCTTGGAGATACTAAAAGATTTAGAAGAACTCCTTGTCAAAGCAGAAGAAAGAGATATCATAACAACCAAAATGAAGGCATTACTACTCAACTTGAAACCCAACATACCTCACTTCTACATGTTGCCCAAAATTCATAAGAGTCTCATTAACCCACCTGGAAGACCAATAGTAGCTGCCACAGGCGGGATTCTGCAACCATCAGGCACCTATATTGACTTTTTTTTTGAAACCTTTAATACAGAAAACATCAACGTATGTGAAAGACAGTACACACTTCCTGAATATCATAGAAGAAGTACAACTCACAGAAAATGACATTCTTTTCACTATAGATGTGGTAAACCTTTACACAAGTATTCCTCATGATCTGGGGCAGGAGACCGTAGAGTGGCTCCTTCTACAGGAAGAAGAGATAGGAGCAGGGAAGGAATTTTTTTTGTCACTACTCTCCTTTATTTCAATGAACTCTTACTTTGAACATAACAAAGAATTCTACATCCAAACCTGCGGAACGGCCATGGGAGCCACAATGGCACCATCTTACGCAAATGCGTTTATGTATCAATTTGAGATGACCCATATCTTGCAAAAACCTGAATGGCAAAACAAATTGAAAAAATGGGTTTGTTACATAGATGACATATTTGGCATTTGGCAAGGAACAAGAGAGTCACTTGACGATTTCATGATTTACATTAACAGTATTGATCCGCGAATTCAATTCACCTCAGAAATTGGTAACCCAGGTATACATTATCTGCATATTAAAATCAATGTATACAACCAACAGATCACTACTTCTTTGTTTACTAAACCCACTGACAGAAATAATCTATTACATCGCATGAGTTTCCATCCACAGAACACCTTGAAAAATGTACCCTATGGACAAATGCTGCGACTAAAAAGAATCATCAGTGATGAAAGAGAATGCGAACAAGAACTAGAGAAACTAAGTAGAAAACTTAAAGAAAGGGTATACGCGAATGAAGACCTACAGGCCGCAAAGGTGAAAGTACAAGCCATAGCAAGAGCTAGTACCCTTGTGCCAAAGGTCACAAAACTATCTCCATCACTGGTATATGTGTCAAAATATTCTTCTCAAAGCATGCAGATCAAGAGATGCATAAACAAACATTGGACAATACTGAAAAGTGATGAAAGAACTAAAAACCTCTTTCTAGAGACTCCAACGTTTGCCTACTAAAGATCAAGCAACCTAAGGGATCTCCTTGTCAACACAAGAGACATTAGAACCAAAGGGATTAAACCAAAGAGAACAGGAACATTTCCATGCTTGAATTGCAGCAATTGTAATAACATAATTAAAGAGGGACTAGTCCCGCATCAATACACGGGAGAGAAGATTGCAATAAAAAGTTATGGAACTTGCAACACTGAAAATTGCATTTACTGCATACGTTGTCCATGCGGACTTTACTATGTTGGAGAAACGGGACGGAAATTGAGAGCCCGGATTAACAAGCACAAGTCATGTATAAGAAATAGAAACACCAACTCAGCAGTAGCAAGACACTTTAATGAAAAACAACATAACATCTCCCAAGTCAAGTTCCAAGTCTTGGAAACTCTTGAAGCACCAAATACACATACAGACTCGAAAAAAAGAAGACAACAAAGAGAATCCTATTGGATAGATCACCTAGAAGCTTTGGCACCGCGAGTACTGAATGAGGAATTCGATCTAAACTGCTTTTTGTAATAATTAAGCCTCCTGTTCACCATGTAATGTAAAAAATAATATTGCAATGTTCTATGTTCATCATGTAAGCATATATCACAATGCTGCATATGCACTATGCTATGAAACAGTTTAGTCCAGCTTTTAATCAGTCTGTAAAATACTGGAGAGGACACTGCTAATCTATAATTGTTCAGTGGCAGCACACCAATTTTTAGATAGACACTGTTTAAAGTTTATTTATTTTTTCTTGTACACAGATTTATGCACTAATTACATATCTACATGAATCGCTTACTGTGCATCTAGGTTTCGTGTATCACATACCTTTCCCTAACACATGTTTATCTTCACAACTTACTTGTGCATTTTGTAACATCAATAGAAGTACTGCAGTAATCATATACTAATACTAAAGCAGCCGTTACCTTCGATACCATGTGCTTTCACAAGCCTTAGTACACTCACTGTTAACACATAAGTCGATATATTGATATACAGAGGCACCGATAAACATCTTCCTAAACGTAAGTACGTAGTGCAGACCGCGGCACACGTACAACCTGTAAGCAATTGAATTGAACTGTGTTTGCCACAACCAATATGTCCGACACGTAAGCATACGCGCGGCCATAATGTTTACTTAACGTTGCCTAGGGCAACGCCACGAACCGCGAGTATCAGACGCCGTTCGTAGAAGACAGAGCAGGACGCTGCCTGCTGCACTCCACGTAAGATGTATAGACAGAATGAAGATGCGCGATCTCCGATCGCATTAAATACTTAATGTCAGTGCAAAAGAAGGGTGACAGAATATAACACGTTTGCTCTCTCCATGTCAGGCAGTGTTATTTGGAAGAATTCAACACGCGCACAAACCGCGTTCTTTTGCATATCTTGGCTAACAGGTCAGTGACACAAAACACACATCGTAATGCATAGTCACATGGTATTAGCACTAAGTATACCGGCCATTAAGCACCTTAGCACGTTAAGGTTTACATTGAAAGTTAGAATATTTAGCATTTCAATCAACACGAGGAGTCACGGTGCTAAACACTGTAGATGACACGTATGATAAACGTTATTAAATGCTTGATATGACTAAAAATAACTCGGAATGAGCATACACATTGATGAAAGTTCCTCTGTTTCTTTTTTGTTTTTTTCTCTCGAATTTACGTTGTATATTTGTCTGTCCTTGTGGGCGCCCTGTTTATTTAATAATGTTTTTTAAAAAACTTGTTTTGTGCATGGTGCACTGTTGAACCTTGATCTGTACATTGTGGATATGTCAACTGGATATTGTAATATAGAATCATAATGTGTGTAGTACAGTAACAACCTGGCTCTGAAGAAGCATTAACTCCGAAATGCATTAGCCGGATGGGTTTTCTGTTTTGCCTTAACAGACAGCATTAGCTTTTTTGGTGATGTTTAACCAATTAAGCGCAAAACTTTTTTGTACCTAAAGAATCCATAATTTTGAACATTAAATAAGATTATATTTTTGAAAAATCACCAAAGTTGGCCTTTCGAGTTTATTAAGAAACAAAGAGAAATCGATTAACCCGAAGTGGGAATTTGGGGTGTGCGGCCCACACCGAAGGCACAATAGCCTAGGTCTTTTTTCTCCATGCCCCATTGTGCCATTTTCTATCATTTTTGTTAGTGCCTTCTGCCACTCTCATGTCTCTGTATGCCCTATCAACACGAAGACGTCTAGGTAATGGACTACTTGTGCTTCTGGTAGCTATTTTAGAAATGCCCACTGGAAAAATGAGCTGAATTGCTCGAATAGTTCGAAAGATACTACGCACCCCATTGGTAGGCACCTGTCCAGGTAGAATTTTTCATCAAAAGTAAAACCTAACCAGGGCTGACATGTGGGTTGGACGGGTAAAAGTCTAAAAGCTGACTCGATGTCCAGTTTGGCCATCAGAACCCCCTTTCCACATGTCCTGACTGCTCTCAGTGCCTCTTGGAAATGGGTGTATGTCATCGCCATTTCTGTTTCAGGGATTCCATCATTCACTGACTGCCCATTGGGGTATGATAGATGATGTATCATTCTCAATTTCCCCTATGCCCTTTTGGGCACTAAACCCAGTGGGGAACATATGAACTTTTAGAAGGGCATTTTTTCACAGTGCCCCCCCGATTCTCTCTAAATCCAATTCTTTTTAAATGTCTTCCCTGATTAAATCTTGTCTCTTGCTGACTTTAATTTTTTTGTATTTTGGGTTACCCTTTGCGTTTGAATGGGGTGCAGAAACCTTCTTTGAAACCATTCTCAATTGCCCGGCTGACGTTTCTGTCTGGGTATGCAGCTAGCGCTGCCTTGAAGCCCCCCAAATTGATTGGGGATTTCCCTGGTTTAGTTATGATCCCATACCCTGTTTCATTGTTTCTCTTTCTTGGGGCCTCTGTTTGGCAGGCGGGTGCAGCCGCTGCTGGGGTGCACTCCCTGCATTTTGTGCAATTGTGCTTGTATCTGCACTCTTTGCCCCAAGTGCAATGTCCTTTCTCAAAATTCCAGCAAGTGGGAAGTTTGCTGTTGTTTTTGGTTTTGTATTGGCTGCGGATACGGACTTAGGCCCCCATGGCTGTTTCTTCAGAAAGGGATGCTCCCCTTTTTTGAGTTTATCTGGTTCAGAGACTTTATTACTGCTAGCATGCATTGCCTTATTGTGTGACCCAATAAGACCCAATCGGGTCTTATTCCCGTGCCTGGTGGCTTCCCATTCATTAAATATAAATAATTTTGGACCTCATCCCATTCTATTAATGGCCGTTCTGACATGGTCCTCCTGAATCTCTCATCATATGCAAGCCATGTGTCTCCCCCATAGGCCTCTTTCACTTCTCTGATTTTATTGATGTATGCCATTAGTTTTGCCCCAACCCCAGGTGTTTTCTCTAGTATTATGGTTGCTAAAATAACAAAAGCCTTCAACCAATTGTCCCAGTTGCGTTCTACCTGTGCATTTCTTGCTATTGCTTTTTCTTTTATCTGTTTGGGGTCTTTAAATGCATCCATTCCCTTTCGTTGTGCTTCAATCAGTGAAAATATTTCCAAATAGCCCTTTTTCCATATTAACTCTTTGACCATTTGGTCCATGTTCCATTCTAGAGGCGCTTGACTTCTAACATGGTAGGATTGTGTTAAGCACCAACGTCCTTCATTCACTGCTCACATTGTCATGCTGTATTGTATCTCGGGGTGCACTGAAGTGGCCTAAAATCCGAAGGTTGGCGCTATTCGGCTTAGCTGAAGTAACAAGGCCGGCAGCACCACTGCCCCACAAACTTGGGGTAGGACCTTTCACCAAGGAGCAGTGTTCATGGAAATGCCTTCTCAGGAAATCCAGGTAATTTGCACATTTGTGAATATGTGCCATGTACAGTACTTGAGAAGTTCCCTAACAATATTTGCTCCAATCAGCAGCTTTGTAAGAAGCAAGTCAGCCACCTGGATTTCCATTTCCCAGCTACTGTCATTTACTATTGGGCTATTGCTCTAATCTCTTTCCTTCT
The DNA here is from genome assembly GCF_040938575.1 of Ambystoma mexicanum. Lineage (NCBI taxonomy): Eukaryota > Metazoa > Chordata > Amphibia > Caudata > Ambystomatidae > Ambystoma > Ambystoma mexicanum. The sequence goes on along the minus strand of NC_090921.1, from coordinate 1,507,516,093 downwards.
CATTATCTTGCACGGTTTATAGTCATAATGTCGAAAAAAAAATGTCGACAGACAAAAATGTCGAAAAAAAATGTCGAAAATAATAATGTCGACATCCTATACTTATAATGTAAAAAGTCATTTTTTCGAAAAAAAAATGTCGACATTTTTTTTTTTGACATTATGACTATAAACCCTTAAAACTATCAACACCTCACCCAACACCCCCCTGCCACCCCCCCCCACACCCCCCAACCACCCTTTCACCCCTCATACTCAACACATACCAATTATTTATTTATTTATTTATTTATTTATTCAATAATTAAATAAATAAAAATTGTATTTACTATGGGGGGGTCCCCCCCCCAACCCCCCCTCACCAAACACCCCCCTGCCGCCCCCCCACACCCCCCCAACCACCCTTTCACCCCTCATACTCAACACATACCAATTATTTATTTATTTATTTATTTATTCAATAATTAAATAAATAAAAATTGTATTTACTATGGGGGGGTCCCCCCCAACCCCCCCTCACCCAACACCCCCCTGCCGCCCCCCCACACCCCCCCAACCACCCTTTCACCCCTCATACTCAATAAATACCAATTATTTATTTATTTATTTATTTATTCAATAATTAAATAAATAAAAATTGTATTTACTATGGGGGGGTCCCCCCCCAACCCCCCCCACCCAACACCCCCCTGCCGCCCCCCCACACCCCCCCAACCACCCCTCATACTCAACACATCATATATATATTTATTTATTTATTTATGCATACACTAAATTAATGTCGAAAAAATATCGAATAATGTCGACATTTTTGTTTGTCGACATTATTGTTTTTCGACATTAATTTGTCGACATTTTGACTGTCGACATTATTGATGTCGACATTATGACTGCACACCATCTTGCACAGTGCGCCCCTTATCACATCCTCTTTTGAAACTAAGCACCCTCGTCATTGCACTCTGCTACCTATAAATGCTAAAATGCAAATAACTTCAGTAAGCGCCAAAACTATTGGCATTGCCAATGCTTGTTTTTTAAATTTTGGTCATTTCAAATAACAAGAAGTATGCTGGCCATTGCCCCACCACCCGCTGTTTATTAATCATATGTCCCGCTTTATCTTTTGAAAAATTGTAAATTGCCTCACATGGGGCCTCATTCCAACATTGGTGGTAGTCATGGCGCCATGACTGCCACCAATAACGGGTCCGACACCGGTGTTGTTCAATGGGGACTTACCGGTGTAGTCCGACCCTGGCGGGACCGGTAAGTCCACATTGAACAAGCTATTCCCCATTCCCATTGCGCCCTACTAGGGCTCGATGGGAATGGGGAAGGCGCTATTTAAGGGCCTGCTAATGGCAGGCCCGTAATTAGCGGCAAGGTCCCCTAACGGGACCCGTAAGGGACGTGTGGTCCGACCACACGTCCCTTGCGGTTCCCGTTAGGGGACCTCGGAATCGGGCGGTAGGGGATTACCGGCACCGAGCTCATACCGGTGCCCGGTATCTCCTACCGCCCGCCTCGTAATGACCCCCCATGGTATTTCCTGTGTCTGCATATCATTGTGTAAATGCACATTAATTTGGTTATTCCAAATACATTTCAGCTAGTTTTTTGCTTTAAGACTTTGCAGCGTTGGGCCCTGTAATAGGACCTTATATGGCTGTCTTCCATTTCTGAAGCGTCCGTTATTCCATGCAGGTGGTGTTGCTTTTTCAATCCACTTGTCTGATCTGGAGATAAACTTCCAGTCATGGCTTCTGATGGATGCTGGGTATGTGTGGGTTATTAGTTAGAATTGGTCACTTTAATAAGACATTGCCGGTAGAAGGGATGTTTTCTTGCTGTTTTGAAAACCTTCATAATGTTGATCACAAGTGTTAATTCAAAGCAATCTTCTGATAGTTAATGGTTTAATCCTATTTCCCATTTCCAATGCAACAATAGTCTTAGAAACCAAGCTAGCTCATCTACATGTGTGTACATTTATAGTATAGGATTTATTGCAGGTTTCTGAGCTGATTCTGACACATTTATCTGTAATAAAGACATCTTTTTTTACCATTCATTTTATCCCAAAATATAAAAAATATTATTCCGAATTATAGATACCTGTCTCTGATGTCAATCCTTTTACTGGAATTAGTAAACCATTATGGCGTGTGCCTGGGGCTGTTTAGAATCAGATTATTTTGTTTGACATGGTTAATGCCAACCTATTTTTTAACATTTTCCATCCCATGATGTTCTTTCAAAGCGTGGATACTCATGTATTTAGATTAGGAAAGATACATGGTGGAAGCAAAAGTCACCAAGGATAGCAATGCCACAATGACGTCACCAAGACATCAGGGAGGGCTAGCATTCCCCCACTTCCATAGATCTTCTGAAGCGGACCAGTTGGGGGTAGTGAAGGAATGGCTAGAGGATTCCCTGCAATGCATCTGGGCAGAGCAAGATAGGGCGTTTGCAGGGTCCTCTCTCTCTGGAGTGCCATGGATGAAAGGGCAACACGGGCATCCGAATGGTAAAATCAGTGAAGTGATGGGAGTGGGGTTAGAGGTATGGGATGTGGCTATTAAAAGAGGGGTACTGTCGACACAACCCTTCCTGTTCCTACCTATGTTTAAAAATCCAGAATTTCACACTGTGATGGAGACATTGGCATATAAGAAATGGGAAAAAGCAGGATGTTGGACAATTAGGGATATGTATGGGGGGGAATGATGGCATTCTTGGAATGCACCCAAACATTGGGGTTAACAGGGAAAGCTAACTTTAAGTTATACTCAGTTTAGACACTGGCTAACAGCCCCAGCCCCATATACAGCAGGCAGCCACAAGGCAACTGACGCCCTTTGAGATATATATCATAACAAATACAGGCTCGAGGAAATTGGTCTCGACCCTGTATACATTTCTGAATACTCAGGGAGAGGAAATCTGGTGGAACTACATGGTAAAATAGGAAAAGACATTAGGGGACTTATCCCAAAACGTACACGCTCAATACAATTAAGGGGAATGTGGCCAGAAATACTACTCCAATGGCATTATATGCCAGGGAACTTCACGCTATGTACGCAGGAACCCTGGATAGGTGTTGGAGGGGATGCACAGCTAAGGGAGACTGGAAACACATATGGTGGAGTTGTCCGGTGATACAACAGTTCTGGGGGGGGAGTGCGACACAGGTGGGCGAGATGATACAAGGAGCGGATCATCTCCAGGATAGGATATGGATGGGAGGAATCTGGGAACTGGGGCTGGGGAATCTAACTAAAGCACAGTAGAGGGGCTTCGGGGCTTCATGATTTTTATAATAGCAGCTTGGTTGTTGATAGCCCAACATTGGAAGAAGGAGTTGGCACCAATGATCTACGGGTGATTACAGAAAGTCTGGCACTTTGTATCCCTGGAATGGGTAACCTATAAGCTTCAAGGAGCTCACAAAATGTTTAAGAAAGACTGGGGACAGATAATTGTGCATCTACAGAGCGACTACATGTAGCAATGGTGTCCACAAAATATTAGAATAATGGACATTTTACAATCCTAAACAACTATCGTAAAGACTTGGATTCTACACAAGGGTTGGGGGCCGGGGAGATGTTGGGTGAAGTTACTTGAATTTGTACAATGTAAACATATGAAAATGAATAAAGGGATATATATATATAAAATACAAGTATTGATTCAGCACAGCCAAAGGGAAAGGTATAAGAGCCTCCAAGAGTTCAAAAACACAACAGCCTACAAAATAACCCTTACCCTTACACAAGAGCTCTGGGGCTAGATTGCTACACATTTGAACAAAAAGACCCTTGCCCTCCAAGATCACCTTGACTCCTACTCATACTATAGGACACTAACACTCATACATCAACAACACTCCACCAATACCTCCCACTAACTCTGTTTCAACTCCCTATCCTCTTTATACCTTTTCTCTATGGAGGACCTAAATCCTACGATTGACTCATGCAATCCGGCTGGATCTCCACAGGATTCATGCTCCCACATTTTTTACAAATCCATCATGAAAATCTCTAGAGTTAATGCATATCTTCTTACTGTTCCTCAATCACTCTTTCAGCACTGGAAGTGTCCCTGATCTGTTGAAATCCACACACATCAGACTTCTGCTAAAGAAGCCCACAGCTGACCACAATGAAAACACACAGCAATTGCCCAATCTCAAACACATCAGGGAACTGCCAGAAAAATGCATCTAGGGGCAACTATGGGATTTCATCACAACAGACGACCTCCTAGATGAGGCACAGCACAGCGTTAGACTTTCTAGGGGGACAGAATCATCAGTTCTATGCTCAATCTGTGGTGCACTTAAAAACTACGCAGATGAAAATTCCAACAGAGCACGCATTCTGCTGAATATCTTAGATGCTCACGTTGAATAATTTGTGTTTATTAAATCACATTTTTCAAACAACGCATTGTATTAATTTTGCACTTAGACAATCTCCATATTCAAATTCCAACATTAAGCCCCATCCCTCCCATAGCTAAGAACTACTGCATGTTCATTGTTTTACCTTGCCGGGCCCATTCCTTCTCAAACCTCCCCAGACCTGTGTCCTCTTCCCTAACAACTTCATCCTACAAATATTTTTTCTAAACCATAGTATAAATGACTATATAAATGGATTTAACCTTTTTTCCTCCATATTTTCTTTGCCGTAGTCAATGGAATTTCCTTCACCATGTTGCATGGCTGTTTCTCTATTTTCCTGATATCTCGGGAGGATAGGTCAGCAGTAACGTGCTCGCTTTGAAAGCAAGATGACACAGAGCCACACAGGTTCGATCCCCGGTCCGTGTATAGAAACCTCTGGGCATTAAGCGCGTTATAAATAACCTCTCATATCTATCCTCTTCAGTGTCCATTCATTTAGGGTTTTCACACCCTGTGTGTTCCAAAAAGTAACACACACACACATTAGCTGCCTGCAGCAGAAAGTGTGTCATGTGTGACAGGGGCTCCGACTTTTCTACGTCACACTGCAGACCAAAAAGCACCACTATCGGACTCATTCCTCTGGTTATTACTCCAAGTCCTTTGAACTAGCCCTGAACCTCTTTTAAGTAGGCCTAAGCTTTCTCACAGGAGTGCCACATTTACCAAAAAGGAACGTATACCGCCACAGTTTTCTCAACATTTAGGGCTTGTAGTTTCTTCTTGCCATAGAACCACTTGCAATCGGACTTAGAGAGGATAGGAACTGGACTGGGTTTTTATGGCCTGGGGGAGAAGAGGACCGGGTCTCGCTATATGCTGACGGCCTCCTGGTTTATCTGGGTAACCCCGCGACATCCTGTCGGGCAGTATCCCGTATCCTCTCAGAATTCCAAAACTTTATTGGGCTCTGGGGAAACGCACAAAAGACAGTATACTTTCGGATCCAGGGCGGGGATGATGCTATTCCCGAACACTGCCCCTATCCTGTATCCATCCTTAACTTCACTTGTCTAGGCATACGTATTAGCCCTACCTTGGAGGACTTCATCCAGCTTAACCTGCAGCCAGTCATAGATCGTTTCATGGCAGACGTCTCACACTGGCAATCCCTTCTGCTATCGCTGATGGGCAGGGCCGCACTATTCAAAATGATGACACTTCCGACAATGCTATACATCCTTCAGAATGCCCCGCTTCCCGTTACTCGCTCTGTCTTTGCAGTGATAGACAAGACTCTCTGCAAGCTGCTTTGGTGGGGAAGGGGGGAAGCAACCTCAAATCGCCCTACAAACACTGTAACGTTCTGTGTGTGAGGGCGGTATAGGGCTCCCATGTCTTTGTACTTACTATTGGGCTGCACAAGTGGGGGTGGTAAATGAGTGGCTTCACGGGGACCCTACACTCCCACACATTAGGCTGGAACTCAATACTATGGGCTCTACCCCTCCCCTCCAAATACTGTACAGTGATAACAGACAGATGGTAGTGATGCCGGGAATGACGCTTCATATCCGCCGCGCATGGAATGAGGCCCACCAACATATCGGTTGGAGTGCAAGGTTAACTTTGATCCCACCCATATGGCAGAAAAAGCACCTCCCAGAGATTCCGAAAATGGGGCATTTTGGAAGCTGGGAGAAGGCGGGCATTTGTATCTTAGATTTTATGACCTTGAGAGGGAAACACGGGCTACAACCTGTGGAAGGTTAAAGATATATACAACTATCCCACGCCATACACAACCAATTCACGAACATTGCTGAAATTCCTGAACACTCCCCCCCTCGAGACAAATGTCCTTCCAACTCGCATCCCGGTTAAGGCTACCTCCACACTTTATCAGGCCCTTAATTCCTTCGGAGCCCATGAGTTGACCAGGCTGAACGAGAAATAGGAGCGACTCTTAGCCCCACTGGAAATGGAGGAATGGGTGGAGGCTTTGATGTTCCCTCTGGAAATAGGTATTGATAGTAAATAGGTATTGATGCTAAACTCCGAATGATACAACTTAAAATCCTTCACCAATCATATTACTCTAGAGCTATGATGGCCCAGTGGGGGGAGCTGACTAACAGAATCTGTTTTAGATGTAATAGGACAGAGAGCACTTTCTTCCACATGCTTTGGGAATGCAGCGTGCTGCAGACATTCTGGAGTGACTGCACAAATAAACTGACTGAATTGCTATGCTTCCGGTCCCCTGGACTCAAAACTGGTTATACTCAGCATTTAGAACAAGGTAGACTTCACTAAATATGAGAAAGCATTCCTGGCTTTGCCACTGGGAACAGGAAAGAGGCAGATTGCTGCAACATGGGGCTCGACTGATAAGTTGAGTATAAGCCAATGGGCCAACGAACTAGACAGATGTGCTTCCCTTGAAAGACGAATCTATGTCGCCAGAGGTTGCCCTACGAAATTCCAGAAAGTGTGGGGGAAATGGGTGGACCGCTGATGGCCCATTGGGAGAGATCTGGGCACCCCGGTATCCCTGTGCGAGCGCCAGGACTGAGCCTGTGGAGCTGCAGCTGGGACGCCTTGGCGGCCTCAAGGGGCAGAGACTGTGGTCAATGTCAATATGTGTTCTAGGTGTGACCTACTGATTGTTATATCGTTCTTTGTTGTACATATGGTATTGTATGGTTAACAATGTAACGTGCAAAAATAATAAACAGAGTTATAAAAAAAAATATTTAGGGCTTTTGGAAGGAAAAATCCTGGCGAATATCCTGGCGAATCTTGGGGAGTCATATTGCCACTGGCGCAATACTTTCAGTCCATGCATCTTATGTTGACATTCTATCAAGGTTTTGAAGGCATTCATACATAATATTGACCATGAACTTTAAAACATGTTTCTCTCCAAAACCATTTTCCATCTTCGCTTCAGCCCTTCTATCTCGCTCTTTCTGGTTTCTATTAGCTCCCAGTAGTGCTGGGAAATTAGTCCATTCATTTTGGTCCAAGTATTCAGTATCTTATCAAAGGAAGTAAGTGGCTTCTGAAACTCTGCTGCCCATTTAGAGTCTGTCAAAGTCCCCTTTAGCTGCAGGTACATAAAAACTCATAGTTGTCCTATATTTAAGTCTTCCTCCAGTTTGTGTATTGTCTTACATTTTCCCTCCCACCTAAACTGTCCTACCCTCTATAGTACGGCTTCAAACCAAGTTTGGAATCTCAGTGGTTCTGCTATAGCATCTCTGACCGGTGGTGCCCATATTTGACGGAGGGTGGTCATGTTGTCAGGCCTTTTGTCTTACCTTTCCAACATAATTCCCAAATTCTTCCCAGTATACTGTGGTTCCTAATTTCCCTTTGGGCCCATATCCACTCCCCTACTGTCACAGGTGCCACTACTTGGTTGTCTAAAAATACTGATTATTTCGCTCTCTAGAACTCTCAGTTGGATCACCATATAGTATATCTTCATATCCGAGAATCCTAATCCTCCTTTCTCTTTGGGCAGCATCAGGGTCCAGTTGCCAACCCTAGGTTTTTCCCCTGGCAAAGAGATCTGAGTAGCCTAGCCTTAATCTCTGTCATTGTTAAACCCGGAATTTCCCAAAGGAGCTTTTGATAAAATTATTACAATTCTAGGAAGTGCATTCATTTTTATACAATTAAGTCTTCCCAGCCATAACATATTAAGTTTATCCAAGAGTCCAGGTCTCTATATTCTATGCAGGAGTGACGGGTAGTATGCCTCACTTAAATACTCCACTTTCCAGTAAGGGTGACCCCAAGATACTTACATTTCTTCTGAAAGTGATATGATATGATATGGCATTTATAACGTGCCTGTACACAAGTGTTTGTAACCACAGCAAGACAAGGGAAGGGGGTTGGGGGACAGAGGGAGGACATAATAGCGATCTTACTAGGCCTTGTGTCAATCAGATCACGCAAGTGCAGGGAAGAGGTGGGGAGAAGTGCAGGGGGTGTTAAGAAGTGCAGGTAAACAAAAGTGCAGCCAGCTGGTGGCTCAGTGCAGGTAAAAGAAATTGCAGCCAACGGATGGCTCATAAGCACATGGAGAGGGGACTGTAGGGTTACATATACAGACCACAAGTGCTGGGGGAGCCAGGAGGCAGTGCACGGGGCAACTGGACATGCAGGGACCTGGACCCAAGTTTCCGAGGGTGGCCAGGTGACCAGTGCATGGACCAGAAGGGTCATCAGTATGGGATAGGAAGAGAGAAAGCAGAAGCAAAGAGGAAGGTCTGGAGTTGCTTCTGGAACCAGATGTGGTCCTGCTCAAGTTTGAGAGAGGAAGGACGGCTGTTCCAGAGGCAGGCCCCAGCCGAAGAAAGAGATCTTCCCCCAACTCTCTTCTTGGAAAAACAACTGACCATCAGAGAGTTGGAGGTGGATGAGCAGAGAGCGCAAGAAGGGAGATATTTAGGAAGAGAGCATTGGGGGTAGTTCAGTCCCAGGCCCTAGAAAGCCTTGTGGATGTTGCAGAGGGTCTTGAACTTGACCCTTGCCCCCACTGGGAGCCAGTGAAGAGATTTCAGTGCTGGAAAAATACGACCCTTGGGCTTGAGGCCAAAGACAAGTCTTGCAGTCCTGTTCTGGAAAAGTTGGAGAGGGTGGAGAGTTGAGGCAGGTAGATTTAGAAAGAGGCGGTTGCAGTAGAGGACCAGAGCTCTGGAGACAGTGAACTTCTGGGGGAAAGTGATGAAAGGAAGAACACCTCTGAGGAAGGGCAGCTGATAGTTTGACTTCTTAGAGACGTCAGAGATGTGAGGAGAGGAGGAGAGGGTGGAGTCGAAGATGACCCCAAGGGTTCCTAGCCTCACAGGTAGCAGTAGGAAGAGAGCCCATAGTGGGCGTCCAGAGAGAGAGGAAAGGAGGGAGCTGGTGTTCCGATGAGGAGGATCGCAGTCTTACTGGCATTAAGGCAGAGATCATTGGTGGCACACCACTCCTGGATTGCAGACAGACAGTCTGCAATGAGAAAAGGAGTAGAGGTATAAAAAACACAACTTTTATAGTAAAAACTCATCTTAAGTGACATCACACTATGTGGCAAACTACAAAAACCTACTTGGGGATGTGATAGGCTTACAGGGAACATCTAAGTATACGGGGAAGTGATTGGGTCTCTACTGTTAGGTGGGCAACTAAGCCCATCGCAAGTGCAAGTCATCTTCTGTGTCATACTAATACTGAACACTTTATTTGTTACCCAAACTATAGGGCTTTTTTGATACGTGGCCCTCTACAATTGGTTTGGCACCCTATTACCCTTCTGGAATATTCCACATGCTAGTAGCACGCAGGCTACCACTCCAGGTGCAGGGAGGGTCAGCATGATCATGCCTTCGCTCCCACTTAGCCTAACATCTATCATCACCCTTGCAGTGTGCCAGTCAATTAAGGCTTTGAACTTGGCTTTGAAGAAACTCTCTGTAGCTGAGAATAAAAGGGAGTATATTCTTGATTTCGGTGTAGCTCGACCCAATGTCTATTTTCATCTGACCAAGCGACTTGGAGACCGCATTTTCAAGCTCTTTGCAGCATTTAATTCTATGAAATTATGAACTCTTGACACCTTCAGTGTTTTTCCATTCCACATCAAACAGAAGTTTGTTTCTTTCTCACGTTCATTGTAACTACTGGATGGAAAACCAGGCTCACGGTGGCCTCGACTTCTTGATGCTGGGCCAGCCAAGCCTTTCTTGAATTTCTCCTTCGCCATTAGTTATTTTCCAACTGCGCCACACTGAAAAACCCTTTCCAATCACAGGGTTTCAAGCCTTGCTAAAGTGCACTGTGGAATATCCAGGTTCTATACATTCCTATGTATATACATTGGCGCATCGCCGCAACTATTCATTATGTAGCCAGCCTTAAGATACTTTGGGCCTCATTCCGAGGTTCGGTAAGGGGTTAACGGTGCCGGTAAGGGTGTCGGTGCCATTAACCCCTTACCGCCGCATTACGAGGTCCCTTAGCAGGTCCCACTAAGGGCAGCTGGTTTTACCAGGCGCCCTTAGGGAGAGCCGCTAAAGGACCCGGGAGCTAACAACGGGCCTGTTATTAACGGGCCCGTTGTTAGCTCCCTCCCCATTCCCATTGAGCCCTATGGGGGCTCGAATGGGAATGGGGATGGTTTCCCTGAATGGGGAAATACCGGGTCCTCCAAGGTTGGAATGACCCGGTAATTATCCATTCAGGGAACCCGGACCCGGTATGTGGTAAGGGGGTAGCCATGGTGCTAATAACACCATGGCTACCTCCAACCTTGGAATGAGGCCCTTTGTCTATTTGCGTTACTGCGTCTGTACAAGTGTAAACTGATTTTGCATCTTCATCAGCGTTTCTGTAGCATGAGCATCTTCATCTTCATCTTGTGCCCGAAATGTTGCTCATCTTCAACACCTCCTCTTCAGATCTTATAGAACCTCTATATTATTTTGCCTCGTGCATCTTTTCCAGGTGCGTCAGTTCTGTTTCGCATGACGGCCCCAGTCTTCTCTTTCACTCATTTTCACACTTCTTCCGGTAAGTTATCCAAAAGGCCATTATTTCTTTGTGAATGCATATAGGGATTTCTCAATGGATACCTTGTCTACCAGATTCTCTGCGGTACAGGCATCCTCACTGGTACTGCATGTGTCGCTATTTTTGGTCCCCAGCATATAGGAAACATGGGGGCGGAACTTTTGGTGGGGGTACTTGACTCATCCTCTACACTCCCCTCTCTGGGCAATTCATCGACCACTCTCTCATCAGTCTTCACATCAAGGCATCCTCGTTTGAAGAAGTGCTTCTTTGGGGCACATATTCTTCAGTCATCCTGCTAATTTCACATGCTCCTCAACACTGCAGGTCATAAGCATGCATTGTCCATTGGGATTGAAGTAGATCCATCTCCCCACATACTTCTTGTGGTTCTTTGGGTACAGGAACTTTGTTCCCTCAGGTGACGAGATGCTGGCCTTCACGTAGCCTCTAATTTCCTCATCTGTCAGCTCCTTTGGTTCAAATCCTGATTTGACATCAATCACAATTTTCATTCCTACTGCTTCCCTTGCAGTCTTCTTGCATTGTGCGATAATTATCCTGATCACACAGAACCCAAACATGATCATAACCAACAGGGCTCCAAGTAACTTAAAAATGTTCGCCATCCGTTGTGGAACCCAGGAGAAAGTTGACCCAAATCAGCAGGAATCACCAATGTCTTCCACTTCGTCCTCCATCTTGAGGTGCAAATTTGTCAGCAACGTTATGGTCTCTGTCAAGGTGCCATTCTCGTCATCATGAGAAGGTATGAGCATGCAACATGATTCTCCGATTTTGGCACAAACACCTCCATCAATATCTGTAATCATGTCCAGGACATATCTATTCTGAAGAGTCATCAGTCTTATGGCTCTCAGCTCCTCCTTGATAGCATTGAATCATTTTATAGTGGTGTTGATCGTCTGTAGAAACTCCCATCTGGTTATTTGTAACCATTTGCCATTTGTTATCACCTGGATCCTAGGCATAAAGATTGTCGTGAATATTGCTGGCGTCTGACTGAACAATCTGTGTTCATATGGGATGGCATCAAAAGCTTCTATCGATTTAGCTGAGAAATAGTTCTCCCTCGTCATTCGATTCAAGAGCTCAGTAGATCTCTTCTTCCTCAGGTGAGCATCTGTTTTTGGAAACTCACCAATGTTCAGGTCACTCTTTGGGATCAACAACGCTGGAACATGGACAATCACTATAGAACATAGTCCTCCCCAGTCTCTAGGCAGCTTCATGTATGCTCTAGATCCAAAGGCCCAATAGTGATCCATTATCACTGCTGTCCCATCCTTCCTTCCTGCTACATCAAAGATTCATCTGCATTGCTCATTCTCTCCAACTTTTCTCGTGCCATTGTTTCTGAAGCATAGTTCTACGCTAGCCAAAGGCACTATCTGCAATGAACCTCCTTTGTCTTCGACCCATGTCAGATGTTTTGCAAGCCTTGACCACAGAGGTTTGCAAAATCGTTTTGCATTCTCTACAGCTGCTTTGTGCGATTCCTTTACTGCATGTGCTTTGCCTATGACAACACCTTCTTCCCATCCGTCTGGAGAAAGCACTGTTCCCCAGATCTGTATCTAGCCTCTGTCTTTACAATTGTGAACCTCTTCATCAGTTTTTCCTTGACAATGGAGTCTTCTGTTTATTTCCCACTTAATTCCTCCTCCTTTCTTGCCAGGCTGTTCATATCTTATCACATGATTTCTGGTGTGTGCTCTCGCTCTAGTCTTTATATCTTGAACATAATAATCTTCATCTGGTGCTGACCATTCTGTTACCCATATCAAAGATGCTGTTCGGCCCTTGAATTGACCTTTTGTAAGGCAGAGGGCAAGGTGAGTAAGGCAGGGAGCCGTTTGAACATCTATTTCAATAGCTATGAATATCTTAGACTTTCCCAAAGCATAAGGCAGGAGTGCACATACATAGCAATCCTCCTCAAAAGTTCTCTTTCATGTGCTGATACCACATGTTATTCCCTAAATGTGCTGTACTGTCCAAATAATCAATTCATAATCATCCTCCCTTGTACTTCTTTTAGGTCTCTGTTTTATTCTTGCAAAATAATTCTCCCTACAATTACAATTACAAGTAAATCAAAAATGGACCCCCCTCCAAAAGGAAGCCTTGGGTCATTTGTCACAGGTATTGGTACCTCTACATGAGCTACTGGAGTAGGGACAATCACATAAGGTCTTGGCTGTCTCACAACGTCTAGTTCTGCTAAGGTAACTGGAGTGGGAAGGATCAGAGGGACCACTGCTTTCTTGGGACCAATGAAACACACAGTGTGGATTAGCAGAATCAGAAAAACAGTGATGAATGTAGAACAAGCATATATTATGCACCAATACATGAGGCTCCACCATCGATGCCTCTCCACTCGTCGTTGACTCTGCTCGCTCTCTGGACCTGCAACATGCTCTAAGGACCACATGTTTGTTTGCCTGTGATTACTTTTACGAAAGGAAAACCTTGTTTTATTCAGGCAAAATCGTCAGATGCTCCGGTAGTTGTCGAATCTGTTCGATCATTTCCACAAGTAACTGGCTGATTGCTGGACGGTTTATAGGATCTTGCATAAACACAAAAGTGTTGATGTCTTGCCAAACTAGGATGAACATGAAGCAAAGCCATAACAGAGGAAGATTTCTGCCAGGTACTATCTAAAATGAAACCAACATCCTGTGCAGAGAATATCCTGCCCACAAAAATTATTCTGGATAATAAAGAGCTTTTTGCACCAACCCTCACTAAAATAATTAACACCTTGTTTTCCAAAGGGAAAATTCCCAATACCATCAAAAAAGTTACCATGACCCCTCTGGTCAAAAAGCCGGGCTTAGATCCAAAAGACCCTAGCAACTTACGGCCAATAACAAACTCCAATTTTGTATTGAAGATTCTGGCAAAATTGCCACAAATCAGCTACAACAACACTGGGAAGCACAGGAGATGCTACACACACAGCAATCGGGCTTTAGAACAGCCCACAGTACAGAGTCAGCTATGCTCGACCTACAATCCCACATGTTAGAGCTGATAGAACAGGGCAAGTCGGGGATGCTCATGCTGCTGGATCTTAGTGCAGCGTTCGACCTAGTGGACCATCAACTACTACAATAGGCTCTAGATAAAACTATAGGTTGCTCTCCAACAGCACTGGCTTGGATAGCATCCTTCTTAAGTGATAGGAGGGCATGCATTCACTGGGGAGACACTTTCTCAGAAGCAGCTCTCATCCTATTTGGAGTACCGCAGGGAGCCAGTCTGTCCCCTCTGCTTTTCAACGTCTACATGCGTAGCTTGTGTGAATTATTGGAAAGCATTGGTGTGTTTTTCACTAACTATGCCTATGATACTCAGCTGGTTTTTGAAATGACGGGAGACTATACTCTAGATAGTGCGAAAGTAGAAGAAGTCTATAAAATCATTGATATCTGGATGCAGAAGCATTGGATGTGCCTCAACAATAGCAAGACGGAGCTCATGATCTTTGGCGCTCAGCATGCAAGAACCAAACTAGGAGATCAATATAAGGATTTCAGAATAAAAGAAGCCAAAATCCCGGTTTTACCCCGTGTCAAAACACTTGGGATGTTGGTAGAAGCCTCAGTGGGGGCCGAAGCACAAGTAAACTATCTACACAAAAACAGCACATATTACTTGCGCTTATTGAGAGCCATTAGACCTTACATAAGTGAAGCAAACGCTGCTAATATCGCAAGAGCGATCATACTATCCTGTCTCGACTATGGCAACGCGCTATTGGTGGGGGCCTCCAAGAAAGAGCTGCATCGTTGCCAGGTCATGCAAAATGAGGCAGTTCGCATTGTTAAGAAAATTAAATTTGGAAATCACATATCGACTGCAAGGAAAGATCTTCAATGGCTCAGAATTGAAGAAAGAGTCTACTTTAAGGCCATGACGATCGTTCACAGATGCCTATATGGCTCGGCGCCAGGATATTTCAAAGAGAAATTTGCACTCTACATACCTAGGAGAAACCTGAGATCAGCCAACACAGGCCTCTTGGTTATCCCCAGGGTGAAACGAGCATCAGGGGGGGGCAGAGCCTTTCCATTTAAAGCAGCCAAATGTTGGAACTACCTCCCAGGGAATCTAAGATTAGAAGGAAACTATGGCAATTTCAGGAAATTACTGAAAACCCACCTTTTTCAATAGCCTCCGGACTTATCAGGGTCTCCCACTGGTATACATATCATTACCAGTCCTTCCTGAACTGTTTTCAGTTCTTACTGTTTTCAACATGCCTCTTTTCTTAGGTGTTCTCCGCGCCCTGATGCCCGCGGGCTGTCTGCGTGTTATAAACACATAGACTTAGACATAAACATAGACAAATAGTAAAAGAACATAGCAAGTAGTTTGTGGAAGTAGTTTGTGGGCATCGTTGTTACATAGGGCCATCTGTACCTCCAGAAAGATACTCAGGCAATAGTCTGATCTGTTCCACTATTGCTGCCAGTAAGTGTCTAATGTCAGGCAATTCTTAGGATCCTGGATAAAAGCACATATGTCAGTGTTCCTCCCAACAAGGGTAAGTTTTGAGTATAAATATGAAGACAGCAAGAAGTAGTCTGTGTATGTCAGCATTGGATAATACCATAGGCACCTCCAAAGAGAAACTTAGTGAGAAACAAATCAGGGAACTGCTCCCTCTTCCAGTTGTCAAACACAAAATCCGAATCTGGCATGTTTTGTTTACTTCTGCACTCCACAGTCAAAGCCCATGTGGCTCAAGAACAAATAGCTTTTTCACTCCTTGCTTAGCAGCTACAAAGAGTGTTTCATGGGAGCCACAGTCCAAATGTACACTTTATCTGTCTACCAGACAGTCTCTGCGTCCTTCTTCCTTGTCATCGATCGAGTTTGCACGTGCTGAACTTCTTCTCCTTGACTTGCTTCCGAATGGGTAGAGGGTGCGGTGGCCTCAATAGCATAGACTTTCAAATCTCCTTGATGAAGCAATGCTCGTCTTCCTAAGACTTTGACTGCTGATGGAGTGATGTCCTCCACAGTGAAAGGGCAGATAAATCTGGGCTCGTGCCACTTTCGTGTGAAGTTTCTGATTAAAACTTGATCTCCAGCAAATATTTTTGGCAAACATAGTTCTTTAGCTCTGGTTGCTGTATGGTCTTCATCTGTGTTCTAAGACCGATACCCCGTCTGCTTGACTTGATCTGAAATGACAGAGATGCTAGCCGTCATACATGTTAAGTACGCAAGTAGCTCATCTCCCAGTAATTTTGCAGTTGTCTGGGCATCACTTCTAGTCCTCGATGGAGGAGTTTGAGGCATTCTCATTCGTCTCCCTGTGACTAGTTCTAGGGGTGTGAGGTGGTGGTCAGAGCCAAGTTGATTTCTCAATGCATATAATGCAAGGGGCAGCCAGTGCAGCCATACCTTTTTCAGTTTCAGCTTAGCTATTCTCTCTTTGAGCATACCGTTGAGTCTCTCACATAGTCTGTTCGCTTGCGGATGATAAGCAGAAGAAATCATGTGTTTAATACTAAGCAGTAAGCTAATTTCTTAAAATACCTCATTCACACAATTGGGGCCATTATCTGATGTTAGCACCTCACATACTCCCCATCTAGAAAATACTTCTCAGACTAAGAAATTCACAACGCAAGTGGTGTCAGGATGTGTGCATGGACCAGCCTCGATCCACCTTGAGAAAGGGCACACCACCACTATCATATACATGTATCCGTTACAGACCTGCAGCATATCAACATAGTTGATATGTAAATGCTGAAAAGGACCATTTGGTTAAGGAATTACTCCTCTGACTGTTTGAAGCGTGTGCCCAGCAGTAAACTTTTGACATACGATGCAATTTACTACATAAAAACAACATGTTCTAACAGGTTCGGCGCAAACCAGTCCAATTGTTGCTGCGAGGCTCTCCTTAGTGACATGCGCAGGGTAGTGTAGCTGTTCTAACGTCACCCTTAATAAGGCTACAGGCATCACCGGTTTAGCAGTGCTGGCTTGCCATCACAGTGCCTCGGAAGGGGATAAAGAACACCCACTCCGTGTCCTCAGGTCTTTTTCTTCCTGTGGGGCTTCACCCTGAACTTCCTTTAACTGAGTTCTCGACAAATGGTTAAAGCTTTCATTCACAACCATCATCACAACAATTTTCTCTTTCACATGAGGCGTATCAAAACTCATTATGTCAGATGAATATGCAACACTTTTTGCCTCTTCGTCTATGGCTTGGTTTCCACGTGAAGTAAAGTATGTTCTCTTAGTGTGCGCTGCGCACTTAACTATTGCGATGGCTACCTGGAGTCGTAGTGCTTTAATAAGCCAGTCCAATAAGGCAGCGTGTTGCACTGGAGTGCCATCCGCTCTGAAGTAGCCCTTCCTTTTCCCACGTGCTAGCCCTGCGTGTACAGTGGACGTCACGTAGGTGGAGTCACTGTACACTGTTACTGCCTGGTCTGCGTGTTTCCCGGGCATGACAATAAGCTGCACTAATTCTGCAGCCTGTGTTGAAAAGTGAGATGGTAGTCTTGCACTTGACATTACTTCAAATTCCCCATTAGCCCTGTGTCTTACTACAGCAGCCCCTCAATGTCTTTCTCCATCAGTTTGATTGATCTTTGATGAACCATCAATAAAGAGAATCTCTCCAGCTGCTAGAGCATTTTCCTTCACCCTTGGGATCGCATCATAGAATTCCTCATAGTTTGACCAATCATGCACTTATTCATCCTCTGCCAGTGGTTCAGCTACAAACATGGCAGGGTTCACCATTGTACACCTATTTTGATTGCTGGATTTGATATGACCACCTTATAAGCAGAAGCTCTTTGAGACGTCAGCGTACCTTTAGGTTTTTCCAAAACAGCAAACAAAGCATGCTCGACAAATAAAGTCATGGAACACCCCATCACTATGCTAGCAGACTTCTCAATAGCGAACACGGCTACTGCCAACGATTGTTCACAAGGCAAGTGATGGGTCCAAAATCCCACTGTAATATGCTAAGGGCCTGTACCCACTATGTAGTTCTCTGCACAAGTACTGCTGTCATGACTGTTCCATTCGTGTGCGAAAATAAAAAGAACGCCTCAGAATAATTGGGAATCCCTAAAACTGGAGCTCTGCAAATTGACTTATTTAGTTCATCAAACCCTTCCTCCATTTCCTCAGTCCATTCAATTTTTTCCTGATTCACCTGAACCTTCTTCAGGGCCTGCAACAATGATCTTGTGTATGAACTATAATAAAATATCCATGCCCTGACATAATTACACAGTTATAAAAACAGTTTCATTTGCTTTATCATGTGCGGTTTTGATGTTTTCAAAATCGCCTCAGCTCTTTCAGGCGTAACCTTCTTTCCTTCATGGGAGATAAACTGCCCTATGTACAACAGCTCTTCCTGGCAATACTGCAATTTCTCTTAGTCTGCTTCGTCTGCTAAAATAATCATTAGCTGAATCAAGTCTCATCTGCACTCTTCTTCTGATGTGCTACAGACCAAAATATCATCTATGTATTGCAGCACGACACATGGAAAATCAACATTGCTTAGGTCCATTTGCATGACCCTTTTGAAAATCGATGAAGACTCATAATACCCGTAGGGCAAATGTGCACTTTTCAGCTTAGTTTGATGAAATGTAAATTAGGTAAGATCTTGGGAGTCTTTATGCGGTATTGAGAAAAACACATTTTTCAAGTCAATCACCATGAAATATCGCGCCTCAACAGCGATACTACATAGTATTGTCGCCGGATTCGAAACTAGAGGACACTCTGCCTCTACAATCTGGTTAATCAGCCTCATATCTTGAATGAAATGCCATGATTCTTTTATATGATACACTGCGGTATTGCATGGTGACTCTGATGTCACTAAGATGCCTTGATCCTCCTCATCGGCACACCATCTCCATCCTTTTCCCTCACTCTCTGGTCGGCCTCCCTTGGCCCTCCTCCTACCCCTACCTGCGAGGCTAAGAACCTCGGGGTCATCTTTGACTCCACACGTTCCTTCTTCGCCCATATCTCTGAGGTCTCTAAAAAGTCAAACTTCCTACTGCACCTCCTCAGAGGTACTCTGCCTTTCCTCTCCTTCCCTCAAAACCTCACTGTCTGCCAAGCCCTTGTTCTATCTAAGTTGGACTATTGTAACAGCCTCTTTCTAAATCTACCGGCCTCTACTCTCCACCCTCTACAACTTATCCAGAACAGGACTGAGAGACTTGTCCTTGGCCTCAAGCCCTGGGATCGTATCTCTCCAGCTCTAAAATCACTCCATTGGCTCCGAGTGGATTCAAGGATTCAAGGATTAAATTCAAAACCATCTGCATCTTCCACAGGCTTTCTGGGGCCTGCGTCCAAAATACCTTCAGCTATCCCTCTGCAAATACCTCCCCTCTCGAGCTCTTCACTTCTTCACTCCTCTACCTCTAACTCCCTCCGGGTCAATCATTTTTCAAAGAAACGTGCTGGGGGTAGATCTCTATCTTCAGCTGGGGCGTCCCTCTGGAACAGCCTCCCTGCCACTCTAAAACTTGACGAGAACCATCTCCAGTTCCAGAAGCACCTCAAGACCTTCCTCTTTGCTTCTGCCTTCGCTCCCCCTCTCCTCTGCTGATCTGCTCCCTCTTGGCACTGTGCACCTGGCCACCCTCTGTCCCCTGGGCCCAGGTACCTGCTCACCCTGCCACCCGTCTGCAGTGCCTCCCAGCCACCCCTTGCTCTGGGGACTGTATCTGTACCCATACAGCCCCCCCCATATGTTCTTCTTTTTCTGCACTTATCAGACTACCCAGTCTGCTGCCTTAAACACGGCACTTGCCACTTGCTGGCTGCACTACCACTGTTTATTGCCTCAATGTTCTATTTATTTTTATGTATTATTTATTCTGCTCTCCTCTGCTTCGCACTTTCTACTCTCCCCCTTCCATGCACTTTTTCCCTTTTTCTCTTTCCCATGCACTTGCACGTTCTCAATGTCACTGGGCCTAGTAAGATCATTGTTGTGTTGTGTTGTGTTCTCCCCTGTTCCCCTCCCATGCTTAGTCGCGCTCTGAAACACTTGTGTACGAGCACGATACAAATAAAATATCATATCATATCCATCATGGCTGATATAGTCTTGAAAATACCCTCATCTGCCTCTCGGTACATGGGATACTGCCTTGCTCAAGGTAAAATTGATCCTGGCTTCAACTTAATCTTAACTTCTCCCACCCCCTTTAACAGGCCTACGTCATAGGTGCCCATAGTCCATAAAGAAATTGGCACTTTTTGTATCCTTCTCCAATAGCAATCACTGTTCTCCTGGCCTGCCTCAATTCCAACCTTCGAGCATGGCCAGCTCTCCTTGCAGTACGGCTGCCTGTAACTCCAAGGGAAAAACCCATCCCCCCTCTTTGTGCATAGATATCTGTGGCCTGAACAGAAATTCATCCGGTATTCTCATAAACTTCTGGTTCTAATGGCGTTCCTTGCATTCACCCACGTTTAAATAATGTATCCCTGGAGTTGAACACACTATGCCTTCATCAGTGAAGGAGATCGTCATATTGAGCTTCATCATTAGATCCCTGCCGAGTATGTTAACTGGTGTCTGCCTTGAATACAACAATGGGACAGACATATCCCATTCTTCTAGAGAGACTGCCAATTTTTCAGTAAAAGGAACTCTACTTGTAGCTCCACAGAACCCCTGAGCATTCACGGCATTACCCGACAGTGAAAATGTTCCCTCTCGTATACAACAGCGAGTTGCCCCTATGTCTACTAAAAAAAGAAAAGGATTTGCCTCATATGGTAACGTCAACCCTCGGTTCCTCTTGAGGATTGGGCATCACCGATAGTACTGAGCACATCAAGTCACCCTGTGAGCCGTCCTATTGTGGGTACATAATTATTCCCGGGCTCGTGAAAGGATTTCCTCCCGCAAAAGTGACACTGCCTTATTCTAGGAGTCAATAACTATCCTGTGTTTGCGCTCTGCTGTATCTGCATGGGTGCATGCTGTGACTGCCCTTGAGGCAGATTCAATGGTGCTTGCTGTGGTTGCAAAGCCTGTTGTGCTTGCGGTACCTGTGCCTTATACACTATCTGATATTGGGCGAACCCGTCCCTGTTTTGTGGGCTATATGCGGGAGGATGTTCCCCCCTCTTGAGAATTGCCCATTCTGCACATACCCTTGGCTCTCACATGTTCGCGCGATGTGCCTTGTCATTCCACATGTCCAACATACTGGAAAAACTCTCCTAACTTGCCCATCCTGCATGCCTGGATTACCACCTTGGTCATTCTGAAAACCTCCTTGGTTACTCTGAAAGTTTCCCTAATTATTCTGAAAGTTTCCTCTTCCACTGAAACCTCCTCTGCCTCTCAGCATAAATCCATTCCTTCCTTGATCACACTGCCATTTATTATTCACCTGCGGCATACCTGTTACTTGCTGTGATTCGGGCCCTTCACCAGTAGTCAGCATCACCCCTTCTATAGCATATTTCGATAGTTTCTTCTGCACTAACTTAGCTTGCTCGATCTTCCTAGCATCCTCTTTCTTTTGGCTTTTCTCCTGCAACAATCGGAAATGGTGCATGATGGTCAGCTGTATTTCTGGCCATGGTTTTGCCTCCATACCCACCAGCGTCTTGAGCTGTCTCTATACCTGGTATTGCAACCCCTGACATATAGTATATGATAGAATATAGGTATAGAGTTTCCCCACAGTTCTCGATTTTCCAAAGACCACTGCTCTTGAAAATTCTGATTGTAAGCAAGCGGATACTCCCCTTCCTGCATTTTACGTGCCATTATGGCGCCCATATCTGACGTATCAGGATATTGTATTATATGCGCTTTCCAGACTGCCGGTCTACAATTATTAAATGGCGCTCCATCATGCGCTGTGTTCTGTGCTGTGACATTTGCGTATCCTGCACTTGTCCAAATGTCGTCAGCCCTTTCCCCAAGGATAGCTGCTAGAAGACCCTTGATGTCCCCTATAGCTAACGTGTTTCCTCCTGTCATTTTTTCTAATTTATAGATCCACTTCCCAGCACCCAAAGTCAAACTCGGGAGTTTACACCTTAGATTATTCTTGTCCATCTGGGGCCAAGGGATATACTGCGGTCTGGCCCCTCCTTTTTCTAACAAGGGAAACTGTGAAATCCCAAAATCGTAATCAGCTTCCATCGTCTGCCTATCCATAGTAGGGACAATGGCTGCTGATCGCCGTCTTCCTGGCAATGACCGTAATCTGCTCACGTACAGTGGTGATTCCCCCCTCTCACTATGGAATCGCCCGTTAGATTATTTTGTGCACACCATAGGCTTTGGCGTTCTTTCTTTTGGTACGTCCAAATCCAACCACCTTATTTCCTTGTCTGTCTGAAAACATCCCTCGGGACCACACGCCCCATTCTCCTCCCCACGGAAGGTTTCTCTTTCTTTGTCTGATATATCTTTTCCCCAACTTGTATGGCTGTCCTCCTTCTCATCTCTGTTTAGAGTCAGTCCGTCCAAAGACAAAGCTCAATGCTCAAAACTAAACGAGCTTTCCTCCTTGCCTCGTGACTGCGAAATCTCAAATCGATCATCTTTCCCTTTATTTTTCAATTCACTTTTTGTCCTCATCTCTCGATAAACTTTGTCAATTTTATCTCATATCTCAAAATCCTCCTCTAGGTCTACCCTTGAGCGCCCTGGCATTGGTTCTTGTGATGGGAAGAACTCTGTCCTCCCATGCTACTACTGGTTCCATTAGCTCTTTCTCAATGCGATCAATGTCGCATGCTTTCTGTCTTCTCTTTTGTTCCATCTCCTCATCAAATGCACTTTGGTTTTTGCTTCTTCTCCAACCCTCTCTTCCTCCTGTCTCTTCGCTTCTCTCCTCTCATTTGCTCTATGCACCTTGTCATCTCTGTGTCTTTGCATTCTTTTATCTTTTAATTTCTGTTCTTCCTCTTCTTCTCTTTTCTTTTCTAGCCTGTCTCATTCCTCGATTGCCCTCTGCCTATTGTCATATTTTCTTTGCTCCTCTGCCTTTTCTTCCTTTCTCAACTGCTCTTCCTGATACATTTGTTCTCGCCTTAGTCTATTCTTCTTTTTAGACTTGTCTTCTTTCAATTGTTTCTCCCGTTCCCTGTCTTGTTATCTTGCTCGTCTTGATCTTCCCCTTGCCGAACTTCCTCGATGCTCTTCCCATCGAGTTTGAGCAATATCTGACTGCCCATCCGTTCATTCTGTATGAGCGCAATCTCGTCAGCTTTATCCTTTTCTCCCTTCCATCTCTTAATTTCTTGTTCTATATCTAAAGTCATACTCGGTCATTCACTTTTCTCTTTGTCCCCTGGGACTTTAGAGATCACATCCCTTTCTGGAGTTTTTTCTGGACTCTCGTCACTGCTATACGAAGCGGCTCATGAGTCGGATTACTGTATCCGGTAGCTGCCATAAGCTCTCTTAATGGATACAATCCTTCTTCTTTCGTACTATCGCCATTTATTTCAGGCACGGTAGGGGGAGCAGAAGGCTCAACAGCCGCCTCTTTACACTGGTTAAGCAGCCAGTCTTCAGGGGGCAGGTCTTCCCATTCCTACTGGTACATTTTATAGATCAGCTAACCTTTTTTCCAATTTCTTTCCTGTGTATGCAGTGTGCAGGTATGTGGTCATGTGTTGCAAAACTGCTTTTGTTAGTGATCCCCCTTGAGGCCATGGCATGAACATTTTATCCGCCGTACCCTTAACCCATTCTGTACTGTATTTTTTAAGCTTGGGTGCATGTTTGGGTAGCTGTTTACACAGGTGCATGAGCGGAGTAACATCCTCCATCATGACTAGTCACACTCGACTGTCAATACTTTTTTTTTAAATCAATTTTTATGAATTTCAACAACAAAAACACAAAAGAACCAAGCAGTGAACAACAATTATACTTTCCATTTCTCATGTAGCATTTTGTAATGTGTCCACCACCCCGTTACCCCCTCCCACAACCCGAGCCTACCCCACATCACCGCCCTCCACCACCCTCTCTGAGGGCACCTCCTCACCCTCCCCCCCGTGAGATCCATCATCCTCCAGGCATATCTGGTCAGACCCAGATAGTGTGGCTACTAGGTGCCTACAGGCCATCAACGTCTCCACTTCTTCATCTCCGCCTCTATTTATTGCTTTGCTCCAAACCACAGTTTCTGCATCCGCCCATTTCCGAAGATCTATTGCTTGCTTTCCAGCACATAGCAATCCTGCGGTTGGTGAGTATTTAAGCCAAGTCTTTAAGTTTTCTGATGTGTTTCTTCCTACGTGGCCTAGTCAACCCCCCCTACCATGCACGACCACAGAGATTCAACCTCCAGACTTATCTCTTTCCCCGCCAAGAGGTGGACTGCCTCACTCCAGAATCTCCTTATTTCCGGCCATGCCCAGAACATATGCACCAGTCCCGCATTCACCTCCCCACATTTAGGACATGTTTGTATTCCCACATTCTTGAGAAATTGGCTATCTTCTGAGGAGTCATATACGCTCTATGGGTAACATGTAACTGGATTTGTTGCAACCTCACATTCGTGGACACTTTTTTGTGGTAACCCTGTACCATCATCCACAGCCCGTCATTCATAGGTTCTCCAGCTTCTTCTTCCAAATCCCGTCTCAACTGGACCACCTCCTTCCCCACAACTTGACATCAGCATTTCGTAAATTCGGGAGACCTTGTGGCCTCCATCTGACACATCATAAAATGTTTCTATGGCTGTGTCGGGCTGACTCTCCAGCACGATTTCTGACCAAGTATCTTTTATCTTCCGCACCAACCTAGTATAAGTAATGTACTGTCCCCGGTGTATACTGGTGTCTTCCACCAGTCTGTCAAACTCCACCCGCTTCCCATCCTGCCACACATCCCCCAGCGTTGCTATACCATTCGGTTCCCAGTGCTTCCGGAATAT
The DNA here is from genome assembly GCF_040938575.1 of Ambystoma mexicanum. Taxonomy (NCBI): domain Eukaryota; kingdom Metazoa; phylum Chordata; class Amphibia; order Caudata; family Ambystomatidae; genus Ambystoma; species Ambystoma mexicanum. The sequence goes on along the minus strand of NC_090921.1, from coordinate 1,507,491,112 downwards.
CTTCCTCAATTGCTCATCCACTCCCTTCAGTGCCACTAGCGGCATCTGTGGGGAACACAGGAATGTGTTCTCCTTAACTCTGCACGCCCTTCGCCATACCTTCGACCCCAAATGTAGCATTCTTACCCCCCCCCCGCCCCGTCTCTTTGTGATATTGGCAACCATGTCCATTCTTTCAGGAAAAACGGGACACATTCAGCCCGTAATAATCTGGACTCCGATGTGGAGTCTTCCGATAGCCATCTCGCCACATATTGCAGTTGCTGGCCAAATAATACATCTCGAAGTTGGGCAATTTAATGCCCCCTTGATCATACGTGTTTTGCAATTTCCATAATGCTATTCTGTTCCTAGAATTGTGTCATATGAACCTCCTACATATACTCTGGATTTTGACAAAGAATCGCTTGGGTATCATATACGGTATATTCACAAAGTAGTGCAGCAGCCTAGGCAGCACCACCATCTTTAACAGGGCCACTCTCCCTATCATGGTCAAAGGGAGCTCAGCCCAAAACCTCATGTTGTTTTCAATGTTAGCTACCGCCTTCTCTGTATTTTGTTTGTGTTCGACCTCAACACTGTGATGTACACCAATCCCCAGGCAATTCCTCTCGTGGTATCCCTTTATACCTACTCAGGGGAAATATACATGATTTTTTTGGGGTTCACTGTTATACCAGACAGCACTGCGTATCGTCCCATTACTTCCAGAATATATTGTAAGTTCTCTTCAGGATATCTTAAGTACAACAGCATATCATCAGCATACATCGATATCAGATGTTGCTCCGCCATAGTGCTGATTCCCAACTCACCATATTGTTGCCTCAAATATGTCGCCAGGGGTTCAAGTGCTAAGATAAACAGCATCGGGGACCACGGGCATCCTTGTCGAGTACCCCTACTAAGTTGCCATTGATCTGAGATGGTCGCTCCCATCTTGACTCGAGCCAGTGGCTTACTGTATAGCATCTGGACCGACTTCAAGTACGTGGGCCCAATCCCATATTCTTTCCAGATTGCCATCAACCAAGGCCATTTGACCGAGTCGAAGGCCTTCACTGCATCTAATGAGATTATTGCAACCTCCTGGGGGTCTCTATCGTTTGTTCTATAACATGATGTAGCCTTCTGAGATTGTCGGATATGCTTCTGTGCAGAACATACCCGGTCTGGTCAGGATGTATGAGTTTGTTGATAACCGTCTCAACCTATTCGCCAGGACTGCCGTGAGTATCTTGCTATCCTGATTTAGCATGGATAGCGGTCTATAAGACCCGCAGTCCATGTATGGTTTATTAGGCTTAAGGAGCTGAATGATAATTGCCTCCCTCAGAGACTCGGCCAGCGGCCCCTTATCTAGCGCCTCATTTAACATTGCTAGCAATGAGTGGAGCAACTCTGCCTTTTACGTTTCATAGAACTCGCTAGGGAGTCCATCCGCTCCTGGAGCTTTGCTAGTGGGTAAGAGCTTGATCACTGCTTCCAATTCCTCTAATGTGATTGGGACCTCTAAGTTCTCCCTCTCTGTTGCCTCTAGTTTGGGAAGGATGATGTCCTTCAATGTTTCCTGCACATTCATCTCCTCTCCCTCGTCACCATCCATATACAGTCACTGGTAAAACTCTAGAAAGCGTTTGTTCACTCCATCCTGGGTATCTAATATTTGCGCATTCCATCCCTTGAACCGCTCTAATTGCTTGTCTGGGTGTCTCACTCTTGTACAACCAGGCTAACAACCTGCCCGGCTTGTCTCCTTCCGCGTGCTGTCTTTCAACACATTTTATATAGTTCAGGTTGCACAATCTCTCCCAGTGCTCCCTGCAGTCCTGTTGTAATTGTCGTAAAGTACCAGCCTCCTCTGGGCAATGTCCCCCCTGCGCATTATAGTCTCTAATTTCTTCTCTGCTTCATGTAACTCGTGCATACACTACCTTATAGGCCCTTAGATTTAGATATTGCCGCCCCCCTCATCACTACCTTAAATGCCTCCCACAGTGTGCCAGCCGATTCTACCCTCCCGGTGTTGTGTTCAAAGAATTCCTCTATTTCCTTCTTCAGTTCCTCCCTAAACACTGTGTCTTTCAAAGCTTCAGCCCTAAGTCTCCATGTTGGAATCCGTGCTCTGGGTGGCGAGTACTGCCATGCTATAAGCAATGGCGAGTGGTCTGAGAGGACTCTCGCTTTATATGCTAACCGTACTAGTTCCCCTGCAAATTCCAGTGCAGCAAATATGTAGTCTAACCACGTGTGCAGGTTTTGTGGGGCTGAGTAGTGAGAGTATTGCCTATCATGTGGGTGGTGCATCCTCCATACGTCCACTAGTCGAAAATCACTCAATACGGTCTTCAAAGCTTTAGCCACCGGGTTGGGTTTCTCCATCTTCTCATCTGATCTGTCAACCCTGGGATCTAGCGTGCAATTAAAGTCCCCTCCCCAAATAACTGCCCCCCCAATATATGGGCTAATCTTGCTGTATATAGTTTTGAAATAGCCGGTAGCATCCTGGTTCGGGGCATACATATTGATAATGCTCAGCTCCCTATTTTCTACTAGTCCCCTTATTAGCACCATCCTCCCATATGGTTCTATGGTAGACTGCAACAGCTTAAAAGGGACATGCAGTGCTATCCACGTAATTACCCCTCTGGCATACGCCGAATATGTTGCTCCTATGGTAGTCCCTCGCCACTTCCTCCCCACCACCTCCTGTTTTTCTTTTGTCAGGTGAGTTTCCTGTAATAAAGCAATATCAATTCTCTGTCTCTTCAGATACATCATGACCTTATTCCTTTTCAAATAATTGTTGAGCCCCCTGACATTCCAGGTCGCTATATTGAGGTCCCCATCTCATCCATACCCCGTTCCACCCCTGTCCTCCCTTGTATTCCGCCCTATGCGCAGTGATCTATAGGTGTCGGCTCACTTCCCAATTGTTCCTGTTACCCCTTCAAACACCCCAACTCCCATCCCACACCCCACCCTACCCATCCCCAACTGTTGTCCAGCTCCATCCCTGCATCTCAGGCTACCCCGCATCTAGTCCTTTCCTGGCCTCTGCCGGTACTCGAACACAGCAGGGGGATTCTACCCTACCGGTATCCCAACTAAACTAACTACTGGGGGTAAGAACGCGCTTCCTCCGTATCTCCCATATTAGTGCCACAATATACTACGCACGTCTGCAACCACTTATGCATGACATTTCTTAAGTATATATTCAAGTCCAGAGGTCCACATGATGAGCATATGTCAATATTTACTTTCCTCTTTACATACCCTGTGTGCCCCTTTGTGTTTTAGTACTATTCCACCACCATGTCAATATTGGAGCCACTAAGTTAACATCAGCCTAGCCAGTCAATAGTAGGAAGCCGGTTCACTTATCCGGTCCACTCCGGTCATGGCCATCTGCATCAGCTGGGCAACCTTGAGCGTCCAACCAGCCCGCCGCTGTGATGGTCATGAAGTCAGGGGCACAGGCATGCAGGGGTTGCATGCACAGGAGACCTGGGTGGACACTGTCCTGACTCCTTTGGCAGCAGGCTCATGAACAAAAGTAAACAAGAACATCCATTTAACACCAAAAAGCTTTTATTATGGACATAGCACTTCAGATGCATTAACCTTGAACATTCCATCCATTAAGCAGGATGCATTAACCTTGAACATTCCATCCATTAAGCAGCCTCAAGTGTATTCATGGGTGTGGCTGCTAATGGATTGCCTTCGCACGTGCTCACTCTCTAGGAGTGGCAGGGGGTGGATGGTAAACCGGCCCTAATGGGCGTGCCCACGATCTCAGCTATATGAGCTGCCCCGATCCTCAAGACAGACGCTTCGCGTTATTCTGCACTTGCAAGCAGCGTAACGCTCACTGTCGCCTGAGGTCAGACTTACCTTTGAAGATCCTGCTTCCTGGACATCCTGCTTTCTACCAGAATACTTACCAACTGGGGGAAGCTATTCTTACCTGTACATCTCTTCGGCGAACCAAGTATTCATCTTTACACTTTCCTGAACGCTGAAATCTTCATCTTGGCACCGCAGCACGACACGCTCCAAGGCCGACAGCAGCGCCTGCAAGGAAAAACAGAAGACAAGGTTAGACATCGAAAAAACAGTCAGTTTAAAGTTGCGCTTCGCCATACTTCACGCTTTCCTTAAACCAGCACTTACCTGCTGTCGAACATTGCGGTAGCATCCATCTTCCATCCGGCCGCGTCTCACAGCTGCATTGAGGCCGCATTTCCATGTAAGGGAAGAAAACAGAAGAGAGACATTATTGCGGGCATAAATAGGAGCAACATATAAAGACATTAAACAGAACGAACAGCATCACAAGAGCTCAAGAAAGACTTACCAATCATAAGGAGAAGCATAGTCGCAGCTGGACTGGACTAATCCTTATCAGGGATCAGTGAAGGAACTAGATCCCATTCGACACGCCCCCGCCAGAAGTAGCAGGGCGGAGAGCTTATCTTGCATAATTCACAGGTGAGCTTTATGGGCCGGCATATGCTCACAGAAACTGTACCTTGGGGTGAAGGGTTCGAGAGGTACAACAATCACAGATTGGCGCACTCACGCACTCTTATCTCCACGCAGGAGCAGTATCAACACGTACCACCGCTCACACCTTTTCTACTGAGGGAGAGGCCTGAAGGTGGGGATTCAAGTTCAGGGAGGGCTGCAACCATGCCCCAACGCCTCCACAGAGACCAGGTGAGTGTAACAGAACGCGAAGCCTCTAATACTCTCTGCCTGGGCGTTATAGAAACTTCAGAAACAGATCAGTTAGCCCTCTCACTAGGGGAATTACGGGCTGAAGTACATGCTTCAAGACAGGAAACCAATGCATTACGAAGGGATCTTATTGTAACTCGAGAAAGAACTGACGAATTGACAAGACAAATGCTAAAAGCACAAGCAGGACAGGTTCCACTGCCTGGAGTCAACCATTCTTCTCATTCTTCCACACCACAACAATCAACACCGGTTCAGGTGGTTCTTCCAGGAGCAGTGCCTCTAGCCCCTCCCAAACGCTTCATCGGTGACCCAAACAAGTTTGCTGTATTTATGAACCGATGTTGCCTTCATTTCTTGTGCAGACCAGAAGCCTTTCCTAATGACCAAGCCAAAGTGACGTTTGTACTCTCGTATTTAGGAGGTAGTGCAGCGGACTGGTCTATACCTTTGGTAAATCAAGATGACCCTATACTCCTGAACTTTGGGAATTTCCAACATGAGATGGAGAAATTGTTTGCCCGTCATACTCAAGGACAAGCTCTGGACAACGAGTTGTTGTCACTCAGGCAAGGGAGTCAAGATCTATTAACCTATATTGCAACCTTCAATCATCTCATAGCCCAGACCAACTGGCCAGAAGAGAAGAGGACTACACTCTTTTACCGAGGGTTACTTGGAGAACTTAAGGATGTGTTGTCGCAAGTGGTGAATCCTCCTGAGGGGTGTGCAGACTACATAGACCTGACGGTGCAACTCGATCATAGGTTGCAGAATCGGAAAATGGATAGAGCTAGATCAGAGGGATGGTCAGTTTACGTACGACCTCGTGAGAATGAGACTAAACCACATGAACAGTCTGAGCCAGTGCAAATTGGTGGATTATGAAGTCCCCTTACCAAAGCAGAAAGGGAAAAAAGAAGACAACAACAGTTTTGCTTATATTGTGGACAAGCAGGTCACTTCCTCCGTGACTGCCGGTAAAACCACCCAAAAAAAACAGTTGGGGCAACAGACAAAATTGATGAAGAAGAAGAACAGAACTCGGGAAATGCCAATGCCCGGCAAATGTAGGGGTCCGCTTGTCGAGCATGAAAAAGGAATCCGTACAGACCTCACATCTATTCCTTCCAGTGTTTTTGGTGAATCACAAGCAACCATCAAAAATACATGCCTTGGAGGCATATATTGATTGTGGAGATGTGGGTAACTACATTGACCAAGATTTGGCTCTCCGAATAGGCCTTCCTCTCCGACAGAAGCAGAAATCGGAAAACGTCACTGCTGTGGATGCTTCTCAGCTATCATCCGGCCCGGTGACACAATACACCGAGAAAGTCAAGCTTCTATGTCAGGACGGGCATCAAGAGGACATTACTTTCGATCTCATCAGTGCTTCCCAGTTCCAGATGATATTGGGGATGCCCTGGCTGGAGACCCACAATCCTAGGATCGACTGGCGAAAATGAGTTCTGACATTTCCTCATGATTATGCCACCACATGTTACAAAAAAGATGACACCAATCAGAAACCGAAGAAAGGAATAGTGTTGGGCCTCATCAGCTCCTTACTGCTTGAATACCAAGATTACCAGGATGTCTTCAAAAAAGAGCAAGCCAACGTTCTGCCCCCGCACAGACTCTACGATTGTCAAATAGAACTTGTAACCGGAGCCCAGATCCTTTGCAGCCGAATTTACGCTCTAACAGAACAGGAAAATCAGCATCTTAGAACTTACCTGGATCAGTGCCTGGCAAACGGTTTCATTCGCCCGTCCAAGTCACCTGCCTCCTTGCCCTTATTCTTCATGCCTAAAAAGGAGGGGGACTTAAGAACTTGTATGGACTATAGAGCCATCAATCAGATCACAGTACAAAATCGATATCCTTTACCACTTATACCAGATACTAGAGCTCCTGTACCAAGTGAAACATGCTCAAATCTACACAAAACTGGATTTAAGAGGAGCATGCCATCTTGTAAGAGTAAAGGAGGGAAACAAGTGGAAAACGGCCTTCTGCACGAAGTTCGATCTCTTTGAATACCAGGTCATGCCCTTCGGGTTATGTAATGCCCCTGCAGCGTTCCAATTCTTTATGAATGATGTACTCCGTGAACTACTGGACGTTTGTGCTCTTGTTTACATTGATGACATTCTTATCTACTCAAATTCCATGGAAGAACATGTAGGCCACGTCCGGGCATTTTAGAGAAGCTTCGACAACACCAATTGTATGCCAAGTTGGAAAAATGTTTTTTCCATGTAACCGAGCTCGAGTTTCTCGGTTTCATGCTTACACCACAAGGCGTACATATGGATACACGAAAGGTGGATGCAATCCTCCAATTGCCCTCACTAACATCCACGAAGAAGTGCAAAGCGTGCTCGGATGCGCCAACTTTTACTGTCGGTTTATACTTGGGTTTTCACAAATTGTACATCCAATTACCTTCTTGTTAAAGAAAAATCAAAAGTTCAATTGGTCGACAGAAGCTGAAGAAGCCTTCCAGAATTTGAAACTAGCATTCACTACAGCACCAGTCCTTCGACACCCACGACCGGACCTACCTTACATATTTGAGACAGATGCTTCAAAAATAGCCATGAGAGCAGTATTGTCACAACAAGACCCTGAAACAGGACAACTACACCCCGTCGCATTATGGTCCCGCACATTTTTAGCCCCCGAGTTGAACTATGCAATCACAGATATGGAATTACTGGCGATTGAAGCAGCATTCAAGGCCTGGAGACATTTCCTTCTTTGGGCAAGACATACGTTCACTGTCATCACGGACCAACGTAACTTGCAATACTTGAAAACCGCCAAAGCACAATCCTTGCGTCAACTAAGTTGGGCTCTCTTTTTCGCAGAATACAATTTTATTATCACTTATAGGCCTGGAGTACGCAATGGGAAAGCAGACGCTCTATCATGCATGAGTGAAGAAAAAGAGGCTTTTACAGCATCCGACCCCGTGGCCATAATTCCTGAGGAAAGGATTCAAACCAGAATAGCTGCCACCACGTGTGTGGATGACCAAAGAACCAGTTTGCAATCCCTGATGGATCGATCCACACAACAGGAATGGCTGTTAAAAGGTGACCAGTACACCATTGAAGACAATCTACCGTATTTCCAAGGACGATTATATGTCCAAGACCAAGAACTGCAAAATCAAATCATCACAAATTACCACGATTCATTAGTGGAAGGACACCCAGGAATAGCCAAAACTCAGGCTAAGGTAAAACAAAACTACTGGTGGCCAACCTGGCGAAAAGACATCGCCCAATTTATTGAAATCTGCGGTGTCTATGCACAACACAAGCCTCAGAAACAGAACCCTGCTGGCTTAATACATCCCCTAACAGTGCGGTCAGCACCTTGGCGTACCCTGTCGATGGACTTCATCATGGATCTTCAACCCTGCAATTGATACAACACCATATTAGTCGGCATGGATTTATTCTCCAAAACGGCCTATTTCATCCCTCTGAATGGACTTCCAACTGCGTCAACTCTCACTTCTGTGTTCCTAGATTGCATGGATTTCCATCAATATTAGTTTCTGATTGCGGAATGCAATTTGATTTTGCCTTTTGGAGAAAGTGTTGTACGATTGCCAAAATCGATCTCCGGTTGTCCATAAGCCATCACCCTCAAACTGATGGGCAAACTGAATGAACCAACCAAACTTTAGAGCAATATCTCAGGTGTATGTTGCAACAGTCTGAGGATTCTTGGAAAAATATACTCTGTATAGCGAAGTTTGCATACAACAACTCAGTTCACACAAGCACAGGACAAACTCCATTCTACACTGTGCACGGTAGACATCCGAGGACATCAGTATTTGATCTACCCGATACCCTGGAAATGCCAGCCATAAAAAACTTGCATAAAACCATCACTCAGGTTGTTAAGGAGGCGACAGAGCATCTGACCTAGGCTAAGGAAAGACAAAAACTGTTTGCTGATCGACATCGGAAGGAAGGTCCCGCCTACCAGATTGGAGAAAAAGTGTGGATAGTATCCAAATATATTCCCCTGAAGGGGCCAAGAGAGTTCCGCCCAAGATACCTAGGCCCCTATACTATAAAGTCCATAATCAATCCTGTCGCCATGAAATTGGAGTTACCATCTCACATGAAAATTCACCCCATATTTCATGTCTCTCTCCTCAAACCAGTGAAGTCCAATACACGGCTTAGTTCTCCACCAGAGCCCGAAGTAATAGATGGAGAACATATGAAATATGAAAATATGAAGTCAATTCCATCCTGGACTCCAAGGTGGTTCGATCAAAATTGTATTACCTAATTGACTGGAAAGGTTACGGACCTCAAGACCGAACTTGGGAACCCAGTGAACACGTCCATGCTCCACGTTTAATCAGACAGTTCCATCGCAATTATCCCACCAAACCAGGACCGGGAGGAGAACCACCCTTGAGAGGGGCCTTGAGGGGGAGTGCTGTCATGGTCATGAAGTCAGGGGCACAGGCATGCAGGGGTTGCATGCACACGAGACGTGGGTGGACACTGTCCTGGCGTCTTTGGCACCAGGCTCATGAACAAAAGTAAACAAGAACATCCATTTAACACCAAAAAGCTTTTATTATAGACATAGTACTTCAGATGCATTAACCTTGAACATTCCATCCATTAAGCAGGATGCATTAACCTTGAACATTCCATCCATTAAACAGCCTCAAGTGTATTCTTGGGTGTGGCTGCTAATGGATTGCCTTCGCACGTGCTCACTCTCTAGGAGTGGCAGGGTGTGGTTGGTAAGCCGGCCCTAAAGGGCGTACCCACGATCTCAGCTATATAAGCTGCCCTGATCCTCAAGACGCTCACCGTCGCCTGAGGTCAGACTTAGCTTTGAAGATCCTGCTTCCTGGACATCCTGCTTCCTGCCAGCATACTTACTAACTGGGTGAAGCTGTTCCTACCTGTACATCTCTTCGGCGAACCAAGTATTCATCTTTACACTTTCCGGAACGCCGAAATCTTCATCTTGGCACCGCAGCACGACACGCTCCATCGTCGACAATAGCGCCTGCCAGGAAAAAACAGAAGACAATGTTAGACATCGAAAAAACAGTCAGTTTAAGGTTGCGCTTCGCCATACTTTGCGCTTTCCTTAAACCATCACTTACCTGCTGTCGAACATTGCGGTAGAATCCATCTTCCATCCGGCCGCGTCTCAGAAGAGAGACATTATTGCGGGCATAATTAGGAGCAACATATAAAGACATTAAACAGAACGAACAGCATCACAAGAGCTCAAGAAAGACTTACCAATCATAAGGAGAAGCATAGTCACAGCTGGACTGGACTAATCCTTATCAGGGATCAGTGAAGGAACTATATCCCATTTGACGGCCCCTGCCTGAAGTAGCAGGATGGAGAGCTTATCTTCCACAATTCACAGGTGAGCTTTATGGGCCAGCGTATGCTCACAGAAACCATACCTTGAGGTGAAGGGTTTGAGAGGTACAACAATCACAGATTGGCGCACTCACACACTCTTATCTCCATGCAGGAGCAGTATCACCACGTACCACCACTCACACCTTTTCTACTGAGGGAGAGGCCTGAAGGGGGTGATTCAAGTTCAGGGAGGGCTGCAACCGTGCCCCAACGCCTCCGCAGAGACCAGGTGAGCGTAACAGCCGCTTCCTCGGGTGTTTCAAAGAAGAACACCTTGCCCTTGTGTAAGACTTACAGTTTCACAGGATACAGAAGCATGTACTTAAAATCAGATTCCCTCAGCTGTCTTTTTACAGCCACATAGTTGTCTCTGTAACAGCATGGTGTAGTCCGGGTACGTTATGACAGTCGCTGACGCTCTGCTTATCATTCCACCCTTGCGAACATTTTCCAGGATCTTTTCCCTATCTTTATAGTTCAGTATCTTGCTGACAATCGCTTGGAGAAGGCCTCCCAGTTTGGGGCCTCCTGGTTAGGGTTCTGGGCACCCTTTCAACTGTAAACCCTTGGGTGAGCACATCTGCTCCTATCTCTTGAATCAGCATGTTCTCCACATAATTTGCTGTGTCTGTGCCCTCTTCTCCCTCCAGTAGCCCCACCACTCGTATGCTGTTACGTCGTGCTCGCCCTTCCGCCTCCTATGCTCGGCTTTCCAGATTGTGCACCTGTTGTTGCAATATATGAACCTCCTTGGCGTTGGTCCTGCTGACATCTGTGTTGGTTTTCACTGTGCTTTCTAGGCTGCTCGTGCACTCCGCCAGCACTCTTACATCCTGTCTTAAGAGGTTAACGTCCAAACTGACCGGATAAACTTTGAATTCCAGTGTGGTTTTTAGTTCCACCAAAGCTGCATCGATCTTGCTCCCCATGAGGCTTTCAGCTCTGCTATGGCCTCCAGGATCTAGTGATCATCGCATGGCGGGATGGTTGTCCCTCGTGTGTCACCCTTTGCATGTGCGGACATGTCCGGTGATTGTGGTGGTTTGACAAAGATGTCCATCGTGGGCTGTTTCCCTTTAACCTTACTGTTTTTGAGCGCCATCTCTCTCGCCGTCCCACTGGCCCTAATTGCCTGCTTCACAGTGTTGTGTTGTTCCTGTGCGGCTCACGTTCCTGTCTGTTGGTTGTTGCTACTCCCGAGGAGGAGCCCTGGATAGATGTCGTCTCCTACAGTTCCACTTAGACCCTGCTTCTTGTTGTGACCTCCAGCTCGCTTCCTAGTGTGATTGCCGCGCTTCCCGGTGTAGAGCTGTGCCTATTCCAAGCACTGCACTCCCATCACCTCCTCGACCGTTCTCGCAGCCTGTTCCTGCTAGCCTGGATATCACACTCAGGCCCCACTGTTCAGCAAATCCATCTCAGCCCTATCCTTCGGGTTCATCAATGATCATCCCTCTGTCCGGTGTCTCACAACCGATATAAGTGGGTTCCCTTTAACATCCCTCTCTGGCGCAGCTTCCTGTGCCTGCGCCGAACTTCCAGCCACCACTTTCTTCCTCTGCAATGATGGCTTTGTCTGGACTCCCAGGATTTCTCAACTCCAGTGTACACTAGCTGCTTTGCATGGCCTACTTCATAACATCTCTGATGGGTCCCAGCTCCCCACCCCCTGTCCTCAGGATCTCAGCGTGTGCCTTGTTGTGTTTATGTGGTTTATTATCTTTATTGCCGTGTCTCTCTGGTCACCCTTCACCCTCTTCCAGTATTGCTGCCCTTGTAAGTGTCTCCTCCCTTGGCATTGTTCATTCTCCCCATGTGTATTAAGCCAACTCCTTACATTCCTGGTCCATATATCTGTTGTGCCATGTGACCAGTCTGCGTCCTTGTTGTAGTGAGCGTCTCTTTTTCGTTCACCGCTCCGAGCACGCTCTGTGCCCTTGCTTCCCTTGCTTACAGGCGGCTTTCTGTCCATTTACAGGCTCTGTTTACCTCATTGATTTCACACGTGGTATCTTGATGTAACTGCTTCAGGCCATCATATTATTCGTTCCGGGCTGGGTGTAGCACAAGAACCCACTCTGCCCTTCGTTCCAACACGTCCCAATCACTTCCTCCGCGCTTCCGCTGCTTCCCAATGCTCGCAGCGCCCATACATGATACAGAGTCCTGAGCCGATGACACTTCTTGGCTATGCTCACACCCCTGGGTTCCCTTCGTGCTCAATTCAACCACAGATCATTACGTGAATCGGGTCGCGCTGTCTTACAGGTGCATCCCGGTTAGCTCCCGTTGTGGTCCGCTCAGCCAACAGTTATGGCACTGCTGCCCGCTCGCTCAGGGCACTCTGTGCATCATCCAGCCCTTGTCCTGCAAGGCTCTTCTGCACCCGATTCCCTAATAGAGCCATCCCAATGGGTCCTGTTGCATTGAATCACTTGGGCACATTTGTTTCCTTTAGTGCTCAACACCGCAGCGGGCCAGGCATCGGGGGTCCGCCTCTCGGCAGTCTCTTTGTTCTATGCCGTCCACCATTTTGGGGTCGCCGCACTCGATCCGCCTCGTAATTTCTCCCACTGATTCCTCAAGAACCGTGCTATCAATCTGCACAGAAATGTCACCAATTGTGCCACAGCATGCTACTCATTTTTTTTTCCATCAATAATCTCTCCCTGCTGGTCTATGCAAAGGATTATTGCAGGATCATCAGGAGCTCGTTCCGATGCACGTCTTGTTACATGGCTGCTTGGCCGCGCTCCCACTCGACTGTCAATACTTAGTTATTTTACACAGAAAATACTTTTCAGAAAAATAATACAATATGAGCGTGCACCAATCGTCGCAGCTCCAAACCTTTATGTCTTACTTTACATCAATCTACTTATTCAATAAATATCTTTAACAACTAAATAAATAATCTACTCTCAGCTTTTTATCACAATCTATTAGTTTTCGCTCTTCGACATTTTATCATTTCCTTAACACATACAATATACAAACAGACAGACTGGCCGCTCACATATACCTCTGCCAACGCTCCTTGTGACTATTCTCTCCCCTAATAATGATTCCTATCGGAGTGTGAAGTGTTTTCTTAACAGATCTGTTTGTAGCCTATGTATATCTGCTTGGATTTTAAAACAACTCCTTCTAGACGTCCCTGGACGTAGGATTCTGGGATTATTTTATGGATCGCTCCTCGTCCACATATCTCTACTCGATGCTCTCCATTTTAATACACAGTTGTTTTTGCCACCTTTCTCAATCTACTCACCATTCGCTTTTCAGCTCCTGACCCTTGGGAGCGTCTCCTCCTCAACTGGCCACCTTAGCCTTCGGTCTGCTCAGCTGCCTGTAGAAACCGGGAGGGGAATTCCGTGAAAGAGGGACCCTTCTCAACCGATTAGTTTGTCTTGCAAGAACTTTTTGGCCGCTACCCACAGGAAGTCTTGCAGTCCTCCAGCTAAATGGAGGAGGACATCCGATATTGCTGAGACCCTTAAAAGGCTACTGGGTCAACGGATCTTGAACCATCCTTTGCTACCACATGAACCCATATACCTAGGGCCCTTTAAGACGAGTTAGCAATACTTCGAGATAGATGGGGATGCAGAATGTACTCAAACATCAAAAATCAATAATAAAACCGACTCAGGAAGTTGGCAAAACTTAGTGCTGTTTTATTTGCAATTGTCTAAAACAGGGAGTTACAAGGGACATCAACGGACGTTTGCTCGATTTCTCTCAGCGCATATTATTAAAAACACAACTTTTATAGTAAAAACCTGTCATAAGTGATGTCACACTACATGCTAAACTACAAAAACCTACTTGGGGATGTGATAGGCTTACAGGGAACATCTAAGTATACGTTCCATACTGACGGGGGGAAGTGATTGGGGCTCTACTGTCAGGTGGGCAACTAAGCCCATCCTAAGTGCAAGTCATCTTCTGTGTCATGTTAATACTCAACACTTCATTGGTTACACAAACTATAGGGCTCTTTGATAAGTGGCCCTCTACAATTGGTTTGGCGCCCTTGTACCCTTCTGGAATATTCCACACGCTAGCAGCACACAGGCTACCACTCCAGGTGCAGGGAGGGTCGGCGTGATCATGCTTCGCCTCCCAATTAGCCAACATCTACTATCACCCTTGCAGTCTGCCAGTCAATTAAGGCTTTGATCTTGGCCCTGCAGAAGCTTTCTGTGCCTAAGGATAAAAGGGAGTATCTTCTTGGTTTCTGTGTAGCTCGACCCAATGTCTATTTTGATCTGACCATGTGACTTGGAGACCGCATTTTCAAACTCGTTGCTGCATTTAATTATATTAAATGATGAACTCTTGACACCTTGAGTATTTTTCCATTCCACCTAAAACAGAAGTTTGTTTCTCTCTTACGTTCATTTTAACTACTGGATAGACAACCAGGCTTACGGTGGCCTCGACTTCTTGATGCTGGGCCAGCCAAGCCTTTCTTGAATTTCTCCTTCGCCATTAGTTATTTTCCAACTGCGCCACACTGAAAAACCCTTTCCAATCACAGGGTTTCAAGCCTTCATAAGTGCACTGTGGAATATCCAGGTTCTATACATTCCTATCTATATACATTGGCTCATAACTGCAACTATTCACTATGTAGCCAGCCCTAAAATAACTTTGTCTACTTGTGTTACTGCGCCTGTACAAGTGTAAACTTATTTTGCATTTTCATCAGCGTTTCTGTAGCATGAGCATCTTCATCTCGTGCCCGAAATGTTGCTCATCTTCAACACCTCCTCTTCAGATCTTATACAACGTCTATATTCTTTTGCCCTGTGCATCTTTTCCAGGTGCATCAGTCCTGCTTCGCATGACATCTTCAGTCTTCTCTTTCACTAATTTTCACACTTCTTCCAGACTTTATCCAAAAGGCCATTATTTCTTCATGAATGCATGTAGGGTTTTTACAATGGATACCTTGTTTCCAAGATTCTCTGCGGCACAGTCATCCTCACTGGTACTACACGTGTCATAATTACTGGTTCCCAACATATAGGCAACATGGGGGCGGACCTTTTGGTGGGGGTACTTGACTCCTCCTCTACACCACGTCTCAGTCAGACCGAGTACATCAAGATCGAGTTCTTCAAGGAAACGTCAGATGTCAGAGGAGTGTTTGACTGCTGAGCCAGAGTTGAGAGTAGCAATGTGGAGCAGGTTGCCTCCTGTGAAAGACTTCCTCGGAGTGGTAAAGGTCAGAGGTACGCTCTGCAGAAGTGTTTTAGGTACCCGATGATGGGCAGAGGAGGTAGGAGGAGAGGGCAAGGTAGCCGAGGAAGAGGGGGTGGGTGCCAAAGGGGTGCAGAAGAAAGAGGCAACAGGGTGGCCGTAGAAGCATCAGAGACAGCCATAGATGTGGCAGAGGATGTAGGAGGCAGAAGAGCCAGAGAGGGAAGAGAAGGGACAGCAGGAGAAGAAAGGAAGTTGATGAGGCACAGGTACTGTCGATCAAAAAGTAGGAGGTTGGCCTGATGGCCTTGGACCAAGACGGTGCCATTTAGGTTAACATTATGGATGATCTTGGATGGATGAGTGGAAGGGGGCCAGGAGGGCCTCCCATCGGGTGCCACCATTAATGAGTGAAGAGGAAAAAGGAGAGAGAACAGAGACCATGTGGGGGGTCAATAGGCCTGAGATGGAACGACAAAGAGGATGTTGGTGAGGGTCTATTTGGAGGAAGCACTGATGTAGGTATCAGCGATAGGGAGGCCTGGGTTGGAGACCAGGATATCCCTTTTGAACTTCTTCCTGCCAGACGCAGTGAGAAGGATAGGATAGTCGATATAAAAAATCAGTTAGAGAAGATAGAAGAGACAGAGAGCACTATAGAGGGTGTAGAGTGGATAGTGTGGGGGAGTGGAGAGTGGAAGGGTGGGCTAGAGAGCAGGCAAGCAGGGGGACAAGGTCAAGGGGGCACAGAAGGAGGGACGCACACAGAGGATGGAACAATGCCAGAAAATCAGATGCAGTATATAGACAAGTCAGTTGCCAATGGAACCTATAAGTAAAGAATGGACACAGCAGGGATGCAGGCACTACAATGTGAGAAACCAACAATGGATAACAAGAAATGCCAAGAAACAGAACAATCGAACAGGGGACCTAAAGGAAAAGAATGAACACAGCAGGGATGCAGATGCAGGTTCGCTTAGTGAACCTAGAGTAAGGAAGAACACAGCAGGGATGCATGCACTACAATGTGAGAAAACAACAATGGATAACAAGAAATGCAGAGAAACAGAACAATCGAACAGGGGAACTATAGGAAAAGAATGAACACAGCAGGGATGCAGGCAATAACAACCATGGATTAAAATAAAATTACAACAAACAGAACAATTGATCAGGGAAACTACAAGAAAGCAATGAACACAGGAGGGATGCAGGAAATGCAAAAAGGCCAACAACCGTGTAGAACAAAACCTCAGAAACAGTACACAATAGGTAAGGGGACATGGCTAGGAAGGGGAGGGTGCAAGGAAAGGGGAAGGGGAAGGAGAGGGGCTGCAGACAATACATGGGGCATGCAGCTGAGTGGAGAGAGACCTGCCTAGAGTTGTGAGGTGCCACCCGCAGCCAAGAAGCAAATGAGTGCATGCAATCTAGGGATGCGAGGGAAGACACGCCGCTTAGAATACGAGGAAGCACACGCAATCTAGGATTGCGAGGGGAACGCACATGGCCTAGGATGCGAGGAAGCGCACGCAGTCTAGGATTGCAAGGGGGAATGCACACAGCCTGAGATGTGAGGGAGCACAAGGAGCAGGGCGTGAGGGGGCACAAAGTCAGGTCACGGGGAAAGCAACGCGTGTGCAGGTGTGAGATGGGCACCAGGTCAGGGCGTTGCGTGGAGTGAAGCAAGCTAACTCTCCCAGCAACTTCTTACCTGGTGGCCACAGACAAGAGGGTGAGGTTGTCTGCGCTCACTGTCCATGCCGCAACCCCATCGCCGCCAAAAACCTGTGCTGCTCAACACCCCGGCCTTGTCCTGTGAGGGCTATGCTGCAAAGGGTCCGTGCCTCGGCTCTTATAGGCACGGATGCGTGAATGTAGCAAAGCGTGCTGCGTATCATCGGACAGCATTTCCAGTGCACCTGCATCGCTCAACACCGCAGCCTTGCCCTGCAATGGCTTTTCCACATAGGGTCCTTGCCTTGGTTCTTATCGGATGCGTGGACGTAGTGAAATGTGCTACATATCGTCGAGTAGCGACTCTGCGCACCTGCGTCACTCAACAATACGGCCTTGTCCTGCAAGGGCTTTGCCACTGAGGGTTCGTGCCTCGGTCCTTATAGGCACGGATGCTTGGACGTCGCAAATCATGCTACATATCATCGGGCAACATCTCCTGCGCACCTGCGTCGCTCAACACTACAGCCTTGTCCTGCGAGGGCTTTTCTGGAGAGTGTATGGAGAAATCCCTTTCATAACCTATACATTGAGCATTAGAGACTTCATTATGACCCGAGATAGTTCTGCTATGTGCAACTGCGAAAAATCGGTTCCATGTGATAATGTTGCCATGAAAACGTACCAGGTAGGTGACTTTTTTCTCCTGGCCCCTAAAATTATTTTCCCAAATATTCTGGGAGTGGTATATTTATATATTATTACCTCCGATCCTATAATATTTGGGGAAACAGATTGTGTGAAGGGAGCATTTTTAGGGAAATATCGCCACCTGGCAGCCATTTTCACAGCGACATTAACACTGGATATCGAAAAATCACAAGAAATAGAAACATTTACCTTGGAGGAGAATTAGAAATGCAATTGTGTGGTAAAAGAGTGGTAAGGCGCTAGATCCAGAAAAGGTTTTGATTGATTTATGCAAATCAGAGACAGACCTCTGGACTCATATCATACAGCTCTTATTTAATACTATATTGGGTGAGTAAGTGGTACCAGCATCCTGCAGAAAAGCAAAAATGGTCCCGTTATATAAGAATGAGCTGGCCAATTACTGCCCAATAACGCTTCTAGATTCTTGCAGTAAATTATATGCCAGGGGTGTTTTAGAAAGATTACAAGCATAGGTCATAGAAAATAGAATAATTAATCATCTACAGGCAGATTTCCTGAAAGGCCTTAGTATGATTGGGCAAGCCTTCTGACTCTCCATCCTTTTGCAAAAATATGCAGCATCCTTGTATAAGGTTTTTATTGACCTGAAAATGACATTTGACTTGGGTTAAACTGTGGAAAGGGTTAATCAACAGGGCCATACTGAAACATTATCATGGCTATGCAATCATTTTATAGTAACAACGAGGCATTTATAAGTTGGTGCCCGAGCTGGGGAGTTATATTGCCTATAATAATACAGAAAGGGGTTAGGCAGGGCTGTGTTTGCCCCCCATTTTATTCTACATCTTTGAAAATGACCCCATAGATAAGTTGATGGAACTTCAAACTGACACCTCGCGTCTGGGAGCGGGCAGATTCCTGCTTCTGATGTTTGCCAATTGACAAAAAAATGCGTGGACCAATAGGTTTAAATATAACAGGAATCCTTTGTGTTTTTTTCCAAAAACTTGGTATGCTATGGTATTTATTTCACATAACATAAAAATAAGTATTTATTTATACCTCCTTAACACATTAAAAATAGGCTCAACCTTACCAACACTTTTCCCATCATTCATTATTCATACTTCACTCATACAAATCATCTTCATACTAACACAACTTCAAAAACAAATGGGCAATGATTGTTCCCAGACAAACATTAGTTTGTAATATCAAGTCCAACACTCTCGTGTCTTGTAGATGTGACCATCTGTGTTATTAAAGGGGGTTTCTTTCTTGTTGTCTACATGTGTTTCGGTTGTAGTATAATGTGGGCCGACAATGCTTGGCCCCAACAGTTCTAGCCAACCTTCCTCAGGACGGGATGCAACAGTGCAGTCTGTGTTGCATCTTGATAGAATTTGTGAGCCTTTCAATCTAAAAGAGTTACAGAGTAAATATACGAATTAATAATACATTATAAATACTTTATTGTGGTACAATCCAGAAATTCGATTTTACACAACTCATATTATTTATACACATCTCATAACACAGACAAACAAATCATACATATCAACTCAATTAAATTCTATATAGAAAATACATAAAATACATAAGATCACATAACAACAACCTAATTAATAAATAAAATTGCGCAGCCATGGGAGTACCCTATAGAGAATAGAGGATAAGAATAGTCTAGCACAAACAAACAACAAACAATATGGTGGTGTAGTATTATCAATCATTCATTTGTTCTATCTTAAGATTCACTATCCCTAGACAGCAGAATATCAAATACCCATTGGGTATCACTTTATTTCTGAAGTGGAAGAGTGGAATAAGGGCTTTATTTGATTCCATACCCTAAAAAGAGGTAGCTGTAGGCTTAGGGCAACTGAGTTCAGGCATCCATACCAGAAAACTTCATCTTTTATCGCCTCATAATTATGGACCCATTTTTCATATGCGTTCATATATATCGAACCAAGTTTTGGGCAAAGAGTTAAAACGTGCCGAGTAGTTTGAAATACTCCAGTTACCTGACAGATTGTACAGGTCCTGGACTCTCGGGGAATTTTTAACCTTGGCCCAATGATAGTGAGAACCGGTAGCTGGTTCGTTCTCAATTGCAGGAGGAATCGTCTAACTTCAGGCGCCGGGGATAACAGTAGGTACACTTGGGGTCTTAGATATCTATGAGTGACATGGGAGACTGCCTCATAACCTCTAAGTGTAGCTAGGTGATCTGTATTCATACACCAGTCCCACTTATTTAGTTTATCTTGAAAAGCTCTTTTCTGGTGGATAAATGGTAGATGTTTTAGCTTTTCATGAGGCCAGTCAATCTCCACGACCAATGATTCATTCAAATCTTTATATGACCCGCCCCTAGGGTGTTTTTCTAGGTCAAAGCTTTGTCCTGCCAACTTGAGCAATTTACATTGAGGATTTGCTAAGGCTTTCAGATAGAAGGAACCTCGCGCACGCAGTGCCATCCCTCTCAGGGAAATTAGACCCAGTTCCAATCTCAGATATTGTACTGAGCAAGAAGGTCCCAGGCCAAAGACACTGCACCAATAGTGTCCCTCTAGTGTATTCAACCACGTCAAGTCTTGCATTGCTAAGGCCTCCAAGCCATATAGCACTGCGTGAACAAAGAACTGCTGGTACAGCTTCATAATACCAGCCATACTAAAGCCTGCAGACCCCTTAGCAAATCTGCAGGCCTGAAGGGTGAGCAGTTTAGCTCTCCTTTTTTTGTTTCTAATAATGGCTTCGTAATCTGATAGCGCCTTGAAATCCAGCCCCAGATATGGGTATTGCTCCACCACAGCAATAGTTCCCAGGTTGGTATCAATGTCAGATCGTCTAGGCCCTTTTCTTGCGATAGCCATTATTTTTGTTTTTTCCAGGTTTATGACCAATCCCAATTGTGCTGAATAGACCTGAAGTTCATTAAGTAGGTTCTTGATACCAGATAGTACGATCAAATAGGATCAGATCATCTGCATATAACATTCCCGAAATAGGTGTTTCCTTCAATTTCGGGGGCAATTTGATTTCGATGCCATACTGTCTAACAGGTCTGCAATATACAGATTATATAGCATAGGAGCTGTTACGCAAACCCTGCTTGACTACTATATTAATACAGATCTCCTCTGATACCTCCCCCTGGTCGTTAAGGCGAACCCTTGTAGTGGTGTTACTATGCAGGGCTATCAAGATGTTTAATATCCAGCTAGGGCACTCCATTTCTTTTAGCTTAAGCCACAAAATGTCCCGCCCCACCAGGTCAAAGGCACTGGTGAAGTCTACAAAGGCAATATAAAGTGTGGCATCCTTACAGCTCATGGTGTTATTAATCAGCTGATCTAGGACCGTGATGTTATGGATAGTGCCTGCCCCTGGCCTAAAGCATGCTTGTGCGTAGTGCAGGATCTGTCTTTCCGTAACCCAATTTTCAATCTCTTTAAGGACCAAGGTGTTAAAGATTTTGCTACTAACATCCAGCATACAGAGTTGGCGATAGTTGGCAGGTAGAGTTCTCTCCCCCTTTTTATAGACTGATATTAATACAGACTTCTTCCAAGAGGAAGGAATTTGGCAGGATCTGCAGATCCTAGAATATAATGTAAGTAGTATCTGCGCCCAATTATGTGGGTCCTGCTTCAATACCGCATTGGCCAGGCCATTTGGTCCTGGGGCATTTGAAGATTTTAGATTCAAAATCGTCTGTTTTATGCATCTATAACTAAAGGGGAGTGGCCAGCTAAAAACCCCTATACTGCTTTGTGTGTGGGTCTTATACTCTCTATGGAATTTATTAGAGATATATTCAACCCATTTTTCACCCGAAATAGGATTCAGGACCTTCAGCTTCTGTTCACCCCCCACCTGTGTCAGTATTTGCCAAATCTTACGGCTATTTTTGCAACATAGGGCTTCAGCAAACTTTTGCCATTGGCTTCTCTTTTGGGACTGACGGTACCTTTTTAGCCAACTGCGATATTTGCGTTTTATCTCTAATGCCTCAAGATTAAATGTGTCCACCACACTATTGATGGTTTTATGTGGTCTTATTACTCTTAAGGCTCGTCGCATGAGGCGTTTCTGGTCTCTAATGTTTGCATCGAATGTTTGCGTACCACCACTTTTCCAGCTCATCCCCGGGGTAGAGTTAGCTTTGAAGAGTGAGTGTGTTAAGTTAGTGATCCAGCTTTCAATTTCCTCTGGGCTCTTGTCCCGCATTAGTTGCTTAATGGTCTTATCACTAGGGAATGTAATGGTAATCATTATTTCAATGTATCTTTTGGTCCATCTAATCTTGTTGCCCGCTTGGTTAATTGCCCACTCTCTGCAGGAGGCCACCTTAATGCTATCCCCCCCACCCTCCATACATAATGTGAGGGTACCATGGTCACTAAAATCATTCAACTTGATATTTAGTTGCATAACATGTGGGAACATACACTCTGATACGGCCATGTAGTCAAGGACTGCACATTTTTCCCCCACTGAGCATGAATCTTTCCCTGGTATGTCCCCCCTTACACGACCATTTAGTATAGTCAGGTTCCATTCTCTAAGGATATCAAGCCAGAGTCTCCCTTTGTTGTTGCTGTTGGGCCGGGACATATCACACATATTCTGAACATATCTGTACGTCCCGCACCCTTCCAGATCAAGACATTTTGCATTCAAGTCTCCACAGAGTATGGTAGCCGACTTATTATCCCCAGTGCACAAAGCAGACAACAAAGTATCCAATCTATCCCCAATAGGTTGTGTATTCTGCTCACCAGGGGATCATAAACATTAATTATCAAAACCTCATTGAAGCCTGCCCAACCACCCGGCGGGTTTATTTGAATCGCCAACACATTTCCTCCAGGGCTGTCTTGGTAGATTAGTTTAGGGTTATATGAGGACTTGACACAAGTTAGCAGACCCCCCTTAGGTCTTCCCCTATCTCCTTTTACTGCCATACATTGAAAGGTGACATAGCCATCAAGTTCAATAGCAAAGGTTACCCAGGATTCTTGCAATACAAATATGTCGGCAGATAATAGGGCATAGCGAGACCATCCCTCGCTTATCCAGTGGCTACGTCCCCTTGTGTTCCAACTAATAATAGTAGAGGTTCATTCTCTTTTCTTCTGAGCAAACATTCCTTGTAACCACACCCACCCTTGTTCATCACTAAATTTTTGTGCCGCTTTTGTTGTCGTTGATACAGCAACGCTAGAGATACAGGCGCAGGAGCATTTTTTGCACTTACCTACCATTGAGGCAGATGGTGTAGGTACGTCTAATTCGTATCCCAAGTATTCCAAAGACGACCGATTTGCCCTTATCATGGCGGCTGTCTCAGGTAAGCAACAATGAACTGTTGTAACTTTTACTCCCTTTAAGCGCGAAGGTTCAACAACATCGACATCACTGGTGTTCAGTATTCTTAGTGATGGTATTTTTGCAAAGAGGGCGAAGAGTGAGGATCTATTTAATTGAATACCCGTTTTTCCTCCCTCAATGGGCGCTATGGTCACATTTTTGACATCCAGTTTATCTGGCCTCGAAGGTCCCCCACCACCCAGGCAGGGAGTTTTGGGAGGAATATGTTTGGGAGCCTCAGGTTCCTGCCTGGGTAAGGATACTGAGTTTTGCATAGCAGTGCCTGTTTCAGGACAATTTGACAACTGGGCTTCCGAGTGCTGGCTAGGTTGCCCCGGTTGTTCATCCATTAGCCAGCTGGTTAAAGTGCCCACTGTTTGGGCTGATCTTCTTTTTCTTCTGGCAGCCCGTTTACGTTGTTTTTTAGATAGATTTTTAGCTGGTGGTCGAGGGGTAGAATTTCCTGGGGGGGGGGGATTAGCGGGTTTTTCCTTGCTTCTCTTTGCCTGTCTTCTCTGTTTTCTAGAGGGTTGGGATCTGTTTTCCGGCGCACCCTCGCCTGTGAGAGAGGGTGTATATTCCTCTTCGATCGAGGTTTCCTTATCTAAGGATGGCGCTGGAGTTGCCCTGTCCCGTCCTTTTTCTGGGATGGCAGTGGGCGGGATTTCCCTCAGATCGATACAGGGAATATTAGATATTTTAGTAGATGCGCTCAGTAATTTATAGAGCGCAAGGACCACTCTCCCCTGTGCTTTTTGATCTTCGTGGATCGTACCACATAGTTTTAACAATATTTTGATGGCAAAGTTGAGGGTAGCAGTTCCAGTTTGTGATGTATCATGGGTACTGTAGTCTGGCTGTGCCTGATCATGTGACGAATTTCTGGATTCAAAGGCCATATTTGGGCTGGCCCATAGTCGCGATGTCTTTGGGGAAGATGTAGGGTTCATGTTTGGTAGGGAGGGGGGGTCTGTTTGAGAGGCCGAGGACACGAGGATAGGCTGATCCTCGTCCCCAAAAGAGGTTTTTACAGATTCCTCCAATGACGGGATCGTAGGCCCTTTTTCCTCAAGGGTATCGGGTATCATGTCGCTAGCTACAGGGGACCCTGCAGCCTTTTCTTCCATTTTTTCCCCTCTTGTGTGCCCACCCGCTCCTGTAGGGCATAGTATAGCTGTAAAAGCGAGTCATTGTCTAGGTCT
The DNA here is from genome assembly GCF_040938575.1 of Ambystoma mexicanum. Lineage (NCBI taxonomy): Eukaryota > Metazoa > Chordata > Amphibia > Caudata > Ambystomatidae > Ambystoma > Ambystoma mexicanum. The sequence continues at coordinate 1,507,466,772 of NC_090921.1, read as the reverse complement.
AGCGGGAGGTAACTGCCTTCTCCTTCTATTTGCGAGGCATTCATTTTTTTGGGCCCAGTCGCAGGCCCTCCCTCTGTAGGTTTGCAGGGAAAGTAAGCGTCCAGAGGGCCCTTTTGGGGCGCCATCGCTTTTCCTCCTGGGGCATTGTTTTCCCCGTTTTCTCCTGTGGGGTTTTTGTCCATATCTACTGAGGTTCCTTTGTTTGACCGTAAACCATATGGTTTCCTTCCCCTTGCAGTTGCCGTTTTATTTCGGCTAATTGCCTTTCCTGGCATCTTCACGTTTTATCTGATTTGTCCAAGCTGAGAAAAGGGGGGAATGTGGAAGGATAAAGGAAGGAAAGGATGGAGGGAGGGGACAGAGAAGAATTAATCAAGTTACAGCTCTTATCTTTTGCTCCACTTGAAGCCACCGAAGGACAGCAGATAAAATGCTGCTTTTGAATAGCGCTGCTACCTAGGGCTATGACAGTATTATTGCCACACTCCCAAAGGGTTGCCAGAGTATCCGGCAGTTGACAGCAAGCTGTTGTTTGTACAGGGCTCACAAAACGATAATGCACAGTGGGGAGGAAGATTTGTAAGAGTCTTGCAGTGTTTAGCTTTTAAAATATGGTACCTGTGCCTTTCGATGTGCAGTCAGCTAAATCAGTGTTCCTCCTTACATCGCTTCCCCGAGTAGCACGAATATCACACTGCGCTCCTCCAGCGCCGGACAGTCGCTCAACAGTCACTGCACTGGGCTTGACTCCTGACAGGCTTAACGCCGCAAAGGTGGTAGGCTCTGACCTTTAGGGAAGCCCAGAGTCACGTGATTGGATCACGAGGTAAACAAAGCCCCGCCTCCTCCAGGAAGCATTGGGTCAGCGTTGCCGGCAAGGGCCAGGGAGAGCTCGCAATGCTGGGAAGAAAAAGCAGCTCCAACAGACAGAGAATTTTGTTTAGTGACAGACATTAATTGTCAAGAAAATATGAAGATAACAGGTTTCAAAGGAGGGATGGTAATTTGTATATTTACTCTGTAACTCTTTTAGATTGAAAGGCTCACGAATCCTATCAAGATGTAAGACAGACTGGACTGTTGCATGCCGTCCTGAGGAAGGTTGGCTAGAACTGTTGGGGCCAAGCATTGTCAGCCCACATTATACTACAACCGAAACACGTGTAGAGAACAAGAAAGAAACCCCCTGCAATAACACAGAGGGTCACATCTACAAGAAACAAGAGTGTTGGACTTGATATTAAAAACTAATGTTTGTCTGGGAACAATCATTACCCATTTTTTGAAGCTGTGTTAGTATGAAGATGATTTGTATGAGTTAAGTATGAATGATGAATGATGGGAAAAGTGTTGGTAAGGTTGAGCCTATTTTTAGTGTATTAAGGAGGTATAAATAAATACTTATTGTTTATGTTATGTGAAATAAATACCATATCATACCAAGTTTTTGGAAAAAAACACAAAAGATTCCTGTTATCTTTAAACCTATTGGTCCACGTATTGTTTTTGTTCAAATATACTCGCCTGGAGGACCATAGGGAATGACCCGGTCCCCTTATATTTTTGAAAGTTTGCCCATTGACGCCATGCTAGTGTTTGCACCACCCACTTTGCAAACCTACGTACCAAGAAGAAAATTCACTGGTCACCTGAGACATGTCCGAATAGCAATATTACACTTTGTTGTTCAGATTTAATTTGGATTAAAAGTAGTTTACAAATCCACAAAAACTGATATTTGTTACAACGATTCAGGTTAACATTCCTTCATCAGGTAATATATTATGTGGAATTTACACAACTGATTAATTTCAATTAGCAACAGTTCCTGCAGCTTTGAGGTGACATTTCTGATATGATATAACCTAATTCCTTAAAATGTCCTGCAACTGGCTATTTTGTATTCCATTTGAGGATATCACTATTATGCTGAATTGTTTGTCCTTTCACGAAATGTCTCCCTTATGTAGACTAATCCACAGGACATTACGTCTTACTCAAATTTAATGAGTAGCTTAATAATGCCATAGCCCAACCACCACCATTTACTAAAACATATGTTCCCAAAAAGGTTATAAATCATACTCGTAATGATTGTGCTGTGGAGCAAGTGCTTTTGTCGTCCCTTTGACGCAGTGAAATAAATACACAGGTTCACCAATACAAAGCTGTCTCCAAGAGAAGGCAAAAGCATACAAAATATTTGTCAGTCAATGAAATGTGCTCTTCTTCTTAAGATTTCATTGGGACGACTTAGATGTGTGCCCCTCTACTTGCTTCTTAGTCCAATGTCACAATGTTCCCATATCTGAAGTTTATTTCAGTGTCACCTGCTTTCTCCAACGTTACCTCTGCCCTCTCTCCAAGTTCAATATATCTTTTATTGTTGCAGATTCAAATCCTAATCTCCACCGTTCTTCCATCAGCACTATTCTTTGGATTTCATACTGAGCACATTCCAACAAACAGTGTTACTGTAAAGACACTTATCTCAACCTGGCCGAATATTTCCTGAACAAATGAGGACATCATGATTTTTCAGGAGTTTCAACAATCAGCTGGACCATTGTGGAATTCAGATGTTTGATGTGCTGTGAAGGCAGTGCATTTTTTATGTGAATTCCCTGCTTGGGAATTGAGGGAGTTACAAAGCACTTCTACATAGTCTCAATGGCCACTTCTGTTCTGTAGATATAGCTGTAATTAGGCTTTCTAGTATACTGATTGTTGAAGCCAATGTCCTCCTGTAGATTATTCAAGAGTCTGCACACCAGAGTATGACTGGCATAGCTGCAGATCCCATCAAAAACCCAGAAAACACTAGTCAAGATGTTCCCCTCTGCCTTGTACACGATTCCTTTATCTGCACTTGATTTACGTAGCAGTTAAAAGTTTCATCTCTTTTCAGCTTTCTTCCCATGTCTTCTCCCGTCCAGTGGGAAAGGGGGACGGCAATAACATTTTTTCTTCCCTGTCAGAGTGCAAGGGGGGTAAGTAGTGGCTAAAGTGCCTACTCAGCCCTTAAACTGCCATAAAACAAGAGTGTTTTCATTCACAAAGTTAAAACATGCACGGTTAAGAGATATAACTCCTTCGCCTTTTGTGGTAACGTGGGCCGAGGGAAGGCTATTCCTTCAAGAGGGGTGTGAATGTGATTCAGTAGCAATCCAAACAGCAAAGTACAGAATCCAAAATAAAAGGAATGTTCAATCGAATTTCTAGAAAAATATATATACTTTAATTAAACACACCATCCGCAATATTAACTAAATAGAAAAACACTACTAAAAAACCCACCCCTATGGAAAGAACACAGAATAGTTATTTATTTATTTATTGAGCAAATGGTGGTTCAAGGTGCCACAAGACAAAAAGGGGAGGCGGGGGCACAGGACAGAAAACAACAATAACGGTCCTACCAGGCTTTGTGTCATTCGGATCGTGCAAGTGCAGGGGGATTGTGGGCAGGGGGAATGCAGGTAGGGGCGAAAGGGATAATGCTAGTGTGGGAGGGAAGTGCAGGGGGTGGAGGCATATAAGTGCAGGAGGAGGGGAAGAAATGGGCCGTGGGGGTAGGCATGTGATAATGGGAGGGTAGGTGGGCAAGTGCCAGGGGATGCAGGGAGTGCAGGGAGTGAGGACCACATGCTAGGTGTGAGGACAGGGCGGGGGGGAACCACACTCGTAAGGGAAGCACACCCCACCAGGCTAGTCAGGGTGAAGAGGCCCAGAAGCGCAAGTGAAGGTGAGGGAGAGAGGGGGTCAGGGAGTCTAGGGCACTGGGGTTAGACTGGGCGAGGAGTGCCTGGCACCCTGTAGGACTCAGAAGTGACCAGGCAGCCAGTCAACGGGCCGATGGGGGCATTGGCAGCGAAGGGGAGAAGGAAGGAAGAAGTAATAATGAGGGTCTGTAGATGCTTCTGGAACTTGAGGAGATCCAGCTCAACCCTTAAAGGGGCAGGGATGCCATTCCAGAGGGAGACTACTGCAGAAGAGAGATTTCTACCCCCCACTCTCTGCTTGGAGAAGTGTCTGATCTGCAGAGAGGTGGAGCTAGAAGACCAAAGGGCTCTAGCAGGGAGGTATTTAGGGAGAGAGAGTTGGATGTAGCGGTGTCCCAGCCCCCAGAAGGCCTTGTGGATGATGCAGAGGGTCTTGAACTTGATCCCCACAGCCACCCAGAGCCAATGGAGAGATTTTAGGGCTGGAGAGATGCGGTCCCTGGGCTTAAGGCCAAGGATAAGTCTTGCAGTCCTACTCTGGATAATTTGAAGGGGGCGAAGGTAGGATAAAGACAGATTGAAGAAGAGGCTATTGCAGTAATCCAGCTTAGAGAGGACCACAGCTCTGGAGACATTGAGTTTCTGGGGGAAGGTGAGGAAAAGGAGAATGCCTCTGAGGAGGTGCAGCTGATAGTGGGCATTCTTGTCAAGGTCCGCAATGTGATGAGAGAAGGAGAGAGAGGAGTTGAAGATGACGCAAAGGTCTTTTGCCTCACAAGAGGGTGAGGGGAGGGGACCCACAGAGGGTAGCTAGAGAGACAGAGGGAGGGAGCAGGGCTGCTCTTAACATACCCAGGCGTGCCCACATCTCATCCACCAGACGCAACATACATTGGCTCCCCATTTCACGGCGTATCGCCCTTAAAACTCTTGTTCTAAGCCACAAAGCACAGAACAATGCGGCACCAGCCTACCTGTCAGCACGCTTCACCCAACACACAGCCTCCAGAACCTTAAGATCTGCACAAGCACACACACTCATCATTCCCAGTTTCAAGCTTCAGACTGCCAGAGGTTCAAGCTTCCCAGTCCTTGCAGCGAAGCTCTGGAACTCCCTACCCAACGAGCTCAGGAATGTCCCTTCCCTCCAATCCTTCAAAAACAGAACAAAACAATGGCTCTTTGAGCAAGACGATGCTCCGGCCACCCTTTTGTAACACCTGCTGCATGCTGCTCCCACTCGATTACCTTGTACACACTGAGCTGACTGACTCCCCTTGTAAATGTATTTATATATCTTTGTTCTATGTATATATCATTTGTAATTTGTAATCTGTAACTGCCTTCTGTAACACTTTACTGTAACCAACTTTCTAAACATGCATCCTGATGCCTGTGGACAGGCTGCGCAATATAAATAAACAAATACAAATACAACCAACAGATTCAGTGTGGTGGAACAGTTGGGAGATGACCAACTTCTCCAAGAGTTTGCCCAGAAAGGGGGTAATTGAGAAAGGGCGGTAGTTAGCCTGGCAGGAAGCGTCGGCAGAGGCTTTTTAAGGAGAAGGTGCACAAGGGAGTGCTTGAGGGGTAGTGGAAAGAGCAGTGGCAACGAAATTATTGCAGAAATCAGCCAAGGCTGGAGCAAGGGAAGCAATGTTGTTCTTAATAGTTCTGGAGGAGCAGAGGAGCACCTGTTTGGAGGAGACTTTCATATAGAGGACTTGTTTAGAGACCTCAACCGGTGCTATCGGTGAGAGGGAGGAGAGTAGGAGGGTAGGGGGGCAAGGGAGGCCTGAGAGCAGGTGAGGGAGGGTAGTAGAGGAGAGTGAGGGCAGGATGTCCTGAGTTTTGGTTGTAAAGTGGGAGACCAGTGCAGTGCAGGGAGCCTGGAATGGCCGAGGAGAAGTGGAGACTGCAGTATGATTGGTGAGTTCCTCGCAGATTTTGAACAATTCACCATGTTGCTGGTGGCCCCAGAGATGCAGGCTTGGATATGGGCCCTAATACGCAAATAATAGCAAGACTCAGCACTCTGGGTAATTACAAGGCGAGTAATAACCACAATGTTCTTTAAAAGGGATTAAAGTTACCTAACCAGTCTCTGGTGCCCAAAACTGGATCAAGGGGGGCGTTATTAGTCAATAATACGTTTCTGGGTCCTTGGCAGTTTGACAGTGCTGAATCAGGCCTCTCAGTACCGTTTGTGTGGTTTGAATCAGGCTCAAATGCGTTGGTTGCATTGTTTCAGAAGGGGAGCAGTTGTCAATCTAGGATCAATCTAGGATCAAGCTGAATTTTGTTGCAGTTCAAAGAAGTGAGGATTGTGAGCAACACAAGGGTTGGTCCGACAGCGAAGATGCTCATGCCTGGATGTGTAGTTGAAGGCTGCAGTCTGATGTGGCGTCAAGGATCGTGGTTGAATGAGGCAACCAGAATCAGTTTGACTGGGTGATGGCAAAGATGACAGGATGCACCGTTCGAGTTGGATGGCTCCGGTGCAGCATCAAAAAAAATAAATCACAGTTCAAGAATGTTGCAACAATGAGCATCAAGTTCGAGCCGAGGCAATGATCCGCTCAGCTAGCACAGTGTGGTGGTGAACTAGTTAGAGAGTGCAGTACAGCAGCACGAAGATGGGTTGAGTGCCAAGTCAGTTCTGGATGGTCCTGTTGGTTCGAACTGGGTCACACGGGCTTGAATCTCTGCTGGCAGCAGTTTGACTGCTAAGATTCTGGTTGTCTTGATTGTCAGGTTGCTGTGTGTTCCGATTCAGGGACACAAGGATAAGATTTGTCCTTGTTTTTGGGCTCCCACCACGGGGAGGCTGACACACACCTGCGGTCCGGCAATAGAGTGAGGTCCCGGGCAGCAGTGTGGGTGTTGCAGATGCAGGCCTTGTTCCAGCAGCAGGTCACTCCCAATGTGCCATGTGGATGGTTATGGAGCAGGGCTTGCCTCTGCCTTGGATGCTCAGGGCCTCATTACACGGACGGCGGTAAGGGTTAACGGTCACCGTTAATGGCAACGGTGACCGTTGACCCTTACCGCCGTACTACGAGGTCCCTTAGCGGGTTGGAGTTTTAACGCCTGCTTTTTGCAGGCGTTAAATACCAACCCGCTAAGGGACCTCGGAGCTAATTACGGCACCGCAAAATTGCGGTGCCGTAATTAGCGCCTTCCCCAGTCCCATAGAGCCCTATGGGGCAGAAATGGGAATGGGGAAGGGCAATGGCGGAAAGGGGATTTACCGCCCCTCCAACCTTGGAATGGGGCGGTAAATCCCCTTTCCGCCAAGGCGGTGCCGGTATTTTACCGGCATGGTCCAGGGTGCTTATAGCACCCTGGACCACCGCCTTCCGTGTAATCAGGCCCTCAGTCTCTACCTCCGGCGAAGGGCTTTGGAAAGGTCAACTCTCGCAACAGAGGGTCAGCAAATTCTTATTTAGTGTTTTTTCCGAAGTGAATATGAGAAGTAGTCGGTCACCCTCCTTTTAAGGGAAAAGATCCACAGGTGATTTGATAAAAGCAAGCCTTCTTTAAGGGTCCAATCCCTGTTCTTGAGACATGTTGTCTTTGCCTCTTTGTGATAAAGGAAGTGGAGGGGACAGGAAGGAAGAGAGAATATAGAGAGAAACAAGATGTTGTAATCTTCCCCCAGCTGTGTGGAGCTCATCTCTCTACACCAGTGGTCTTCAACTTTTTTGGCCTGCGCCCCCCCTGAGCAAAGCTTGGACAGGCCGGGCCCCCCCCAAAAGTGCCAGATGGACAGTATGTAGCAATCACTATGAACCTTTGCGTGCCGTCACCGCACCCTACTCCCAGTACAGATCCTGGGCTCTCCCCACCCTACTCCCACCACTATCCCACTGCTGCCGCCCATCCTGCTCCCACCACAGTCCCATAACACAAGCATACACACATCCATACACATTTAAATAAAAAATAAATCGCCATAAACATACCTTCTGCAGGTGTCTGCGCGTGGTTGCTAAAATGCCCGCTTCAGGTTGCTCTGCCCGTATGTGCGAGGAGGCACAGGAGCACCCCCTCGCACATACATACATGCAGTGCCCCAGCCAGCATTTCCAATGAGCTATGCAAGGGTGGCGAAGCAAAACACCCCCAGCGTTGCATGGCTCAGTGATCATGTGCGGCTGGGGAAATGAACTGTCAAAGCCAAACAGTGTTTCCCTTTGACATTTCAGCCAGCCCAGGAGCACTCCTTCAGCTGGAAAAAGCAGCTGAGGGAATGCTCAGTGTTTCACTGGACTGGCTCCTCAGTTCCTCCATAATGGGTGAGGTGGCCAGTCACCCATTATGGATAAGCCGGCAGGCTTGGACTTGCCTATAGGGCAATAAGGCGATGACCGTACCAAATGTTAAATGCTAGTGTAGGCCAGTCAAAATGGGCCACTTCTTTGGCCATTGTGGGCCAGTTTGAGGAGTTACTTCACTGTGCAGCTAGTAGTTTTGACCATTGTTGCTGAATAAATATTCTTTAAATATCACAATTTGTTTACATTTGAACAAAAAACAACCCCTTGGGTACTATTCTAACAGTCTGTTACTAAAGGACTGAATATACATTTGCAACTGCGGGCCATTTTTTCATTGGTGCCTAAGACCGTTTTATGGTCCAGTCTGACCATGTGAGCTGCCCCTTCCCATTTCCTCCAATATAAAAAAAAAGAAAAACATTTCTTTGCCCTTTCCATGGCGGCCATTTTTTTTGTTTACTTTTTTCCATATTGGTTTTAATGGCCGCCATGGAAAGGGCAAAGGGACTACACATAGTCCCTTCTCCCCGATCCCCGGCAGCCTTCTTGTTTGCTTTTTTTCTCGAGTTGAGGAACGGTCGCAGCGCCGTTTCTTAACTCGAGAAAAATTGCAATTAGTACCCCGGTACGACGTGTCGGGGTACTAATGGCAATATGACCCTCAGAGGGGTGGGCATTTCCAGTTGGGAGCATTACCCGAGTAGGGGGGCATTACCAGTCGGGTAATGGCCCTGGGGCTTAAATCCCTTGCTTTGTTCGGCTAACTATGGCCCCAGGGGCATTACCCGACCAGTAATGCCCCCCCCCTACTCAGGTCATATTGCCTAAGTATTTCACTCTTACCTTTCCGACCATGCCTATTCTGTCTCATGGGCTGGTCAGCAATCATCTCCTCTCCCTCCCAAATTCAGTGTGCCTCAAAGGTCTGTACTGTACAATTTACTTTTATCTATATGTACAATTCATTTGACCTCTATTATTTCTTCTTTTAAATTCTTATGTGATTTCTATGCTGGTGATTCTCAGATCTTTTTTCATTTTCCTCTTTTTATGATTTCCTCCACTCTACTCTGGCAGTCTTCTTCGATGACTACATATTCTCGTAATTGTTATTCTTCTAAAAGTGAATGTGTATTATTTTCTGCTTCGACTTTCCCTCTCTTCTGTTCCTTCTTTTCTTTCTTTTCCACTGTCTGAACTCTCTTTTGTCTTTAGCATGCAATGTTGGTGTTATTTGGATCGTCCTCTTTCATTCTCCTTGCCAATCTCCAATGTAGCCCGTTACTGTCATTTCCATTTTTATAATATAGGTAAAGGTTCTCCTTTTCTTTTATTTCATACAACTAAACTTCCTATTTCTTCCTTGATATTTTTCTCATCTCGACTACTATGCCCTTTTGGTTGGCATTTTTCTCTATCAACTTGTACCTCTTTTTTTGCTATACAATTCCTTGTTTTGTGCCCTTTTCTGTATTTCAGCTTGGGACGCTATGAAAACTTCCCCAGCATCACTTTTCTGGCATTCCTTTGAGTGCCATCTCCCCTTTAATTTCCTTTTCAATACTTTTAAATGTATTCATGGTCTGATTGCTCTGTACCACTCCTCACGTCTCTCTCTCGCTCTTTCTCTCTCATGACTCGCTCTTACGTTCTAAATCTCACTTTCTTTAAACTTCCCTGTGTCCAGATTTGTTTTCACTCCATTTCTTTTCTAGTTCCTAAACAGTGGAATCGCTTTCCTCTATCTCTTAGATCTTTCCACTGCTTCGCTACTTACCCTCTTCAACTTAAACAATATTGTCTGTCATTAAGTAAAATTGTTTATCCATTTTCCTTTTGTACCGCATGCATTTTGTAGTGTTTTGGTATAAAGTACTATAAAACTTGAATAAACATAAACGTATATATATTTTTTTAACATTCGTTCTGTACCGAAACCTTCTACTAAACGAAAGAAAATGATCATACTAACCTAGGCCAAGAAACCAAGTATATTTTCCCAAGGGGCAACATTTTTCCTAATAACGTGCATGCGGGAAAGATGCACTGAGTTTTAGAAGTTGACATTATTGTTATTAAGTAGACTATTCTACAGGCAATCTAGCTTCACATAGACATGGCCATCACATTTTATTTTAAAGTTTGTCTCCCCATTTTTATGAACCTCACATCTTGAGACTTTGTGATTTGTTTTTATTCACAGCTGGGGAGAATGAAAGCAACCGGAGGTCCTTCCCCTTAGCTGGCGCATCAGGTACTCTTCCCTCCAACACACAGGATGACTTGTATTTTCGTAGCCTCTCATACAACGTGCCCAGCATCCTGAGCCAAGGCGATGGCCCACATCAGATTCGTCCATACCATACCATCATCGACATATGCGACCACAAGTAATCCTTCTGCTTGATCTTTCTTATACGTAGAATGACAGAGCTCCAAAGAGCACATCTTCATTAATAGTTTGCTATAATGTTTTCAGTAACCTAATTCAAATCTGAAATCTCATAATGTTCACATTTAAATGCCATTCATAAGCCTTGAGTCTGCAGGTATGTATGGCTTTTGTTTAATGTTTTTTAAATATAGTATGTACAAGTGTTGTGCACTAACCCTACAGTGCGTAAGTCTATATGCCCATATGTATTTATTTCAGCAACATTGACAAGGGGATTGGGCAAGTGGTGTTTTGTGTCTAATCATTTGTTTTTCAGAAAATGTCATTGTTTTCTTGCATCGTGAGAAAACATCACCAATGCGAAGTGACTTGTGTACCAAAAAGTTCGAATGGTAACTTTATTATTGTGTACACACAGGTATTCTTTTGAATGTCCAGTACAAATAAGTGGAAAAGTAAATTGGTATAAAAAAAAATAAAAACGAAGTCTCCTAGTTCTAAAAGAGCGAACCTACAAGCTAACATGCTTTTCTGGTATTTATTTTTCTTTCCTTTATTGTGACACTGGTCGCATATACTCAACCTTACACAAATCAATAATTCACGTTCAAAAGTAAAAACATTGTTAAAAATCACATATCGAATTCACATTTAATACTTTAAAAACAGCTCGCTATACATTTACAACCAGATTATTTTACAGCAATAGCATTCACTATTATTCAGTCCCAATTTCACCATCTGAGCATAATTACACCAGACTCATTTAGAACAGCAATTGTGGTCCCAGTATCCTCCACACTAGAAATTCTTGAGAAGAAAAGATCAGAATACAGTAGGCTAAAATCATGTGTAAACTGATTCAATAGCCGAGTTGTTAATAACCGTAAAGCAGGGCAGAACAAAACTATATGCTCACGATTTTGGACCACATCTCCATCACTGCAAAGAGGACAACCCCTTGTCACTCCATCCCCACAAGTTCTAATGTTACTTAATTCTGCTGCGGGAAGCAGATTTAATCTAAATCGAAAAAATTGACTGGCCCAAAAGCCATTCAGGAACTTTGTGAGATATTTGGTGAAGCACCCAGTGGCTTATCAAGAGTAGAGATACTAGAATATAATAATGTGTACTCTCTCATCTTCTGAATTGTACTGATCCAATCCAATCTAAGGAGGTACTTTTTTACATCGTTTGGATTTGCCATTAACTCACCAGGTGTAGTTCCTATATCACTCAACACTCGTTCAGCTCTGACCCTGAATTTATCAATTGTTTTCACAGTTCTAGACAGAACGGCACCAGCCAGTTCCTCATAAAGCAAGCCCCTCACTGGCACAAGTAGTCGTCTATATAATAAGAGAATCCTCCAGTCCATAAGGCTACTTGGAGAACTCCAACCTAATTCAAACCTTAATGCTGGGATGGGCATGCAGTCTGGCAAGCCCAGCACATGTTTCCATAGCTTGGATTCAACCTTTTCATATGGCACAGATGGAAAGTCATGGCTTATTTCTGTACCATATAAAAGACATGGAACAACCTTCATTCTGTAAAAGGAAACCCTTGGGCTCAACGCAAATCGACAGTATTCTTTTTTAATTGTTTTCATCTGGGCTGCCATTTGAGTGACTTTACGCATCAAATGGCCCAAATAGACCCCTACGGTTTCTGTCACATCCAAGTTGAACCCAAGATAGATCAAGAAATCAATAGGAATCAGCTTATCATTACCCATGGTCCAACTCTAACCCACTTTTGATCTTATCTTGCTTGTGAACCTTATGATGTTAGTTGTTTTTTTCCCCATTAATGCTTAGTTCTTTCATAGCAGAATTCTCCCTGATTGTATGTAGTTGATTCTGCAAACTGATCTGAGTTCTATCCAATAGGATTACGTCATCCGCATAGGCTAAGTATAGAATACTTATCGTTGGCAGTCTCAGAGAAGCAAATCAGGTCTTACCAAGAAAGACACCCAGGTCGGAAACATAGAGATTAAACAAACACAGCGCTAACACACATCCGTGACGGAGCCCCCTCATAGCTGGGATACACTCCGTCAGCGACCCCCTCCCATCAACCCTCACCTGCAGAGTGGTCTGTTTGTGTAACTCAACTAGGAGTGCTAATAGTATGTCTGATATTCCCCATTCTTTCAACAGGCTCCACAGCAAATTGCAGTTAACTGCATCAAAGGCTTGACTGGAGTCTTTTTTTTGCCAGGTAGAGTGGTAAATTACTCGACCTCAACAACTCCTCCCTGAGCCAATAAACTAATGGACCATTCAAATCGGTTCCCAATCCCTTCTGAAAACTGGACTGATATTTATACGACCAGCTTTTACTGCCCAATCTGTACGGTCACGGAGAATCAACCCCATGAAAATCTTGCAGTCACAATCCAGAAAGGATATAGGGCGATAATTCCCTGGATTTGCTCTATCCCCCTTCTTGTAGATTGGTACAAGAACTTAATTTTTCAATGAGACAGGGAACTCTTTTTTACCATGATTGAAATGAAAAGCACATACTCTGTTGTGGATGAGCAGATTTATGTTTGCCATGAAATACCTGATGCCATGGATTCTACTCGCATGTCTGAAAATCGCACACTTCATCCAGACGTGGTGTCGTTTGATTCTAAACTTTGTGGAGAGGCTTGCCCCCTACCATATGTGAGCACGTTGGACGAGAGCGCAATCAGGGTCGATGTCCCCTTAGTAGCTCCACAGGCGGGACTGTTATCCGCGGACACCAGTGGCTGTGAAAGTAATGTGTGCACAGTTGCTCAGGATGCGTGTGAGAATTTTGAAAAATCGGTTGGCCTACCTGACCCTGGGCTGTATGCTGATCCGCTTCTGGACGAGGCGGGTGGTGGCAGTGGGTTGGCCGCCTTGGCGGGGCTGCATGGGCCCGATGCTGGCGGTGTTGGTGGGTGCGCCGTAGGTTCTCCCGCGGAGGCTAACCTGGGGGTGGCGCCTGGGGGCGCGCGTGCACCCGATGTGTTTAGCGGTGTGCTCGTTGCTGCGTGCGCGAGCGAGGCAGACAGATGGAGAGACAGCGCTCCTCTGTTGTTTGCAGCGACTCCTGGCGTGCTGCAGCCCGGTGGCAGCCCCGTCCAGCTTACCCCAATAAGTGCCAGTTCTCCTGTTCAACTGTCCCGCACGGCCTTCTGTGCGACTTATTCAGCCGACGAGATTGCTCAATCTATGCAGTCAGCGATGAGCTTAGGTCAAGCTTTTGCTCCACGTCCAGAGGATCCCCACTCTGATAGATCTGTGAGTCTACCACAAGTGGACCCAAGTACACAGTTCACTGAAAACAGGAGAAACTCCTTGAGTGTCTTGACTAAGGTTCTGGAAAACTTAGTAGCAATGAATAAAGAGTGTCTTGCAAACACCAATAAAGGTCCTACTTCTCCTACGTTGAAACCTGACAAACACACCACAAAAAGGCAAATATCACAACTAAGTGGCTCAAATGAAGACATATGGTCTAAGGTGTGTTACAAACATTTCAAAACTAATAATCACACTCCAAGTAATCGTTAACAACACGAGGGACTCGAGCATGTGTTGACCTCTCAGGAAAGGTTGACCACGCAACAACAAAACTTTAACAGGTCCCATACGTCTTTTACCCATACCTCACAGTGATCTGCTACCAACAAATGTCTGTCGGAAGACTCACAAGACTCCTCGTTGATGGAACGTCCATTTCCGAAATTACGCCACGCTAGAGAAAAGTCGGAAACGGCTAATCGACTTCAACCACCAGTGTTTAGTGCCGAAGACAGATCCACTATGCCTCATGCTGAGCTACAAACCTTAATAGTCTCATCTATGACAATGTCTATGGCCCCTTCTATGAAATTATATGAAGCCATGCATGAAGCCACTAAGGACCTGACAACTGTTGTGGCTCTAATGCATTCAAAATTAATTTGGATTGAACAAGTCTGTGATCAGTCCTACAACGACCAACAAGAAGGAATGAAAAGATTAGACGGATCATGTACTCTGTTAAATGAGCAAAGGAAAAACGATGCAATTGACAAAAAACTCTTGGCAGAAGTAGCGAGAGAGGCGCTAGCTTTGTTTAAATACAATGGAATTACCTCAAACCTGCAAAAGCATCAAAACACTTCACCAACTATGAGCAAGTTATCAACCCGATGTAACAAGTCTTCAAATGAACGCGGCACAGGGGATCCAAATCAAAATACTCAAGAGCACTTAGACGTGATTGTAATCCATGAAGACATGCACTCAGGCCGGTCGGCCTTTACGGATCCTATATTGAAAAAGCTGGCGATACCGCCAACTATAAGTGCGGTAATTCCCCCAAGCATGACATCAATAACGGGGAATATGCCCATGCAAGACTTAGAAACCATGCCTATAATGACGACAACTTCCGAAGATACCACTCCTGACATTTCATTCCACACTGCATTCGAACAGGCGAGGGGGAATTTGAACCAAGCATTACGTGACTCCCAGGTGGCATCTTCCTCTCAGGGAAATTTGGGCGCTGACGCTTCCAATATTATCCCCTCTGCAATATCTGCAGTGGCTTCAGTACCCAATTATTCGGTCTTCAATAGGGTGCCACAACCGAGGGTGTTGACTTCTAAGCCCCTAGCTAATCCACCTTTAAAAATAGGCGAAGAAACCTAAAAATCAAAAAGGTCTTAGAAACAAGGCACTACATGGTGCACGGAAATTTCTACGCAACATAAATGTGGTCCAGAACGTGGCAAGTAACATCAACAAGTTTCTAAAGGCAGCCTCTTCAATCAGTGGGAAACCTCAAAAAACCCTTCAGACACAGAAACTTCTGTAACACCTGACGCTGTGGCTGCGTCAGGTTCGAATCATGACCTATCAAGTGAGCTGTTGAACTTATCAACGTACGACGAAGTGACACACGATATTCAGGATGTGGAGGCTGATTCTACCTATGAAGATCAAGAGGTAGAGGTCATCCCTACCATGACAGATGTAGAGAAAATCAACCAAATTAACATCGACGCTTTGGCATATGGCCCTGGAAGTGAACTGTTTGCTGTCCAAACCGTTCCAAGTATCACCAACTTAAGCTCTTGTCCTGTGACTGGCACACAAACGACTCAAGATGTATTGTCCTCTGCAAGAAGAACTTGTCAAATAATTACTGAAAAGGAAGCCCATCAGGGGCATCTGAAATCGTTGGATAGCCCGGTGTTTATGACTCTACACGAAGAAAGGATGCGTGTCACTACGGAGCAGGGGTCGTTGGCCCCTGGAAATATTCGGACAAATCCTTATGTCCCCGTTAATCTGGCGGCAGCAATGCTGCATAACGATGCCGTAAACATCTCAGCCATTGATATGATTGACCATGGTGATCGTCAAAAATGCAATTCAAAGGCTTCCCTGAATGACGTTCGAATGTCTCAGCCCAGAACGTCGAGAGGCTCGAGCTTGATGTGCCCTATTTACAAACTTGTCATTGAAAGGCTAGATTCCTCTGATAATCTAATATTGAATCGACGCAACAATCAGGGTTTTACACCTCGTGCCAGCCCTACGGGCCATAAGCTCAAACGACCTGAAGATCGTGGAGTTTTTCAACGAAAAAAGAAACGATAAGGTGGTGTTTCATGTCTCGTCGCCTATTGTTGCTTCAACAATACTGGACGCTAATATCGCCCTGTTTTCCCTAGGATTTGAAGTCTTTAAATACTCTGAAACATCTCATAAAATACCTAGTGGAGTAGAGGTCCCATACAGCCATAAAGTCCTAATTAAGGACTCTTGCGTGAGTACGCTGAAACCCATGGATCAGAGAGTCATCGACGTTCAAACACTCCCTTGTTCATCAAATCAGAAGGCATCCTTGGTTGGAAACAAACAGAAACAACTGGGAAACCCTTGCCATGATCAGATACTGGAAGTTTCTGAGATGGAGCAACAAAAAAATAATATACGAAACACTATACTCTGTAACGTCAAGCAAGATGGATTGAGTGTTCCTAGTAATAAATCTCTCAGCCCAAGTGGCGGTAAGCATGAGTGGCAATGGTTGTCTGCAGCCCTATGCAGCAAAAATCCCCAATAATGCCGGATCAAGGCACCCAAAATTCTATGTAGATTGGCTTCTTGGAACACTCGGGGATTTTCACACCTGTTCAAATCAAATTGGCTTGCAACAATCGATATCGCATGTCTCCAGGAAACCTGGCTACGAGAAACCCCAGTCGTGGACGACTTTGAGGTGGCCTTAAATCCTGCTCTAAAATCATCAAAAGGACGCCCGACGTCGGGCATGGCCACCAGGGTAAGGAAATCCTCGGGCTGGAGGATTGCGAGTTCGACTAACTACTCCCCTTTCATCCAAGTAACCTTAATGACCAAAACACGAAGTGACGCTTACAGAACAGTTATGTGTTGTAAACCTGTACTGGCACCACACGAGTGCTGGAAAACAGGTATTCATCGATCAGATCATGGAAATAGTTGGTGAACTGTTGGAAAAGAACGGCTGGACGAATGTTCTCATCTGCGGTGATTTAAACATCGACCTATTTAAACCATCTGGCCCTGAAAAAACTTCTTTGGCCAAGTCTTGGTCGGAAGAAATGACCCTAAGAAACGTACAACTTTTAAATGGGAACACTTGTGATGATATGCCGCCAGCCTCTACGTGGCATCGTGATGGGCAAAGGTCAACAATTGATTATATATTTGTGTCAGAAACCCTACACCCACGGATAACATCGCTGAAAATTATTAAAAAGACTGAAAGCGACCATAACATGCTAATAACAGAATTTATAACTGTGTCAAAACAGAAACTAGAGCTATGGCCTCATAAAATCCAGGTGGATTCCAATAGAGTAAGATTGAGACTCGAAACACATGATGTGGAACATCTGATAAATCTCTACTGTAAGACCTGCCCAAACGTTGACTATGACCACCTTTTGACACATTATAAGCCCAAATAAACGGGTTTTAAGAATATGGCCTTGGTACGCCAACACAGCTTTGACCGGGAATTGCTGATACAAAAGCGTCTTATGCGTCAAGATATCAGAAGGCTGAAGTGTACAAATGGCTCAACACACTCACGTGACGTAAAGGCGGTTAAGCAAAGATACAAAAACTGGCTAAAAGCTCACAAGCATGTTATGTCCCAAAATGACGCAGAACAGATGTTGATGGTCCTAAAAAATAAGAACACTAGAGACTTTTGTAGGCTTCTGAACAATCAGCACGCCCCACAAAAAGCTATACAAGCCTGTACGGTGTCAGAATCAGATTGGATAATTCACTTTGAAGGTTTATACAAAGCATCTGACTCAACTAACGGCCCAGTTAAACCAACACCTAAACCGTGGGCCTTGTCTTACCCAAAAGATGAAATAGTGACCATCATTAAAAAAGCGTAAAATTCATGTGCACCTGGTCCTGACGGCCTGACAAATTTTACTATTAAACGACACCCAGAGCTATGGGCAGAGATCTGTGTAACGTTGTTTAATCGAGTAAATTTAAGTGGTCAGACGCCAAAATCCTGGAAGACCGTGATAGTTGTACCTATCTTCAAAAAAGGCGACAGAGCAAACCCGAAAAACTATCGTCCAATTGCTCTATTAGACGTCCTAGGTAAGATCTATGCCACCATGCTCCAACAAAAACGTGTAGCCTGGTCCCTAACATCGAACCACGTGGATAAGCGCCAATCAGGTTTCGTGAAGCAGGTGGGATGTTCGCTGAATTTACTCCTGCTAAACATTATCAAAATGGAAGCGATAAAGTCAAATACGAAGGTCTATCTAGCCTTTATAGACTTCTCATATGCATTTGACACCATCAATAGAGCGATCCTGTGGGAAAAACTGAAGCGTTGGGGATGCCCGTCAGACTTAATAGCGGCAATCAAAGAACTGCTCACAAACACCTATATTCGAGTAAGGCTGGATCAATCGGGGCAACTATCCAAAGTAATTAACACCTCTAAAGGAGTTAAACATGGGTGCCCGTTAGCTGCAGTACTATTCAGCCTTTTTATATCGGAGATAGGTGAAGCAATTGTGGCAACAAAATCATTTCCGCTGAAAGTGGCCAAATCACATTTAAACTGGCTTTTATATGCTGATGATTTGATCATTTTGGACTGGACGCCCATTGGGGGACAAAGAAAGTTAAATGCGGTTCAACAATATGTCACATCCAATCAATTACTGATCAACACAAAAATATGTGAAATATTGGTCCTGCAAAACCTAAAAGGCGGATGGGTGGCGCGGAGACGCACCCCTAATTGGACGCTAGGCCATGAACCTCTGCAAATATCTGCCAGTGTTAAATATCTGGGAATGCTCATAAGCTCATCAATAACGGATGGACCGTGGCAGGCCGACACAAGAAGAAAATGCAAACAACTTGCAAACCAGGCACTTATTATCCACAAAAGATATGGTCAATTTTCGTTAACACCTGTTCTGGCCTTCTACCATCAGAAGGTAATCCCCGTATTGACATACGGGGCTGAAAATGCCTTCGGCTGCTCTTATGAAATTTGGGACTTATTAGAGAACTGCTTTTGGTCTAAAGTCTTAGCACTCCCGAAAGGCGTGAAGACTGCCTGCATAAGATACGAATTATCGATAATATCGATCCATGCTAGAATTAGCTGGAGTTTGCTAAATTTGTATCGTAAAACACGCTCTAGAGCACAAATCCCTCAATTTGACATCTTCTACGACGGTTTAGCTGGTAACTCCAATGTCATCGCAATGTGGTCAAACAGATGTGAAGTATTATTACAGAATTACGACATCAAGATTGAGTTGCTCCATGAAAATCTGGATGCGGCAAAGCTTAAAATCTGGCGCACTGACTGGGATCAAACATGCACAAAGAGAGCGATGGCCAAATCAATGTGTGATGTGCCATTGGAGGCACGTGCCTTTAACACCCAGCAGCATTACATCATTCTGTTTCCAGACCCACAAGCACGAAAGTTGTTCTTACTGTTTAGGCTAAACCTGTTCAAAACTACTAAACGTCTTTGCTTGTGGAAGAGTAACGAGCACCTAAAACCTGAATGTAGACTTTGCTTGCTAGCTAAAGAATCACTCAAACACTTATTGCTATTTTGCCCCAAGCTAAAATCTGAAAGATCAATGCATTTGGGCCCATGGAGTGTAATCCATTCATCCTTATGTGCAGATGACTGGGGGAAACAGATGTACCAAGGAACCGACTTGAAACTGATATTTCCATTAACATGTTTTTTGGAGCAAATTGAAAAATGTCTGATGTTGGCACCAGTAGGGGGAAACAAATTAGTAAAAACGGACACGGTATGAACTGTTTGACAACTTTGCGGATGGAGATCGCCCAAAAGACTACAACTGATGATTGTCTGTATGTCTACATGTTGTTTTGTTACTTGTACACATGTTGTCATTTTAAAGGTTTGTAAAAACCAATAAAATAAAAAAATAAAAATAAAAAAAAAGCACATACACAATTTTGGACCACAATCCGAGATTCTCTTTCATGACCACATTAGAGAGGCCATTTGGGCCTGCTGCTCTTGAGTTCGTAGATCTCAATCAGACGCTCCACATCTTCCTCAGATATAGACAAATACCATTTATCACACTCTATGGTAAAGGCAATCTCTCAGTCCGATTTCCTATAAACACATTCAAAGTGTTTTACCCAGTCACCCTCCGAAATGGGGTTACTTTGTTGATAACTTTGATTTTTCCCCAGATTATCAATCAGATCCCAGACATTCCTTGTATCTTTCATAGTAATGATTTCCAACTTCCTTTCCCCTCTTTACACATTTATAACCTTTGGACCAATTTTTGAATTTTTGTTGTAGGTTCTTTTTTTCACAAAGATATAACTGATCAACCATTCCCAGTTTCCCCAGTGCCTGAATCTCTCCCCTTAATATTCTCTTCTTATTTTGTACCAACACCTCAAAGTCTTCTTATTAAACCTATCCAGGAAGGCTTGAAACAAGGGCAGGGTAATAATGGAAAAATTCTCGTCTAGTGATAAGCCACTTTCAAACTTCACCAAGGATTTGTTATATCTAGCTGCCTTATCTATGTATGGTGAGAGCCCATTTCCAACCTGATTCACACTCAAGTTTCATGTCCACAGAGCCTGATTAGATTTACCTGTATCCATCATGGTTAATGACAGTTGAGAGTGATCGCTCAAATCACTTTCAATCACCCTGAAAACCATGTAAACATCAAACATGGTTGGGGACACTGTAATATAATCAAGTAATGCTAATTTCTCCCCAGATTTCCAGATGTCCCTAGGGGCAACATCCTCTGTTATGGCCCCATTTATAATCGTTACATCCCAATTCAAGAAGTCTTTCCACATTTTGCCATCCCTCACCACATAGTGGGCCACCCATGTTACTACCTTATCCTGTTTTCTTACCATTCTTTCACTCTCAACACAATCAGCATTCAGCACTCCTCCCACTAAAACGCGAACCCTGTTCTTATCACAAATGAAAGTATTGCATGCATCACTCAATCCCATCAGTAGTTCATTCAGTTCAGATCTCCATGGCTTATTATAGGTATTCATCACCAGAATTGGCTTTTGGAGTAAACGTCCCTTCAATACTACTTTGATGGCTAATAGCCCATAGATATTATCTGAAATTGCCTCTTAATCCAACAACATAGAATTCTGGATCAATATAATCAGACCCCCAGAGTATCTTCCACCCTCACCCTTCCTAGCCAATTGCTGAAAGACAGTGAACCCATCAGCTATCGAGGGGACACATAACCAGACTCCCTGGAGAAAAATAATGTTATACTTTTCAAAGATATGTTACTTTCCTCATTCCCCAGGCAGCTGTTAAACCCGAGAGAGTTCGAGCTTAATAAGCTTAGGTCTCTTTTTTTTCACTAAAGCCCCATCCCCATTTCACCCAGTTCCTTAAAGGGTCAGGCTAAAGTGTCCGCTAGCCAGCACCAGTCTTGTTTGTCACTTTTCACATTACCAAAATCCAAATGTTGAAGTTCCACCCTCCTCTCACTATTATTGGGTGACTGACAGGTATATTTTTAATCATTGTGGGGCAAGTTCCCAAATTGAAGGGATGCTTAAAAGAAGGCACCTCTTTACTCAATCTCTGCAGTTTTTCACTTTCCCCACACCTGATGTCTAATTGAGTAAATCTCATTAAATATCATTTGCGCAACCAAGTGCGACTTAAATTCCTGCTATACCAGATCTGTACAATTCTTCACTCTCTATATCCCTGATATCCAAATGTCTAAACTGGGGAACTTCATGCATCAGTTTAATTATGTTTGACTGATTTAACACTACATTCAAGTTGCTACTTTCCAACCTTTCAAAATAGAATCTAGTAGAAAGAGCAAACACTCTGGCTTCATTCACACTTGACAACTGTTCCTCCACCTGGGTCTTACCATTCAACGTCTTCTCCTCTTCACACTCCATCCCACCTTTCCCAACCCTACTAGCCATGCCATGAACTTGTCCCGGAATACCACTGCCATTTTCAGTTGCAGTAAACTAATCATATTCAAAATGTACAACTCGAGATTTACAACTACTCCTTACACCTCCAGTGGTTCTATTTTTGGTAACTTGCATCAACAACTCTAGTTTACTCAGACCCTTATCTATATCTCCCACCTGAGTCTTGCAACCATCGTAATTTTTGAAATAATATTTTTTTTGGGACATGTCCATGTTACATTGTAATCCCACATTACAAGTACTCTTTACTTCTTTTTCCCCAGTTACTGATGCCTGGGATCTTATTGGAATGTCCTTGAGCTCATGCATGAAGTTACCTTTTGGCAATGACCTCTCTTGCAGAACTGTTTGCAGGTTTTTCCCATTATGGCCAGTTTTCTTACCCCTTGGGGGATTACCCTTTCTTACTTTGGTCAACTCTAAGTTAGTGGGCAAGCACTTTTCCCACCAACTACCCTCACTGTGCTATCTCTTCCCGAGCTTGACTGTGGACCGTAACATCTAAGGGCACAGAACAATCCCTCCTTGAGGGGCTTACATGCTAAAAGCCCTGTGCTTGATGTTCGTAATGACCTCCCCACTACAACAACCTTTGATCCCGTTAGGGCAACTTTATTAACCACGGTGGAATGTGTCACCTGTCATCTCACATTTGTGACCCTTGTTATGTCAGCCACGGTGGACTCTTCCACCCGTGGCCTTACATTTGTGACCCTTGTTATGTCAGCCCTGTCTCTGTCAAGAACAATGCATTCAAACTCAGTATAACTATCCATAGTTTTGTTTAGCTCAGAAATTGTGACATTGTTTCTCTTGGTTGTCGTCCCCGCTGAGGTTGTAACTGGAGATTCCTTTCTCCTTAGGCGAGGATATTTCTTAGGATGCTTTCATGCATTTAAAATTGGAAAATTCATTGCACATCCAGCCCTAAATCCTCCCTCAAGGCGAACTCTCCCGCCTTTGGGGCAATGTCAAATGTTAGGTTATGTGGTTCCATCATCATCAAAGCATTAGGCGTTGATTCATTCCTAAGTTAGCTTTTTTGTACTGCTTTGGCCTTCTCCTCAAATAAATGTATGTTACTCATAAAACTTTCTTGAGCACGATGTTTTGCACCTTTTGATCTTTTTTGTACTCGTTTTACCAGAGGTCTTGTTGGAGTAATTCTCAACAACGATAGATTGGGGAACTCCCGACTCCTGCATAAACTCAATTAATTTGTGACGAGTTGGAGGAGTTGCCTTTTCCGTCGGGCACTCTGTTACGATCAATTTATTAACTGATTCTTGAACCAATTCCAAATGTACTTTTAGGTCGCTTAATTGCAAGATGTGGGGTTTCAACTCCAAAGGAATGTTGTCATACAATGTGGAAAAGGAGCTAAGCACCATGTTTAATGTCGACATTTCTGGTGCAGTTAGTTTGATCTGGTCATCCAATTCCCTTAATGTGTAATGCAGTTCCTGGTTAATGCAGTAATGCAGTTCCTGGTTAATCGGAACTGGACAGGAACCTGCAGTTATCAACGTAGCATCTTGATCATTGATTGTATTAACGGTTAATAAAAATAAAAAGTGCTCCTCTTCACTTTCCAGTATTCCCACAGCTCGTAAACCATCCTCCAATTGGTGTCATGGCGCAACTGTATCTGTTGCCAAATCCAGTTAACTGCAGTCACTAATTATATTGTTAGTGTTGACCGAAGAGGCAGATCTTCATGGATTGATGTCAACTGGTCAGCTTGCAACATTTGGGGGACAGCATCCCCACTAAAGGTTGAGGTAATTTGTTCATCTTTGTTTTGCCCTTCCCTAAAGTATCAGTCCCATGAAAGGATGGAGATCACGCTTTTCTCAGGAGCCGGTGCTTTATTTAATTTTTGCCAGCTTTCCGCTCCCTGAATCAGGGCCCCCAACTCAACGCAGACACGATCCACGTTAAACCCCTCCACGCACCCGGGCCTGACGATAGCCTCATCCAGTAACAACCTGGAGAAAATTCCTTCAGTGCAACACAGCGTGCTTCAGTTTCTCCGGAGAACCACCTAATGCACTGTGTATACCTACTAATGAAGCTTCCGTTTTTGTAGCAGGCGGAGGATGCAATAAGTGTACTGGCGTTTGTGAGGCCATTGCATCGTAATCAGCCAGTTCATCCCGATACTGTCAATCCGCCCTCTCTCAAAGAGCTTGTTGTTGAACATGGGGACTCAATGCACCTCTTTTCCCTTCCCTGTGCGGGCGGTGTCCACAACAATATTTTCCATGGTACTTATCGCAGTAGACCCGTTCCCATGTGAGCGACGTTCGTACCATTCAGGATTTCTTTTCCAGTAATTCCCGAAACGGGGCTTTGCCATTTTTTCCTGCAATAACTGTAGCTTTGGCTGAGTCTATGGGCCTCATTACACGGAAGGCGGTGAGCCATGGCGCTATTAGCGCCATGGCTCATGCCGGTAAAATACCATTCCAAGGTTGGAGGGGCGGTAAATCCCCTTTCCGCCATTGCCCTTCCCCATTCCCATTTCTGCCCCATAGGGCTCCATGGGAATGGGGAAGGCGCTAATTACGGCACCGCAATTTTGCGGTGCCGTAATTAGCTCCGAGGTCCCTTAGCGGGTTGGTTTTTAACGCCTGCAAAAAGCAGGCGTTAAAGCACCAACCCGCTAAGGGACCTCGTAGTAAGGCGGTAATGGTTAACGGTCACCATTACCGCCTTCTGTGTAATGAGGCCCTATATCCATGTACCTGCCTTCAATCAGCTCACCCCAAACCTCCCCAACCCCCCCCCGGTCCCCACCGGTGAATCGCTTCTCAAGCGCATGACAGGTGCTGGTGTAACGTCACTTTTTGCTATCTGTCAGAAAATCCTATCGGTAGGAAAATCTCACAGGAATTGTAATGTCATTTTTTGCAACCCGTCAGAAAATCCTACCGAGAGCAGGCATTGGGCAACCCACCCAGGGGTAGGAAAAATTGACGGGGTAGGAAAATCTGACAGCCTGACCTGTCATTTTTTCCTACCCGTCAGAAAATCCTACCGACAGCAGGCATTGGGCAACCCACCCAGGTGTAGGAAAAAGTGACCGGGTTGTGAAAACAGAAAAAGAATATCGAGGCTGAGTACCCCAAAAGGAAATTACAAAGAACAGAGCAAAATCAGATAGCTATCGGCTCTCAGTACAACACAACGAACTCCAGCGTGGTTCAGTGTGTTCAGTGAGAGACGCTGTACATAAGAATGCATTCGCTTTTTATACATTTAGTGGGCGCAATGCCCAACCCCACTTCAGGTTAATATTCCTTTTAATATATCACTGATCTAGGGTTTGTGCCAAGTCTCAAATAACCGCATATAACTGGTTTGCCTTTAATACATGTATCAACCAGCGTATGCAATAGCTGTGTATTCTAAAGTTTTCCATGCAGGCCTTCTTAAACATTAATACAATGTAGTTAAACAGATGTTCTTTGTTCAGTATTTGAATACATTGTCTCAACATATGCTCGTGGATTAGTTTTCATTGCACGAGTAATCCTTCTACACATAGGTCAGTGAAGGACAAGGTCTCAGTTCATGACCTCAACAAGTAGCCTGCAGGCAAATTACACATTAGCTATGTACAGAGGTCAAGACGGCCATGTTGTATTCTGCAATGACATTGTCCACCATTTTAGCTCACAGGGTGACTTTTACACAACAAATCCTAAAATGGTGGTTTGACCTAAAATGGCGGGCTACATGGATTTAAGGTCAGGACCTTGCAACACAGATTTCTTTCGCAAGCGACTTTAGAGCAGCTTGGCGTAGGCCAATATTAAATATATTTATTATAATAGGAGGCACGATATATTTTCTATTTCGACAAACCCTCCTTTTGGCCTATGCCAAGTGCTAAAAACTACTTTGGATCTCCTTGCAAATAACTCCATGCATCATTGTCCATGCACCCTGAATCACTATCAGAAATATCTATTGCCATTAGGTCTTTTGCTAAAATATCCTTCAATACGTATTCTTTGGAAGTCTTATCTGGGGCATATACTTTATGTCCTATCGAACCTATCGCTTGTGCGCAACATCCGACTTGTATCGAACACATACCAGGCAGACACTGAATACAACAACAAAGAAACAACAGTATCCCCAAAATAATCAATAAGACCGAAAGCACCTTCCAACCCCAAGATCGCAAGAAGTCCCAGAACCAAGCGCTCAGATCCCAGTTTCCCTCGGGAATATGCACTTCGGAATTAAGGACGTGCAGATTCTGTATTGCCTTAAAGATAGTTGGGGAGGAATCTGGTACGAAAACACAGCAAGCGGTCCCCACTAATTTGCATACTCCACCACGCTCAGCTAGAATGACATCTAATGCCATTTGATTTTGAAGTGCTACTAATCTTATCGCCTTTTGTTCTAACGTCATATTATAGAGTATGTTTGTGGTCCGGTTGATGGTTCTCTCCAGTACTCTCGCTAGTTTTCTGATATCTTCTGAATTCGCTATCTGCCCACAAAATGGCACAACTGATTTTGCTATATCTCCCAATACTTGTGCCGTGGTGTCACCATTCTCATCCCGCCGTGGACGAGCCTTCGAAACTTCTTTTGTTCTAGCTATAAACACCCCAGGTAACAGGATACCTAAATAACAGGTTCCCTGCCAATCCCTGGGCAACCATGGGAATGCTACATTACCGCAGACAAAGTAGATAGGTTCGCCTACATACAAAGGTCTGTTCTCTCCAGTCAAATTTGCAACGTTGGCACAACCTAAACATTTTCCCATTGACTGAGTTCCATTCCTCTGTATGCAAAAAGAAACTGAATCGGGCTATGGTTAACAGTGTAAGAAGGAGGCATGGCATCCTCATTGCCTATCGGAGTCATGTTAAAGGAAATCAAAGATTGGAAAGGACGAGACAGTTTGTCAGAAGGCCAAATAGATGCAACATTCGGTTTACTCCTATTTGCAAAAAGCGAGCATCCCAGGGGAGTCAAAACACGTTTCTCAAAACTATTCAAATTGGTGCCATCAAAGTTCCCTGAGATGCTATCATTCCATCGGCCAAAGAACAGTGCTCTAAGAGAAGCATAGCAGGAAGTTGTCAACGGTAAGGGATGAATATGCTAACCTAGTCCCTTATCCCCGTGTTGTGGTAAATGTGAGCAGACCCAGCAGTTGAATTTATTAAAAATGGCATGTGTAGCATTCATGATAAGTAGTAGAGTGTTATTATGGTACCTTTGTCTGTGCTGGGAATCCTGAGGAGATAAAGTGTGCAAATGTGCAAAGGGAGTAGGAAAAATGGGTGCACTTTCAGTAGGCAACAAACGTTCTAAAGAGTGAGTTTCCTCAAGGTACCATAATCCTAAGGCAGCGACTATTAAAAAACCAAATATCATTACATGAATACAGCAATACGTTTTCGGGGCCCAGGCATTTTGTCCATTGTTCCGGTTGGTCACCCCCTTATTTACAAGTCCCATACGAGCAGCGGCGGTAGCAGGCATTGTAGTCTTCGGATGGAAACCCCAATGTTCGTTGCTGGAGACCCCCCGGTCGCGTGGCTTCTTAGTTCTTCCACAACCCTTAGCCAACAGAATCCCCTTTCTCAAATTTGGGCAAAAGCAAGCCCTCAATGACTCTTTTCCTTCTCCGAATGCACAGCCAAACCGTGCTGTAAGTCTATCTTTGTTGTCGCAAGTTGTACCATACTTTTCCTGGTACCGATTGATCCAGAAACAATACGTCGTCACTTCCTGCTGGAAGCAACCTGTCGGAGGCAAGTGAAGAGGCTGAATTTGAAACAGCCATTTCCGTGTGCAAAATTTGCGGAGAGTGTGGAGACAAAATGGCATCTTCTGGGCTCAGAGATATTCTCCGACACACTCTCAGTGCTGCTTACTGCTTTGGGATCGTTGGTTGCAGTATCAGCGAGGGGTTCTTCTGTAGTGTGTGGCACAGGGCGAGGAAGTTTCTTGATGTGTGGCGCGTGGATCCAGTTCTTTCATCCAGCTACCCGCACCGCTGTCTGGGTGACCAACAGGACCTGGAATGGCCCACGCCAGCGAGGCGTGAGGCAGGAGGTGCGCTCAAATGATTTGATGAGCACCCAACGCCCGGGCCCTCGTATCGTACAGGTAAAGCTTCTCGTACCTGGTGGTAAATCAAATACACGTTTTTAGTCAATTGGCTACAATAATCTGAAAGTAGTACATTTTCAACATTCTTTAAAGTTCGGCATTTTGGAAGATTCCAGATATTGGCAGGTCTCCCCATTACCACCTCAAATGGGGAGAGCCCAGTCTTAGTTTGAGGGGTTGTACGCATGGCTAGTAACACGATCGGTAAGGAGTCCGGCCATTTTAGAGCTTGTTCTTGATGATACCGTTGTGTCTTTCTACTAGTCCGGCGCTGTGAGGATGTCTGGCCGAATGGAACCGTTTGTCAATTCTTAACGCTGTACATATCTGTAGGATTACAGCGGCGACAAAATGTGGACCATTGTCCGGCCAGATAACTCTCGGCAAACCGAACCGGGGGAAGTCCTCCTTTAACATGGTTTTCGCAGTGGTCATGGCTGTAGCATCTTTAACAGGGAAAGCCTCAACCCATTTACTAAAGGCACAAATGACCACAAGGACATACTTTAAATTGCTGCATCGTTCCATTTCAATGAAATCAAAGTGAATAACTTCGAAGAGGACAGAAGGTGGGCCAAAACTTCCCCTTGGAGTTGTTGTCCCCGTTCCCACATTGTGTTGTAAGCAAATCATGCAGTTCTGGACGTAGTGCTGGGCAATTTTTGAAATCTTGTCATTTGCCCAAACTTTTCTAACATTTTCGTAACCTGCTGGGCACAAACATGTATAGGGCCATGTGCCATAACAACCATCATCATGACATAGGCGTCAGGTAACAGCCATTTTCCTTCGACCATGTCCACCCAACACCCATCATCATCAGGTTTTCCCAAGCCTTCAGCCCACCTCTTAGACTCTTCCATCGTGGCGTCAGCTTGGATATCCTGTACAGACCCAACACCCTCATCCATTACATAGGCATTTACAGTCTCCCTTGAAACATACATCTCCGTGAAGAGATCTGTGGCAGTTTGTCTAGCTATCTGATCAGCGAAAGCATTCCCTTTTCCAATATCATCCACAATCTTTCAATGTGCTGCACATTTCATAACTGCTAACTCAGTAGGGAGCGCAAGCGCTGAGAGTAGTTGCACTATTAGGGAGCCATGTTGAATCTTGGTACCATGCGAAGTTAGGAACCCTCTTTCTGACCAAAGTCTCCCAAAGTTGTGAACCACCCCAAAGGCATACTGACTATCAGTATATATATTTACTGCAAGCCCTTGGGAGAGTTCACAGGCTCGGGTCAATGCTATAATCTCTGCGGCCTGCGCAGAATTATGCATAATTCTCTTAGTTTCCACAACCGTGCTCAATGTAGTGATTGCATAAGGGGCTGTAGATGTACCATCTGGAAGTTTAAAGCAAGAGCCGTCACAAAACAGCTCTCTTTACGGATTATCCAAAGGAGTATCTTTCAAATCAATTCTGCCCTTTGTTTCTTGTTCGGTCGTATACAAACAATCATGTGACTCTTCATCGCCGCAAGTAGTATCTTGCGGAAAAGGTAGGAGTTCAGCCGGATTAAGGACACAACACCTCTTAATTTGAATGTGGGGAGCAAACAAGATCAATTCATATCTTGTCAACCGTGCAGAAGTGAGGTGTTGCGTTTGAGTTCGGTTCAATAGAACATCTACAGAGTGAGGCACCATCAGGGTTTGATCATGGCCTAGGACCATTCCCTCACTCTGTTTTACAGACGCGGCAGCAGCAGCAACAGCGCGCAAACATCTTGGCAAAGCGCATGCTACAGGATCAAGGGCGGAAGAATAGTAACCCCACGGCCTATTCTTCCCTCTATGTTCCTGCGTTAATACAGCCAAAGCACATCCATCACATTCATGCACAAACAATACAAAGTCCTTTTCATAGTTTGGTGTGCCCAAAACTGGTGAAGAGCATAATGCAGTCTTAAGCAAGTCAAACGACTGCTGGTGTTCCGCGTTCCATGGCAATGGCTAAGAAATGCCCTTCTTTGTCAAAGTCACCATCGGTTTGATCACTAGTGAGAAATTCGGGATCCACAACCTACAGTAAGAAGCCATACCTATCAAGGCCCTAACTTCCTTCTGTGTATTTGGGACAGACATGCCAGAAATGTGTTTTATTCTTTCAGGTGTCAATCTTCTTCCCTCCTTTGACAGGAGATAGCCTAAATAGGTGACCTCCTGACAACAATATTGACATTTTTTAAGCAAAGATTTGTGACCATGCTTAGCTAGATGAATAAGTAATAACACAGTGCCCTCCTTACAGGCACTCTCAGAGTCAGCAGCTAGAAGCAAATTGTCAACGTACTGAAGCAAAGTACAGGTAGAGGGCAATTCAAGGGCATCAAGTTGTTCTTTCAAAGCCCTACTATAAATACTAGGACTCTCTGTGTACCCTTGAGGTGCACGAGTAAATGTAAACGAGCGTCCCCCTAAAGTGAACGCGAACAAATATCTACTATCCTTGTGTATAGGAATACTAAAGAACACATTCTTTAAGTCCACAACACTTAAGTACTATCATCGTTACATCGTTACATCAGGCACAATTGGAAATTGTGGTGCCACAACTTTATTAATGGCACGTAAATCAATTATAAAACGGAATGGAATTACATTATCGCCTTTCTTGTACACGGGTAAAATCAGACTATTACACAAACTTCCTGAAATTTCTTCAATCACACTGTGATGCACAAAATCGGAAACAATTCATTTCAAAGCTCGCTCGCCCTCAACCGAAACCTTATACTGGGGAATGCGTGACAGCTCAATTCCATGTTTCAAAACTATCTTAAAAGGCTTGATCTGTAAAACACTGACATCATTGTCGTCGACAGCCCACAAGCTCTCTGGTACATCAATGAATTCTGGAGGCAAAGGTCTAGTCAAAAATTGCGAGGCAGAAAATTGCTGTGGTGAAATCATCAAGCGCACTCCATCAGAAGAACAATAAATCACTGCATTTAATTCTTTTAACAAATTCAACCCCAGCAAGTTTTCTCCCCAATCCGAAGTCAACAGAAAAGGACATTGGTCCGTAAAGGGACCCAAAGAAATAGGTATCGGCATAGAAACCGGACAAACAACTGGTGTACCGGAAAACCCCACAGAAACATTTGTTTGCCCTGACAGTGGAATGTTTGGAACCCGCAAATGATCAATGGAACACTTCTGTGCTCCAGTGTCTATCAAAAACTGATGTTTCCTATTTCCCACCACCATTTCAACTTAGGGACTTTTCTGATTGACGGGAATAGGTGTAGGTTCCAAACCCTGCTTCGGGCAATCCTAACGAAACAGAATATCATCAAAAGGAAGCTCTTCAGATAAATATGCAGCGGAAGGATGATCAAATATATTCCTAGTGTCCGCACTCGGAGTCTGATTGTCCTGCGAAAAAGGTTGTTGAGGGTCCTGACACGGTTCTCATAGTACTGAGCCATGTGCAGTACTTCTGATTGTGATTTCGCCTGCCAAGCGCTCTCAGAAGACATAATCTGTGACTGGATGTCAGGCAGTAATCCACGTACAAATTTGTCCACAAATAATCTTTTCCGAAATTCTGTGCCTAAGTCTTGTCCACTGAAATCTGAGAATACCTGTTCGAACCGATTAAAGAACTCGGTAGCACCTTCAGACTTTCCTTGGACACAGGCCGTAAGCTTGACCCAATTAATTTTCTTTTCGGGAATTATGGTTTTTAATTTAGCAATGATTCTATCAGGCAGAGTTAATATCACCTGTTGCGGTCTTTCGGCAGCTGACCTTTCCCCATCGAGTCTGGTTATATTCGCCCATGTATCTCCCAACCCGGGTACATCGTCAATAGTTCTAACTTGTTTCCATAAATCTACGGGCAAGAGTACAGGAAACAACAAATCAATGTCACCTAAGGTGAACACTGAGGATTGCAAAACAGATTCCATCTCTTTATAGAACACTGTCAGATTTTTCCTAATGTCAGGAATAGAATGACTAATGGTGTTCACTTCCTGCCGTGAAAACGGGACGTGAACAAACTGTGATACATAATGTGCAGGAATGTTCACAGCGACTATATTATTTACAGGATCGGCCTGAACCTCAACCTTCGGGACAAATGTCGGAGGAACCTCTCTCATAGGCAACTGAGATGTAGGCAACTCCGAACGCTTACTAAGCAACAAAGCCAAGTCGAGCGCTAAAGCAGTCGAAGAAGTGTCAAGTGAAAAAGCTCTCTTATAAATGCTCAATAACTCTGTGGGACAACTAATCTTCCTTTTTACACACTCATCCTGCACGTACTCTACCATTACCTGTATCACTTTCCTCTGCATTTCCAACGTATATTGACTATATGTGTCATATACCTCAACTGGAGTTATCGATATGTCTGAAATCCATCTAATCGCGTCTTTCTTACAAATTCGCATTTCCTCCGATATCGGTTTACGACACAGAAGGAACTGTTTCTGTACATACATATTCTCCTCTTCATCATCCTCATTCTGTATCTTTTCTAACTCCTTTCTATACCCAAATAACCTCTCGACATGCTCATTTACCTTCTCCACAGTGTCTCTGGAATGTGCTAGAGTATTTAGATCCCTTAACCCTTGCGGAACATCCACATTATATAATCTTCCCCACATTACACATAACTGAATCCCTAAACTTTCAATAAAAACATTTTTCTCAGGAAAATTATCCGTATTACAAAGTGTGGCAAAAAAACTAGCTTGATCATCCTTCTCCATACAATGCTTAGCCCATGCAATTAACTCACGTTTCTTCTCCGGCGGTACAGTATTGCGAGTGACAACTTTTGTTCCCGTACCTTGATCGATTACAAGCGGCTCAGGACCACTTGAAAGAGAGGGAGCAGGCAAATTTGATGGAGGTACTATAACTGGTGCGATATAAAGAGGCGGAAGAGCAGGTGGAGGGACAAAAACCGGAGGAGGAGGAACAACAGGTTGAGCAGGAAGAGCAGGAAAAACAGCAGGAAGAGGTACAGCAGTGGGAAGAGGAACATACGGAGGTGGCGCAGAGGCACCAGGCCTTCGTTCATTTAATATTTTGTCAATAAATGTTACGATGGGTCTCCGACGCGGTTTGTTATGGAACCGCTGGCAGCTTCAACCAAAGTTGCGGCTTGGTTCATCCAACATGGCGCCTGTACTCGGAGTCAATGGTCTAGTTGTCAGGACGGGAGACGGAAGCGAAGCTCCGCCTCCCATCCCGGAAACGCTACAAGAATCCACGTCTCCTGGACAACAACACGTTGCTACTGCTATCAGAGGCTTTGCTCCGGAAGCCCCACCTCCTCTATCACCCACGCTTGCGTTACCAACTCCATTCGGCCACCGAGAGCGGTGTGTCTCAACCTCCACGCTTGTAAGCTTCTTTCCGTTTTGTACCCGGTAACCAGACTTATAGATCAGGCCTCTCCCCCTCTAAATTTCTCTTTTCTTATTCCTCCCAAACCCAGTTTTTCAGCTTGTCTTTCCGCTCATTCTCAGAACCCCGCTTGGAATCCATCTCTAAAGGCACACACACATACAAACAGCGATTGGAAATCCTCTGCCGACACCCAGTTCCTACCACTCACTCCCAGTGGCTCTCAACCAGGTATTACTACACTCATCCAACACTCGCAAGAAATCCGATACTATCACCTTCGCTAACTTCTATATGTTTATTCCCAGTTTTTCCTGAGCCTGATACTTCATAGACGAACCACATACCTACCGTTAGAAGACATCATCCCACAAGATCTTTGAGAGTCTGAAACCAGCTCTACACCAGCGCTCTCTATCGGCCATCGGGTTTTCTTTCCCACAAGGGTTTCCCGGGAATCTCCTTTCGATACCTGAGTTGGAAGGTGTCGGAAGCGGGTTCCAGGTAGATCTATCTATTCTACATTTCGGAACGAAGACAAGGTAGGCCTTGTTGTGTTGTTCTTGCCGGCGAGTTTGCATGTGGGGATTCTCCAGAGAGTAATGAGTTGAACTGTAACACTTAGCAACGCCCGGAAAAATACATGCTCTGGAGGACTCACAGGGGAAGCTCAACGGGCATTAACAATGGAACAACAACTACAACAAATGATGGCCGCCATGCAGACCCTTTCTGCAGAGGTCCAACAGTTAAAATTAGAAAATACTGCATTGCGACAACAAGGGGGACAGGCAGCCCGGAGCTCAGAAGTCCCTCCCGGGCCTTTACCAGGCGGTCGATTTGATGGCAATCCCCAGGCCGTGAAGGAATTCCTTGAATCTTGCACAGTGCAGTTTGCCTTTAAGGCAGCCTTTTTTCCCACGGACAGAGACAAAGTGGGCCATATGATTGCACAAATGACAGGAGCAGCCTTAGCATGGGCCACTCCTTTAGTCACCAATAACAACCCCATTTTGGACTCCTATCTGGAATTTTGTAACAGTATCCGCAGTATGTTCAGCAGACAAGAGGTGGTTGTCGCCTCTCAGGAAAGGCTCCTTGATTTAAAACAAGGGAACCTGGATATCCTAGCCTATATAACTACCTTTAAAAGGATGGCAGCCGACACCTCTTGGGCGGACGATGCATTGATAACCCTCTTTAGAAGAGGGTTATCGGAAGAACTAAAAGACGAGGTGTCTCGAGTCCCGAGACCTTCCAATCTGACTGAATTTATTGCCCTAGTGATGCAGTTAGATTATAGGCTCCAGGAAAGGAACAGAGAGAAACGAAAAGAAAAGAACCCTAGATACCATATGGAATCCCTTTTTCTCCTCATAAACCGAATACTAGTGAGGAGCCCATGCAATTAGGTAACGCAAGGGGTCCTCTCTCCCCTGCAGAACGTGCACGGAGAAAAACACAAGGATTGTGTATGTACTGTGGATCAAGCAGCCATACTGTTAAAGAATGTACGGTTGCACCCCCGAGGAAACCGGGAAACGCCAATGCCCGACCGTAAAGGGGACAACGGCTTCGGGTTCTTCCACTACTATTAGTCCCCTTCCAAATTTCACTATCAGTCCTTCTACCCTAGCAGATGGAAACACCATGATTACTTTAAGTGTTTCATTGGCTTGGGATAACATGTGTCTTGTTAACGTTCCCGCCTTAATAGACAGCGGAGCCGCGGGCAACTTTATCGATGATGTTTGGGCAAGAAAACATGGTATCCCACGTACTACCAAGACCATGGCCATTCCTGTGAAAAGCGTGGACGGTAGCCCTCTTATATCTGGGCCCATTAAGGATCACACAAGAGCCTTAAAAATGACAGTGGTCTCCCATCATGAGAACATTGAGCTAGACATGATTAAGACCGCTCATTATCCGGTAATTTTAGGTATCCCGTGGTTAAGGGTCCATAACCCCTATATCAACTGGACGGCAGGTACTCTTTTCTTAGGTTCCGAACAGTGTGTTCACGGTCATCTTTCAGCTAAACCCCCTTCACCAAATCCTGAGCAGGAAGCAGGGATTGCCAACACCATAGTAAACGAAGTCTCTTCCCTACCGGCAGAATACCACTCTTTCCGTTCTATCTTTTCTCAGTCTGAGTTTTCAGAACTTCCCCCTCATCGGAGGGACGATTGTGCGATAGACCTCATCCCAGATCGTCCACTTCCTTTCGGGAGAATGTACATCCTATCAGCCAAAGAAAAGGAAGTTCTAAAAGAATATCTACACACACATATCAAGAACGGTCTGATTTCTGAGTCCACTTCCCCCGCAGCAGCTTCATTATTTTTTATACCAAAAAAAGACACCACCGAGCTCCGTCCTTGCATCGACTTTAGGGGTTTAAACAAAATCACCATCCCGGACAAATATCCCATGCCTCTCATCCGCGATATATTAGAAGCAGTGCAAGGAGCTAAAGTCTACACCAAGCTTGACCTAAGAGGAGCCTACCACCTGATTCGAATAAAGGCTGGAGACGAATGGAAGACGGCTTTTCGCACACCGTTTGGTCATTACCAGTATCGAGTCATGCCGTTTGGACTTATGAATGCCCCAGCAGTATTTCAAAGATTTATGGATCACATTTTTGCAGACATCATCTTACATTATGTTATTATTTATCTGGATGACATCTTGATTTTTTCTTCTACCTGGAAAGAACATGTTTTACATGTAAAGGAAGTGTTAACGCGACTACAACAGAATCATCTGTTCTGTAAACTGGAGAAGTGTGAATTTCACAAAACCACCATTTCCTACTTAGGCTACGTTCTTTCCCAACAAGGTATTGCTATGGATCCTGGTAAGATATCGGCAATCACGGAATGGCCCTCTCCCCGATCTATTAAAGACATTCAACGATTCCTAGGTTTCGCCAACTTTTATAGAAGATTCATCCCACATTTCTCCTTGCTGACCAAACCCTTAACGTACCTGCTGAAAAAAGACATCCCATTTGTTTGGGCCACTGAGACACAGAGATCATTTGAACAACTCAAGATTCTCTTTACTCAGGCTCCTATTTTAACGGTACCCGATCAACAACGAGGATTCATTGTGGAGTCCAACGCATCCCAGTATGCCTTAGGGGCTGTCTTGCTTCAACCAGACGAGCAGAACATAGAATGACCAGTGGCTTATTTATCCAAGACTCTGTCACCGGCTGAACTTCATTACACAGTGATGGAGAAAGAACTCCTAGCCATCAAACGGGCTTTTGAAGGATGGCGTCACCTTCTTCTAGGGGCCCAACACCCTATAGAGGTCAGAACTGACCATCATAACCTCCGAACTTTACAGTACACACAAACCTGCAATAGCCGGCAGGCCAGATGGGCCCATTTCTTTTCTCTGTATCGAATCAAATTCACTTTTGTTCCAGGAAACACCAATTTGAAGGCAGATGCTTTATCCAGAAAGACTCCTCAAGAAAAGGTCCCCTTTAAACCTGAACCTATGTTTCCAAGGACAATGTCCATATCTATAGTTCATCTCTTTCTGCAAAAATTGGAAGACAAGTCCAAAGACCTCGAGATCCTAGACTCTACACTACTATCGACTCATGGATTAACGAGAAGCCAAGGTCTTCTGTTTAAAGGGGAAAAAGTCTACGTTCCTGATCCCGAACTCCAAAAAGAAGTGTTACGATTATGCCATGATTCTCAGGTGGCAGGACATCGAGGGTTTACTAATACCCTGGAACTCATTCAGAGACATTTTTGGTGGCCTTCGGTGTGCACTGATGTGCAAGACTATATTGCTTCCTGCACTGTCTGTCTGCAGACCAAGACACCTCGGTGTTTCCCTTTAGGGGAATTGGTGACCCCTCTACTACCGGTCAAACCCTGGCAGATAATCTCTACTGATTTCATAGTGGACTTACCCCTTTCTAAGGGGTGTAACACCATCATGGTCACCGTGGACAGTTTAACTAAAATGGCTCATTTTATCCCTTTGCCTAATATTCCCTCAGCAGCTATTATGGCACGGGTTTTTGTGGAACGCATCTTCTCTCTTCACGGCCTCCCAGAAACTATAATTTCGGATAGAGGACCGCAGTATACTTCAAGGTATTGGAAACGAATCTGTCAGACTTTGGGAATTTCGAGAGCATTGAGCTCCGGCTTTCACCCGCAAACCAACTGGCAGACGGAGCGGCTGAATCAGTCCCTGGAAGGGTACCTTCGCTGTTATGTCTCTTCAGCCCAAGACAACTGGAAAGATCTGTTACCCTTAGCAGAATTCGCCTACAACAATACGGCGCATTCTTCCATCAAAGCCAGTCCCTTCTTTTGCACATATGGATTTCATCCTACAGTATTTCCTCATGTGACCTCCGCCCTTACCAAATTCCCGGATATAGACGCTTTGATCGATACCATTCAACAAGGCCATATCAAAGCAGGTCTGGCCCTACAAGAAGCCCAGACCAGGAGCAAGAAACAAGCCGACAGACATCGGACTCCTACCCCACAATTCGACATCGGGGATCATGTGTGGCTGGCCAGCAAGTTTCTCCCCAGGCGACTCATTCCCTCTAAACTGTCACCCAAATATTTCGGTCCTTTTCCCATCATTGCCAGATTCGGACCTGTGGCCTACAAACTCAGGCTCCCTAGGTCTTGGAGTCGCATTCATCCCACCTTTCACGTCTCACAGCTAAAACCAGATGTTCGTAACCAATTCCACCGCTCTACATGTGGTTCTCCCCCTCCTGTGATGACGGACTCAGGTCCGGAGTATGAGATTTCGGGGATTTGTGACTCCCGTTACCATAGAGGGGTTCTTCAATACCTGGTGGACTGGAAGGGTTACTCCCGACCGCTCCTGGGAACCTGCGTCCGCGGTTCATGCTCCACGATTGGTTCATGCTTTTTATCGCTTCCACCCGGGTAAGCCGGGGTTTTCCTCCCTTGGAAGGGGGCATACTGTTACGATGGGTCTCCGACGCGGTTTGTTATGGAACCACTGGCGGCTTCAACCAAAGTTGCGGCTTGGTTCATCCAACATGGCGCCTGTACTCGGAGTCAATGGTCTAGTTGTCAGGACGGGAGACGGAAGCAAAGCTCCGCCTCCCATCCTGGAAACGCTACAAGAATCCACGTCTCCTGGACAACAACGCGTTGCTACTGCTATCAGAGGCTTCGCTC
Source organism: Ambystoma mexicanum (assembly GCF_040938575.1). Taxonomy (NCBI): domain Eukaryota; kingdom Metazoa; phylum Chordata; class Amphibia; order Caudata; family Ambystomatidae; genus Ambystoma; species Ambystoma mexicanum. Next base: position 1,507,428,076 of record NC_090921.1, on the reverse strand, counting down.
CGGAAGCCCCACCTCCTATCACCCACGCTTGCGTTACCGACTCCATTCGGCCACCGAGAGCGGTGTGTCTCAACCTCCACGCTTGTAAGCTTCTTTCCATTTTGTACCCGGTAACCAGACTTATAGATCAGGCCTCTCCCCCTCTAAATTTCTCTTTTCTTATTCCTCCCAAACCCAGTTTTTCAGCTTGTCTTCCCGCTCATTCTCGGAACCCCGCTTGGAATCCATCTCTAAAGGCACACACACATACAAACAGCGATTGGAAATCCTCTTCCGACACCCAGTTCCTACCACTCACTCCCAGTGGCTCTCAACCAGGTATTACTACACTCATCCAACACTCGCAAGAAATCCAATACTATCACCTTCGCTAACTTCTATATGTTTATTCCCAGTTTTTCCTGAGCCTGATACTTCATAGACGAACCACATACCTACCGTTAGAAGACATCATCCCACAAGATCTTTGAGAGTCTGAAACCAGCTCTACACCAGCGCTCTCTATCAGCCATCGGGTTTTCTTTCTCACAAGGGTTTCCCGGGAATCTCCTTTCGATACCTGAGTTGGAAGGTGTCGGAAGCGGGTTCCAGGTAGATCTATCTTTTCTACATTTCGGAACGAAGACAAGGTAGGCCTTGTTGTGTTGTTCTTGCCGGCGAGTTTGCATGTGGGGATTCTCCAGAGAGTAATGAGTTGAATTGTAACAATAAACTCATCAGAAATATGAAGATCTTTAGAAGGATAGATTTTCTCAATTCCAAGTGAGAAAGCCTTATCCATATTTTTAGTCGCCTCAGCCTGTTTGTTTTGGTCATATAACAATGCTTTTTCAGTGTTCGTTTTATGGCAACGTGCATGTTTCTCTCTACCTTTAAGTTGTTGCAGCGCTTCTTTTTTCCAATTCTGCAAAACATCAAATGCTGTAGGTCTAGCCTTTTTCTTTAACAAGATTGACCCCAAATATTCAATGCGATGGATCTCAAAACTACCATTGATTGGCCACTGAAGTTCGGAGGCATGTCTGGTTTGTCTGTGCCAAATATCATACTATACTTCCAATGCCGTACTTACAGTACATAGTACATGCCGGCGACCCCTCCTGTGGTGCGGGACGGCTAAATTCCAATGATTGTCTATCACTGCGGAATAATGCCCTAAAGCAGGTAGACAATTTCCCAGGCATATCTCAAATTCTTGGTGTTACCTGGTCAATAATTGTGTCTGCAGATACAATGCGCCAAAATTCAAATTGTCAGGGTTAAATTAAGAATCGGGTCACGACTCACCTGACCAAACCTAAGGAGGACCAATCAGTACTTCTAGGAATCTTACCTAACTAATCTTACCTCGTGTATGTTGATTTCGGCAAATCTGCCCGCCTCGATAAGTGGACCCTTGTCAAGATGCCTTCTCAGACTACAAGCTAATCATCCAGGGATCGGGTCGTGCAGCGCTGCTGAGGTGTCGCGTCTCATCCAGGAGCCCCTTTAAGTCACACCGTCCAATCCCGGACCGATAGCGTGTGTCAACCTTCAACAATCCGGCATCAATCTTGAGGGTCCCTGTTCGGGCGCCAACTGTGAAAACAGAAAAAGAATATCGAGGCTGAGTACCCCAAAAGGAAATACACCAAACACGGGTTACAAAGGAACATACAAAGTACTTTATTCTATATTGAATCCAATTACAAGGAACAGAGCAAAATCAGATAGCTATCGGCTCTCAGTACAACACAACAAACTCCAGCGTGGTTCAGTGTGTTCAGTGAGAGACACTGTACATTAGAATGCATTCGCTTTTTATATATTTAGTGGGCGATGCCCAGCCCTACTTCGGGTTAAAAAAGAAGGTGGGTGAGGCGCGCACTCCCGGTCCTGGTCAATTAAACCTGTTGCAAAAAATAGGTAGCTGGGTCACATCCCAAAATGGACAAATATTCACAGGGTTAGATCCCTTCTGCTGAAAATCAGGTACTCAGTATTAACAGGGTTAGATCCCTTGCTGCAAATCAGGTAGTCAGTATTAACAGGGTTAGATCCCTTGCTGCAAATCAGGTAGTCAGTATTAACAGGGTTAGATCCCTCAGCTGCAGTTCTGTGGTCTGAGGTTGTTCTCCTCCTAGCGCTTTCTTATCTCAAATAATCTTCAGGGAGGCTGTTAAGCAGGTGTGTCTAATTAGACGCAAAGGATTCTGGTAGCTGTAGTGAAAAAAAGGTTCTCTCCCCTCCCCCAAATTTGGGAAGGACTTGTGCTTTGGAGGGGTGTCGGTTGCTGGCAACCTGAACAGAAAAAAATTTTTTTCACTACATCTACCAGAATCCTTTGAGTCTAATTAGACACACCTGCTTAATAGCCTCCCTGAAGATTATTTGAGATAAGAAAGCACTAGGAGGAGAACAACCACAGACCACAGAACTGCAGCTGAGGGATCTAACCCTGTTAATACTGAGTACCTGATTTTCAGCAGAAGGGATCTAACCCTGTGAATATTTGTCCATTTTGGGATGTGACCCAGCTACCTATTTTTTGCAACAGGTTTAATTGACCAGGACCGGGAGTGCGCGCCTCACCCACCTTCTTTTTTGTACTGAATGCTATGGGAGTCCCGGGCTCCAGAGGCAGCGCCACGGGGTGACTGTGCCCCACTTTGGAGAATCATAAAGATGGTTCTCTCCCCTCCCCCAAATTTGGGAAGGACTTGTGCTTTGGAGGGGTGTTGGTTGCTGGCAACCTGAACAGAAAAAAACTTTTTTCACTACAGCTACCAGAATCCTTTGAGTCTAATTAGACACACCTGCTTAACAGCCTCCCTGAAGATTATTTGAGATAAGAAAGCGCTAGGAGGAGAACAACCACAGACCACAGAACTGCAGCTGAGGGATCTAACCCTGTTAATACTGACTACCTGATTTGCAGCAAGGGATCTAACCCTGTTAATACTGACTACCTGATTTGCAGCAAGGGATCTAACCCTGTTAATACTGAGTACCTGATTTTCAGCAGAAGGGATCTAACCCTGTGAATATTTGTCCATTTTGGGATGTGACCCAGCTACCTATTTTTTGCAACAGGTTTAATTGACCAGGACCGGGAGTGCGCGCCTCACCCACCTTCTTTTTTGTACTGAATGCTATGGGAGTCCCGGGCTCCAGAGGCAGCGCCACGGGGTGACTGTGCCCCACTTTGGAGAACCATAAAGATGGTTCTCTCCCCTCCCCCAAATTTGGGAAGGACTTGTGCTTTGGAGGGGTGTCGGTTGCTGGCAACCTGAACAGAAAAAAACTTTTTTCACTACAGCTACCAGAATCCTTTGAGTCTAATTAGACACACCTGCTTAATAGCCTCCCTGAAGATTATTTGAGATAAGAAAGCACTAGGAGGAGAACAACCACAGACCACAGAACTGCAGCTGAGGGATCTAACCCTGTTAATACTGAGTACCTGATTTTCAGCAGAAGGGATCTAACCCTGTGAATATTTGTCCATTTTGGGATGTGACCCAGCTACCTATTTTTTGCAACAGGTTTAATTGACCAGGACCGGGAGTGCGCGCCTCACCCACCTTCTTTTTTGTACTGAATGCTATGGGAGTCCCGGGCTCCAGAGGCAGCGCCACGGGGTGACTGTGCCCCACTTTGGAGAATCATAAAGATGGTTCTCTCCCCTCCCCCAAATTTGGGAAGGACTTGTGCTTTGGAGGGGTGTCAGTTGCTGGCAACCTGAACAGAAAAAAACTTTTTTCACTACAGCTACCAGAATCCTTTGAGTCTAATTAGACACACCTGCTTAACAGCCTCCCTGAAGATTATTTGAGATAAGAAAGCGCTAGGAGGAGAACAACCACAGAACTGCAGCTGAGGGATCTAACCCTGTTAATACTGACTACCTGATTTGCAGCAAGGGATCTAACCCTGTTATTACTGACTACCTGATTTGCAGCAAGGGATCTAACCCTGTTAATACTGAGTACCTGATTTTCAGCAGAAGGGATCTAACCCTGTGAATATTTGTCCATTTTGGGATGTGACCCAGCTACCTATTTTTTGCAACAGGTTTAATTGACCAGGACCGGGAGTGCGCGCCTCACCCACCTTCTTTTTTGTACTGAATGCTATGGGAGTCCCGGGCTCCAGAGGCAGCGCCACGGGGTGACTGTGCCCCACTTTGGAGAATCATAAAGATGGTTCTCTCCCCTCCCCCAAATTTGGGAAGGACTTGTGCTTTGGAGGGGTGTCGGTTACTGGCAACCTGAACAGAAAAAAACTTTTTTCACTACAGCTACCAGAATCCTTTGAGTCTAATTAGACACACCTGCTTAACAGCCTCCCTGAAGATTATTTGAGATAAGAAAGCGCTAGGAGGAGAACAACCACAGACCACAGAACTGCAGCTGAGGGATCTAACCCTGTTAATACTGACTACCTGATTTGCAGCAAGGGATCTAACCCTGTTAATACTGACTACCTGATTTGCAGCAAGGGATCTAACCCTGTTAATACTGAGTACCTGATTTTCAGCAGAAGGGATCTAACCCTGTGAATATTTGTCCATTTTGGGATGTGACCCAGCTACCTATTTTTTGCAACAGGTTTAATTGACCAGGACCGGGAGTGCGCGCCTCACCCACCTTCTTTTTTGTACTGAATACTATGGGAGTCCCGGGCTCCAGAGGCAGCGCCACGGGGTGACTGTGCCCCACTTTGGAGAATCATAAAGATGGTTCTCTCCCCTCCCCCAAATTTGGAAAGGACTTGTGCTTTGGAGGGGTGTCGGTTGCTGGCAACCTGAACAGAAAAAAACTTTTTTCACTACAGCTACCAGAATCCTTTGAGTCTAATTAGACACACCTGCTTAACAGCCTCCCTGAAGATTATTTGAGATAAGAAAGCGCTAGGAGGAGAACAACCACAGACCACAGAACTGCAGCTGAGGGATCTAACCCTGTTAATACTGACTACCTGATTTGCAGCAAGGGATCTAACCCTGTTAATACTGACTACCTGATTTGCAGCAAGGGATCTAACCCTGTTAATACTGAGTACCTGATTTTCAGCAGAAGGGATCTAACCCTGTGAGTATTTGTCCATTTTGGGATGTGACCCAGCTACTTATTTTTTGCAACAGGTTTAATTGACCAGGACCGGGAGTGCGCGCCTCACCCACCTTCTTTTTTCTAATTCGGGTTAATATTCCTTTTAGTATATCACTGATCTAGGGTTCGTGCCAAGTCTCAAATAACCGCATATAACTGGTTTGCCTTTAATACATGTATCAACAAGCGTATGCAATAGCTGTGTATTCTAAGGTTTTCCATGCAGGCCTTCTTAAACATTAATACAATGTAGTTAAACAGATGTTCTTTGTTCAGTATTTGAATACATTGTCTCAACATATGCTCGTGGATTAGTTTTCATTGCACAAGTAATCCTTCTACACATAGGTCAGTGAACGACAAGGTCTCAGTTCATGACCTCAACAAGTGGCCTGCAGGCAAATTAGACATTAGCTATTTACAGAGGTCAAGACAGCCATGTTGTATTCTGCAATGACATCGTCCACCATTTTAGCTCACAGGGTGACTTTTACACAACAAATCCTAAAATGGCGGTTTGACCTAAAATGGCAGCCTACATGGATTTAAGGTCAGGACCTTGCAACACAGATTTCTTTCGCAAGCGACTTTCGAGCAGCTTGGCGTAGGCCAATATTAAATATATTTATTACAATAGGAGGCACAATATACTTTCTATTTCGACAAGGTAGGAAAATATGACAACCTGACCTGTCATTTTTTCCTACCCATCAGAAAATCCTACCGAGAGCAGGTATTGGGCAACCCACCCAGGGGTAGGAAAAAGTGAAGGGGTAGGAAAATCTGACAGCCTGACCTGTCATTTTTTCCCACCCGTCAGAAAATCCTACCGAGAGCAGGCATTGGGCAACCCACCCAGGGGTAGGAAAAAGTGACAGGGTAGGAAAATCTGACAGACTGACCTGTCATTGTTAGCCAGAATCATATGCATATATATATATAGTATATGCATATATATATATTTCTGATGCTTGTTAATCTGCTTAGAATCACATGCTGTGCATAGGTCCGACATCCAGTGGTCACTGCAGAGTATTGCATTTTGTTTTTCGTAGTCGAAAAGGGACGTCGACAAGGCGTGTCTGAAATACTATCCCTATAGTGACGTGTGTTGTACCCACAATCCCTCACACGTCGAGGTCCCTCAGATTGTTTTTTTCCGCCCAGCTACTGGTCGCCTTTACGCGGAGCTCCTCGAGAGACATTGCAGATTCCATCTCCTCGACCTTTGGTCGGTTTTTCCTGTTTAAAGATTTAATATATCGATCCCTCCCTCGACGCAGTTGTGAAGCTGTCTCCGCCGAGCAAGATCTTCGACGGAGGGGACGAGCGGAGGAGATCCTTCGGCGTTGCCGAACACGTGGCCTGGCCTCGCAGGCCAAATACAGTAGGGAGAGTGGGGTCGTGGGACATCTCTGATTCTTTTGCTGAGAATGCCTTTCCTTTTCCCCTTCCTTTCCCTTGGGGTAGTTATCACGGTTTATTGCCTCGGCTATGGAGAGGACACCCTTTAGGTTTTGCCCACTTTGTAAGGGCAAGTTTACTTGGAAGGACAAGCATTCACGGTGTAACCGCTGCTTGCCCCTCGATCAAGTAGAGGAGGGTTGCTCGGCTTGTCGGCTTCTAAAGCCAAAGACTCTAAAAGACCGTATGGTCAAGAGGTGGGCGGCCTACGCTATGTCGAAAGCCGGGTCTTCACCCGCCGCTGCTACCACCGACAGTGATGAGGAACGTGATAACACGACCTCCGCTACGGAAGTCGTACACCCCTCTAAAGAGCGCTTGCGCTCTTCGTCGTCTGTCCCCGGCCCCGACGGGCTCGGCTCACGCCCTGCTTATGGGGATGAACACCCCGGCGACACTGACGCACACGATACAACACATAAACACACAACCCATAGCTCTTCTTCGTCGAAGACGAAGAAAGCATCAGCGCCCAAGGAGACGCAGGTTACACCGGCGGCCTCCTCGGACCGTTCGGGTTCGAAGCCCCTCTCGCAACCGCAGCCGGGACCAGGGACTGGGCTTTCGGCAAATAAGGGCGCCACCCCCAAACCATCGGCCGGCGCGCACCAGCAGAGAGCGCACGCCGCCGTAGAACGTTCGATACCCGTAACGTCGAAACCACAGCCCTCCGCTGACAAACGAGTCACAGAGAGCTTGGCGAGGATCGTTGTGGCCGACGCCCAGAAGCGTACGCCGAAAGACACGTCGAGCGCTACGCAAAGGTCGAAAGACACGCCGAAAAAGCCCGAAGAAAAACAGGGACTACCCCCTGCAGTCGGGGGGACCCCCAGCACACCGGAAGGCTTTTCGGAGGGCGACGGGACACTTTCCTCGACGTTGTGGGAGAGGTCGAGCCGTTTTCAGCAAGATAACACTAATTTTCCCCCGCTAGACCGCTCAGGGGTACCCCATGAAACCATGGAAAGGCTCCATCTCTGCATGGAGAGAATGGAGAGGTTTATGAACACCCAGAACCCTCCCACTCCCAAGAGAACAAGTTAAGGGCCTCAGGAGGACCCCAGGGCCAAATACCCGAGGCAGGACACACCCTTAGACTTCCATAATGTGTATGACCTCACTGGTGAGGAACAATACTTAGAAGAGGAGGATGATTTTGGGACAATGAAGAAGGACAGAACCAAGAGGAAGGTCTGGAAGACAGCCCAGACATGGTAGGAGAAGGCTTCAGAAAAAATCCAGAAGAAGGACCTTCTCATCCCTGGCAATCCGGGGGAAGTCCTCCTTTAACATGGTTTTCGCAGTGGTCATGGCTGTAGCATCTTTAACAGGGAAAGCCTCAACCCATTTACTAAAGGCACAAATGACCACAAGGACATACTTTAAATTGCTGCATCGTTCAATTTCAATGAAATCAAAGTGAATAACTTCAAAGAGGACAGAAGGTGGGCCAAAACTTCCCCTTGTAGTTGTTGTCCCCTTTCCCACATTGTGTTGTAAGCAAATCATGCAGTTCTGGACGTAGTGCTGGCCAATTTTTGAAATCTTGTCATTTGCCCAAACTTTTCTAACATTTTCGTAACCTGTTGGGCACAAACATGTATAGGGCCGTGTGCCATGACGACCATCATCATGACATAGGCGTCAGGTAACAGCCATTTTCCTTCGACCATGTCCACCCAACACCCATCATCATCAGGTTTTCCCAAGCCTCCAGCCCACCTCTTAGACTCTTCCATCGTGGCATCAGCTTGGATATCCCATACAGACCCAACACCCTCATCCATTACATAGGCATTTACAGTCTCCCTTGAAACATACATCTCCGTGAAGAGATCTGTGGCAGTTTGTCTAGCTATCTGATCAGCGAAAGCATTCCCTTTTCCAATATCATCCACAATCTTTCAATGTGCTGCACATTTCATAACTGCTAACTCAGTAGGGAGCGCAAGCGCTGAGAGTAGTTGCACTATTAGGGAGCCATGTTGAATCTTGGTACCATGCGAAGTTAGGAACCCTCTTTCTGACCAAAGTCTCCCAAAGTTGTGAACCACCCCAAAGGCATACTGACTATCAGTATATATATTTACTGCAAGCCCTTGGGAGAGTTCACAGGCTCGGGTCAATGCTATAATCTCTGCGGCCTGCGCAGAATTATGCGTAATTCTCTTAGTTTCCACAACCGTGCTCAATGTAGTGATTGCATAAGGGGCTGTAGATGTACCATCTGGAAGTTTAAAGCAAGAGCCGTCACAAAACAGCTCTCTTTGCGGATTATCCAAAGGAGTATCTTTCAAATCAATTCTGCCCTTTGTTTCTTGTTCGGTCGTATACAAACAATCATGTGACTCTTCATCGCCGCAAGTAGTATCTTGCGGAAAAGTAGGAGTTCAGCCGGATTAAGGACACAACACCTCTTAATTTGAATGTGGGGAGCAAACAAGATCAATTCATATCTTGTCAACCGTGCAGAAGTGAGGTGTTGCGTTTGAGTTCGGTTCAATAGAACATCTACAGAATGAGGCACCATCAGGGTTAGATCATGGCCTAGGACCATTCCCTCACTCTGTTTTACAGACGCGGCAGCAGCAGCAACAGCGCGCAAACATCTTGGCAAAGCGCATGCTACAGGATCAAGGGCGGAAGAATAGTAACCGCACGGCCTTTTCTTCCCTCTATGTTCCTGCGTTAATACAGCCAAAGCACATCCATCACATTCATGCACAAACAATACAAAGTCCTTTTCATAGTTTGGTGTGCCCAAAACTGGTGAAGAGCATAATGCAGTCTTAAGCAAGTCAAACGACTGCTGGTGTTCCGCGTTCCATGGCAATGGCTAAGAAATGCCCTTCTTTGTCAAAGTCACCATCGGTTTGATCACTAGTGAGAAATTCGGGATCCACAACCTACAGTAAGAAGCCATACCTATCAAGGCCCTAACTTCCTTCTGTGTATTTGGGACAGACATGCCAGAAATGTGTTTTAATCTTTCAGGTGTCAATCTTCTTCCCTCCTTTGACTCCTTTGACAGGAGATAGCCTAAATAGGTGACCTCCTGACAACAATATTGACATTTTTTAAGCAAAGCTTTGTGACCATGCTTAGCTAGATGAATAAGTAATAACACAGTGCCCTCCTTACAGGCACTGTCAGAGTCAGCAGCTAGAAGCAAATTGTCAATGTACTGAAGCAAAGTACAGGTAGAGGGCAATTCAAGGGCATCAAGTTGTTCTTTCAAAGCCCTACTATAAATACTAGGACTCTCTGTGTACCCTTGAGGTGCACGAGTAAATGTAAACGAGCGTCCCCCTAAAGTGAACGCGAACAAATATCTACTATCCTTGTGTATAGGAATACTAAAGAACACATTCTTTAAGTCCACAACACTAAAGTAAGTAGCTGTAGCTGGAATCATGGTTAGGATCATCGTTACATCAGGCACAATTGGAAATTGTGGTGCCACAACTTTATTAATGGCACGTAAATCAATTATAAAACGGAATGGAATTACATTATCGCCTTTCTTGTACACGGGTAAAATCAGACTATTACACAAACTTCCTGAAATTTCTTCAATCACACTGTGATGCACAAAATCGGAAACAATTCATTTCAAAGCTCGCTCGCCCTCAACCGAAACCTTATACTGGGGAATGCGTGACAGCTCAATTCCATGTTTCAAAACTATCTTAAAAGGCTTGATCTGTAAAACACTGACATCATTGTCGTCGACAGCCCACAAGCTCTCTGGTACATCAATGAATTCTGGAGGCAAAGGTCTAGTCAAAAATTGCGAGGCAGAAAATTGCTGTGGTGAAATCATCAAGCGCACTCCATCAGAAGAACAATAAATCACTGCATTTAATTCTTTTAACAAATTCAACCCCAGCAAGTTTTCTCCCCAATCCGTAGTCAACAGAAAAGGACATTGGTCCGTAAAGGGACCCAAAGAAATAGGTATCGGCATAGAAACCGGACAAACAACTGGTGTACCGGAAAACCCCACAGAAACATTTGTTTGCCCTGACAGTGGAATGTTTGGAACCCGCGAATGATCAATGGAACACTTCTGTGCTCCAGTGTCTATCAAAAACTGATGTTTCCTATTTCCCACCACCATTTCAACGTAGGGACTTTTCTGATTGACGGGAATAGGTGTAGGTTCCAAACCCTGCTTCGGGCAATCCTAACGAAACAGAATATCATCAAAAGGAAGCTCTTCAGATAAATATGCAGCGGAAGGATGATCAAATATATTCCTAGTGTCCGCACTCAGAGTCTGATTGTCCTGCGAAAAAGGTTGTTGAGGGTCCCGTGTAAACTGACCTCTAACAGGTCAGTTTACTACCTTTGTTGAAGGACGGGGCATTGTGCTCGCCAATGACCCTCTCGACGACAATAAGCACACTGGTTAATATTCACAGGACCCTCTGGGGCCCCTAACAATTTGCTGCAATAGCACTCTAGTTTTTAAATCGCCTTTCCGTTTTTCAATCCTATCTTTTTCATTATTGACACGGTTCTCATAGTACTGATCCATGTGCAGTACTTCTGATTGTGATTTCCCCTGCCAAGCGCTCTCAGAAGACATAATCTGTGACTGGATGTCAGGCAGTAATCCACGTACAAATTTGTCCACAAATAATCTTTTGCGAAATTCTGTGCCTAAGTCTTGTCCACTGAAATCTGAGAATACCTGTTCGAACCGGTTAAAGAACTCGGTAGCACCTTCAGAATTTCCTTGGACACAGGCCGTAAGCTTGTCCCAATTAATTTTCTTTTCGGGAATTATGGTTTTTAATTTAGCAATGATTCTATCAGGCAGAGTTAATATCACCTGTTGCGGTCTTTCGCCAGCTGACCTTTCCCCATCGAGTCTGGTTATATTCGCCCATGTATCTCCCAACCCGGGTACATCGTCAATAGTTCTAACTTGTTTCCATAAATCTACGGGCAAGAGTACAGGAAACAACAAATCAATGTCACCTAAGGTGAACACTGAGGATTGCAAAACAGATTCCATCTCTTTACAGAACACTGTCGGATTTTTCCTAATGTCAGGAATAGAATGACTAATGGTGTTCACTTCCTGCCGTGAAAACGGGACGTGAACAAACTGTGATACATAATGTGCAGGGATGTTTACAGCGACTATATCATTTACAGGATCGGCCTCAACCTCAACCTTCGGGACAAATGTCGGAGGAACCTCTCTCATAGGGAACTGAGATGTAGGCAACTCCGAACGCTTACTAAGCAACAAAGCCAAGTCGAGCGCTAAAGCAGTCGAAGAAGTGTCAAGTGAAAAAGCTCTCTTATAAATGCTCAATAACTCTGTGGGACAACTAATCTTCCTTTTTACACACTCATCCTGCACGTACTCTACCATTACCTGTATCACTTTCCTCTGCATTTCCAACGTATATTGACTATATGTGTCATATACCTCAACTGGAGTTATCGATATGTCTGAAATCCATCTAATCGCGTCTTTCTTACAAATTCGCATTTCCTCCGATATCGGTTTACGACACGGAAGGAACTGTTTCTGTACATACATATTCTCCTCTTCATCATCCTCATTCTGTATCTTTTCTAACTCCTTTCTATACCCAAATAACCTCTCGACATGCTCATTTACCTTCTCCACAGTGTCTCTGGAATGTGCTAGAGTATTTAGATCCCTTAACCCTTGCGGAACATCCACATTATATAATCTTCCCCACATTACACATAACTGAATCCCTAAACTTTCAATAAAAACATTTTTCTCAGGAAAATTATCCGTATTACAAAGTGTGGCTAAAAAACTAGCTTGATCATCCTTCTCCATACAATGCTTAGCCCATGCAATTAACTCACGTTTCTTCTCCGGCGGTACAGTATTGCGAGTGACAACTTTTGTTCCCGTACCTCGATCGATTACAAGCGGCTCAGGACCACTTGGAAGAGAGGGAGCAGGCAAATTTGATGGAGGTACTATAACTGGTGCGATATAAAGAGGCGGAAGAGCAGGTGGAGGGACAAAAACCGGAGGAGGAGGAACAACAGGTTGAGCAGGAAGAGCAGGAAAAACAGCAGGAAGAGGTACAGCAGTGGGAAGAGGAACATACGGAGGTGGCGCAGAGGCACCAGGCCTTCGTTCATTTAATATTTTGTCAATAAATGTTACGATGGGTCTCCGACGCGGTTTGTTATGGAACCGCTGGCGGCTTCAACCAAAGTTGCAGCTTGGTTCATCCAACATGGCGCCTGTACTCGGAGTCAATGGTCTAGTTGTCAGGACGGGAGACGGAAGCGAAGCTCCGCCTCCCATCCCGGAAACGCTACAAGAATCCACGTCTCCTGGACAACAACGCGTTGCTACTGCTATCAGAGGCTTTGCTCCGGAAGCCCCACCTCCTCTATCACCCACGCTTGCGTTACCGACTCCATTCGGCCACCGAGAGCGGTGTGTCTCAACCTCCACGCTTGTAAGCTTCTTTCCGTTTTGTACCCGGTAACCAGACTTATAGATCAGGCCTCTCCCCCTCTAAATTTCTCTTTTCTTATTCCTCCCAAACCCAGTTTTTCAGCTTGTCTTCCCGCTCATTCTCGGAACCCCGCTTGGAATCCATCTCTAAAGGCACACACATACAAACAGCGATTGGAAATCCTCTGCCGACACCCAGTTCCTACCACTCACTCCCAGTGGCTCTCAACCAGGTATTACTACACTCATCCAACACTCGCAAGATATCCGATACTATCACCTTCGCTAACTTCTATATGTTTATTCCCAGTTTTTCCTGAGCCTGATACTTCATAGACGAACTACATACCTACCGTTAGAAGACATCATCCCACAAGATCTTTGAGAGTCTGAAACCAGCTCTACACCAGCGCTCTCTATCGGCCATCGGGTTTTCTTTCCCACAAGGGTTTCCCGGGAATCTCCTTTCGATACCTGAGTTGGAAGGTGTCGGAAGCGGGTTCCAGGTAGATCTATCTATTCTACATTTCGGAACGAAGACAAGGTAGGCCTTGTTGTGTTGTTCTTGCCGGCGAGTTTGCATGTGGGGATTCTCCAGAGAGTAATGAGTTGAATTGTAAAACTTAGCAATGCCCGGAAAAATACATGCTCTGGAGGACTCACAGGGGAAGCTCAACGGGCATTAACAATGGAACAACAACTACAACAAATGATGGCCGCCATGCAGACCCTTTCTGCAGAGGTCCAACAGTTAAAATTAGAAAATACTGCATTGCAACAACAAGGGGGACAGGCAGCCCGGAGCTCAGAAGTCCCTCCTGGGCCTTTACCAGGCGGTCGATTTGATGGCAATCCCCAGGCTGTGAAGGAATTCCTTGAATCTTGCACAGTGCAGTTTGCCTTTAAGGCAGCCTTTTTTCCCACGGACAGAGACAAAGTGGGCCATATGATTGCACAAATGACAGGAGCAGCCTTAGCATGGGCCACTCCTTTAGTCACCAATAACAACCCCATTTTGGACTCCTATCCGGCATTTTGTAACAGTATCCGCAGTATGTTCAGCAGACAAGAGGTGGTTGTCGCCTCTCAGGAAAGGCTCCTTGATTTAAAACAAGGGAACCTGGATATCCTAGCCTATATAACTACCTTTAAAAGGATGGCCGCCGACACCTCTTGGGCGGACGATGCATTGATAACCCTCTTTAGAAGAGGGTTATCGGAAGAACTAAAAGACGAGGTGTCTCGTGTCCCGAGACCTTCCAATCTGACTGAATTTATTGCCCTAGTGATGCAGTTAGATTACAGGCTCCAGGAAAGGAACAGAGAGAAACGAAAAGGAAAGAACCCTAGATACCATATGGAATCCCTTTTTCTCCTCATAAACCGAATACTAGTGAGGAGCCCATGCAATTAGGTAACGCAAGGGGTCCTCTCTCCCCTGCAGAACGTGCACGGAGAAAAACACAAGGATTGTGTATGTACTGTGGATCAAGCAGCCATACTGTTAAAGAATGTACGGTTGCACCCCCGAGGAAACCGGGAAACGCCAATGCCCGACCGTAAAGGGGACAACAGCTTCGGGTTCTTCCACTACTATTAGTCCCCTTCCAAATTTCACTATCAGTCCTTCTACCCTAGCAGATGGAAACACCATGATTACTTTAAGTGTTTCATTGGCTTGGGATAACATGTGTCTTGTTAACGTTCCCGCCTTAATAGACAGCGGAGCCGCGGGCAACTTTATCGATGATGTTTGGGCAAGAAAACATGGTATCCCACGTACTACCAAGACCATGGCCATCCCTGTGGAAAGCGTGGAAGGTAGCCCTCTTATATCTGGGCCCATTAAGGATCACACAAGAGCCTTAAAAATGACAGTGGTCTCGCATCATGAGAACATTGAGCTAGACATCATTAAGACCGCTCATTATCCGGTAATTTTAGGTATCCCGTGGTTAAGGGTCCATAACCCCTATATCAACTGGACGGCAGGTACTCTTTTCTTAGGTTCCGAACAGTGTGTTCACGGTCATCTTTCAGCTAAACCCCCTTCACCAAATCCTGAGCAGGAAGCAGGGATTGCCAACACCATAGTAAACGAAGTCTCTTCCCTACCGGCAGAATACCACTCATTCCGTTCTATCTTTTCTCAGTCTGAGTTTTCAGAACTTCCCCCTCATCGGAGGGATGATTGTGCGATAGACCTCATCCCAGATCGTCCACTTCCTTTCGGGAGAATGTACTTCCTATCAGCCAAAGAAAAGGAAGTTCTAAAAGAATATCTACACACACATATCAAGAACGGTCTGATTTCTGAGTCCACTTCCCCCGCAGCAGCTTCATTATTTTTTATACCAAAAAAAGACACCACCGAGCTCCGTCCTTGCATCGACTTTAGGGGTTTAAACAAAATCACCATCCAGGACAAATATCCCATGCCTCTCATCCCCGATATATTAGAAGCAGTGCAAGGAGCTAAAGTCTACACCAAGCTTGACCTAAGAGGAGCCTACCGCCTGATTCGAATAAAGGCTGGAGACGAATGGAAGACGGCTTTTCGCACACCGTTTGGTCATTACCAGTATCGAGTCATGCCGTTTGGACTTATGAATGCCCCAGCAGTATTTCAAAGATTTATGGATCACATTTTTGCAGACATCAGCTTACATTATGTTATTATTTATCTGGATGACATCTTGATTTTTTCTTCTACCTGGAAAGAACATGTTTTACATGTAAAGGAAGTGTTAACGCGACTACAACAGAATCATCTGTTCTGTAAACTGGAGAAGTGTGAATTTCACAAAACCACCATTTCCTACTTAGGCTACGTTCTTTCCCAACAAGGTATTGCTATGGATCCTGGTAAGATATCGGCAATCACGGAATGGCCCTCTCCCCGATCTATTAAAGACATTCAACGATTCCTAGGTTTCGCCAACTTTTATAGAAGATTCATCCCACATTTCTCCTTGCTGACCAAACCCTTAACGTACCTGCTGAAAAAAGACATCCCATTTGTTTTGGCCACTGAGACACAGAGATCATTTGAATAACTCAAGATTCTCTTTACTCAGGCTCCTATTTTAACGGTACCCGATCAACAACGAGGATTCATTGTGGAGTCCGACGCATCCCAGTATGCCTTAGGGGCTGTCTTGCTTCAACCAGACGAGCAGAACATAGAATGACCAGTGGCTTATTTATCCAAGACTCTGTCACCGGCTGAACTTCATTACACAGTGATGGAGAAAGAACTCCTAGCCATCAAACGGGCTTTTGAAGGATGGCGTCACCTTCTTCTAGGGGCCCAACACCCTATAGAGGTCAGAACTGACCATCATAACCTCCGAACTTTACAGTACACACAAACCTGCAATAGCCGGCAGTCCAGATGGGCCCATTTCTTTTCTCTGTATCAAATCAAATTCACTTTTGTTCCAGGAAACACCAATTTGAAGGCAGATGCTTTATCCAGAAAGACTCCTCAAGAAAAGGTCCCTTTTAAACCTGAACCTATGTTTCCAAGGACAATGTCCATATCTATAGTTCATCTCTTTCTGCAAAAATTGGAAGACAAGTCCAAAGACCTCGAGATCCTAGACTCTACACTACTATCGACTCATGGATTAACGAGAAGCAAAGGTCTTCTGTTTAAAGGGGAAAAAGTCTACGTTCCTGATCCCGAACTCCAAAAAGAAGTGTTACGATTATGCCATGATTCTCAGGTGGCAGGACATCGAGGGTTTACTAATACCCTGGAACTCATTCAGAGACATTTTTGGTGGCCTTTGGTGTGCACTGATGTGCGAGACTATATTGCTTCCTGCACTGTCTGTCTGCAGACCAAGACACCTCGGTGTTCCGCTTTAGGGGAATTGGTGACCCCTCTACTACTGGTCAAAAACCCTGGCAGATAATCTCTACTGATTTCATAGTGGACTTACCCCTTTCTAAGGGGTATAACACCATCATGGTCACCGTGGACAGTTGAACTAAAATGGCTCATTTTATCCCTTTGCCTAATATTCCCTCAGCAGCTATTATGGCACGGGTTTTTGTGGAACGCATCTTCTCTCTTCACGGCCTCCCAGAAACTATAATTTCGGATAGAGGACCGCAGTATACTTCAAGGTATTGGAAACGAATTTGTCAGACTTTGGGAATTTCGAGAGCATTGAGCTCCGGCTTTCATCCGCAAACCAACGGGCAGACGGAGCGGCTGAATCAGACCCTGGAAGGGTACCTTCGCTGTTATGTCTCTTCAGCCCAAGACAACTGGAAAGATCTGTTACCCTTAGCAGAATTCGCCTATAACAATACGGCGCATTCTTCCATCAAAGCCAGTCCCTTCTTTTGCACATATGGATTTCATCCTACAGTATTTCCTCATGTGACCTCCGCCCTTACCAAATTCCCGGATATAGACGCTTTGATCGATACCATTCAACAAGGCCATATCAAAGCAGGTCTGGCTCTACAAGAAGCCCAGACCAGGAGCAAGAAACAAGCCGACAGACATCGGACTCCTACCCCACAATTCGACATCGGGGATCATGTGTGGCTGGCCAGCAAGTTTCTCCCCAGGCGACTCATTCCCTCTAAACTGTCACCCAAATATTTCGGTCCTTTTCCCATCATTGCCAGATTCGGACCTGTGGCCTACAAACTCAGGCTCCCTAGGTCTTGGAGTCGCATTCATCCCACCTTTCACGTCTCACAGCTAAAACCAGATGTTCTTAACCAATTCCACCGCTCCTCATGTGGTTCTCCCCCTCCTGTGATGACGGACTCAGGTCCGGAGTATGAGATTTCGGGGATTTGTGACTCCCGTTACCATAGAGGGGTTCTTCAATACCTGGTGGACTGGAAGGGTTACTCCCCGTCCGACCGCTCCTGGGAACCTGCGCCGCGGTTCATGCTCCGCGATTGGTTCATGCTTTTTATCGCTTCCACCCGGGTAAGCCGGGGTTTTCCTCCATTGGAAGGGGGCATACTGTTACGATGGGTCTCTGACGCGGTTTGTTATGGAACCGCTGGCGGCTTCAACCAAAGTTGCGGCTTGGTTCATCCAACATGGCGCCTGTACTCGGAGTCAATGGTCTAGTTGTCAGGACGGGAGACGGAAGCAAAGCTCCGCCTCCCATCCCGGAAACGCTACAAGAATCCACGTCTCCTGGACAACAACGCGTTGCTACTGCTATCAGAGGCTTCGCTCCGGAAGCCCCACCTCCTCTATCACCCACGCTTGCGTTACCGACTCCATTCGGCCACCGAGAGCGGTGTGTCTCAACCTCCACGCTTGTAAGCTTCTTTCCGTTTTGTACCCGGTAACCAGACTTATAGATCAGGCCTCTCCCCCTCTAAATTTCTCTTTTCTTATTCCTCCCAAACCCAGTTTTTCAGCTTGTCTTCCCGCTCATTCTCGGAACCCCGCTTGGAATCCATCTCTAAAGGCACACACACATACAAACAGCGATTGGAAATCCTCTTCCGACACCCAGTTCCTACCACTCACTCCCAGTGGCTCTCAACCAGGTATTACTACACTCATCCAACACTCGCAAGAAATCCGATACTATCACCTTCGCTAACTTCTATATGTTTATTCCCAGTTTTTCCTGAGCCTGATACTTCATAGATGAACCACATACCTACCGTTACAAGACATCATCCCACAAGACCTTTGAGAGTCTGAAACCAGCTCTACACCAGCACTCTCTATCGGCCATCGGGTTTTCTTTCCCACAAGGGTTTCCCGGGAATCTCCTTTCGATACCTGAGTTGGAAGGTGTCGGAAGCGGGTTCCAGGTAGATCTATCTATTCTACATTTCGGAACGAAGACAAGGTAGGCCTTGTTGTGTTGTTCTTGCCGGCGAGTTTGCATGTGGGGATTCTCCAGAGAGTAATGAGTTGAATTGTAACAATAAACTCATCAGAAATATGAAGATCTTTAGAAGGATAGATTTTCTGAATTCCAAGTGAGAAAGCCTTATCCATATTTTTAGTCGCCTCAGCCTGTTTCTTTTGGTCATATAACAATGCTTTTTCAGCGTTCGTTTTATGACAACGTGCATGTTTCTCTCTACCTTTAAGTTGTTGCAGCGCTTCTTTTTTCCAATTCTGCAAAACATCAAATGCTGTAGGTCTAGCCTTTTTCTTTAACAAGACTGACTCCAAATATTCAATGCGAGGGATCTCAAAACTACCATTGATTGGCCACTGAAGTTCGGAGGCATGTCTGGTTTGTCTGTGCCAAATATCATACTATACTTCCAATGCCATACTTACAGTACATAGTACATGCCGGCGACCCCTCCTGTGGTGCGGGACGGCTAAATTCCAATGATTGTCTATCACTGCGGAATAATGCCCTAAAGCAGGTAGACAATTTCCCAGGCATATCTCAAATTCTTGGTGTTACCTGGTCAATAATTGTGTCTGCAGATACAATGCGCCAAAATTCAAATTGTCAGGGTTAAATTAAGAATCGGGTCACGACTCACCTGACCAAACCTAAGGAGGACCGATCGGTACTTCTAGGAATCTTACCTAACTAATCTTACCTCGTGTATGTTGATTTCGGCAAATCTGCCCGCCTCGATAAGTGGACCCTTGTCAAGATGCCTTCTCAGACTACAAGCTAATCATCCAGGGATCGGGTCGTGCAGCGCTGCTGAGGTGTCGCGTCTCATCCAGGAGCCCCTTTAAGTCACACCGTCCGATCCCGGTCCGATAGCGTGTGTCAACCTTCAACAATCCGGCATCAATCTTGAGGGTCCCTGTTCAGGCGCCAACTGTGAAAACAGAAAAAGAATATCGAGGCTGAGTACCCCAAAAGGAAATACACCAAACACGGGTTAAAAAGGAACATACAAAGTACTTTATTCTATATTGAATCCAATTACAAAGAACAGAGCAAAATCAGATAGCTATCGGCTCTCAGTACAACACAACAAACTCCAGCGTGGTTCAGTGTGTTCAGTGAGAGACACTGTACATTAGAATGCATTCGCTTTTTATATATTTAGTGGGCGATGCCAAGCCCTACTTCGGGTTAATATTCCTTTTAATATATCACTGATCTAGGGTTCGTGCCAAGTCTCAAATAACCGCATATAACTGGTTTGCCTTTAATACATGTATCAACAAGCGTATGCAATAGCTGTGTATTCTAAGGTTTTCCATGCAGGCCTTCTTAAACATTAATACAATGTAGTTAAACAGATGTTCTTTGTTCAGTATTTGAATACATTTTCTCAACATATGCTTGTGGATTAGTTTTCATTGCACAAGTAATCCTTCTACACATAGGTCAGTGAACGACAAGGTCTCAGTTCATGACCTCAACAAGTGGCCTGCAGACAAATTAGACATTAGCTATTTACAGAGGTCAAGACAGCCATGTTGTATTCTGCAATGACATCGTCCACCATTTTAGCTCACAGGGTGACTTTTACACAACAAATCCTAAAATGGCGGTTTGACCTAAAATGGCAGCCTACATGGATTTAAGGTCAGGACCTTGCAACACAGATTTCTTTCGCAAGCGACTTTCGAGCAGCTTGGCGTAGGCCAATATTAAATATATTTATTACAATAGGAGGCACAATATACTTTCTATTTCGACAGGGTAGGAAAATATGACAACCTGACCTGTCATTTTTTCCTACCCATCAGAAAATCCTACCAAGAGCAGGTATTGGGCAACCCACCCAGGGGTAGGAAAAAGTGAAGGGGTAGGAAAATCTGACAGCCTGACCTGTCATTTTTTCCTACCCGTCAGAAAATCCTACCGAGAGCAGGCATTGGGCAACCCACCCAGGGGTAGGAAAAAGTGACAGGGTAGGAAAATCTGACAGCCTGACCTGTCATTGTTAGCCAGAATCATATGCATATATATATATAGTATATGCATATATATATATTTCTGATGCTTGTTAATCTGCTTAGAATCACATGCTGTGCATAGGTCCGACATCCAGTGGTCACTGCAGAGTATTGCATTTTGTTTTTCGTAGTCGAAAAGGGACGTCGGCAAGGCGTGTCTGAAATACTATCCCTATAGTGACGTGTGTTGTACCCACAATCCCTCACGCACCGAGGTCCCTCAGATTGTTTTTTTCCGCCCAGCTACTGGTCGCCTTTACGCGGAGCTCCTCGAGAGACATTGCAGATTCCATCTCCTCGACCTTTGGTCGGTTTTTCCTGTTTAAAGATTTAATATATCGATCCCTCCCTCGACGCAGTTCTGAAGCTGTCTCCGCCGAGCAAGATCTTCGAAGACGAAGAAAGCATCAGCGCCCAAGGAGACGCAGGTTATACCGGCGGCCTCCTCGGACCGTTCAGGTTCGAAGCACCTCTCGCAACCGCAGCCGCGACCAGCGACTGGGCTTTCGGCAAATAAGTGCGCCTCCCCCAAACCATCGGCCGGCGCGCACCAGCAGAGAGCGCACGCCGCCGTAGAACGTTCGACACCCGTAACGTCGAAACCACAGCCCTCCGCTGACAAATGAGTCACAGAGAGCTTGGCGAGGATCGTTGTGGCCGACGCCCAGAAGCGTACGCCGAAAGACACGTCGAGCGCTACGCAAAGGTCGAAAGACACGCCGAAAAAGCCCGAAGAAAAACAGGGACTGCCCCCTGCAGTCGGGGGGACCCCCAGCACACCGGAAGGCTTTTCGGAAGGCGACGGGACACTTTCCTCGACGTTGTGGGAGAGGTCGAGCCGTTTTCAGCAAGGTAACACTAATTTTCCCCCGCTAGACCGCTCAGGGGTACCCCATGAAACCATGGAAAGGCTCCATCTCTGCATGGAGAGAATGGAGAGGTTTATGAACACCCAGAACCCTCCCACTCCCAAGAGAACAAGAGAAGGGCCTCAGGAGGACCCCAGGGCCAAATACCCGAGGCAGGACACACCCTTAGACTTCCATAATGTGTATGACCTCACTGGTGAGGAACCATACTTAGAAGAGGAGGATGATTTTGTGGACAATGAAGAAGGACAGAACCAAGAGGAAGGTCTGGAAGACAGCCCAGACATGGTAGGAGAAGGCTTCGGAGAAAATCCAGAAGAAGGACCTTCTCATCCCTGGCAATCCGGGGGAAGTCCTCCTTTAACATGGTTTTCGCAGTGGTCATGGCTGTAGCATCTTTAACAGGGAAAGCCTCAACCCATTTACTAAAGGCACAAATGACCACAAGGACATACTTTAAATTGCTGCATCGTTCCATTTAAATGAAATCAAAGTGAATAACTTCGAAGAGGACAGAAGGTGGGCCAAAACTTCCCCTTGTAGTTGTTGTCCCCTTTCCCACATTGTGTTGTAAGCAAATCATGCAGTTCTGGACGTAGTGCTGGGCAATTTTTGAAATCTTGTCATTTGCCCAAACTTTTCTAACATTTTCGTAACCTGCTGGGTACAAACATGTATAGGGCCGTGTGCCATGACGACCATCATCATGACATAGGCGTCAGGTAACAGCCATTTTCCTTCGACCATGTCCACCCAACACCCATCATCATCAGGTTTTCCCAAGCCTTCAGCCCACCTCTTAGACTCTTCCAGCGTGGCATCAGCTTGGATATCCCGTACAGACCCAACACCCTCATCCATTACATAGGCATTTACAGTCTCCCTTGAAACATACATCTCTGTGAAGAGATCTGTGGCAGTTTGTCTAGCTATCTGATCAGCGAAAGCATTCCCTTTTCCAATATCATCCACAATCTTTCAATGTGCTGCACATTTCATAACTGCTAACTCAGTAGGGAGCGCAAGCGCTGAGAGTAGTTGCACTATTAGGGAGCCATGTTGAATCTTGGAGCCATGCGAAGTTAGGAACCCTCTTTCTGACCAAAGTCTCCCAAAGTTGTTAACCACCCCAAAGGCATACTGACTATCAGTATATATATTTACTGCAAGCCCTTGGGAGAGTTCACAGGCTCGGGTCAATTCTATAATCTCTGCGGCCTGCGCAGAATATGCGTAATTCTCTTAGTTTCCACAACCGTGCTCAATGTAGTGATTGCATAAGGGGCTGTAGATGTACCATCTGGAAGTTTAAAGCAAGAGCCGTCACAAAACAGCTCTCTTTGCGGATTAGCCAAAGGAGTATCTTTCAAATCAATTCTGCCCTTTGTTTCTTGTTCTTTTGTATACAAACAATCATGTGACTCTTCATCGCCGCAAGTAGTATCTTGCGGAAAAGGTAGGAGTTCAGCCGGATTAAGGACACAACACCTCTTAATTTGAATGTGGGGAGCAAACAAGATCAATTCATATCTTGTCAACCGTGCAGAAGTGAGGTGTTGCGTTTGAGTTCGGTTCAATAGAACATCTACAGAGTGAGGCACCATCAGGGTTAGATCATGGCCTAGGACCATTCCCTCACTCTGTTTTACAGACGCGGCAGCAGCAGCAACAGCGTGCAAACATCTTGGCAAAGCGCATGCTAAAGGATCAAGGGCGGAAGAATAGTAACCGCACGGCCTATTCTTCCCTCTTTGTTCCTGCGTTAATACAGCCAAAGCACATCCATCACATTCATGCACAAACAATACAAAGTCATTTTCATAGTTTGGTGTGCCCAAAACTGGTGAAGAGCATAATGCAGTTTTAAGCAAGTCAAACGACTGCTGGTGTTCCGCGTTCCATGGCAATGGCTAAGAAATGCCCTTCTTTGTCAAAGTCACCATCGGTTTGATCACTAGTGAGAAATTCGGGATCCACAACCTACAGTAAGAAGCCATACCTATCAAGGCCCTAACTTCCTTCTGTGTATTTGGGACAGACATGCCAGAAATGTGTTTTATTCTTTCAGGTGTCAATCTTCTTCCCTCCTTTGACAGGAGATAGCCTAAATAGGTGACCTCCTGACAACAATATTGACATTTTTTAAGCAAAGCTTTGTGACCATGCTTAGCTAGATGAATAAGTAATAACACAGTGCCCTCCTTACAGGCACTCTCAGAGTCAGCAGCTAGAAGCAAATTGTCAACGTACTGAAGCAAAGTACAGGTAGAGGGCAATTCAAGGGCATCAAGTTGTTCTTTCAAAGCCCTACTATAAATACTAGGACTCTCTGTGTACCCTTGAGGTGCACGAGTAAATGTAAACGAGCGTCCCCCTAAAGTGAACGCGAACAAATATCTACTATCGTTGTGTATAGGAATACTAAAGAACACATTCTTTAAGTCCACAACACTTAAGTAAGTAGCTGTAGCTGGAATCATGGTTAGGATCATCGTTACATCAGGCACAATTGGAAATTGTGGTGCCACAACTTTATTAATGGCACGTAAATCAATTATAAAACGGAATGGAATTACATTATCGCCTTTCTTGTACACGGGTAAAATCAGACTATTACACAAACTTCCTGAAATTTCTTCAATCACACTGTGATGCACAAAATTGGAAACAATTCATTTCAAAGCTCACTCGCCCTCAACTGAAACCTTATACTGGGGAATGCGAGACAGCTCAATTCCATGTTTCAAAACTATCTTAAAAGGCTTGATCTGTAAAACACTGACATCATTGTCGTCAACAGCCCACAAGCTCTCTGGTACATCAATGAATTCTGGAGGCAAAGGTCTAGTCAAAAATTGCGAGGCAGAAAATTGCTGTGATGAAATCATCAAGCGCACTCCATCAGAAGAACAATAAATCACTGCATTTAATTCTTTTAGCAAATTCAACCCCAGCAAGTTTTCTCCCCAATCCGAAGTCAACAGAAAAGGACATTGGTCCGTAAAGGGACCCAAAGAAATAGGT
Source organism: Ambystoma mexicanum (assembly GCF_040938575.1). NCBI lineage: Eukaryota > Metazoa > Chordata > Amphibia > Caudata > Ambystomatidae > Ambystoma > Ambystoma mexicanum. Next base: position 1,507,403,263 of record NC_090921.1, on the reverse strand, counting down.
ATCGGCATAGAAACCGGACAAACAACTGGTGTACCGGAAAACCTCACAGAAACATTTGTTTGCCCTGACAGTGGAATGTTTGGAACCCGCGAATGATCAATGGAACACTTCTGTGCTCCAGTGTCTATCAAAAACTGATGTTTCCTATTTCCCACCACCATTTCAACGTAGGGACTTTTCTGATTGACGGGAATAGGTGTAGGTTCCAAACCCTGCTTCGGGCAATCCTAACGAAACAGAATATCATCAAAAGGAAGCTCTTCAGATAAATATGCAGCGGAAGGATGATCAAATATATTCCTAGTGTCCGCACTCGGAGTCTGATTGTCCTGCGAAAAAGGTTGTTGAGGGTCCTGTGTAAACTGACCTCTACCAGGGCCCCCTACACCCGGGCGACCTCTGGATCCCTACCCATATTACCAAATGTATTATTCTACCTTTGTTGAAGGACGGGGCATTGTGCTCGCAATGACCCTCTCGACGACAATAAGCACACTGGTTAATATTCACAGGACCCTCTGGGGCCCCTAACAATTTGCTGCAATAGCACTCTAGTTTTTAAATCGCCTTTCCGTTTTTCAATCCTATCTTTTTCATTATTGACACGGTTCTCATAGTACTGAGCCATGTGCAGTACTTCTGATTGTGATTTCGCCTGCCAGGCGCTCTCAGAAGACATCATCTGTGACTGGATGTCAGGCAGTAATCCACGTACAAATTTGTCCACAAATAATCTTTTCCGAAATTCTGTGCCTAAGTCTTGTCCACTGAAATCCGAGAATACCTGTTCGAACCGATTAAAGAACTCGGTAGCACCTTCAGACTTTCCTTGGACACAGGCCGTAAGCTTGTCCCAATTAATTTTCTTTTCGGGAATTATGGTTTTTAATTTAGCAATGATTCTATCAGGCAGAGTTAATATCACCTGTTGCGGTCGTTCGCCAGCTGACCTTCCCCATCGAGTCTGGTTATATTCGCCCATGTATCTCCCAACCCAGGTACATCGTCAATAGTTCTAACTTGTTTCCATAAATCTACGGGCAAGAGTACAGGAAACAACAAATCAATGTCACCTAAGGTGAACACTGAGGATTGCAAAACAGATTCCATCCCTTTATAGAACACTGTCGGATTTTTCCCAAATGTCAGGAATAGAATGACTAATGGTGTTCACTTCCTGCCGTGAAAACGGGACGTGAACAAACTGTGATACATAATGTGCAGGGATGTTCACAGCGACTATATTATTTACAGGATCGGCCTCAACCTCAACCTTCGGGACAAATGTCGGAGGAACCTCTCTCATAGGCAACTGAGATGTAGGCAACTCCGAACGCTTACTAAGCAACAAAGCCAAGTCGAGCGCTAAAGCAGTCGAAGAAGCGTCAAGTGAAAAAGCTCTCTTATAAATGCTCAATAACTCTGTGGGACAACTAATCTTCCTTTTTACACACTCATCCTGCACGTACTCTACCATTACCTGTATCACTTTCCTCTGCATTTCCAACGTATATTGACTATATGTGTCATATACCTCAACTGGAGTTATCGATATGTCTGAAATCCATCTAATCGCGTCTTTCTTACAAATTCGCATTTCCTCCGATATCGGTTTACGAGACGGAAGGAACTGTTTCTGTAAATACATATTCTCCTCTTCATCATCCTCATTCTGTATCTTTTCTAACTCCTTTCTATACCCAAATAACCTCTCGACATGCTCATTTACCTTCTCCACAGTGTCTCTGGAATGTGCTAGAGTATTTAGATCCCTTAACCCTTGCGGAACATCCACATTATATAATCTTCCCCACATTACACATAACTGAATCCCTAAACTTTCAATAAAAACATTTTTCTCAGGAAAATTATCCGTATTACAAAGTGTGGCAAAAAAAACTAGCTTGATCATCCTTCTCCATACAATGCTTAGCCCATGCAATTAACTCACATTTCTTCTCCGGCGGTACAGTATTGCGAGTGACAACTTTTGTTCCCGTACCTCGATCGATTACAAGCGGCTCAGGACCACTTGGAAGAGAGGGAGCAGGCAAATTTGATGGAGGTACTATAACTGGTGCGATATAAAGAGGCGGAAGAGCAGGTGGAGGGACAAAAACCGGAGGAGGAGGAACAACAGGTTGAGCAGGAAGAGCAGGAAAAACAGCAGGAAGAGGTACAGCAGTGGGAAGAGGAACATACGGAGGTGGCGCAGAGGCACCAGGCCTTCGTTCATTTAATATTTTGTCAATAAATGTTACGATGGGTCTCCGACGCGGTTTGTTATGGAACCGCTGGCGGCTTCAACCAAAGTTGCGGCTTGGTTCATCCAACATGGCGCCTGTACTCGGAGTCAATGGTCTAGTTGTCAGGACGGGAGACGGAAGCGAAGCTCCGCCTCCCATCCCGGAAACGCTACAAGAATCCACGTCTCCTGGACAACAACGCGTTGCTACTGCTATCAGAGGCTTTGCTCCAGAAGCCCCACCTCCTCTATCACCCACGCTCGCTTTACCGACTCCATTCGGCCACCGAGAGCGGTGTGTCTCAACCTCCACGCTTGTAAGCTTCTTTCCGTTTTGTACCCGGTAACCAGACTTATAGATCAGGCCTCTCCCCCTCTAAATTTCTCTTTTCTTATTCCTCCCAAACCCAGTTTTTCAGCTTGTCTTCCCGCTCATTCTCGGAACCCCGCTTGGAATCCATCTCTAAAGGCACACACACATACAAACAGCGATTGGAAATCCTCTGCCGACACCCAGTTCCTACCACTCACTCCCAGTGGCTCTCAACCAGGTATTACTACACTCATCCAACACTCGCAAGAAATCCGATACTATCACCTTCGCTAACTTCTATATGTTTATTCCCAGTTTTTCCTGAGCCTGATACTTCATAGACGAACCACATACCTACCGTTAGAAGACATCATCCTACAAGATCTTTGAGAGTCTGAAACCAGCTCTACACCAGCGCTCTCTATCGGCCATCGGGTTTTCTTTCCCACGAGGGTTTCCCGGGAATCTCCTTTCGATACCTGAGTTGGAAGGTGTCGGAAGCGGGTTCCAGGTAGATCTATCTATTCTACATTTCGGAACCAAGACAAGGTAGGCCTTGTTGTGTTGTTCTTGCCGGCGAGTTTGCATGTGGGGATTCTCCAGAGAGTAATGAGTTGAATTGTAACAGTTAGCATTGCCCGGAAAAATACATGCTCTGGAGGACTCACAGGGGAAGCTCAACGGGCATTAACAATGGAACAACAACTACAACAAATGATGGTCGCCATGCAGACCCTTTCTGCAGAGGTCCAACAGTTAAAATTAGAAAATACTGCATTGCGACAACAAGGGGGACAGGCAGCCCGGAGCTCAAAAGTCCCTCCCGGGCCTTTACCAGGCGGTCGATTTGATGGCAATCCCCAGGCCGTGATGGAATTCCTTGAATCTTGCACAGTGCAGTTTGCCTTTAAGGCAGCCTTTTTTCCCACGGACAGAGACAAAGTGGGCCATATGATTGCACAAATGACAGGAGCAGCCTTAGCATGGGCCACTCCTTTAGTCACCAATAACAACCCCATTTTGGACTCCTATCCGGCATTTTGTAACAGTATCCGCAGTATGTTCAGCAGACAAGAGGTGGTTGTCGCCTCTCAGGAAAGGCTCCTTGATTTAAAACAAGGGAACCTGGATATCCTAGCCTATATAACTACCTTTAAAAGGATGGCCGCCGACACCTCTTGGGCGGACGATGCATTGATAACCCTCTTTAGAAGAGGGTTATCGGAAGAACTAAAAGACGAGGTGTCTCGAGTCCCGAGACCTTCCAATCTGACTGAATTTATTGCCCTAGTGATGCAGTTAGATTATAGGCTCCAGGAAAGGAACAGAGAGAAACGAAAAGGAAAGAACCCTAGATACCATATGGAATCCCTTTTTTCTCCTCATAAACCGAATACTAGTGAGGAGCCCATGCAATTAGGTAACGCAAGGGGTCCTCTCTCCCCTGCAGAACGTGCACGGAGAAAAACACAAGGATTGTGTATGTACTGTGGATCAAGCAGCCATACTGTTAAAGAATGTACGGTTGCACCCCCGAGGAAACCAGGAAACGCCAATGCCCAACCATAAAGGGGACAACGGCTTCGGGTTCTTCCACTACTATTAGTCCCCTTCCAAATTTCACTATCAGTCCTTCTACCCTAGCAGATGGAAACACCATGATTACTTTAAGTGTTTCATTGGCTTGGGATAACATGTGTCTTGTTAACGTTCCCGCCTTAATAGACAGCGGAGCCGCGGGCAACTTTATCGATGATGTTTGGGCAAGAAAACATGGTATCCCACATACTACCAAGACAATGCCCATCCCTGTGGAAAGCGTGGACGGTAGCCCTCTTATATCTGGGACCATTAAGGATCACACAAGAGCCTTAAAAATGACAGTGGTCTCCCATCATGAGAACATTGAGCTAGACATCATTAAGACCGCTCATTATCCGGTAATTTTAGGTATCCCGTGGTTAAGGGTCCATAACCCCTATATCAACTGGACGGCAGGTACTCTTTTCTTAGGTTCCGAACAGTGTGTTCACGGTCATCTTTCAGCTAAACCCCCTTCACCAAATCCTGAGCAGGAAGCAGGGATTGCCAACACCATAGTAAACGAAGTCTCTTCCCTACCGGCAGAATACCACTCATTCCGTTCTATCTTTTCTCAGTCTGAGTTTTCAGAACTTCCCCCTCATCGGAGGGACTATTGTGCGATAGACCTCATCCCAGATCGTCCACTTCCTTTCGGGAGAATGTACATCCTATCAGCCAAAGAAAAGGAAGTTCTAAAAGAATATCTACACACACATATCAAGAACGGTCTGATTTCTGAGTCCACTTCCCCCGCAGCAGCTTCATTATTTTTTATACCAAAAAAAGACACCACCGAGCTCCGTCCTTGCATCGACTTTAGGGGTTTAAACAAAATCACCATCCCGGACAAATATCCCATGCCTCTCATCCCCGATATATTAGAAGCAGTGCAAGGAGCTAAAGTCTACACCAAGCTTGACCTAAGAGGAGCCTACCACCTGATTCGAAATAAGGCTGGAGACGAATGGAAGACGGCTTTTCGCACACCGTTTGGTCATTACCAGTATCGAGTCATGCCGTTTGGACTTATGAATGCCCCAGCAGTATTTCAAAGATTTATGGATCACATTTTTGCAGACATCAGCTTACATTATGTTATTATTTATCTGGATGACATCTTGATTTTTTCTTCTACCTGGAAAGAACATGTTTTACATGTAAAGGAAGTGTTAACGCGACTACAACAGAATCATCTGTTCTGTAAACTGGAGAAGTGTGAATTTCACAAAACCACCATTTCCTACTTAGGCTACGTTTTTTCCCAACAAGGTATTGCTATGGATCCTGGTAAGATATCGGCAATCACGGAATTGCCCTCTCCCCGATCTGTTAAAGACATTCAACGATTCCTAGGTTTCGCCAACTTTTATAGAAGATTCATCCCACATTTCTCCTTGCTGACCAAACCCTTAACGTACCTGCTGAAAAAAGACATCCCATTTCTTTGGGCCGCTGAGACACAGAGATCATTTGAACAACTCAAGATTCTCTTTACTCAGGCTCCTATTTTAACGGTACCCGATCAACAACGAGGATTCATTGTGGAGTCCGACGCATCCCAGTATGCCTTAGGGGCTGTCTTGCTTCAACCAGACGAGCAGAATATAGAATGACCAGTGGCTTATTTATCCAAGACTCTCTCACCGGTTGAACTTCGCTACACAGTGTTGGAGAAAGAACTCCTAGCCATCAAACGGGCTTTTGAAGGATGGCGTCACCTTCTTCTAGGGGCCCAACACCCTATAGAGGTCAGAACTGACCATCATAACCTCCGAACTTTACAGTACACACAAACCTGCAATAGCCGGCAGGCCAGATGGGCCCATTTCTTTTCTCTGTATCGAATCAAATTCACTTTTGTTCCAGGAAACACCAATTTGAAGGCAGATGCTTTATCCAGAAAGACTCCTCAAGAAAAGGTCCCTTTTAAACCTGAACCTATGTTTCCAAGGACAATGTCCATATCTATAGTTCATCTCTTTCTGCAAAAATTGGAAGACAAGTCCAAAGACCTCGAGATCCTAGACTCTACACTACGATCGATTCATGGATTAACGAGAAGCCAAGGTCTTCTGTTTAAAGGGGAAAAAGTCTACGTTCCTGATCCCGAACTCCAAAAAGAAGTGTTACGATTATGCCATGATTCTCAGGTGGCAGGACATCGAGGGTTTACTAATACCCTGGAACTCATTCAGAGACATTTTTGGTGGCCTTCAGTGTGCACTGATGTGCGAGACTACATTGCTTCCTGCACTGTCTGTCTGCAGACCAAGACACCTCGGTGTTCCCCTTTAGGGGAATTGGTGACCCCTCTACTACCGGTCAAACCCTGGCAGATAATCTCTACTGATTTCATAGTGGACTTACCCCTTTCTAAGGGGTGTAACACCATCATGGTCACCGTGGACAGTTTAACTAAAATGGCTCATTTTATCCCTTTGCCTAATATTCCCTCAGCAGCTATTATGCACGGGTTTTTGTGGAACGCATCTTCTCTCTTCACGGCCTCCCAGAAACTATAATTTCGGATAGAGGACTGCAGTATACTTCAAGGTATTGGAAACAAATCTGTCAGACTTTGGGAATTTCGAGAGCATTGAGCTCCGGCTTTCACGCGCAAACCAACGGGCAGACGGAGCGGCTGAATCAGACCCTGGAAGGGTACCTTCGCTGTTATGTCTCTTCAGCCCAAGACAACTGGAAAGATCTGTTACCCTTAGCAGAATTTGCCTATAACAATACGGCGCATTCTTCCATCAAAGCCAGTCCCTTCTTTTGCACATATGGATTTCATCCTACAGTATTTCCTCATGTGACCTCCGCCCTTACCAAATTCCCGGATATAGACGCTTTGATCGATACCATTCAACAAGGCCATATCAAAGCAGGTCTGGCCCTACAAGAAGCCCAGACCAGGAGCAAGAAACAAGCCGACAGACATCGGACTCCTACCCCACAATTCGACATCGGGGATCATGTGTGGCTGGCCAGCAAGTTTCTCCCCAGGCGACTCATTCCCTCTAAACTGTCACCCAAATATTTCGGTCCTTTTCCCATCATTGCCAGATTCGGACCTGTGGCCTACAAACTCAGGCTCCCTAGGTCTTGGAGTCGCATTCATCCCACCTTTCACGTCTCACAGCTAAAACCAGATGTTCGTAACCAATTCCACCGCTCTACATGTGGTTCTCCCCCTCCTGTGATGACGGACTCAGGTCCGGAGTATGAGATTTCGGGGATTTGTGACTCCCGTTACCATAGAGGGGTTCTTCAATACCTGGTGGACTGGAAGGGTTACTCCCCGTCCGACCGCTCCTGGGAACCTGCGTCCGCGGTTCATGCTCCACGATTGGTTCATGCTTTTTATCGTTTCCACCCGGGTAAACCGGGGTTTTCCTCCCTTGGAAGGGGGCATACTGTTACGATGGGTCTCCGACGCGGTTTGTTATGGAACCGCTGGCGGCTTCAACCAAAGTTGCGGCTTGGTTCATCCAACATGGCGCCTGTACTCGGAGTCAATGGTATAGTTGTCAGGACGGGAGACGGAAGCAAAGCTCCGCCTCCCATCCCGGAAACGCTACAAGAATCCACGTCTCCTGGACAACAATGCGTTGCTACTGCTATCAGAGGCTTCGCTCCGGAAGCCCCACCTCCTCTATCACCCACGCTTGCGTTACCGACTCCATTCGGCCACCGAGAGCGGTGTGTCTCAACCTCCACGCTTGTAAGCTTCTTTCCGTTTTGTACCCGGTAACCAGACTTATAGATCAGGCCTCTCCCCCTCTAAATTTCTCTTTTCTTATTCCTCCCAAACCCAGTTTTTCAGCTTGTCTTCCCGCTCATTCTCGGAATCCCGCTTGGAATCCATCTCTAAAGGCACACACACATAAAAACAGCGATTGGAAATCCTCTTCCGACACCCAGTTCCTACCACTCACTCCCAGTGGCTCTCAACCAGGTATTACTACACTCATCCAACACTCGCAAGAAATCCGATACTATCACCTTCGCTAACTTCTATATGTTTATTCCCAGTTTTTCCTGAGCCTGATACTTCATAGACGAACCACATACCTACCGTTAGAAGACATCATCCCACAAGATATTTGAGAGTCTGAAACCAGCTCTACACCAGCGCTCTCTATCGGCCATCGGGTTTTCTTTCCCACAAGCGTTTCCCGGGAATCTCCTTTCGATACCTGAGTTGGAAGGTGTCGGAAGCGGGTTCCAGGTAGATCTATCTATTCTACATTTCGGAACGAAGACAAGGTAGGCCTTGTTGTGTTGTTCTTGCCGGCGAGTTTGCATGTGGGGATTCTCCAGAGAGTAATGAGTTGAATTGTAACAATAAACTCATCAGAAATATGAAGATCTTTAGAAGGATAGATTTTCTGAATTCCAAGTGAGAAAGCCTTATTCATATTTTTAGTCGCCTCAGCCTGTTTGTTTTGGTCATATAACAATGCTTTTTCAGCGTTCTTTTTATGACAACGTGCATGTTTCTCTCTACCTTTAAGTTGTTGCAGCGCTTCTTTTTTCCAATTCTGCAAAACATCAAATGCTGTAGGTCTAGCCTTTTTCTTTAACAAGACTGACTCCAAATATTCAATGCGAGGGATCTCAAAACTACCATTGATTGGCCACTGAAGTTCGGAGGCATGTCTGGTTTGTCTGTGCCAAATATCATACTATACTTCCAATGCCGTACTTACAGTACATAGTACATGCCGGCGACCCCTCCTGTGGTGCGGGACGGCTAAATTCCAATGATTGTCTATCACTGCGGAATAATGCCCTAAAGCAGGTAGACAATTTCCCAGGCATATCTCAAATTCTTGGTGTTACCTGGTCAATAATTGTGTCTGCAGATACAATTCGCCAAAATTCAAATTGTCATGGTTAAATTAAGAATCGGGTCACGACTCACCTGACCAAACCTAAGGAGGACCGATCGGTACTTCTAGGAATCTTACCTAACTAATCTTACCTCGTGTATGTTGATTTCGGCAAATCTGCCCGCCTCGATAAGTGGACCCTTGTCAAGATGCCTTCTCAGACTACAAGCTAATCATCCAGGGATCGGGTCGTGCAGCGCTGCTGAGGTGTCGCGTCTCATCCAGGAGCCCCTTTAAGTCACACCGTCCGATCCCGGTCCGATAGCGTGTGTCAACCTTCAACAATCCGGCATCAATCTTGAGGGTCCCTGTTCGGGCGCCAACTGTGAAAACAGAAAAAGAATATCGAGGCTGAGTACCCCAAAAGGAAATACACCAAACACGGGTTACAAAGGAACATACAAAGTACTTTATTCTATATTGAATCCAATTACAAAGAACAGAGCAAAATCAGATAGCTATCGGCTCTCAGTACAACACAACAAACTCCAGCGTGGTTCAGTGTGTTCAGTGAGAGACACTGTACATTAGAATGCATTCGCTTTTTATATATTTAGTGGGCGTTGCCCAGCCCTACTTCGGGTTAATATTCCTTTTAATATATCACTGATCTAGGGTTCGTGCCAAGTCTCAAATAACCGCATATAACTGGTTTGCCTTTAAAACATGTATCAACAAGCGTATGCAATAGCTGTGTATTCTAAGGTTTTCCATGCAGGCCTTCTTAAACATTAATACAATGTAGTTAAACAGATGTTCTTTGTTCAGTATTTGAATACATTTTCTCAATATATGCTCGTGGATTAGTTTTCATTGCACAAGTAATCCTTCTACACATAGGTCAGTGAACGACAAGGTCTCAGTTCATGACCTCAACAAGTGGCCTGCAGGCAAATTAGACATTAGCTATTTACAGAGGTCAAGACAGCCATGTTGTATTCTGCAATGACATCGTCCACAATTTTAGCTCACAGGGTGACTTTTACACAACAAATCCTAAAATGGCGGTTTGACCTAAAATGGCAGCCTACATGGATTTAAGGTCAGGACCTTGCAACACAGATTTCTTTCGCAAGCGACTTTCGAGCAGCTTGGCGTAGGCCAATATTAAATATATTTATTACAATAGGAGGCACAATATACTTTCTATTTCGACAGGGTAGGAAAATATGACAACCTGACCTGTCATTTTTTCCTACCCGTCAGAAAATCCTACCGAGAGCAGGCATTGGGCAACCCACCCAGGGGTAGGAAAAAGTGACAGGGTAGGAAAATCTGACAGTCTGACCTGTCATTGTTAGCCAGAATCATATGCATATATATATATAGTATATGCATATATATATATATTTCTGATGCTTGTTAATCTGCTTAGAATCACATGCTGTGCATAGGTCCGACATCCAGTGGTCACTGCAGAGTATTGCATTTTGTTTTTCGTAGTCGAAAGGGACGTCGACAAGGCGTGTCTGAAATACTATCCCTATAGTGACGTGTCTTGTACCCACAATCCCTCACGCGTCGAGGTCCCTCAGATTGTTTTTTTCCACCCAGCTACTGGTCGCCTTTACACGGAGCTCCTCGAGAGACATTGCAGATTCCATCTCCTCGACCTTTGGTCGGTTTTTCCTGTTTAAAGATTTAATATATCGATCCCTCCCTCGACGCAGTTGTGAAGCTGTCTCCGCCGAGCAAGATCTTCGACAGAGGGGACGAGCGGAGGAGATCCTTCGGCGTTGCCGAACACGTGGCCTGGCCTCGCAGGCCAAATACAGTAGGGAGAGTGGGGTAGTGGGACATCTCTGATTCTTTTGCTGAGAATGCCTTTCCTTTTCCCCTTCCTTTCCCTTGGGGTAGTTATCACGGTTTATTGCCTCGGCTATGGAGAGGACACCCTTTAGGTTTTGCCCACTTTGTAAGGGCAAGTTTACTTGGAAGGACAAGCATTCACGGTGTAACCGCTGCTTGCCCCTCGATCACGTAGAGGAGGGTTGCTCGGCTTGTCGGCTTCTAAAGCCAAAGACTCTAAAAGACCGTAGGGTCAAGAGGTGGGCGGCCTACGCTATGTCGAAAGCCGGGTCTTCACCCGCCGCTGCTACCACCGACAGTGACGAGGAACGTGATAACACGACCTCCGCTACAGAAGTCGTACACCCCTCTAAAGAGCACTCGCGCTCTTCGTCGTCTGTCCCCGGCCCCGACAGGCTCGGCTCAATCCCTGCTTATGGGGATGAACACCCCGGCGACACTGACACACACGATACAACACATAAACACACAACCCATAGCTCTTCTTCGTCGAAGACGAAGAAAGCATCAGCGCCCAAGGAGACGCAGGTTACACCGGCAGCCTCCTCGGACCGTTCGGGTTCGAAGCCCCTCTCGCAACCGCAGCCGCGACCAGCGACTGGGCTTTCGGCAAATAAGGGCGCCGCCCCCAAACCATCGGCCGGCGCGCACCAGCAGAGAGCGCACGCCGCCGTAGAACGTTCGACACCCGTAACGTCGAAACCACAGCCCTCCGCTGACAAACGAGTCACAGAGAGCTTGGCGAGGATCATTGTGGCCGACGCCCAGAAACGTACGCCGAAAGACACGTCGAGCGCTACGCAAAGGTCGAAAGACACGCCGAAAAAGCCAGAAGAAAAACAGGGACTACCCCCTGCAGTCGGGGGGACTCCCAGCACACCGGAAGGCTTTTCAGAGGGCGACGGGACACTTTCCTCGACGTTGTGGAAGAGGTCGAGCCGTTTTCAGCAAGATAACACTAATTTTCCCCCGCTAGACCGCTCAGGGGTAAGCCATGAAACCATGGAAAGGCTCCATCTCTGCATGGAGAGAATGGAGAGGTTTATGAACACCCAGAACCCTCCCACTCCCAAGAGAACAAGAGAAGGGCCTCAGGAGGACCCCAGGGCCAAATACCCGAGGCAGGACACACCCTTAGACTTCCATAATGTGTATGACCTCACTGGTGAGGAACAATACTTAGAAGAGGAGGATGATTTTGTGGACAATGAAGAAGGACAGAACCAAGAGGAAGGTCTGGAAGACAGCCCAGACATGGTAGGAGAAGGCTTCGGAGAAAATCCAGAAGAAGGACCTTCTCATCCCTGGCATTCCGGGGGATGTCCTCCTTTAACATGGTTTTCGCAGTGGTCATGGCTGTAGCATCTTTAACAGGGAAAGCCTCAACCCATTTACTAAAGGCACAAATGACCACAAGGACATACTTTAAATTGCTGCATTGTTCCATTTCAATGAAATCAAAGTGAATAACTTCGAAGAGGACAGAAGGTGGGCCAAAACTTCCCCTTGGAGTTGTCCCCTTTCCCACATTGTGTTGTAAGCAAATCATGCAGTTCTGGACGTAGTGCTGGGCAATTTTTGAAATCTTGTCATTTGCCCAAACTTTTCTAACATTTTCGTAACCTGCTGGGCACAAACATGTATAGGGCCGTGTGCCATGACGACCATCATCATGACATAGGCGTCAGGTAACAGCCATTTTCCTTCGACCATGTCCACCCAACACCCATCATCATCAGGTTTTCCCAAGCCTTCAGCCCACCTCTTAGACTCTTCCATCGTGGCATCAGCTTGGATATCCCGTACAGACCCAACACCCTCATCCATTACATAGGCATTTACATTCTCCCTTGAAACATACATCTCCGTGAAGAGATCTGTGGCAGTTTGTCTAGCTATCTGATCAGCAAAAGCATTCCCTTTTCCAATATCATCCACAATCTTTCAATGTGCTGCACATTTCATAACTGCTAACTCAGTAGGGAGCGCAAGCGCTGAGAGTAGTTGCACTATTAGGGAGCCATGTTGAATCTTGGTACCATGCGAAGTTAGGAACCCTCTTTCTGACCAAAGTCTCCCAAAGTTGTGAACCACCCCAAAGGCATACTGACTATCAGTATATATATTTACTGCAAGCCCTTGGGAGAGTTCACAGGCTCGGGTCAATGCTATAATCTCTGCGGCCTGCGCAGAATTATGCGTAATTCTCTTAGTTTCCACAACCGTGCTCAATGTAGTGATTGCATAAGGGGCTGTAGATGTACCATCTGGAAGTTTAAAGCAAGAGCCGTCACAAAACAGCTCTCTTTGCGGATTATCCAAAGGAGTATCTTTCAAATCAATTCTGCCCTTTGTTTCTTGTTCGGTCCTATACAAACAATCATGTGACTCTTCATCGCCGCAAGTAGTATCTTGCGGAAAAGGTAGGAGTTCAGCCGGATTAAGGACACAACACCTCTTAATTTGAATGTGGGGAGCAAACAAGATCAATTCATATCTTGTCAACCGTGCAGAAGTGAGGTGTTGCGTTTGAGTTCGGTTCAATAGAACATCTACATAGTGAGGCACCATCAGGGTTAGTTCATGGCCTAGGACCATTCCCTCACTCTGTTTTACAAACGCGGCAGCAGCAGCAACAGCGCGCAAACATCTTGGCAAAGCGCATGCTACAGGATCAAGGGCGGAAGAATAGTAACCGCACGGCCTATTCTTCCCTCTATGTTCCTGCGTTAATACAGCCAAAGCACATCCATCACATTCATGCACAAACAATACAAAGTCCTTTTCATAGTTTGGTGTGCCCAAAACTGGTGAAGAGCATAATGCAGTCTTAAGCAAGTCAAACGACTGCTGGTGTTCCGCGTTCCATGGCAATGGCTAAGAAATGCCCTTCTTTGTCAAAGTCACCATCGGTTTGATCACTAGTGAGAAATTCGGGATCCACAACCTACAGTAAGAAGCCATACCTATCAAGGCCCTAACCTCCTTCTGTGTATTTGGGACAGACATGCCAGAAATGTGTTTTATTCTTTCAGGTGTCAATCTTCTTCCCTCCTTTGACAGGAGATAGCCTAAATAGGTGACCTCCTGACAACAATATTGACATTTTTTAAGCAAAGCTTTGTGACCATGCTTAGCTAGATGAATAAGTAATAACACAGTGCCCTCCTTACAGGCACTCTCAGAGTCAGCAGCTAGAAGCAAATTGTCAATGTACTGAAGCAAAGTACAGGTAGAGGGCAATTCAAGGGCATCAAGTTGTTCTTTCAAAGCCCTACTATAAATACTAGGACTCTCTGTGTACCCTTGAGGTGCACGAGTAAATGTAAACGAGCGTCCCCCTAAAGTGAACGCGAACAAATATCTACTATCCTTGTGTGTAGGAATACTAAAGAACACATTCTTTAAGTCCACAACACTAAAGTAAGTAGCTGTAGCTGGAATCATGGTTAGGATCATCGTTACATCAGGCACAATTGGAAATTGTGGTGCCACAACTTTATTAATGGCACGTAAATCAATTATAAAACGGAATGGAATTACATTATCGCCTTTTTTGTACACGGGTAAAATCAGACTATTACACAAACTTCCTGAAATTTCTTCAATCACACTGTGATGCACAAAATCGGAAACAATTCATTTCAAAGCTCGCTCGCCCTCAACCGAAACCTTATACTGGGGAATGCGTGACAGCTCAATTCCATGTTTCAAAACTATCTTAAAAGGCTTGATCTGTAAAACACTGACATCATTGTTGTCGACAGCCCACAAGCTCTCTGGTACATCAATGAATTCTGGAGGCAAAGGTCTAGTCAAAAATTGCGAGGCAGAAAATTGCTGTGGTGAAATCATCAAGCGCACTCCATCAGAAGAACAATAAATCACTGCATTTAATTCTTTTAACAAATTCAACCCCAGCAAGTTTTCTCCCCAATCCGAAGTCAACAGAAAAGGACATTGGTCCGTAAAGGGACCCAAAGAAATAGGTATCGGCATAGAAACCGGACAAACAACTGGTGTACCGGAAAACCCCAAAGAAACATTTGTTTGCCCTGACAGTGGAATGTTTGGAACCCGCGAATGATCAATGGAACACTTCTGTGCTCCAGTGTCTATCAAAAACTGATGTTTCCTATTTCCCACCACCATTTCAACGTAGGGACTTTTCTGATTGACGGGAATAGGTGTAGGTTCCAAACCCTGCTTCGGGCAATCCTAACGAAACAGAATATCATCAAAAGGAAGCTCTTCAGATAAATATGCAGCGGAAGGATGATCAAATATATTCCTAGTGTCCGCACTCAGAGTCTGATTGTCCTGCGAAAAAGGTTGTTGAGGGTCCTGTGTAAACTGACCTCTACCAGGGCCCCCTACACCCGGGCGACCTCTGGATCCCTACCCATATTACCAAATGTATTATTCTACCTTTGTTGAAGGACGGGGCATTCTGCTCACCAATGACCCTCTCGACGACAATAAGCACACTGGTTAATATTCACAGGACCCTCTGGGGCCCCTAACAATTTGCTGCAATAGCACTCTAGTTTTTAAATCGCCTTTCCGTTTTTCAATCCTATCTTTTTCATTATTGACACGGTTATCATAGTACTGAGCCATGTGCAGTACTTCTGATTGTGATTTCGCCTACCAAGCGCTCTCAGAAGAAATAATCTGTGACTGGATGTCAGGCAGTAATCCACGTACAAATTTGTCCACAAATAATCTTTTCCGAAATTCTGTGCCTAAGTCTTGTCCACTGAAATCCGAGAATACCTGTTCGAACCGATTAAAGAACTAGGTAGCACCTTCAGACTTTCCTTGGACACAGGCCGTAAGCTTGTCCCAATTAATTTTCTTTTCGGGAATTATGGTTTTTAATTTAGCAATGATTCTATCAGGCAGAGTTAATATCACCTGTTGCGGTCTTTTGCCAGCTGACCTTTCCCCATCGAGTCTGGTTATATTCGCCCATGTATCTTCCAACCCGGGTACATTGTCAATAGTTCTAACTTGTTTCCATAAATCTACGGGCAAGAGTACAGGAAACAACAAATCAATGTCACCTAAGGTGAACACTGAGGATTGCAAAACAGATTCCATCTCTTTATAGAACACTGTCGGATTTTTCCTAATGTCAGGAATAGAATGACTAATGGTGTTCACTTCCTGCCGTGAAAACGGGACGTGAACAAACTGTGATACATAATGTGCAGGGATGTTCACAGCGACTATATTATTTACAGGATCGGCCTCAACCTCAACCTTCGGGACAAATGTCGGAGGAACCTCTCTCATAGGCAATTGAGATGTAGGCAACTCCGAACGCTTACTAAGCAACAAAGCCAAGTCGAGCGCTAAAGCAGTCGAAGAAGTGTCAAGTGAAAAAGCTCTCTTATAAATGCTCAATAACTCTGTGGGACAACTAATCTTCCTTTTTACACACTCATCCTGCATGTACTCTAACATTACCTGTATCACTTTCCTCTGCATTTCCAACGTATATTGACTATTTGTGTCATATACCTCAACTGGAGTTATCGATATGTCTGAAATCCATCTAATCGCGTCTTTCTTACAAATTCGCATTTCCTCCGATATCGGTTTACGACACGGAAGGAACTGATTCTGTACATACATATTCTCCTCTTCATCATCCTCATTCTGTATCTTTTCTAACTCCTTTCTATACCCAAATAACCTCTCGACAAGCTCATTTACCTTCTCCACAGTGTCTCTGGAATGTGCTAGAGTATTTAGATCCCTTAACCCTTGCGGAACATCCACATTATATAATCTTCCCCACATTACACATAACTGAATCCCTAAACTTTCAATAAAAACATTTTTCTCAGGAAAATTATCCGTATTACAAAGTGTGGCAAAAAAACTAGCTTGATCATCCTTCTCCATACAATGCTTAGCCCATGCAATTAACTCACGTTTCTTCTCCGGCAGTACAGTATTGCGAGTGACAACTTTTGTTCCCGTACCTCGATCGATTACAAGCGGCTCAGGACCACTTGGAAGAGAGGGAGCAGGCAAATTTGATGGAGGTACTATAACTAGTGCGATATAAAGAGGCGGAAGAGCAGGTGGAGGGACAAAAACCGGAGGAGGAGGAACAACAGGTTGAGCAGGAAGAGCAGGAAAAACAGCAGGAAGAGGTAAAGCAGTGGGAAGAGGAACATACGGAGGTGGCGCAGAGGCACCAGGCCTTCGTTCATTTAATATTTTGTCAATAAATGTTACGATGGGTCTCCGACGCGGTTTGTTATGGAACCGCTGGCGGCTTCAACCAAAGTTCATCCAACATGGCGCCTGTACTCGGAGTCAATGGTCTAGTTGTCAGGACGGGAGACGGAAGCGAAGCTCCGCCTCCCATCCCGGAAAACGCTACAAGAATCCACGTCTCCTGGACAACAACGCGTTGCTACTGCTATCAGAGGCTTTGCTCCGGAAGCCCCACCTCCTCTATCACCCACGCTTGCGTTACCGACTCCATTCGGCCACCGAGAGCGGTGTGTCTCAACCTCCACGCTTGTAAGCTTCTTTCCGTTTTGTACCCGGTAACCAGACTTATAGATCAGGCCTCTCCCCCTCTAAATTTCTCTTTTCTTATTTCTCCCAAACCCAGTTTTTCAGCTTGTCTTCCCGCTCATTCTCGGAACCCCGCTTGGAATCCATCTCTTAAAGGCACAAACACATACAAACAGCGATTGGAAATCCTCTGCCGACACCCAGTTCCTACCACTCACTCCCAGTGGCTCTCAACCAGGTATTACTACACTCATCCAACACTCGCAAGAAATCCGATACTATCACCTTCGCTAACTTCTATATGTTTATTCCCAGTTTTTCCTGAGCCTGATACTTCATAGACGAACCACATACCTACCGTTAGAAGACATCATCCCACAAGATCTTTGAGAGTCTGAAACCAGCTCTACACCAGCGCTCTCTATCGGCCATCGGGTTTTCTTTCCCACGAGGGTTTCCCGGGAATCTCCTTTCGATACCTGAGTTAGAAGGTGTCGGAAGCGGGTTCCAGGTAGATCTATCTATTCTACATTTCGGAACGAAGACAAGGTAGGCCTTGTTGTGTTGTTCTTGCCGGCTAGTTTGCATGTGGGGATTCTCCAGAGAGTAATGAGTTGAATTGTAACACTTAGCAACGCCCGGAAAAATACATGCTCTGGAGGACTCACAGGGGAAGCTCAACAGGCATTAACAATGGAACAACAACTACAACAAATGATGGCCGCCATGCAGACCCTTTCTGCAGAGGTCCAACAGTTAAAATTAGAAAATACTGCATTGCAACAACAAGGGGGACAGGCAGCCCGGAGCTCAGAAGTCCCTCCCGGGCCTTTACTAGGCGGTCGATTTGATGGCAATCCCCAGGCCATGAAGGAATTCCTTGAATGTTGCACAGTGCAGTTTGCCTTTAAGGCAGCCTTTTTTCCCACGGACAGAGACAAAGTGGCCCATATGATTGCACAAATGATAGGAGCAGCCTTAGCATGGGCCACTCCTTTAGTCACCAATAACAACCCCATTTTGGACTCCTATCCGGCATTTTGTAACAGTATCCGCAGTATGTTCAGCAGACAAGAGGTGGTTGTCGCCTCTCAGGAAAGGCTCCTTGATTTAAAACAAGGGAACCTGGATATCCTAGCCTATATAACTACCTTTAAAAGGATGGCCGCCGACACCTCTTGGGCGGACGATGCATTGATAACCCTCTTTAGAAGAGGGTTATCGGAAGAACTAAAAGACGAGGTGTCTCGAGTCCCGAGACCTTCCAATCTGACTGAATTTATTGCCCTAGTGATGCAGTTAGATTATAGGCTCCAGGAAAGGAACAGAGAGAAACGAAAAGGAAAGAACCCTAGATACCATATGGAATCCCTTTTTTCTCCTCATAAACCGAATACTAGTGAGGAGCCCATGCAATTAGGTAACGCAAGGGGTCCTCTCTCCCCTGCAGAACGTGCACGGAGAAAAACACAAGGATTGTGTATTTACTGTGGATCAAGCAGCCATACTGTTAAAGAATGTACGGTTGCACCCCCGAGGAAACCGGGAAACGCCAATGCCCGACCGTAAAGGGGACAACGGCTTCGGGTTCTTCCACTACTATTAGTCCCCTTCCAAATTTCACTATCAGTCCTTCTACCCTAGCAGATGGAAACACCATGATTACTTTAAGTGTTTCATTGGCTTGGGATAACATGTGTCTTGTTAACGTTCCCGCCTTAACAGACAGCGGAGCCGCGGGCAACTTTATTGATGATGTTGGGCAAGAAAACATGGTATCCCACGTACTACCAAGACCATGGCCATCCCTGTGGAAAGCGTGGACGGTAGCCCTCTTATATCTGGGCCCATTAAGGATCACACAAGAGCCTTAAAAATGACAGTGGTCTCCCATCATGAGAACATTGAGCTAGACATCATTAAGACCGCTCATTATCCGGTAATTTTAGGTATCCCGTGGTTAAGGGTCCATAACCCCTATATCAACTGGACGGCAGGTACTCTTTTCTTAGGTTCCGAACAGTGTGTTCACGGTCATCTTTCAGCTAAACCCCCTTCACCAAATCCTGAGCAGGAAGCAGGGATTACCAACACCATAGTAAACAAAGTCTCTTCCCTACCGGCAGAATACCACTCATTCCGTTCTATCTTTTCTCAGTCTGAGTTTTCAGAACTTCCCCCTCATCGGAGGGACGATTGTGCGATAGACCTCATCCCAGATCGTCCACTTCCTTTCGGGAGAATGTACATCCTATCAGCCAAAGAAAAGGAAGTTCTAAAAGAATATCTACACACACATATCAAGAACGGTCTGATTTCTGAGTCCACTTCCCCCGCAGCAGCTTCATTATTTTTCATACCAAAAAAAGACACCACCGAGCTCCGTCCTTGCATCGACTTTAGGGGTTTAAACAAAATCACCATCCCGGACAAATATCCCATGCCTCTCATCCCCGATATATTAGAAGCAGTGCAAGGAGCTAAAGTCTACACCAAGCTTGACCTAAGAGGAGCCTACCACCTGATTCGAATAAAGGCTGGAGACGAATGGAAGACAGCTTTTCGCACACCGTTTGGTCATTACCAGTATTGAGTCATGCCGTTTGGACTTATGAATGCCCCAGCAGTATTTCAAAGATTTATGGATCACATTTTTGCAGACATCAGCTTACATTATGTTATTATTTATCTGGATGACATCTTGATTTTTTCTTCTACCTGGAAAGAACATGTTTTACATGTAAAGGAAGTGTTAACGCGACTACAACAGAATCATCTGTTCTGTAAACTGGAGAAGTGTGAATTTCACAAAACCACCATTTCCTACTTAGGCTACGTTCTTTCCCAACAAGGTATTGCTATGGATCCTGGTAAGATATCGGCAATCACGGAATGGCCCTCTCCCCGATCTATTAAAGACATTCAAAGATTCCTAGGTTTCGCCAACTTTTATAGAAGATTCATCCCACATTTCTCCTTGCTGACCAAACCCTTAACGTACCTGCTGAAAAAAGACATCCCATTTGTTTGGGCCGCTGAGACACAGAGATCATTTGAACAACTCAAGATTCTCTTTACTCAGGCTCCTATTTTAACGGTACCCGATCAACATCGAGGATTCATTGTGGAGTCCGACGCATCCCAGTATGCCTTAGGGGCTGTCTTGCTTCAACCAGATGAGCAGAACATAGAATGACCAGTGGCTTATTTATCCAAGACTCTCTCACCGGCTGAACTTCACTACACAGTGTTGGAGAAAGAACTCCTAGCCATCAAACAGGCTTTTGAAGGATGGCGTCACCTTCTTCTAGGGGCCCAACACCCTATAGAGGTCAGAACTGACCATCATAACCTCCGAACTTTACAGTACACACAAACCTGCAATAGCCGGCAGGCCAGATGGGCCCATTTATTTTCTCTGTATCGAATCAAATTCACTTTTGTTCCAGGAAACACCAATTTGAAGGCAAATGCTTTATCCAGAAAGACTCCTCAAGAAAAGGTCCCTTTTAAACCTGAACCTATGTTTCCAAGGACAATGTCCATATCTATAGTTCATCTCTTTCTGCAAAAATTGGAAGACAAGGCCAAAGACCTCGAGATCCTAGACTCTACACTACTATCGACTCATGGATTAACGAGAAGCCAAGGTCTTCTATTTAAAGGGGAAAAAGTCTACGTTCCTGATCCCGAACTCCAAAAAGAAGTGTTACGATTATGTCATGATTCTCAGGTGGCAGGACATCGAGGGTTTACTAATACCCTGGAACTCATTCAGAGACATTTTTGGTGGCCTTCAGTGTGCACTGATGTGCGAGACTATATTGCTTCCTGCACTGTCTGTCTGCAGACCAAGACACCTCGGTGTTCCGCTTTAGGGGAATTGGTGACCCCTCTACTACCGGTCAAACCCTGGCAGATAATCTCTACTGATTTCATAGTGGACTTACCCCTTTCTAAGGGGTGTAACACCATCATGGTCACCGTGGACAGTTTAACTAAAATGGCTCATTTTATCCCTTTGCCTAATATTCCCTCAGCAGCTATTATGGCACGGGTTTTTGTGGAACGCATCTTCTCTCTCCACG
This sequence comes from Ambystoma mexicanum, assembly GCF_040938575.1. Taxonomy (NCBI): domain Eukaryota; kingdom Metazoa; phylum Chordata; class Amphibia; order Caudata; family Ambystomatidae; genus Ambystoma; species Ambystoma mexicanum. The sequence goes on along the minus strand of NC_090921.1, from coordinate 1,507,381,789 downwards.
GCCTCCCAGAAACTATAATTTCGGATAGAGGACCGCAGTATACTTCAAGGTATTGGAAACGAATTTGTCAGACTTTGGGAATTTCGAGAGCATTGAGCTCCGGCTTTCACCCGCAAACCAACGGGCAGACGGAGCGGCTGAATCAGACCCTGGAAGGGTACCTTCGCTGTTATGTCTCTTCAGCCCAAGACAACTGGAAAGATCTGTTACCCTTAGCAGAATTCGCCTATAACAATACGGCGCATTCTTCCATCAAAGCCAGTCCCTTCTTTTGCACATATGGATTTCATCCTACAGTATTTCCTCATGTGACCTCCGCCCTTACCAAATTCCCGGATATAGACGCTTTGATCGATACCATTCAACAAGGCCATATCAAAGCAGGTCTGGCCCTACAAGAAGCCCAGACCAGGAGCAAGAAACAAGCCGACAGACATCGGACTCCTACCCCACAATTCGACATCGGGGATCATGTGTGGCTGGCCAGCAAGTTTCTCCCCAGGCGACTCATTCCCTCTAAACTGTCACCCAAATATTTCGGTCCTTTTCCCATCATTGCCAGATTCGGACCTGTGGCCTACAAACTCAGGCTCCCTAGGTCTTGGAGTCGCATTCATCCCACCTTTCACGTCTCACAGCTAAAACCAGATGTTCGTAACCAATTCCACCGCTCCTCATGTGGTTCTCCCCCTCCTGTGATGACGGACTCAGGTCCGGAGTATGAGATTTCGGGGATTTGTGACTCCCGTTACCATAGAGGGGTTCTTCAATACCTGGTGGACTGGAAGGGTTACTACCCGTCCGACCGCTCCTGGGAACCTGCGTCCGCGGTTCATGCTCCGCGATTGGTTCATGCTTTTTATCGCTTCCACCCGGGTAAGCCGGGGTTTTCCTCCCTTGGAAGGGGGCATACTGTTACGATGGGTCTCCGACGCGGTTTGTTATGGAACCGCTGGCGGCTTCAACCAAAGTTGCGGCTTGGTTCATCCAACATGGCGCCTGTACTCGGAGTCAATGGTCTAGTTGTCAGGACGGGAGACGGAAGCAAAGCTCCGCCTCCCATCCCGGAAACGCTACAAGAATCCACGTCTCCTGGACAACAACGCGTTGCTACTGCTATCAGAGGCTTCGCTCCGGAAGCCCCACCTCCTCTATCACCCACGCTTGCGTTACCGACTCCATTCGGCCACCGAGAGCGGTGTGTCTCAACCTCCACGCTTGTAAGCTTCTTTCCGTTTTGTACCCGGTAACCAGACTTATAGATCAGGCCTCTCCCCCTCTAAATTTCTCTTTTCTTATTCCTCCCAAACCCAGTTTTTCAGCTTGTCTTCCCGCTCATTCTCGGAACCCCGCTTGGAATCCATCTCTAAAGGCACACACACATACAAACAGCGATTGGAAATCCTCTTCCGACACCCAGTTCCTACCACTCACTCCCAGTGGCTCTCAACCAGGTATTACTACACTCATCCAACACTCGCAAGAAATCCGATACTATCACCTTCGCTAACTTCTATATGTTTATTCCCAGTTTTTCCTGAGCCTGATACTTCATAGATGAACCACATACCTACCGTTAGAAGACATCATCCCACAAGATCTTTGAGAGTCTGAAACCAGCTCTACACCAGCGCTCTCTATCGGCCATCGGGTTTTCTTTCCCACAAGGGTTTCCCGGGAATCTCCTTTCGATACCTGAGTTGGAAGGTGTCGGAAGCGGGTTCCAGGTAGATCTATCTATTCTACATTTCGGAACAAAGACAAGGTAGGCCTTGTTGTGTTGTTCTTGCCGGCGAGTTTGCATGTGGGGATTCTCCAGAGAGTAATGAGTTGAATTGTAACAATAAACTCATCAGAAATATGAAGATCTTTAGAAGGATAGATTTTCTGAATTCCAAGTGAGAAAGCCTTATCCATATTTTTAGTCGCCTCAGCCTGTTTCTTTTGGTCATATAACAATGCTTTTTCAGCGTTCGTTTTATGACAACGTGCATGTTTCTCTCTACCTTTAAGTTGTTGCAGCGCTTCTTTTTTCCAATTCTGCAAAACATCAAATGCTGTAGGTCTAGCCTTTTTCTTTAACAAGACTGACTCCAAATATTCAATGCGAGGGATCTCAAAACTACCATTGATTGGCCACTGAAGTTCGGAGGCATGTCTGGTTTGCCTGTGCCAAATATCATACTATACTTCCAATGCCATACTTACAGTACATAGTACATGCCGGCGACCCCTCCTGTGGTGCGGGACGGCTAAATTCCAATGATTGTCTATCACTGCGGAATAATGCCCTAAAGCAGGTAGACAATTTCCCAGGCATATCTCAAATTCTTGGTGTTACCTGGTCAATAATTGTGTCTGCAGATACAATGCGCCAAAATTCAAATTGTCAGGGTTAAATTAAGAATCGGGTCACGACTCACCTGACCAAACCTAAGGAGGACCGATCGGTACTTCTAGGAATCTTACCTAACTAATCTTACCTCGTGTATGTTGATTTCGGCAAATCTGCCCGCCTCGATAAGTGGACCCTTGTCAAGATGCCTTCTCAGACTACAAGCTAATCATCCAGGGATCGGGTCGTGCAGCGCTGCTGAGGTGTCGCGTCTCATCCAGGAGCCCCTTTAAGTCACACCGTCCGATCCCGGTCCGATAGCGTGTGTCAACTTTCAACAATCCGGCATCAATCTTGAGGGTCCCTGTTCGGGCGCCAACTGTGAAAACATAAAAAGAATATCGAGGCTGAGTACCCCAAAAGGAAATACACCAAACACGGGTTACAAAGGAACATACAAAGTACTTTATTCTATATTGAATCCAATTACAAAGAACAGAGCAAAATCAGATAGCTATCGGCTCTCAGTACAACACAACAAACTCCAGCGTGGTTCAGTGTGTTCAGTGAGAGACACTGTACATTAGAATGCATTCGCTTTTTATATATTTAGTGGGCGATGCCCAGCCCTACTTCGGGTTAATATTCCTTTTAATATATCACTAATCTAGGGTTCGTGCCAAGTCTCAAATAACCGCATATAACTGGTTTGCCTTTAATACATGTATCAACAAGCGTATGCAATAGCTGTGTATTCTAAGGTTTTCCATGCAGGCCTTCTTAAACATTAATACAATGTAGTTAAACAGATGTTCTTTGTTCAGTATTTGAATACATTTTCTCAACATAAGCTCGTGGATTAGTTTTCATTGCACAAGTAATCCTTCTACTCATAGGTCAGTGAACGACAAGGTCTCAGTTCATGAACTCAACAAGTGGCCTGCAGGCAAATTAGACATTAGCTATTTACAGAGGTCAAGACAGCCATGTTGTATTCTGCAATGACATCGTCCACCATTTTAGCTCACAGGGTGACTTTTACACAACAAATCCTAAAATGGCGGTTTGACCTAAAATGGCAGCCTACATGGATTTAAGGTCAGGACCTTGCAACACAGATTTCTTTCGCAAGCGACTTTCGAGCAGCTTGGCGTAGGCCAATATTAAATATATTTATTACAATAGGAGGCACAATATACTTTCTATTTCGACAGGGTAGGAAAATATGACAACCTGACCTGTCATTTTTTCCTACCCATCAGAAAATCCTACCAAGAGCAGGTATTGGGCAACCCACCCAGGGGTAGGAAAAAGTGAAGGGGTAGGAAAATCTGACAGCCTGACCTGTCATTGTTAGCCAGAATCATATGCATATATATATATAGTATATGCATATATATATATTTCTGATGCTTGTTAATCTGCTTAGAATCACCTGCTGTGCATAGGTCCGACATCCAGTGGTCACTGCAGAGTATTGCATTTTGTTTTTCGTAGTCGAAAAGGGACGTCGACAAGGCGTGTCTGAAATACTATCCCTATAGTGACGTGTGTTGTACCCACAATCCCTCACGCACCGAGGTCCCTCCGATTGTTTTTTTCCGCCCAGCTACTGGTCGCCTTTACGCGGAGCTCCTCGAGAGACATTGCAGATTCCATCTCCTCGACCTTTGGTCGGTTTTTCCTGTTTAAAGATTTAATATATCGATCCCTCCCTCGACGCAGTTGTGAAGCTGTCTCCGCCGAGCAAGATCTTCGACGGAGGGGACGAGCGGAGGAGATCCTTCGGCGTTGCCGAACACGTGGCCTGGCCTCGCAGGCCAAATACAGTAGGGAGAGTGGGGTAGTGGGACATCTCTGATTCTTTTGCTGAGAATGCCTTTCCTTTTCCCCTTCCTTTCCCTTGGGGTAGTTATCACGGTTTATTGCCTCGGCTATGGAGAGGACACCCTTTAGGTTTTGCCCACTTTGTAAGGGCAAGTTTACTTGGAAGGACAAGCATTCACGGTGTAACCGCTGCTTGCCCCTCGATCACGTAGAGGAGGGTTGCTCGGCTTGTCGGCTTCTAAAGCCAAAGACTCTAAAAGACCGTAGGGTCAAGAGGTGGGCGGCCTACGCTATGTCGAAAGCCGGGTCTTCACCCGCCGCTGCTACCACCGACAGTGACGAGGAACGTGATAACACGACCTCCGCTACGGAAGTCGTACACCCCTCTAAAGAGCGCTCGCGCTCTTCGTCATCTGTCCCCGGCCCCGACGGGCTCGGCTCACGCCCTGCTTATGGGGATGAACACCCCGGCGACACTGACACGATACAACACATAAACACACAACCCATAGCTCTTCTTCGTCGAAGACGAAGAAAGCATCAGCGCCCAAGGAGACGCAGGTTACACCGGCAGCCTCCTCGGACCGTTCGGGTTCGAAGCCCCTCTCGCAACCGCAGCCGCGACCAGCGACTGGGCTTTCGGCAAATAAGGGCGCCGCCCCCAAACCATCGGCCGGCGCGCACCAGCAGAGAGCGCACGCCGCCATAGAACGTTCGACACCCGTAACGTCGAAACCACAGCCCTCCGCTGACAAACGAGTCACAGAGAGCTTGGCGAGGATCGTTGTGGCCGACGCCCAGAAGCGTACGCCGAAAGACACGTCGAGCGCTACGCAAAGGTCGAAAGACACGCCGAAAAAGCCCGAAGAAAAACAGGGACTACCCCCTGCAGTCGGGGGGACCCCCAGCACACCGGAAGGCTTTTCGGAGGGCGACGGGACACTTTCCTCGACGTTGTGGGAGAGGTTGAGCCGTTTTCAGCAAGATAACACTAATTTTCCCCCGATAGACCGCTCAGGGGTACCCCATGAAACCATGGAAAGGCTCCATCTCTGCATGGAGAGAATGGAGAGGTTTATGAACACCCAGAACCCTCCCACTCCCAAGAGAACAAGAGAAGGGCCTCAGGAGGACCCCAGGGCCAAATACCCGAGGCAGGACACACCCTTAGACTTCCATAATGTGTATGACCTCACTGGTGAGGAACAATACTTAGAAGAGGAGGATGATTTTGTGGACAATGAAGAAGGACAGAACCAAGAGGAAGGTCTGGAAGACAGCCCAGACATGGTAGGAGAAGGCTTCGGAGAAAATCCAGAAGAAGGACCTTCTCATCCCTGGCAATCCCCATCAGTATATTTGGACACTGATGTCCTGAACCTAAATCCTCCTGACAATTCACCTGTTAGAAACACGTCTCCCATTGACGATCAGCCCACATTCAATGCCCTGTTGCGCAGAGCAGCAGCACATTTCGAACTGGACACTGGGGAGATCTCTCCGGAAATAGACTTTGTGGAAAGAGTAATTAAGGAGAAACCCCCAGTCAGCCAGACCATTCCCCTCCTCGCTTCAGTGAAGAGAAGAATCATCCCTTCGCTATCCACACCCGCACTAATCAGAGGAGTTAATCCAAGGATTGAAAAACTTTTCACTCCTTCACCCTCAGACCCGCTGTACATCAGGGGACATTCCATTCCGGATTCCCTTGTAGTAACTAATACAAGGAAGAGGGCAGGGGTGCCGCTGTCCACCAGTGAGGCACCACCTGACAAGGAGGGCAAGAGGTTATATGCCCTTCCTAAAAGAGTCACATCCTTGGCTGCCTTTTCGGCAAGAATTGCGAACAACAATTCTTTGTTAGCTAGCTACGCGGACGCGCAGTGGGCCAAACTGCGCAAGGACGCCGAAGAAGCGCCGGAACCACTACGTACACGCCTGCTTTCAACTATTGGCGAAGGAACCCAGGTCAACCAGAGTATTGTAAAGAACTCTCTGGATGCTGCTGAGACAGCGGGACGTTCCCTGGTTCAGGGAATACTCCTAAAACGCCATGTATGGCTGCGCAACTCAGGGTTCAAACCGGAGACACAGGCGTCTTTAATAAATAAACCTGTTGAAGACTCAAACCTCTTCGGGAAGGCGGTGGATGAGGCTCTGGAAATGGCTAAAAAAGAGTTTGATACTATCAAGACTCTTGACCAGATCTCTAAGCCCACTACCAGTCGCGGCTATGGCAAAAAACGCTTTTTTCGTGGCCAACGCCAACAGCAGAATCAGCAGCAACAGTACCCTGCCACCAGTTACCAGACCAATAGTGGGCAGTACAGCCAAAGAGGACAGCGCAGGGGCAAAGGGAGAGGGCGGGGGTCCACCCCAGAGGCTCCCAAGCCCCCAACAACACCAAGTGACGCGAAGATTCGCGTCCCCTCCCATGCAACACCGGTCGGGGGCCGGATAACATCCTTTCTTCCAGCATGGGAGGGAATAACGTCAGACCGCTGGGTACTTTCCACCGTAGCCCACGGATACTGCATCGAATTCAACAGTTCCCCAACATACAGACCCCCGAGGGGACGACGCATGACACCGGAACACCTTGCCATCCTTCTCCAAGAAGTACAACAACTGCTGGAAAAAGGAGCCATAGAGGTCGTGCCTCTATCTCAGGTAACGAAAGGTATTTATTCAGTGTACTTCCTTGTACCCAAAAAGGATCTAACCATGCGCCCTGTATTAGATCTGCGCCCAGCGAACAAGTTTATCAAACCCCAGAAGTTTCGTATGGTGACCTTACAGGAAGTGATCCCACTGCTATCACAGGGAGATTACATGACAACATTGGACATGAAAGATGCATACTTTCATATTTTAATGTTGCCAGCGCACAGAAGATACCTCAGGTTTATGATAGAGGGCAAACACTATCAGTTCAGAGTGCTACCCTTCGGCATAGCATCAGCACCAAGGGTATTCACGAAGGTACTGGCAGTGGCAGCGGCCCACCTGCGCAGGTTGTCCATCCCAGTTTACCCTTACCTCGACGACTGGCTCATAACAGGGGATTCTTACGAAACATGCTTCTCCAATACCCAAAAGACTGCAGGCCTTTTGTTCCAGTTGGGCTTCTCCATCAACGAAAAGAAGTCCAGCCTGGACCCCAGCCAAATCAAACAATTCCTAGGGGCTCTAATTCAAACAAAGGACGGCCTCGTCTTCCCCTCCAACTCGAGGGTCCAAAACATGCTGTTTCAGATCCCTCAATATGTGACCAGTCGAGAGGTGACGGTACGCAAAGCAATGCGCTTGCTAGGCATGGTGGCGTCGTGTATTTATTTGGTACCTCACGCGCGCCTGCGCATGCGCCCTATGCAAGAGTGGCTCAACAGCCAGTGGTGTCAGGCCAGCGGATTATAGGACGCTCCAGTGGTGGTCTCGCAGGCCTTGGTTCTCTCGCTACGATGGTGGACAAAGGAAAACCTGGAAAAAGGGAAACCCTTTGCCACACCCGCGGCGGAAGCCACTCTAACTACAGACGCATCCCTAACAGGATGGGGGGCTCACCTATGCCATCAGACTGCTCACGGAGTGTGGACTCCGAAGGTAGCATCCAAACACATAAATCTACTGGAGCTACTAGCTGTGTTCAAGGCGCTAAAAGCCTTCCAGGAACACCTACAAGGCAAAACTGTGTTGGTCCTTGCAGACAGCACCACAGCCATGTACTACATCAACAAGCAGGGGGGCACCCACTCTCCAGGACTGTCCAAACTGGCCCAAAATATATGGAAGTGGGCTCTCAAACAAAACATGTTCCTACTGTCAGAACATGTACCAGGGGAACTCAATCTGTTGGCAGACAAACTCAGCAGAGATTTCCCCCTGCCCGAAGAGTACGAATGGCGACTGCACGAAGACATCGTCTTCGACGTCTTCACACAATAGGGATTCCCAGAAATAGACCTATTCGCAACCCTGGAGAACTCACAATGCCCAAGTTACGCCTCCAGGTACCCCCAGAACCAATCCAAGGGGAACGGTCTGTCGATGCAATGGTCAGGGAAATTGGTTTACGCTTTTCCCCCGATTCCCCTTCTCAACAAGGTGGTGCACAAGATGCACCAGGAACAAGTAACCATGATACTGGTGGCCCCAATGTGGGCCCGACAGCCATGGTTCGCTCACTTGGTGGAGATGTCTCTATCTCCCCCAGTGAAACTCCCCTGCCCGTACAACATGCTGTCACAAGACAAGGGCAGGACTCTGCATCCATGCCCCCAGAACATGAACTTAGCAGCTTGGCTCCTGAGATCATAGAATTCGGACATCTACAGCTCCCGCAGAGATGCATGGACATCCTCAGGGAAGCCAGAAAACCTAACACTCGCCACTGCTACTCTAGCAAGTGGAGGAGATTTGTCATCTGGTGCAGAGGAAAAAGCATCAACCCGATTGACTGCTCTCCCACACATATTGTTCTATACCTGACCCACTTGTTGGATTCAGGTCTAGTGTTCAATTCCATTAAAGTCCACCTAGCGGCACTTTCTGCATACACCACTTCCCAACTCAAGGTGTCGTGGTGGAAGATCCCTGTTATAAAGGCCTTCATGGAGGGAATAAAGAGAATACACCCCCCGAGAGCTGACCCAGCTCCCGGATGGGACCTTAACGTGGTGCTTACCAGACTCATGGGCTCACCTTTCGAACCCATGCACAAAGCATCTTTTAAAGACCTCACTCTTAAGACTGCTTTTTTAATAGCTATCACCTCCATCAGGAGAGTAAGTGAACTACAGGCTCTTTCTGTTCTAGACCCCTTCGTTACAGTTCACAGAGATAAGGTGGTTCTACGCACGCACCCAAGGTTTGCTCCGAAGTTCATATCGAAATTCCATGTAAACCAGTCTATAGAACTGCCAACGTTCGTTCAAAATCCTTCCAACTTGGGAGAAAAAACTCTACACACACTAGATGTGCGCAGAGCGGTCATGTTCTACATGGAAAGAACCAGACCACTGAGGAAGACTAATCAGTTCTTCGTCTCGGTGGCAGCAGGAAGAGAAGGGGATGCAGTTTCAAAGTCCACTATTTCTAGATGGATTGTTCAATGCATCACTCTCTGCTATACTCTTGCTAAGAGAGAACTGCCCTTTAAGCATAGAGCACACTCTACTCGAGGCACAGGGGCGTCCATAGCATTCATTGCAAATGTTCCCCTTGAGTCCATCTGCAAAGCGGCTACCTGGAGTTCTGTGCACACCTTTACAAAACACTACTCTCTAGATGCACACTCGAGATCTGACTCCCAGGTGGGTCAGGCAGTATTAAGACATCTTTTCTCTACTGTTCCTTCTCATAACCCACCGCCAACTCCGGGTACTGCTCGCTAGTCTATGCACAGCATGTGATTCTAAGCAGATTAACAAGCATCAGAAGACAATGCATTACTTACCGTAAAAGCATTTCTGATGATTTTATCTGCTTAGATTCACATGCGCCCACCCTTCCTCCCCGCTCGGATGGAAGGAACATAGACTTCCTTTTATATCTCTCTTTTCTGTACTCACTCACGTCTAGAAGGCTCCCTCAGGGCAGAAAAATACAAACAGAGGGACCTCGACGCGTGAGGGATTGTGGGTACAACACACGTCACTATAGGGATAGTATTTCAGACACGCCTTGTCGACGTCCCTTTTTCGACTACGAAAAACAAAATGCAATACTCCGCAGTGACCACTGGATGTCGGACCTATGCACAGCATGTGAATCTAAGCAGATACAATCATCAGAAATGCTTTTACGGTAAGTAATGCATTGTCATATAGTGTTAGGGAACACTACATAGGATTAGGACCACAAGTGGTAGTACAATTTCACCTTTGGTACAAGCCTCTACTATGCAGTAAAGTGATAGCGATGGCTGAGCAGCCAGACTTATCTCAAGAGCAAATGAGCAGTACTAGGGATTACACAAAGGACTACAAATACTGTGACTTAAGCAAACACTGACTCAAGGTTTCTGGTTAAAAAATATAAGTACATTTATTTTTAAAGCATCTGTTCATAAAACACTTCACTTCTATTAAATAAAACCACACTGTAAATATACTACACACAACCAATTTCTCTTGTTCAGGTCAATTCAAGGTAAGTACATTAGGATTTGACAGACCGGTGTTGTGAAACAAAGACGTTACCAGGGGTTAATACGCGATATATTTTTGACAGTAATGACAGTTCCGTCTTACGAAAGAAAAGCGTAACCGCAGGAAGAAATGTAACCGCAGTCAAACACACTTAGCACATAGAATTAAAACAAGGGAATAGTGGATAAAAACCATAGGCAATACTTTTGTCAAGCCAATAGAATCAGAGGACGTGTTCTAAGAGGCAGATAAAAGTCAATAGGCCTGCGCCAGTGTCAATTGGAGTAGGGACTCTGTTGTCGGGGATCACACCGTGAGAACAGTTCAAGATTCACGTTGCCACGAGTACTGGATATTGTCAAAGGGAGGCAAAAGTTATAAGACGGAAGAAAGAAAGGACAAGCCTTCGGAAAAGAAAAGGGTTCACCCCAATTCCTCAAGGTCGGACGGAGAGAACGACAAATGGACACAGTACCTTATTCAAATGAAGAAAGCTTCCTGGTAGTTCCTGCAGACTCACAGTTCCTGAGGCTTCAGTCGTGGGGAAAAGAAGGAGGACGTCTGGAGCGATCTGCACTATCCAGGGATGGGGCCAGCAGCAGCAAAGCAACGATGAATAAAAGGTGCGCTCCTTAAAAACAGGAGAGGGCTCTTCTGATGGCTATCCGGACCACTACAGCTCAGTGCAGCGATTTCGACCCAGAAGAGGACTCTCTGGCTGTAGAAGTTGAGCTGGTTGATCCCACCAGGCTCAAGGGAAGAAGACTCCAGACTGGATCTTCTCTGTCGTTGAAGGGTAGATAGCTCAGGACTGCAGCAAGGCTTCACCGGGCATTCAGGAGTTGCAGCAGCCGTCTTCTTCTCTGCTTCTCTTCGGTTCTTGTAGTTCCAGTGGCGACTCTGACTTCCAGCCCAAGAGTCCTGCCTTTTATGCCAAAATCCCCCATTCACACAGCCTGGCTGTCAATCACACAGTAGGGGGGTTGTCTAGCCCAGACAACCACCTCAGCCAATCGACACAAAGTGCGACTTGGGTATCCAAGGAGTCCCTGTGCAGGGGCTGACTAAACCCCTCCCTCACATACAGCCCAACTAGACACCCAGGCGCCAAAGGAGGGCTTCTTCGGAGAAGCCCGCCAAAGGACGTAGAAAAAGAAAACCAAACCTGGTTTGGCACGAAAAGCAAACAACAAGAAAGACCGTTCCAACACAAAATGGCAGAAAACCAGTCTAGGACCCAAAATAAAAATGATATGGGGTAGCGGGATTTATGTTCACGTCTGTCACCACAGCCAGAACACTAACAGGGGAATCTGTGTAAAAATGATAGTTACCACTGCCTCCAGCCATGTCAAGTCGGGAAGGGGGACACAAGTGCCCCTTGAGGTACAGAAGGACAGGTGAAATATATTCCCCTCCAGTACTCCATTGTAAGATGGTTGGTACTGGATCTGTATTTAAAAGGACTAGTAAAGCCAAGGGTGACTTCACAGGTTTCTGGGGCATAGTAGTCATCCCCAGAAATGGAGTACATAAGGGAAGTCTAAAAGACATCCTTGTGTCACTGCACTGAAGGTGCTGTGTGACACATAAGTAACAAGATGATGCCTATGGAGTCGGTGACAGTCCATAGCCCATGAGCACAAAAAGTACAATACACACAAAATTACACTGTAAGAGTGGGAAAAAGGCTCACACTCTTACCAGGTGGAAAAAATAAACCACAGAAATCCAGCAAGGCCGCTGAGGGACTCACTAGGTAAGGGAAATTAGCCATAAATGAGAATTCTCCCTAACAGTCATTTTTTCCTATCCGTCAGAAAATCCTACCGAGAGCAGGCATTGGGCAACCCACCTAGGGGTAGGAAAAAGTCACCCACCCAGGGGTAGGAAAAAGTGACGGGGTAGGAAAATCTGACAGCCTGACCTGTCATTTTTTCCTACCCATCAGAAAATCCTACCGAGAGCAGGCAATGGGCAACCCACCCAGGGGTAGGAAAAAGTGACGGGGTAGGAAAATCTGACAGCCTGACCTGTCATTTTTTCCTACCCGTCAGAAAATCCTACCGAGAGCAGGCATTGGGCAACCCACCCAGGGGTAGGAAAAAGTGACGGGGTAGGAAAATCTGACAGCCTGACCTGTCATTTTTTCCTACCTGTCAGAAAATCCTACCGAGAGCAGGCATTGGGCAACCCACCCAGGGGTAGAAAAAAGTGACGGGCAGGAAAGTCTGACTGCCTGACCTATCATTTTTTCCTACCCGTCAGAAAATCCTACCGACAACAGGCAATGGGCAACCCACCCAGTGGTAGGAAAAAGTGACAGGGTAGGAAAATCTGACAGGCTGGCCTGTCATTTTTTCCTGATCGTCAGAAAATTCTACCGAGAGCAGGCATTGGGCAACTCACCCCGGGGTAGGAAAAAGTGACGGGGTAGGAAAATCTGACAGCCTGAACTGTCATTTTTTCCTACCCGTCAGAAAATCCTACTGACAGCATGCATTTGCCCTTGTACCAGGAAAGTGGGGTAAGTGGAGTAAGAGGTTTTACAATTCCTCTTTTTTCAGTTTGATGACGTACCCAAGTGGATTAAAACATCTCCCGATGCAAGATCCTAACAGAGCTCGGTGGAGGTTTCTGAATGCCCAGCCAGCGTTTGTGTGCCTAGGGGGCAATGTTCAAGGCGCTTTAGGAAGTAGCAGCCTATAGAGAGATGGGGGCATTGCTTAAAGAGTCGGAGACTGAGACCCCGTGAGTTCCCGGCAGTATGCTGTCACACGTGGGTGGGGTGCAGAGTGCCCCCTTACGGCAGCCCAAACACCCAATGTGCTTTCTTCAAAGAGGCGTTTTATTTGCAGGTAGTTTCTTAATGGGGGCGGGTATGTTAATAGCAAAATGAGGAAAGCAGCTTATTGTGTAAATATAGACTGAGGTGTGAGAAAATCGCCCCTCCAACAAAAGGGCCCTGCCTCTCCGACTTTCGATCCTGATGAGACTACCGGCCCAGCCCAGATACCCCATGAATGAGGGTCTTGTGGAACGCCAGGCTGCCCCTCCCTTCTCCCTGACATCAGCATGCTTTGCCCTGCCCGCCTCATGCTACTGCTGGGGGAGATGGCTCATCCGGGCAGCACTGAGCCTAGACCACATCAAACAAGATCTAAGGCGGGGGCACCCCCTCACCCACGCCCTGAGCCGGTGTAAAAGGGCTGAGGTGTGTAGACACTGCCCTACGCACCCCCCCTACCCCTACTGCTTTCCTCTGTACAAAGATGCCTCTGCTATTTTGGCGGCCCTGCCCCCACTATTTAACTATAAGTCATGACTGAGCATGCGCACGCACTGCACACTTTATTTAGTATTCATTTTTGCAGTAACATAGTGCTACAGGCTTCTGAGCGCTGCTCATTACCAACAGAGTATGATGCTCATTTATTGACCTCAGCAGGTTAAACATCAAAGCTTTCTCTGAATACGGAACATGAGGGAAGAAACCTGGGCCTGTGCTGCAGTGGGGGCGAGGAAGGGGGTGAGCGGATGGATGCGAGCATGTGCGCATGTGTGAAAGAGCCCAGGAGGGGCATGGAGAAACATCCACAAGGGCTGAGAGGCCAATGTGGGCATGTCTGCATACAGACTGGTGCAGCAGAGGTCCACTAATGGCAGCGTTCTCTATGGCCATCTTATGGTCACAGTAATAAGAGCTTCCTGGGGGGCAAGAGGGGCTGGGGCGGGTGGAGGGACACACAAACATCACAGAGGCAATATGCCCTGGTCTTTCTACAACACAATTCCAACCATGGAAGTGACTTTTGAATAAGTTGCCATAAGTAAGCAAAATGGGAAACAAAAGCAAATGTAAGTTATTTAAGAACACACTTAACTGGAAAGGCAGCAGCAGTACTACTCAGGGACTCTACACCTTTCACCGTTCAAGTCAGCAAACAAAGAGGGCTGCTCCTCCCCAAAACTGTGCATATAAGCATTTCCCTGCCTCCCACTATCCAGCCTTGCCCCTGGACAGCCCCTCATACCTTGCCCCTGTATTCAGCCAATGTCCTTCTGCCTCCTGCCATCCTCTTCACCCCAGCATGCCCTCCCTTTTATCACACTCTCCCCATTTGCCAGGCGCCCCTTCCTCTTGGAGCTGCCTGCTTCCCTTCCTCCCAAGCCGGTGAATCTCCATGGCTGGTGGGGGCTCACCACTAGGTGTTAGGTGTGGGGACCACCAAGAGGCCAATGTGGAAAGGTCTGCATACAGACTGGTGCAGCCGAGGTCCACTGCACACTTTTAGTATTAATTTCTGCATTTACATAGCGCTACAGGCTTCTGCATTTTGGAGCTCGTAGTATTTATTATATGTCAAATTTAATATGGAACTCCAAGTTCCAGGGTGCAAAGCGCGGTTGGCTAAAATAATAGGATTGTCCTACCATTTGATACACCATGAGGAGAAACTGTACAATTTGGTCACAGAACAAGTGTGTTGATAATTGTCCAGTAATCAGGGTATCTGCAAAAAGAAAGATGTTTTTGGAGGGGACACCATTGTGTTACCTGACTGGCATACTTTTGTGTTCTTCGCTTGTGTTTGAGCCGGGATCATGACCTAATCCCGTTGCACGTTAAATAATGAACAATGTGCGCATAACTTTTAGTTTCCTCTTCAGGGCAAGATAGCTCTGGGAGCAAATGCACTCCCTACAAGCGATCAGCTAGCAACCACCTGCTCGTGCATTCACATCATATCAGGGTGCACAATGCTCAACTCTTCTTAATTCATTCCAGATACATTTATTACAACTGTTACGATGCCCAGTGCCTGTCACACCAATTCTTAATTAACATCACGCTTCATTGCACCCATAGTTCGCGTTCTATCTATGCTGTGCCCTGTCTACTGGCGCTGAAATCGCTCGCACATCAGTCTCATGCCTCTGTTTACTGCCCAAAATTCCTTAACCTTCTACCTTAACCATTGGACAACCTACACCATTCACCACAAGGCGTTTGAGACATGCTTGACCTGCGGTTCGGGAGCCGCTGTGCAATGTTTTATATGCTCCCTTATTTGGGTACCCCACCAAATGCATTCTGGTATCTGTGGTCCAGAGCTAACTATCGCAGTAAACAGAAGTTGGGTCAGTGCTGTGCTGGGTTGTGCCAGGATTGGTGGAGACTATGCTGGGGTGACCTAGGTGAGTGGGCATTGTGGCGAGTGAGCTGCGGTGGGTCAGTGCTGTGCTGGGGGTAGTTGAGGTGCTGGCTTGATCTGGGGCATGTTGGGTGCCAGGTCTAAGCTAGAGTGGGAGGGTTGAGTGCTTGGAGGCGCTAGGGTTGGTGGAGAAGGTCCTACAGTGACCTGGTTTGGGTGCAGCGCTGTGGTGAGTGGACTGCTCGGCTGTGCTAATGTGGGTGCAAAGGGCCTCATTACATGTTTGATGTTCATTCATTACCATTACCACCACTTGGTCCCATGAGTGCACCATGGGATTACAAGTGGTGGTAATGTGGTGTAATTCCAGTGTGTGTGTAGTGCACAGGGCTCCATGGAGATTTGTGGTGGATTTACCACCGGCGGATTTGTTGCTGGAGGTAAATCCTCCACTTTATAGCCAAATGTATAATTCAGTGGTTTGCGAAAAATGGCGATAATTCTGCTACCGCCCAAAAAGGTGGCAGTAATGGAATTACCACTTTTGCCATGCCACTTGTAATGAGGCCCTTAAAGTTTGCTGCTTTTAGCTCAGTTGGGTGTGTGTTGTTCTCGGTCGAGCTATGCGATGCTTGTGTGTGCTATGGGATGCTTTTGTGAGCTATGGGATGCGTGTGTGAGCTAGGGGGTGCTTGTGTGAGCTAGGTTTTGCTCGGTTGAGGCAGTGGGCGGGCATTAAGAAGATGCAATCTAGGGTGGTGTGTGATGTCTTGAGTGGAGCCAGTACTGGGATGTAATTGAGTCCTTGGCTATACAGCTCGGGTGAGTTTATGTGAGTGGGTGAACTGCTGGGGTGAGCTAGGCTGGGTGGGTGCTGTGCTGGGGTGAGTTACGGTGGGGTGCTTGTATGAGCCACAGTGATGTTGTTATTTGCTCTAGTGTCCTAGGGTGGGTGGGTGATGTGCTGTGATAAGCTATGTAAGCTTGTCCAGATGCTGGGTGGCTAGGTTAAGTGGGCTGGGTGCTGGTTGCTGGTATGAGTTTAGGTCCAGTGGGATGATGAGGTGAAAAAGGGTAGGCTGTTGGGGTTGGTGGGAATAACTCTGGTGGGTGTGGGGCTAGGGTGAACTAGGATGGATGGTTTGCTGGGGTGAATTAGGATTAGTGTCATGCTAGGCTGGGGCGTTTTGCTGGTGTGAGCTACGGTTGGTGGATTTTGTACCTGTTGAGCTAGGTGGGTGGGTGCTGTGTTGTGGTGAGCTAGAGTGAGTGGCTAGGGGCTGAGATGAGTTAAAATGTGCTCAGTGTTGTGGGAGTTTATGGTGGATAAGATGCTTGGATGAATGGATGCTTTGGTGAGCTTGAGTTGACAGATGGGGTGCTATAGTGATCTTGTGCTGGAGTGATCTAGGATGCAGTGGGTGTTGCTAAGAGCTAGAGGAGGGTGGCTGTACTGCACAGGTGAGCTAGGGCGGGTAGATTGTATGCTAGTAAGAGTTAGGGTGAGTGGATTTTTTTTTTGTGGTGAGCTATGTTGTGAGCTATGGTTTGAGGTGGAGAGAGGAAAGGTCGGGAGTGGACCGATGCAAGATGGGATTGGTGTGTGGATTGGTTTGCTGAGGCAGCTTATGGTGCCCTGGGTGAGCTACAATAAGTTTTGTGCCAGGGCAAGTTAGGCCGGAAGGTGTATGTACTGGAGGGAGCTAGGGTGGATATGTATTGTGCAGGGATTAGTTAGGATAGATGGGTGGCGTGCTGCAGAGAGCTAGGGTGGGTCGGTGTTATGTTGGGGAGCTAGGGCGGGGTGACGTTGTTGGGTAAGCTTGTGTAGGATGAGGCAAAGTGGTTTGTTGAAGTTTGGTGGGGTGTGTGAGGTTGGTTGAGGTGTGAGGTCGGTTGTGTGACTGGGGAGAATGGGGGTGCTGAGGTGAACTCATGTTTTCTAGGGGCTTTGGCGGTGGTTGGATAGGTGGGCTGCTGGGATGAGCTATGATGAATGAGTTGTGCTTGTTTTTATTGCATTTGCATTGGGGTGAATACTTGGCTGAGCTAGGGTTCCTGGGTGTGGTAGGTTGTGCTGGGGTGAGGTAGGTTTGCTGGGGTGAGCTAGCATTTGCTAGGGTGCACAAGGGTGGTTGGAGTGCTGGGGTGAGCCACATGTGTTGCAGTGATGTAGCCGGGCTGGGAGTGATCAGGGTGTCATAGGGTATGGGGTGGGCTAGGGTATGGGAGTGAGCTTGGGTGGATTATTAGGGTGAGTGTGTTGGTGTGATGCTGCAACCAGCAGGGGGGATTCTAGGGGAGGAAGAGTGGGTAGAGGGTTAGGTGTGATCCTGGGGTAGCAAGTGTGGGTGAGCTATTGAGATGCTTGGGTGAGCTTGGGTGGGTGGACTCCTGGGGTGAGCTCTGGGTGGGTTGCTGGGACACGCTGGGTTGGGTGGGTGGTGTGTTGCTTTGAGGTGACCTAGCGTGTATGAGTGGGGTGTTGGGGTGAGCTATGGTGTTCTGGGGCTAGTTATGAAAAATGGGTTGTTGTGCCTGGATGAGCTAGGGTAGGTGGGTATTGTGCTAGGGTAATCTAGGGTCCTCAAGAGTATGTGCTATTGTTAGCCTAGGTGGGAGGGGTCCTGGGGCCAGTGAGGTGATGGGGTGATATTATGTTGGATGAGGCGAGCTAATGTGATGAGGTTGGGTGAGCAGGTGAAATGGTTGGGTGGGTGCTACAGATGGGGTGATGTGAGGTAGTGGGGGGTTGGTTTGGTTGAGGAGAGGTCGGTGGTTGGGTGGAATTAGGTGTATTAGTGGGGTGATTGTGGGCGGTCTGAGATTTCTGGGTGAGGGTTTAGGTTGAGGTGAGGTCGTTGGGACAGGCTGGGTGTATGAAGTGAAGTGGGGTGGGGTTGGGTGTGGTGTGGTGAGCTTTGGGCTGGCATGTGCTAGGGTACATGGATGGAGTAAGGGCAAAACTGAGGCAGGTATGTTGTTGACCAGAACTACGGTTCCCAAGGGTGTTCAACCTACCAGCGCTTTGAGGTCATACCAATGATATATAGAGCGCTATATAAATGCCAAGTAACATAACATAACATAACATAACATAGGACTGGGGTGTGCTGGGATGGTTGGGATTCACTACTGGGGTGATCTAGAGTGAGTGGGTTTCAGTGCTAAGGTAAACTAGGCTAGGTGTGTTTCGGCAGTAGGTAGGGTGATGAGACGATCTAAGATGGGGTGCTAGAGTGAAGTAGGTGAGCTGGGGTCAACAAGGGTTGGTTGGTGGTTGAGGGGCTAGTGAAAGTTTTGGATTCTGGGTGGGGCTCGGCTGGGTTAATGAGTGGCAGGCCAGGGGATGCTAGGGTGGGTGAGTAAAGGGAGTGCTGCTTGGTTTCACGGCCATTTGGAGTGCTCCGATGAGGTAGTATGAAAGGGCGGGCGGTAGGGTGAGCCTATACTGGAGGCTGGGCTACTGGGGTGATCTAGTGTGGAAGTATGAGCTGCTTGGGTGATCTATTGTGGAAGGATGAGCTTCTGGGGTGATCTAGAATGGTTGATGTTGTGCTGGGGCGATGAAGGGTTGCTGGGAGGTATGCTGTGTCAAGCTACGGTTGGAGGCAGTGAGATGGAATGACTATACCATGCAGGGGATGAGGTAGGATGGGTCGTTTGAGGTGTTCTGGGGTACGTTTTGTTGGGTGTGCAGGTTGGTGTGTTGAGCCAAACCACGGTGGGTAGCATGCTGGGACGAAATGGCGTGGCTGTGGTGAGTTAGGGTCTGTGCATGTTGGATAAAGTGGTGCGGTAAGGATTTGTGGGATGAGGTAAGAGAGAGTTTAGCTTTGGTGGGTGGATGGAGTGGGCAAGGTGGTGGTTTAAGGGTGGCTCGGGTGATGTTGGTGAGGTGGTGAGGAAGCGGGCTGAGGTAGTGTGGGTGGGTTATGTGGGTGGTGTGGGGAGGTTGGGTGGCATGAGCTATTGTGCTGCGGTGAATTAGGGTTGTGGTGCGTGGCAAGAGTGCTTGGATAGTTCATTGCTGAGGTGTGCTTGAGGGTGTGGGTTGTAGAGCTGGAGCAAACCAGGGTGGGTGGTGTTCTGTGCTGAGTTGCACAATAGGTGTTTAGGTGGGGTGCTGGAAGATGCTAGGGTGGGGTGGCCATGATTATTAGGGTGGGCGTGTCCTTTAAGCGCTGCTTGCAGGGGAAAGCAAGGCATCAGATTTCAGGGCACTCCACCCCACGCCTTCACAGGGGCAGTGTCAGGCCATTTGGTCTGTAGCAACCCAGCAGGGGCTTGTCTTGAAGACCTTTACTGATCTTGGCTTGGCCAGACTTGGCAGATCTGAGGATGAGCACAGTTCTCAGCAGAGAGCACTGAACTCACTGAACTACCTGACAGATGCATTTACATTATCAATCACATTGTTTCCGGAGCAGTACCGTGAGGTTCCTTCCCAAACAACACTGTACCCCACCAATAACAATGCCTCTCATAGCACTGCATGTTACCTTCTAGCAATAACCACGCCCCTTCAAGCTCTAGATGTGCTCCTCTGCCAATAAGCACACCTCCATAGTACTGGATGCGCTAAATTAATAATGCTAATGTATCTCCAAGACTTGACTGTGCTCCACCCCAAACTCTGACCCCTACCAAGCACTACCTGCAGTCCTCTCCCTATGATGGATCAAACCAGACCTGTGGTGCTGGCCAATACTGCCCAAATCTATTCAAGCACTGCCTGTGTTCCCCACTAAGCACTTCCTGCTATCCTGCCTCTCGACACCCTGGCTAGTCTCCCTTTACTCTTGTGGTCCTAACTACTCACACTCTTCTTATACTTCGTATCCCAGTATTGTCCTTGCCACACCCTGCCTATGTGCTGTCCTATGTTGCCTTCCACCTGATTTCCCTACTTATGCTTCTTCTCTATGCGCATCGGCCCCGTACTGCTCCCTGCTTATGTCCTTCCGTTCGTCCGTCTTTTCTCTTTGTGCCTTGACTATACATCACTTACCAGTGTTGTCCTTGCTGTCTGTGCCCTATATATGCCCCGCTTCCAATTGTTGTCCTCCCTCTCCATGCCCTGGAAATGCTTCCACGATTGGTGATGTCATCTCTCCACACCTTGCCTATCCTACTCTTCCCAGTGTTGTCTTTCCTCTCCACGCCCAGCTTATACTCCACTTGCCAGTATTGTCCTCCGTTTCCATGCCCTGCTCATCTCGTCCGGGTTGTTCCCCCTTTCCATGCCCTGCCTATGCTCCTCTTATCAGGGTTGTCTCCCTCTCCATGTCCTGGCTATGCTCCTCTTTCCATTGTTGTCCTCCCTTTCCACGCCCTGCCCATGTGCTTCTATTGTTGCCCTCCCTCTCCACATCCGGCCTATGCTTCTTCCATTGTTGTCCTCCCTCTCCACGCCCTGCATATGTCCTTCCATTGTTGTCCTCCCTCTCCACGCCCTGCCTAGGCTCCTCTTCCCAGTGTTGTCCACCCTCTCCTCCTCTTCCTAGTCTTGTGTTCCCTCTCCATGCCCAGTCTATGTCCTTCCATTGTTGTCCTCCCTCTAAACACTGTGCTTTTGTCCTTCCATTGTTGTCCTCCCTCTCCACGCCCTGCCAAAATCCTTCCGTTGCTGTCCTCCCACTCCACGTCCTGCCTATGCTCCTCGTCCCAGTGTTGTCCACCCTCTCCTCCTCTTCCTAGTCTCGTCCTCCCTCTCCACCCCCTGCCTGTGTTCTTCCCAATGTTGTGCCTGCATCCGCAGGCTCTGCTACCACCTCCCCCTTCCTCCTGTGTCCTCGGTTATTTAAAACGCTCGCTGCACAGAGATCAGAAAGCCGTCCACTGGATACAACTCCTGTGTAAATTGCAGGGGACACCAGCTGGGCAAAAGGAGAGAAAACAAACCCCAGCACCACACTGGCGGATCTGAGGATGGGGAACACACACTGCGGCGCGAGAGCTGGGCAGAGCAGGGGCTGCTCACACAGAAGTGGTCTGTACTGGGTCAGGCGTTGGTAAACCCATGGCTATCAGGGCTGTTTGCAATGCAAGAACCCCGGGCTGTGCACAAAACACGTGTTAGCTGTACACAACACATTGGGCCTCATTACACGGACGGCGGTAAGGGTTAACGGTCACCGTTAATGGCAACGGTGACCGTTAACCCTTACCGCCGTACTACGAGGTCCCTTTGCGGGTTGGAGGAATTAACGCCTGCTTCTTGCAGGCGTTAAAAACCAACCCGCTAAGGGACCTCGGAGCTAATTACGGCACCGCAAAATTGCGGTGCCGTAATTAGCGCCTTCCCCATTCCCATAGAGCCCTATGGGGCAGAAATGGGAATGGGGAAGGGCAATGGCGGAAGGGGGATTTACCGCCCCTCCAACCTTGGAATGGGGCGGTAAATCCCCTTTCCGCCAAGGCGGTGCCGGTAATTTACCGGCATGGTCCAGGGTGCTAATAGCACTCTGGATTACCGCCTTCCGTGTAATGAGGCCCATTGTCTTTTGCGCATCGGCGTACATACATACTCCCCATTGGGCTAAGTGGCTCAGGCTCTTCAAAGGTGTAAGAGTGGAGGACAGTATCTATGAGTAAAAGTACTAGTACATGTTGTGAACTTTGTGTAATGGTCCCACGTGTTGTTGCAGTAAGTTACTGGGGGAGGCAAGGGTGCCAAGCTGCTGTGTGGGTGTGTGCAGGACTTTGTGTATTGCCAGTGCCACCGTTTAGTTGTCAAGCTGTACAAGGAGCGATGTAGGCGTTGTGAAGGCTTCTGTTGTGCACCAATGCCTGTGTGTGCTGTGAAGACCGCATATAGGGCCTGCCCAAGACCTGCAATGCACTACTGCAAAGTCACTTTTGAGCAGTGCAAAGTCCCTTTGAACCGTGCAAAAAATTAAATGAATCGGGCCCATAGTTGGCAACGGCAAACCCTGTGCTTTCTACCATTGTACACCGAGGGTTGTGTGTACTGTGAAAACTGTTCTGTCCCGAGGCAGTAAAGACAGTCTGTATGGTGGAAGCTGCTGGTGGCTCCTGAGCACTGTGTGCACTGTCAGAGTTGTACACGGAATGATGTGTGTATTATGAATGCTGCTGTTGCACACTACAGTGAGGAGGAATGCATACATAAGGCTGATGTAGAGTTATGTGTGACTGTGTTGTGAAGTTTGCCGGTGTGTACACGGTGCATGGTCGGCATTTATGTCAGTGGTGTGTGTGTATTATGAAGGCTGCTCGTGTTCACTGAACATTGTGTTTATTGTGAAGGCTTGCGCGCGCAGGTTCAGAGCTGTACACAGACACTTTTATCCTTGAGGCTGATTGAGAGATGCATGCAGAGCGCCCTATGTATTCAGGCTGAGCACGCATGCGCAGTCAGCAGGACTTATCACGAATATGTACATGTATGCGAACTAAATGCATTATTATCACATTAATAATGCACTTAGTTCACATACATATACATGTTTGATGGATTCTTTAATATGTGTTGCACATTTAGTGCTTACTAGAATCCTGGGAGCTTATAAAACAGTTTCCGCTGGGTCATGTTCTTTAGTGCGCTGGGTTTGTGCATTTTACGTCTGTTTTGGAGTTGCTAGTGACACGGCTTCACCATGTGCTGTTATTTGAGTGAGCCTGGCTCTCATAAAGTTAAACGTATTGCACCCCATGACCCCAGAAAGACAGACACACCACATTCCTGGTGTCAAAAAATCATATCTGCTCAGTCAGCAAGGAAGGATTTTTTGACACATAGCAAAAAGTGACGTTACACCGAGTGGAGCCTGCCTTAAAGGTGCATAGGTAATTTTCACAGTAAGCACTCCACTATCAATCTTCCAGTGAGCTTCTGGCTTTTAAGTAAAGGCAGACAGCTTAAGTAGAGTGAAAAAACCGGGTGGTTCTGGAGTGTTGCGCTAGCCAGAATAATGATGAGTAAAAATTATCATAAGTATAATCAGCAAAAATGTAGATTTTTTATTATTTTGTGTTTATTCTATACCGCCTTAGGCCAAAATGTTTGATTGTATAGAATAAATACAAAAGAATAAAAAATCTACATTTTTGCTGATTATACTTATGATTATTTTACTCATCATTATTTTGGCTAGCGCAACAATCCAGAACCACCCTGTTTTATTGATATTTACCTTTTGAGGTTAGGAGTAGAGCCTCTAGGCTCTGGTTGTGCAGCAAGCCACCTTTACAAGTCAGGACGTGAAGCGCACTGCTAGCCAGACGTACCCACTCAACTTGGAGCTTAAGTTGAGTGCTCCACCAATGCCACCGACACCACTTGTCTCCACCTCTCCACCTAGGGAAGTGTTTCACTTCGCTGGATTCCTGCTCTTTATGCTGTACACTGCTTACCAGCTCAGCTTGTCGATTTCACCACAATTGACCACAATTAATATAAAGTCAAGTAAAAATAACCTTTATTCGGCGTAGGCCATATTGGTTAACATCACATCAAAAGAAAATATAAATCACAAACCTTCCCAAAAGTTCATATTTTTAAGACCATCCTCAATTCATGAGCTCTAAAAACATTTACAAAAAATGGATAAAAATGCGACATGTGGTAAACAGTTTATCAGCAAGTGGTCTCAGAAGACCGGATCAATGACCCCCCCACTCAGGGCTGCAATTGTATATAGGGGTTGGTTCAATTTAAAACCTTGATCCTCCTTAACCATCCCTGACGTCTCTAAGAAGTCAAACTACCAAATGCACCTCCTCAGAGGTATTATTCCTTTCCTCTCCTTCGCCCAGAAGCACACTGTCTCTAGAGCTCTGGTTGTCTCTAGGCTGACGTACTGCAACTGCCTCTTTCTAAATCTGCCTGCTTCTACTCTCCCGCCTCTGCAACTCATCGAAGACTTGTCCTTGGCCTCAAGCCCAGGGATCGTATCTCAACAGCACTGAAATCTCTGCATTGGCTCCCAGTGGCTGCAAGGATTAAGTTCAAGGCCCTCTGCATTGTCCACAAGTCCTTCTGGGGCCTGGGTCCTCAATGCCTCCAACTCTCTCTTCGCAAATACCTTCCTACTCTAGCTCTTCGCTGCTCCAACTCCCTCAGGGTCAGTCGCTTCTCCAAGCAATGAGTTGGTGGTAGATCTCTTTCTTTGGCTGGTGCCTCCCTCTGGAACAGCCTCCTTGCCTCTCTGAAACTTGAGGTGAACCATCTCTGGTTCCGGAAGCACCTCAAGACCTTCCTCTTTGCTTCTGCCTTCTCTCTTCCTCTCCCCTGTTGATTTCCTGTCTGATAGTGCACTGGTCACCTGGGTACCCTCTGATTTCGCCTGGCTACCCTCTGATTTCAGGCCCAGGTCCCTACCCACCCAGTTGCACACCCGCACTGCCTTCCAGAATCCCTTGCACTTGGGTCTGTATCTTTAACCCTACAGTCCCCCTACCTGCACTTTTGGACACCTGCTGTCTGCACTGACCCCGGTACCTGCCACCTGCTGGATGCTCTTCTTGTTATTGTTTTGATCCCATGTACAGTACTGCCCCTTCCCCTTTCCCCTGGCACTTTCCACTCACCTGTCCCCTGGACTTGCGTGATCTCACTGTCACTTGGCCTTGTTAGATCGTTGTCTCTGTCCTCACTCTGATCCCCCTTCCTTACCTCGTCGCGCCTTGAAACACTTGTGTATAGGCACGTTACAAATGCCATATCATATCATTGCATAGTTACCTGTTAGGACCCTCTATACATTACTGGCTACATGACAGTTGGATACCCAACCCTGTTGCCTCGATTTTAGCACAAGTCAAAATTAGTTTGTGGGTTTGTAGCTTGGCGAAGCGTTGTTCCACAACATTTCACCAATCTGCACCACATTTTGCATAGTTACATGTTTGGATCTCCCAGACATTACTAGCTACATTGCATTTGGGCACCCTGTAGAACCTCCGCATGAGGTTTCTCGCTGCGCGGGCCGCGTTGCAAATGATACACGGGAGCCAGGGGTATAACACAACCTTTCTTTATTCAACATTGGCGGTAACTGCCTCAACCGCTCCCAGTCCCTCCCCTTCCCTTGACGTCACGTCCTGGACGTCCCGTTTTACGGCCGCAACGGCGGCCGGCCCCCGCACAACGATGTGGGTAGGCTGACATCTCCCCCCTTTTTTAACATGAGAGACCCTCTTGTCCTCTTACCCCATTTCTTCTATGAGGCGGAGCGGTTTGATGCAGCTCCTATGAGGACGTCTCGGTCTGCTTGGGGTTGCCCAGTCCATGATGGATGCTCCGTTGCCAATTTCGGCTTCCGACTCCTCACCGTCTCCGTGGTACGGTTCCTCCTGCGGGCGGTCTTCTTCACTGTCTCTGTCCCATTCGCACCGATCCCCGTGGTGAGGCATTACCCGTTTGAATTGTGTGCTGTTTCGGGTTACCGACGTGCAGTCACTTCTCTGTGCCATGACCATCGTCCCTTTCTTGTAGGTGACGACGAGAGGGGTGGGTGCGAACGTGGCTTCTTCTTTTCTGTTCTTGGGTTGCCTGAGCCATACTTCGTCTCCCGGCTGCATAGGATTCTCACAAGCCCTTCTCTTCCGGTCCATTACTTCCTTCATTTGGGCCTTGCCCTTTTCATCATTGACTCGTGCTTCTTGTTCGAGATTAGTTGGTTCCTGTGGCCTGGGGTCCTCTGGTAGCCTTGTGGTGATCGGCCTCCGGAATAGCAGATCTGCCGGGCATATCCCGGTTGTACTGTGGGGTGTATGTCGGTACTCTCTGAGCAACTGATTGAGGGCCTGCTCAAACGGTTTGTTTTGGATGTGGGCGATCTGTAGGGTTCTCTTGACATTTGCCATGAATCGTTCGACCATGCCGTTTGCTTGTGGCCATCGAGGTGTTATCCGTTGGTGTTGAAATCCCATGTATTTTGCAAACTTTTGGAACTCATGACCTATAAAAGTGGGACCATTGTCCGACTTTATTACTTTAGGAATCCCGTACGCTGACAGCATTCGTTCGAGTGCGGGTGTTAAAACGGATTTCTGAAGTCTGTCCTGGAGGCGCAGAAGTTCAGAAAGCCAACCTAATTACTTGGAACAGGGTAACCTCTGGACAAGCCAGACCAATCACGGTAGCGATCGCGGCGGTCAAGACTAGGTCTGAAGAGGGGTGAGGGTGACTGAAAGCCCGCAATGAGCACACAAAGCAAGGACACTTACAAATTACTCCAAACAGGTGTTATATTAAAAATATATACACATTTATTCCAAGGCCTTTGCAACAATGACCGTAGCGAGAAATCACAATAAAACTCTAGTAAACCAACACATACCAAACCAATACAATATATATACAAATACAAACGAGTCTAAAGCGTTAGATGCACGAAATGTGTAGTCCACCTAGAAGGGGAGGAAAACAGGCAGTGCGAAATAATGATTAGACCCAGTCCGCCTTCAGATGCACCAAACTAAAAGGAAGTCCAAGCCCTACGAAGAGTGGAGCCTTGTGCTCAAAAGTACCTGCACACGCTGGTGCCAACGGGCAAAAAGGGGAGTCTCTTCGAGGGAATCAGGCAGTTCAGTTTGGTGCACAAATGAAGAAGAACAGAGTTCCGCGACTCAAGCGCAGCCTCCACTGTGGGCAGAAGCAGAGCGTGAGTACGGAAAGGCGTGCTGTTTTGACACAGCGGGGAAAAGCTACGGGCTCCTGCAGGAGGGCGACCAGTTCCTAGCTATGCTACTCACCAGTCCCCGATGCAAGCAGACCCAGGCTTCTCCGCGTCAGTTTCAGTGCTGGCAGGTTCAGGAGAGCAGGGGACGTCTCGTCGTCGTGTAGATTCCGCAGCAGCAGAGTTGAGTTAAAGATGCCCCAAACGAAGTGAACCCGCACAGTTTGTTACCACAGCAGGGCAACGGAGTGGCTGTGTGTATCTTAGCCAAATGTACACTACTCACTTCAGACCTGGGAACGCTAACTGTACGAATCGTGTGAGAGTGACAAGGACTAGAAATACAACACAACCTGGCGGCGGTTACAGAGCAAGACTCCTGTGTAGGCTGGTCAGTCTGCTGGATGGCCCAGAGACACTTCCGAAGGCTTACGTGCAGGAGATGGTGAAGATGCCGAGAATAGCTGTACCCGCTATTCCAAGGGTCGAAGTACCAGTACAGGCCTTCTGGTTCGATCAGAGGTAGAAAGGGTTTCACAAGGCGACAGCAGTGCAGAGGAGCAGTCCTTCAGCGGGTCACCAGCGATTCCTCGGTTCAGCCTCGTGGTTGCAGGATACTTGGCTCCTGTATTCCTTTGTTCGTGAGAACTCAGGAGATCGACATGGTAGTGGCGTTTCCAGCCCCCTCATATCCACGGTTCCCTTCGCGCCAAAACGGAGGGGACCCAATGGGAGATCCGCTCATCAAACACTCACACCATACGTGGACCTATCACGGACCACGGTGGTCCCAGGCATTCACACCACTCTAGACTCTCTGGCACCCAGGATGTGTATTGGGACCAGACATCCCAGCCCACATCCTGGAGGCACACACAAGGCCTGTAGAAGCCCGCAAAAGCATCTGTGTTTCGCGGGAAAGTAAATGCCCAAATAAGGAAGGCCCCGGGTCGGCTCGACCTGGGGAAGGTGAAGGGAGCAAGATGGTCAGCGGACAGGACAAAGG
Source organism: Ambystoma mexicanum (assembly GCF_040938575.1). Taxonomy (NCBI): domain Eukaryota; kingdom Metazoa; phylum Chordata; class Amphibia; order Caudata; family Ambystomatidae; genus Ambystoma; species Ambystoma mexicanum. The sequence continues at coordinate 1,507,353,668 of NC_090921.1, read as the reverse complement.
AGCCTCGTGGTCTGGCCATTTTGGGAGCCAGGCCACCATTTTGGGCTAAGCGCGAGAAACGCGCTTAAAACGCCAAAAGGAGCTCAAAACACAAGAAACGATCGCTGCCACCATTCCCGTCCGTGATTCACTTGCACCGATCAGGTACAATCCAAAAAGAGTATCTAGGGCCTGTAGAAGGCTAGAGACCAAAGAGAGCAATAACTTAGCTTACAGTGCCCTCTTGTGTCATGTTGCACGAAAGCCGCAACATGAAAAAGAAACTACGGAAAACAGCGTTTCCCGGTACTGACTGTCTTAAGGGCATGTCAGTTTCCCCGTAAGAAAGGAGCGAAAGCCCAGAGGAGTGCGGCAGAAGGCTGCACTTCTCTGGCAAAGTCGAGAACAAGGTGAAAAACAACAGCAAAAAGTTTAGGGGTTGCCACATGGAAGGAAAATTACCCACAATTACGAAATCTTTCCTAACACTCGCCCCTCCCAGACTATGGACAGGGGGAACTAATCCACCCCTGGATGAGTCTCTTGTTCAGGTCGGTTAAACATTCTGGACAACCCATCAGCATTGCTATGTTGGACACCTGGCCTATGCTCAATAGTGAAGTCGAAGCCTTGTAGACTTATGGACCACCTAAGCAACTTTGGATTCTCTCCCTTCATGTTCATTAGCCACTTTAAGGGCTTATGGTCAGCTTGCACAGTGAAGTGGGTCCCATAGAGGTAGGGCCTCAGCTTCCGTAGGGCCCACACAACAGAGAAACATTCTTTCTCCACTGTGGACCATCTGAGCTCTCTGTCCTTAAGCTGGCGACTAATAAAACCAATAGGGTGAACCTTACCCTTCTCATCTACTTGCGATAGTACAGCTCCTATCCCAGTGTCAGAGGCGTCCGTCTGCACAATAAAAGGTCTTTGATAATCAGGGGCCCTGAGGACAGGGGCCTGGCACAAGGAGTCTTTTAAGCCAATGAAGGCCTTCTCACACTCGTCGGTCCAAGTTACTTTCTTGGGTTTCTTCGGAGTGGTGAGGGCAGTCAGAGGGGCAGCTATGGTGCCATAGTCTGCCACGAAGTTGTGGGTATACCCCGTGAGTCCTAAGAAGGCTCTCACTTGGGTCTGTGTAGTGGAGGTAGGCCAGTCTTGTATTGCTTGTACTTTACTGGTAAGAGGCTGTATCCTCCCTCCACCTACTTCATGCCCAAGGTAAACCACTGAGCCTTGTCCAATCTGGCATTTACTAGCCTTTATGGTCAAGTGTGCTTTCTGAAGAGCCTGGAGCACAATCCCGAGGTGTTTCACATGGTCTTCCCAGGTGGCACTGAAAACTGCTATATCGTCCAGATATGCAAGACAGAATTCGTCCAACCCATTCAAAACATGATTCACAAGCCTCTGGAAAGTGGCAGGTGCATTTTTCAACCCGAACGGCATTACCCTGAATTGGTAAAGGCCGTCTGGAGTAGAAAACGCTGTCTTCTCCTTGGCATGTTCTGCTAAAGCTATTTGCCAATAGCCAGCAGTGAGGTCAAACGTGCTGAGGTACTTGGAGGCACCCAAAGTATCCACCAGCTCATCTGTTCGAGGCAAGGGGTGTGCATCTGTCTTGGTGACAGCATTCAGAGCCCTGTAATCCACGCAGAACCTCAATTCAGACGTGCCTGCCTTTGGAACCAAAACCACAAGGCTGGACCAAGGACTACTAGAGGGTTCAATCACCCCAAGGTCTAACATCTTGTTGACCTCGGTCTTGATATAAGACCGTACTTTGTCTGACATCCTGTATCCCCTACTTTTGGTAGGTACACTGTCTCCTGTGTCTATGTTATGTTTGCACCAAGATGTCAAACCAGGCGACTGTGAAAACAGGGGGGAAAACTGCCTAAGCAAACTTTTCCCCTCAGCCTGCTGATCAGAAGTCAGGTGAGGGGCCACTCGGACACCCTCAAAGGAGCTATCTGAAGGACCGCTTTGGAACAGGTGGGGGAGAGGTTCAGACTCCTCTTCCTCAACATCTGAAGCCAGTAGCAGTGCTGCGATTTCGACTCTTGGGACGAAAGCCTTCAGCCTATTTACGTGAAACACTTTTGGAGCCTGTCCAGGCCTTCCAAGGTCCACTAAATAGTTATCCTCACCCAGAGGCTCCACCACTGTGTAAGGGCCTGACCATTTGTCCTGTAAAGCTCAAGGCCTTATAGGATTCATGATCAGGACTTGCTGACCAGGTGTAAAGTTGATGAGGGAAGCTTTCTGGTCGTACCAATGTTTCACCAGCGCTTGTCCTGCCTTCAATTTATCACTAGCCAAGCCCATCAGAAGTACCATCCATTTTCTGAGCCCCAGCACATAATCTACTACGTTGGTAGTAACAGGGGGAGTGGGCATCTCCCATCCCTCTTTGACGATGGCTAAGGGTCCCCGTACAGGATGACCGAACAGAAGTTCGAAGGGGCTGAAGCCAACACCCTCCTGTGGTACCTCTCGGTAGGCAAACAGTAAGCATGGTAAAAGAAGATCCCATTTTCTTCTCTGAGGTTCTTCCAGAGCCCCAATCATGCTCTTTAACGTTCTGTTGAAACGTTCCACCAGACCATTGGTCTGGGGGTGGAATGCAGAAGAGAACTTGTAGGTGACCCCATATTCTTTCCACATAGCCTGCATATACTTCGACATAAAGTTGCTGCCACGATCCGACACAACTTCTTTAGGGAAGCCAACCCTAGTAAATATGCCAAGTAACGCTTTTGCAACTGACTTGGCAGTTACAGTTTTCAATGGGATGGCCTCAGGATATCTGGTTGCATGGTCGACCAGCACCAGGATAAACCTATTGCCTGAGGATGTCAAGGGGACCAACGATGTTGATCCTTACCCTTTCAAATGGTATTCCCACAACTGGGAGTGGTACCAACAGAGCTTGGATTGGTCGAGCCAACCTTACCAGATAACTGGCAGGAGGCACAACTCCTGCAGTGACTTTCTACTTGCACCCCCATCTTGGGCCAGTAGAAGTGCATGGAAAACCTTTGCTTGGTCCTCTTAATACCAAGGTGACCAGCAAGGGGCACTTCATGCGCCAACTGCAGGAGGAAGGGTCTTACAGCATGGGGAACCACCAACCTCCTATGGTCTCCTTCTGTAGACTCTGTGGGCTCACTATACAGGAGTCCACCTTCCCAATAAATCCGATGTTCCCAGGAGGTTCACCCTCAAGCTGGGAGCAGGCCTGTCTCCTTAAGCCTTCCAGAGATGGGCACTCACGTTGGCCTTTACTGAATTCATCCCTATCAGGACCACCTTCTACTAACAAGTCTTTTAGTTCAGGATGGTCGTTGGGGTCAAATACTTCAGGCATCGCCACCTCCTCATCAGGCCCGGACGATTGACCAACTTCCTCCACCGCAGTGGTAGGCGAGCTCTGGGGAATATTCTCTTTCCCTCGTCTTGACTTGTTTACTCCTTTCGCCTTAGGTTTCCCCTTCGGCTGGGGCGGCGTATTGGTCTTGGCCAATGCTGCCCGTGCTTGAGACCGTGTGTAGGGTCTGTCGGCAGTGTCTCCTACGAGCCCTGAAGCTATGAGATCATTGCCTAACAAGACCTTTCCTGGGACGTTTCTCTGAATGCTCACTGGAATCCTGACTGCTGCACAATTTAAAGTAAGATTTACATGTATTACTGGGAACATACGGAGTGGGCCGTCAGCCAACTTAGTGGGCATCAGAGTAGCTCTGGCAACTTCCTCTGAGTCTACCAAGGTAGAATCCACTATAGTTCGACTGCACCCACTATCCCTAAGAGCTGGAGTATCTACTCCATTGATCAGCACACTGTCCTTAAAGTAGTGTGTTACAACGCAAGTTGAGGGGTTGCAATGATGAGCCAGGAGACCAGGTTGGGTTAAGAGACTTTAGTGGATTTGTGGTACATAAGTCACAGGTAATAAGTTACAAGCAGGACAAGTACATAAGGGAGGGAAGCATCCACCGGTCCCCCCTCTGTTCAGCTCATTTTCCAACTGAACAGGGAGAACCTCGGCACTCGCACCAAAACATTCTAGATGGAACACTATAATACAAGCATTCCAGGCACAGGCTCACATATACTTAGGAAACAGCTAATGAACCAGGATAGGTAAGACATAACATAGTGCTTGGTATTATCTGGAATCCTAGCATAAGCCTCTGCGACTTTAGGCTCCCAGGAACCCAGGGAAACTAAAACTACCTCAGCTTCTATCCCGCTGGGGAATGAGTCTGAGGAGAAGGATGCTCCTGTAATCTCTTCTTCCTCATAGGAGGAGAAGGCCAGATTAGCGGAGTGGACCTCCAAAGGTTTAACCTTACACCGGGGATCCCCCTTCACGTGGTGAGTTGCTCCACAAGCAAAACAAGATCCATTGGGTCTGTTTACATAGGAAGGCTTATTGTAACCAGAGTTCTGTTTCGGAGACTGACCTCCACTACCCTGTGAGTTCTCTTGTGTCTTACCCTTATTTTTCTTTTTGTGGCCCTTTTGAGAAGAAGATTTATCAGATTCTCCACCCTCCTTATCTTTGGACTTTTTCCCTTCCTCCTGCTTACCAGGATGAGTTTTGTCCTTATGGGTCACTCAATGTGACACCCATAAGTCTGCTGCAATGGCCAGCTTCTTAGGATCTATCTCCTTCGAATCGGCCAAATGCTGCTTAAGCTCTGGGGAAGAAGATGCAAAAATGTGTTCCAGCATGACAAGATTTATCATGCCTTCAAAGGTAGAAACCTTATAACCTTCGACCCAGCCAGTTGAGTTTTTTAAGGATTCGGTTACATAAGATACCCAAGTACCACCTTCTTTTTTCTTGTACTCTCGGAATCGTTTTAAATATTGGGCCGGAGTCTTTCCAAACTTTAAAATGAGAGTTTGCTTTAACATTGCAAAATCAGCTCGCTCAGCCTTCGACATTTCCATAATGGCACTACAGCCAGAATGGGGCAGTCTGCTGAGTAACCAGGCAATCTTATCAGCATTGTCAACTTGTTGAACTTCACATGCATACTCAAACGTATTCAGCCAGTCCATAATGTCATTCCTTTCCTCATACACACTGAGCAGATCTTTCGGAAACCGTGGATGAGAGGAGGCCCCAGACCCATGCCCAGGACCCTTGGACCCATTTGCAACCTGAAGCTTGGCCAGTTCCAACTGGTGATCCCTGTCTTTCTGTTTTTCTGCCTGTTCGATTTTTAGTTTGGCTATGCTGAACTCAAGCTCCTTCTGCCTAAACCGCAGCTCTTGCTTCTTGAATTCAAGCATAGCCTCCCCATCAGCACTGGCAGAGGAAACATTAGACATCTCATCCTCCCTGTCCTCGTGGTCGCGGTGGATCAGTGCAGCGGCAGAACCGTCGGTTCTACCAGTGAGAGCAGCCCCACCTCCTTCCGCACTGCCCTCAGAAGTTATAGCGTCAAGCTGCGCTTCTTGCCACGCCACGATTCTTTGGATCATATCCAATTTAGTGGCTTCAGAGGAAACACCTCTCTCCGCACACATCTTTTTCAATGTTTCTGATTTGGAAGCATTTAAAGTTAACAAGGTATTTGTTTCCATACTGTTAGATAGGACTATGGCCTTTTTAAAGTTATACTATAACAATTCATTACGTGTCCTGGTAGGAATAACTTGAAATGCCTTAGTTTGTGCGCAACACTGGATACCTTCAGTCGTATCCCACCGCTGTACACCAATTTGTTAAGACGGATTTCTGAACTCTGTCCTGGTGGCGCAGAAGTTCAGAAGGCCAACCTAATTACTTGGAACAGGGTAACCTCTGGACAAGCCAGACCAATCAGGGTAGCGATCGCGGCAGTCAAGACTAGGTCTCAAGAGGGGTGAGGGTGACTGAAAGCCTGCAATGAGCAGACAAAGCAAGGACACTTACAAATTACTCAAAACAGGTGTTATATTAAAAATATATACACATTTATTCCAAGGCCTTTGCAACAATGACCGTAGCAAGAAATCACAATAAAACTCTAGTAAACCAACATATACCAAACCAATACAATATATATACAAATAAAAACGAGTCTAAAGCGTTAGATGCACGAAATGTGTAGTCCACCTACAAGGGGAGGAAAACAGGCAGTGCGAAATTAGTATTAGACCCAGTCCGCCTTCAGAGGCACCTAACTAAAAGGAAATCCAAGCCGTACGAAGAGTGGAGCCTTGTGCTCAAAAGTACCTGCACACGCTAGTGCCAACGGGCAAAAAGGGGAGTCTCTTCGAGGGAATCAGGCAGTTCAGTTTGGTGCACAAATGAAGAAGAACAGAGTTCCGCGACTCAAGCGCAGCCTCCACTGTGGGCAGAAGCAGAGCGCGAGTACGGAAAGGCGTGCTGTTTTGACACAGCGGGGAAAAGCTATGGGCTCCTGCAGGAAGGCAACCAGTTCCTAGCTATGCTACTCACCGGTCCCCGATGCAAGCAGACCCAGGCTTCTCCGTGTCAGTTTCAGTGCTGGCAGGTTCAGGAGAGCAGGGGACGTCTCGTCGTCGTGTAGATTCCGCAGCAGCAGAGTTGAGTTAAAGATGTCCCAAACGAAGTGAACCCGCACAGTTTGTTACCACAGCAGGGCAACGGAGCGGCCGTGTGTATCTCAGCCAAATGTACACTACTCACTTCAGACCTGGGAACGCCAAGTGTACGAATCGTGTGAGAGTGACAAGGACTAGAAATACAACACAACCTGGCGGCGGTTACAGAGCAAGACTCCTGTGTAGGCTGGTCAGTCTGCTGGATGGCCCAGAGACACTTCCGTAGGCTTACGTGCAGGAGATGGTGAAGATGCCGAGAATAGCTGTCCCCGCTATTCCAAGGGTCGAAGTACCAGTACAGGCCTTCTGCTGGATGGCCCAGAGACACTTCCATAGGCTTACGTGCAGGAGATGGTGAAGATGCCGAGAATAGCTGTCCCCGCTATTCCAAGGGTCGAAGTACCAGTACAGGCCTTCTGGTTCGATCAGAGGTAGAAAGGGTTTCACAAGGCGACAGCAGTGCAGAGGAGCAGTCCTTCAGGGGGTCACCAGCGATTCCTCGGTTCAGCCTCGTGGTTGCAGGATACTTGGCTCCTGTATTCCTTTGTTCGTGAGAACTCAGGAGATCGACATGGTAGTGGCGTTTCCAGCCCCCTCTTATCCACGGTTCCCTTCGTGCCAAAACGGAGGGGACCCAATGGGAGATCCGCTCATCAAACACTCACACCATACGTGGACCTATCACGGACCACGGTGGTCCCAGGCATTCACACCACCCTAGACTCTCTGGCACCCAGGATGTGTACTGGGACCAGACATCCCAGCCCACATCCTGGAGGAACACACAAGGCCTGTAGAAGCCCACGAAAGCATCTGTGTTTCACGGGAAAGTACATGCCCAAATAAGGAAGGCCCCGGGTCGGCTCGACCTCGGGAAGGTGAAGGGAGCGAGACGGTCAGCGGACAGGACAAAGGAGCCTCGTGGTCTGGCCATTTTGGGAGCCAGGCCACCATTTTGGGCTAAGCGCGAGAAACGCGCTTAAAACGCCAAAAGGAGCTCAAAACACAAGAAACGATCGCTGCCACCATTCCCGTCCGTGATTCACTTGCACCGATCAGTTACAATCCAAAAAGAGTATCTAGGGCCTGTAGAAGGCTAGAGACCCAAGAGAGCAGTAACTTAGCTTACAGTGCCCTCTTGTGTCATGTTGCACGAAAGCCGCAACATGATAAAGAAACTATGGAAAACAGCGTTTCCCGGTACTGACTGTCTTAAGGGCATGTCAGTTTCCCCGTAAGAATGGAGCGAAAGCCCAGAGGAGTGCGGCAGAAGGCTGCACTTCTCTGGCAAAGTCTAGATCATGGTGAAAACAACAGCAAAAAGTTTAGGGGTTGCCACATGGAAGGAAAATTACCCACAATTACGAAATCTTTCCTAACAGCGGGGATGACGCTTGTGGTTGCACTGCTTTCCACAATCTGTGCGTCGGGGTATCGGGAGTGTTCATCCATGAGTACCACTACATGTGTGCTGTCGCTCAGTGGTCCAAATAAGTCTACTGCCAGCTCCTCCCATACTTTATTGGGGATTGGTGACATTTGTAGCGGGTTTGGGTGCGTAGGTGGGGCTACCTGTGCACAGATGTGGCAGCCCCCCACAATGGTTTCTACCAGGCCGTCAAGCTGTGGGAACCCCACCTTTTGCCGGAGGAGTCGTTTCGTGGCTGCTACCCCACGGTGTCCTTCGTGGGCCAAGTGTACCGTCCTCTCCCGGAGAGTCCTGGGAATGACGACTTTGCAGCCTTTCAGCAGTACCTTGTCTTCCACCACCGTCAGTTCGTCTCGGACTAGATGAAGCCACTTGATGTCAACTCTGATGTCGTCCATTTCTGCCTTTGCTTGCTGCCTCATAAGGGCCTTCTTGTTTGTCTGCAGACAGTGTCTAGCAATGCGTATTGCCGGGTCTGATTCTGACTGGGTGGCTATTTCGGCCCACCCTACTGGCAGTGGTTGTAGGTGGTGTATGACATAGTTAATGTATGCGTCTGCTATGGAGGGCCGGGACTCAGTAGATGTCGAGGGGTGATAGGAAAGATAGTCGGCAGGATTGTCCTCTTTCCCGGGCTGGTGTTTTACTGTGAACTGGTAGTCTTGCAGCCTCAGGCCCCACCTGGCTATCCTCGGTGGCATTGTGGCTTTGGGATTGCCGTAGATGGTCAGTAGAGCCTGGTGATCCATGACTATCGTGAATTTCTTGCCGAACAGGAATAAATGAAAATACTTGCAGGCCCATACTACAGCCAGGCTCTCCTTTTCCGCCTGCGAGTATGCCTGTTCCGTGACTGTCAGGCTCCTGCTGGCGTAAGCTACTATGTGAACGTTGTTTGGTTCCTCAGGATCCTTTTGCGTCAGTATGGTGCCGAGGCCTACCGGGCTGGCGTCTACAATTACTTCAGTGTCTCGGCCGGCATCAAAATATGCCATGTCCTTTGCCTGCGATATGGCATTCCGGATGGCTTCAAATGCCTCCTGGCACTCTTTTGACCAGACAAATGGTGTGTCTTTGCGTGTGAGCAGTCGAAGTGGGTTGTTCACGGTCGCATAGTCCTTCAAATATCTGGAGCAATAGCTGGCTAGGCCCAAGAAAGAGCGCAGGTCTGTTGTGTTCATGGGGGGGGGGTGGGGAGGGGGAGGCAGAGTTCAGCGCTTCCACCTTTTCCGGATCCAGTCTCATGCCCTTTTCCGAAAAGATGTGACCAAAAAATCTTAGCGATCCCTTAGAAAATTCAAACTTTGCTTTGTTTAGTGTTAGGCCTTCCTCTTCCATCGCCTGACATACCCTGTGGAGTGCCCTGTCATGTTCTTCCTGAGTTTTGCCATATACCAGGACGTCGTCCGAATAGTTCAGGCAGTTTGGGACGTGACGAATCACCTTGTGAATCTCTTCTTGGAAGATTTCCGTGGCGGATGAAATGCCGAAGCTGAGTCGTTTATATTGAAACAGACCAAGGTGGTTAACGAATCTAGTGATGTATCTGGATTCAGCTGCGATTTCGATTTGTGGTAACGTTTTGTCAAGTCTAATTTCGAGAAAACTCTTGATCCGTGGAGAAGATGTATCATGTCTGTGATCCTGGGCGCCTGGTGTCTCTCTCTTTCGATGGCGGTGTTTGCTCTGTGCATGTCGGCGCACAGACGGATGGACCCGTCTGGTGACTTCTTGGGGACAGGGACATTGGGGGAAACCCAGGGGGTGGGCCCCGACACCGGTTCAATGACATCCATTTTGATCAGCTTGTTAAGTTCTTCTTCAACTTGTCTTTGAATGTTAAACGGGATTCCTTGGTAGTGTTGGGCTATGGGTTTGATGAGTGAGTTTATGTGCAGGTGTACTTTTCTGTGCTTTAACTTTCCTAGACCGTTGAATAGTTTCGGGAAGGTCTGTTTGATCGCTTCGGGTTTTGCAAAATATTTATAAGCCATAAGCTGGTAGAGGATGTGTACCAGGCCCATTTCCACTGCTGTCCTGAAACTTAGAATACAGCCGCTGTTTGCTTCCATTTTGATGATGTGTAGCGGGATTCTCGTGGAGTGTTCTTTATGGGTGCACCATGCTGTGATCGTGCCTTTGCATGGTAGTGGAGTCGTGGATCCATATGGGTATATGTCCACCACGGCGTTCTTGATTTTGGGCGGCGGTGTTAGGGACTCATATGCTTGCTCGTTGATGATGTTAACGGTGGCCCCAGTGTCTATAAGGAACTTCACCGGTGTGTTATTTACATGTAGCGCGAGTATGGGGCTGTGTTGCGTGGCCGCCGTGTTGTTGTTGATGGCCCATACATATCCCTTCTTCCTTTGATCTTCTTCCGAGGACGGGGTGTCGCTGCTGGGGGGAGATCTGGTTTCTATGTATCTTACATAGCGCCTTCTGTGGGAGCGTCTCGTGTCTTCCGACGAGCGTCTGTCGTCTCTTGAGTAGTGGCTTGTTCTACTGCTGCCTTCTCTTTTCGTGGGTTTCCGGTCACTCTCACCTCTGGATCGAGGTGGGCTTTGTCGAATGTATCGGCGCCTCTCTTGCATTCGGGGTCTTCCTTGTGCGTGTACCGGGGCATTCTTGCACATGGCTCTGTAGTGATCCAGGCCGCCGCACTCCACACATTGTTGTCCCAAAGCTGGGCATTCCCCCACATGTGGATATTCGTATCCACACTTGTAGCAGGTGTCTTCGGAACGCTTCCCTCCTTGGGCGGGGTTCGTGTGGAGTTTGTTGACTGTTTCCGTGTGCTCCCCTTGTTGTTGTATGGACACTTTCCCCAGATTGTCCAGTTGCGAGTCTACAGCGGCCTCCATGCGGGCTAGTGCTAGAATTTCTTCATGTGTTCTTTGTTTTTGTAGGAGTTGTTTGCGAAATGGTTGTGATAGGCATCCCGCTATTACCTGCGACCTGAGTGCTTCTTCATTCGAGTATTTGTGAAATTCACAATGTTTTAACTTTATGCGCAGGTGCATTACGAAATTGTCTGTGGACTCGCCCCTTTCTTGTCTGGTCGTGTGGAACATGTGACGTTCATAGTCGTCATTCATGTGCGGAGCGAAGTAGTCTGACAATTTTGCGTGGAGTTCTCCATACGTGACCGTGTCAACATTAAGTAGTTCTCCTGCAATGTCCCTTATCGCTGGCCCAACGGCCATAAACAATGTGTTCTTCAATCTTGCGTCATCCGTTAGGCTGATGGCTCCTGCGTAGAACTTGAAATCTCTGAGCCATATGGCCCAGCGGGGCCCTAGATTTGAAGAATCTCTTATTTCAAAGGGATTAGGCATATGCATCACTTGTGCTGCTCCGCCTTCCGTGTGTGCGGGTGGGTTGGTTCCTTGACTGGCATCTGCCCCTCCCGAAGACGAGGCTGTAGTGCTTGCTGGGTCAGACATCTTGCGTGTCGTGCTATATCACTGCCTTCAGGTGGTGAACTTATTTTCCGTTCATGGACCTGGTATGCGTGCTTGAGGGAGTTCACTGGGGACGCTGACTGCTCGCGTGATGTGCTCCCCTGGAGCGTTGCCGTGAAGCCTGTGCAGTTTATCTTGCACTTCCTTGAGCTGATTCCGCCCCCAGCCGAAGTGAATCGTCACGTGGAGGCGGGTGTTGGCACGTCAGCCAGAGGAGCGGGCGATTATCCCCCATGCCCCTCCCTTCCAGCGGTATACGGCGGCTTGTCCGCTGTGCCGTGGAGCGGGTGCTGGTCTGCAGACCAGGAGGGCTCTCGTCCTAGTTCCAAGCCCATCCTTACCAGCGTCCGTCGGCAGAAAGTTGTTCCGCGTGGAGTGGCTCTCAGTTGCTGAAATGTCTGAGGCGCGCCGACGCGCTGAACTGCTCGGCTGCAGACCTCGACACAGCACTGGTGGGTCGTTCACCTGCTCGTCGCCATTGTAGAACCTCCGCATGAGGTTTCTCGCTGCGCAGGCCGCGTTGCAAATAATACGCGGGAGCCAGGGGTATAACACAACCTTTCTTTATTCAACATTGGCGGTAACTGCTTCAACCCCTTCCTGTCCCTCCCCTTCCCTTGACGCCACGTCCTGGACGTCCCGTGTTACGGCCGCAATGACGGCCGGCCCCCGCACAACGATGTGGGTAGGCTGACACACCCGACCCCTTTTTGTGGATTTCAGCACCTTCACACATGAGATGGTTGCTTGAAATCGGCGAAACATCAATGTGGTCGTAGAAGGACCGGTGCCGACATGAAGAGCAAAATTTGAGGTTGAGGCCCTACGATGCAAGGTTTTCCAAGAAATGTGCACAGCAACAAACTGGACATTGCCAGGGTGAGGTAACAGGTGGGTGGAGAGCACAGAAGGTACCAGTAGCACACCAACTCTCGCCTCCCCCCAAAGACTGCTGCGGGTATGTCAGCCAGCGAAACACACCCATTCCCAGTGCAGTTTACTTCAGGTGGCAAAGCACATCAAGCGATAAGCAAATCAGAACAGCAACCTACAGGATCTGTGTTATCATGTCTGTATACAGAATCCATTCGGCGAACAGGCACTTTTGCTAATATTATATAAAAACACAGTTCCATATAAATACACATCCCCTGTTTCTTATCTTTAGTTCATTAGCAATCACAGGACTTTTATAGCGCCTAAGCACGTTTTCTTGACTTTTTATCCTGTTGCCTTTTGGGTCAGATATTCTTAGCCCTTTGCCATAGGTCGCCTTGTTAGGTTCCTGGGACATAAAAACAGCACATGCCTTCGAGAAAGAACACATGATTCCCCTCACATTAGAGGATATCCAAAAATGGTTACAGGCAGGAATTACTCCCCACTGAAGTTGATCTCACCATCTCGTTCTAGTCTCTCTCAACATGCACTACCTCTTCATTTCTCCAGCCTAACTTCCTAAATATTTGCATCCAGGCTTTTTAATACTGCCTCAGCTGACCTGATTGCCCCAGTAATATTTGGATTTTTTGTGGAATTTGTAAATTGTAATCTGGTCACTAGATTAGTCAGTACATCCTGGTTTCACCAACCACCATGTTTTTCCCTCTTCTTATCATGATTCTTATGTGTTGTGGATTCCCTTCATTTCTGTACTGAGTTGCTTACTTGTCATGAAGATTGTGGGCCAACATTTTGGAGTCAGGTGGAACTGTCATGGCAGCGCTGCAGTCCACGCACAAAACATTTCCTTTCATTCCTGGTGATTGCCATCTCAGCAAGCTTACCTACATACTTGCGGTTTGTGGGGCTACTGGATCCCCAAGCATCCAGGAAATTTGATGAGCCTTTGTATTTCAGCGAGAGTAGGTTCACGGGGAGGGGAGCAAGGCTTTTGGGAATCTGCTATACTCACTATCCACCACACATACAGGCTCACTTCCCTTGGCCTCCAGAATCAGCTGGTCCTGCCAAACCTACTCCCCAACTCATCTCTGACTGTTCCAACTCAGCCAACTTAAGTTTTTCTTCTACTGTGCTGCTGGAATGTTCTTCCCCAGTATGGTTGCCCCCTATGTGGTAAGTTCATGGTGGTTATTTTTACTTTTGAGTTAGGTGGGGTACCACATGGGTAATTGCCTACCAAGATAATATCTCAGGGCCGTTGTGGGGAACAGTCTCCTCTGGAGGAGGTGAGTCATGTAGCAGGGTAAAATAAAAGGGCCACTGATCTCTGGTTAGTGTAAGAAACCTGAGGGTATTCTTCAAGGTAGGCCTCAAGAATCCCTTATTCCGGTGGCCAGGGAAGGGCTGGTGCTCTCAGATCCCAATCCTGGGGGCAGACAAGCGAGGGAGGATCATCTGGGTAGGGGAGCCCAGAGTTCTGCTTGGAGGAATACCCCAGATGAGATGCGGTATTACACCAGGGACGAAGGCGAGGAGGACAAAGTCCCTGAGAGTTTCAAAGGTTGTTCCACGTCTACCTCACTTCAACCCAAAGAATTTCACTTACCCAAATCCAACGACCCCTCCATATCTGGCAGATCTCCTAGGAGCCCAAACCCTGTTCCACTCCCTGTCATTCTTCTCCATGTCCCTCTGATTATGGTTGTTCACACTCTCAGTCTATTTGGACCAAACACTACCATTCCCACAATCCCCCCCTGTTTATTTTCTGACAATAATCCTGGTCGTTCCCGTTTGTTCCACAAACCCTACAAGTCTTGCCTTTCTGAATTTACCAAACCCCTTGTACAAAGGCTATAATTTATATAACACCTTTTCCCCCTCCTATCCCGTAGGATACCTGGAATCTCTACCACCCCCCTTTTCCAACCCGAACACTTTTCCCCACCATGATAAACAACGGACTAATGAAACTGTTTACCTAACATTTCCCAACCCAAGGGTCGGGCAAAGTCAGGCAATTGACCAAAACCTTAAACACCTGACCGCCTTTTCCTTTCCCCACACGGATAAAAGGTGGAGCACAGGAGCACAATACGAGCAAAGCAGACCGTAAGACAAGAGGGCTAACTCAGCACGGCAGTTCAAGAGGACGAGAAAGATGGCACGAAGAGAGAGGGTGACAAGGAGTGAAGCAACGTTGCCCTTTCCGAGCCAAGCCCTGTGAAACCTCTGCAGAAGGAATTATAAGACTGCGAACGATAGCCAGCGTGTGTTGCAGCAGATGTCAATGGTACGCAAGACCCTCCTCCATTGATAACCAAGCCGGGGAGAGACGCGTGTCTCTGAGGTACCAACTTTGACTCCAGAGAAAAGAAAAGCTGAACGATTCATCACGGCCAGTGAGTCGAAGGGAGAACCGATAAGAAACGGAACTCTGTTGAACGAAAAGTGGCAAGTGGCTAATTGAAGTTTGAGCAAACAAAGAACTGTTATTATTTGAAAGGGGAAACCAGCAGCAGAGGAGCCCAGCACCAAGTAGGTGCTCAGTCAAGAAACTCTGGGCGATTACCTGAAGGTTGAAACTACCAGGAGAAGAAGGCCTTGGGAAAGGCGATAAGGGGGTCAAAATGGTCATACAGGGGTCTTGTAAAATCCTTTGTACAGTCGAAAGTCTTTAACCGACAGATGATTGTGAAGCTAAGGGAAGTGAATCCTGCATCGTAAAAGTTGAACCTGAAAATGTGTAACTCACAAGATTAGCAAGAGAGTACCCGAACGTGAATATCACTGATGCATTTGGCTTTAAAGATATAGTGAACCCAACAAAGGGAAGCTAACATTGAAAGAGGTCTGATCCCTAATGAAAGGAATACAAGGAGTGAACAGCCGTCACCCGAAGATTTGTGAATGAATAACAACAGGAAAACGTGTGAGCAAGAGCCATAGTGAACCTGGCGGAGGGAGGCTGATGTTCAAGGGGTCTGACCCTGGAAGAGGGAGACCCAGAGGAAAACAATAATTCCCCAAAGTGCAACCAGGAAAATAATTTTTGTTTGACACTTTAGACCTGTCAGGCACTCGAAAGCGAGTGAACATAGCTATCGGAGGTCCTAATCTCATTGAAATACTTTTGCAGATCTAAGCCCGGAAGAGGGGCAGATCCAGAGGTGAAAAGGCATCACCTAACCTGTAAACAGAAAGAAACTTGTGTTTATCGTTTTGAAATCCATCAGGACCTCTGAGGCAAGAGACTTCTTTTTGTAGAAAAGAGCCTTAACCACTGGAGGCCCTGTTTGCGGAGGAAGAAACTGTTGGCACGTGCTGTGAAAGCTCCAGCGTGTACTGTGCTCCAGAGTCTCACCTAGTCCTGTGCTGAAAACTTGGGGAAAGGAGACCCCAACTACCCCATCCTGACACATTCTTTGTGAACATTTCTTTCTTTCTTAGGAACATTTTCCCACACTTATTTTGTATTTAGCGTAAGGAATGGCAATAGGTTTTTCTTAGTATAGGCCCTTTTATTTGACAAGATGCCAGAAGGACTTACTTATTATTGTTTGATGGTTGATGCTTGCTCCCATCTTAGATTTAGGTTTAGATTAGGCATTTTTCCAACCTACCTTTGCAGTTTAATAAACACCCATGAACTGTGATCAAATGTGTTTGTCTTTACTGTTGCCACCATGAGTTCCTTGCATTAGGAAGGAGTCTTGGGTTTTGGCTTAAGCTATAGTAAACCATAGAGGAAACTCAGGTAATTTCGTACCCAGGACTATAGTCGCCGGTGGTCTCTACATAACTACAGCCTCATGGGCATAGTTCAACCCTCCAGCTCCAGTGCTATGGTGTCCCTGGGGTAGATATCTCTGTTCCTGTAGATCTTGGAAATCTATACCTTACCTTGCACTGTTCACCAATCTGCACCAAATTCTGCATAGTTACCTTTTAGGACCCAACGGACATTACTGGCAACATGACATTTGGACAACCCATCCCGGTCCCCGGATTTCAGCAAAAGTCAAAATGTGATTGTCGGTTTGTGGCTTGCCGAAGCATTGTTCCTTATACAATTCCACACTGTTTCCCCAATCTGCACTAAATATTCAACCTTCTCCATATTGCCATTCTCAACTCTCGCTCAGCTGTCAAACACTCCTCTGACATCTGCCGCCTCCTGGCTGGAAGAACTTAATCTCGATATCCTCGGTCTCACCGAGACATGGTTCACGGCCAGCTCTGTCACGAGCTTTGACACTCTCCTCCCTGATGGCTACAAGATCCTCTCCGCGCCCAGATCCAACCGTTCTGGAGGGGGTGTAGCTTTGATCTTCCCGGAGTGGATTCCTGCCTCTGTCATTCCTATGCAGGCCTACTCCTCTTTTGAATGCCTTGTCTGCAGGCTCTCTCTCTCTCCTGGCCCCTCTCTTACCATGGCTGCTATCTATCGGCCACCTGATCAGATCAGTTCCTTCCTCTCCGAGTGGGTGGACCTCTCCTCCTCCCTCCTGGCTTCAACCACTCAACTCCTCCTTCTTGGAGACTTTAACATCCACCTAGATGCTTCCTGTCCCTTCTCTGGATCTTTCGCAACCTCTACAACTCTCTCTCTCTTTCTAGTCTCCCCTCTGGCCCGACTCACTCTGCAGGGCACACTCTGGATGTTCTGATCTCCTCAGACCTCCCTCTCTCGATCCCCCTCACCACTCCTCTCTCCTGGAGTGATATCTTTCTCCTTTCCTCCCATCTCTCCCTCTCTACACCTCAAGCTAAGCCAACTCCAGCACTGCCACCTACCTTCTCGGTCATCTGACCCATCAAGCGTGTGTCAGTTGAGGCTTTTGCCACCACTTTCTCGCTCCCTCCTCCTCCGCTGGCTGACTCACATCCTGACACAGCCCTTTCCCTGCTCCACTCTTCTATCTCTGATACTCTTGATGTTCTTGCCCGTCATGAAGATCCACTTGAAGCCCAAAGCCAAGTGCAACTCCTGGCATGACTCTGACCTCATCACCCTTAAACTCAAGTGCAGGGTGGCTGAGAGGAAATGGCTAGCTTCTTGTGCATCCTCTGACAAACTGGCCAGCCGCCTGCTCCAAAGGCAATACCGGCTCTCTGTCCGCACTAAGAAGAGAACCCACATGCAAGCCTGCGTCTCTGTGGCATCTAACAAATCGGCTGAACGCTTTAAAATCTTCAAGGAGCGGGCTAATCCAGCTGCAGTCTCTACCTCACCTGTCCCCACCCAGGCCCTTTGCACGGCCCTGGCTTCTCATTTCAGTTCTAAAACCCAGGACAAGCTGTCCACTCTCTCGTCCTCTCCTCCTCCTCCCTCTATTCTCTCCTCTACCTCCAGCCCCCCTGTGGCCACCTCTCGTCTCTCTTTCTCTTCCTTTCCTTTGTTCTCCCCTGCCAATATCGGAGGTGCACCTGTTGCAGATTCATCTACTTCAGAGTTACCTCCTGAATCCCAACCATTTATTACGGATGAACGTCCAACCTGCCCTTCTTATGCTTCAGGAGGATCACCAGAAGGCCTGCCTTTTACACAAGTTGATTCTCCCAACTGCTTGACTGTAGAATCAGCACCTCCCGCATATGCAACATCTGAGTCTGAGACTTCTGCCAGAAACATCAAGCTGGATCACGACTCGGGAGGGCCTTACATGCAAGGCCGTTGGACTTGCCTGGAGTGTTACGAGAGGGAGACGGATACCATCCGCCATGGCCCAGACACCGAACAAGTAGCCAACCAGGATAACGGGCTGGACGGTTCACATTTGGGGGCCGGTTTGGATCAGCCGCTTGACAGCCTTTTTGTTGCCGGATCCCACATGAGCCTGAGGGAGGGGACGGGCACGGCCCCCCAACTGCTGCACCATCCGGGTACTAGTAGCCAAAGGAAGGGTATGACTGCTGCAGTTCAAGATGTGCCTGTTATTGCTCCTGCTGCGAGTGTACCTGATGTACCAAGTACTACGTCTATCACTCCTATCGGTATGCCAAACGTCCCTGCAGTTTTGTCCCACGTTCAACAAGGTGGCTACATGACTGACACCAGGAGTGCCAGCCTCGTACAACCCATTGGACTTCCAGGCCCCCAAGGCGTGGGACAGATGCAGTCGAACCTTGGTCACCCTCAACCACAGGCCTTTAACCAGATGGATGATGAGAAAAGATCCGAACCTCTACCTCGGCCGCCACCTTCTTTTTCTGAACATGAACATTTCCTGAAACCTGCTATTTTCTCACCTCCTGTGTGTCCGCTCTCAGCAGGGAGGCTACCAGAGCATCTACCATTGTCCAAAGCATGTTGCACTAGTCTGCCTCCCTCCTCAATGATGTATGAGTGTTCGCTCCCAGACACTGAGCTTCCTGGACCTTCCAACTCTGCTTCGGGTCCTGCAAGTCCTTCATGCCTTTCTTCGACCCATGAGTCTCTTCCTCACCAAAAACCTGCCTATGGCTCTTCTAGACTGCGGCCTGATTCTATTCATTCCAGTCCCTCTGCTTCTGCCCGTGGGTCATCGTTTCCGTCAGTGCCACCTCCGAAGACAAAGCGCTCCTGTCATGGAAGGAAGATGTTTTGTGCGGGTAACGGCCGCCTGGAGTCGGCCGTGGGAGGGGGTATAGTGTCACGGCTCACTCCCTTCGCTCCCGTTCCCGCCACTTGGGAGCATGTTTTGGGGTTTATTCCCTACTGGACATTTCCTCCGAACCTTATGCTACAGTGTTCTGATGAATTGGGAGCGCTAAAACCTTATTTTCCAAGTTACTTCCCTTCCGGATCCATTCCAGGTTTTTGGCAGCCAGCATGCTACTTTAATCAAATGACTATGCTTCCCAGAATGCCTGGCTCACTGCTTCATCTCCTCCCTTGCAGGACAAGGTTGGGTGGAGGATAGGCAACACCTGTGGCTGCAGATACAGCAGGCGGCACACCTGAGGGGTGTGCTCGTTAAGCAGCTTTAAAAGCCTCAGTTTGCTTCAGTCCAGCGCTGGTCATTGTTGCAGTGTTCCTGTTGTGACTGGTCCCTTGTTCCTAGCTTTTGTGCCTAGTTCCTGTTTCTTGTTCCTCTGCCCTGGATTTCGGATTTATGTGCTTAATTGATTTCTGCTTTCTGGATTTCCCTTTCTGTCTTCCTCTGTCTGCAGGCAGCCTTTCTCTGTGCTTTACCCTTTGATGCTGCCCAATTTGCCTGTGTTCTTTGTTTCTTTGATGCTGTCCTTTGCTACTGAAAAACTTGATGCATTAGTCTTTCCCTTTATAGATTTAGCTTCCTGCCTTTTCTCCTTGGATGGGTGGGAAAGGTTTCCTTTTGTGATATCATTTTCCCTGCTCCTGAACCTTACTTTCTATTGTGATCCATTCCATGTTTTCCATTGTACTTCTGCATTTATTTCCCATTGATTATTAGGTGTGGGTGTTGTTGTAACTAGTCCCAGTGTGAATGCCCTTTTTGTTTTCCTCACTATTTTATAATCACTATTCCTACTTGCCCCTTGACTAGGGTCTTATGTATTTAGTTCCCTCCACCCATTGCTGTTATAGCCTTCAGGGTCCCTGTTTGATCAACTGGGTTCGTGAGTTTACTGACATTCAAGTGGTATTTCCGGTCCTCGTGAGTACTGTTTCTAAGTTCCTTATTCAGTATCATCCAGTGTGTCAGCTCACAGATCCTGTCCTTGCTTGCCCTCTACGTGGGCTTAGCGCTGTCAGTATCTGTAATAGCATAGTGGGTAAGGCGTTTGCCGACTTTCCTTTCAGTCATAAGGAGGTTCTAAGTGCTTACGCCACATCCCTTTTCATATATTGGTATTATTGTTTCACTCTATTTGGTACTCCTGGGTTTTAGTATACACGAGTCTTGGGTATTGTATGCACATATTTAGATTCAAAGTTGTACACTGTGCAATTCTGTGCACATTTCCCTTGCCATATTCATTGCCTTCTTCCTTTCTTAACACTCCTGAACATCCGTGACGACCTGCTATCTAACCTTGATTCTAATCTCCCCTCTGTCCTCATCTTACTCAATCTCTCTTCTGCCTTTGACAATGGTCAACCATGCCATCCTGCTCAATCGTCTCCGTGATAACCTGGGTATCACGGATCAGGCCCTGGCCTGGCTGACCTCGTTCCTCTCTGATCAACCCTCCCAGGTCCAACTTGGGTCCTTCCTTTCCTCTATTTCTCTCTCTACCCGTGGTGTTCCCCAGGGGGCTCACCTCTCTCCCTGGCTCTTCAACCAATACCTGGCACCTCTCACCCACCACATTGCCGCTCTATGCTCCAACTTTCAGTGCTATGCGGATGACACTCAGCTTGTTTTCAGGCACCCCACTGCCACCTCTTCTCCTTCTCTCATCTCTGGCTGTCCGTCTGCTATGCAGGAGTGGTGTGCCGCCAACGATCTCTGCCTTAATGCCAGTAAGATGGATATTCTCCTCATCGGCACACCTGCTCCCTCCTTTCCTGTCACTCTCTGGAAGGCCTCCCTTGGCCCCCTTCTTGCTCCCACCTGTGAGGCTAAGAACCTTTGGGTCATCTTTGACTCCACACTCTCCTTTTCTCCTCACATCCCTGACGTCTCTAAGAAGTCAAACTACCAAATGCACCTCCTCAGAGGTATTCTTCCTTTCCTCTTCTTCGCCGAGAAGCACACTGTCTCTAGAGCTCTTGTTCTCTCTAGGCTGACGCACTGCAACAGCCTCTTTCTAAATCTGCCTGCTTCTACGCTCCGTCCTCTGCAACTCATCCAGAACAGGACTGCAAGACTTGACTTGTCCTTGGCCTCGAGCCCAGGGATCGTATCTCTCCAGCACTGAAATCTCTGCATTGGCTCCTAGTAGCTGCAAGGATTAAGTTTAAGACCCTCTGCATTGTCCACAAGTCCTTCTGTGGCCTGGGTCCTCAATGCCTCCAACTCTCTCTTCGCAAATACCTTCCTACTCAAGCTCTTCGCTCCTCCAACTCCCTCAGGGTCAGTAGCTTCTCCAAGCAATGAGTTGCTGGTGGATCTCTTTCTTCGGCTGGTACCTCCCTCTGGAACAGCCTCCTGGCCTCTCTGAAACTTGAGGTGAACCATCTCTGGTTCCGGAAGCACCTCAAGACCTTTCTCTTTGCTTCTGCCTTCTCTCTTCCTCTCCCCTGCTGATTTCCTGTCTGATACTGCACTTGTCACCTGGCTACCCTCTGATTTCGCCTGGCTACCCTCTGATGTCAGGCCCAGGTCCCCAGTTGCACACCTGCACTGCCTTCCAGAATCCCTTGCACTTGGGTCTGTATCTGTAACTCTACAGTCCCCCTACCTGCACTTTTGGACACCTGCTGTATGCACTGACCCTGGCACCTGCCACCTTCTGGATGCTCTTCTTGTTATTGTTTTGTTCCCATGTACAGCACTGCCCCTTCCCCTTGGCACTTTTCCCCTCCCCCGTCCCCTGCACTTGCGCAATCTCACTGTCACTTGGCCTAGTAAGATCGTTGTCCCTGTCCTCACTCTGTTCCACCTTCCTTGGCTCGTCGCGCCTTGAAACACTTGTGTATAGGCACGTTACAAATGCCATATCATATCATTGTATAGATAGTTACCTGTTAGGATCCTCTGGACATTACTGGTTACATGACATTTGGATACCCGAACCTGTTGTTTTCTTTTTACCACAAGTCCAAATTTGTTTATGGGTTTGTGGCTTGGCGAAGCTTGGTTCCTTACACAATTCCACACCGTTTCACCAATCTGCACAGAATTTTGCATAGCTACCTGTTGCGACCCTCTGGACATTACTGGCCACATGCCATTTGGATAACGGACCCTGTTCCCCGGATTTCAGCACAAGTCAAAATTAGTTTCTGGGTTTGTGGCTTGGTGAAGCGTTGTTCCTTATTAAATTCCACAACATTTCAGCAATCTGCACCGCATTTTGCATAGTTACATGTTAGGATCCCCAAGACATTACTAATTTGGACACCCGATCTCATTCCCTGGATTTCAGCACCTTCACATATGAGATGGTTGCTTGAAATCGGCAAAACATCAATGTGGTCGTAGAAGGACCGGTGCCGACATGAAGAGCAAAATTTGAGGTCGAGGCCCTACGATGCAAGGTTTTCCAAGAAGTTGGCACAGCAACAAACTGGACATTGCCAGGGTGAGGTAACAGGTGGGTGGAGAGCACAGAAGGTACCAGTAGCACACCAACTCTCGCCTCCCCCCAAAGTCTGCTGCGGGTATGTCAGCCAGCAAAACGCACCCATTCTCAGTGCAGTTTACTTCAGGTGGCAAAGCACATCAAGCGATAAGCAAATCAGAGCAGCAACCTACAGGATCTGTGTTATCATGTCTGTATACAGAATCCATTCGGTGAACAGGCACTTTTGCTAATATTATATAAAATCACAGTTTCATATAAATACACATCCCCCTGTTGCTTATCTTTAGTTCATTAGCAGTCACAGGACTTTTATAGCGCCCAAGCACGCTTTCTTGACTTTTTATCCTGTTGCCATTTGGGTCAGATATTCTTAGCCTTTTGCCATAGGTCGCCTTGTTAGGTTCCTGGGACATAGAAACAGCACATGCCTTCGAGAAAGAACACATGATTCCCCTCACATTAGAGGATATCCAAAAATGGTTACAGGCAGGAATTACTCCCCACTGAAGTTGATCTCACCATCTCGTTCTAGTCTCTCTCAACATGCACTACCTCTTCATTTCTCCAGCCTAACTTCCTAAATATTTGCATCCAGGCTTTTTAATACTACCTCAGCTGACCTGATTGCCCCAGTAATATTTGGATTTTTTGTGGAATTTAAAAATTGTAATCTGGTCACTAGATTAGTCAGTACATCCTGGTTTCACCAACCACCATGTTTTTCCCTCTTCTTATCATGATTCTTGTGTTGTGGATTCCCTTCATTTCTGTACTGAGTTGCTTACTTGTCATGAAGATTGTGGGCCAACATTTTGGAGTCAGGTGGAACTGTCATGGCAGCACTGCAGTCTACACACAAAACATTTACTTTCATTCCTGGTGATTGGCATCTCAGCAAGTTTACCCACATACTTGCTGTTTGTGGGGCTACTGGATCCCCAAGCATCCAGGAAATTTGATGAGCCTTTGTGTTTCAGCGAGAGTAGGTTCACGGGGAGGGGAGCAAGGCTTTTGGGAATCTGCTATACTCACTATCCGCCACACATACCAGCTTGCTTCCCATGGCCTTCAGAATCAGCTGGTCCTGCCAAACCTACTCCCCAACTCATCTCTGACTGTTCCAGCTCAGCCAACTTAAGTTTTTCTTCTACTGTGCTGCTGGAATGTTCTTCCCCAGTATGGTTGCCCCCTATGTGGTAAGTTCTTGGTAGTAATTTTTACTTTTGAGTTAGGTGGGGTACCACATGGGTAATTCCCTACCAAGAGAATATCTCAGGGCCATTGTGGGGAACAGTATCCTCTGGAGGAGGTGAGTCATGTAGCAGGGTAAAATAAAAGGGCCACTGATCTCTGGTTAGTGTAAGAAACCTGAGGGTATTCTTCCAGGTAGACCTCAAGAATCCCTTATTCCGGTGGCCAGGGAAGGGCTGGCGCTCTCAGATCCCGATCGTGTGGGCAGACAAGCGAGGGAGGATCACCTGGGTAGGGGAGCCCAGGGTTCTGCTTGGAGGAATACCACAGATGAGACGCGGTATTACACCAGGGACGAAGGCGAGGAGGACAAAGTCCCTGAGGGCTTCATAGGTTGTTCCACGTCTACCTCTCTTCAACCCAAAGAATTTCACTTACCCAAATCCAACGACCCCTCCATATCTGGCAAATCTCCTAGTAGCCCAAACCCTGTTTCACTCCAAAAACCACACTCCCAGTCATTCTTCTCCATGCCCCTCTGATTATGGTTGTTCACACTCTCAGTCTATTTGGACCAAACACTACCATTCCCACAATCCCCCCTGTTTATTTTCTGACAATAATCCTGGTCGTTCCCGTTTGTTCCACAAACCCTACAAGTCTTGCCTTTCTGAATTTACCAAACCCCTCGTACAAAGGCTATAATTTATATAACACCTTTTCCCCCTCCTATCCCATAGGATACCTGGAATCTCTACCACCCCCCTTTTCCAGCCCGAACACTTTTCCTCACCATGATAAACAACGGACTAATGAAACTGTTTACCTAACATGTCCCAACCCAAGGGTCGGGCAAAGTCAGGCAATTGACCAAAACCTTACACACCTGACCGCCCTTTCCTTTCCCCACATGGATAAAAGGTGGAGCACAGGAGCACAATACGAGCAAGGTGGACCGCAAGACAAGAGGGCTAACTCAGCACGGCAGTTCAAGAGGACGAGAAAGATGGCACAAAGAGAGAGGGTAACAAGGAGTGAAGCAACGTTGCCCTTTCTGAGCCAAGCCCTGTGAAACCTCTGCAGAAGGAATTATAAGACTGCGAACAATAGCCAGTGTGTGTTGCAGTAGATGTCAATGGTACGCAAGACCCTCCTCCGTTGATAAACAAGCCAGGGAGAGACGCTTGTCTCTGAGGTACCAACTTTGACTCCAGAGAAAAGAAAAGATGAACGGTTCAGCACGGCGGTGAGTCGAAGGGAGAACCGATAAGAAACAGAACTCTGTTGAACGAAAAGTGGCAAGTGACTAATTGAAGTTTAAGTTTAAGCAAACAAAGAACTGTTATTAATTGAAAGGGAAAACCAGCAGCTGAGGAGTCCAGCACCAAGTGGGTGCTCACTCAAGAAACTCTGGGCGATTACCTGAAGGTTGAAACTACCAGGATAAGAAGGCCTTGGGAAAAGTGATAAGGGGGTCAAAGTGGTCATACAGGGGTCTTGTAAATCCTCTGTACAGTCGAAAGTCTTTGACCGACAGATGATTGTGAAGCTAAGGGAAGTGAATCCTGCATCGTAAAAGTTGAACCTGAAAATGTGTAACTCACAAGATTGGCAAGAGAGTACCCGAACATGAATATCACTGATGCATTTGGCTTTAAAGATATAGTGAACCCAACAAAGGGAAGCTAACATTGAAAGAGGTCTGAGCCCTAACGAAAGGGATACAAGGAGTTAACAGCCGTCGCCCGAAGATTTGTGAATGAATGACAACAGGAAAACGTGTGAGCAAGAGCCATAGTGAACCCGGCGGAGGGAGGGTGATGTTCGAGGGGTCTGACCCTGGAAGAGGGAGACCCAGAGGAAAACAATAATTTCCCAAAGTGCTACCAGGAAAATAACTATTGTTTGACACTTTAGACCTGTCAGGCCCTCGAAAGCCCTCAGAAGTGAGAGAACATAGCTATCGGAGGTCCTAATCTCATTAAAAGACTTTTGCAGATCTGAGCCCGGAAGAGGGGCAGATCCTGAGGTGAAAAGGCATCACCTAACCTGTAAACAGAAAGAAACTTGTGTTTATCGTTTTGAAATCCATCAGGACTTCTGAGGCAAGAGACTTCTTTTTGTAGAAAAGAGACTTAACCACCGGAGGCCCTGTTTGTGTAGGGCGAAACTGTTGGCACGAGCATGTACTGTGCTCCAGAGTCTCACCTTGTCCCGTGTTGAAAACGTGGGGAAGGTAGACCCCAACTACCCCATCCTGACACATTTCTTTCTTTCTTATGAACATTTTCACACACTTCTTTTGTATTTAGCATAAGGAATGGCAATAGGTTTTTCTTAGTATAGGCGTTTTTATTTAACAAGATGCCAGAAGGACTGCCTTATTATTGTTTGATGGTTGATGCTTGCTCCCATCTTAGATTTAGGTTTAGATTAGGCATTTTTCCAACCTACCTTTGCAGTTTAATAAACACCCATGAACTGTGATGTCTGTCTTTACTGTTGCAACCATGAGTTCCTTACATTAGGAAGAAGGATTCTTGGGTTTTGGCTGGGTTTGGGCTTAAGCTATAGTAAACCATAGAGGAAACTCAGGTAATTTCGTACCCAGGACTATAGTCTCCGGTGGTCTCTACCTAACTGCAGCCTCATTGGCATAGTTCAACCCTCCAGCTCCAGTGCTATGGTGTCCCTGGGGTAGATATCTCTGTTCTGTAGATCTTGGAAATCTATACCTTACCTTGGCCCTTGCCCAGTGCAACTGGTTTCCCTTGCACCAGACAATTGCCTTCAGAGGACCCTGCATTGTTTTCAAAGCCATCCGACACAAAACCCCATCTTACCTTCAGTAGAAACTCAAACCCATCTACCACACAAACACCAGACAAGCAAGCCAGCCTCTCCTACACATTCCACTTCGCAGACAAACATGTACACAAAAACAATCTACCCAGTGGGCATCCAGAACCAGGAACACCCTACCTCTTCACATCCACGCTGCACCTTGCCAACACCACTTACAAACAAAGCTGCAAAACATACCATTTTCTCACACATAACTCTGCCCCTCCACCTTGCCTTTGACCACACGTCTATCCTAATCTTCCAATCCTATTCTAAAAATATCTTGGTGATTCAGTTTTACTCCCCACCTTTTCAACCATAGTATCTTGTAAGGCACTCTGAGACCCTCCCGGAAGGACCTGCACTGATCACAAATTCCAATAAAATTAAATATAAATGCCCTCAAGCATCTGATGGGTGAATACCCAATCCGTTATCAAAATGGTCTGCCGGCTCCTTGAAGTTAAAAAGGTTTTGGCAGTTTGCAAGGGGGCAATTGGCAAGTGGATTGTATACTCTTCACCTCTGGAGCCCTCGGCAATGTCTCTGTTACTGACTCTTCCCCAATTCCCCTGGATACTCCTGCCCGTAGTCAACCACCGATAGATCTTCACTGGAATGGATAAAACTTGTATCCATTGACTCTTTTCTATACATACCCACGCAGGTTTGAGCAACATGGCCCATTCTACCATAAGAGTAACACTTCATGGCAGTCCTGTCTTTGGCAGTCAACACGGGTATTCCCACTGAAGTCTCTCCTCTGCATGGAGTAATAAAGAAAAAAATATGCTGGATTTGACCAGGGATTGAGATCCATATCCGGGCTTAGTAGGTGGCGAGACCCTTGCATGTTAATGGGCGGGCGCCACTTTGTTTCTGGGAAAGCTGTGTTGTGATTTAACAATTAGATGGTCTTGATATGGGAAGATAAGGTAACTAGAGTTCTTCTGGAGCACACGGATGAGTAGTGGCTAAACCGCCTACTCCGTCCCAGACTACTAATAAATCATCAGTGATCCCAATAATAAAGGTGAAAAAGGCAAAGCCTGAGATGTATACCACCTTTGCCTTGTGTGTTAGCGCAGGTAACGGGCAGTCTATGGCTTCAGGTGTGGTGTGATCTGATAACAGTAGCAACCCAAAAAACGTAAGTACAATGGTTCCAAAATAAAAGAATATCCAAACTAGATTTTCAGAAAATATAGGCTTTTTATCAAACAAAATTCATTCAACGAACTAAGCCGTTTCCTTGTGTCACATGTCCCCCTCTTTCCACCCATTTTGCCTTCTTGGGTTTTTCTTTCCTATTTTTTTCTATGCCCCTGCGCTCGATCTCCCCCTCCCCCTGCCTGCTTCCTTGTGGGTCTGTTTCCCCCCCATAACCTTTCTCTCCCCCCCCATTGGCCGCCCATCTTGCTACTGTGAGAGTGCTCCATACTGCAGGCCCTTCCTGCCCTCTATTTCCATCTAGAATGCAGGTGAGTGAGAGCCCTTTCCTTGTGTCTCATGTAGCCCTCTTTCCTTCCATTTTGCTATCTTGGGCTTTTCTTTCCTACTTGTTCTGCTCCCCTGCGCTCAATCTCCCCCTCTGCTGCTCGTTTCCGTGTTGGTCCGTTTTCCTCCCCATACCCCTCCCCACATTGGCCGCCAACCTTGCTAATACGAGAGTGCTCCCTCATGCAGGCCCTCCCTGCCCTCCATTTGCATCTAGAATGCAGGTGAGTGAGAGCCATTGTCCTCCTCTTGGTGTCCAGTCAAAGTTTCTAAACAATAGCTTCGAATGACAAAAGTTTCGGAAAAAAAAGTTTTGAATGTATTTTTTTAATATTAAAGGGTTTATTTTAAGTTTGTATAGTAAAATAAGTGTTTAAAAAAAACAGGGGTTTGGGGGGAGGACCCCCCCATAAAAAAAATAAAACAAATAAAATAATTGGAAACTTTTTTTTCCGACACTTTTGTGTCGGAACTTTTGACATTCGAAACTGTGACTGTCGAAACAGTCACTATGAACCCTCCTCTTTCCTCCCATTTTGCCTTCTTGAGCTTTTCTTTCCTACTTTTTCTGCACCCTTGCACTCTATCTCCCCCCCCTGCCTGCTTCCTCGTGGATCTGTTTTCCTCCCCATAGCCCTTCCCCCATTGGCCACCCACCTCGCTACTGCAAGAGTGCTCCATCCTGCAGGCCCTGCCTGCCCTCCATTTTCATCTAGAATGCAGGGGAGTGAGAGCCCTTTCCTTAGGTCCCCTTTCCCCCCCCCTTTTCCTCCCATTTTGCCTTCTTGGGCTTTTCTTTCCTACTTTTTCTGCGCCCCAGCGCTTGATCACTCCCTCCTCTGCCCACTTCCTTGTGGGTCCGTTTTCCTCCCAATAACGCTGCCCCCATTAGCCGCCCACCTCACTACTGCGAGAGTGCTCTTTCCTGCAAGCCCTCCCAGCCCTCCATTTCCATTTAAAATGCAGGTGAATGAAAGCCCTTTCCTTGTGTCCCCTGTCCCCTCCTGGGCTTTTCTTTCCTACTTTTTCTGCACCCTTGCGCTCAATCACACCCTCCCCTGCCCGCTTCCTTGTGAGTACATTTTTCTCCCCATAGCCCTCTGTCTCCCTCTCCCCCCACTGGCCGCCCACCTCGCTACTGCAAGAGTGCTCCATGCTGCATCCCCCCCGCCCTCCATTTCCATCTAGAATGCAGGTGAGTGAGAGCCCTTTCCATGTGTCCCCTGTACCCCTCTTTCTTCCCATTTAGCTTTCAAGGGCTTTTCTTTCCTACTTTTTCTGAGCCCCTGCGCTCGATCTCCCCCCTTCTCTGCCCACTTCTTTGTGGGTCCGTTTTCCTCACCATAGCCCTACCCCTCCACCTGCCCCTCCCCCCATTAGCTGCCCACCCCACTACTGCGAGAGTGCTCATCCTACAAGCCATCTCTGCCCTCCAGTTCCATCTAGAATGCAGGTAAGTGAGAGCCCTTTTCTTGTGTCCTCTTTCCCACTCTTTCCTCCCAGTTTGCCGTCTTGGGCTTTTCTTTCCTACTTTATCTGCACCCCTGCGCTCAATCTCCCTCTCCCCTGCCCGCTTCCTTGTGGGTCTGTTTTACTCCCCAGAGCTCTCCCCCCATCCCCCATTGGCCACCCACCTCGCTACTGTGAGGGTGCTCCATCCTGCAGGCCCTCCCTGCCCTCCGTTTCCATCTAGAATGCAGGTGAGTGAGAGCCCTTTCCTTGTGGCCCCTGTCCCCCTCTTTCCTCCCATTTTTCCTTCTAGGGCTTTTCTTTCCTACGTTTTCTGCACCCCTGCACTCGATCTCCCCTGCTCACTTCCTCGTGGGCCTGTTTTCCTCCCCATAGCCCTCTTCCCTGACCCCATTGGCCGCCTACCTCGCTACTGCGAGAGTGCTCCATCCTGCATGCCCCCCCTGCCCTCCATTTCCATCTAGAATGCAGGTGAGTAAGAGCCCTTTCCTTGTGTCCCCTGTCCCTCTCTTTCCTCCCTTTTTGTCTTCTTGGGCTTTTCTTTCTATTTTTCTGTGCCCCAACGCTCGATCTCCCCCTCCCCTGCTTGCTTCCTTGTGGGTCAGTTTTCATCCCCATAACCGTCAACCCCATTTGACCACCTACCTCCCTACTGCGAGAGTGCTCTATCCTGCAGGCCCTCCCTCCCTTCCATTTCCATCTAGAATGCAGGTGAATGAAAGCCAGTTCCTTCTGTCTCCTGTGTCCCTCTTTCCTCCCAGTTTGACTTATTGGACTTTTCTTTCCTACTTTTTCTGCGCCCCTGTGCTCGATCTCCGCCTCCGCTGCCTGCTTCCTTGTGGGGCAGTTTTTCTCCCCAGAGCCCCCCCCCCCACATTGGTCGCCCTCCTCTCCATTAGGACAGCCCCCTGGGCAGCCCCTCTGCCTATGCAGCCCCTTCAGCGGAGGGCACTGAGGCAAAGGGCAGCTCCTACAGTTGCAACTCCAGAGTGTGTCTGCCGGTGTCTGCTGGGGAAGCAGGAAGCACAGTTCTGTAAACCAGCAGCGACTGACAAGGTAAGTGTGGGGCAGACAGAGGGTGTAGCCATCACTACATGCTTCCTACCCATGCCTATCCACCATAGTCACTATTTACCTCACTTATATAAGGTAGCCATCTTGGAATCAGCCTCATTGTGTAAGGTGACCACACTGTGCATCATGACAATTGTGTTATTTCAGCCACAGTTTGCATTTGAGCAACTAGTAATGGGATAGAATTGTGTAGATGAACATGCGTCACATCAAGATAGAACTGTGAAGATTAGCATGCATTACATCTAGACAAAATTGTGAAGATTAACTTGTGTCACATCTAGACAGAACTGTGAAGATTAGCCTTGCGCCACATCTAGACAAAATTGCAAAGATTAGCCTTGCGTCACATCTAGACAAAATTGTGAAGATTAGCTGGCATCACATCCAGACATAATTGTGGAGATTAGTCTTGCATCGCATCTAGATGGAACTGAATAGATTACCCTTTCATCACATATAGACAAGATTGTGGAGATTTACTTGCATCACATCTAGATAGAATTGTGAAGATTAACCATGTGTCACATCTAAACAAAATTGTGAAGATTAGCTTGCACACATGTAGACAGAACTGTGGAGATTAGCTTGCGTCACATCTAGATAGAATTGTGAAGATTAGCATTGTGTCACATCTAGACAAAATTGTGAAGATTAGCTTGTGTCACATCTAGACAGAATTGTGGAGATTAGCCTTGCGTCGCAGCTAGATGGAACTGTGGAGATTAGCCTTGCATCACATCTAGACACAATTGTGGGGATTAGCCTTGTGTCACTAGAAAATGATGCCACTAGCCAGCCCTACTAAAAAATCTCACCCCTCTACATACACCTATCAAACTCTGACTAAACACAACTATACCTCTAAAAGCACAACAAACCACACGCACTTCACTACACTGCAACAACAAAACAAACCACACATACCCTCGCACAAGAGCACATGACGGCTACCAACCGAAAAGCATACCTAAGCTCAGCAAACAGTGTTAACTGAACTGAAACTGCCAACAGCACAACACAGCTCTCTTGTACTTTTCCCGCTCAATCCTACTAACCCATCCTACCCTCTTTCCCTTCAGATCCACCAGAGCGGCAGGGGACCACTCCTGTGGTGATAGTGCACGGTATACATATCCTTTAACATTAACACTGACTAAAAAGACTAGGAAATTCTCACTCCTTTGATGATAAAATAGAAAATGCAGACTGCTGTACAATGGCACTCTGGTTATATGGGCAGGGGTGTTCAGGCACTTAAATGGAAAAGTGTCAGTGTTCAAGAATGTTTTATAAGAAAAAGGCAGAGATGGGGATTTAAAGTCACTATGTTCCCTAAGGGAACCAGGTAGACAGGGCCTTTCTTTCAGTTCATTACCCTTGCCTTTGGGGGCTCAACATCATTGAACCAGGCTTCCTGGTGCTTTTGGTGGTGTGATTGAGCATTGGGTTGGTGAGCTGGTCGACTGGGTCCATCATGCATTGCAATGCAAGCAGCAAGAGTACAATGCACGAAAAAGCTTGGGACCAGCAGTCGATGTCCTGGTGGGTGTATCTCAAAAGCCCTTAAATGCAGCAGTCAGGGCCAAGGATTGTTCCTTGACTTCTGGGTTGCTGGGAGGCCCACTCCAGGCTCCCTGGGGAAATGCTAAGACCTTTCGCTGCACTCCAACTCCAGGGAGCTTGGCTGGCACCTACAGGTGATCATTCAAATCCAGTGAAGCAGCAGCCTGATTTCAGTGCACCCAGCACTGTGGCCTTGGTCCACCTCCACCAACAGTCACCCTACTGTTCCCTGGCGATGGTTACGGCACATAGCTATCCTCTAACTTGGATGCCTTCTGTCTTCACCTCTTTAGAAGAGGACTTTGAAATGGACTGCACTCCTAACAGGGCTCCAAAAGTATACCCTTCTCTTGATGGTCCAAAGATGAATCAAAGAATAAGGTGGTGCCTCCCCCCGTTTAAAGGCAAAAAAGCCCAGAGAGTTGGTCCAAAGCAATCCCTGCTGTTGTACCAAGTGTTCTTTGCCTTAAGACATCACACCCAGAGTTCCTTGCGGGCAAGAAAAGTAGGGGACAGGAAAAGGTAAGAGAGACCTACAGAAAGCAAGAGAGTCAAACTGGTCTCTAGAATGATCTTCCCTCTGTAGCTACTCTAAATCTCCCCCTTCGCATGTCTGCTGTCTTCAATAGCATTCCAGTGATCAGTAACCCTGACCCTGCTGTGAGGCTGGCTTTCCGACAACAATGCTACCTCTGAAGTACTGTTCATAGTAAACCTCCTGGGTAAAGTCTATGCCCTATTGAAGGTGTGTCCCTTCCTACCGTAGTATTGATAGAGGCAGCATCCTGGCTATTGTTCCACAAATAAGCCATGGAGACATACAGCCTAGATGCCAATGCACATAAGCCCAGTCATACCTGAGACCTGCTCACAGAGCTGGCATTGGTCTGATATAAAATTGCTGTGACTTTCATAATTGCGTGCTCTTATGAGTCACCATGCGACAACCAGGCATGGTTTATAATTAGAGATGTACCTGCCACCACACTGATTATAGCAGCCAAATATAATCATAGATCAGAGGTGCAGAAGTAACATTTCTACCTCTTCCTGCAGTCACATTGTGTTCTAGCATCTGCCAGGAGTGCACAGGTGACCTTTGTACCTGATTTGTGCCATCTCAGAGCTGACGCTGTAATTGCAGAAGACTAGTTATAGCAAGTCACCTTTGTGCACTATACTTTTGGCATGGTGTAGGGGTGGATCCGGTTAGCTGACCTCCCTTTCTAAAACAGAGTTCCCTGCATCATTTTATATTAATAAAAGTCCATAAAGCATGGTGTTTCACAGTCTGAACACTGTCCTCAATAGTTATATTGCATAACTGTTGCATTGCTTTCTGAATGCAAGGGGGTAGATAATACATTGCTCCGCTATCAGAGTGTGGTTAATTGCTTCATAATCCTTCATCTGTAACCACTTATTCTTGAGATCTTTGATCCTATACAAGATCTGTTAGGAGTTGGTATAGGTCTCTCTCTCTCTCTCTCTCTTATGGTGGGTTTAAAAAGGTTTGAAAAAAAACTTCACCTGAAATGTGAAAGTAGGAAAATGCATTTGTGACGAGTCACACACTCCACAGTGCCCCTAGTAGCCATCACTGGAAGATCACCTCCAGTTCTGAGCCACAACAACAAGGCATTGTGGCTATGTAAATTAGCCCAAATGCAAATCCTCCAGGAAATTGTCTTTGTCTAAGAGGGCAGTGCCATCAACCCAAAACAGACAGTTTGCAAGATGGTCAGGGCAACTACATACCTAGTTTCGCCCTTATTAGGGATCATCAGTGCAGTATAGTCCTGACTGCTTTGTGGTTGGAGCATTTGGCCATGTTTTCACAACACCAAGAAATCTAGGGTGGATTGGCTACTAGGGACCCTGTGAAGTGTGTCACTCGGCTCATATGGATTTTCCTATGGATTTTCCTACATGACACGGCCTGCGGTAGCGGCCATGTAGTTATGGTTAAGTTGCTCAACTCATAGGAAGAACATTTGTTTGGGTGGCTTACAACTTGGCTCTCCCCGGACGAATCTTTACCAAACTTTGCAAAAAATGTATATAGCCCGCTCTGAATTATTTTGGCAAGTTTGGTGATGTTTTGTGCAAGGGGGGCAAAGTTGTAGGGAGGGCCCACATTTTTTTTCTTCCATAGACCTAATGGAAAAGGATTTTGCTCACGCCTACAGCCCAAACCACTTGACGGATTTTCACCAAATTTGCGGCAGGAGCGGCGGCTTGGTCCTGAAAGCGTGCTTTTGTAAATTTGGTGGCAATCTGTCCAGTAGTTTTTTAAAAACAGGCAAAATGTAGGTCCCAAAAAATGTGTGGTATCTTGCTCCGCCGCGTGAACTCATTTCCCTGTTTGCTCCGCGGACAGGACGCCGATTGGCGCAGGGGTCCACGTGATGTCCGCGGAGATGCAACGCACCCATTGATTGGCAGGAGGGAAACGTGATGTGCATCATATTTTCCTGAAACACCCTCCATGTTGTATCCGCGAATATCTGTGGATAATTGCAGCAGGGAACAGGGCTGGACAACATGTTTTAGGTAATTTGGTGTTGGAAAGAGGGGATGGGAAGGGTGGGGAAGTGAAATGTGATATGAGGATGTTTGCATAGGTTACAGTTAGGCCATGCACCCAAGAATCTAGGCACTGGCACAACTACTGCAATGTTATAAGGCCATACCACCAAGAATGTATTCACACGTATTGCAGTAGGTAGTATTTGGGAGGCAGTTGGAGAAACATGTTTCGGCTTCATTGTTAACTGCAAGAGGGCTTTTTAGAGTAGGAGAATGGAGTCTGGATGATATGGTGACATTACCATTGGTGAAAAATAGGGTTGGCGATGCACTTTGATATCTGTAGATGGTGTTTGAATTGGGAAGTTAAGGGCAAATTGTTATGTGGGTTGTGGCCAGTGGCCATATTCTTGGGTGCGTGGCTGTATTATGCTGTGGTAATTGTGGCCAACCACTGCACCCAAGAGTCTGTGCATTGGCTTCAAGTAGTGTAATAGTATGTGTACAGAAGTGGATAGGGCCTCTGGCAGCTGGATAATTTGCGTGGGCAGTGGGCACTGGCCAGATTCTTGGGTGCATAGCTGTATTATGTTGTGATGGTTGTGGCCTGCTCCTATACCTTTGGGTGCATGGCTGGAGGCCATGGACCCAAGAGTCTTAACACTGGCTGCAAGTAGTCTAATAGTATGTGCACAGAAGTGGACACGGCCTGTGGTGGTTGTGGTCAGCCACTAGACTATTGGGTGCATGGGCTGAGGCCATGGACCCAACAGTTGCGCACTGGCTACACGTAGTATAATAGTTTGTGTACAGAAGTGGACAGGGCCTCCGGTGGCTGGATTAGGTGTGTGGGTTGCGGTCACTGGCCAGATTCTTGGGTGCATGGTTGTATTATGTTGTGGTGGTTTTGGCCTGCCCCTAGTCTCTTGGGTGCATGGCTGGAGGCCATGGACCCAAGAGTTGGTGCACTGGGTGCAAGTAGTGTAATAGTATGTGTACGGTAATACCCAAATTGTTCAAACACAGTTGTTCGAATGCCCTAATTGACCAAATGTCAAGGGTCTGAATTGACCGTTGCACAATATTGACCATATATATATATATATATATATATATATATATATATATATATATATATATATATATATATTACGTAGTTATGTAGTTATGGTTAAGTTGCTGTTTCCATAGGAAGAGCACCTTTTGGGTGGCTTATAACTCGGCTCCCCCTGGACGAATCCTTACCATAGTATGAAAAAAAAAGTATATAGGCCACTATGATTTTTTTTCCAAAGTTTGGTAAGGATTCGTCCAGGGGGGGCAAAGTTATAGGGGGGGTCTCAAAATGTCTTTTTTCCCATAGATTGAATGGGGCAAAAACTTTGCGCATGGCTATGTTATGTAGTACACCTTACATTTCCGCAAAGGCTTCGTATTGATAGATCTTTTTTGTCATTTTCCCCTCAGCTACTTCCTTCCGTATTGTGAATGTCATGGATTGCAGCTTCCGAGTGACGGTTTCTTCAATCGTCAAGTGCAGCTATTCATCACTGGTTGTATGTGCATCATAATTGAATGGGATGACCGCATCGGACCTCTATGTCCGTACGCAGTTGTGGC
The DNA here is from genome assembly GCF_040938575.1 of Ambystoma mexicanum. NCBI lineage: Eukaryota > Metazoa > Chordata > Amphibia > Caudata > Ambystomatidae > Ambystoma > Ambystoma mexicanum. The sequence continues at coordinate 1,507,317,356 of NC_090921.1, read as the reverse complement.
AGTAAGAAGCAACATACCATCCTTTCTGGTGTCATAGTTCGCAGCCATTCACGTCACCTTGTAAATCACTGTGACAGGAATACGCCTACTGTGTCAACAATGCATAATTTATGTGTGGTTAAACAACAACATCACCATTGCCACTAACATTATACTTTCTGATGGACTACATCACAGCGATTGACGCCGTCTTGGCAATGAATGTGCGAGGAAACAGACTACTGTGTCGCTACTGCATACTGTGTGTGTGATAAAAACTGTGGTGCCAACGCATGGTGACTGTGTGGGAAAACATCAACTTGACCGTCAAAATTAACATTTTCATTGTGCAGCAGAGACACAAACTTCAAATGTGTTTACAACTGAGAAAAGGGCGATGATTTAGCGCTGTGCATTTTGAAATAAAAGTACATTACATACTTTTTACATGTTAGTGTGTTTTTTAATCATTTCATGTTCCCCTTCACAATCTGCCATGCTATGTTGCAGGTCATGGTATGTTCTTTAACCCTTTAACTGCCATGGGTATTTCCCCCCCAGTGCCAGGGCCTTTTTTTGATGATTTCGGCATGTGTCCATTCAATGGCTTGTAACTTTTTGTTACATGAGATATCCCGGCCAAATTTGGCTCCTTTTTTTCCCACATGTAGGCGGTCGTAATGTCAGGAATCCGAGGTTGCTGTAGGGGGCGAGAGAAAATGAGCAAAAAGGGCGAACATTTTTTAGGTTTTTTCAAAAAATGCCAATAAAATGATGCACAAAGAAGCCTGTGTTTTTTTCCTTGTAAGAGCTAGGAACAAATGGTTTGCTGTGCTGAATTCCCCAATTTCCTGGCTTTCAAGAACAGGTTGATTGGAAACGGACAAAAATTATTTTGATGTGGTTATCAACTGTTTTGTAAGAGGTAGGCGATTTTGGCCATTTTTGCCAATATGCATGGACGGAATGGGAGAAAAGGGTAGGAAAACCGAATTGGAGGACAGAAAGGCATATATTTCTGAAAAGTAGACAAAATTCCAAGTTTAGGAAGGGGTGATTTGCGTAGGTCAGGCAAACACTGGGTAGGGGAAAAGGCCATAGATTGGGGGAAAAGCGGGAAAATGACTGAAAAAAAGGTATGTTTTGGACATGGTTGGCTTGGTACAGCAATGGCTTCTATGAATTTTGAGAAAAGCAATGCTCCGCTACATTCCCCCGACTCTTGCAGTTAGGAAAGCACACATTTTTGTAGTGTTTTACAAAACAAGCAATACCACAAGCCAAACACTGAGCCATGGTACACAGGAGTTTTACGCTCACGGCCTGAACAGATGTACTTTGCATGTGTAAATCGGGAACACTAATGTGTTGAGGAACAGCAAGCACACATTTTTTGAAAGAGCACAGGCAGACCTTTTCAAGGGTAGGTGAATTGTGCAGGTTACAGAACTGTATGGTGCCTAAAGCAGCGACTAAATGTAGGTCACATTTGGGAAATGAAAGGGTTGTGTGACAAAGGGCACCAGCAAATGGGTCAAAACGTTATGAAAACCACACAAACAAAACAAATGTTATACCTTCCCACATTCCCACAGGTGTGCCGATGAAAACGGTACCGCACATGTGTGGGTGCACCTACCTAGGTGCCAAGGGGAAGCCTAAAACACAAGTAACCCCAAGTCTGTTTTCAAGCCTGAATTTGACACTTTCTCCAGACAAGCGCAACATACAGATATGGGCCTCGGGTGTCCAAGCCACCAAGGAAATCAGGGAACCGCACGCATTTCCGAAAAGAAGACACCCGTGGGAATCCGCAGAGGTATGATTTGCGCACATCGGCCCAGAATGTATTACCCAGACACCCCGCAAAGTCCGAAATGTGGGGAAAACAAACATTTCTGCACATTTCACTCGGCTCACCCATCGAAACACGCCGCCAACAACACATGGCCTACCGTCTCGCGTTCCCACAGGTGTCCCGATGAAAAAAGTACCTCACATGTGTGGGTGCACCTACCTAGGCGCCAAGGGGAAAGCCTAAAACACAGGTAACCCCAAGTCTCTTTCGACACCTGAATTTGACACATTCTCCAGACAAGCGCAACATACAGATATGGACGTCAGGTGTCCAAGCCACCAAGGAAAACAGGGAACCCCATGCATTTCCGAAAAGAGGACACCCGTGGGAATCCGCAGAGGTATGATTTGCGCACATCAGCCCAGAATTTATGACCCAGACACCCCCACAAATTCTGAAATGTGGGGAAAAAACGCATTTTCCGCACAGTTCACTCGGCTCACCCATCGAAACACGCTGCCAACAACACATGGCCTACCGCCCTGCGTTCCCACAGGTGTCCCGATGAAAACGGTACCTCACATGTGTGGGTGCACCTACCTGGGCGCCAAGGGGAAAGCCTAAAACACAGGTAACCCCAAGTCTGTTTCGACACTTGAATTTGACACTTTCTCCAGACAAGCGCAACATACAGATATGGGCCCCAGTGTCCAAGCCACCAAGGAAAACAGGGAAACCCATGCATTTCTGAAAATAGGACACCAGTGGGAATGCGCAGAGTTATTAATTTGCGCAAATCGGCCCAGAATTTATTACCCAGACACCCCCGCAAAGGCCGAAATGTGGGAAAAAACGTATTTTCCGCACAGTTCACTCGGCTCACCCATCGAAACACGCCGGCAACAACACATGGCCTACAGTCCCGCGTTCCCACAGGTGTCCCAATGAAAACGGTACCTCATATGTGTAGGGCACCTACCTGAGCGCCAAGGGGAAAGCCTAAAACACCGGTAACTCCAAGTCTGTTTCCACACCTTAATTTGACATTTTCTCCAGACAAGCGCAAGATACAGATATGGGCCTCGGGTGTCCAAGCCACCAAGGAAAACAGGGAACCCCATGCATTTCCGAAAAGAGGACATGAGTGGGAATCTGCAGAGGTATGAGTTGCGCACATCGGCCCAGAATGTATTACCCAGACACCCCCGCAAAGTCCGAAATGTGGGGGAAAAAAACACATTTTCCGCATATTTCACTCGGCTCACCCGTCATAACACGCCGCCAACAACACATGGCCTACCGTCTCGCGTTCCCACAGGTGCCCCGATGAAAACAGCACCTCACATGTGTGGGTGCACCTACCTAGGCGCCAAGGGGAAAGCCTAAAACACAGGTAACCCCAAGTCTCTTTCGACACCTGAATTTGACACATTCTCCAGACAAGTGCAACATACAGATATGGACGTCAGGTGTCCAAGCCACCAAGGAAAACAGGGAACCCCATGCATTTCCGAAAAGAGGACACCCTTGGGAATCCGCAGAGGTATGATTTGCGCACATCAGCCCAGAATTTATGACCCAGACACCCCCACAAATTCTGAAATGTGGGGAAAAAACGCATTTTCCGCACAGTTCACTCGGCTCACCCATCGAAACACGCTGCCAACAACACATGGCCTACCGCCCTGCGTTCCCACAGGCGTCCCGATGAAAACGGTACCTCACATGTGTGGGTGCACCTACCTGGGCGCCAAGGGGAAAGCCTAAAACACAGGTAACCCCAAGTCTCTGTCAACACCTGAATTTGACACTTTCTCCAGACAAGCGCATGATACAGATATGGGCCTCGAGTGTCCAAGCCACCAAGGAAAACAGGGAACCCCATGCATTTCCGAAAAGAGGACACCCGTGGGAATCCGCAGAGGTATGAGTTGCACACATTGGCCCAAAATTTATTACCTAGAAACCCCTGCAAAGTCCAAAATGTGGGGAAAAAAACGGATTTTCCCTACATTTCACTCAGCTCACCCATCGAAACACGCCGCCAACAACACACAGCCTTACCGTCCCGCGTTCCCACAGGTGTCCCGATCAAAACGGTACCTCACATGTGTGGGTGCACCTACCTGGGCGCCAAGGGGAAAGCCTAAAACACAGATAACCCAAAGTCTGTTTCCACACCTGAATTTGACACTTTCTCCAGACAAGCACAACATGCAGATCAGGGCCTCGGGTGTCCAAGCCACCACAGAAAACGGGGAACCCCATGCATTTCTTAAAAGAGGACACCCGTCGCAATCCGCAGAGGTATGATTTGCGCACATCGGGCCAGAATTTATTACCCAGACACCCCTGCAAAATCTAAAATGTGGGAAAAAAAATGCATTTTCCACACATTTCACTCGGCTCACCTATCGAAACACACCGCTGTTAGGAAAGATTTCTTAATTGTGGGTAATTTTCCTTCCATGTGGCAACCCCTAAACTTTTTGCTGTTGTTTTCACCATGATCTAGACTTTGCCAGAGAAGTGCAGCCTTCTGCCGCACTCCTCTGGGCTTTCGCTCCATTCTTACGGGGAAACTGACATGCCCTTAAAACAATCAGTACCGGGAAACGTTGTTTTCCGTAGTTTCTTTATCATGTTGCAGCTTTCGCGCAACATGGCACAAGAGGGCACTGTAAGCTAAGTTACTGCTCTCTTGGGTCTCTAGTCTTCTACAGGCCCTAGATACTCTTTTTGGATTGTAAATGAACGGTGCAAGTGAATCACGGATGGGATTGGTGGCAGCGATCGTTTCTTGTGTTTTTGAGCTCCTTTTGGCGTTTTAAGCGTGTTTCTCGCGCTTAGCCCAAAATGGTGGCCTGGCTCCCAAAATGGCCAGACCAGGAGGCTCTTTGTCCTGTCCGCTGACCGTTTTGCCCCCTTCACCTCCCCCAGGTCGAGCCGACCCGGGGCCTTCCTTATTTGGGCATGTACTTTCCTGCGAAACACAGATGCTTTCGCGGGCTTCTACAGGCCTTGTGTGTGCCTCCAGGATGGGGGCTGGGATGTATGGTCCCAATACACATCCTGGGCGCCAGAGAGTCTAGGGTGGTGTGAATGCCTGGGAACCCCGTGGTCCGTGATAGGTCCACAAATGGTGAGTTTTATGAGCGGATCTCCCATTTGGTCCCCTCTGTTTTGGCGCGAAGGGAACCGTGGATAAAAGGGGGCTGGAAACGCCACTACCAGGTCGATCTCCTGAGTTCTCACGAACAAAGGAATACAGGAGCCAAGTATCCTGCAACCACGAGGCGGAACCGAGGAATCGCTGGTGTCCCGCTGAAGAACTGCTCCTCTGCACTGCTGTTGCTTTGTGAAACCCTTTCTACCTCGGATCGAACGAGAAGGCCTCTACTGGTACTTCGACCCTTGGAATAGTGGGAACAACTATTCTCGGCATCTTCACCATCTCCTGCACGTAAGCCTTCGGAAGTGTCTCTGGACCATCCAGCAGACTGACCAGCCTACCCAGGAGTCTTGCTCTGTAACCGCCGTTAGGTTGTGTTGTATTACGAGTCCTTGTCACTCTCACACGATTCGTACACTTGGCATTCCCAGGTCTGAAGTGAGTAGTGTACATTTGGCTGAAATACACACGGCCGCTCCGTTGCCCTGCTGTGGTAACAAACTGTGCGGGTTCACTGCGTTTGGGAAATCCTCAACTCAACTTCTGCTGCTGCGGAATCTACACGACGTCAAGACGTCCCCTGCTCGTATCTGAACCTGCCAGCACTGAAACTGACGCGGAGAAGCCTGGGTCTGCCTGCATCGGGGACCGGTGAGTAGCATCGCTAGGAACTGGTCGCCCTCCTGCAGGAGCCCATAGCTTTTCCCCGCTGTGTCTAACAGCACGCCTTTCCGTACTCGCACTCTGCTTCTGCCCCCAGTGGAGGCTACGCTTGAGTCGCGGAGCTCTGTTCATCTTCAATTGTTCATCGAACTAAACTGCCCGATTCCCTCGAAGAGACTCCCCTTTTTGCTTGTTGGCACCAGCATGTGCAGGTACTTTTGAGCACAAGGCTCCACTCTTCGTAGGGCTTGGACTTCCTTTTAGTTAGGTGCCTCTGAAGGCGGACTGAGTCTAATTATTATTCGCACTGCCTGTTTTCCTCCCCATCTAGGTGGACTACACATTTCGTGCATCAAACGCTTTAGACTCGTTTGTATTTGTATATCTATTGTATTGGTTTGGTATGTGTTGGTTTACTTGAGTTTTATTGTGATTTCTCGCTACGGTCAATGTTACAAAGGCCTTGTAATAAATGTGTATATATTTTTAATATAACACCTGCTTGGAGTAATTTGTAAGTGTCCTTGCTTTGTGTGCTCATTGCGGGCTTTCAGTCACCCTCACCCCTCTTGAGACCTAGTCTTGACCGCCGCGACCACTACCCTGATTGGTCTGGCTTGTCCAGAGGTTACCCTGTTCCAAGAAACTAGGCTGGCCTTCTGAACCTCTGCCCCTCCAGGACAGAGTTCAGAAATCCGTCTTAACAGCCGCCAACAACACATGGCCTACCGTCACGCGTTCCCATTGGTTTCCCGATGAAAATGGTACCTCACATGTGTGGGTGCACCTACCTGGGCGCCAAGGAGAAAGCCTAAAACACAGGTAACCCCAAGTCTGTTTTCACACCTGAATTTGACACTTTCTCCAGACAAGTGCAACATACAGATATGGGCTTCGAGTGTCCAAGCCACCTACGAAAACCAGGAACCCCAGGCATTTCCGAAAAGAGGACACCCGTGGGAATACGCAGAGGTATGATTTGTGCACATCGGCCCCGAATTTATTACCCAGACAGCCCCGCAAAGTCCAAAATGTGGGAAAATAAATGCATTTTCCGCACATTTCACTCGCCTCACCCATCGAAACATGCCGCCAACAACACACGGCCTACCGTCCCACGTTCCCAGAGGTGTCCCAATCAAAACGGTACCTCACATGTGTGGGTGCACCTACCTGGGCGCCAAGGGGAAAGCCTAAAACACAGATAACCCCAAGTCTGTTTCCAGACCTGAATTTGACAATTTCTCCAGACAAGCGCAACATACAGATATGGGCCTCGGGTGTCCAAGCCACTAAGGAAAACAGGGAACCCCATGCATTTCCGAAAAGAGGACACCTGTGGGAATCCGCAGAGGTATGATTTGGGCACATCGGCCCAGAATTTATTACCCAGACACCCCTGCAAAGTCCGAAATGTGGGAAAAAATGCATTTTCCGCACATTTCACTTGGCTCACCTATCGAAACACGCCGCCAACAACAATTGGCCTACCGTCCTGTTCCCCCACACCCCCGCTCATGCCCCGTCTCTGCCCTGTTCCGCCCCATCCCCCGCTCATGTCCCGTGTCTCCCTCGTGTACCCCCCCACACCCTGCTCATGCCCCGTGTCTCTCTCCTGCTGCCACCCCCCCTCATGCCCCGTGTCTCCCTCATGTTACCCCCAAACCCCGCTCATGCCCCGTGTCTGCCCTCTGTTCCCCCCACTTCCTGCTCATGCCCCGTGTCTCCCTCCTATACCCCCCACCCCCGCTCATGCCTCGTGTCTGCCCTGTTCCCCCAACCCCTGCTCATGCCCCGTGTCTCCCTCGTGTTCCCCCACCCCGTGCTAATGCCCGTGTCTCCCTCGTGTTCCACCCACCCCCGCTCATGCCCCGTGTCTCCCTCGTGTTACCCCCACCCCCCGCTCATGCCCCAAGTCTGCCCTGTTCCCCCCCACCCCCGCTCATGCCCCGTGTCTCCCTCCTGTACCCCCCACCCCCGCTCATGCCCGTGTCTGCCCTGTTCCCCCACCCTCCGCCCATGCCTTGTGTCTCCCTCGTGTTTTCCCCCACCCCACTCATGCCCCGTGTCTCCCTTGTGTACCCCCCGCACCCCTGCTCATGCCCCGTGTCTCCCTTGTGTTACCCCCACCCCCGCTCATGTCCCGTGTCTCCCTCGTGTACCCCCCAGGCCCCGCTCATGCCCTGTGTCTCACTCGTATTCCCCCCACCCCCTGCTCATGCCCCGTGTCTCTCTTCTTTTTTCCCACCCCCGCTCATGCCCAAGTCTCCCTCCTTTTCCCCCACCCCCGCTCATGCCCTGTGTCTCCCATGTTCCCACCACCCCCCGCTCATGCCCTGTGTCTCCCTCCTGTACCCCCACCCCCCGCTCATGCCCCGTGTCTGCCCTGTTCCACCCACCCCCTGCTCATGCCCGTGTCTCCCTCGTGTTATCCCCCACCCCCGTTTATGCCGTGTCTCCCTCGTGTTATCCCCCACCCTCCATTCATGCCCCGTGTCTCCCTCGTGTTACCCCCATCCCCGCTCATGCCCCGTGTCTCCTTCGTGTACCCCCCACCCCCGGCTCATGCCCCGTGTCTCCTTCGTGTTCCCCCCACCCCCCACTCATGCCCCATGTCTCCCTCGTGTACCCCGCACCCCCGCTCCTGCCCCGTGTCTGCCCTGTTCCCCCCAACCCCAGGTCATGCCCCGTGTCTCCCTCGTGTTCCACCCACCCCCCGCTCATGCCCTGTGTCTCCCCTGTTCCCCCACCCCCCGCTCATGCCCCGTGTCTCATTCCTATTCCCCCTACCCCCTGCTCATGCCCCGTGTTTCCCTCCTGTTCCCCCCACCCCCGTTCATGCCCGTGTTTCCCTCATGTTCCCCCACTCCCCGCTCATGCCCCGTGTCTCCCTGGTGTTACCCCCGACCCATGCCCCATGTCTCCTTCCTGTACCCCCACCCCCCGCTCATTCCCCGTGTCTCCCTGCTGTACTCCCCACCTCCCGCTCATGCCCTGTCTGTCCTGTTCCCCCCTAACCCCCGCTCATGCCCCGTGTCTCCCTTGTGTTACCCCCACGTCTCCCTTGAGTTACCCCCCACCCCCCGCTCATGTCCTGTGTCTCTCTCCTGTTCCCCCCCACCCCCCGGTCATGCCCTGTGTCTCCCTCCTGTTGCCCCCACCCCCTCTCATGCCCCATGTCTCTCCCCCGTGTCTCTCCCCTGTTCCCCCCGCCCATGCCCCGTGTCTCTCCCCTGTTCCCCTTGCTCATGCCCCGTGGCTCTCCCCTGTTCCCCCCACCCCCTGCTCATGCCCCGTGTCTCCCTCCTGTTCCCCCCACTCCCTGATCATGCCCCGTGTCTCTCCCCTGTTCACCCCACTCCCCGCTCATGCCCTGTGTCTCCCTCCTTTCCCCTCACCCCCGCTCATGCCCCATTTCTCCCCTGTTCCCCCCACCCCCTGCTCATGCCCTGTGTCTCTCTCCTTTCCACCCCACACCCCGCTCATGCCCCGTGTCTCCCCTGTTCCCCGCACCCCAGTGTCTCCCTCCTTTTCCCTCGCACCCCCCGTTCATGCCCTGTGTCTCTCCCGTTCCGCCACACCTCCCGCTCTTGCCCCGTGTCTCGCCTGTTCCCCCCCACCCCCGCTCATGCCCCGTGTCTGCCCTGTTCCCCCCACTCCCTCATGTTGCCCCACCCCCCACTCATGCCCCATGTCTGCCCTGATCCCCCCTCTCATGCCCCGTGTCTCCCTCGTGTTCCCCCCACCACCCGCTCATGCCCTGTGTCTCCCCTGTTCACCCCACCCCTGCTCATGCCCCGTGTCTCCCCTGTTCCCCTGCTCATGCCCCGTGTCTCCCCTGTTCCCCCACCCCCGCTCATGCCCTGTGTCTCCCTCCTGTTCCCCCCACTCCCCGTTCATGCCCCGTGTCTCTCTTCTTCCCCCACCCCCGCTCATGCCCCATGTCTCTCTTCTTCCCCCCCCACCCCCGCTCATGCCCCATGTCTCTCTTCTTTCCCCTCACCCCCGCTCATGCCCTGTGTCTCTTCTTTCCCCCCACCCCAAGCTCATGCCCCGTGTCTCTCTTCTTTCCCCCCACCCCCTGCTCATGCACTGTGTCTGACCTGTTCCCCACACCCCCTGCTCATGCCCTGTGTCTCCCTCCCATTCCCCCTCACCCCCCACTCATGCCCCGTGTCTCTCTTGTTTCCCTCTACCCCCCACTCATGCACCGTGTCTTCCTCCTTTTCCCCCACCCCCACTCATGCCCCGTGTCTCCCATGTTCCCCCCGCTCATGACTCGTGCCTCCCATGTTCCCCCCGCCCCCGCTCATGCCCCGTGTCTCCCTTGTTCCCCCCACCCCCCGCTCATACCCCGTGTCTCCCTCCTTTTCCCCCACCCCCCGCTCATGCCCCATGTCTGCCATGATCCCCCCACCGCCTGCTCATGTTGAGTGTCTCCCTCATGTTGCCCCACCCCCCGCTCATGCCCCATGTCTGCCCTGATCCCCCCCACGCCCCGCTCATGCCCCGTGTCTCCCTCGTGTTTCTCCCACCCCCTCACTCATGCCCCGTGTCTCCCTCGTGTTCCCCGCAGTCATGCCCCATGTCTCCCTCCTGTACCCCGCACCCCCTGCTCATGCCCCGTGTCTTCCATGTTCCCCCACCCCCCGCTAATGCCCCGTGTCTCCCTTGTTCCCCCCACCCCCCACTCATGCCCCGTTTCTCCCTCCTTTTCCCCCACCTCCCGCTAATGCCCCGAGTCTGCCCTGTTCCCCCCGCCCCCCGCACATGCCCCGTGTCGTGTCTCCCTCGTGTTGCCCCCCACCCCCGCTCATGCCCCGTGTCTGCCCTGTTCCCCCATTCCCCACACATGCCCCGTGTCTCCCTCGTGTACCCCCCCATGCCCCACTCATGCCCCTTGTCTCCCTCCTGTTATCCCCCACCCCCGCTCATGCCCTGTGTCTCCCTCCTGTACCCCCCAACCCCCGCTCATGACCTGTGTCTGCCCTGTTCCCCCCACCCCTGCTCATGCCCCGTGTCTCCCTCGTGTTTCCCCCACCCCCCGCTCATGCCCCGTGTCTCCCTCGTGTTACCCCCCACCCCCTGCTCATGCCCAGTGTCTGCCCTGTTCCCCCCACCCCTCGCCCATGCCCGTGTCTCCCTCCTGTACCCTCCATCCCCGCTCATGCCCGGTGTCTGCCCTGTTCCCCCACCCCCCGCTCATGCCCCGTGTCTCCCTCCTGTACCCTCCACCCCCGCTCATGCCCCGTGTCCGCCTTGTTCCCTCCTCCCCCGCTCATGCCCTGTGTCTCCCATGTTCCCCCCACCCCCCGCTCATGCCCTGCGTCTCCCTCCTGTACCCCCCACCCACGCTCATGCCCCATGTCTGCCCTGTTCCCCCCACCCCCTGCTCATGCCCAGTGTCTCCCTCATGTTATCCCCCACCCCCTGCTCATGCCCAGTGTCTCCCTCGTGTACTCTCCACCGCCCGCTCATGCCCCGTATCTCACTCGTGTTCCCCCCACCCCCTGCTCATGCCCCATGTCTCCTTCGTGTTCCCCCATCCCCGCTCATGCCCCATGTCTCCCTTGTGCTCCCCCCACCCCCGCTCATGCCCCGTGTCTCCCTCGTGTTACCCCCACCCCCTGCTCATGCCCTGTGTCTGCCCTGTTCCCCCACCCCCTGTGTCTCCCTCGTGTTATCCCCCACTCCCCGCTCATGTCCCGTGTCTCCCTCGTGTTCCCCCGAACCCCGCTCATGCCCTGTGTCTCCCTCGTGTTCCTCCCACCCCACGCTAATGCCCCGTGTCTCCCTCGTGTTCCCCTGCTCATGCCCCGTGTCTCTCTCCTGTACCCCCCACCTCCTGCTCATGCCCTGTGTCTCCCTCCTTTTCCCCCTACACCCCGCTGATGCCCCATGTCTCCCCTGTTCCCCCCCACCCCCGTGTCTCCCTCCTTTTCCCCCACCCCCGCTCATGCCCCGTGTCTCCCTCGTGTTGCCCCCCACCCCCGCTCATGCCCCGTGTCTGCGCTGTTCCCCCCATTCCCCGCTCATGCCCTGTGTCTCCCTCGTGTTGCCCCCCACCCCCGCTCATGCCCCGTGTCTGCCCTGTTCCCCCATTCCCCGCTCATGCCCTGTGTCTCCCTCGTGTACCCGCCCACACCCCGCTCATGCCCCTTTCTCTCCTGTTGCCCTCCACCCCCCACTCATGCCCCGTGTCTCCCTCCAGTACCCCCCAACCCCCGCTCATGTCCTGTGTCTGCCCTGTTCCCCCCACCCCCGCTCATGCCCCGTGTCTCCCTCGTGTACCCCCCACCCCCGCTCATGCCCCGTGTCTCCCTCGTGTTCCCCCCACTCCCCGCTCATGCCCCGAGTCTCCTTCATGTTCCGCCCACCCCCGCTCATGCCCAGTGTCTCCCTCATGTTACCCTCCACCCCCCGCTCATGCTCCGTGTCTGCCGTGTTCCCTCCACCCCCGCTCATTCCCTGTGTCTCCCTCCTGTACCCTCCACCCCCGCTCATGCCCCTTGTCTGCCCTGTTCCCCCCCACCCCCCGCTCATGCCCCGTGTATCCCTCCTGTACCCTCCACCCCCGCTCATGACCCGTGTCTGCCTTGTTCCCCCCACCCCCGCTCATGCCCTGTGTCTCCCTCCTGTACCCCCCACCCCCTGCTCATGCCCCGTGTCGCCCTCGTGTTATCTCCCACCCCCACCCATGCCCCGTGTCTCCCTTGTGTACCCCCCACCCCCAGCTCATGCCCCGTGTCTCACTCGTGTTCCCCCCGCCCCCGCTCATGCCCCATGTCTCCTTTGTGTACCCCACACCTTCCGCTCATCATGCCCCATGTCTCCCTCCTTTTCCCCCACCCCCGCTCATGCCCCGTGTCTCCCTCCTTTTCCCCCACCCACGCTCATTCCCCGTGTCTCCCGTGTTCCCCCCACCCCCCGCTCATACCCCGGTCTCCCATATTCCCCCCCACCCCCTGCTCATGCCCTGTGTCGCCCCTGTTCCCTCACACCCCCGTTCATGCCCCGTGTCTGCCCTGTTCCGCCCCATCCCCCGCTCATGTCCCGTGTCTCCCTCGTGTACCCCCCCACCCGCCGCTCATGCCCTGTGTCTCTCTCCTGCTGCCCCCCGCTCATGCCCCGTGTCTCCCTAGTGTTCCCCCCACCCCCCGCTCCTCATGCCCCGTGTCTCCCTCCTGTACCCCCCACCCCCGTTCATGCCCCGTGTCTCCCTCCTGTACCCCCACCCCCTGCTCATGCCACGTGTATCCCTCGTGTTATCCCCCACCCCCACCCATGCCCAGTGTCTCCCTTGTGTACCCCCCATCCCCCGCTCATGCCCTGTGTCTCACTCGTGTTCCCCCCACCCCCGCTCATGCCCCATGTCTCCTTTGTGTTCCCCCACCCACTCTCATGCCCCATGTATCCCTCGTGTACCCCCCACCCTCTGCTCATCATGCCCCGTGTCTCCCTCCTTTTCCCCACCCCCGCTCATGCCCCGTGTCTCCCTCGTGTACCCCCTCACCCCCCGCTCATGCCCTGTGTGTCTCTCCTGCTGCCCCCCACTCATGCCCCGTGTCTCTTTCGTGTTTCCCCCCACCCCCCGGTCATGCCCCGTGTCTCCCTCATGTTACCCCCAACCCCCGCTCATGCCCCCTGTCTGCCCTGTTCCCCCCACCCCCGCTCATGCCCCGTGTCTCCCTCATGTTACCCCCAACCCCCGCTCATGCCCCCTGTCTGCCCTGTTCCCCCCACCCCCGCTCATGCCCCGTGTATCCCTCCTGTACCCTCCACCCCCTTCATGCCCTGTGACTCCCTCCTGTACCCCCACCCCCTGCTCATGCCCCATGTCTCCCTCGTGTTATCCACCACCCCCGCTCATGCCCCGTGTCTCCTTCGTGTTCCCCCCACCCCCTGCTCATGCCCCGCGTCTCCCTCCTGTACCCCCACCCCCCGCTCATGCCCCGTGTCTTCCTCGTGTTACCCTCCACCCCTGCTCATGCCCCGTGTCTGCCCTGTTCCCCCCACCCCCGCTCATGCCCCGTGTATCCCTCTTGTACCCTCCACCCCCCGTTCATGCCCTGTGACTCCCTCCTGTACCCCCACCCCCGCTCATGCCCCGTGTCTCCCTTGTGTACCCCCCACCCCCGCTCATGCCCCTTGTCTCACTTGTGTTCCTCCCACCCCGCTCATGCCCCATGCCTCCTTTGTGTTCCCCCACCCCCGCTCATGCCCCATGTCTCCCTCGTGTACCCCCACTCTACGCTCATCATGCCCCGTGTCTCCCTCATTTTCCCCCACCCCCGCTCATGCCCCGTGTCTCCCTCCTTTTCCCCCACCCCCGCTCATGCCCTGTGTCTCCCATGTTACCCTCACCCCCAGCTCATGCCCCGTGTCTCCCATGTTCCCCCCCACGCCCTGCTCATGCCCTGTGTCACCCCTGTTCCCCCACACCCCGTTCATGCCCCGTGTCTGCCCTGTTCTACCCCATCCCCCGCTCTTGTCCCGTGTCTCTCTCCTGCTGCCCCACCGCTCATGCCCCGTGTCTCCCTCGTGTTCCCCTCACCCCCCACTCATGCACCGTGTCTCCCTCATGTTACCCCCAACCCCCGCTCATGCCCCGTGTCTGCCCTGTTCCCCCCCACCCCCTGCTCATAGCCCGTGTCTCCCTCCTGTACCCCCACCCCCGCTCATGCCCCGTGTCTCCCTCCTGTACCCGCACCCCCTGCTCATGCCCTGTGTCTCCCTTGTGTTCCCCCACCCTGTGCTAATGCCAGTGTCTCCCTTGTGTCCCCCCCACCCCCGCTTATGCCCCGTGTCTCGCTCGTGTTCCCCCACCCCCCGCTCATGCCCCGTGTCTTCCTCATGTTACCCCCCACCCCCTGCTCATGCCCCATGTCTGTCCTGTTCCCCCCACCCCACGCTCATGCCCCGTGTCTCCCTCCTGTTCCCCCCACCCCATGCCTTGTGTCTCCCTCGTGTTATCCCCTACCCCGCTCATGCCCCGTGTCTCCCTTGTGTATCCCCCCACCCCCGCCTCGTGTCTACCCTGTTCCCCCCACACCACGCTCATGCCCCGTGTCTCTCCTGTTCCCCCCACCCCACTCATGCCCCGTGTCTCCCTCCTTTTCCCCCACCCCTGCTCATGCCGTGTCTCCCATGTTCCCCCACCCCCCGCTCATGCCCCATGTCTCCCATGTTCCCCCACCCCCCGCTCATGTCCCGTGTCTCCCTCCTTTTCCCCAACCCCCTGCTCATGTCTCATGTCGGCCGTGTTCCCCCCATCCCCCGCTCATGCCCCGTGTCTCCCTCGTGTTGCCCCCCACCCCGCTCATGCCCCGTGTCTGTCCTGTTCCCCCATCCCCTGCTCATGCCCCGTGTCTCCCTCGTGTTCCCCCCACCCCCGCTCATGCCCCGTGTCTCCCTCGTGTTATCCCCACCCCTCGCTCATGCCCCATGTCTCCTTGTGTTCCCCCACCCCCGCTCATGCCCTGTGTCTCCCTCGTGTTCCTCCCACCCCCCCTCATGCCCCGTGTGTCCCATGTTCCTCCCACCCCCGCTCATGCCCCGTGTCTCCCCTGTTCCCCCACCCCCGCTCATGCCTTGTGTCTCCCTCCCGTTCCCCTAACCCCCTGCTCATTCCCTGTGTCTCTCTTCTTTCCCCCATCCCCGCTCATGCCCCGTGTCTCTCTTCTTTCCCCCCCGACACCCCGCTCATGCCCCATGTCTCTCTACTTTCCCCCATCCCCTGCTCATGCCCCGTGTCTCCCCTGTTCCCCCCACCCCTGCTCATGCCCCGTGTCTCTCTTGTTCCCCCGACCCCCCACTCATGCCCCGTGTCTCCCTCCTTTTCCCCAACCCCTGCTCATGCCCTGTGTCTCCCATGTTCCCCCCCACCGCCCGCTCATGCCCCGTGTCTCCCATGTTCCCCCACTCCCCGCTCATGCCCCGTGTCTCCCTCCTTTCCCCCCACCCACTGCTCATGCCCCATGTCGGCCCTGTTCCCCTCACCCCCGCTCATGCCCCGTGTCTCCCTCGTGTTTCCCCCCACCCCGCTCATGCCCCGTGTCTGCCCTGTTCCCCCATCCCCCGCTCATGCCCTGTGTCTCCCTCGTGTTCCCCCCACCCCCGCTCATGCCCCGTGTCTCCCTCGTGTTATCCCCACCCCCTCGCTCATGCCCCGTGTCTCCCTCGTGTTCGCCCCACCCCCTGCTAATGCCTGTGTCTCCCTTGTGTTCCCCCCACCCCCCGCCCATGCCCCGTCTCTCCCTCCTGTAACCCCACCCCCTGCTCATGCCCTGTGTCTCCCATGTTCCCCCACCCCCGCTCATGCCCCGTGTCTCCCTTGTTCCCCCACCCCCCGCTCATGCCCGTGTCTCCCTTGTGTTGCCCCCCACCCCCGCTCATGCCCCGTGTCTGCCCTGTCACACCGTATCTCCCTCATGTTATCCCCCACCCCTCGCTCATGCCCCGTGTCTCCCTCGTGTACCCCCACCCCCCGCTCATGCCCCTTGTCTCTCTACTGTTGCCCCCACCCCCCGCTCATGCCCTGTGTCTCCCTCGTGTTTCCCCCACCCCCGCTCATGCCCCGTGTCTCCCATGTGTTATCCCCACCCCTCGCTCATGTCTCCCTCGTGTTCGCCCCACCCCCTGCTAATGCCCCATGTCTCCTTGTGTTCCCCTACCCCCGCTCATGCCCTGCGTCTCCCTCGTGTTCCCCCCACCCCCCGCTCATGCCCCGTGTGTCCCATGTTCCCCCCACCCCCGCTCATGCCCCGTGTCTCCCCTGTTCCCCCACCCCCGCTCATGCCTTGTCTCCCTCCCGTTCCCCCAACCCCCTGCTCATTCCCTGTGTCTCTCTTCTTTCCCCCCATCCCGGCTCATGCCCCGTGTCTCTCTTCTTTACCCCGACCCCCCGCTCATGCCCGATGTCTCTCTTCTTTCCCCCATCACCTGCTCATGCCCCGTGTCTCCCCTGTTCCCCCCACCCCTGCTCATGCCCCGTGTCTCTCTTGTTCCCCCAACCCCCCACTCATGCCCCGTGTCTCCCTCCTTTTCCCCCACCCCTGCTCATGCCCTGTGTCTCCCATGTTCCCCCCCATCACCCGCTCATGCCCCGTGTCTCCCATGTTCCCCCACCCCCCGCTCATGCCCCGTGTCTCCCTCCTTTCCCCCCACCCACCGCTCATGCCCCATGTCGGCCCTGTTCCCCCCACCCCCGCTCATGCCCCGTGTCTCCCTCGTGTTGCCCCCCACCCCGCTCATGCCCCGTGTCTGCCCTGTTCCCCCATCCCCCGCTCATGCCCTGTGTCTCCCTCGTGTTCCCCCCGCTCATGCCCCGTGTCTCCCTCGTGTTATCCCCACCCCTCGCTCATGCCCCGTGTCTCCCTCGTGTTTGCCCCACCCCCTGCTAATACCCTGTGTCTCCCTTGTGTTCCCCCCACCCCCCGCTCATGCCCCATGTCTCCCTCCTGTAACCCCACCCCCTGCTCATGCCCCGTGTCTCCCATGTTCCCCCACCCCCCGCTCATGCCCCGTGTCTCCCTTGTTCCCCCACCCCCCTCTCATGCCTCATGTCTGCCCTGTTCCCCCTCACCCCCGCTCATGCCCCGTGTCTCCCTTGTGTTGCCCCCCACCCCTGCTAATGCCCCATGTCTGTCCTGTTCCCCCATCCCCGTATCTCCCTCATGTTATCCCCCACCCCCCGCTCATGCCCCGTGACTCCCTCGTGTTCCCCCCACCCCCGCTCATGCCCTGTGTCTGCCCTGTTCCCTCCACCCCCCGCTCATGCCCCGTGTCTCCCTCGTGTTCCACCCACCCCCGCTAATGCCCCGTGTCTCCCTTGTGTTCCCCCACCCCCCACTCATGCCCCTTGTCTCCCTTGTGTTCCCCCCACCCCCGCTCATGCCCCGTGTCTCCCTCATGTTACCCCCCCACCCCCCGCTCATGCCCTGCGTCTCCCTCCTGTTGCCCCCACCCCCTCTCATGCCCCATGTCTCTCCCCCGTGTCTCTCCCCTGTTCCCCCCGCTCATGCCCCGTGTCTCTCCCCTGTTCCCCCTGCTCATGCCCCGTGTCTCTCCCCTGTTCCCCCCACCCCCTGCTCATGCCCCGTGTCTCCCTCCTGTTCCCCCCACTCCCTGATCATGCCCCGTGTCTCTCCCCTGTTCACCCCACTCCCCGCTCATGCCCTGTGTCTCCCTCCTTTTCCCCTCACCCCCCGCTCATGCCCCATTTCTCCCCTGTTCCCCCCACCCCCTGCTCATGCCCTGTGTCTCTCTCCTTTCCCCCCCACACCCTGCTCATGCCCCGTGTCTCCCCTGTTCCCCGCACCCCCGTGTCTCCCTCCTTTTCCCTCGCACCCCCCGCTCATGCCCTGTGTCTCTCCCGTTCCGCCACACCTCCCGCTCTTGCCCCGTGTCTCGCCTGTTTCCCCCCACCCCCGCTCATGCCCGGTGTCTGCCCTGTTCCCCCCACTCCCTCGTGTTGCCCCACCCCCCGCTCATGCCCCATGTCTGCCCTGAGCCCCCCCGCTCATGCCCAGTGTCTCCCTCGTGTTCCCCCCACCACCCGCTCATGCCCCGTGTCTCCCCTGTTCACCCCACCCCCGCTCATGCCCCGTGTCTCCCCTGTTCCCCCGCTCATGCCCCGTGTCTCCCCTGTTCCCCCACCCCCGCTCATGCCCTGTGTCTCCCTCCTGTTCCCCCCACCCCCGTTCATGCCCCGTGTCTCTCTTCTTCCCCCACCCCCGCTCATGCCCCATGTCTCTCTTCTTCCCCCCACCCCTGCTCATGCCCCATGTCTCTCTTTTTCTCCCCACCCCTGCTCATGCCCCATGTCTCTCTTCTTTCCCCTCACCCCCGCTCATGCCCCGTGTCTCTCTTGTTTCCCCCTACCCCCCACTCATGCACCGTGTCTTCCTCCTTTTCCCCCACCCCCACTCATGCCCCGTGTCTCCCATGTTCCCCCCGCTCATGACTCGTGCCTCCCATGTTCCCCCCGCCCCCGCTCATGCCCCGTGTCTCCCTTGTTCCCCCCAACCCCCGCTCATACCCTGTGTCTCCCTCCTTTTCCCCCACCCCCCGCTCATGCCCCATGTCTGCCATGATCCCCCCCACGCCCCGCTCATGTCCCGTGTCTCCCTCGTGTTTCTCCCACCCCCTCACTCATGCCCCGTGTCTCCCTCCTGTACCCCCACCCCCTGCTCATGCCCCGTGTCTCCCATGTTCCCCCACCCCCCGCTCATGCCCTGTGTCTCCCATGTTCCCCCACCCCCCGCTCATGCCCTGTGTCTCCCTTGTTCCCCCCACCCCCCACTCATGCCCCGTGTCTACCTCCTTTTCCCCCACCCCCCGCTAATGCCCCGAGTCTGCCCTGTTCCCCCCACCCCCCGCACATGCCCCGTGTCTCCCTCGTGTTGCCCCCCACCCCCGCTCATGCCCCGTGTCTGCCCTGTTCCCCCATTCCCCACACATACCCCGTGTCTCCCTCGTGTACCCCCCATGCCCCACTCATGCCCCTTGTCTCCCTCCTGTTGTCCCCCACCCCCGCTCATGCCCTGTGTCTCCCTCCTGTACCCCCCAACCCCCGCTCATGGCCTGTGTCTGCCCTGTTCCCCCCACCCCTGCTCATGCCCCGTGTCTCCCTCGTGTTTCCCCCACCCCCCGCTCATGCCCCGTGTCTCCCTCGTGTTACCCCCATCCCCCGCTCATGCCCAGTGTCTGCCCTGTTCCCCTACCCCCCGCTCATGCCCCGTGTCTCCCTCCTGTACCCTCCACCCCCGCTCATGCCCCGTGTCCGCCTTGTTCCCTCCTCCCCCGCTCATGCCCTGTGTCTCCCATGTTCCCCCCACCCCCGGCTCATGCCCAGTGTCTCCCTCATGTTATCCCCCACCCCCGCTCTGCCCCGTGTCTCCCTTGTGTACCCTCCACCGCCCGCTCATGCCCCGTATCTCACTCGTGTTCCCCCCACCCCCCGCTCATGCCCCATGTCTCCTTCGTGTTCCCCCACCCCCGCTCATGCCCCATGTCTCCCTCGTGTACCCCCACCCCCGCTCATGCCCCGTGTCTCCCTCGTGTTACCCCCACCCCCTGCTCATGCCCTGTGTCTGCCCTGTTCCCCCACCCCCTGTGTCTCCATCGTGTTATCCCCAACTCCCCGCTCATGCCCCGTGTCTCCCTCGTGTTCGCCCCCACCCCCTGCTAATGTCCCGTGTCTCCCTCGTGTTCCCCCCACCCCCGCTCATGCCCCGTGTCTCCCTAGTGTTCCTCCCACCCCACGCTAATGCCCCGTGTCTCCCTCATGTTCCCCTGCTCATGCCCCGTGTCTCTCTCCTGTACCCCCCACCTCCTGCTCGTGCCCCGTGTCTCCCATGTTCCCCCACCCCCCGCTCATGCCCCATGTCTCCCTTGTTCCCGCCACCCCCGCTCATGCCCCGTGTCTCCCTCCTTTTCCCCCTACACCCCGCTCATGCCCCATGTCTCCCCTGTTCCCCCCCACCCCCGTGTCTCCCTCCTTTTCCCCCACCCCCCGCTCATGCCCCGAGTCTGCCCTGTTGCCCCCCACCCCCGCTCATGCCCCGTGTCTTCCTCGTGTTTCCCCCCACCCCCGCTCATGCCCCGTGTCTGCCCTGTTCCCCCCATTCCCCGCTCATGCCCAGTGTCTCCCTCATGTACCCGCCCACACCCCGCTCATGCCCCTTTCTCTCCTGTTGCCCTCCACCCCCGCTCATGCCCCGTGTCTCCCTCCTGTACTCCCCAACCCCCGCTCATGTCCTGTGTCTGCCCTGTTCCCCCCACCCCCGCTCATGCCCCATGTCTCCCTCGTGTCCCCCCCACACCCCCTATTGCCCCGTGTCTCCTTCGTGTTCCCCCAACCCCCCGCTCATGCCCAGTGTCTCCCTCATGTTACCCACCACCCCCTGCTCATGCTCCGTGTCTGCCGTGTTCCCTCCACCTCCGCTCATGCCCTGTGTCTCCCTCCTGTACCCTCCACCCCCGCTCATGCCCCGTGTCTGCCCTGTTCCCCCAACCCCCCGCTCATGTCCTGTGTATCCCTCCTGTACCCTCCACCCCCGCTCATGACCCGTGTCTGCCGTGTTCCACCCACCCCCGCTCATGCCCTGTCTCCCTCCTGTACCCACCACCTCCCGTTCATGCCCCGTGTCTCCCTCCTGTACCCCCACCCCCGCTCATGCCCCGTGTCGCTCTCGTGTTATCTCCCACCCCCACCCATGCCCCGTGTCTCCCTTGTGTACCCCCCACCCCAGCTCATGCCCCGTGTCTCACTCGTGTTCCCCCCACCCCAGCTCATGCCCCATGTCTCCTTTGTGTTCCCCCACCCCCGCTCATGCCCCATGTCTCCCTCGTGTACCCCCACCCTCCGCTCATCATGCCCCATGTCTCCCTCCTTTTACCCCACCCCGCTCATGCCCCGTATCTCCCTCCTTTTCCCCCACCCCCGCTCATTCCCTGTGTCTCCCATGTTCCCCCCACCCTCCGCTCATGCCCCGGTCTCCCATATTCCCCCCCACCCCCTGCTCATGCCCTGTGTCGCCCCTGTTCCCTCACACCCCTGTTCATGCCCCGTGTTTGCCCTGTTCCGCACCATCCCCCGCTCATGTTCCTTGTCTCCCTCGTGTACCCCCCACCCCCCGCTCATGCCCTGTGTCTCTCTCCTGCTGCCCCCCCGCTCATGCCCCGTGTCTCCCTAGTGTTCCCCCACCCCCTGCTCATGCCCCGTGTCTCCCTCCTGTACCCCCCACCCCCCGTTCATGCCCGTGTCTCCCTCCTGTACCCCCCACCCCCTGTTCATGCCCCGTGTATCCCTCGTGTTATCCCCCACCCCCACCCATGCCCAGTGTCTCCCTTGTGTACCTCCCCATCCCCCGCTCATGCCCTGTGTCTCACTCGTGTTCCCCCCACCCCCGCTCATGCCCCATGTCTCCTTTGTGTTCCCCCACCCCCGCTCATGCCCCATGTCTCCCTCGTGTACCCCCCACCCTCTGCTCATCATGCCCCGTGTCTCCCTCCTTTTCCCTCACCCCCGCTCATGCCCCGTGTCTCCCTCGTGTACCCCCTCACCCCCCGCTCATGCCCTGTGTGTCTCTCCTGCTGCCCCCCGCTCATGCCCGTGTCTTTCATGTTCCCCCCACCCCCGCTCATGCCCCGTGTCTCCCTCATGTTACCCCCAACCCCTGCTCATGCCCCCTGTCTGCCCTGTTCCCCCCACCCCCGCTCATGCCCCGTGTATCCCTCCTGTACCCTCCACCCCCCTTCATGCCCTGTGACTCCCTCCTGTACCCCCACCCCCTGCTCATGCCCCATGTCTCCCTCGTGTTATCCACCACCCCCGCTCATGCCCCGTGTCTCCTTCGAGTTCCCCCACCCCCCGCTCATGCCCCGTGTCTTCCTCGTGTTACCCTCCACCCCTGCTCATGCCCCGTGTCTGCCCTGTTCTCCCCACCCCCGCTCATGCCCCGTGTATCCCTCCTGTACCCTCCACCCCCCGTTCATGCCCTGTGACTCCCTCCTGTACCCCCACCCCCTGCTCATGCCCCATGTCTCCCTCATGTTATCCACCACCCCCGCTCATGCCCCGTGTCTCTCTTGTGTACCCCCCACCCCCCGCTCATGCCCCTTGTCTCACTCGTGTTCCCCCCACCCCGCTCATGCCCCATGTCTCCTTTGTGTTCCCCCACCCCCGCTCATGCCCCATGTCTCCCTCGTGTACCCCCACTCTCCGCTCATCATGCCCCGTGTCTCCCTCCTTTTCCCCCACCCCCGCTCATGCCCCGTGTCTCCCTCCTTTTCCCCCACCCCCGCTCATGCCCTGTGTCTCCCATGTTACCCTCACCCCCCGCTCATGCCCCGTGTCTCCCATGTTCCCCCCCACCCCCTGCTCATACCCTGTGTCGCCCCTGTTCCCCCACACCCCCGTTCATGCCCTGTGTCTGCCCTGATCTACCCCATCCCCCGCTCATGTCCCGTGTCTCTCTCCTGCTGCCCCACCGCTCATGCCCCGTGTCTCCCTCGTGTTCCCCTCACCCCCCGCTCATGCCCCGTGTCTCCCTCATGTTATCCACAACCCCCGCTCATGCCCCGTGTCTCGCTTGTGTTCCCCCCACCCCCGCTCATGCCCTGTGTCTCCTTCGTGTTCCCCCCAACCCCCGCTCATGCCCCGTGTGTTCGTGTTACCCCCACCCCCTGCTCATGCCCCGTGTCTGTCCTGTTCCCCCCCACCCCACGCTCATGCCCCGTGTCTCCCTCCTGTTCCCCCACCCCATGCCTCGTGTCTCCCTCGTGTTATCCCCTACCCCGCTCATGCCCCGTGTCTCCCTTGTGTATCCCCCCACCCCCGCCTCGTGTCTACCCTGTTCCCCCCACACCCCGCTCATGCCCCGTGTCTCCCCTGTTCCCCCCACCCCCCACTCATGCCCCGTGTCTCCCTCCTTTTCCCCCACCCCTGCTCATGCCGTGTCTCCCATGGTCCCCCACCCCCCGCTCATGCCCCATGTCTCCCATGTTCCCCCACCCCCCGCTCATGTCCCATGTCCCCCTCCTTTTCCCCCACCCCCCGCTCATGCCCCATGTCTCCCATGTTCCCCCACCCCCCGCTCATGTCCCGTGTCTCCCTCCTTTTCCCCCACCCCCGCTCATGTCTCATGTCGGCCGTGTTCCCCCCACCCCCCGCTCATGCCCCGTGTCTCCCTCATATTGCCCCCCACCCCGCTCATGCCCCGTGTCTGCCCTGTTCCCCCATCCCCCGCTCATGCCCCGTGTCTCCCTCGTGTTCCCCCCACCCCCGCTCATGCCCCGTGTCTCCCTCGTGTTATCCCCACCCCTCGCTCATGCCCCATGTCTCCCTCGTGTTCGCCCCACCCCCTGCTAATCACCCATGTCTCTTTGTGTTCCCCCACCCCCGCTCATGCCCCGTGTGTCCCTCATGTTCCCCCCACCCCCCGCTCATGCCCCGTGTGTCCCATGTTCCCCCCACCCCCGCTCATGCCCCGTGTCTCCCCTGTTCCCCCACCCCCGCTCATGCCTTGTGTCTCCCTCCCGTTCCCCCAACCCCCTGCTCATTCCCTGTGTCTCTCTTCTTTCCCCCCCATCCCCGCTCATGCCCCGTGTCTCTCTTCTTTCCCCCCCGACCCCGCTCATGCCCCATGTCTCTCTTCTTTCCCCCAACCCCTGCTCATGCCCCGTGTCTCCCCTGTTCCCCCCACCCCTGCTCATGCCCCGTGTCTCTCTTGTTCCCCCGACCCCCCACTCATGCCCCGTGTCTCCCTCCTTTTACCCCACCCCTGCTCATGCCCTGTGTCTCCATTGTTCCCCCCCACCGCCCGCTCATGCCCCGTGTCTCCTATGTTCCCCCACCCCCTGCTCATGCCCCGTGTCTCCCTCCTTTCCCCCCACCCACCGCTCATGCCCCATGTCGGCCCTGTTCCCCCTACCCCCGCTCATTCCCCGTGTCTCCCTCGTGTTGCCCCCCACCCCGCTCATGCCCCGTTCCCCCATCCCCCGCTCATGCCCTGTGTCTCCCTCGTGTCCCCCCCAACCCCGCTCATGCCCCGTGTCTCCCTCGTGTTATCCCCACCCCTCGCTCATGCCCCGTGTCTCCCTCGTGTTCACCCCACCCCCTGCTAATGCCCTGTGTCTCCCTTGTGTTCCCCCCACCCCCGCTCATGCCCGGTGTCTCCCTCCTGTAACCCCACCCCCTGCTCATGCCCCGTATCTCCCATGTTCCCCCACCCCCCGCTCATGCCCCGTGTCTCCCTTGTGTTGCCCCCCACCCCCGCTCGTGCCCCGTGTCTGCCCTGTTCCCCCACCCCCGTATCTCCCTCATGTTATCCCCCACCCCTCGCTCATGCCCCGTGTCTCCCTCGTGTACCCCCATCCCCCGCTCATGCCCCTTGTCTCTCTCCTGTTGTCCCCACCCCCCGCTCATGCCCCGTGTCGCCCTCGTGTTCCCCCCACCCCTCGCTCATGCCCCATGTCTCCCTCGTGTTCGCCCCACCCCCTGCTAATGCCCCATGTCCCCTTGTGTTCCCCCACCCCCGCTCATGCCCTGTGTCTCCCTCGTGTTCCCCCCACCCTGCTCATGCCCCGTGTCTCCCCTGTTCCCCCACCCCCGCTCATGCCTTGCCTCCCTCCCGTTCCCCCAACCCCCTGTGTCTCTCTTTCCCCCATCCCCGCTCATGCCCCGTGTCTCTCTTCTTTCCCCCCGACCCCCCGCTCATGCCCGATGTCTCTCTTCTTTCCCCCATCCCCTGCTCATGCCCCGTGTCTCCCTCCTTTTCCCCCACCCCTGCTCATGCCCTGTGTCTCCCATGTTCCCCCCCACCGCCCGCTCATGCCCCGTGTCTCCCATGTTCCCCCACCCCCCGCTCATGCCCCGTGTCTCCCTCCTTTCCCCCCACCCACCGCTCATGCCCCATGTAGGCCCTGTTCCCCCCACCCCCGCTCATGCCCCATGTCTCCCTCGTGTTGCCCCCCCACCCCGCTCATGCCCCGTGTCTGCCCTGTTCCCCCATCCCCCGCTCATGCCCCATGTCTCCCATGTTCCCCCACCCCCCGCTCATGTCTCATGTCGGCCGTGTTCCCCCCACCCCCCGCTCATGCCCCGTGTCTCCCTCGTGTTGCCCCCCACCCCGCTCATGCCCCGTGTCTGCCCTGTTCCCCCATCCCCCGCTCATGCCCCGTGTCTCCCTCGTGTTCCCCCCACCCCCGCTCATGCCCCGTGTCTCCCTCGTGTTATCCCCACCCCTCGCTCATGCCCCATGTCTCCCTCGTGTTCGCCCCACCCCTTGCTAATCATCCATGTCTCCTTGTGTTCCCCCACCCCCGCTCATGCCCCGTGTGTCCCTCATGTTCCCCCCACCCCCCGCTCATGCCCCGTGTGTCCCATGTTCCCCCCACCCCCGCTCATGCCCCGTGTCTCCCCTGTTCCCCCACCCCCGCTCATGCCTTGTGTCTCCCTCCCGTTCCCCCAACCCCCTGCTCATTCCCTGTGTCTCTCTTCTTTCCCCCCCATCCCCGCTCATGCCCCGTGTCTCTCTTCTTTCCCCCCGACCCCGCTCATGCCCCATGTCTCTCTTCTTTCCCCCATCCCCTGCTCATGCCCCGTGTCTCCCCTGTTCCCCCCACCCCTGCTCATGCCCCGTGTCTCTCTTGTTCCCCCGACCCCCCACTCATGCCCCGTGTCTCCCTCCTTTTACCCCACCCCTGCTCATGCCCTGTGTCTCCATTGTTCCCCCCCACCGCCCGCTCATGCCCCGTGTCTCCTATGTTCCCCCACCCCCTGCTCATGCCCCGTGTCTCCCTCCTTTCCCCCCACCCACCGCTCATGCCCCATGTCGGCCCTGTTCCCCCTACCCCCGCTCATTCCCCGTGTCTCCCTAGTGTTGCCCCCCACCCCGCTCATGCCCCGTTCCCCCATCCCCCGCTCATGCCCTGTGTCTCCCTCGTGTCCCCCCCAACCCCGCTCATGCCCCGTGTCTCCCTCGTGTTATCCCCACCCCTCGCTCATGCCCCGTGTCTCCCTCGTGTTCACCCCACCCCCTGCTAATGCCCTGTGTCTCCCTTGTGTTCCCCCCACCCCCGCTCATGCCCCGTGTCTCCCTCGTGTTGCCCCCCCACCCCGCTCATGCCCCGTGTCTGCCCTGTTCCCCCATCCCCCGCTCATGCCCCATGTCTCCCATGTTCCCCCACCCCCCGCTCATGTCTCATGTCGGCCGTGTTCCCCCCACCCCCCGCTCATGCCCCGTGTCTCCCTCGTGTTGCCCCCCACCCCGCTCATGCCCCGTGTCTGCCCTGTTCCCCCATCCCCCGCTCATGCCCCGTGCCTCCCTCGTGTTCCCCCCACCCCCGCTCATGCCCCGTGTCTCCCTCGTGTTATCCCCCCCTCGCTCATGCCCCATGTCTCCCTCGTGTTCGCCCCACCCCCTGCTAATCACCCATGTCTCCTTGTGTTCCCCCACCCCCGCTCATGCCCCGTGTGTCCCTCATGTTCCCCCCACCCCCCGCTCATGCCCCGTGTGTCCCATGTTCCCCCCACCCCCGCTCATGCCCCGTGTCTCCCCTGTTCCCCCACCCCCGCTCATGCCTTGTGTCTCCCTCCCGTTCCCCCAACCCCCTGCTCATTCCCTTTGTCTCTCTTCTTTCCCCCCCATCCCCGCTCATGCCCCGTGTCTCTCTTCTTTCCCCCCGACCCCGCTCATGCCCCATGTCTCTCTTCTTTCCCCCATCCCCTGCTCATGCCCCGTGTCTCCCCTGTTCCCCCCACCCCTGCTCATGCCCCGTGTCTCTCTTGTTCCCCCGACCCCCCACTCATGCCCCGTGTCTCCTTCCTTTTACCCCACCCCTGCTCATGCCCTGTGTCTCCATTGTTCCCCCCCACCGCCCGCTCATGCCCCGTGTCTCCTATGTTCCCCCACCCCCTGCTCATGCCCCGTGTCTCCCTCCTTTCCCCCCACCCACCGCTCATGCCCCATGTCGGCCCTGTTCTCCCTACCCCCGCTCATTCCCCGTGTCTCCCTCGTGTTGCCCCCCACCCCGCTCATGCCCCGTTCCCCCATCCCCCGCTCATGCCCTGTGTCTCCCTCGTGTCCCCCCCAACCCCGCTCATGCCCCGTGTCTCCCTCGTGTTATCCCCACCCCTCGCTCATGCCCCGTGTCTCCCTCGTGTTCACCCCACCCCCTGCTAATGCCCTGTGTCTCCCTTGTGTTCCCCCCACCCCCGCTCATGCACCGTGTCTCCCTCCTGTAACCCCACCCCCTGCTCATGCCCCGTATCTCCCATGTTCCCCCACCCCCCGCTCATGCCCCGTGTCTCCCTTGTGTTGCCCCCCACCCCCGCTCATGCCCCTTGTCTCTCTCCTGTTGCCCCCACCCCCCGCTCATGCCCCGTGTCGCCCTCGTGTACCCCCATCCCCCGCTCATGCCCCTTGTCTCTCTCCTGTTGCCCCCACCCCCCGCTCATGCCCCGTGTCGCCCTCGTGTTCCCCCCACCCCTCGCTCATGCCCCATGTCTCCCTCGTGTTCGCCCCACCCCCTGCTAATGCCCCATGTCCCCTTGTTCCCCCCACCCCCTCTCATGCCTCATGTCTGCCCTGTTCCCCCTCACCCCCCGCTCATGCCCCATGTCTCCCTTGTGTTGCCCCCCACCCCTGCTCATGCCCCGTGTCTGCCCTGTTCCCCCACCCCCGTATCTCCCTCATGTTATCCCCCAGCCCTCGCTCATGCCCCGTGTCTCCCTCGTGTACCCCCATCCCCCGCTCATGCCCCTTGTCTCTCTCCTGTTGCCCCCACCCCCCGCTCATGCCCCGTGTCGCCCTCGTGTTCCCCCCACCCCTCGCTCATGCCCCATGTCTCCCTCGTGTTCGCCCCACCCCCTGCTAATGCCCCATGTCCCCTTGTGTTCCCCCACCCCCGCTCATGCCCTGTGTCTCCCTCGTGTTCCCCCCACCCTGCTCATGCCCCGTGTCTCCCCTGTTCCCCCACCCCCGCTCATGCCTTGTCTCCCTCCCGTTCCCCCAACCCCCTGTGTCTCTCTTCTTTCCCCCATCCCCGCTCATGCCCCGTGTCTCTCTTCTTTCCCCCCGACCATGCCCGATGTCTCTCTTCTTTCCCCCATCCCCTGCTCATGCCCCGTGTCTCCCCTGTTCCCCCCACCCCTGCTCATGCCCCGTGTCTCTCTTGTTCCCCCGACCCCCCACTCATGCCCCGTGTCTCCCTCCTTTTCCCCCACCCCTGCTCATGCCCTGTGTCTCCCATGTTCCCCCCCACCGCCCGCTCATGCCCCGTGTCTCCCATGTTCCCCCACCCCCTGCTCATGCCCCGTGTCTCCCTCCTTTCCCCCCACCCACCGCTCATGCCCCATGTCGGCCCTGTTCCCCCCACCCCCGCTCATGCCCCGTGTCTCCCTCGTGTTGCCCCCCCACCCCGCTCATGCCCCGTGTCTGCCCTGTTCCCCCATCCCCGGCTCATGCCCTGTGTCTCCCCGTGTTCCCCCCACCCCCGCTCATGCCCCGTGTCTCCCTCGTGTTATCCCCACCCCTCGCTCATGCCCCGTGTCTCCCTCGTGTTCGCCCCACCCCCTGCTAATGCCCTGTGTCTCCCTTGTGTTCCCCCCACCCCCCGCTCATACCCCGTGTCTCCCTCCTGTAACCCCACCCCCTGCTCATGCCCCGTGTCTCCCATGTTCCCCCACCCCCCGCTCATGCCCCGTGTCTCCCTTGTTCCCCCCACCCCCTCTCATGCCTCATGTCTGCCCTGTTCCCCCTCACCCCCCGCTCATGCCCCATGTCTCCCTTGTGTTGCCCCCCACCCCTGCTCATGCCCCGTGTCTGCCCTGTTCCCCCACCCCCGTATCTCCCTCATGTTATCCCCCACCCCTCGCTCATGCCCCGTGTCTCCCTCGTGTACCCCCACCCCCGCTCATGCCCCTTGTCTCTCTCCTGTTGCCCCCACCCCCCGCTCATGCCCCGTGACTCCCTCGTGTTCCCCCCACCCCCTGCTCATGCCCTGTGTCTGCCCTGTTCCCCCGACCCCCCCGCTCATGCCCCGTGTCTCCCTCCTGTACCCCCACCCCCGCTCATGCCCTGTGTCTGCCCTGTTCCCTCCACCCCTCGCTCGTGCCCTGTGTCTCCCTCGTGTTCCACCCACCCCCGCTAATGCCCCGTGTCTCCCTTGTGTTCCCCCCACCCCCACTCATGCCCCGGGTCTCCCTTGTGTTCCCCCACCCCCGCTCATGCCCCGTGTCTCCCTCATGTTACCCCCAACCCCCTGCTCATGCCTGTGTTTCTCTCCTGTTCCCCCCACCCCCGCTCATGCCCCGTGTCTCCCTCCTGTAACCCCACCCCCTGCTCATGCCCCGTGTCTCCCTTGTTCCCCCACCCCCTCTCATGCCTCATGTCTTCCCTATTCCCCCTCACCCCCCGCTCATGCCCCGTGTCTCCCTTGTGTTGCCCCCCACCCCCGCTCATGCCCCGTGTCTGCCCTGTTCCCCCACCCCCGTATCTCCCTCATGTTATCCCCCACCCCTCGCTCATGCCCCGTGTCTCCCTCGTGCACCCCCACCCCCCGCTCATGCCCCTTGTCTCTCTCCTGTTGCCCCCACCCCCCGCTCATGCCCCGTGACTCCCTCGTGTTCCCCCCACCCCCTGCTCATGCCCCGTGTCTGCCCTGTTCCCCTGACCCCCCCGCTCATGCCCCGTGTCTCCCTCCTGTACCCCCACCCCCGCTCATGCCCTGTGTCTGCCCTGTTCCCTCCACCCCTCGCTCATGCCCCGTGTCTCCCTCGTGTTCCACCCATCCCCGCTAATGCCCCGTGTCTCCCTTGTGTTCCCCCACCCCCCACTCATGCCCCGGGTCTCCCTTGTGTTCCCCCCACCCCCGCTCATGCCCCGTGTCTCCCTCATGTTACCCCCCACCCCCTGCTCATGCCTGTGTTTCCCTCCTGTTCCCCCCACCCCCCGTTCATGCCCCGTGTTTCCCTCGTGTTCCCCCACTCCCCACCCATGCCCCGTGTCTCACTCGTGTTCCCCCCACCCCGGCTCATGCCCCTAGTCTCCTTCGTGTTCCCCCCACCCCTGCCCCGGGTCTCCCTCGTGTACCCCCCCACCCCCTGCTCATGCCCCGTATCTCCCTCCTTTTCCCCCCACACCCTGCTCATGCCCCATGTCTCCCCTGTTCACCCCCACCCCCGTGTCTCCCTCCTTTTCCCTGGCAGACCCCGCTCATGCCCCATTTCTCCCATTCCCCCCACCACCCGCTCATGCCCCGTGTCTCCATCCTTCTCCCACCCATCCCCCGCACATGCCCTGTGTCTCCCTCCCGTTCCCCCACACCTCTCGCTCATGCCCCGTGTCTGCCCTGTTCCCCCCACTCCCTCGTGTTGCCCCACCCCCGCTCATGCCCCATGTCTGCCCTGATCCCCCCCACCCCCACTCATGCCCCGTGTCTCCCTCGTGTTCCCCCCACCCCCGTTCATGCCCCGTGTCTCCCTCGTGTTCCCCCCACCCCCGTTCATGCCCCGTGTCTCCCATGTGTTATCCCCCACCCCCGCTCATGCCACGTGTCTCCCTCGTGTACCCCACCCCCCGCTCATGCCCTGTCTCTCCCTTGTGTTACCCCTACCCACGCTCATGTGCCGTGTCTCCCTTGTGTACCCCACACCCCCGCTCATGGCCCGTGTCTCACTCGTGTTCCTCCCACCCCCGCTCATGCCCCGCATCTCCCTTGTGTACCGGCCACCCCCCGCTCTTGCCCTGTGTCTCCCTCCTTTTCCCCCACCCCCACTCATGCCCTGTGTTTCCCATGTCCCCCACCCCCCGCTCATGCCCCATGTCTCTCCCATGTTCCCCCCACCCCCGCTCATGCCCCATGTCTCCCATGTTCCCCCTACCACCCGCTCATGGCCCGTGTCTCCCCTGTTCCCCCACCCCCACTCATGCCCCGTGTCTCCCATGTTCCCCCCACCCCCGCTCATGCCCCGTGTCTCCCTCATGTTACCCCCCCGCTCATGCCTGTGTTTCCCTCCTGTTCCCCCCACCCCCCGTTCATGCCCCGTGTTTCCCTCCTGTTCCCCCCACCCCCCGTTCATGCCCCGTGTTTCCCTCGTGTTCCCCCACTCCCCACCCATGCCCCGTGTCTCACTCGTGTTCCCCCCACCCCCGCTCATGCCCTTGTCTCCTTTGTGTTCCCCCCACCCCTGCTCATGCACCGTGTCCCCCTCGTGTACCCCCCACCCCCTGCCCATGCCCTGTGTCTCCCTCCTTTTCCCCCCACACCCTGCTCATGCCCCATGTCTCCCCTGTTAACCCCACCCCGTGTCTCCCTCCTTTTCCCTGGCAGCCCCCGCTCATGCCCCATTTCTCCCGTTCCCCCCACCACCCGCTCATGCCCGTGTCTCCCTCCTTTTCCCACCCATCCCCTGCACATGCCCTGTGTCTCCCTCCCGTTCCCCCACACCTCCCGCTCATGCCCCGTGTCTGCCCTGTTCCCCCCACTCCCTCGTGTTGCCCCACCCCCCGCTCATGCCCCATTTCTGCCCTGATCCCCCCCATCCCCGCTCATGTTCCGTGTCTCCCTCGTGTTCCCCCCCACCCCCCGTTCATGCCCCGTGTCTCCCATGTAACCCCCCACATCACGCTCATGCCCCGTGTCTCCCTCGTGTTATCCCCCACCCCCGCTCATGCCACGTGTCTCCCTCGTGTACCCCCCACCCCCCGCTCATGCTCCATATCTCCCATGTTCCCCCCACCACCGGCTCATGGCCCGTGTCTCCCCTGTTCCCCCACCTCCCACTCATGCCCTGTGTCTCCCATGTTCCCCCCACCCCCGCTCATGCCCCATGTCTGCCCTGTTCCCCCAACCCCCCGCTCATGACCCATTTCCCCATGTTCCCCCCACCCCCGCTCATGCCCCATGTCTCCCATGTCCCCCCGACCCCTGCTCATGCCCCATGTCTCCTCTGTTCCCCCACCCCCGCTCATGCCCTATGTCTCCCTCCCGTTCCTCCCCAACCCCCGGCTCATGCCCCGTGTCTCACTTCTTTCCACCCCACTCCCTGCTCATGCCATGTGTCTCTCTTCTTTCCCCCCAGCCATGCTCATGCCCCGTGTCTCCCTCCTGTACCCTCCACCCCCCGCTCATGACCCGTGTTTGCCCTGTTCGACCCACCCCCTGCTCAAGCCCCATGTCTCCCTTGTGTACCCCCCAGCCCCGCTCATGCCCTGTGTCTCACTCGTGTTCCCCCACCTCCTGCTCATGCCCCGTGTCTCACTCGTGTACCCCACACACCCCGCTCATGCCCCGAGTCTCCCTCCATTTCCCCCATCCCCGCTCATGCCCTGTGTCTCCCATGTTCCCCCACACCCTGCTCATGCCCTGCGTCTCCCATGTTCCCCCACCCCCCGCTCATGCCCCGTGTCTCCCTCCTGTACCCCCACCCCCCGCTCATGCCCCATGTCTCCCATGTTCCCCCCACACCCCGCCCATGCCCCATGTCTCCCTCGTGTTATTCCCACCCCCGCTCATGCCCCGTGTCTCACTCGTGTTCCCCCCACCCCCGCTCATGCCCCTTGTCTCCTTTATGTTCCCCCCAACCCCGCTCATGCCCCGCATCTCCCTCGTGTACCGCCCACCCCCCGCTCTTGTCCTGTGTCTCCCTCCTTTTCCCCCACCCCCGCTCATGCCCTGCGTTTCCCATGTCCCCCCACCCCCCGCTCATGCCCCATGTCTCTCCCATGTTCCCCCCAGCCCCGCTCATGCCCCATGTCTCTCCCATGTTCCCCCCACCACCCGCTCATGGCCCGTGTCTCCCCTGTTCCCCCACCCCTCGCTCATGCCCCGTGTCTCCCATGTTCCCCCCTCCCCCCACTCATGCCCCATGTCTGCCCTGTTCCCCCCCACCCCCTGCTCATGCCCCATTTCTCCATGTTCCCCCCACCCCCTGCTCATGCCCCAGGTCTCCCATGTTCCTCCCCACCCCCGCTCATGCCCCATGTCTCGCACCCGTTCCCCCAACCCCCTGCTCATGCCCCGTGTCTCTCTTCTTCCCCCCCACCCCGCTCATGCCCCGTGTCTCCCTCCTGTAACCCCACCCCCTGCTCATGCCCCGTGTCTCCCATGTTCCCCCACCCCCCGCTCATGCCCCGTGTCTCCCTTGTTCCCCCCACCCCCCTCTCATGTCCCGTGTCTCCCTCCTTTTTGCCCACCCCCGCTCATGCCCCTTGTCTGCCCTGTTCCCCCCTCCTCCGCTCATGCCCCGTGTCTCCCTTGTGTTGCCCCCAACCCCCGCTCATGCCCCGTGTCTGCCCTGTTCCCACACCCCCGTATCTCCCTCATTTTATCCCCCACCCATCGCTCATGCCCCGTGTCTCCCTCGTGTACCCCCCCACCCCCCGCTCATGCCCCTTGTCTCTCTCCTGTTGCCCCCACCCCGCTCATGCCCTGTGACTCCCTCGTGTTCTCCCCACACTCTGCTCATGCCCCGTGTCTGCCCTGTTCCCCCACCCCCGCTCATGCCCCATGTCTGCCCTGTTCCCCCACCCCCCGCTCATGCCCCCTGTCTCCCTCCTGTACCCCCCACCCCCGCTCATGCCCTGTGTCTGCCCTGTTCCCTCCACCCCCTGCTCATTGCTCATGCCCCATGTCTCCCTCGTGTTCCACCCACCCCCGCTAATGCCCCGTGTCTCCCTTGTGTTCCCCCCACCCCTGCTCATGCCCCGTGTCTCCCTTGTGTTTCCCCCACCCACCCCTCATGCCCCGTGTCTCCCTCATGTTACCCCCCCACCACCCGCTCATGCCCATGTTTCCCTCCTGTTCCCCCACCGCCTGTTCATGCCCCGTGTTTCCCTCGTGTTCCCCCACTCCCCTCTCATGCCCTGTGTCCCCCTCATGTTACCCCCCACCCATGCCCCTTCTCTCTCCTGTTGCCCCCACCCCCCGCTCATGCCCCATGTCTACCCCCTGTTTCCCCTACCCCCCGCTCATGCCCTGTGTCTCCCTCCTGTACTACCCACCTCCCGCTCATGCCCTTTGTCTGTCCTGTTCCCCATTACCCCCGCTCATGCCCTGTGTCTCCGTTGTGTTACCCCTGTGTCTCCCTTGTGTTACCCCCAGCCCCCCTCATGTCCTGTGTCTCTCTCCTCTTCTCCCCACCCCCCGCTCATGCCCTGTGTCTCCCTCCTGTTGCCCCCACTCCCCACTCATGCCCGTGTCTCTCCCCCGTTCTCCCCCGCTCATGCCCCATGTCTCTCCCCTGTTCCCCCCACTCATGCCCCGTATCTTTCCCCTGTTCCCCCTGCTCATGCCCCGTGTCTCTCCCTGTTCCCCCCACCCACCGCTATTACCCCGTGTCTCCCTCCTGTTCCCCCACCCCCCGTTCATGCACCGTGTCTCCCGTTCCCCCCCACCCCCTGATCATGCCCCGTGTCTCTCCCCTGTTCCCCCGTCCCCTGCTCATGCCCCATGTCTCCCTCCTTTTCCCCCCACACCCCGCTCATGCCCCATGTCTCCCCTGTTCACCCCCACCCCGTGTCTCCCTCCTTTTCCCTGGCACCCCCCGCTCATGCCCCGTTTCTCCCGTTCCCCACACCCCCCACCACCCGCTCATGCCCCGTGTCTCCATCCTTTTCCCACCCATCCCCTGCACATGCCCTGTGTCTCCCTCCCGTTCCCCCACACCTCCCGCTCATACCCCGTGTCTCCCATGTTCCCCCCCACCCCCGCTCATGCCCCGTGTCTGCCCTGTTCCCCCCACTCCCTCGTGTTGCCCCACCCCCGCTCATGCCCCATGTCTGCCCTGATCCCCCCACCCCCGCTGATGCCCCGTGTCTCCCTCGTGTTCCCCCCACCCCCCGTTCATGCCCCGTGTCTCCCATGTTCCCCGCACACCCCGCTCATGCCCCATGTCTCCCTCGTGTTATCCCCCACCCCCGCTCATGCCCTGTGTCTCCCTCGTGGACCCCCACCCCCGCTCATGTGTATGTGTCCCTCGTGTACCTCTCACCCCGCTCATGCCCCGTGTCTCACTTGTGATCCCCCCACCCCCGCTCATGCCCCGCATCTCCCTCGTGTACTGCCCCACCACCTGCTCATGCCCCGTGTCTCCCTTGTGTACCCCACACACCCCGCTCATGCCCCGAGTCTCCCTCCATTTCCCCCACCCCCCGCTCATGCCCCGTGTCTCCCCTGTTCCCCCCACCCCCGCTCATACCCCGTGTCTGCCCTGTTCCCTCCACCCCCTGCTCATTGCTCATGCCCCATGTCTCCCTCGTGTTCCACCCACCCCCGCTAATGCCCCGTGTCTCCCTTGTGTTCCCCCCACCCCTGCTCATGCCCCGTGTCTCCCTTGTGTTCCCCCCACCCACCCCTCATGCCCCGTGTCTCCCTCATGTTACCCCCCCACCACCCGCTCATGCCCATGTTTCCCTCCTGTTCCCCCACCGCCTGTTCATGCCCCGTGTTTCCCTCGTGTTCCCCCACTCCCCTCTCATGCCCTGTGTCCCCCTCATGTTACCCCCCACCCATGCCCCTTCTCTCTCCTGTTGCCCCCACCCCCCGCTCATGCCCCATGTCTACCCCCTGTTTCCCCTACCCCCCGCTCATGCCCTGTGTCTCCCTCCTGTACTACCCACCTCCCGCTCATGCCCTTTGTCTGTCCTGTTCCCCATTACCCCCGCTCATGCCCTGTGTCTCCGTTGTGTTACCCCTGTGTCTCCCTTGTGTTACCCCCAGCCCCCCTCATGTCCTGTGTCTCTCTCCTCTTCTCCCCACCCCCCGCTCATGCCCTGTGTCTCCCTCCTGTTGCCCCCACTCCCCACTCATGCCCGTGTCTCTCCCCCATTCTCCCCCGCTCATGCCCCATGTCTCTCCCCTGTTCCCCCCACTCATGCCCCGTATCTTTCCCCTGTTCCCCCTGCTCATGCCCCGTGTCTCTCCCTGTTCCCCCCACCCCCGCTATTACCCCGTGTCTCCCTCCTGTTCCCCCACCCCCCGTTCATGCACCGTGTCTCCCGTTCCCCCCCACCCCCTGATCATGCCCCGTGTCTCTCCCCTGTTCCCCCCACCCCCGCTATTACCCCGTGTCTCCCTCCTGTTCCCCCACCACCCGCTCATGCCCCGTGTCTCCATCCTTTTCCCACCCATCCCCTGCACATGCCCTGTGTCTCCCTCCCGTTCCCCCACACCTCCCGCTCATACCCCGTGTCTCCCATGTTCCCCTCACCCCCCGCTCATGCCCCGTGTCTGCCCTGTTCCCCCCACTCCCTCGTGTTGCCCCACCCCCGCTCATGCCCCATGTCTGCCCTGATCCCCCCACCCCCGCTGATGCCCCGTGTCTCCCTCGTGTTCCCCCCCCCCCGTTCATGCCCCGTGTCTCCCATGTTCCCCGCACACCCCGCTCATGCCCCATGTCTCCCTCGTGTTATCCCCCACCCCCGCTCATGCCCTGTGTCTCCCTCGTGGACCCCCACCCCCGCTCATGTGTATGTGTCCCTCGTGTACCTCCCACCCCGCTCATGCCCCGTGTCTCACTTGTGATCCCCCCACCCCCGCTCATGCCCCGCATCTCCCTCGTGTACTGCCCCACCACCTGCTCATGCCCCGTGTCTCCCTTGTGTACCCCACACACCCCGCTCATGCCCCGAGTCTCCCTCCATTTCCCCCACCCCCCGCTCATGCCCCGTGTCTCCCCTGTTCCCCCCACCCCCGCTCATACCCCGTGTCTCCCCTGTTTCCCCCACCCCCTGCTCATGCCCCGTGTCTCCCCTGTTTCCCCCACCCTCCGCTCATGCCCGTGTCTCCCTCCATTTCCCCCACACCCCACTCATGCCCTGTGTCTCCCCTGTTCCCCCCACCCCCCGCTCATGCCCCGTGTCTCCCCTGTCCCCCAACCCCTGCTCATGCCCTGTGTCTCCCATGTTCCCCCCAACCCCCGCTCATGCCGCGTGTCTGCCCTGTTCCCCCACTCCCTCGTGTTGCCCCACCCCCGCTCATGCCCCATGTCTGCCCTGATTCTCCCCTCCCCCGCTCATGCCCCGTGTCTCCCTCGTGTTCCCCCCACCCCCGTTGTCTCTCCTGTTCACCCCACTCCCCGCTCATGCCGTGTCTCCCTCCTTTTCCCCTCCACCCCCGCTCATGCCCCATTTCTCCCCTGTTCCCCCATCCCCTGCTCATGCCCCATGTCTCCCTCCTTTCCCCCCACACCCCGCTCATGCCCCATGTCTACCCTGTTCACCTCCACCCCGTGTCCCCCTCCTTTTCCCTGGCACCCCCCGCTCATGCCCCGTTTCTCCCGTTCCCCACACCCCCCACCACCCGCTCATGCCCCGTGTCTCCATCCTTTTCCCACCCATCCCCCGCACATGCCCTGTGTCTCCCTCCCGTTCCCCCACACCTCCCGCTCATACCCCGTGTCTCCCATGTTCCCCCCCACCCCCCCGCTCATGCCCCGTGTCTGCCCTGTTCCCCCCACTCCCTCGTGTTGCCCCACCCCGCTCATGCCCCATGTCTGCCTTGATCCCCCCACCCCCGCTGATGCCCCGTGTCTCCCTCGTGTTCCTCCCACCCCCCGTTCATGCCCCGTGTCTCCCATGTTCCCCCCACACCCCGCTCATGCCCTGTGTCTCCGTGTTATCCCCCACCCCCGCTCATGCCCTGTGTCTTCCTCGTGGACCCCCACCCCCGCTCATGTGCCATGTCTCCCTCGTGTTCCCCCCACCCCCCGCTCCTGCCCCATGTCTCCCATGTTCCTCCCCACCCCCGCTCATGCCCCATGTCTCCCCTGTTCCCCCACCCCCCGCTCATGCCCCATGTCTCCCACCCGTTCCCCCAACCCCCTGCTCATGCCCCGTGTCTCTCTTCTTTCTCCCCACCCCCGCTCATGCCCCGTGTCTCCCTCCTGTAACCCCACCCCCTGCTCATGCCCCGTGTATCCCATGTTCCCCCACCCCCCGCTCATGCCCAGTGTCTCCCTTGTTACCCCCACCCCCTCTCATGTCCCGTGTCTCCCTCCTTTTCGCCCACCCCCGCTCATGCCCCTTGTCTGCCCTGTTCCCCCCACCCCCGCTCATGCCCCGTGTCTCCCTTGTGTTGCCCCAACCCCCGCTCATGCCCCGTGTCTGCCCTGTTCCCCCCACTCCCTCGTGTTGCCCCACCCCGCTCATGCCCCATGTCTGCCTTGATCCCCCCATCCCCGCTGATGCCCCGTGTCTCCCTCGTGTTCCTCCCACCCCCCGTTCATGCCTCGTGTCTCCCATGTTCCCCCCACACCCCGCTCATGCCCTGTGTCTCCCTCGTGTTATCCCCCACCCCCGCTCATGCCCTGTGTCTTCCTCGTGGACCCCCACCCCCGCTCATGTGCCATGTCTCCCTCGTGTTCCCCCCACCCCACGCTCATGCCCCATGTCTCCCATGTTCCTCCCCACCCCCGCTCATGCCCCATGTCTCCCCTGTTCCCCCACCCCCCGCTCATGCCCCATGTCTCCCACCCGTTCCCCCAACCCCCTGCTCATGCCCCGTGTCTCTCTTCTTTCCACCCCACCCCCTGCTCATGCCCCGTGTCTCTTCTTTCCCCCCACCCCCGCTCATGCCCCGTGTCTCCCTCCTGTAACCCCACCCCCTGCTCATGCCCCGTGTATCCCATGTTCCCCCACCCCCGCTCATGCCCCGTGTCTCCCTTGTTCCCCCCACCCCCCTCTCATGTCCCGTGTCTCCCTCCTTTTTGCCCACCCCCGCTCATGCCCCTTGTCTGCCCTGTTCCCCCCACCCCGCTCATGCCCCGTGTGTCCCTTGTGTTGCCCCCAACCCCCGCTCATGCCCCGTGTCTGCCCTGTTCCCACACCCCCGTATCTCCCTCATTTTATCCCCCACCCCTCGCTCATGCCCCGTGTCTCCCTCGTGTACCCCCCACCCCCCGCTCATGCCCCTTGTCTCTCTCCTGTTGCCCCCACCCCCGCTCATGCCCCTGTGACTCCCTCGTGTTCCCCCCACACTCTGCTCATGCCCCATGTCTGCCCTGTTCCCCCACCCCCCGCTCATGCCCCGTGTCTCCCTCCTGTACCCCCCACCCCCGCTCATGCCCTGTGTCTGCCCTGTTCCCTCCACCCCCTGCTCATTGCTCATGCCCCATGTCTCCCTCGTGTTCCACCCACCCCCGCTAATGCCCCGTGTCTCCCTTGTGTTCCCCCACCCCTGCTCATGCCCCGTGTCTCCCTTGTGTTCCCCCCACCCACCCCTCATGCCCCGTGTCTCCCTCATGTCACCCCCCCACCACCCGCTCATGCCCATGTTTCCCTCCTGTTCCCCCACCCCCTGTTCATGCCCCGTGTTTCCCTCGTGTTCCCCCACTCCCCTCTCATGCCCCGTGTCCCCCTCATGTTACCCCCCACCCATGCCCCTTGTCTCTCTCCTGTTGCCCCCACCCCCCGCTCATGCCCCATGTCTCCCCCCTGTTCCCCCTACCCCCCGCTCATGCCCTGTGTCTCCCTCCTGTACTCCCCACCTCCCGCTCATGCCCTGTGTCTGTCCTGTTCCCCATTACCCCTGCTCATGCCCTGTGTCTCCGTTGTGTTACCCCTGTGTCTCCCTTGTGTTACCCCCACCCCCCCTCATGTCCTGTGTCTCTCTCCTCTTCCCCCCACCCCCCGCTCATGCCCTGTGTCTCCCTCCTGTTGCCCCCAACCCCCACTCATGCCCCGTGTCTCTCCCCCGTTCTCCCCCGCTCATGCCCCATGTCTCTCCCCTGTTCCCCCCACTCATGCCCCGTATCTTTCCCCTGTTCCCCCTGCTCATGCCCCGTGTCTCTCCCCTGTTCCCCCCACCCCCGCTATTGCCCCGTGTCTCCCTCCTGTTCCCCCACCCCCCGTTCATGCACCGTGTCTCCCGTTCCCCCCACCCCCTGATCATGCCCCGTGTCTCTCCCCTGTTCACCCCATTCCCCGCTCATGCCGTGTCTCCCTCCTTTTCCCCTCCACCCCTGCTCATGCCCCATTTCTCCCCTGTTCCCCCGTCCCCTGCTCATGCCCCATGTCTCCCTCCTTTTCCCCCCACACCCTGCTCATGCCCCATGTCTCCCCTGTTCAACCCCACCCCGTGTCTCCCTCCTTTTCCCTGGCACCCCCCGCTCATGCCCCGTTTCTCCCGTTCCCCACACCCCCCACCACCCGCTCATGCCCCGTGTCTCCATCCTTTTCCCACCCATCCCCCGCACATGCCCTGTGTCTCCCTCCCGTTCCCCCACACCTCCCGCTCATACCCCGTGTCTCACATGTTCCCCCCCAACCCCCGCTCATGCCCCGTGTCTGCCCTGTTCCCCCCACTCCCTCGTGTTGCCCCACCCCCGCTCATGCCCCATGTCTGCCCTGATCCCCCCACCCCCGCTGATGCCCCGTGTCTCCCTCGTGTTCCCCCCACCCCCCGTTCATGCCCCGTGTCTCCCATGTTCCCCGCACACCCGCTCATGCCCCGTGTCTCCCTCGTGTACCTCCCACCCCGCTCATGCCCCGTGTCTCACTTGTGTTCCCCCCACCCCCACTCATGCCCCGCATCTCCCTCGTGTACTGCCCCACCACCTGCTCATGCCCCGTGTCTCCCTTGTGTACCCCACACACCCCGCTCATGCCTTGAGTCTCCCTCCATTTCCCCCATCCCCCCGCTCATGCCCCGTGTCTCCCCTGTTCCCCCCACCCCTTGCTCATACCCCGTGTCTCCCCTGTTTCCCCCACCCCCTGCTCATGCCCCGTGTCTCCCCTGTTTCCCCCACCCTCCGCTCATGCCCGTGTCTCCCTCCATTTCCCCCACACCCCGCTCATGCCCGTGTCTCCCCTGTTCCCCCCACACCCCGCTCATGCCTGTGTCTCCCCTGTTCCCCCCACCCCCCGCTCATGCCCCGTGTCTCCCCTGTTCCCCCACCCCCTGATCATGCCACGTGTCTCCCCTGTTTCCACCACCCTCCGCTCATGCCCGTGTCTCCCTCCTGTCCCCCCAACCCCCTGCTCATGCCCCGTGTCTCTCTTCTTTCCCCCCACCCCCGCTCATGCCCCGTGTCTCCCTCCTGTAACCCC
The DNA here is from genome assembly GCF_040938575.1 of Ambystoma mexicanum. Lineage (NCBI taxonomy): Eukaryota > Metazoa > Chordata > Amphibia > Caudata > Ambystomatidae > Ambystoma > Ambystoma mexicanum. The sequence continues at coordinate 1,507,276,189 of NC_090921.1, read as the reverse complement.
ACCCCCTGCTCATGCCCCGTGTATCCCATGTTCCCCCACCCCCGCTCATGCCCCTTGTCTCCCTCGTGTACCCCCACCCCCCGCTCATGCCCCGTGACTCCCTCGTATTCCCCCCACACTCAGCTCATGCCCCATGTCTGCCCTGTTCCCCCCATCCCCCGCTCATGCCCCGTGTCTCCCTCCTGTACCCCCACCCCCCCGCTCATGCCCTGTGTCTGCCCTGTTCCCTCCACCCCCTGCTCATGCCCCATGTCTCCCTCGTGTTCCACCCATCCCCGCTAATGGCCCGTGTCTCCCTTGTGATCCCCCCAACCCCGCTCATGCCCCGTGTCTCCCTTGTGTTCCCCCCACCCCCCGCTCATGCCCCGTGTCTCCCTCATGTTACCCCCACCCCCCGCTCATGCCCATGTTTCCCTCCTGTTCCCCCACCCCCCGTTCATGCCCCATGTTTCCCTCGTGTTCCCCCACTCCCCTCTCATGCCCCGTGTCTCCCTCATGTTACCCCCACCCATGCCCCTTGTCTCTCTCCTCTTGCCCCCACCCCCCGCTCATGCCCCATGTCTCCCCCCTGTTCCCCCTACCCCCCGCTCCTGCCCTGTGTCTCCCTCCTGTACTCCCCACCTCCCGCTCATGCCCTGTGTCTGTCCTGTTCCCCATTACCCCCGCTCATGCCCTGTGTCTCTGTTGTGTTACGCCCTGCGTCTCCCTTGTGTTCCCCCCACCCCCCGCTCATGCCCCGTGTCTCCCTCATGTTACCCCCCACCCCCCGCTCATGCCCATGTTTCCCTCCTGTTCCCCCACCCCCCGTTCATGCCCCATGTTTCCCTCGTGTTCCCCCACTCCCCTCTCATGCCCCGTGTCTCCCTCATGTTACCCCCACCCATGCCCCTTGTCTCTCTCCTGTTGCCCCCACCCCCCACTCATGCCCCATGTCTCCCCCCTGTTCCCCCTACCCCCCACTCCTGCCCTGTGTCTCTCTCCTCTTCCCCCCACCCCCCGCTCATGTCCTGTGTCTCCCTCCTGTTGCCCCCACACCCCGCTCATGCCCCGTGTCTCTCCCCCGTTCTCCCCTGCTCATGCCCCATGTCTCTCCCCTGTTCCCCCCACTCATGCCCCGTGTCTCTCCCCTGTTCCCCCTGCTCATGCCCCGTGTCTCCCGTTCCCCCCATCCCCTGATCATGTCCCGTGTCTCTCCCCTGTTCACCCCACTCCCCGCTCATGCCGTGTCTCCCTCCTTTTCCCCTCCACCCCCCGCTCATGCCCCATTTCTCCCCTGTTCCCCCATCCCCTGCTCATGCCCCATGTCTCCCTCCTTTTCCCCCACACCCCGCTCATGCCCCATGTCTCCCCTGTTCACCCCCACCCCTGTGTCTCCCTCCTTTTCCCTGGCACCCCCCGCTCATGCCCCGTTTCTCCATCCTTTTCCCACCCATCCCCCGCACATGCCCTGTGTCTCCCTCCCGTTCCCCCATACCTCCCGCTCATGTCCCATGTCTCCCATGTTCCCCCCCACCCCCCGCTCATGCCCCGTGTCTGCCCTGTTGCCCCCACTCCCTTGTGTTGCCCCACCCTGCTCATGCCCCATGTCTGCCCTGATCCCCCCACCCCCGCTCATGCCCCGTGTCTCCCTCGTGTTCCCCCAACCCCCGTTCATGCCCCATGTTTCCCTCGAGTTCCCCCACTCCCCTCTCATGCCCCGTGTCTCCCTCATGTTACTCCCCACCCATGCCCCTTGTCTCTCTCCTGTTGCCCCCACCCCCGCTCATGCCCCATGTCTCCCCCCTGTTCCCCCTACCCCCCGCTCATGCCATGTGTCTCCCTCCTGTACTCCCCACCTCCCGCTCATACCCTGTGTCTGTCCTGTTCCCCATTACCCCCGCTCATGCCCTGTGTCTCCCTCCTGTTGCCCCCACCCCCCGCTCATGCCCCGTGTCTCTCCCCCGTTCTCCCCTGCTCATGCCCCATGTCTCTCCCCTGTTCCCCCACTCATGCCCCGTGTCTCTCCCCTGTTCCCCCTGCTCATGCCCCGTGTCTCCCGTTCCCCCACCCCCTGATCATGTCAAGTGTCTCTCCCCTGTTCACCCCAATCCCCGCTCATGCCGTGTCTCCCTCCTTTTCCCCTCCACCCCCCGCTCATGCCCCATTTCTCCCCTGTTCCCCCCATCCCCTGCTCATGCCCCATGTCTCCCTCCTTTTCCCCCCACACCCCGCTCATGCCCCATGTCTCCCCTGTTCGCCCCCACCCCTGTGTCTCCCTCCTTTTCCCTGGCCCCCCGCTCATGCCCTGATTCTCCCGTTCCCCACACCCCCCACCACCCGCTCATGGCCCGTGTCTCCATCCTTTTCCCACCCATCCCCTGCTCATGCACCATGTCTCCCTCCTTTTCCCCCCACCTCCCGCTCATGCCCCATGTCTGCCCTGATCCCTCCCACCCCCGCTCATGCCCTGTGTCTCCCTCGTGTTCCCCCCACCCCCCGTTCATGCCCCGTGTCTCCCATGTTCCCCCCACACCCCGCTCATGCCCGTGTCTCCCTCGTGTTATCCCCCACACCCCGCTCATGCCCTGTGCCTCCCTCGTGGACCCCCACCCCCGGTCATGTGCCGTGTCTCCCTCGTGTACCTCCCACCCCCGCTCATGCCCCGTGTCTCACTCGTGTTCCCCCCACCCCCGCTCATGCCCCTTGTCTCCTTCATGTTCCCCGCATGCCCCGCATCTCCCTCGTGTACCGCCCCACCTCCTGCTCATGCCCCGTGTCTCCCTCGTGTACCCCACGCACCCCGCTCATGCCCCGAGTCTCCCTCCATTTGCCCCACCCCCCGCTCATACCCCGTGTCTCCCTCCATTTCCCCCACCCCCCGCTCATGCCCCGTGTCGCCCTGTTCCCCCACCCCCCGCTCATGCCCCGTGTCTCTCCTGTTCCCCCCACCCCCTGCTCATGCCCCGTGTCTCCCCTGTTTCCCCCACCCTCCGGTCATGCCCGTGTCTCCCTCCTGTCCCCCCGAACCCCTGCTAATGCCCCGTGTCTCCCGTGTTCCCCCAACCCCTGCTCATGCCCCGTGTCTCCCATGTTCCCCCCACCCCCGCTCATGCCCCATGTCTCCCATGTTCCCCCACCCCCGCTCATGCCCCGTATCTCCCTTGTTCCCCCCACCCCCGCTCATGCCCCGTGTCTCCTTCCTTTTCCCCCATCCCCCGCTCATGCCCCGTGTCTGACCTGTTCCCCCCACCTCCTGCTCATGCCCCGTGTCTCCCTCGTGTTGCCCCCCACCCCCGCTCATGCCCCGTGTCTCTCTCCTGTTGCCCACCACCCCCCGCTCATGCCCCGTGTCTCCCTTGTGTTACCCCCACCCCCCGCAAATGCCAAGTGTCTGCCCTGTTCCCCCCACCCCTGCTCATGCCCCGTGTCTCCCTCCTGTACCCCCCACCTCCCGCTCATGACCCGTGTCTGCCCTGTTCCCCCCACCCGCCGCTCATGCCCCATGTCTCCCTCGTGTTATCCCCCACCCCCGCTCATGCCCCATGTCTCCCTCGTGTTCCCCCCACCCCCTGCTAATGCCCTGTGTCTCCCTCGTATTCCCCGCACCCCCCGCGCATGCCCCGTGTCTCCCCTGTTCCCCCGTGTCTCCCCTGTTCCCCCCCAACCCCCCTCATGCCCCATGTCTCCCTCCTGTCCCCTCCAACCCCCGCTAATGCCCCGTGTCTCCCCTGTATCCCCCACCCCCCTCTCATGCCGGGTGTCTCACCTGTTCCCCCCACCCCCCGCTCATGCCTTGTGTCTCCCTCCGGTTCCCCTCCACCCCTCGCTCATACCCCGTGTCTCTCTTCTTTTCCACCCCCCGCTCATGCCCCCTGTCTCTCTTCTTCCCCCCCAATCCCCGCTCATACCCCATGTCTCCCATGTTCCCCCACCCCTCGCTCATGCCCCGTATCTCCCTTGTTCCCCCCACCCCCCGCTCATGCCCCGTGTCTGCCCTGTTCCCCCCCACCCCGCCGCTCATGCCCCGTGTCTCCCTCGTGTTGCCCCCCACCCCCGCTCATGCCTTGTGTTACCCCCACCCCCCGCTCATGCCAAGTGTCTGCCCTGTTCCCCCCACCCCTGCCCTGCTCATGCCCCGTGTCTCCCTCCTGTAACCCCCACCCCCCGCTCATGACCCGTGTTTGCCCTGTTCCCCCCACCCCCCGCTCATGCCCTGTGTCTCCCTCATGTTATCCCCCAACCCCGCTCATGCCCCGTGTCTCCCTCGTGTTCCCCCCAACCCCTGCTAATGCCCCGTGTCTCCCTCGTGTTCCCCCGCCACCCGCGCATGCCCTGTGTCTCCCTCATATTACCCCCACCCCCCGCTCATGCCAAGTGTCTGCCCTGTTCCCTCCCACCCCCCGCTCAGGCCCCGTGTCTCTCTCCTGTTTTGCCCCCCACCCCCGCTCATGCCCGGTGTCTCCCTCGTGTTACCCCCACCCACGCTCATGCCCCGTGTCTCCCTCGTGTTACCCCCACCCCCACTCATGCCCCGTGTCTCCCTCCTGTACCCCCCAGGCCCCGCTCATGACCCGTGTCTGCCCTGTTCCCCCACCCCCGCTCATGCTCCTGTCTCCCTCGTGTTACCCCCACCCCCGCTCATGCCCCATGTCTCCCTTGTTCCCCCCACCCCCTGCTCATGCCCCATGTCTCCCTCCTTTTCCCCGCCCCCCGCTCATGCCCCACGTCTGCCCTGTTCCCCCCACCCCCTGCTAATGCCCCGTGTCTCCCTCGTGTTCCCCCCAACCCCTCCTAATGCCCCGTGTCTCCCTTGTGTTCCTCCCACCCCCCGCTCATGCCCCGCGTCTCCCCCACCCCCGCTCATGCCCCCTGTCTTCCTCATGTTACCCCCCACCCCCGCTCATGCCACGTGTCTGCCCTGTTCCCCCCGCCTCCGCTCATGCCCCGTGTCTGCCATGTTCCCCCACCCCCTGCTCATGCCCCGTGTCTGCCCTGTTCCCCCCACCCCCGCTCATGCCTGTGTCTCCCTCCTGTACCCCCACCTCCGCTCATGCCCCGTGTCTGCCCTGTTCCCCCCACCCCCCGCTCATGCCCCGTGTCTCCCTCGTGTTATCCCCCACCTCGCTCATGCCCTGTGTCTCCCTTGTGTACCCCCTCACCCCCCGCTCATGCCCCATGTCTGCCCTGTTCCCCCACCCCCCGCTCATGCCCTGTGCTCCCTCGTGTTACCCCCCACCTCGCTCATGCCCTGTGTTTCCCTTGTGTACCCCCTCACCCCCCGCTCATGCCCCGTGTCTGCCCTGTTCCCGCTCACCCCCCGCTCATGCCCCATGTCTGCCCTATTCCGCCCACCCCCTGCTCATGCCCCGTGTTTCCCTCATGTTATCCACCACCTCGCTCATGCCCTGTGTCTCCCTTGTGTACCCCCTCACCTCCCGCTCATGCCTTGTGTCTCCCTCGTGTACCCCCCAGCCCCCGCTCATGCCCCGTGTCTCACTTGTGTTCCCCCCACCTCCTGCTCATGCCCCGAGTCTCCATCGTGTACCCCACACACCCCGCTCATGCCCCGAGTCTCCCTCCGTTTCCCCCACCCCTGCTCATGCCCTGTGTCTCCCATGTTCCCCCACCCCCTGCTCATGCCCTGCGTCTCCCATGTTCCCCCAACCCCTGCTCATGCCCCGTGTCTCCCTCCTGTACCCCCCACCCCCCGCTCATGCCCCGTGTCTCTCCTGTTCCCCCCACCCCCCGTTCATGCCCCATGTCTCCCTCCCATTCCCCCCTCACCCCCGCTCATGCCCAGTGTCTCCCATGTTCCCCCCACCCCCTGCTCATGCCCCGTGTCTCCCATGTTACCCCCACCCCCCGCTCATGCCCCGTATCTCCCTTGTTCCCCCCACCCCCCGCTCATGTCCCGTGTCTCACTCCTTTTCCCCATCCCCCGCTCATACCCTGTATCTGCCCTGTTCCCCCCACCTCCCGCTCATGCCCCGTGTCTCCCTTGTGTTGCCCCCACCCCCGCTCATGCCCCGTGTCTCTCTCCTGTTGCCCACACACCCCCGCTCATGCCCCGTGTCTCCCTTGTGTTAACCCCACCCCCGCTCATGCCAAGTGTCTGCCCTGTTCCCCCCACCCCTGCCCCGTGTCTCCCTCCTGTACCCCCCACCCCCTCTCATGACCCGTCTGCCCTGTTCCCCCCACCCTCCGCTCATGCCCCGTGTCTCCCTCGTGTTATCCCCCACCCCGCTCATGCCCTGTGTCTCCCTCATGTTCCCCCATCCCCTGCTAATGCCCCGTGTCTCCCTCGTGTTCCCCCACCCCCTGCGCATGCCCCGTGTCTCCCTCGTGTTACCCCCAGCCCCCGCTCAAGCCTCATGTGTCCCCCCTCCTTTTCCCCACCCCCCCGCTCATGCCCCACGTCTGCCCTGTTCCCCCCACCCCCCGCTCATTGCCCGTGTATCGCTCGTGTTGCCCCCCAGCCCCGCTCATTCCCCGTGGCTGCCCTGTTCTCCACCACCCCCCGCTCATGCCCAGTTTCTCCCTCGTGTACCCCCCACCCACCGCTCATGCCCCATGTCTCCCTTGCGTTTCCCCCACCCCCCGCTCATGCCTGGTGTCTTCCTCGTGTTATCCCCCACCCCCGCTCATGCGCCGTGTCTCCCTCGTGTAACCCCCCACCCCCGCTCATGCCCCATATCTCACTCGTGTTCCCCCCACCCCCGCTCATGCCCCTTGTCTTCCTCATGTTACCCCCCACCCCCGCTCATGCCACGTGTCTGCCCTGTTCCCCCCACCTCCGCTCATGCCCCGTGTCTGCCATGTTCCCCCCACCCCTGCTCATGCCCCGTGTCTCTCTTGTTCCCCCGACCCCCCACTCATGCCCCGTGTCTCCTTCCTTTTACCCCACCCCTGCTCATGCCCTGTGTCTCCATTGTTCCCCCCCACCGCCCGCTCATGCCCCGTGTCTCCTATGTTCCCCCACCCCCTGCTCATGCCCCGTGTCTCCCTCCTTTCCCCCCACCCACCGCTCATGCCCCATGTCGGCCCTGTTCTCCCTACCCCCGCTCATTCCCCGTGTCTCCCTCGTGTTGCCCCCCACCCCGCTCATGCCCCGTTCCCCCATCCCCCGCTCATGCCCTGTGTCTCCCTCGTGTCCCCCCCAACCCCGCTCATGCCCCGTGTCTCCCTCGTGTTATCCCCACCCCTCGCTCATGCCCCGTGTCTCCCTCGTGTTCACCCCACCCCCTGCTAATGCCCTGTGTCTCCCTTGTGTTCCCCCCACCCCCGCTCATGCACCGTGTCTCCCTCCTGTAACCCCACCCCCTGCTCATGCCCCGTATCTCCCATGTTCCCCCACCCCCCGCTCATGCCCCGTGTCTCCCTTGTGTTGCCCCCCACCCCCGCTCATGCCCCTTGTCTCTCTCCTGTTGCCCCCACCCCCCGCTCATGCCCCGTGTCGCCCTCGTGTACCCCCATCCCCCGCTCATGCCCCTTGTCTCTCTCCTGTTGCCCCCACCCCCCGCTCATGCCCCGTGTCGCCCTCGTGTTCCCCCCACCCCTCGCTCATGCCCCATGTCTCCCTCGTGTTCGCCCCACCCCCTGCTAATGCCCCATGTCCCCTTGTTCCCCCCACCCCCTCTCATGCCTCATGTCTGCCCTGTTCCCCCTCACCCCCCGCTCATGCCCCATGTCTCCCTTGTGTTGCCCCCCACCCCTGCTCATGCCCCGTGTCTGCCCTGTTCCCCCACCCCCGTATCTCCCTCATGTTATCCCCCACCCCTCGCTCATGCCCCGTGTCTCCCTCGTGTACCCCCATCCCCCGCTCATGCCCCTTGTCTCTCTCCTGTTGCCCCCACCCCCCGCTCATGCCCCGTGTCGCCCTCGTGTTCCCCCCACCCCTCGCTCATGCCCCATGTCTCCCTCGTGTTCGCCCCACCCCCTGCTAATGCCCCATGTCCCCTTGTGTTCCCCCACCCCCGCTCATGCCCTGTGTCTCCCTCGTGTTCCCCCCACCCTGCTCATGCCCCGTGTCTCCCCTGTTCCCCCACCCCCGCTCATGCCTTGTCTCCCTCCCGTCCCCCAACCCCCTGTGTCTCTCTTCTTTCCCCCATCCCCGCTCATGCCCCGTGTCTCTCTTCTTTCCCCCCGACCATGCCCGATGTCTCTCTTCTTTCCCCCATCCCCTGCTCATGCCCCGTGTCTCCCCTGTTCCCCCCACCCCTGGCTCATGCCCCGTGTCTCTCTTGTTCCCCCGACCCCCCACTCATGCCCCGTGTCTCCCTCCTTTTCCCCCCACCCCTGCTCATGCCCTGTGTCTCCCATGTTCCCCCCCACCGCCCGCTCATGCTCCGTGTCTCCCATGTTCCCCCACCCCCTGCTCATGCCCCGTGTCTCCCTCCTTTCCCCCACCCACGCTCATGCCCCATGTCGGCCCTGTTCCCCCCACCCCCGCTCATGCCCCGTGTCTCCCTCGTGTTGCCCCCCCACCCCGCTCATGCCCCGTGTCTGCCCTGTTCCCCATCCTGGCTCATGCCCTGTGTCTCCCCGTGTTCCCCACCCCCGCTCATGCCCCGTGTCTCCCTCGTGTTATCCCCACCCCTCGCTCATGCCCCGTGTCTCCCTCGTGTTCGCCCCACCCCCTGCTAATGCCCTGTGTCTCCCTTGTGTTCCCCCCCACCCCCCGCTCATACCCCCGTGTCTCCCTCCTGTAACCCCACCCCCTGCTCATGCCCCGTGTCTCCCATGTTCCCCCACCCCCCGCTCATGCCCCCGTGTCTCCCTTGTTCCCCCCACCCCCTCTCATGCCTCATGTCTGCCCTGTTCCCCCTCACCCCCCGCTCATGCCCCATGTCTCCCTTGTGTTGCCCCCACCCTGCTCATGCCCCGTGTCTGCCCTGTTCCCCCACCCCCGTATCTCCCTCATGTTATCCCCCACCCCTCGCTCATGCCCCGTGTCTCCCTCGTGTACCCCCACCCCCGCTCATGCCCCTTGTCTCTCTCCTGTTGCCCCCACCCCCCGCTCATGCCCCGTGACTCCCTCGTGTTCCCCCCACCCCCTGCTCATGCCCTGTGTCTGCCCTGTTCCCCGACCCCCCCGCTCATGCCCCGTGTCTCCCTCCTGTACCCACACCCCCGCTCATGCCCTGTGTCTGCCCTGTTCCCTCCCACCCCTCGCTCGTGCCCTGTGTCTCCCTCGTGTTCCACCCACCCCCGCTAATGCCCCGTGTCTCCCTTGTGTTCCCCCACCCCCACTCATGCCCGGGTCTCCCTTGTGTTCCCCCACCACCCGCTCATGCCCCGTGTCTCCCTCATGTTACCCCCAACCCCCTGCTCATGCCTGTGTTCTCTCCTGTTCCCCCCACCCCGCTCATGCCCCGTGTCTCCCTCCTGTAACCCCACCCCCTGCTCATGCCCCGTGTCTCCCTTGTTCCCCCACCCCTCTCATGCCTCATGTCTTCCTATTCCCCCTCACCCCCCGCTCATGCCCCGTGTCTCCCTTGTGTTGCCCCCCACCCCCGCTCATGCCCGTGTCTGCCCTGTTCCCCACCCCCGTATCTCCCTCATGTATCCCCCACCCCTCGCTCATGCCCCGTGTCTCCCTCGTGCACCCCCACCCCCCGCTCATGCCCCTTGTCTCTCTCCTGTTGCCCCCACCCCCCGCTCATGCCCCGTGACTCCCTCGTGTTCCCCCCACCCCCTGCTCATGCCCGTGTCTGCCCTGTTCCCCTGACCCCCCCGCTCATGCCCCGTGTCTCCCTCCTGTACCCCCACCCCCGCTCATGCCCTGTGTCTGCCCTGTTCCCTCCACCCCTCGCTCATGCCCCGTGTCTCCCTCGTGTTCCACCCATCCCGCTAATGCCCCGTGTCTCCCCTTGTGTTCCCCCACCCCCCACTCATGCCCCGGGTCTCCCTTGTGTTCCCCCACCCCCGCTCATGCCCCGTGTCTCCCTCATGTTACCCCCCACCCCCTGCTCATGCCTGTGTTTCCCTCCTGTTCCCCCCACCCCCGTTCATGCCCCGTGTTTCCCTCGTGTTCCCCCACTCCCCACCCATGCCCCGTGTCTCACTCGTGTTCCCACCCCGGCTCATGCCCCTAGTCTCCTTCGTGTTCCCCCCACCCCTGCCCCGGGTCTCCCTCGTGTACCCCCCCACCCCCTGCTCATGCCCCGTATCTCCCTCCTTTTCCCCCCACACCCTGCTCATGCCCCATGTCTCCCCTGTTCACCCCACCCCCGTGTCTCCCTCCTTTTCCCTGGCAGACCCCGCTCATGCCCCATTTCTCCCATTCCCCCACCACCCGCTCATGCCCCGTGTCTCCATCCTTCTCCCACCCATCCCCCGCACATGCCCTGTGTCTCCCCTCCCGTTCCCCCACACCTCTCGCTCATGCCCCGTGTCTGCCCCTGTTCCCCCCACTCCCCGTGTTGCCCCACCCCCGCTCATGCCCCATGTCTGCCCTGATCCCCCCCACCCCCACTCATGCCCCGTGTCTCCCTCGTGTTCCCCCACCCCGTTCATGCCCCGTGTCTCCTCGTGTTCCCCCCACCCCCGTTCATGCCCCGTGTCTCCCATGTGTTATCCCCCACCCCCGCTCATGCCACGTGTCTCCCTCGTGTACCCACCCCCCGCTCATGCCCTGTCTCTCCCTTGTGTTACCCCTACCCACGCTCATGTGCCGTGTCTCCCTTGTGTACCCCACACCCCGCTCATGGCCCGTGTCTCACTCGTGTTCCTCCCACCCCCGCTCATGCCCCGCATCTCCCTTGTGTACCGGCCACCCCCCGCTCTTGCCCTGTGTCTCCCTCCTTTTCCCCCACCCCCACTCATGCCCTGTGTTTCCCATGTCCCCCACCCCCCGCTCATGCCCCATGTCTCTCCCATGTTCCCCCCACCCCCGCTCATGCCCCATGTCTCCCATGTTCCCCTACCACCCGCTCATGGCCCGTGTCTCCCCTGTTCCCCACCCCCACTCATGCCCCGTGTCTCCCATGTTCCCCCCACCCCGCTCATGCCCCGTGTCTCCCTCATGTTACCCCCCCGCTCATGCCTGTGTTTCCCCTCCTGTTCCCCCCACCCCCGTTCATGCCCCGTGTTTCCCTCCTGTTCCCCCCACCCCCCGTTCATGCCCCGTGTTTCCCTCGTGTTCCCCCACTCCCCACCCATGCCCCGTGTCTCACTCGTGTTCCCCCCACCCCCGCTCATGCCCTTGTCTCCTTTGTGTTCCCCCCACCCCTGCTCATGCACCGTGTCCCCCTCGTGTACCCCCACCCCCTGCCCATGCCCTGTGTCTCCCTCCTTTTCCCCCACACCCTGCTCATGCCCCATGTCTCCCTGTTAACCCCACCCCGTGTCTCCCTCCTTTTCCCTGGCAGCCCCCGCTCATGCCCCATTTCTCCCGTTCCCCCCACCACCCGCTCATGCCCGTGTCTCCCTCCTTTTCCCACCCATCCCCTGCACATGCCCTGTGTCTCCCTCCCGTTCCCACCACACCTCCCGCTCATGCCCCGTGTCTGCCCTGTTCCCCCACTCCCTCGTGTTGCCCCACCCCCGCTCATGCCCCATTTCTGCCCTGATCCCCCCATCCCCGCTCATGTTCCGTGTCTCCCTCGTGTTCCCCCCCACCCCCGTTCATGCCCCCGTGTCTCCCATGTAACCCCCACATCACGCTCATGCCCCGTGTCCCTCGTGTTATCCCCACCCCCGCTCATGCCACGTGTCTCCCTCGTGTACCCCCCACCCCCCGCTCATGGCTCCATATCTCCCATGTTCCCCCCACCACCGGCTCATGGCCCGTGTCTCCCCTGTTCCCCCACCTCCACTCATGCCCTGTGTCTCCCATGTTCCCCCCACCCCCGCTCATGCCCCATGTCTGCCCTGTTCCCCCAACCCCCCGCTCATGACCCATTTCCCCATGTTCCCCCCACCCCCGCTCATGCCCCATGTCTCCCATGTCCCCCGACCCTGCTCATGCCCCATGTCTCCTCTGTTCCCCCACCCCCGCTCATGCCCTATGTCTCCCTCCCGTTCCTCCCCAACCCCCGGCTCATGCCCCGTGTCTCACTTCTTTCCACCCCACTCCCTGCTCATGCCATGTGTCTCTCTTCTTTCCCCCAGCCATGCTCATGCCCGTGTCTCCCTCCTGTACCCTCCACCCCCCGCTCATGACCCGTGTTTGCCCTGTTCGACCCACCCCTGCTCAAGCCCCATGTCTCCCTTGTGTACCCCCCAGCCCCGCTCATGCCCTGTGTCTCACTCGTGTTCCCCCACCTCCTGCTCATGCCCCGTGTCTCACTCGTGTACCCCACACACCCGCTCATGCCCCGAGTCTCCCTCCATTTCCCCCATCCCCGCTCATGCCCTGTGTCTCCCATGTTCCCCCACACCCTGCTCATGCCCTGCGTCTCCCATGTTCCCCCACCCCCCGCTCATGCCCGTGTCTCCTCCTGTACCCCCACCCCCCGCTCATGCCCCATGTCTCCCATGTTCCCCCCACACCCCGCCCATGCCCCATGTCTCCCTCGTGTTATTCCCACCCCCGCTCATGCCCCGTGTCTCACTCGTGGTCCCCCCACCCCCGCTCATGCCCCTTGTCTCCTTTATGTTCCCCCCAACCCCGCTCATGCCCGCATCTCCCTCGTGTACCGCCCACCCCCCGCTCTTGTCCTGTGTCTCCCTCCTTTTCCCCACCCCGCTCATGCCCTGCGTTTCCCATGTCCCCCCACCCCCCGCTCATGCCCATGTTCTCTCCCATGTTCCCCCCAGCCCCGCTCATGCCCCATGTCTCTCCCATGTTCCCCCCACCACCCGCTCATGGCCCGTGTCTCCCCTGTTCCCCCACCCCTCGCTCATGCCCCGTGTCTCCCATGTTCCCCCTCCCCCACTCATGCCCCATGTCTGCCCTGTTCCCCCCACCCCCTGCTCATGCCCCATTTCTCCATGTTCCCCCACCCCCTGCTCATGCCCCAGGTCTCCCATGTTCCTCCCCACCCCCGCTCATGCCCCATGTCTCGCACCCGTTCCCCCAACCCCCTGCTCATGCCCCGTGTCTCTCTTCTTCCCCCCACCCCCGCTCATGCCCCGTGTCTCCCTCCTGTAACCCCACCCCCTGCTCATGCCCCGTGTCTCCCATGTTCCCCCACCCCCCGCTCATGCCCCCGTGTCTCCCTTGTTCCCCCCACCCCCCTCTCATGTCCCGTGTCTCCCTCCTTTTTGCCCACCCCCGCTCATGCCCCTTGTCTGCCCTGTTCCCCCCTCCTCCGCTCATGCCCCGTGTCTCCCTTGTGTTGCCCCCAACCCCCGCTCATGCCCCGTGTCTGCCCTGTTCCCACACCCCCGTATCTCCCTCATTTTATCCCCCACCCATCGCTCATGCCCCGTGTCTCCCTCGTGTACCCCCCACCCCCCGCTCATGCCCCTTGTCTCTCTCCTGTTGCCCCCACCCCGCTCATGCCCTGTGACTCCCTCGTGTTCTCCCACACTCTGCTCATGCCCCGTGTCTGCCCTGTTCCCCCACCCCGCTCATGCCCCATGTCTGCCCCTGTTCCCCCACCCCCCGCTCATGCCCCCTGTCCTCCCTCCTGTACCCCCCCACCCCGCTCATGC